>NC_064645.1:153087592-154348425 GCF_023864345.2 Schistocerca serialis cubense
GATTTAAAGTGTCGGAAGTGCGGGAATCCCTGTATTTTTCTGTGCCAAGTGTACGCCCCTATTGAGGAGCAGGAAAATTGTTTTCATCGTACAATATTCATATTTTTATGTTTGAGTCCTGACTGTTGCGAAAATAACACCAACGTAAATCTCAAAGTTTTTCGGTGTCAGTTGCCACGGAAAAATGCTTTTTACCCCTATGACCCACCAGTGTACGAAGAGAATTGGTGTAAAGAGATATGTGCGAGTACATACTGTAAACTGTGCATCGTATGTGGATGTAAAAGTACGAGTCATTGTGCAAAGTGCAAGAAAGCTAATTACTGTAGTAGGCAGCACCAAGTTTCGGATTGGAAAGCAGGTCACAAAGAAGTATGTGAAGGCAAGTAGTAATTTGGAAAAAAAAAAAAAAAAACCTTCGTTTCCTAAAGAGATAAAATTGTTAATGGACACTCTTTTATACAGAAAACAACGTAGTAGTTGCAAAGAGCGAATTGTTACTACCAGAATTCGAGTTATTGGTGGGGGTGGAGGCCGGTTCTTCCGATTCAAGTAGTTCGTCGCTCAGCGACGAAGAGAACGGAGAGGAGACCCCTACCTCAGTTGACAAAGTTGAAGCCACCTTCCAAGGCAAGTAACCTGGGAATAGTGTTTCATGTCCAATGTAATATGACGGTCATACATTGTTACACGCTTTTCTTTTTTTGTGTTTATTACTATCAGTGCGCCTAATGCGTTACTGTCTTTTTCTGTTGCTATACTTTTCTCGCCATCTACGAAGACAGCGTTTCTAACCGTTGGGTCGGGTGCAGAACAGTGTGTGTAGGGAGGAGGGGGGGGGGGTGTCAACATATCATAAGAGGAGGACGAAGAGACTGTCGCTGGAAACACGCCAGAAAAGTGAAAAAACACAAAAACGGGATTACAGAAGCGTCCGATTCCACCCATCTCCTTTGACCCATGATGCCATCAGTATGGCGGAAATGACCATTCTCAGCGTCTCCAATATGACGCTTATGACGTCACTACATAAACACGACAACAAAAACGTACATACATATAAATACGACAGTAACATCTCCCTCCAAAGATATAATCTAACTAACGTGGCAAGCGCAGGAAACTATGGGTTTTAGGGTGGCGACAAGGTAAATATAAACATAAAAAACGCGCACCACGACCACAAACCCCACAAAACGCCGACAAAAAACGGAAACACAGCACAAAATTCGCACTTACCGCTAGACCCACAAAATCCACAGGAATCTGTAACTTCCCCTTCACCTATGTAGGTCTACCACAGCTGACGATGCCAAAAAACCAAACACCTACATCTTCGATAAATAAAACAAAATTCACAGCACCTCAAAACTCCCACAAAACATCACAACTCGCGGGGGGGGGGGGGGGGGGGGGGGGGGGGGGGGAATGTACCACCAACAAATTCCCGGGCTACACACTAGTTTGGTCACCCCAATAACCCACAGAAAAACCACACACACTCACAAAGAAAAGCACAAACCACCCACAATCTACCAACTCCAGCCCCTGCTCCCTCCCCCCAAACTTAACCCCCCCCCCCCCCCAAAAAAAAAAATCTGCCAACAAGTAAAAACCACGAACTAAACAAAACTCTATCACATATTACAGTTCAAAAACAACTGCAACAAAAAAGATCCTTTGCAACATAATCATGAAATAAGTCCCCCCGCCCTGCAACCCACTCACCTAAATCCACAACCATTACACACAGCCCCCCCCCTTCCCCCCTCGTACCAAACCCCCCTCAACTAACCACCCTTGAACTATACGTCTTACTCACTGCCCTCAGAAAAATACAACAATGCCCAAGAACACTCCCCTGCCAGCAGTACTCATCTAAATGAGATTGCAGGTTAGAATAGTGACACTTCCCACTCTGTACCAGTTATTTAACCGCTCCCCAAAATCCCTCTATTGTATTAGTCATGCCCAGTTTTGTAATTTTTAAACTCTAAACTATGGTTTACAACTATATGATCATAACCCCTCTTCCCCAAAAGCATCTGAAGCTACGCTACTCCCCTCCTCAATATACTCTTCAATTAACCCCACCAATTCTCTCTTAGCACCCCCCCCCCCAAACCCTGAAAACACAATCAGTACACCCCCTCCACCCCCCCCCCCCCAATATAACAATCCCCCACACCTATAAACAACCAGAGACTTACCCCTCCCATATTTCCTCTTCCCAAGCTGTGATTAGTGTATCTCAACCACCACCACCACCCCCAGCACACCCAACTTATCCCTCTACTTCACGTACTGAGAACAACACACTTCGCTACAAAAAGAAAACCAATCTAACACCGTCCTCTCACTCACTCCAGTCTCTTGCGCACCAGAGGACCAATAACAAAAATAGTAAGTCATCAAAACAATCTCTCTCGTGGCCAACCCAGATTTCTTGAACCAGGTACCACATGTAATGGAGCGAGGTTGTCCTTTCGACCCCGCCACATGTACCCATCCCTGGTCCGAGATGCCGGAACTCTTGCCGACCTCATATTTTTTCAGTAGACACTAAATTTGACCATCTCTGCTATCAATCCAAACATCTGCAGAAACAATCAGAGACATTGTGTCCTCCCCCATCTCTGCCCACAACCTTGTGCTATTGAACTGGATCGTCACATCCATACCTAACAAAAGCAGCCACCAATAAATTAAATGTCTTACTGCACCACAAACAGCAAACCAATAACACCTATTGAAAATGCAAACACACACAAAAATGTATAACTCACGGAAAACAATTTCAATCCTTCAGTCACAGACACTGCCAACAACTCCGCTCTACCAAAACAAAAGTTCAAATGAAACCATTACACCACCACAGGGTGCCATTGCACACAGCCACAGGTGAAAGCAGATGGGTGGGATCAGAAGCCTCAGTTGACTGATGCACTGCATTTTTTAACTGTTAAGGTTTGCAGATGATAATCTACCACAGAGCCAAGTAACTGCCACGATATTTTGTGATAACTTTCAGTTTAAATTTATTTAATTTTTTACTCCTGATGATAGATTCTTAGATCTATAACAATTAATTGAAAAGCTGTAGAGTACTGTTCTATCAAAGCAATGCAACTGACGTTTGCAGTGGGTTCTTGTATAAAAGTGATGGATAAGATTTAAGTCCATTACAGTCATAATAATTAATCACCAGTCTATTGCACTAAGCAATAATATCAATACCTCTTTAAAATATGACCAAGACATTGTATGGAAATCATTCAAGAGTGCACGGGTTTGCTCACATTTCGATGAGAAAGTAGAAGACCTCAATGTAGTGTTATGGAAGCTGGTAAAACTGGCATCAGATCTTATTACAGTATCATAGTGGCAGTTTTTAAAGTAAAAGTAAGCCAAAAAGTGGGAAGTTTCAGGTATGATACAGAAATGAGGTTATACATTAGCCATTACTGCAACAACTGTGAATTTCTACAAGATGTGATAATGCAATAGTCATTAACTGCTTAAAAATTGCATGTGGTTGTAAGGCGATAATAGATACAAAACTAGAAATAAACATTTGCATTGGGCAAGAAATTGGAAATGTAGCAAAAATTTATTTAAGTGTGATTATTTAATTAAGGTACTAAAGCTAAGGTCATGGCAGGTATGCTGCTGTTGAGGAAAAGGAAACCATTTCAAACAAATTGTAATTAAAACGTAACAGAATTTGCTGATTAAAACAAAGCTGTTTTAAAATATCGGATGATGATTGGAGGTACATATATACATCCATACTTTGCAAACCACTGTAAGGTGCATGGCAGGGGACCCTGTCATTGTACCACGTTTTAAGATTTCTTCCCATTCCGTTTCCATGTAGGGTGTGGGAAGAATTACTGTGTGCACTGTAATTAGTGTTGTGTTGTCTTGGCTTGTCTTTGTGGTTCCTGTGGGAACAATATGTAGGGAGATATAGAGTATATTTCTCGATTCCTCACCTAATACCAGTTTTTGAACATTTGTAAGTACAGTTTTCAGGGTTGCCACAACAAGGTCTGGAAGTCAAACACAACGAGGTCATTAGAGACGGAGCGCAAGCTCGGGTTAGGGAAGGATTGGGAAGGAAATCGGCCGTGCCCTTTCAAAGGAACCACCCGGCATTTGCCTGAAACGATTTAGGGAAATCACGGAAAACCTAAATCAGGATGGCTGGAGACGGGATTGAACCGTCGTCCTCCCGAATGCGAGTCCAGTGTGCTAACCACTGCGCCACCTCGCTCGGTAGAGAGAGAGAGAGAGAGAGAGAGAGAGAGAGAGAGAGAGAGAGGGAGGGGGGGGCTGGAAAAATCTCGTCTTGTCTCAATAGATGAAATGGTTTGTTTACTGCAGTGTCATTCATTGTCGCTGGCTGGTTGCAGCTGAGTACGTGCGCCACTTCCCTACTCCCTCATGATTATTGCTTCTCCCTTTCCTGCCAGTCCCCTCAGCTTGTAGTCAGTGCTACCACCTCTTATTGCCACTAACCTAGCAGCTGCTGACGAGAGGCAGGTAGTTATGAGGAATGGTTTGTTTGGATCTGGTTTTCAGAGATGTTGACACAGCAGCTGAAGACAGTGGTCATGTGTGCATGAGTTGTGTCTGAGTGATTGTGTAACTGTGTGTCTGCTCTCGTTTTCTGACAAAAACTGGCTGGAATTTTAGTTGTGAGAGTTGATTGTCTTTTCTACATGCCTGCCTGTGGCTCGGCAATCATCTTTATGGTGAGTTGCTACCTATCCTCACTATTATTGATTCTCAGAGTGTTTGAATAAGTTATCTGTTACACGGATTGATCACTGTGGTCATACTTCATCAACATGCTGTCTGTGGCTTATGAATAGCTGGCCACATGACTGGATTTCTGTGACAGGTCAAAACCACAGATCATTTCTGTGGGTATCTGTAATGGATTGGCCCTGATCTGAAGCCATTCAGTTCCCACTAATGAGCAGGACCTGCTCGTCAGATGTAGTCTCACTGATCTGCCCGCAGGTCGGGTCTGTTTGTGTGTGGCATAATGCACCGGATTTGCGTGGTTTATCCACGGACCAACGACTGCGGTGCTCCTGAGCAGGCTATAGGCCATGGGTGCTGGATTTCAGTGATTGTGACTCTCACTGCCATTATGTTGCACAGTGTGGCGTTTTATAGAAATTTTATTTGTTCAGTACAGTTTGGCACTTCAAAAATAGCTTATATGTTAGAAAGTATGGATTATAAGAAGAAGAAAGTTGTCAGTCGCTGGTGGTTTCTACGCTATGTGACATATATTTTTCAAAAGAAAAATCACACAAAACCTGAAAAATAGTAGATATAATGAACATAGTAGAACCAACATTTTAGTGGCAGTCACCTACAGTGTTGGTTTACACAATTTTTCCCCAACTTATAAACTTCTTTCAAGAGGTCTGCTTTTTTTCTGAGGTTATTTCTTAAATCAGTGAAGGTATTTTAAACCCGTCTTTTTGACGCCAAGGAATTGCATATTTTTGTCACCAAATGTGTTTCGTTTTATTAAAATAAAATAACATTAGTGGTCTTAATGAAACACACGTACCAGTTGGCTTGCTTTCTCCATCGAAAAACAGTTCATCACAAATGATGTTGATGATAGTACTTCAGTTTTTGCTCTCATCAGGAAATGCATCTGCTTGCAAGCTTTTTAAGATATTTCCTTGTTTGCACTGTTGTTTCTTGTACTGTAGCTGCTAAGACAGATTGTCAACTTACGTCTTAACTTACCCTTGAACTCTCATAATTTGGGAAGAAAAATGCTAAAACTTGTGTGGAAATCAGAAAAATATCAGGATATTTCACTTGACAAAACTTGTGGCAACCCTGAGTTTTGCTGGATTGTTGACGTCTACCTTCAACATCTGCCTGTTCTAGTCTTTGAGCATTTCCATAACCCTCTTCCGTGGGTGTAAGAAACCTTCGTGCTGCTGTTATTTGTGATGGTGTGTTTAATATTGCTTGGTTAGGGTCGCATACATTTTAGCAACAGGCTTAATCTAGGACTGTTTTGTAAGCAATCTGTGTTAAGTAATTTATAGGTATTATTTGATTTGAATGCACATTGTAGTTTTGATTGCACATTGAACACACATTGTAACGAGATAGAACTGTAAACGTGAACTTCTGATACAAGAAGTTAAAACTCGAAGTAGGCCTATCCATACTTCCTTCTAGCAAGCGAAAGATACTTTAACAAATAACCCCCAATGGAATCATTCCAGGTGGGGCAGGGGGATGTAGTCCAAAATCTTTTTGCAGGAGAGGATGATGAGACGTTGCCTGAGGTTTGATCATCATGCCTGTCAGCATTCTGTCTCCAGTCACCTGGGGTGACTATTTTCTCTCATATAAAGTGTTAAGTGGTGCTTTGTGCCTGTATTTTTTGTTCAACTATTGTAGCAAATAACCTTATACAAGTCAGTTTCCCCCTGTGGGTTCGGGGGTTAGAATAGGCCCGAGATATTCCTGCCTGTCATAAGAGGCGACTAAAAGGAGTCTCTCACATTTTGGCCCTTTGAGTTCAGGTCCCATTCTATGGTTTGACCTGCCACTTTCAAAATTCTACAGAAGTGCGGGCCATATGGGGAAGGAGGCCTTACGTGGTGCACGAATGTCCTTAGATTCGAACTCCTGAATCTCTTTTCATGGCTTTGCATCTCCATCTGCGAGTCAACTAATTGTGTGAGCACACTTTCCGGGGTATGTCATCTTCTTCCGTTGTCTCCGGTCCTCTTTTGCCCCCATGACAATATTGGATTTCTCTGCACCCAATATTCAGCACGGTAGCCAGTCTGTTGTGGTAGGGCTATCATGTACCCATTTGGTGGTAGCCCCCTGACAACACAGGGATTGCACTGCTGATGCCTGAGCTGTAAACTCCCCATGTATGCCGAGGAGTAGATGCCTGTCTTCTTGGAGCATCAGGACTCTCGGCAACGGCCATCATGCCAGTTGGCCTTTGCTGTGGCTGGGTGGCGCCTGTGGGGAGAGCCCCTAATCAGGGTGGGTGGCATCAGTGCGGATGACCCGCAGTGAAGTGGACTAAGTCGTATCTTGTTGGTGATTGTACGGCACCAGCAGCCTCTAAGAAGGGCAAGATAGAATACAATGCTGACAGGTATGACGCTAAATCGTTTCCCTCCCTTGCTACACAATGAGAGGTATGTAGAGCTACAGAATGGAGATAGCCATATTTGCCTCGGTTTTTAGTCTGTAGCAGAACTGATGGGGACTCTTTTTTTTCTACTGACAAAGCCTCAATTTTTCGTTGAACACCTTGAGGATAAGTTTGAAGAATTGACAGTGCAGTCCAAGATGCGAAATGGCGCGGTCTTGATTCAGACAGCATCCCCAGCCCAATCCCGAGCATTACTCGCCTGTGACAAGCTGGGTAATATACCTGTTTCTGTCACTCCCCATAAAAGCCTCAACAAGGTCCAGGGGATTATTTTCCATTGTGACCACCTCGAGCAGTCTGACAACGAGCTCCTCGCCAATTTAGAATGGCAGGGTGTTCATTTCATCTGGCAGGTCTACTGGGGACCCAGAGGCAACAGGGTTGCTACCGGTGCCTTCATCTTGGCCTTTGAGGGTGATTCATTGCCTGAAAATGTCAAGGTGATGGTTTACCGCTGTGATTTTATACCATACATCCCTCCCCCTATGCAGTGCTTTAAGTGCTGGAAGTTTGGGCAAATGTCTACCCACTGCACTTCCAGCACCACATGTCGAGACTACGAACATCTACTGCAACCAGATACTCCATGTGTGCCACCTCCCACTTGCATCAGCTGTGGAGAGCACCACGTCCCCTGCTTGCCAGACTGCCCAGTACTCCCAAAGGAGCAGAAAATTATGGAGTATAAGACCCTGGACCTGTTGACTTACACAGAGGCTAAACGTAAATTCGAAAGATGACACCCCATTCGGTTGGCGTCAACATACGCTGCAGCTACATCACCATTGCCATCCCAAGTGCCTGTGGTTCCTTACTCTGTGCCACTAACAGTGGTCCCTCCGGGCCACCAGAATACATCTGCCCCTTGGTGGTAGGGGGCAAATCTTCCTCTGTTGCTCCCAAAGCACCTACTTTGGGAGCAAGGTCCCTCCAAATGGAGGGAATATCGGTCCCCTCCCCCCTGCCAGAGAAGCAACAGCTTCCTCTGGTTCCTCTTGTGTGGAAGGGGTCCCTTGGGGCCCTCTCTTCCAAGGTCTCCACTAATGCCATGGCAGACACTCGCCAGTGGCTCAAGGAGCCAAAAGCTGCTGAACAAAGAGCTTCATAGTCTTCCTTCGTGCCTGAAGTTGCTTTGGAGAAATCTTCCCAGCAAGCCCCTAAAGAGAAGTGAGAGAGCAAGCATACTAAGTAGTAGTCTGCTAAGAAACAGGACCCTCTTGTGGCCCCAAAACCACCACTCCCTATCAGTTCTGCACTTGAGGATGCAGTGGAGATCTTAGTGTCCCCTGCAGACCTGGATCTCACTGATGCCTCATCCACCATAGAAATGGCTACAAATAATCAATGATAGCAGGTGACCCTAAGGTATAACCTGCCTTCTTGCGCGCTTCATGCCTTCCCGGCCTCACAGTAACGTCATCCTCCAGTGGAATTGCAGCAGTTTTTCCACCACCTGGCTGAGCTATGGCAACTGTTAAGCTTTTCACATGCTTTCTTCAGTGCCCTCCAGGAAACCTGGTTCCCGGCAATGCGGACCCCTCCCCACCGTGGCTATAAGGGATATTACAGGAACCGTAGCAACTATAATAGTGTGTCAGGTGGAGTTTGCGTCTATGTCCTGAACTAAGTATGCAGTGAACCTGTGCCCCTTCAAACCCCTCTTGAAGCTGTGGCTGTCAGGATATGGACGATGCAGGAAATGACTATCTGCAATGTATATCTTCCTCCAGATGATGCAGTACCCTTGAACGCATTGGCTGCACTGATTGATCATCTCTCTAAACCTTTCCTACTTTTTGGAGATTTTAACGCTCAGAACCCCTTGTGGGGTGGCACAGTTCTTACTGGCCGAGGCAGATATGTCGAAAATTTACTGTCACAACTCGACCTGTGCCTCTTAAATACTGGGGCCGCCACACATTTCAGTGTGGCACATGGCACATATTCGGCCATTGATCTCTTGGTTTGCAGTCCTGGCCTTCTCCCATCTATCCACTGGAGAGCACATGACGACCTGTATGGTAGTGACCACTTCCCTATCTTCCTGTCATTGCCTCAGCGTCAGGCCCACAGATGCTTGCCCATATGGGCTTTAAACAAGGCAGACTGGGAAACTTTCACCTCTGCTGTCACTGTTGAATCTCCCCCACATGGTAACATTGATGTGGTGGTTGAGCAGGAAACTACAACGATCGTTCCTGTGGCGGAAAGCGCTATCCTTCATTCTTTAGGGTGCCCCCGGTGAAAGACAGTCCCTTGGTGGTCACTGGAAGTCGCTGAGGCAATTGAGGAGTGTCGGCGAGTTCTACAGCGGCATAAGCAGCACCCTTCCGTGGAGCACCTCATATCCTTTAAACGGCTCCATGCCCACGTTCGCCAGCTTATCAAAAGGTGGAAACAGGAGTGTTGGAAGAGGTATGTGTCGACCATTGGGTGCCATACGTCACCTTCCCAAGACTGGGCAAAGATAAAACAAGTTTTTGGGTGCCAGACCCCAAAAGTGTTCCTGGTGTTAACGTAAATGGCACGTTATCTACCAAAGCAAACGTGATTGCCGAGCACTTTGCTGAGCACTATGCTCGCGCCTCTGCGTTGCAGAATTACCCCCTAGCCTTTCGCACTCTCAGACAGCAGATGGAAGAGAAAGCCCTCTTGTTCACTACACACAACAGTGAACCCTATAATGCCCCATTTACAGAGTGGGACCTCCTCAGTGCCCTTGCACATTGCCCTGACACAGCTCCTGGGCCTGATCGGATCCACAGTCAGATGATTAATCATCTCTTGTCTGACTACAAGCGACATCTCCTCGTGACCTTCAACTGGATCTGGTGCGATGGCGTTTTTCCATCACACTGGCGGGAGAGCATCATCATACCATTGCTCAAACCCAAAAACCCACTTGATGTGGATAACTATTGGCCCATCAGCCTCACCGACATTCTTTGTAAGCTGCCGGAATATAAGGTGTGTCGGCATTTAGGTTGGGTCATGGAGTCATGTGGCCTACTGGCTCCATGCCAGGGCAGCTTCCGCCTGGGCCGCTCTACGACTGATGATCTTGTGCCCTCAAGCCTCCCATCCGAACAGCCTTTTCCAGATGCCAGTACCTTGTTGCTGTCGTTTTTAATTTACAAAAAGCGTATGACACCACCTGGTGACAACATATCCGTGGCACATTATACAAGTGGGATATCCGAGGCCTGCTCCCGATTTTATCTAGAATTTCCTGTCGCTTCATATTTTCCATGTCCAAGTTGGTGCCTCCCATAGTTCCCCCATATCCAGGAGAATGGGGTCCCACAGGGCTCTGTATTGAGCGTATCTCTATTTTTAGTGGCCATTAATGGTCTAGCAGCAGCTGTAGGGCTGTTCATCTCACCCTGTCTGTATGCAGACGACTTCTGCATTTCGTACTGCTCCACCAGCACTGGTGTTGCTGAGCGGCACTTACAGGGAGCCACCCACAAGGCACAGTCATGGGCTCTAGCCCACAGCTTTCAGTTTTGGGAGCCACTTCTGTCTGCATCATTCCGTTCATCAGGAACGAGAACTTTACCTTACTGATGATTCCCTCATTGTAGTGGAGACGTATCGAGTTTTAGGACAGGTTTTTGATGCCCATTTGACTTGGCTTCCTCACGTTCATCAGCTTAAGTGGATGTGCTGGCACCACCTCAATGCCCTCCGCTGCCTGAGCAACACCAACTGCAGCCCTTGTTCAATACCACCTTGACTATGGGAGTCTGGTTTATGGTTTGGCAGCGTCCTCAGCATTGCGTTTACTCAACCCAGTGCACGACTGTGGTGTTCGACTAGCAACGGGAGCTTTTAGGCCGAGTCCGGTGACCAGCATCCTTGCGGAAGTTGGAGTTCCTCCATTGCAGGTTAGGCATGCTCAGCTGCTCACCAGTTACGTTGCACACATTCATAGTTCTCCTGCGCATCCAAATTACGATCTCCTTTTCCCACCCACGGCGCTTCATCTCCCACTTCAGCGGCCCAGGTCAGAGCTTACAATTGCAGTTTGCGTCTGATCCCTTCTATCTGAACTGGAGTCCTTGCCTTTACCACTTATACTCGAAGTCCAACTGCGTACACCTCCATGGTGTACACCTAGCCCGCGGCTTCGCCTGGACCTTTCACGTGGCCCAAAGGACTCAGTTCACCCCGTGGCTCTCCGCTGTCACTTGTCACTTCATCTCTATTCTTGATGTGTACCGAGACCATGAAGTGATTAACACCGTTGGCTCGATGGCTGATGGTCACATCGGCTTTGCGTATGTCCATGGAGGACATATTGAACAGCATTCCTTGCCTGATGACTGCAGTGTTTTCACTGCAGAGCTGGTGGCTATATCTCGTGCTCTTGAGCATATCCATTCATACCCTGGGGAGTTGTTTCTTCTGTGTACTGACTCCTTGAGCAGTCTACAAGCTATCGACCAGTGTTACCCGCGTCGTCCATTGATAGCGACCATCCAGGAGTCCATGTAAGCCCTGGTGCAGTGGTGTTTCTGTGGACCCCAGGACACACAGGAATCCCAGGCAACGAACTTGCTGACAGGCTGGCCAAACAGGTTACACGGAAACCGCTTATGGGGATGAGCATTCCAATAACTGACCTGCATTTGTTTTTACATCACCATTAAGGAGACTACGAATGTGTGGCAGTTCTCCTTGCAGGCCTCTCGCAGAGACTCTGTGGTTCTCTGCTGGCTCCACAGTGGCCACACTCGGGCGACCCACGGCTACCTCCTGCACTCTGAAGACGTGCCTCAGTGTTGATGCAGCGCCCGGTTGTAGTGGCCCATATTCCGGTGCACTGTCCCACTTTGACTGCCCTGCGTCGAAATCTTCAGTTACCGGACTCATTGCTGCCAATTTTATCTGACAATGCCTCTTCGGCTGATTTCGTTTTACATTTTATTCGTGAGGGTGGGTTTTATCATCATTTGATCTAAATTGTAACACATGTCCTTTGTCCCTCTGTGTCCGCCACCCCAGTGCTTTTAGGGTGGAGGTTTTAATATGTTGCAGAGTGGCTGGCTTCTCCTTTTTATTCTCATGGTCAGCCAGCCATGTAATCTGCTTTGTTGTTTTAATCTCTTCTACATGTTTCTTGCATTTCTGTGGTTTTCTTCTCCCCTTTTTTCCATTTAAATGTTTGTTGCCCTTCCAACATTCTTGTGGTTTTTCCTTTCTCTCCAGTTTGTGTTGTCAGTCTTGCTTGTTGTATTCTCACCCTTGTGACATTGTTTTATTCGGAACAAGGGACCGATGACCTAGCTGTTTGGTCCCTTCCCCCATCTTTTAAACCAACCAACTAACACGTCAGTTGCTGACTCGTCACACAGTAATTTGGTGTGATCCTCCATGGGGTTCAGAGGTATTTCAAGCTGTCTAATCTTTGAAGCCATGGAACCTCTTGACCCACTGTGGTCGGGGCATATATTCTGCATCAGTTGCACCTAAAGCTAGAGTTGGCTGTCCCTTTGTGTTTCAGAATCCTCCCACTCCTTCATGTTTAAACAGATACCCAGCTGTCAACTTTCTGCCCTTGGACTGTCTGGCCCAACCTATCAGAGTGACATATTATGTGGTAGTCCTCCATTTTAGAAAGCACTAGCTTCATGTTCTTGGTACCTTGGGGATATCTAAAGATAGGCCAGGACTTGTACGTAATTGAGCAGAAAAGAAGCTTCCTGTCACTTGATGATAGGTTATGATCTTTCATAGCTTCTTGATCTTCTTCTGTTTTTGGACTCATGAGCAATCATAGAGATTGCGTTAAAGTCTCTCTTATTGAATTTGTTGAGAACTTAACCCACACAGTTTGTCAGATCTATCCAGTTAGTGGATTACCAGAGTCACTCAGTTTGAATTATTAACTTTTTTCTTCTTGAAGATATTTTTCTTTTATTGATTGTGACTAAGAATAACTATACCATTCACTCAAACAGCACTTATTAAAATGTCTATGTTCAACAGTTTTCTGGCTAATTTCAGGTTTCAACAGTGGCCATGTTCCTTCAATCCATATTCTGCCATTTTTAGTCTTCTAATACCAGTATCTGTCACTGTCTTCATAACTGGTGCTACTTCTTGAAGCTTTCACATAGATGCCTTCATTTAAGTCACTGTGTAAGAAAGCTGTGACAACAGCTAGGTGATCAGTGTCTAGGTCATGTTCATAAGCCATAGCAAATAAAATACATTAATGAGTTGTACCCTGTATCTGGAACACACATTTCATCATAGTTAAGGCTTTGTTTCTAAGGATGACCTTTTATTATTGGCTCTGCTCTATTATATAAAATGCGGCCTTTCAGATCTTTCTTAGTTTTAAAGATGCATTTTGCTTTTGTTGGTTTCTTGCTCGAAGGGAAACAGGGAGAGTCGCAAGTGTGGTTCCCTTTGTGGGATTGCAGCTTGGGATTTTATTGCCTTCAGCCAATTTTCAGTGTTGTCTCACATCATTGCTTCTTCCAGTGACCAAGGTTCAGAGTCAGCTGACTGTTTAGATGGGCAAGTACTCAAGTTATACAGATTTTTTGCTTTGAAATTCTTGACTTTTGTACTGGCTTGTGTTGTTGCAGTTGCTCATTATCATTTGCATCATCTGGACTAGATACCTCAATGCAGCTAGTATTCATTGAGCTGGGCCTGTAACTTGATGTAGTAGTCTCAAGCTGGACAATCAACTTGGTTCATGTAACTCAGTTTTTTTTTACGCTGTTTAGAAGTATCTTCATAAAGAACATCATCCCTGTTTTTTATGATTCTTCTGCAAATTGGTTAAAAAATCCTGTGTACCTTTGATTCTTCACAGTACCCTACCAATGCACACTAAGTACTACATCTGTCCCATCTTTGCCAGCTGATTTCCCGGAATGTGAACACATGCACTGCTTCAAAAAATTTTGAGATGTCAAAGATTCAGCTTCTTTTTGTCCAAGGTATAGTCCTTCTGCCCAGAACTTATTTGGCAAAATTTCAAGCTGCTGTTCTAATGATGAACAATTTTCAGGTCTGGTTGTCAGATGGGTCTTTAATAACCCTGTTTGTCAGAAGAGGACAGAGGCTTCATAGTCTTGCTTTAGCTTGTCCCATGCTTCTTTAGCTGTACTGGTATCTTGCAGGTGAAACATATATTCAAAGGTGGACAGAGAGTAGAACTTAAGCTCTCTTTGTGTACATTTCAGTTACATTTGTATTTTGCCATTAACTCCATCTCACAACAGTTTGTGTTCTAGGTAAGTTCAAACAGCAAACTGCCACATGCTATAGTTTTCTCTTCCCATCAGATTTTTAATTGGAGGCAGAAAAACCATTCTGATAACAATATAGCTGCTCCAAACTGTCACTCAGTATGCTTGTTTCTATTGGCCACTGGTCCCATCGACTATTATGATGAAGTACTTCAATTTTGTGTACAAATAAATTGTTACAATGAAAATGTGATTAGAGAAACAATACAAGTATGATGAAAATAATAAAACAACTTGTTTCATTATTAAAAATGACACAGTAACGAGAGAAAATAGTGCAAGCATTCATTCAGAGTTCTTTAAATGTTTGTAAACTTCTGAAGATGAATCAGAAACATGGATAAAGAATTATGGAAGTAATTTCATTTTGGAAATATTGTCAGATAAAATGATAAGCAATTTGAGCTATGAAGACAATGTGTCTGGAGAATGTGTTTCAAATCATTAAAGTGAGAGGCATACTAATGCAGAAGGATTTTTCAAATTGTTTACAGAATGTCTGAATGGAAGACAATTCCACAAAATGTGAATCATGCTATAATTTTTCTTCGTCACGAAAGATGACACAGAGAACAGTTAACGATTTATGTCAATCTCTTCTCCATATACATATGTATAAACTACAAGACAGAATTGTTGGCAAGCACTTACCATTGGGAGCCGAAATATGTAGTGCCATCGATAGACAAATAAAAAAGTGTCACACTACCTAATTTTCCTTACTAGTAGTTCTGTCATTGGGGTGGACAGAGAGAGATGATGGGGACTGGTTTAAAAGGGTACAAGGGAGGGCAGGTCACTCAGTTCTCAGGGTAAGGACAGGCCCCACCCCTTGTAGCAGGGTGAGATAGACGAAGATGGAGGGGGGATGTCAGAGAGAGTGGAGGTAAGAGACAATTCCTTGGTGACCACTTTACCTGTTTGTCCAGAGATAAGAACAGAGTGAGAAGTAAAGAAAGATTAAGGGGAATAGAGATGAAGAGTGCAATTAAGAATTAGGGCAGAGGGAGGGTGTTCAAACTTTCCATCGATGATGGAACTGTGGGAACAGTCAAATGGTAAATTGAAAGTAAGAGTGAGTTCATGTCTGACTGCAGTCAAATGATCTTAAATTTTAATTTAACATAAAATTATTAAAATGAAGTGGAAGATCATTTAATAGTGGTCTGAGCCAAATTTATTTTTACTCTCAACAAGGGGGGTGGGGGATGTCAGTGAAGAGGGTTGGAATGTGAGGACATGTTGCAGGGTAAGTTCCCATATCCAAAGTTTGGGAGAAGCTAGTATTGGATGGGAGCATACAAATGTTGTGTGTCATGTAGCAGTAGCTGGCACTCAGGTGCTTTGAGACATTGTGCAGAACAACGGGACTGTATGTGACCAAGACAGAACAGTTCTCCTTTTGTGTGAACAGCCAGCTTAATGGCTCTCATGCATACATTAAATGGTGTGCAGTGGACACAGTTTAGCTGATAGATAATGTGTTGTTTCACAAGTTACTATGCCTTTGGTATTGTGGGATCTTAAAAGTGGTGGAGCTGGAGTTGGTTGTAGTGTGCAGATGTCCAGGGCAAGTTTCATATTGATGATGATTTGAAACATATCCAATATCGTCTTGTGGTCAGATTAATTTTTACTGTGAATCCAACACTTATGTTGTTGATGAACGCAACTCAAATGCATTGGCATACTCTGGGAGAAATTAGAATGTCAAGCTCAAATTTACAGCATACTGTTGGACATAACACACTGTTACAGTAAGCAGCATTTTACAGGGGTGCATGTGCATATACAGACACTGACCTACCTGCCTGTACTGTGCTCTTGAACTTTGGCAATCTGTCAAACTCACCTGTAGGGCAACTGTTGCCATCCAACATGTGGATTCTGTCTACTTAAGTTTCCAGCACAAGCACACTTGGGGAATTTTACTACAATCACAAATAAAGAGAAACTAATTCTTGTAAAAGTTATCTGTATTGTGGAGGCCCAGTGTCCTCAAAGTAAGTAGTTGTACATTCGTAATTACATTGAACCAAAATAAAAAATGATGCTTTTCCAAATTTACAGAGATTGCTCAAATGAGAGTGGCGCAAAGGCTACACATGGAACTTCACTCACATAAGAATTTGTTTTGTAAGTACCACACCACAGCTAATCTATGTTGGGGGATATGCAGTTAATGCTCTTTGCCACATGAGACTTATCACATTTTGGCAGGACTGTTTAATGATACTTTACACATACCATAATCTTTACTGATTAACTACTTGTATCTAAGTCTCAGCAGTTTGTAACCAGCAGAAATATGCTTAAAACACAGTCTTAAATATCACTGCTTGTTTGACTTTACTTAGACAACATTACCAGCACAGTATGTGCACAAGCAAAGCTCATTGTGCAACCATGACAGAGTGACATTTGGCACATGTCTATCTGGTCCAGATGCCAAGCAGCATCTAACAATTGTGTATCACCCCACTTTCCTGATTCTTGCTGGCCATAATGTCAGTTAAAAAATATTAATTCTGCTTGTGCCTGTATCATTATCCTTGATTTACTGACATGGGATCAAATTCTAAGCTTTACTAACTAAAACAGGAAGTTCTCTAGTATCTGCTACAATAAAATGTGAGGTGGACTATTTTTCCTTTGGGCTGGGCCCACCTAAGGACACAGGAACGTAAATGAAGGAATGTCTGCCACTGTAAACTGCATCTTAACTTTTGCTTCAGGTTCTTTTTCTGTGTCCCTGCATTTACTCTCCAACTTTCCAGACCCCACCGCCTTCGCTTGCCATGCTTACTGGCAATACTTAAGGCTGCCACCTCTGGTACTCCCAAATGTGCTCTCTGGCCTCCTCACACTCCAGCCTCCTCAGAGTTAATTCTGATAGGCTTACTGAATTAAAACTCAAATATCTCCATATATACTCAGATCATAATGGTGTTTTCACCATTCTTAGTGTAATAAAAAATGCTACATCAGTTAATATGTTTTTCTTCTAATTATTTTCTTAATTATCATGTGTAATTGTTTAATTTGTTAATCATTGATTTTTGCAATCACTGTGTTATGACTGGACACTGCTATGTCTCAACCTGCACAGGGATCAGGATAATGGTTTGGAAATGTCACAGTGTTTGGCTAGGGTGTTATGGAGGTTAGATAACTGATGAAAGGTGGCAACAGGTGCTTTGGGGAAGATAGGAGATGGAGGACCTCTTTTCAAGACTTGACTTGTGAAAGTCATAGCATAGATGGAATAAATTATTGAGGTACTCAGGGTCTGGGTGGTACTTGGTTGACAAGGGGTGTGTTTCCGAGTTTCTTGGGGTGGAAATATATTACATGTATGTATATATGTACAAAGTAATCAAGAAATAATTACCATAATTATAATTTAAGTAGATTAGCCATAGTCATAATTTGTTGTTAACAACTATGCAGAAGCAGCCAGTAATGCTTGCCCCTGGCTGTTAATGTATTACTAGAGTCGTTCCTCATCCCTGAACGTTCTGCTTCATGATATGCATTATTGAGCCCCCTGCATATCGCTCACATAGGGATTGTGAGGATATTTTTGAAATAATTACAGCTTGCACAGAGACATTCAGTCAGTCATTCTCCCCACTGGAATGGGATGGAACCCTAATAAGTGTTACAATGGGACGTACCCTCTGCATACACTTCATGGTGGTTTGCAAAGTATAGATGTAGATCTATAACAAGTAATAGTAGTAGTAGTAGTAGTAGTAGTTTATTTGTTCATTAATAATGTTCTACAATGATATAATATCCAGCAAGTTCATACAATTTTTAGGTAGCTACATAATTTGCTTATACATTAGCGTCACATACAGAAATTCAAGAACATTTTTTTTTAACCTTTTCACTCCTGTGGAAAAGTTAACTCATGTTCTGTTGCTCCCCAAGTGCTATGGACATGTTTCAGTGCATACATCTGATGTTTTAACACACACAACTGAATTTCTGCACCATTCTTTCAGTAGCTATTCAGAGTTCCAGCTGCATAGTTTGCATGTGCATCTGCATTTGCTGCTGTGATCACTTGTTGCAGATTTTGACTTCACCTTGTGTGTTTTCATCAGACTTAATTTTGCATTCTTTTGCCCATGAGAGAAATGTCAGATTACCATGCACTAATGGAAATATCCTGGAGACAGTAGGTGTGAATTTTCACATGTCTGTAGCAGTGATTAATCTTCAGCAGAATCTGGAATTATTAGTTCTCAGCATTCTATGCACATCGGCTGGTACAGCACACCAGTTTGATGCTTCTGCAAGAGGTGCTGTCGACAATTGTTCAGGATCTGAATTAGAAAGTGACAGCAAAATGTTTTGGGAAAGAGCATCCCTTAGTGACACTTTTGATTGGAAACAAACAAATTTCCAACCATTAAAGTATGTGTTTGATGACTTGACTTTAGGACATAAATGTCAACTGGTTAATGTCATAAGCGTTCTGTCAGTTTTAGGATTCTGTACCTCTGTCGGTAAAAACAGAATCCTTATAAGCTCACTTTGTTGTATGTCTACGTGTCTGTCAAGAACCATTTTTCTCAGGAGGGGTAGACGTATCAAGTTGAAATTTACATCGCATACTGGTATATATTCCCTTAACAGGTAAAAAAATATGAGCTGCCAAGTCAATACAATCAAAAGATTTATGCCACATGTTTTGATACTCACAAACTTTCACCAAAACCCATAGGTACTTCCCTATGACCTACAATCATGAAATTTGGCAATAAGCAAGGATTCATAGCATAAATAAAGGAAGAATACAGAAACTGTTTATGTGTAATTATCACATAAAATTATGCATATTTTTTGTTCGTTGTTATCTGACTGACTGACTGACTGTCTGTCTGTCTGTCTGTCTGTCCCTCTGTCCCTGTTTTAAGATCCCATTTTCTCAGGAATTACAATAGCAAATGCTACGTTACACAAAAAATTTAAACTTAAAATTAAAACATTCTTGAATGTCTTGGAACTTCCGGGACTGGTAACTTGCTGGTATCGATATCGATAACAGGCAAAAATTGTCAAGATCGTCAATTCCTGGGATTGATGATCAATCTATATAAACAATTACATTTGTGTGGATTCCTCAGAGTGCAAGTCCTACTCGTGTTTGACCAATTTCATTATGACGTTTCTGTCAGAAGATCTGTTGCTGTTTATAGCAGATGAAACGAATTGATTTTATGTATACACCAGCACAAATACTCCAGAATATGTGTATATCTCAACTGCCGAAATGGAAAGATACTGCATTCGAGGAACTTTATTGTTTTGTTGCTATTTGATTAGTTAAAAAACTGGAACTAACTGGTGATTGCATTGGTCCAGTTTACAGTGAAATTATGTCCTGAAATCATTTTATTTTACTTTTGACAATGCTGCAGTTTAATGACACTGTGGGTACTGGAGGTAACTGTTTAAAATTTGTGGTGTAGTCTATAAAGTTCATAAGACGTTTCACAGTACATTTATCCCACATCAGAAATCTTGCATTGATGAGTATCGTATTGTAGAAATGTTGATTATCTTTTAAACAATTTATTCTATCCAAGCAATGTTGATTCAGAGTAAACACATTTGTGCTCTATGATTGTCAGACTGGTTACAATTTGGATTTCCTTGTATATACAGAAGCAACAACAGAAATTGGGTTCTACAACTTAGGGAAAAGTGGCAATATAGGGGTTACACTAATGAGACTATAGATGAAACAGGACATAGCTTTGTGTGTCAAATTGGTATTCCATCCCAGACCTATTCTTTTGGTTTTACAGCCACGGAACAGCAGCATGTGGCGCTCTCCTTACAAATAGATGTAGCGTGCCAAAATTACAGAGGAAATTGAAACAAGGAGAAATCAGGTTTGTCAACTGATAAGATGCTTGCTATGAAGTGGTGCAATAAAAAAGGAATATGGATGTTGTCAGTATCCAAAATAATACAAATGATTGAAACAGGAAAGATTGATAGTAATATTGGTGAAAGAAATTGAGAAACCCCTATGTAGTGTAGATTATAACTTTATTATGGGTGCAATTGACTGTTGTGGCAGTCAACAGAGCTAAGTAGGATCAGTACATAAGATTGTGAAATGTTATAAAAGTAATTTTTTTACATCCTGGATTAGAGCATTTTAAATGCTCAAGATCTTCACAGATCGATTACAGGGCAGAAAAGGCACTCAGAGATTCACCTCTCTTGTTTTAGGGAAACACTTGGAAAAATAGGCAACAGAACGGAAAAAAGCTGATAGAGGAAGGAGTACCAGTAATGAGAATCCACTACATTTTACAGGCAGGCCTTTTTTAGATGTTGTTGTGGGTCAAAATTCAAAGAAAAGTATGCTAATGCATAGATGAGTAGTTTGGATGAAGTAGAAAGTGCACTAGGAAATCAGATAACACGGCAAAACTTGCAGTGTACCATTACGTGTTGTTACCTGTTTCAAGCTTTACCACGCAAAGAAGCATCACTAATCATTGAGAGCTAAACCCAATGATTGAAATTTACACTTCTGGATGAATTATTTTAAAAAAGAAAAAATACAAGAAACAAAAAAAATGTACAAAAAGGACAACACAAAAACTATTTTTAACTTTTCCAGTGATGGTACAAATCCTGGATCAAAAAGGATGGAAAATAGGTACAGTGGGTGTAAAAAAAAAATTCATACATTTCACTGGCGGAAAACAGACTGTATGTTTCCGATGCTAAAATATCTATTCTGCATGTGACATAAATGCACAGGATTCATTCCACCAGTTAAATAAAAACTGAAAATGTTAATCACTTTATTATGTCATGAAATTATTCCAACACGACAGAAAATTAAATATGGGTACTCTGATTTTTTTGACTGTGGAAGTTGTGTATGAATGCAAACACGGTTTGAAAATGCATACTGAGTATTGTAAAAAATATTGAAACAATTAAATTTCCTACTTTGGAGCATTTCTCCAAATGATGAAATATGCTGGCAAGAAACAGACTTGCTGTTCCAGATGATGCTGCATATTTTCCTTGTTCATGATTAATTAACAACAGCATTCATAGGGCCAGTGAAACAAAATCTGTACATACTCTTCTGCTTACAATTTGCTAAAATTATCCCCACATAACAGAAACAATGATATTTGAGTATCAAGATCTTTGATCATGAGAGGTGCATAGGGATGTCAAAAAGAATTGAAAATAAAAGCTATTTAAACACTTAAAGATTCAGAGTTTGAAGTAACTCTCCAGACATTGTATGCTGGCAACAGATAGATGAGTCTTCATGTGCAACAATATATATTCCATGCCTGAAGTAACTGTACTGCATACGTAGTGCCAGCTAATAAAAAATAGTGAAGATTTGTCTCTTCACTATTTGATAAATGTTTCAGTGTAAATGAAAGATTTTGTATTCAAGAACACTGATTTTTGTCCTTGAAGTTTTTGTGGGAAAAATTAATTTTTTTATGTACTTGAAACTTTTTCATGTACATCAAAAGTGTCTTACAGCAAGCACTTCATTTTCTTTGCGAACTTTTGTGAATGAACTATTATGCTACCATGCACTAAGAGCACAGATGAACTGGAGAGATTGGATGTACGGATTGTACAACGCATAACTTGCAATGTCCAAAATATTCAGCACAGCGCCAGAAGGCCGTCGCAGGCAATTCAGCATACATGAAGCAGTTCTTGAGGCAGGGTGTGGGTGCACGTGCAGGTACTCATGTTATGGAGAAATTCTAAATGTACAACAGTGAAAAATTCAGGATGGAATAATGACAGTATTATGAAAAGCGTAAGAGACCTACTCACCATATAGCAGAGATGCTGAGTCGCAGACAGGCACCACGAACAGTCTATCAAACAAGTAAGTGTTTGGTCACAAAGGCTTTCATTGGAATTAGACAACATATACATCCACTCACGCATTTGCAGCTCTCACTCTCATGACCACTGTCTCTGGCTGCCGAGGCTTGACTGTGAGTAGCAGTGCATGATGAGAGAAGCGCTGTGAGTGGTGGGAGTAAGGAGGTGGCAGGGGCAGGATGGGGGAGTGATAGCATGGTAGAGGTGGAGGGACAGAAAGTTCTGCTTGTGGAGCACACAGGGACATAGTGGAGAGGAGGTAGGACACCTAGGTACAGTTTGAAGGTTAGAGGGAGGGGGGGGGGGGGGCAGTGGAAAAGGAGAGAAGTAAATAGACTGTGTGTGAGTTGGTAGAACAGGGGGCTGTGTAGTGCTGAAATGGCAACAGGGAAGGCGATATAGGTGGGTAAACAATGACAAGTTAAATTAGGGCCAGGAGAGGTATGGGAATGTGGGATATACTGCAAGGAGAGTTCCCATGTGCATTGTTCAGAGCAGCTGGTGTTGGCTGGAAGGATCCAGATGATACAGGCTGTGAAGCAGTCATTGAAATAGAATGTTGTGAGGACAGTGTGCTTAGCAACTGAGTGGTCCAGCTGTTTCTTGGACACAGTTTATCGGTGGCCATTTATGCGGACAGACAGGTTGTTGGTGGTCAAGCCCAGGTAGAATGCAGCAAAGTGATCGCAGCTTAGCTTGTAGATCACATGACTGGTTTGACAGGAAGCTCTGCCTTTGATGGGATAGGTGATGTTTGTGACTGGACTGGAGTAGCTGGTGGTGATGGGACGATGTATGGGACAGATCTTGCATATAGGTCTATTACAGGGGTATGACCCATTAGGCAAGAGCTTGCGTACAGGGGTTGTGTATGGCTGGATGAGGATATTGTGTAATTTAGGTGGGCAGCGGAATACCACTGTGACAGGGGTGGGAAGGATACTGGATAGGAGATTTCTCATTTCAGGGCACGACAATAGGTAGTTGAAACCCTGGCAGAGAATGTAATTCAGTTGCTCCAGTCCTAGGTGGTACTAAGGAGGGGAATGCTCCTCTGTGTCTAGACAGTGGGACTTTCTGAGATGGTGAGTGACTGGAAAGATAAGGTGCAGGAGACGAGGTTATAAGGGTAATTGTGGTCTGTGAAGGCCTCAGTGAGACCCTCAGTATATTTTGAGAGGGACTGCTTGTCACTGCAGATGCGACAGCATGGGTGACTAGGTTATATTGAAGGGATGTCATGGTGTGGAATGGGTGGCTGCTGTCAAAGTGGAGGTACTGTTGGTGGTTGGTAGGTTTGATTTGGACAGAGGTACTGATGTAGCCATCTTTGAGGTGGAGGTCAACATTGAGAAATGTGGCTTGGGTGAAGTAAATAGGAGAGAAGGTATTGAGGTACTGGAGGAATGTGGACAGGGTGTCCTCATTCGTAATCCAGATCACGAAGATGTCACCAGTGAATCTGAACCAAGTGAGGGTTAGGGATTCTGGGTGTTTGGGAAGGATTCCTTTAGATGGCCCTTGAATAGCTTGGCATAGGATGGTGACAGTTTTGTCTGTAGGTAATGCCTTCAAAGGAGAAGTAATTGTGAGTGAGGATATAGGTGGTCATGATGACTACGGAGGAGGCTGATGGTTTGAAGTCTCTCAGGCATTGGGAAATGTAGTGTTCAGTGCAGTAAAGCCATGGGCATTACAGATATTAGTGTAAAGGGAAGCGGCATCAATAGTGACGAGCAGGACACCATGCGGTAAAGAAACAGTAACGGCGGAGAGTCAGTGGAGGAAATGTTTGGTATCTTTTATGTAGGAGGGTAGTTTCAGGTAATAGGCTGAAGTAGTTGGCCTACAAGAGCAGAGATTCTTCCTTTTGGGGCACAGTAACCTGACACAATAGGTGTCCTGGGTGGTTGGGTTTATGGACTTCAGGAAGCATGTAGAAGGTAGGAGTGTGGGGAGTGGTAAGGGTAAAGAGAGAGATGGAGTTTGGGAAGAGCTTCTGGGATAGACCTAAGGATTTGAAGAGTGACTGGAGAGAAATCTGGCAACTGGCGGAGTCCTTCTGCCAGGTGACCCTTGCAGTTCAAAGCAACAATGGTGGAGCCTTTAGCAGCAAGTAAGATTATAAGGTCATGGTTAGTTTTTAGTTGGTGGATTGCAGTTCTTTCTGCAGATGTAAGATTAGCTGGCATGTTGAGTAATTTGGGGAATGATGGTGAAGCAAGGCTTGAGTTTAAGAAATTGTGGAAAATTTACAGGGGGTGATTCTTGGGGACAGTGAGGATGGATCAAGGTTGTATGGAGGAGTGAACTGAGTCAGGCAGGGTTCAACATTGGTCTTTGGTGGAGTGTGATTGGTATAGTTGGTGGCGAAAGTGTTTCCACTATAAGGACCAGGAAAAGGAGAGAAGGTCTTTAGCAAGTCCTGCCAGACTGAATTTGGGAGTCAGACAAAAGGTGAGACCTTTGGAAGAGACTGATCTATCTGTGAGGCTAAGGCTTTTGCAGGATAGACTCGTGACTGTGTTTTCGGTCTGTTTAGGTTCTAGATTCTGTATGGTGGCGGGAGGGAGTTTTTGAGCATGGGGTAAATGTAGTAGGTTTGAAGGCACCATTTTTCAGCTATGAGGGGGCGTGTGGGAGGCATGGAGGTTGTTGCAGAGATGGTGGATAGTGCTTTCCCAAGGTGGGAGTGGGAAGTGAGCAGGGAGGAGAGTATTTTTTGAGGTGGTGGTCATGCTGCTGTAGTTTGTGAAGGGCAGGAGTTTGTATGTGATACGGGATCCACGAATTTAGCATTGCATAGCAGGAGAATTGTATGGATGCAGAGGAGGTATTGCAAGGAAGTTTGGGCCTGATTGACATGATTTTGCAAACATGAATGGATGGATGTCATTTTGGAAGGGGTGGTGTTGCAGTTGGATATGGGTAATTTGATGGTAAGGCCATTTGGAGGGTTTCATGAGCCAAGCAACAACATCAGGATGACTATGTGGGACTGGGTTCTGGCTAGGGATAAGGAAACCTTAGACAATAAGTTATAAGTCATATCAAAGCTGATCAAATATTCTTGTATGCCGTACAACAAAATCACTGAGAAACAATTTTATACAAAATGCAAACACTATTTTTTTAGGTGAATTAGCACTAATGCACAATACCAGAAATGCAGTTTTCTACTCATAGCTGTACATTCTTTTCTCCTCTGCTGTCAGCACTTCAACTTGTCCACATTTCTATTGTTACCACTGTATTTGTTTCCTTTTGTGCATGAAACAGAGTTTAAAAAGCAGAAGATATTTGCACACAGGAACAAAAACTTATTAGTAGTAATTGCATTCTTTGACTAATGCACTTATAATTTTATCCTGAAGGTTTATTACCTAGCTCCTATATACTCTTTAATACTATATGGACACAATGTTCTTAAATGACATTTTAATTACTTCCAAACAGTGATGTCACCTGTGTTTTTTGTGCCAGTTGGGAGTTCATTGTAACAAAGCAGTTATCGGAATTTTATCAGTTGCATGAAGACTTATTCCTTGTATATGATAATCAATCCTAATTCTTGTATCCTGAGAGAGAGAGAGAGAGAGAGAGAGAGAGAGAGAGAGAGAGAGAGTGAGTGTTGTGTCTAGACAAGACAGCCTAGACACAATGAGAGGAAGCCGAAAGGCACGCGCTAAGCCAAAGCAGGGAGCGTGAGGTCTGAAACAGGATACGTTATGAATGCTATAAAGAAAAGTACGTAGCTTCTGGAATACTTAACTTTAATCCATCCTTTTGGTACATCTGGAGATTGTGGCGATACAAGTGAGACTCTTTAGATACATGCAATGTTACTAATGGCGCCTTGCTAGGTCGTAGCCATTGACTTAGCTGAAGGCTATTCTAACTATCTGCTCGGCAAAGGAGCGAGGCTTCGTCAGTGTAGTCGCTAGCAACGTCGTCCGTACCACTGGGGCGAGTGCTAGTCCATATCTCGAGACCTGCCATGTGGTGGCGCTCGGTCTGCGATCCCTGACAGTGGCGACACACGGGTCCAACATGTACTAATGGACCGCGGCCGATTTAAAGGCTACCACCTAGCAAGTGTGGTGTCTGGCGGTGACACCACATTCCTCCCCCGCAAATCGGCGAACGGTCGTGTTATAAGGCTTCCGCCCGCCGTGGGGAGGACCCCATGTGGACGTATGCGATGAGGTGGGGAGCCTAACAACAGGCGAGGCTGTGCCACCCGCACCCGGCCATTCGGTCCGAGGGGAGCTAGGAAACGCCTGAAAACCTAGTCCAGGGTGCACGTCAACATGCGGTGTATGCACCCGTAAAAAGACAGGAGGGGCCGAAGGGTCGACCTCCATTGCGTCGGGGTACCCGACGCGCGAAAACGCCATGTGGTCCAGAGCGAGCAAGAGTTCCATGGCGGAGGACAGATGGTCACGGGAAGCGATCGGCGGCGCGTGACCCAGGGAGGCGCTTGGCGGCTGCAGCGAGGCGTCCACTGCGGGCGGCGCCAGCTGGAGGACGGGCGGAGGCGGCGGCGGCGGCGGCGGCTGCGGCGGCCCGTCGCCATGGGGCAAAATGGAAGGCAGCGTCGGTAACACCTGGGGATGAGGCGAGCCAGTAGATGGGTCCCCAGGGCGCTGACCGGATGGCACCGTCGCTGAAAGCAGACGGGGAGCAGCAGAACCCGTGCGACGACAGAGGCGCAGCTGATTGAGATGCCGACGCACCTCACCAGAGGCCCCCAAAACCAAATACATCACGCGGCCGAGGCTGCGAAGAATGCGCCCTGCGAGCCAACGCCGTGAACCTCGATAGTTGCGATAGAATACAACGTCGCCTGGAGCAAAAACAGAAGACTGCCGTTGCACAGGAACCTGATGCGGCGGGTGCAGCAAAGACATCAAGGTTCGATGAGGACGAGCGTGGAGCAACTCAGCCGGCGAGCGACCATCTCGGGGCTGAGAGCGATACGATGACAAAAAGAGCAACAACGCGTCCTCCCGAGAATGCGACTCTTTCAACTTCAACATCTGTGACTTGAAAGTCCGGACCAATCGTTCAGTGGCACCGTTTGACTGAGGCGAAAACGGCGCGGATGTCAGATGGTGAATACCATTGGCCTGGCAGAATGACTGAAATTCTGTGGACATGAATTGTGGGCCATTGTCGGAAACAATAGTCTGCGGACGACCTTCAATGCAAAAGATAGCAGACAACGCTTGGATGGTGGCAGATGACGTCGTGGAAGACAGCCGGACAATAAAAGTAAAATTACTGAAGGCATCTACCACAACTAACCATCGAGCATTCCAGAATGGACCAGCAAAATCGATGTGCAAGCGTTGCCAAGGGGAAGTGGCTTTTGGCCATGCAAAGACGTTCCGCGGTGGTGCGGATTGTTGTTCGGCACACGCCATGCAAGAAGAACACATATTCGTAATCGCAGCATCGATTCCGAACCAAGTACAGTGCTGACGAGCAAGTTGTTTCGTTCGCACTATACCCCAATGTCCTTGGTGAAGAAGTTGTAAAACAGAGGACTGTAACGAACGTGGGACCACGACTCTGGACTGATCATTATCAGAACGCAACAACAAAACACCACGTCGTGCAAAAAGTCTCTCCTTGTGAGTAAAAAATCGGCGAACCAACGGATCCTCGATCCGAGACTTTGACAAAGGCCATTGCGTAGCAACAAAACGCAAAACGGTAGCAAGGACCGGGTCAGCAGCTGTGGCTGTAGCTACACGACGAAAATCAATCGGAAACGATTCGACCACGTCAACGGTTTACGCATCAATGAACATGCAAGCCAGTTCAGAAGAATCGAATGCTCTATCCTCAGCAACAGGCAAACGGGACAACACATCGGCGTTTCCGTGCTTAGCAGTGGACCGATACAAGATATCGCAGCGGTACTGCGAGAGGAAAATAGACCAGCGAATGAATTTCTGCGCTGTACGTGGAGGTACAGGCTTGTTCGGATGAAAAAGCGACGTCAAAGGTTTGTGGTCAGTGATGATGGTAAAGTGACGACCATACAAGAAATCATGGAACTTAGTAACACCAAACACGAGAGCCAAAGCTTCTTTCTCGATCTGTGAATAATTTCTTTGCGCAGACGAGAGCAATTTGGACGCAAAGGCAATAGGGCGATCATGCGACCCATCTTTGTGCGCAAGCACAGCACCGATCCCGAAATCCGATGCATCTTCCATCAACAAAAGGGGTTTCTGGGGATCGAATGGCGTAAGGCAAGTATTAGAAAGCAACGCCGATTTCAACTGGCGAAAGGCGCGTTCGCATTCCGTCGTCCAGACGAACGGAACACCTGTACGGTGTAAGCGATGAAGCGGAGCTGAAAGAGAAGAGGCATTGCGCACATTCACTCACACCTTGTGATTCTAAATCGTTTAATGTTCTTGCGACCTCAGCACGCAATGCGTGGGGAACATTGTGCGCTCGGAAAAATTTCGGTTGCGCGTTGACTTTCAGTTCCAAATGTGCTGCATAGTTCTGAGCGCAACCTAAGCCCGGTGCAAAAATGTCTGCAAATTCTTCACACAGACGAGAAACACTGTCTGAAGGCACCATCTGATTTACTATAGACATGAATTAACTACATGAATGTCCATGGGCGAAGGTTCACGAGCCTGAGTGTCCGTGGTTCGATTCCGGCGCGAAGCAAAGGGCCTGGAATGGTTGTGATTGTCTGATCTGAGCTTTTTCTGGCAAACACTTTGAACATGTCCTTTCTTATTACAGAAAAAGCAGATAGCTTGGCATGACGAGCAATTTTCACGCGAATGTCTAGTAGCACACCGCGGGCATGATTTCACTGCATTTGTATGCTGGCGCGGCACACCTGGTTTAGAGCGTGGCGGCAGCAGCGTGGACGTGCGCGAGGGCAGTTTACCGGGCCGTGCAGCACGCCCGGCGGGCCGGTTAATGTTACACACGGCTGGCGAAGTTGCAAATGATTCCTGAGCAAAGTCAAGCATGTCTTGTCTATCCAATATGTCTATCACTTGTTGAAGGGAGGGATTGACAGAGTTTCAAAATCTGTTCCCGTATATGAACATCAGAAACGTTCTGTGCAATTGCATCACATACCATTGTATCTGAATCAGGGAGTACTCATTCACACTCAAAAGCACAATCCCTTGTAAGGCCTTGCAATGTTGCAACCCACTCCCTATTAGTTTGACCGGCCGTACGTTTTGTACGAAAGAAAGTATACCGTTTTGCAACGACATTGACTGTTTCTTTGAAATAGGCGTCCAATGCTGACAAAATTTCTTCATAGGACAGAGTCGCTACGTCGCGTCGGGGAAATAATTACACTATCACACGGTACGTTTGCACCCCTACACACGACAATAAATGAGGCTGCCGCTCGTTACCTTGAATTCTGTAGGCGGCGAGATGAAATCCAAACTGGCATGACCACTCTGTCCATGTTTCCTGAGCTGGGTCAAAATGCCGGAATGTGGGTGCAACTACATGTTGTGGCTGCGGTAGCGATGAAGCGGCGGCGGCCGCATCGGTTTGCAGTGCACGTTGACCCTGGACGAGCTGTCCAAGGGCATCCAATAACGCCTGCGTCTGCTGATTCTGCAAGCGATAAAATTCGGACAGTACATCTGGCGAAGCCATGACACAAGTAAATGTAAGCAATTAGAAAGAACAAGATCCTTTGTAGACTCGTCGCCAAAAAATTGTTGTGTCTAGACAAGACAGCCTAGACACAATGAGAGGAATTCGAAAGGCACGCGCTAAGCCAAAGCAGGGTGCGTGAGGTCTGAAACAGGATACGTTATGAATGCTATAAATAAAATAGAGTGTGTGTGTGTGTGTGTGTGTGTGTGTGTGTGTGTGTGTGTTCAAAAAATCAGCACAGTTTTAACATGCATGGTATTTTCAGATATGCAGGGTATCCCAGGAGAAATGGTCAGTATTCAGAGAAGTGACAGGAATGCTCATGTGAAGCAAAAAGCTTCTTATGGACATGAGCTCTATTCCAAATGGTTTCTGAGACGGAAGACACTTAATGGACATTTGTTTGTGGACTAGTGGTGCACACATGTGTCTTACCCATCCAACCTTTTTGATGTTTTATTTTAGTCCAACCTACCTTGTCGCTTCCAACCTCTGTGCTTGGGATGTCTTTCTGCCATTAACCTCTTGAACTGGCTGATTCTTGCACCACTACCTGTTTGCACCTTTGTAATTCTTCCTGTGCCTCAAGGCACTTTCTTGCAGTGGAGAGTAATGCGACAGGTTTTGGTGGACATTTCTCTAGTCAAGTGATTGTTGGGATTGCAACTTGCCAACAATTTTAAGCTTAGTGCAGAATTAATGTGCACAATGAAAGGAAACAAGTTACGTTTGATTTATTTTGATATATCTCACGAAGGATTTTATTGGAGGAGTGAGTGAATGCATACACATTTCTTTTAGGAAAATTGGTATTTTTAAAATTTCTATCCTTTAGTAATAAATTTCAAAATGAGGTGTCTAAATTATGCCTGTTAGCAATAACCCTGTGAACAAAGAACACAATTCCCAGTTGTTGGTTGGTACCCACTTGTGCACACATGACCGTTGTTTCAGTGTATCCACGTGTGGACTTAAAAACTGTTCGGGAATGTTCATTGGGGGTGATGATCCCCAGAAGCGATAATTTTGAGTGTTCACTGCCCCAGCGGGCATAAAGTGTGCTTCATCACTACAAAAAGTGTTCAAAGGTCACACATCAACTACTTCAACACTTGCAAAAAATGTAAGAGCGAAGACAACATGAATGTCTGTGTCACATGTCAAAAGTGAATGAGTAATGTGAAATTTGTATGGATACCATTTCACAATTGTTCACAGAACTTTTCAAATGGTGGACTGTGGAATGTTCAGCTGTCATGACACAGCCCATGCACTGCTTTAACATCACAAATTTCATCCAGCATTCTCAGCCATTGCAACAGCAACTTCTTCAACAACATGTTGTGTGGCCTCTCCAATGGGCAGTTCCCAAATCACCAGTTAATTTGAACTTTCTAATCATGTTCTTCAACCCTGATGTGTAAAGCGGACCTTCCATATTCCTTTAATATGCTGACACTCATGAGGTGCAGCAGCACTATTGCTCTTGTTTTGATAAAACAGCTCTATGACTTAAGCTTTGCTCACCTTGTCCAGACCCATATTAATTGTCTGTAACTGTTCTGCACACTGAAGCTAGTGTTTCAGCCCCATGTCCCCGTAGCAGTACCGGTACCTAAAGGCAAGACATGACACAAACATTACAAACAATGCAAATCCTGTAGTGCACAGTCTGAACATTCCTATAAAGTTGGGTGCCTGTAAGGTAAACAATTCTGCATCTACACTGTCTCAAGTAGCAAAAGGTTTGGAAAGGAAAGGAGATAAACAAAAGAATGTAGTGGTGAATAGTGTGTCTGAGACTATAGTTATGTGTGTGAAACAGAAATTTTCCATTCAGTGTGTATTATAAGTTCTGACAAATGGAAGTGGGGCACAGGCTTTTAACGTGAAAACTATCAAAAACTAAGGCTTGCTCAGCAAACATACAGGAGTGGCTTTGACATGAATCACCATAGATCATAATGCAAAAAAAGTCTAGAGGAAGCATTTATGGAGCTGTGCATGTCAAACGACTGACAATATTTGTGGACTAGCGAACCCGGCAATACTTGGCTATTACTATATTAGTGTTGGAATTGGATACGCATCCTTATCTCCTTCTCTTTTCCCATTCTTTGTCCTCCTCCTCCTCCTCCTCGCTCCTTTCTTTGTCCATTTCCTCCTCCCCCTTTAATTCTATCTCCTCCTCTTCCTCCCCCTCCGACTCGCCCTCCCTTCCCCAGTCTCTCTGTCCATCTACTCCTCTGGCCCCGCTCTCTCTCTCTCTCTCTCTCTCTCTCTCTCTCTCTCTCTCTCCCTCCCTCCCTCTCTCTCCCTCCCTCCCTCTCTCTCTCTCTCTCTCTCTCTCTCTCTCTCTCTCTCTCTCTCTCTCTCTCCCCCCCCCCCCTCCTTGAATCTTGTTTATTGTTATTGCAAACAAAACCTTGATTGGGAACTGAAGTCACATAAAAGAGTGGGTAAACCAGTTGGGCTGATCGGTATATGGGGTGGGAACGAGACCTCTCCAACAGCTGAATATTTGACGATAGTAGCTTCAATGATGCTAAGGTATTTTGCATAGTTTTAATCTGCGAATGGATATGATTACAAATTTTTGGGCGATTCAGATTCTGTAGTAATGTTCTAATTGCAATCCAGTAAGCCATAAATACAGCTTTCCTGTTTTCTGTTAAAACTGACTGAGAGGAAGAAAACAAAACAGCATATTGTTGTGTGTACAATCTTTGTTTAAAATCATATGTAGGGGGAGAGAATATGTATGGGAGAAACAATTTGTCAACTGGTTTAATTGTCCTGCTATCATAGTTAAAAATGACTGCGAGAAAGGAAACTAAACCATACTTTTTCACAGCAGAGAATGTTCTTCCTCGCAATTGATTGTAACAGAAAACCGGTACATTATTGTAAAAAAAATATATATATATATATATATATATATATATATATATATATATATATATATATATATATATATATATATATATATATAGTCCATGTACATCTGAATGTTTATTATGTTTATTAGAGCATTGCGCATGAATTTAGAGTAAATTTTTTGAGAGCTTTGTGAGATTTTTGGTAGCAACATTAAACAATGTCTTGTCTTAGTATAATAGTGTAGATTAAAGAGAACTGGTGGGAGGGGACAAAACATGTGCATACTGATCGTTCCACATCACGTGGACCATTGCCCCACGTGGCCATCTCCACTCTGGTTGAAGTTTTGCACTGAACTTTGCTGTATAAGAAAACCAATGTGTGAAAAATTTAAGCTATAGATAAAAAAAGCATGGTTATAGGAGGCTTTCAATAGGGGGTGGCTAAATCTTGATCTCTATTACAGTTTTGGCCAAATTTAAGATGCTTAGAATTGAAACTAATAGTTATCAAAAGGATTTACTGGGGTCAGATGCAAAACTTATGCCCTTCAAACAGTTAAAATTTCAAGGCTGCATCATTCACAGTTTTTGTGTGACATGAGGTCAGATTTAGGGAAATAATAAACTGCAACAAATTTTCAACCATTTTGTGACTGCACCAATTGTTCAGCAAACAAATTATGTAGTATGCCTAGTGTCCTGTAGTAGTTCCACAGAAAAATAACTGTTATCAGTTATAACAGATGAAGCTGTTATTTTGAAAGTATTCTAGACTCATAAGTAAATATGTTGCCAACATTTTTGGTCGAATTTATGAGTACTTTGGTGACCCATTACTGAATATTTATTTTTGTTTCAGTAGAAAGAGCTAGTGGTGTTGTACAAGAAAATGATTTATCTGTTTTGCATAAGATTACAAATTGGCTTGAAAAAACTACTGCCAAACAAACAAAAGGAATGTTACAGACAAAACTTTTGAATGGCATGGGAAAGCTAATGCCATAGCATTAGCCTCTGTGTGAAACAGCAGAGGAGGGTGGATCCTGGGAGGTAGTATTAGCAGCAGCATAGGCTGAGGAATGGAAGCGACGGAGGGTTGTGATGGCATGTACCTTTATCAGACTGTGCAATTTATTACACTAGAATCACAAAAATATTCTGCTATAAGTGATAAAAGTTCACTATATATAGGCAGAACCTTAATAGAAATCACTTAATAACAAACTATTGCAAAATTCAAGTCAGGAAGAACTTGGGAACCATGAGAGAAGAAGATCTAAAGAAAAAAGGACAGTATCAAAATTACAGAATTAATTGCAATAGACCAATTCAAAGAATTAAAATCCAGTGAGCAGAACAAAATTTTAGAATAAAATGTCAATACTAATAGTACCAAAATAGCAAAATTAATACCATTAGATACTAGCCCAAAGATTCCACAAAAATGGAGTGCTAGGCAGACATGCATAAAAGCTCTGAGACGGTATATAATTAAATGATGATATAACATTCCAGAGTGAGTCGTGCTTGGGTAGCTCAGTTGGTTGAGTACTTGCCCACGATAGGCAAAGGTCTCAAGTTCGAGTCTCGGTCCAGCACACAGTTTTAATCTGCCAGGGAGTTTCATAATATAACATTGATCATTGGATATCCAGGCAGAACCAGCTAGACACAAGTCAGTTAAAGGCAGTATATAGTACAAAATCAGTACCCAATTAAACTCCTTTACACTCATACCTGTTCTGCCTGTTGTCAGCTCACAGCCAGCCACACTGTGGGCAGACAAAACAAACTTGCTCTGGCCTTTGGTTCACCTTGGATCCATACATTGCAGCACAAAATTCCTCCACTATCTGTGCTGTCAAGGAGCAACGAGGAAAAGGCTCTTCTGACACCAAGGCAGCAATGGCTGGCCCATAGTTCTAACCTTCAGGACTGCTCATTTTTGTTGCCAGCTGTCAGCCATCTCTTAAACCCCACTGTTCCTTTGGTGCATCACTGACTACACATCATCACAGACCTTCACTTGCTGCTTCCAGGTGGTGCTGGTGCGGCACAATGAACTACTGCAGACTTGGCGCCACCTGCTGAGCTAGGCTAAACTTTCTCTGTACTATGAAATGAAGGCACAGTCTTTAGGCTGGTGTGTCATTTAACATTGCCTCTAGCCTTGAAAAAGGCCTCAACTCAGGCTCTCATCATCTTGTATGATTTGAAAATAGGACAGATCGAATCTCCTCAGACCATTCTACATGCCGCCAGTCAGATATTGTCCAGTTTCTGTATTGTTTGGTCCACTGAAGACCTGCAGCTTCTTGTGTGACTATGGGCAGCAGCTTTCTGTGACTTTCCAAACTCCTAATGTCCTTTGCATGCAGTTCCCGTAGGAATGTTCAATCAGAAAGTAGTTGAGATAGACGCGCATCCATTGACAGCAACAGTTCCTGCTGGATTTGAAACCACTTGTCACTAACAAGAGGTAGCACTTGTCTTCGATCCCAATCAGATAGGATTCTTTTTTACAACCAATGTTCTTTCACTGTGACAGTATTACACCATTACTTGTACGCGCTAAGGAAAGACCACGTCAATGCACCAACACATTGGGCAGGTTCCTTCATGATGTGATTGTAGGCACGTCCAAACACAATAGCTCCTTTGTGTGACTGTATCATGACTCCCTCTTACCGTGCTGATTTCATGCATCTGATTGGTACATACACACCACTTGACTGCCATGTTTTACTTTCGCAGTGGAGGGTCACAGAAACACCTGGTACCAATGCTGATTTCATGCATCTGATTGGTACATACACACCACTTGACTGCCATGTTTTACTTTCGCAGTGGAGGGTCACAGAAACACCTGGTACCAATTCTACTATGTCTACTTTTAAGGGGATAACTAATGTTTTTGCTGGTGAGGTTATTTGTCTTTTATAGCCAAAAGTACTTTGTGAATATCTTGATTACCAAGGAATGGGTAGTCAATTTTGGAACTGAACCTGGAACCAATTATATTTGTATTTAATTGTTTTTGCAGCTTTCCATTTCCACACACACACACACACACACACACACACACACACACACACACACACACGTGTACATTTTACTGGCTGGAAGTAAACTAGGATCTGGCTTAAATGAATGACTGTTGTGCAGGTAACAGTCAGGTGGATGAAGACCTCCTACGTATGGCAAGATCTGAGCAATCGGATGACCGAACTTTCCACCACTTCAAGAAATGTACAAATCGACATCCACGCCAAGTGCTTCGCTACGACAGGGGCGGGGAGCCACTGTGGATTGCAAATGTGGCAGACCCTTTGACAGTACCACCCTGTCAGTATTGTGGAGCAGACAGGAAGTTTGAGTTTCAGGTATGTGTCAGTTATTAAGCGTACACATGTGCACTGGAGGCTAGAAATGAGGTAGGAGAAAGTGGTCCAAGACATAATTTTCTGACTGACATTTCATCTTCCAAAGCTGGAGACATCATCAGAGGTTTTAAAAACTTAGAAAGCAGTTAGTCTGAAACTCAGGAAGACAAACTGATTATATTTATCTATGCTGTGATCAATTTGTGACATCAGACCACTGCCTAAAATCATGGTGTCTCACTGGTGTGTTACGGAGCTTGTATTGGGGAAGAGTTAGTGCTGCTTATTTTATGTAATCCTAAGGTCCACAACTTGTCTAATTTTAATTCTTTTTCTTTTCTGTTAAACTCTGCCCCACTACAAGCTCCACAATATACCTGGGCATGACTCTGCAATCTTGGGCAGTGGTCTGGTATCACAAGCCAACTGTTGCATGGATGTGTATAAATAGTTCAGCTTGTTGAGCTTATTTCTGACTGTAACTGCTTCATAATTCATTGGAGTCTCTGATGATGTCTCCCGTATTGGAAGACTAAATGTTAGGCAGAGAATTATGTTTTGGATCATGGCTTAATGCACATAAAACAAATATCATCAATAGAGCAAGCATAAATCTAAAGGCATGTCCACACAATCTCCCTTTTCTCAAGTGCAGTCGCATACATACAGGATTAAAAGGGCGCACACAAAAATTGGTGGAAAGAACACAAGTAAGCAAGGATATTCACATGTCCATGCGTTGCCCCATTCCAGACAGGCAGTCTGGTACATATCCCCTTCTTTGCTTGTCTGCAGCTCGTGGTCTAGTGGCTAGCGGCTAGCGTTACTGCCTCTGGATCACGGGGTCCCAGGTTTGATTCCCAGCTGGGTGTTTGTGTTGTCTTTCATTTCATCATCATTTGTGACCCTCCCGAGATTGGACTGTGTAAAGATTGGGGCTTTTTATGATTGCTGATAACTGCACAATTGAGTGCCCCACAAACCAAACATCATCATCATCATCCTTCTTTGCTTGGAACCTTGTGCTGCATTAATTGAGATGAAAAGGTGACTGAAAAAGAAAATGCAAAAGCATTTGTAGAAAAAAAGTAGTGTGTAAATAGCAAATGCACCAGTACGGGAAATACAAAGTGACAACGTTTTGTTTTGCAAATTTCAGGAGGAGGTCACAGCAAGATTTTAGTTTTCCTGCTTGCAAAACTGCAGTGAGAAGGCTGGAAATAACATTTTGCTAGCTATTAACCGTCGACTTATATACCGGTTTGAACTATTTATTTTGCATTTCAAAACAAAGGATTTCAGTTATTATTTCTGAAACTTGCGGTGTCTTATTCCTGACAGTAATTTGATCATATACTTTTATCAAATACTTGATGTTCAGAGCATCACATCTAAAATTTTTATTCAAAAATCTTTAGAAGCAACATTCCGTACAGACTTTTCTTTGTCTGTGGCCATCTATAAATTGAAGTGTGCTTCCTTTGGAGTCAGTAGACATTGTTGCACACAAATCAGTTCACAGCATAACCTCAACACATTACACAATGAAATACACATGGGCCCCAGTTGCCTGTCTCCCACTAAAAAGTGCAAAGGTTCCCACTGATGGCAGGAAGCATTGTGCTTGTTGCACGCTCTACATTTCCAGGAAATTATGCATGCCCAAATGTTCTCGTACTGAAGCACTTTGGAGTGATTGTAGTCATCGCTTAGTACAGAAGTTGCAGTCATAATCATGCTGTTGTGAAGTAGCACTGACAGAGTGAAAAGACAGATTGTCAGCATCAAATGGCCTCTAACGAATATGTGTTTCATAATACTGTGTAGAGTGTAAGATGAAAATTGTCGCAGTATATAGAGTTGCATTTGTGCTCTAGTAGAGGAAGAGCAACGTCTGGAAAAAGTTCGATGCTGCAGTCCACACTTCAGGTGGAAAAAATATACAAAGGTCATCGAGTGCAAACAAAATGGCTGTATTCATGTTTATTCCATCTCCACATGAGAAAACATGTGCTCTGTCAAAGGGAAACTGGGCACACAGCAGTGTTGCTATTATGTCCCTTCCCTTCTTCCTTCCTCCCCCCTCCACTCCCCTCCCCTATTCCTTTCCCTCCTGTGGTGTCAGGGGCTAGAATAAACTGGCTGTCACTCCTTAAATATTGTAAGAGGTTATAAAAATGAGTCTTATACCTAATGGAGCTTTTATGTTGAAACCTCCACCATTATTATTCCTCTTGTTTCATAACCTTTCACTCAACCTTTTTGGCTTAGTTATTTGTGGTTGCTTTTTAAAGTTTGACATCCACTTTGCCAAATTCACTGAAGTGTAGGCCAATTGGGGAAGGGCACCTTACATGGTTTCACCATGCGCTGTGATCTGTTGTACTTACTATTCGAATGGATTTCTGTTCTTGTCCAAAATCCAGTGTGATAGCCAATCTGTTGTTGGGGAGGGGTCGGCATGTACACCACAATTGTAGCCCCCTGACAACACAGAAATTGCACTGCTGTTGCCTAAGTTATTACCTTCCCAGGTGTGCCAAGGAGTAGGTGCTTGTCCAGTCTTGGGCACCGGGACTCTGAGCAACTGGTAGCCTTCGCTGTGCCAGAGTGGTGCCTGTGTGGAGAGCCTCCAGTCAGAGTGAGTGAGTGCCATTAGGACGGACAGTCCACAGTGGAATGAATCAAACTCAGCCATACCGGTGGCTGTGCCAGCTGTCTCAGCGGATAGAAAGCAAGATTTTAGTGCAGAGCCATACAATCCCATTATGTTTCCGTGTTTGATCACACCATTGCATGAGTGTCAGGCTAGGAGAAATGGAGGTGGACAAATAACTAAATTCTTGGTATGCTTCAGAATAGATGGAGTAACTGTGCAACAAAGTCACTCTTCTTCATTGAAAATATTGAGGATCGATCCAGAGAAGTTGCTGGAGTAGAGAAGATGAGAAATGGATCTCTGTTGATCAAAAAATTGAATGCCACCTGCGACAAGCTCAGGGTTACACCAGTTACCCCTCTCCTCTAACAGATTCAACAAGATTCAAGGTGTCATCTTCTACCATGACCTAACGCTACAAACAGATCAAGAATCCGAACTAACGTTGAGAAGTGTGGAGTCCATTTTGTTTATGTCCAGAGAGGATCTAAGGACAATAAGGTGGGCACTGAAGCTTTCATCCTAGCCTTCAATGAAAATATTTTACCTTAGAAACTTAAGGTCATAGCTTATAGGTGTGAAGTTAAGCACCATTTACCTCCTTCCATGAGCTGTTTTAAGTGTCATAGGTGTGGACATATGCCCCCCTGCTGTACCAGTGAGTGTGCTCATGGGGCAAGTGGCAGGACAACACATGACAGAAGCCTTTACAGTATCCTCCCATCCCAGAGCACCATTCCCCTCATGTGCTGCCAAGTTGAGTTTTGGTGAGGGAGGAGAAAATCAAGGAATACAAAACACTTCATCCTTGTCTTTATCAAGATGCTAAGAAAATGGTTGGATGATTCCAACCTATTGATATGATGGCAAACTTTGCAAAAGTTGTGACAGAATACACACCCAATGTAACGACTTCATCTCCAACAGCAACTCCCGGCCCTAGCAGCAGGTCAGTCTCTATTTTTTGTTAAGGGAGGGGACACCAGCTCCCTCAACCCCCACACCCACAAGACTGTTGGTAATCACTCCATGGGTGTAGCCGGAGATTCCTCCTCCTCCAATGTTGTTAGACAAGATGTCACCTGCCAAGGAGCCCATCCCCCCCACTTCCCGAGACAAATCAGACTAGCAGTCAACCACCCACCAGCAACTGACAGAGCCAAATGTTGTAGGTTGTAGGAAAGCTAAACAAAGGAAAATCCAGTATGGAATGTGACAGTATTATGAAAAGGATAGTTGCTACTCACATATAGCGGGGATGCTGAGTCGCAGATAGGCACAACAAAAAGACTGTCACAAATATAGCTTTCAGCCAGTAAGGCCTTTATCAAAATCAGACTCCACAGGGCATCCACAACTCTTTTGTGGAAACGTGCGTGGCAAGCCAAGACCCCAAGCTAGTGCGGCTCTCTTTCCTTTCCGGGCTGCATACCTTCCTTTTCCACATCTTTCCATCCTTCCCCATCCCCCATCCTCTGCCCACCTTTCCCCCCACACCTCCGCCTCTTCCCTTCTTCTATGTTAGGCCCAGCAGTTGGTTTAAGCTTGATATGAGCTTCTAAATCGTTTGCACGGCTTAACCCAGGAGAAAAAAGGGACGAAAATGTCATCGACAAGGAATCCAATTGAGCATAAGGAATAGCTTCAGAGACGATATTGACAGAGTCATCTATGGAGAACCCAAAAACGCGAAAGGCATCGAAACCAAAAAGATTCTCTGTGTTACTATGGTCGACCACAAATATGGGAACAGTGCGAACGACGGATTTGTAAGATACCTCAGCATCGAATTGTCCCAAGAGAGAAATCTTCTGTTTATTGTACGTCTGTAATTGCCTATTGACAGGTGATAGGATTGGAGAACCCAGCTGAAGATACATCTGAGAGTTGATGATAGTGGCAGCAGAACCAGTATCCACCTGCATGCGAACATCCCCACCAAGTATTTGGACAGTGAGGAATAACTTCCCTGAAAGGGAAGAAGTACCATTGACAGACAACACAGAAGCAGAATCAGCGTCACGTTCGTGAACATCAGGTATGCGGTCTGATTTGCAAACGGATGACGCATGACCCTTCTTTTTGCATTTGTGACACAGGGCCCAACATTGGGGACAATCCTCCCGTGAATGTTTCATAAAACACCACGGACATGAAGGGTTTTGCTGCAGTTTCTTAGAGGTTTGTTTACGGTTAGGCCGAGGCTGCACTTGGGAGTGTACTTCGGCCACATTGGCCAGCGGGGATACGCTCGCTGCATGCTTCGTCAACAGTGCACAGTGGTTGGACTTCCCCGACGTCACCCCATGCCTCTATTTGCGCTCCAGCAGCGCGAGAAATTTCAAAAGACTGCGCAATGGATAGGACTTCATCTAGAGTCGGATTTGCCAACTGAAGGGCACATTCCGTAACGTCTTTGTCGGGTGCCGACCGGATAATAGCATCCTGTAACATGGAATCGGCATAGGATTCTTTCTGAACATCGGTAACAAATTGACACTTTCTACTGAGGCCGTCAAGTTCAGCAGCCCAAGCGCGATAGGATTGATTTGGTTGGTTTTGACAACTATAAAAGGCAACATGAGAGGCTACCACATGCGTTTGCTTTTGAAAATAGACTGACAGAAGTGAGCACATTTCAGCAAAGGACAAAGATGCAGGATCTGTCAAAGGAGCCAATTGCAACAACAACTAATACATTTGAGGTGAAATCCATGAAAGGAACAGAGACTTACACGTTTGTTCATCCGCGACATGAAATGCCAAGATGTGCTGTCGAAGACGTTTTTCGTAATCAGACCAGTCTTCCGCCGTCTCGTCGTAAGGAGGAAAAGGAGGTATAGACAACAACGAGAGACGACCCGCAGTGGATGTCGCGCCAAAATCACGAATTGCCGATGTGAGAAGCGTTTGCTGTTCAATGAGACCTGGCAATAGTTGCTCTAAAGTAGCCATGGAAACCTGCGGGTCAACGATGAAAAAGAAAAATTCACTACCTCGTCGTTAATTGTTATAACGTCAAGTCGAACAAATATATTTCAAGGATGACACAATACATGTAAGTCACAGATCAAGTAAACAAAGTAAGACGTGTATACACTGTAACAGTCAAATAATCACTAAGTCCAAGTCTAGCAGCCGCTGGCTGGCTGGCCACTTAGGTGGCACTGCTGCTGCATGGCTGGCAGACAGCGCCGCATGTAGAGGACACGCGTAACTGCGCGGCGGCACTTTGAAAGATCGGCAAGTCACAACATTGCCACTAGTCTAGCAGCATGGAGGTGTGAGGAATGGTTTGTTTGGATCTGATTCTCAAAGGTTGTTGACGCAGCAGCTGGAGACGGTGGTCATGTGTGCACGAGTTGTGTGTGAATGTGTGTGTGGCTCTTGTTTTATGACAAAAGCTATGGCCATAAATTTAGTTGTGAGGGTGTTTCTACGTGCCTGTCTGTGGCCCAGCAATCATCTTTACGGTGAGTTGCTACCTATCCTCATTATTATTGATTCTCAAAGTGCTTGTGCAAGTTATCTGTTGTATGGATTAATCACTGCGGTCTCATTTCATAAACTTAGTGTCTGTGACAAGTGAATAGCTGGCCACATGAGTGGACTTCCATGGGAGGCCAAAACCACAGGCCATTTTGTGGGTATCTGTAACGGACTGGGTCTGCCAATCTGAAGTCCACTGTTTCCCACTAATGTGTATGCACTGCCCATTGGGCCTAGTCTCACTGGTCTGCCCACAGGCCAGGTCTGTTTATGTCTGGCATAATAAGGTGGATTTTCCATGGTTTATCCAAGGACACAGGACGGCGGTGCTCCTTGGCAGGCCTGAGGCCTTGGGCAGTGGATTTCAGAACTGTGACTTTCTCACTGCAAGTACATTGTACAGTGTGGTGTCTTATAGAAATTTTATATATTTTATTACTTTTGGCACTAGGAAAACAATTTATATATTAGAAAGTATGGGCGATAAGAAGAAGAAAATTGTGGAAGTCGCCAGCGGTTTGTAAGCTATGTACTCTTATCTTTCTGAAAAGAAAAATCACACAATACCTGTAAAATAATAGACATAACATAATGGGTAATTACCGACAGTAACAAACATAGTAGAACCAACATTTTATTGGTGGTCGCCTGTAGTGTTGGTTTATACAACTCTTCCCTGCCTTATACACTGCCTTCAAGAGGCCTACTATTTTCTGCGGTTATTTCTGAAATTGGTGAAGGTGTTTTAAATCTGTCTTGCAGCTCCAAGGTTATTCATATTTTTGTCACCAAATGTGTTTAGTTTTATTGAAATAAAATAACAACAGTGGTCATATACCATTTGGCTTGCTTTCTACATCTAAAAATAGTTGTTGATGTTAGTACTTGAGATATTTGCTCACATGGGAGAGAAATACAGAAGCCTTTTTTTTGTCAATTTATGACAGATCTCAAAATTAGTCATGGGAAAACTTGTGGCAACCATGATTATGTGCTGGCCAGTGGTCATTTCTCCTTATCAGTACTTCCAGCATGTAGGAATTGTACCAAAGATCCTCCCTGCTGCCAAATGTTAAGTATTGTCAGCTTGCTTACAAGTGTAATCTTCACCAACTATGGCAATGATTGCTTCAGACTCTCCAAAAATCGGCACTTGAGCTTTTTTGCCAACTTTGGGGGTTCCCCACAATGCGTCTTTCTGGAGGTGCTTCCTCAAAAGTACACTGTAATTTTGGCTTAACTGTTCTGAAGCAATATATCATAAACTAGAGGTATGGCATATGTAAAGAAGTGAATTGAAGCTGCTGCTGATTATCCAGTGTGAAGGCCTTTGACAATCACACCTCTTTTATCACTCTCTGCACTTTGTTTTGATGCCTTGGCAATTTTGATATTAAGACTGTTTACTAGAGACAGTTGACAGAGTAGAGTACCGACGACGATGTCAGTTAGAGGATTAGTATGGTGGGAAATATAAATTTAGGTTTATCTGTTGGGTGACTATCCTAGAATACTGTTCCATTGTTAACACTGGTTCTTCACAATGTGAACAAATGTTTCGGAATAACATATAGTCCAAGACATTTGTCATTGCTAGTATTTCTGCCTCAGTGAGCCAGTGTCATGTTGTCTTCCTGTGTTCCCCGTGTCAGTCTCCTCCTACCACTCAGCTGTGTCCGTCTCTCTTCAGCCAGACCCACCTGTTGTGCCTCGTCCTGGCAGACCCGCCTGTGTTGTCCGTTGCCTCCTGCCACACCCACCTGTGGTTTTCACCTCCTGTGCCCCCTCTCTGTCTGTCCATATCCTTCCCTAAACCACTTCCACCTGAACAGGAGGCTGAAGGTTCTTATCCACAGCATTTCTGCCCATATCATAACTAATATGTGCACCAAATTTAGTTGAAATCATTCCACTGGTTTGAAATGAACTTTTTGCCCGTGGCTTTGTCTGCACATGCGTATTCAACATATGTTTAAACTATTTCACATGTATTTGTTCAGTTATTTTACCTGTATCTCTAGCAAATTTCACCTTACAGTCTTATTTCCACATAGGTCATGGTATGAAATTTATCTCCTGAACTGTGTGTTATACAATGACATATTTTTCCAGGTACATTCAGCAGCATAGGTGAATACTGTCTCCAAAATGTGTTGCGAATAGTGTTAGTAGTAAACAAGTAATAAATAAAACAGCAATTTCATGTTGCAGTTTTATTGCATGAACATTACAAATGTAGTAAGTGATAAACTTTTCTCCTTTCATCATTTTGCGGGGATTGTCAGTGAGAAGGAGTTTCATGAAGATTTGAAATTATGTGTAAAGTTTGCTGCAAGTCAGTAAGTATATACAGGCATTTGTGTGTTGTGGGCTACACTGCTGTCTCACCCTCATCCCAACCCCTTTGATAGGCAGTTAGTTCTTACCCCCTACTGTGATATAAAGAACTGCCGCCCATCCTGCAGCATCGCCAATGCTGTGGGAGATTCCGAGCTCAGTCTGCTTCAGACACCCTTGATATACATCAATTCTGCAACTGTAATATTTGCAGTAATACATTCTCACCTTGCTCACAATTGAAGTTGTGGATTTTTTTTCTGTTCTCAGATTCTCCCTCAACTCCTGAACCACCTTGGACTGGACAGTTGTGAGCGGAGTGTGGACTGGGGAACACTGGCTGTGTTTACCTGTGCTGCCAGCTGTGACATGGGGCCTCCATACAAGGCAGAGTTTGTGTGGAAGCAGGATTTGTCCTAACTGCAGCTCTCTTGCCTGTGACGTCAAGAGTTGTTTTCAAAGCATTAACTTAAATTATATGGTCCCATGATATTTGGGCTGAGTACCAAACAAATTGCAAATTGATGTTCGTTGCATATTTAAGACTTCTTCTGTAATTTTACTTTTTCAGATCTTTTATATCAAATGGATGTATGTTTACTTGGCATGTGTATACAAATAAATGGAATCCTATTGTGAGCAATTCATTTAGACTTACTCAATTACAAGCCCAAGCCATCACTGAGAACGCAAGACATTTCACGTCAGTACTTGACTGTTAATGATCAACATTATTGGTTATACTTGATATTCTTGTAGTTTTTAATGCCAACTTCTTGCAGATCTATCTTGGAGGGATTTGGAAACTACTGAAAATACATGTTTCGTGTGGAATGTTTAGAAATTGCAACCAGGACATTTACTGTTAAGACAGTGTTGATAACAGCTTTGTGCTTCAGATTACACAACTTGTTTATGGTCCAGTGAAATGTCTTCTCTCTCTCTCTCTCTCTCTCTCTCTCTCTCTCTCTCTCTCTCTACCAAACAAAATTGCAAACATTGCAGCTTTATCTCTAGAGCTAACTAGTCATTTATTATTTATTTATTTATCATGTCAATATGAAGTGAAAATATCAATTTAAAAATAGATAGTAAACTACAAAACATAGTAACGTACATTACAAAGAAAAACAACAGTTGACTCAGCTTAACTTACCTTTTTATTCACCAAAAACTGGCCATATCATTTATGCTTTTGGTGCTGTATCAGAAGGAAAATTCATCTAATAAATCAATAAAATTATGTGACAGAATCGCTGTCCCCTGTTTTTGGTGTAGCTGTGAATACAAGAATATGGAGGGGCACATGGTCAGCACACCACTCTCCCACCCGCTGTAAGCTCTCATAACCAGAGCCACTATTTCTCAAGCAAGTAGCTCCCCAGTTGGTATCACAAGGGCTGAGTGCACCGTGTCACTTTCTTTGCAATACATAAATTTTTAGATATGATGTGCTGGATGTTATTAGCAGGCCTGATCCTAAGATTCTCCATGGGAACTGTTGTGAACAGCTGGGTGTGTGCAACATACCTCAAATACAAGAATCTTAGGATCAGGCTTGCTAATTCCATCCAACACATCTTGTTAAATAAGCTATGTATTGTAAAGAAAATGGTGCCAAGGTACATACAAGACAGGTTCAACAGCAAGTTCAGGAATCAAAAATTACTAAGTGCAAATGAATATGAGAGACTGTGATTATGATAAGTACAATTAGAGGGTTGTTCATTAAAAAAAAAAAGACAAAAACCTGTATAGATTACACTTTGAGCCAGCAGAGCTTGTAACTTCTGTAATGTTTGATTTTTTATTTAGTGTCGTAAGGGACAATGTTGACAAAGTAGCTAATGAAACAAGACTGAAACATGACAGGAAAATTCTGAAGTTAATGGACCAGTGTGTAGGTTTTATTACAGATAGTGAGTGGAAGTTAAGTTTCCATCCAAAAGTGGTGAATTTGACAAACATTAAGTTAAATGAACAGGAGCAAGTAATGTTAAGCAAACTCTTGAAATATAACATGAAAACTAAAATTAATTTTAGAGCCATTAAAGATACTACTGTGAATGTGTTATATGCTATTGATTCTCTAGACTTCAAAGATAGAACAAAGTACGATTGCAGTAGCTGTAAACAAAATTATTAATAGTGAATCTAACAGGTCTTCTAATAATAAGAGTAATGAAAAATTAATTGTGGATAGAATCAATGCTAGTGATGGAGGTGCCATCATTAGTAGGGTTAATAAAGGAAACTTGGTGGTACCAGTGGGGAAAGCTGAATATATAACTAAGACTAAAATGTTTTTCAATGACAATAATATTCAATGAATCAATAGGGATCTAACCTTGGAAGCACAGAAAAAAATGAGTGAAAATCCAAAAAGAATATACAGAGAATTATTCCCACCCAGAGAAATACTGCAGCTTAAGGTCATGAATCCATGTACATGTACACTTTAGGGCACAGCTTAATATCCATAAAGAAAATATGCCTGTGAGGACCAAATGTTGACAGAAGAGGTGATCCTTTCACTAAAGTTCCCAGGAAATGTTTCAGTTTCTTAAAGAAATATTTTCACTTTGGTAGACAATATCCAGTCAAAAATAGTTGTGAATTGCCCAATAACATTCTTAACGTACCAATATCAGCAGGCATGACATTTGTGTCCTCAGACGTAGTAAACTTACACGCTAATGTATCAGTTTTTGGCACTGTTGAAATTATTAGGAAGAATATAATGAACAGAACAGGCTTTCTTGAGTTGAAATTAATGAGTTCATCAGTTTGCTGTCACTAATTCTGAAATATATAGCTTTTTAAAATGTAGTGATGAAATATACCTCCAAAATGATGAGCTTAGCATGAGAAGATCAATTTCTGGTTTGACACACCCCACCGTCCAGGAGAGCTTTCACACTTGAATCAATCTTGTTAGAAATCGGCACCTATTTATACACGGCTGTGCACCTCTGTTTTGCCATACACGCTGCTTCGCATCACATACTCATAACACGCTAGGTTGGCGAGTGGACCCCTTCTGCCTGTGATTTGCGACATGCAAAACTGCTAAGTTTACTCTTTCAGCAATATGATGGTCCTGTGGCCTCTATTCTACTTTGCAACTGTTGGTATTTGTAACTCACTGCAATCCGGCCTGCACCTGGATGTGACTTGTGCTCAGTATATTCCACAAAATTAACTTTCCGATCCTATATGGTGGTATCACTACATTATTCCCCTTTTCGAAAAGACCCGGTCCCCGGGTCGACCCTTAACTAGCTCTTAACTTGTTTTGGTCGGCACCCATATTTCCTTACTGCTAGAAAACTTAAATGTGGTCTAGTGCCCCTTAAAACCATGACATAAACCAAAATGTAAAAATTCCTTACTGGGCGACCACTGCTCGGTCAAACCCTTAGCTATTCGTCTCACGCCCTTGGTATCCAATACACTAGGACTTGGAATACCCTTGGTTCCTTCTTGGAATTAGCTCTCCACCTGATCAGAAAGAAAACAACACATAACAAAGGTAAGGCTGCGATGTCACTTGGCACAGAGGTGCTCAAAATGATCGTTGTTTGCCGTTGCCTTTCCCTACACTGAGTGACATGTTGCACAAGCTGTTTGGCTGACATGCGCCCCTCGTGCTCTAAAATGAACTGGTTTACAGATCTCAACAGACCTGGTTCCAGAGTTTGATTTTACAAGGACAGATTCTGCCTTGGCAAAAATTCTAAAGTGGCTTCTGGCCAGTACAGCTGTGGCTGTGTAACATTCAATTGCATGACTCCTCAAATTGACGCTGGCAAGTGGAAGGTTGGTCCTGTTATGTTACACTTAGTTCCATTGATTAAAATCCTGCTCCCCTCAAGCTCTATATGTTTTGCTTCTGCAAATACTCCCCACTCAAAACAACTTGCTACTACTATCAAATTCTCGCAGGTGGAGAAGATCCAATGCATCCTGACCCGTTGCAAGCTCAATTTCGGCTCCACAATGTCTCTTGCACAGCCTATTCCTTTCCCCCTGGTTAAAAATAACTGCACCATGCATGTGTCCGGATTGGTACTTACCACTCTGGCTGGACGTACCATTACCTTCCCTCTATGGCAGCTTCATAATTCCTCCCTTGCCAACTCGACGTACCGGCTGTTAACTGCAGAGATCAGCAATACTTCCTCAGTTTTTACTTCTACAAACCATTACAATTCCTCCCTCTTCAAAAAGACTGCCCAGGCAGGCTCACTCATAAATACATACAACATATGAAAATACAATGCCTAATCACTCTACGCAAACCCAATATACATGACATGAAAACAAAAAAACTACAAATACTCTACTACTTTCTGGATCGCAAAGCATACGGTACTTCATGCTGTACTCTATCTTCCTGGTTTTCTGTGTGCTTAGTGTTGTGGCGTAACAAGACAGCCACGCCACTCGGAAGTAGCCGAAAGGCACGCGTTACACTCACGCAGACTAGAGATAGGTCTGAAACAGGATACGTAATGAATGCTATAAAGAAAAGTACGTAGCTTATGGAATACTTAACTTTAATCCATCCTTGTGGTACATCGCTCTTGACGATACAAGTGAGACTCTTTAGATACAAGCTATGTAAGGGTAATGGCGCCTTGCTAGGTCGAAGCCATGGACCTAGCTGAAGGCTATTCTATCTATCTGCTCTGCAAATGAGCGAGGCTTCGTCAGTGTGCATCGCAAGCTACGTCGTCCGTACAACTGGGGCGAGTGCTAGTAAGTCTCTCGAGACCTGCCGTGTGGTGGCGCTCGGTCTGCGATCACTGACAGTGGCGACACGCGGGTCCGACATGTATTAATGGACCGCGGCAGATTTAAAGGCTACCACCTAGCAAGTGTGGTGTCTGGCGGTGACACCACATTCCTCCCCTGCAAATCGGCGAACGGTTGTGTTATAAGGCTTCCGCCCGCCGAGGGGAGGACCCCATGTTGGCGTATGCGATGAGGTGGGGAGCCTAACAACAGGCGAGGCTGTGCCACCCGCACCCGGCCATTCGGTCCGAGGGGAGCTAGGAAATGCCTGAAAACCTAGTCCAGGGTGCACGCCAACTTGCGGTGTATGCGCCCGTAAAGAGACAGGAGGGGCCGAAGAGTCGACCTCCATTGCGTCGGGGCACCCGACGCACGAAGACTCCATGTGGTCCGGAGCGGGCCAGAGTTCCATGGCGGAGGACTGCTGGGCACAGGAAGCGATCTGCGGCACGTGACCCAGGGAGGCGATTGGCGGCTGCAGCGACGCGTCCACTGCGGGCGGCGTCGGCGGGAGAACAGGCGGCGGCGGCGGCGCGTCGCCATGGGGCAAAATGGAAGGCAGCGTCGGTAACACCTGGGGATGAGGCGAGCCAGTAGATGGGTCCCCAGGGCGCTGACCTGATGGCACCGTCGCTGAAAGCAGACGGGGAGCAGCAGAACCCAGGCGATGACAGAGGCGCAGCTGATTGAGATGCCGATGCACCTCACCAGAGGCCCCCAAAACCAAATACATTGCGCGGCCGAGGCAGCGAAGAATGTGCCCTGTGAGCCAACGCCGTGAACCGCGATAGGTGCGATAGAATACAACGTCGCCTGGAGCAAAAGCAGGCGTCTGCCGCTGCACATGAAACCGATGCGGCGGATGCAGCAAAGACATCAAGGTTCGATGAGGACGACCATGGAGCAACTCAGCCGGCGAGCGACCATCTCGGGGCTGAGAGCGATACGAAGACAAAAAGAGCAACAACGCGTCCTCCCAAGAATGCGACTCTTTCAACTGCAATATCTGTGACTTGAAAGTCCGGACCAATCGTTCAGCAGCACCGATTGACTGAGGCGAAAACGGCACGGATGTCAGATGTTGAATACCATTGGCCTTGCAGAATGACTGAAATTCTGCGGACATGAATTGTGGGCCATTGTCGGAAACAATAGTCTCTGGAAGACCTTCTATGCAGAAGATAGCAGATAACGCTTGGATGGTGGCAGAGAACGTCGTGGAAGACATCCGGACAACAAAAGGAAAATTACTGAATGAATCGACCACAACCAACCATCGAGCGTTCCAGAATGGACCAGCAAAATCTATGTGCAAGCGTTGCCAGGGGGAAGTGGCTTTTGGCCACGCAAAGAAGTTCTGCGGCGGTGCGGATTGTTGTTCGGCATACGCCATGCAAGAAGAGCACATATTCGTAATCGCAGCATCGATTCCGAACCAAGTACAGTGCTGATGAGCAAGTTGTTTCGTTCGCACTAAACCCCAATGTCCTTGGTGGAGAAGCCGTAAGACAGAGGACTGTAATGAACGTGGGACCACGACTCTGGACTGATCATTATCAGAACGCAACAGCAAAACACCACGTCGTACAAAAAGTCTCTCCTTGTGAGCAAAAAATCTGCGAACCAACGGATCCTCGATCCGTGACTTTGACAAGGGCCATTGCGTAGCAACAAAACGCAAAACGGTAGCAAGGACAGGGTCAGCAGCTGTGGCTGTAGCTACACGACGAAAATCAATTGGAAATGATTCGACCACGTCAACGGTTTCCGCATCAATGAACATGCAAGCCAGTTCATAAGAATCGAATGCTCTATCCTCAGCAACAGGCAAACGGGACAACGCATCGGCGTTTCCGTGCTTAGCAGTGGACCGATACAAGATATCGTAGCGGTACTGCGAGAGGAAAATAGACCAGTGAATGAATTTCCGCGCTGTACGTGGAGGTACAGGCTTGTTCGGATGAAAAAGTGACGTCAAAGGTTTGTGGTCTGTGATGATGGTAAAGTGACGACCATACAAGAAATCGTGAAACTTTGTAACACCAAACACGAGAGCCAAAGCTTCTTTCTCGATTTGTGAATAATTTCTTTGCGCAGACGAGAGCAATTTGGACGCAAAGGCAATAGGGCGATCATGCGAACCATCTTTGTGCGCAAGCACAGCACCGATCCCGAAATCTGATGCATCTACCATCAACAAAAGGGGTTTCTGGGGATCGAATGGCGTAAGGCAAGTATTAGAAAGCAACGCCGATTTCAACTGGCGAAAGGCGCGTTCGCATTCCGTCGTCCAGACGAACGGAACACCTTTACGGCGTAAGCGATGAAGCGAAGCTGAAATGGAAGAGGCATTGCGCAGAAAGCGATGATAATAGTTGATTTTTTCCAGCACACTCTGTAGCTGCGTCAAATTCTGCGGTGAAGGCAAGTCTTGTATGGCACGGAGGTGCTCCGGACTGGGATGTATGCCTTGGGCATTGATTACATGTCCCAGATATGGTAAGTCACGAGCAAAAAAAAACACATTTGTCCTTCCGCAAGCGAAGACCATTTTGTCGCAATACCTGAAATAACGTTCTTAGATTTGCTAAATGGTCTTCTGCTGTCTTTCCGGAGATCACAATATCGTCCAGATAGTTCACAGCAGTAGGGACCGACACACAAACAGTTTGTAAATATTGCTGAAACAATGCAGGGGCAGATGCACACCCGAATGGCAGTCTTTTGAATCGGTATAAACCAAGATGCGTGTTAACCACCAAGACGCGCTGGGATTCGGCGTCCACTGGTATTTGCAAGTACGCATCTGCTAGGTCCAATTTGGAAAAGTATTTACCCGCGCACAGTTTATCAAAAAGATCTTCCGGGCGGGATAAAGGAAAAGTTGCAATCACTAGTTGTGGATTCACAGTGGCTTTGAAGTCCACACAAAGTCTCAGTTTTCTGGAAGGTTTTGGCAAAATTACTAAGGGTGAGGCCCAGAGAGAAGCCTGCACACGTTCAATTACACCTTGTGATTCTAAATCGTGTAATGTTCTTGCGACCTCATCACGCAATGCGTTGGGAACATTGCGCGCTCTGAAAAATTTCGGTTGCGCGTTGACTTTCAGTTCCAAATGTGCTTCATAGTTCTTAGCGCAACCAAGGCCCGGTGCAAAAATGTCTGCAAATTCTTCACATAGACGAGAAACACTGGCGGAAGGCACAGTCTGATTCACTGATAGGACCTGATTGACTATTGACAAGTTAAACAACTGAAATAAATCTAAACCAAACAAGTTCACTGCAGTAGAAGAACGAAGAATGTAAAATGACACAAGTTTTGTTTGTCCCTTGTATGTTGCAAGAAGGCTGCACTGTCCTAACACAGGGATATGCTGTCCTGAATAACTAGTGAGCTGAACATTTGCGGCACGCAACGGAGGTGTGCCCAGTTGTTTGTACGTGTCGTGATTGATCAATGAAACTGCAGCTCTGGTATCGAGCTGGAATGGGATCACTTTGCCTCCAAGGCCCAAGTCTACAAAAGTTTATTGTCCTGCTGACGACAAGAGTGACTGTCTCGTGCAATTTGAACTGATACAGGGACAGAAGCACTTGCGACCCGATGAGATTTCCGGCGACGTCGACGCACACTTTTTGTGAGACGAACACAGTCACTGTTAGAGAAAGTGGCACAGGACGGAGTGGAATTAACTACATGAATGTCCATGGGCGAAGGTTCACGAGCCTGATTGTCCGTGGTTCGATTCCGGCACGAAGCAAAGGGCCTGGAATGGTTGTGATTGGCCGATCGGAGCTTTTTCTGGCAAACACTTTGAACATGTCCTTTCTTATTCTTGACATACTGATCCACATCTAGTTTCCTACCTCTCCACCAGTACCTCTCCGCCACTCTCCTATTCATCACTCTACACCCTCCATGACCAGATAACATGTGCTTCCTTTAAAACCTCTCCCCTCAACTTCGCTGGCACTATTACCCTTGGCCCTAACTTCGTTTCCCTGCACAGAAGACCGTCATACACATTAAATTGTGGCTGTGTCCAATACAATTTATAATCGTTGTCTCCGTCCTGTAATTCTTGCCATACTGCTAGGTCATAACCTATGACTTCTACTTTTGATACCTTCCTACTTAGTGCATCTGCATTACCGTGCTTCTTCCCAGGCTTGTGCACCACCTCGTAGTCGAATTCACTGAACCTCACACCTCATTTAGTAAGTCTAGTGGACAGATCCTTCAACCCCAACAACCACTTCAATGCAGCCTGATCTGTCACTACACGAAATCTTCTCCCACATAAATAACATTTAAAATATGTGATTCCATAGAGTATGCTAAGCACCTCGCTCTCTGTTGTTGAGTAATTCCTCTCTGCTAGATTCAACTGCCTAGACGCATAGGCTACAAGATGTTCTTTCCCATCAGTTTCCTGACTAAGAACACACCCTAATGCTTGATTCGATACATCACATGCTAGTATAAACTCCTTTTCAAAATCTGGAAACACAAGAACTGGACTAGTTGTTAACACTTCTTTCAGTTTGTCAAATTTCACACCCTTCCGTAACAATCGCATCAATAGCTGTGCTAAATCTGTAAAACCCTTCACAAACTTTCGATATAAATTGCAAATTCTGATGAATGACTGCACTTCCTTAACTATTTTCAGTTCCCAAAAATCCATTACAGTCTGTACCAAACTCGGATCTGTCCGTACTCTGTCCTTACTGATAATGCGACCCAAATATTGTACTTCTTCTAATGCAAAATGACACTTCTCCAGGCTCAACGTCAAATGAGCTGCTCTTAACCTCATAAAGACTTCCCTTAACTGCTGTCTATGTTGGTCCATACTACTTGAAAACACTGTAATGTCATCCAAGTAGACCAGACACTGGTGTGGTTTCAAACCCCTCAAGACACTGTCTAGCAACCTCTGAAATGTTGCCGGAGCATTCTTCAAACTGAAAGGCATTCTAATCTACTGGTAATGGCCTCCAGGAGTAGAGAAAGCAGTTTTTGGATGATCCTCTGGAGCCACCTCTAACTGATGATAACCACTTGTCAAATCCATCGTCGAAAAGTACTGGCACTTTACTAAGTGATCCAAAGTCTCCGATATGTTTGGAATGGGGTATGCATCAATTACTGACTTATTATTGATGTATCGGTATTCACAACAGAACCTGTATTTCTTAGTTCCATCGATAGATCTTTTAGGTACAACAACAATGCCCGGTCCCCAGCAACTATTACTGTGCTCTATAATACCATCCACAAGCTGCTGATCAGTGAAAACCTCCACAATCTGCTGCAAATACCTCAGTATTCAGTATGGTTTATGGTAAACAGGTGCTTCATTCCATGTTGGTATCCTATGTTGAACTAATGGAGTTGCTGGTAATGGCCCTTGTGGAAAAAACAAATCCTTTAATTCCCACAATAATTCTTCCATATGCTCTCTTCCTACTGCTTTCAAATGCTTAATTTTGTCACGCAATGCAGTTCTATTGGCAGTTAGTGGTTGATTGCTTCAGCTGCCTCTCGAACTCCAGTCTTCGTCATCTGGCACATCCAAATTTGCTACTAAAACGCCTTTCCTCTAATTTGCATCTACAGCACTAAAATTATCCATGTTCACAGGAACTACTCGCCTGTCATTCCCCTCCTGTACGCATACAACACTATGTTTCACAAAACAGCCCAATGGACCCAAAACTTCATTATCCTCCAATGGTTCAATAACACATACTGTACCCACAGGTAGATTTGACTCCACACTTACCCAGAGCAACTTCCCGGTGCCACTATACACACATCCGTGTGAATTAAGCCTTAATGCTAATGTACGCGGTTCAATTGGTTTTTTCATTATGTTGAATGCCCCTCGTGACAGCTCTACATTGACAACAGTTTCCCCTATCTGAAATAACATTCCACCAAGTTCCACAGTTCATTGTCCAAGGTCAATTTTGGCATGATGTAGATGCATTGATGCAAGAAATCTAGCCCTCACTTACCCATGGTACTACCTCCATGCATGCATTAAATCGGACTTTCCCTATTCGAAAGTCAACTGTCACTGACCCCAAAGGCATGTCCTCCTTATCCCTCACTCCGTGCAATCTATAACATGGTGGGTCTAACTTCCTTTGTCCCATTATATTAATAGTATCCGCTGACACCTGCACTCCTGTGTCCAACAAAATCTTAAACTTTTTAGTTTCTATGGATCCTACCACTGAACATTCCACCTCTGCATACGTATTTGTAGCATTGAAATTATGGGAGCTCCCTTAGGTGGGTCTTGGGTCCCCTCTACCATTTAACACTTGTCTACCTCTTCTATCTCCACTTCTCCATCCTCCCCACTGCTGATTTCCACCCCTTTCTTTATTCCTCAGTGACTGGATACATTGCCTCTGCACATGTCCCGTACGACCACACTTAAAACATTTCACACCCGCTGTAAACACTGTTTGCCTCTCGCTTACCCCTGTTGCCATGTCTGTTTCCTCACACTGAATTGCCAGCTGAATGGCTGAATACAAATCTTTCGGAGTCCCTTCATGCACTTTCCATGACATATGCACCGGTAACCCTCTCAAAAATACATCAAGTGCCCTTTGCTCAGCCTCCTGCAACAGAACACTATTCGCTTCATCGCTCTGACCAGCTCGTAAGTATAGTCATTAGTTTCCCTTACCCTGTCTGCAGATTTCTCCATCGCTCCCCCTTTCTCTAAAGCACTGAGCGCTATTCTGTTTTTTGCATCTTTGTAAAAGCCCTTCCTTTAATTGCTTAAACGGCCCAGCCTTCCTGAAGGCCTCAGAACACTTTACATATGTTTTCGCTTCACCCAATAATCTAATCTTGGCTATAAGTAACAACTGCTCATCAGACCAACCATTCATCACTGCTGAAGTCTCCAAGTCCTCCACAAATGAACGTACATCCTCAGATGCCTTGCCAGAAAACAGAATAATCAAACTCGCAGCAGCTGGATCAATCTCCTGCACCCTAGGCTACAACGACTGATCAGATGCGGTTTCCCGTTCACCTCTAGATGTTAATTCATTTCTCTACTGTTTATTGTCCACTGTCAATTTTGCTACTTTTTCCAACAAAATCCATACTGCTTCTGGTTCCGACACACCTCACGTCCGCGACTCTGCCATTGCGTTGCTTTCGTTCCCAGTTAGTCCCGAAACAAAACATTTGAGTATAAGAATAACCTGACTCCCTACACCTCAGTATCATCATACTCAGCAACATCATACTCAAACCAATGCAAAAGTAATCAAATGCCATGAAAAAACAAAATAAAATAAAATAAATGTTACTGCCACAGATACACTAACACTTCTCCTGAAAATATATATATATATATATATGCATGCCTACGCAAAACATCTAAAATGGCCTGCCATGAGCCAAACACAAAAAGGAAAGAAAACATCCAATACTCAAAAGAAAACTGGTCAAAACTCACCACATATTGTGAATATGTAATGCAGGCGGTGGGCTTGAACGATGTACTGGACAGACGGCATCCACTATTCTGACACCAAATGTAGTGGCAACTTCTGCCACCAAATATATCAGGACGACCAAACGCAGCGGGAAGAGGTAGAAGGCACTGTATTAAGACTTGTCCGAGCTTTTCAACTACAGTGCCGTGTTCCCCTCAGTCTGCATCTCCAGGTCCTGCAATGCTGAGGACCCCACTTCGCTGTCTGCGAAACAGCTTGGCGTGGAATGGCTGCCTCAGCGAACTGTGCATGCACGATGTGTCAGCCAACGTAGTTGTGTCATCGTCATTGTCAGGATGCCGGCAATGACTCAGTGATCTGTGTCCCTGCCGACTCAGTGCCGCTTGGTGTGAGCTGCAGGCAGCCAGCTGCATGCTTCTTGCCGGCGTAGCTGAGATCGCAGTGACAGCAAGTGCCCATGATCCGGCATCCAAATCTGCGTCCCTCGCCTTGGGATGCTTCCGGCATGTGTTGGAAGCCAGGACGACTGCCCATGTTTTGCCATACATGCTGCTTCGCGTCATGTACTCATAACACGCTAGGTTGCCCAGTGGGCCCCTTCTGCCTGTGATTTGCGACATGCAAAACTGCTACGTATATTCTTTCAGCAATTTGATGGTCCTGTGGCCTCTATTCTGCTTCGGAACTGTTGTTATTTGTAACTCACTGCGATCTGGCCCACACCTGGATGTAACTTGTGCTCAGAATACTGCACAAAACTAACTTTCGCTATCCTAAACGGTGGTGCCCCTACAATTTTTTCCGTGTGTTTATCAACATTGTCAGTGAAGATAAAAAAAGCTGTATACTGCCACAATGTAATTTTCAGTTGTCTGACTTATTTTTATCCCTATTCGGATTGTTTCTGCAAGAACATTACAGCTAATAATCTTCTGAAGCATATTTTCTACACAGCTTTTGCTCTACAACTCACGCTGAGAATATGTCAGCACTGCAAAGCTGGATCAGTTTTATTTAAAAGAGAATGATATTGTTAAATGAATTTCTATATTTTCTTTGAGACATACTATAATACTCTCTTGCAGTTCCTTCGTAATAACATGAAATGAGAGAACCTGAGACAAGACCATTATTTTATATAGTCTTTTCTTTTTATCCGGGAACAGTTATTCCTTTTAAAGTCTCGTTTATGTTACTGCTTAACATTGCTGGTCTGGTGTGAATCACTTATTTTCATGAAAATAAAAGAATACTCTCATATCAAGATCTGGTCTTGGGAGGTGGGAAGGGAAAACCTTAGCTTGTTAACATGAAAAAAAGAAAAGAGTTATAAAATCAAATAATTTTATGAATGGACAATAATGGTCTCTCACCTTGTTGTAACCCTTGCTTTAAGGGATAAATCAAGAATTAAGGCTGAGTTATATGCAACAACAAGAAATTCATTGTTTTTGTCCGTAATTAAGGAAGGGCAACAGAAGTGATCCACAAAAATGCCATCTAATATCCTTGATATCCATTTCCTGTAGAATCTTAGAACATATTCTGAGCTCAAAGATGATTGGATATCGTGAACGGAATGGCCCTCTGCATACCAACCAGCACATGTTCCGAAAACATCTATCATGTAAAACACAACTTGCACTTTTTTGGGTACGTGACATCCTGAAAGCCATGGATCGAAGTAGTCAGACAGATGCCTGTTGCTTGATTTCCAAAAGTGAGACCTGTGATTGGGTTGAGGTTCTCTTGGTGGGGAGGACACAGCATGTTACACTCAGTACCACAATATGTGCTTATTATTGAAAGTGCACTCATGTGGGACATCCAGTGAGACCTGTGATTGGGTTGGGTTCTCTTGGTTGGGAGGACACAGCATGTTACACTATGTGATCAAAAGTATCCGGACACCTCACTGTAAATGACTTACAAGTTCATGGGGCCCTCCATCGGTAATGCTGCAATTCAATATGGCGTTGGCCCACCCTTAGCCTTGTTGACAGCTTCCACTCTCGTAGGAATATGTTCAATCAGGTGCTGGATGGTTTCTTGGGGAAAGGCAGCCCATTCTTCACGGAGTGCTGCACTGAGGAGAGATATTGATGTCAGTCGGTGAGGCCTGGCGTGAAGTCAGCATTCCAAAACATCCCAGAGGTGTGAAACTTCCCAGAGGTGTTCTGTAGGATTCAGGTCAGGACTCTGCACAGGCCAGTCCATTACAGGCATGTTACTGTCATGTAACCACTCTGCCACCGGCCGTGCATAATGAACAGGTGCTTGACCGTGTTGAGAGATGCAATTGCCATCCCTGAATTGCTCTTCAACAGTGGGAAGCAAGAAGGTGGTTAAAACATCAATGTACACCTGTGCTGTGATAGTGCCATGCAAAACAACAAGGGATGCAAGCTCCCTCCATGAAAAACACGTCCACACCATAACACTACTGCCTCCAAATTTTACTGTTGGCACTACACACGCTGGCAGATGATATTTACCGGGCATTCGCATACTCACACCCTGCCATCGGATCGGATCGCCACATTGTGTACTGTGATTCGTCACTCCACACAACGTTTTTTCACTGTTGAAACGTCCAAAGTTTACGCTCCTTACACCAAGTGAGTTCTTGTTTGGCATTTACCGACTTGATGTGTGGCTTATGAGCAGCCGCTTGTCTGGTACGGCACGCCACGGAATTTGAATCCCCGCCAGATGTCATGTATGTCAAAGACCCCTAGAGATCTTTGCATCATCGCGCCGTAAGCTGTGGCAGTGTGCGCGTACTGGCATACATATAGTGTGAGGGCGCCACAGTGGAACATGTGGTTCCAGCAGCCAATAGCGGCGCCCCCGATAGAGAATTTAAGAGCTGGCCTCTCGCTCTGCCAGCAAGTCTAATTGTTGTGTGTATCTTGACATATCGCCTCGACAAGACAGTGTGTTTATCGTACTTTGGTCTCGTTAATTGTGAACATCTTGGATTCATTTGGTTGTCTTTGTCACTCCGTTGTGTCTTGCGTGTTGTTGTCATAAGGTCTTTCTCCGTCGTCTGTCATCATTTTGTGTCCATCCTTTCCGTTTATTCGTTTGTGCACGGCCCACTCTCTGTTTGGTCCCGCTGCACTTTCTCGGCCACCCAGTGACCTATCCGGTCGTAGTCACAATGGGTTACAACAGCTTGACCATCAAATCCAAGTTTTTTCACCTCCGACCTAACTGTCATAGTACTTTCAGTAGATCCTGATGCAGTTTGGAATTCCTGTGTGATGGTCTGGATAGATGTCTGCCTATTACACATTAGGACCCCTCTTCAACTGTCGGCATCTCTGCCGGTCACAGACGAGGTTGGCTTGTACGCTTCTGTGCAGTACATGTCCCTTCCATGTTTCCACTTCACTATCACATTGGAAACAGTGGACCTAGGAATGTTTAGGAGTGTGGAAATCTCGCATCTCTTGTGTATGACACAAGTGACACCCAATGACTTGACCACGTTTGAAGTCCATGAGTTCTGTGGAGTGCCCAATTCTGCTCTCTCACAATGTCTAATATATACTGAGGTTGCTGATATGGAGTACCTGGCAGTAGGTGGCAGCACAAAGAACCTAATATGAAAAACATATATTTTTGAGTGTGTCTGGATACTTTTGATCACATGTGTATCTTGGATGGAGAGTCACTGACAGATGGAGAAATAACTACAGATGTGCCCCAGGGAAGTGTGTTGGGATCATTGCTGTTTATGTTGCAAAGACGAGATGGGACTAATTACACAATGCAGAGAGAAGCATGAAGCCATCAGTGGCTGCAGCAGTGCTTTATGTCTGACACTGTGTTCTGGTCTGGTCTCACCTGGTGTGGCAGTGAAACATCCATCACTATGTGTGCAGCAGTCATTGTGCTAAGAAGTCATTGTTCCTGTGGTCCTTTCATGAACAGAGTGGGTGAAAGCCTTAATAACTGGTACAATGGGACATACACTCAGCCATGTACTCCACAGTGATTTTCATCAACATGAGAAGCTGTTAAATGCTTCCAAGTTTTGAGATACCGACATCAGAGAGGGAAAAACTTTTTCAAAGTTGGTATTAATACATACAGAATGTATTTATTTTAAAGGCAAATATTTAGAAAAAACATGGGGAGTGGGTCTCAAATCCATCTTTACCCTGTGAGTTTTATGCTTTGCTAAATGTATTGGTTTTAGTCCTGTTACAATGCTACTGAAAAGGCTATGGTCACAGGCTTCTTCAAATTAGCTACTGCTGAAATCGTTAATGGCATATTAACCTTCCTTAGTGATTACAGCAACTTTTACTACCAGTATTGCAGCCGTACGAGAGTTAAGAGATGATCTAGGTATTGTGGTCTTATCAGATGACAAAGGTAACCCAGCAGAGGTCATATCCCACAAGGATTACTTTGAGAATATGTGGAGCCTGCTAGGAGACAAAGTATATAAGACTGACACTGATCCTGCCAAGAGAGTGGTGAGGAAGACCATGGTGCTTCACAAGGATTCCAGCTTGCCAGGTGAAGTTATTAAGAAGCTTCAACAAGAACAGCTGTTCCACTGACATTTAATGGATTTCTGAAGTTTCACAAAGATGGAGTGCCTTTATGTCTCACTGTTAGCAACATTGGTGCCCTGGTGTTCTCACTCACTAAATACCTGAAGGATATGCTTAGCCCTTACATCGGAAAATGTTCACATCATACTCGCAGCTCCATGGATTTTGTTGGGTACCTTGACAAGTTCATGCTTAGTGACGCCGACATACCGGTACTTGTGAGCTTCAACATTGTCTCTCTTTTTAAGAGTGCTTTTTCAAGAATCTTTGGAACTTATTGGCCAGAAATTTGATGTAAGAGTGAATATCCTTTCTGGGCATGTCTTGACATCAACATACTTTCTTTTTGACAGTGGTTCATATGAGCATACAGAAGGAGTAGCCATAGAGGGTCCATTTCACCAGTTGTTGCCAGTACGTGCATGGAACATTGAAACATTTTGAGGAGGGCCCTCCGGAAACAGCCGAATGGAAACCTAGCTGTTTCTTCCTCTATGTCAATGATACCTTCATCACATGGCCGCATCAAAGAGAGAAGTCAAAAGATTCCCTCAATGTCATATACCTGAATGTCAGTTTTACAATGGAAGTCAAGGTGGATGGTGTGCTAACCTTTCTGGATGTCCTGATAAAAAAGAAGAGCAGATGGCACTTTGGACCCCAGTATGTACCACAAGAAGGCACAAACTGGGCTCTACTTACATACGGACAGCTGCCACCGCCTGGCACAGAGGAATGGTGTGCTCAAAACATTGGTACACAGGAGTTGCACCCTCTCTGACAGTATGAGCCTAAAAGAAGAGCTTCAACACCCTTGGACAGTATTCTGGAAAAACGGCTACACAAAGTTGCAATAGCTCTACATCCTACATCGACTGTACAGCTGGTGGAAACAGAAGAGGAACCTCAGAAGGATGCTGCCTTTGTATTTACTTCATTTTGTGGGGTATCATATGGAAAGATGGGTCGAATTTTTTGGAAACATCAAGTGAAGACTGTCTTCTGCACACTGGCTAAAACACAAGCACTACTTGGTAGTGCCAAGGATGACCTTGGACTGTGGATATCCAGGATCTATCAGATCCCCTGTCAATGTGACATGTCTTTCATAGGTCAGACAGTATGGACTTTGAAGATTGTTGCTGAGAACACGCATGGCACACTAGCTTGCAGTAGTCTAGAAAACCAGCAATCACAGAACATTTACTATAAGAATTACATGAAACAGGTCACACCCATACTAAGGTTCTGACACAGATGTCTAACTTCTGGGACTGTGTCCCTAGAGAATCTATTGAGATTCGAGTAAGAGAACCGTGATCGATTGTGATAGCAACTACATCCTCAGTTAGGTCGTGCAGCTGGCATTGGGTGTGATTAAAAGGAGGAAGGAAATATCCCACAATGAACTGTCTTTAGGAGCAGGCAGAGCAACAATGGAGACATCATCAGCATGTGTTTTCAGTGCAAACTTTGCACAGAATGGCTTGACAGTGGGAGGAGCGGACACAGTACTACTGCATGCCTCACCTGGGCATGGGCTGCGTACAGAATGCCACATTGGATGGGGGGGGGGGGGGGGGGGAGATATATAAGCCCCGCTCCAGCTTCTCGGCAATCAGGGTCACACTTGCGCTGTGGCTGCCGAAGTGTGCGGACGCTCTGTGCTGAAGCTGCCGAGGCAAACCTCTCGCTCGTGATTTTGTAGCGATCGGTTGCGTGGGTTCACGCAATTGGCTACTCGCCTTGCGTGTTCTCGCTAACCAGCGTTTTCTCTTTCAGAGTCGACATCAGACTGCAAGGGCCTTTAGGAACTCGTGCGGCAAAATCCACGTGGCGTGACCCCATTCTCTGAGAAAGCAAACTGTCGTGTCTTTCAAAAGAGGCAAAATTGTCGTGTTCGGGGTTACGACATGGAGGAGGAGCTCGAACGAGACGATCGCTCCGGCGAGACGCAGGGTGAGGCAGATGGCGGTCTAAGGGAAGTTTCCCGGATGACGGCAGCGTCTGGCCCCCCATCACCGACAAGGATGACGGGTGAGAGTGTTGCTCGCGGTCGTCGGACGGACGTGGAAACTTCCGCGAACGGACGGCGCCGCTCCCGCACACTCTCTCTGCCGAGACGACGGATCGAGCCGCCAATCCCCCTGACAAAGGAGGAATTTGCCGCCTTCATTGCCATGCTGACTCCCGATGAGAGTTGCGTCGTCATGCAACGTCTGGCCATGGGAACCGAAGTGGACAGGGTGAAGGTACTAACGAGACTCCGGTCCCTGGTACCTGTGGGTCGCGAGAAGTAATTGCCTGTCGCAGTTGCCACGACAGCTGCCGCGCCAGCAGTCGCACCAGCCGTGGTGGCTACTGAAGCCGCCACGCCCTCACCAACGACCAGGCTGGCAACACCTGACGAGCCTGCCGAGGTCGAGAAAACCTCACGGAAGCGCCCAGCCGCGGCCGTAGAGGACACTGCCTCCCCCCAGGCAAGTTCCGGTCGCGCCAGGCGGAAGAAGAGGAGGGTACGCCGCAGGACGACGACCGTATCGCCGAGGAAGCCGGATGAAGAAGGCTTCATTGCGCCCTCCCGGCGCCACACAGCGAGACCCAGGTCGTTTGGACCGGTGACGCCAGAACAGGTCGAGGCTGCAAACCGGTTTGCAGACCTACCGGAAGTAGCCGAGACCGATGGGGACGGAATAACACCGACCACGGCGACGAAACCGCCCCGCCGCCCTCCGCTGATTACCATCCAGTGGAATAAGAAGTACAGCGAGCTTAGAGAGAAGCTGTACTCCGTCGCAAAACCGCGGAAGATGTTCGCAGGGACCGACATATACAAGGTCAGAGCAGAGTGCATAGAGGACCATGCGAAACTCATGCAACTCTGTGAGACCGAGAAGTTGTACTGCTTCACGCAGACTACGGAGCAGCTGAAGGTCGTCGTTCGTTACCTGCCGCTGAAGATGGAACCGGCGTTCCTACAGCGGCAGCTGGAGGAACTCGGCTTCCAGACCCGCCACGTCGGCCTGATGAGGTCGCCCAGGACCCACAGGGACATGCCCTTGTTCCTTGTGGTTTTAGTCGACAATGTGGACAACCGGGAAATTTTTCAGGTTGAAAACATTGCCGACTTCGATGAGCCACTCCGCGCGAAAGGCAGGCGAGCCCAGTGCTTCAACTGCCAACGCATGGACCACGTGGCAAAGTTCTGCAGGATGCCTGTGCGTTGCTGCAAGTGCGCCGAGGAGCACCCGTCGCGTGACTGCCCGAAGAAGAAGGAGGAGCGACCGACGTGCTGCAACTGTAACGGGGACCATATCGCCTGTTACCGGGGATGCGCCGCATTCAAGAGCGGGAAACGCGCCAGCCGCGTAAACCCGAGGCGCAGCTTCGCGGACGTTGCTAAGGGGAAGCTGGCCGCCCCCTCCGAGAGGCCACGGCCGCTTGCAGGGGAGGCCGCACCGGCACCGCAGCCGTCGCAGCTGCCCTCGCCTGCGGCACCGCCTGCAGTCGGCGACGCCGGCTTGCCGGCGCCCGCGGCTGTAGGGAGAGTTGCCGCCCGCGCAGGGCGTTCCCAGCACGCCGCTCCGCTGCCGACTACGGGAAACGTCGCGAAGGAGTCAAACCTTCCCGAAACGGCGAAGGAAGACATCACCGAGCTGGCCGCACTTCTACGATCGCTCAACCAGCTGATGACGCAGCTACCGGTCCTCGTGGGAGCAGTGACGGCGGCCCTCCAGGCCACCGCCGGGAGAAGCCAGCCCTAATATGGATAACGACCATATTTATGGGTTAACCATTTGCACGTTCAACGCTCGGGGTCTCCACCCCCAGCAGGGCGAGTTTCGCCAATTCCTGCGGGACGAGGCGGTCGACATCTGCCTTGTGCAGGAGACCTTCCTCAAACCCGGGGTCGACGTGCGAGCAGCAAATTTTTGCTGCTACCGAGATGGTAGAGCCATCCACGGGGGCGGCACTGCCATCTACGTGAAGAAGTCACTGCGCCACCACTGAGTTCAACTGCCGGCGCTCAACGCGCTGGAAGCCACAGGAGTGGCCAACACCACCGCCGGAAAGATTCTTTTCGCGTCGGTCTATCGGCAGCCTAGCAGACCACTAGACGAAGCCGACTTCGACGTCCTGCTGTCGCTGGAGGGGCGAGCTTTCATTGCCGGGGATTTCAATGCGAAACACACCGAATGGAACTCGTGAACTGTTAGCCGCAGCGGGCGCCGCCTCTCCCGCGTTCTTCACCGCAACGGCGCGATCACCGTGGGGCCGTTTGACTCCACGATCTTCCCTGCACGGGGACAGCCCGACGTGCTCGATATTGCTCTTCTGAAGGGCATCGGGCACTTCGCGACCGCCGAGACGCACAACGTCCTCTCCTCCGACCACGTACCAGTCATTTTTGGCCTCGACGTGGCCGGAGCTTCTCTTCCAGACAGCCGTCCGAGCTACCACAGGCTCGACGCCGAGCGCTTTCAGACGAAAGCCCTCGAACTGCTCGAGGACGCGCCAAACCCCGCCGTGGTAGGGGCAGACGCTGCCCTAGCATTCTTCACCCGAAGAATACTCCGAGCAGTGGAGGAAGCCATGCCGAGACGTCGCCAAGGACCACGAGACTTCTCGCGACAGCTACTGCGCCCTGTCCTGGACGCGATCACCGAGAAGAACCGACTGTTTCGTGAATGGCAGCTCACTCGCCTACCAGACACGAAGCACCGATTAAACCGCATGAGACGGGAAATTAAGGCAGCAGTCGAGCATCACCGGAACCAGGAATGGGAAGACCTTGTGTCTACCCTCAATCCTGAGGATGGCAGTGCATGGAGGGTGGTAAAGTCCTTCCTACGCCGGCGACAGCGAATACCGCCTTTACAGGTCGGAAACGACTTCGCCAGCGATCCCGACGCGAAAGCCAGCGTCCTGGCTGACGCTTTTGCAGCAAATTTCACACTGGTGGCCGACGTCATCGACGACGACCACATACGGCGGGTCCACGAGCAACTACCAACCTTCCGCGCCGCAAGGGAGGAAGACGACGTTATCGAGCCGATAACGGAGGAGGAAGTTGCTGTGCAGCTTCGCTCGCTGAACCCCGAGAAGGCTGGAGGCAGCGATGGCGTCACAAACCTCCTGCTGAAGAACCTTCCGCCGGGCCTACACCGGCAACTTGCCGATGTTTTCAACGAGATTCTCCGATCAGGTGACTACCCCTCTGCGTGGAAACACGCGGAGGTCGTGGCCATTCTGAAATCCGGCAAGGACCCACGCCAGGCATCGAGCTACTCCAGTCCCTCTCGAAAGTTTTCGAGAGGCTGTACGCGAGAAGACTGATGCGACACGTCACCCAGGAGGGCATCATCCCGGACGAGCAGTTCGGGTTCCGAGAAGAACATGCCACTTCCCACCAGCTTTTGCGGGTGGTAGAACCTGCGATGAGGGCACTGGAAACAAGGGAATTCTTTGGCACAGTGTTCCTCGACGTCTCCAGAGCGTTTGACTCGGTGTGGCACGACGGTCTCGAGTTCAAACTTTTTGAACAAGGGATACCGACGTCCCACATGATGATGCTGCGGTCGTACCCGTCCGAACGAACCTTCTACGTGAGGGATGACGATGGTACGTCCACAGACCGGCAGATACATGCAGGGGTGCCGCAGGTGTCGGTTCCCGGCCCCTCGCTGTACTCCCAGTACACTGCCGACGTGCCGAAAGTGGCAGGAGTCGAACTGGCGCTGTACCCTGATGATACAGCCCTGCTCACTCGCAGCATGAACGCCCAAGTGCTGAGAAACCGCCTCCAACGCGGGTGCGACGCCTTGGGCTCATGGGCAACCAAGTGGCGGTTGAAATTCAACGCCGCAAAGAGCCAGGCAGTCGTCTTCACTCGAAGACTTCTGCCGCCAGGGCTTACGCCGGTCGAAATCCTGGGAGAACCTATCCCATGGAGTGGGACGGTGAAATACCTAGGGGTTACCCTAGACCGCAGGCTCACCTGGAAGCATCACATCCGTGATGTGAAAGGGAGAGCAATAGGACACCTCCGTGCTCTTTATCCGCTGCTAAACCCGCAGTCGTCATTGCCACCGCAACACGGCATCACGCTTTACCTAACATTGGTTCGCCCACTGTTAGAGTATGCGGCCGTGGTCTGGGGGAAAGTCGCAGATGCTCACATTTTGACTCTGCAGCGGATACAGAACCGCGCCCTGAAGACTGCTATGCATCTTCCGAGGCGCTTTTCGTCGCGCCAACTCCATGAGGACACCAGGATCCTGCCTCTCCGAGACAGGTTCCGCGCCATCGCCAGGAAGTTCTACGATAAGACGGGACGCTCCCGCAACCGGCTCATCCGTGGACTGGGCCAACAACCTCATCACAGGCCAACCACGCGTTGGCCTGACCTGCTGAGGGATTAAGTTTTACTAATCCCTCAACAGAGTGTGTCTTTCTCTTTTTCAGGTTACACCAGACAGGACCAATCGACAAGAGTGGTAATATATATTTCTCTCTCTTACAGGAACCGCAGGAATGACAAATTTTGTCTAAACTGCACCACCATGAGCCAAGGACAGGCTTGTCATTCCAGCGTCAGCGTCAGCTCGGCAATCAGTTTGTCAGTGCACCTGATGACTGCTATGTGGTTGCTTGCCGAAATATTATGGCTGTTGGATGCTGACATCCAGCTGTTCATCCATGACCTATTTCATCATGAATTATGCCAGGAGAAGTTGAAGAATTTCATAGATGTTTCATGTTAATTGGCTTTCCCTAAAGTGTTATACCTATTTTTCCAAGAATTTAAAACATTTTGCTCCACTTCATATTGTCAAATGCTTTTTCTACTTCAATAAATCATATGAAAATGCCTTGGACTTTCTTAAGTCATATTTTAATTATCAATCACAATGTCAGAATTGGCTATCTCATGCCTTTATCTTTCTCAGAGTCAACCCTATCAGCATATATGAGATCCTCAACTTTATTTGCCACTTTTCTGTATACTATTCTGGTCATAAACTTCAGTGTTTGAACTGTCAAGCTGATTGCATTACAGTTCTCACATTTATCTGCCGTTGCTGTCTTCGGAATCATGTGGACAATCTTTCTCCAAAAGGTTTATGTTATGTTCCCAGTCTCATATTGGCTACATACTAATTTGAACAATAGTTTGTTATCTCTTCTAATAATTTTGGAAATTCTGAAGACATACTATATCTGCATATTTGTTCACAGCTGTGTAGACTGTAGGCTTTTAATGTGCCAGCCAGTCAAGGATGCACCACAAGCTGCTCGATTAATGGAAAACCATGTTATCAGAATCAACTGTAGATGACAAAGTGTAACAACACAGTCCTCCTGTGCATCTATTAAAACAAACAAAGAGGCTGAGCACGTGGAGTCTGTGCTGGGCAGGATGGATGCACCAGTGTCCAACAGCGCGACTTACAGATCAAAGACACTGCAGATTCACAGAAGTCATCACCCAGAAGGTCAGGACATTGGTGCATGTAGGCTTCCATAAGCAGCATGGACACCCAATGGTCCTCCCATGGTGTGGCTAACAAAGGCTGTCTGTCAAATATTGTCTCAGAAAAACAGAGTAATAAACCATTTATTAAAACTAGTATTTGGAAGGGAGAAATTGTAGCTGCAGATAGAGACTAGTCTGATTGAGATGACAAAACTGGAGTTTAATATCAGCAAATATTGACAAGTACTAACAAAAGTAGATGTGATGTGATGAGGTGGGGGTGGAAGGGGGGAGGGGGGGTGATTGGCTGTTACTTCATAATAAATGCTGACCTAGCAGAATGTGCATTTTTCCGCTCTCTCTCTTCCCAGGGAGATGTGGTAAAGTTCACCTCTGTCAGAGACTTGGTGGCATTGACTCGTCATGTAGGCTTGTTGGACTAAAGAAGGCAGAATGGTAAGATGTCCTGCTATATCAACAGTGTTGGACTCATTTCTGGCCAGAAAACATATGACTTGTTTATATTTCTATTATAACTGTGAGATTTGTGTGGACAGAATTACTGCGTATTATACATTTTGACATTTATTATGCTTTGCTAATGCTTTTCTAAAAGTTGATGTATTAAACTTTAATTAATGTAATCACAGTGTTCCCACTCCCGGCTATCCATTCATGCTTGGATTTTTAATGTGCGTATCATATTTTCACCCAGCTTCCTCTACTGTGAGTTACAGCCATTGCACTCAGGGACCAAACTAGATATTAGCCTATTCTGGGCTGCTACAGTTCAGGGAGGGTGAGAGAAATGTTGAGGGTAAGGACAGATTTATGCTGGGGTGTACAGTTGGGCACTGGTAGTATTCAGAGGTGTTTATTCAGGCAGCCTTATACAGCAGACTAACCATCCTGTGTGCTTGAAAACGCAGCCAATCCTGGAATGTTCTGATGCCCAGGTTTGCCAGTGATGACCATTGTCCTGGGTCATGGGCTGCAGCTACTGTGATGCAGAGAAGCTGGGAGGCAACATCATGCATGCCACCAGCAGTGAAGACTGGGTGCTGCCTGCCCAGGTCCTCAAGAGTTTTGACAGCTATGCACCCCCGTGCTTACTCGTAGCCCCCATGTTGTGGGCTTTGGTGTAGTACATGATACCAGATGTTCATTTCCAATCAGCAATGCTCCTCTAACCCCCAAGAATTGACCAGAATGATGGGTGATGATGCCTAGGTGGCTAGTAGGCTGCAAGGGCGTGCCTTCCCCCAGCTGGGTCATAGACAGTTTGAGGTCCATCAGCCCAAGTCCATCAGAGGGTGGATGCTGGCCAGACACCAGCTCTCTGCATAAGTGAAGTTCCCCAAGTACTGCAGCCGCTATGCCACAGGTAGGCACACCTCACCAGAACATGATGAGTTGAGCTAGTTGAGGTAGTCATCTGATCATTATCACCAAGGGTGGGATATGGTTTCTCTGCAGCTCAAAAGTTTGTCATTCCCTCCAGTTCAGGATGCAGACAGAATGGCAGCACAACCGAATGCTTTGAGCCTATCAGCTCAATTAATTCTACCCTTATAGTTTCCCTTCTGATGTAGTCCTGCTAGAGGGGGATGAGTAGGTTTGTTTCATATTACTTGTCTCGTTTGCTTTTCCTAGCTCTCTGTGAACTGAGCATGAGTTGCTAGGCTTGGTAAATTTTCAACATGTGAGTTTTCGACAGCACACAAGTGCCTGAATTACAAAATATTACTTCACTCTTGGTCACACCGTGTTCACTGTTTCATGCATCGACCATTGATCAGTGTCACAAACTCCCATCTGCCTAGAGTGTTTTGTCATTATGTCAACAATACTGTCCAGTGGCTTATTTAATTAGCAGATCAGCCAGGCTGGCCTTTACTGCCTGGCCATGGTAGAAATAAAACTTTAAAAATTCACAGTTCATGTGCTGAACTTTTATGGAGCACAGCAGTACTAAGATAGCGGACTGTTCTCACACAAAACACATAAGATTATAAGGGGTCTCAGTCAACTATTGTGGACTGCTAATTGTAACAGCAGAAAGACCAGCCACAGTTCAGCAAATCACCTCTCAATTTAAGGCTGGATAACAACTACTGCATATCTGTCCTATACAGAATCACTTCATAGCTAAGGACTACAGAAGCCAGCACCCCAAATTTGTATATCTGCTTACAGCATGTAACAGAATAAGGAGACTGGACTAGTGAAAGGACACTACCATAGGATACTGTAATCAAAGAAAAAGATCATGTACAATGACAAGTTGCAATATCAGTTGGTACAAGCCAGTTTCACGGTATAGTAGGTTGAGAACCCCATGAGGTGATTCACCTCAGCTGCCTACAGGGTAGCATTCATGTAGGTCATGCATGTTTCCTCATGTCAAGAATGTTTCAGGGGGATCAAATGGAGACTGGTACATCTACCGTCATCTCTCACCATCTCCAGTATAAAGGAATCTACTATCCAATTAAAGGCATACATTTACATCACTGCACAGATGAGCTGTTCCTTCCACAAGTCAGTGTACCATCCTTTTGCTCTTAAATTGTATCAGAATGACTTTTGGAATACGCTCTGGGTGTCAGGGTCTTAATGTGATCCAAAAGGTCAGCTGTTCTCAGTGCCATTGAGCACCTCTAGGATGCCATGAAGAGTGATCTGTGCACCTGGGACCGAGCACTGACAAACTTCTGTCAGTTTTGAGCAGCTCTAGAGGGGCCGAGGACCAGGAAAATTACCCAACACTTTCACTGTCCCATGTAGTCCATGCCACAACTTGTCGCACTTGTTGTCTGGGTGACGATGGTAGTTTTATGCTACTAGGTAAGTTTCCTGCATATGAGTATGCAGCAAATACTGAAAACTTCAGAACTTTGTTTCGGTTCTAGCTACATCTTTGTGTCAGATGTGCTCCGCAGCTCATATGAATTTCAGTATTTTCATGATAGCTAAAATGGCAATGCTGACTGCGTTGTAAGAGTCATTTAAAATTTATCATCCCAGAAGTTGTGGTATTGAGCATCATGCCCATTTTCAGTGGTGATCTGTAGGAGATGTGTTAGTGTGCAAATATACATATTTACATAGAAATATGGCTGTATTTTTCAGAACATTTCCTGTTTCTGTGATGTGTTGCTCTTCTAAAAGTAGTACTATTTTTATCTGTTGATCAAATAAGTAAATGGAAATAGTGTGTCACCTAAATTTCTTTGGTTTGGATGGCTTATTACCAATGGAAAGTTATTTGAAGTTAGTGAAGGTATATACAGGGTGTTTCAAAAATGACCGGTATATTTGAAACGGCAATAAAAACTAAACGAGCAGCGATAGAAATACACCGTTTGTTGCAATATGCTTGGGACAACAGTACATTTTCAGGCAGACAAACTTTCGAAATTACAGTAGTTACAATTTTCAACAACAGATGGCGCTGCGGTCTGGGAAACTCTATAGTACGATATTTTCCACATATCCACCATGCGTAGCAATAATATGGTGTAGTCTCTGAATGAAATTACCCGAAACATTTGACAACGTGTCTGGCGGAATGGCTTCACATGCAGATGAGATGTACTGCTTCAGCTGTTCAATTGTTTCTGGATTCTGGCGGTACACCTGGTCTTTCAAGTGTCCCCACAGAAAGAAGTCACAGGGGTTCATGTCTGGCGAATAGGGAGGCCAATCCACGCCGCCTCCTGTATGTTTCGGATAGCCCAAAGCAATCACACGATCATCGAAATATTCATTCAGGAAATTAAAGACGTCGGCTGTGCGATGTGGCCAGGCACCATCTTGCATAAACCACGAGGTGTTCGCAGTGTCGTCTAAGGCAGTTTGTACCGCCACAACTTCACGAAGAATGTCCAGATAGCGTGATGCAGTAATCGTTTCGGATCTGAAAAATGGGCCAATGATTCCTTTGGAAGAAATGGCGGCCCAGACCAGTACTTTTTGAGGATGCAAGGACGATGGGACTGCAACATGGAGCTTTTTGGTTCCCCATATGCGCCAGTTCTGTTTATTGACGAAGCCGTCCAGGTAAAAATAAGCTTCGTCAGTAAACCAAATGCTGCCCACATGCATATCGCCGTCATCAATCCTGTGCACTATATCGTTAGCGAATGTCTTTCGTGCAGCAATGGTAGCGGCGCTGAGGGGTTGCCGCGTTTGAATTTTGTATGGATAGAGGTGTAAACTCTGGCGCATGAGACGATACGTGGACTTTGGCATCATTTGGACCGCAGCTGCAACACGGCGAACGGAAACCCGAGGCCGCTGTTGGATCACCTGCTGCACTAGCTGCGCGTTGCCCTCTGTGGTTGCCGTACGCGGTCGCCCTACCTTTCCAGCACGTTCATCCGTCACGTTCCCAGTCTGTTGAAATTTTTACAACAGATCCTTTATTGTATCGCTTTTCGGTCCTTTGGTTACATTAAACCTCCGTTGAAAACTTCGTCTTGTTGCAACAACACTGTGTTCTAGGCGGTTGAATTCCAACATCAGAAAAATCCTCTGTTCTAAGGAATAAACCATGTTGTCTACAGCACACTTGCACGTTGTGAACAGCACACGCTTACAGCAGAAAGACGACGTACAGAATGGCACACCCACAGACTGCGTTGTCTTCTATATCTTTCACATCACTTGCAGCGCCATCTGTTGTTGAAAATTGTAACTACTGTAATTTCGAAAGTTTGTCCGCCTGAAAATGTACTGTTGTCCAAAGCATATTGCAACAAACGGTGTATTTCTATCGCTGCTCGTTTAGTTTTTATTGCCGTTTCAAATATACCGGTCATTTTTGAAACACCCTGTATGTACCGTACAGTACCACTTGAGAAAACTGCAAAATTACAGGGAGGTGGAATGTATGGCTACTGTTTACATCAGGAGGTAAACTTCCAAGCCTATCCCTCCCTCTCCCTGAGGGACAAAGTAATGGCTCTGAAACATAGAGAACATATTTGTCTATCAGCAGTACTGGCATTTCTCCTCCTGAACCTAAGTAATGGTAAACCGTTCTATCTCTGTTCAATGTTGCAAATTTTTGGGTTCCACAGAATTCTTAAAAGAGCCTATGGAAACTAATGTTACCTGAGGCAGAGCCTAATATAACTAAGCAAGATGTTCTCCCAGATCCTTCTCACTATTGTATGTGTTGTCTTAACAATCATAAATCCAATAGGCATTTAGCACATCTTGAAACTGGAGGTCCTTCTTTTTAATGAAAGAAGAAATGCCTAGTATTATTACATTGTAGACAGTTACACTAAGAATCCCACTCCCTGTGACACACAATATGTCACCGTTATAACCTATGATGATTATTGATGTAGGCTCAGATTTAACAGTAATAGAAGACTGGCAGCACTGAAAAGCTCACTTTTTGCAAACCAGAGATCTGCTAAAATCATTTACCCGTTGCTTACTGAATTATCTGCTGTGCATGCCCCTAGTGTTGTCTAGAGGCAGGTGTATCATGTGGAATACTAAAGTTAAAACTGTTATCTCTCAAATGTCAAAAATGTACTATGGTTAAATATGTGCTTGCTCAAGGTGTAAAACTATTTAGATGAATGCATTGAAGTGTATCATTAAAAATTTCCAGAAGCAAAACATATACCATTAATATCTCCTATGGTTGCTACAGTGAATAATCTAGTACACACTATGATTTGCATCTGTGATTGTTATCGACATGCAATTACAGAATACTTAATTTTGACACTCATCTCTCTCTTTGTTCTCCCAAATGCTCAGATATTTCTTGATCGGACTATATAATTTTAGAGCAATATAGCTTTTGTCAGACTGCAGTTATGTTGCCATAACATATTTCCATTATCGCAATGGAAGACACTACAGCTTCAGGGATTAAATTTAAAGTAATACTATGAGCTTGTAATTGTAGCCAGAAACAATTAGGTGAATGAAATTTTACTGCAGTACAGTTCTCTGGCAAAAATATAGGGTCTCCAGATTCTATGATTACTTGACAACAGTGACAAAAAATGTGGTTCTAACAATAACCTTCGACACACACCGATATTATCAGTCCATATAATCTCAAATCCAACCAGTACATTAACTCAATAGGCTTACAACTATTTCATAGTATACAGTTTAAGTCTTTGTGCAGTTTAAAACAAATGAAAATATCCTTCTGCTACTAGAAATAATGGTTAGTGTTCATACATTAACCAAAACACAACGTGTAAACGTTCTCAGTATCCAGATGGAAAACAAGCTTGCAAATCTCTAAAGATTCAAATTAAAACTGAAAGATTGTTTTATTTGCCACTGCATCCACAAACTGTCTGACTACCTAGATCCACAAATTGAAAACTCTTCTGAAAACCATGACAAGTAACAGTAGTCTTTGTTAGCTGATTTTCATTCTTACTGCTTCTCCTTGATATACGTTAATGATCACATAAATTTAAACAGCTCCCACTTTGTACAAAATGAGGAAGCAACACCTCTTTTCAGAGGAGCAGTTTTGCAGTTAGTTTCCTAATAACAAATTTATAAGTGTAAGTGCAATTTTTTTGTAGGAATTTAGTGATAGCTACTTGTTAATAGAATGTGCAAAATTGGTTTTAACAGTTGCTCTTCTTTTTCTTTACATCATTGTCTCAAGCATTAATTTTGTTTATTTATGACCATGTTTCATTGAGCTCGTCAGAAAGTTGAGGGATACGAAAAGTGCGAAGTTAAGTTGTTGTTATCTTCAACCCAAAGACTGGCTGATGCAGCAGTTTTCCAAGATATTCTATCTTGTGCAAGTCACTTCATCTCTCCATGACTCTGACAGCCTACATCCATGTGGGTCTGCTTACTGATTTATATATATATATATATATATATATATATATATATATATATATATATATATATATATATATATATATATATATATATATATATATATATGAATATAATAGAGGGAAACATTCCACGTGGGAAAAATATATCTAAAAAGAAAGATGATGAAACTTACCAAACAAAAGCGCTGGCAGGTCGATAGACACACAAACAAACACAAACATACACACAAAATTCTAGCTTTCGCAACCAATGGTTGCCTCATCAGGAAAGAGGGAAGGAGAAGGAAAGACAAAAGGATATGGGTTTTAAGGGAGAGGGTAAGGAGTCATTCCAATCCCGGGAGCGGAAAGACTTACCTTAGGGGGAAAAAAGGACAGGTATACACTCGCACACGCACACATATCCATCCACACATACACAGACACAAGCAGTGTCTGCTTGTGTCTGTGTATGTGTGGATGGATATGTGTGCGTGTGCGAGTGTATACCTGTCCTTTTTTCCCCCTAAGGTAAGTCTTTCCGCTCCCGGGATTGGAATGACTCCTTACCCTCTCCCTTAAAACCCATATCCTTTTGTCTTTCCTTCTCCTTCCCTCTTTCCTGACGAGGCAACCATTGGTTGCGAAAGCTAGAATTTTGTGTGTATGTTTGTGTTTGTTTGTGTGTCTATCGACCTGCCAGCGCTTTTGTTTGGTATATATATATATATATATATATATATATATATATATATATATATATATAAAGCAACCATTGGTTGAGAAAGCTAGAATTTTGTGTGTATGTATGTGTTTGTTTGTGTTTCTATCGACCTGCCAGCGCTTTCGTATGGTAAGTCACATCATCTTTCTTTTTATATATATACATATATATAAAAAACAAAGATGATGTGACTTACCAAATGAAAGTGCTGGCAGGTCGACAGACACACAAACAAACACAAACATACACACAAAATTCAAGCTTTCGCAACAAACTGTTGCCTCATCAGGAAAGAGGGAAGGAGAGGGAAAGACGAAAGGATGTGGGTTTTAAGGGAGAGGGTAAGGAGTCATTCCAATCCCGCGAGCGGAAAGACTTACCTTAGGAGGAAAAGAGGACGGGTATACACTCGCACACACACACATATCCATCCACACATATACAGACACAAGCAGACATATTTAAAGACAAAGAGTTTGGGCAGAGATGTCAGTTGAGGCAGAAGTGCAGAGTCAAAGATGTTGTTGAATGACAGGTGAGGTATGAGTGGCGGCAACTTGAAATTAGCGGAGATTGAGGCCTGGTGGATAACGGGAAGAGAGAATATATTGAAGAGCAAGTTCCCATCTCTGGAGTTCGGATAGGTTGGTGTTAGTGGGAAGTATCCAGATAACCCGGACGGTGTAACACTGTGCCAAGATGTGCTGGCCGTGCACCAAGGCATGTTTAGCCACAGCGTGATCCTCATTACCAACAAACACTGTCTGCCCGTGTCCATTCATGCGAATGGACAGTTTGTTGCTGGTCATTCCCACATAGAATGCGTCACAGTGTAGGCAGGTCAGTTGGTAGATCACGTGGGTGATTTCACATGTGGCTCTGCCTTTGATCGTGTACACCTTCCGGGTTACAGGACTGGAGTAGGTGGTGGTGGGAGGGTGCATGGGACAGGTTTTACACCGGGGGCGGTTACAAGGGTAGGAGCCAGAGGGTGGGGAAGGTGGTTTGGGGATTTCATAGGGATGAACTAAGAGGTTACGAAGGTTAGGTGGACGGCGGAAAGACACTCTTGGTGGAGTGGGGAGGATTTCGTGAAGGATGGATCTCATTTCTGGGCAGGATTTGAGGAAGTCGTATCCCTGCTGGAGAGCCACATTCAGAATCTGATCCAGTCCCGGAAAGTATCCTGTCACAAGTGGGGCACTTTTGTGGTTCTTCTGTGGGAGGTTCTGGGTTTGAGAGGATGAGGAAGTGGCTCTGGTTATTTGCTTCTGTACCAGGTCGGGAGGGTAGTTGCGGGATGCGAAAGCTGTTGTCAGGTTGTTGGTGTAATGCTTCAGGGATTCCGGACTGGAGCAGATTCGTTTGCCACGAAGACCTAGGCTGTAGGGAAGGGACCGTTTGATGTGGAATGGGTGGGAGCTGTCGTAATGGAGGTACTGCTGCTTGTTGGTGGGTTTGATGTGGACGGACGTGTGAAGCTGGCCATTGGACAGGTGGAGGTCAACATCAAGGAAAGTGGCATGGGATTTGGAGTAGGACCAGGTGAATCTGATGGAACCAAAGGAGTTGAGGTTGGAGAGGAAATTCTGGAGTTCTTCTTCACTGTGAGTCCAGGTCATGAAGATGTCATCAATAAATCTGTACCAAACTTTGGGTTGGCAGGCCTGGGTAACCAAAAAGGCTTCCTCTAAGCGACCCATGAATAGGTTGGCGTACGAAGGGGCCATCCTGGTACCCATGGCTGTTCCCTTTAATTGTTGGTATGTCTGGCCTTCAAAAGTGAAGAAGTTGTGGGTCAGGATGAAGCTGGCTAGGGTAATGAGGAAAGAGGTTTTAGGTAGGGTGGCAGGTGATCGGCGTGAAAGGAAGTGCTCCATCGCAGCGAGGCCCTGGACGTGCGGGATATTTGTGTATAAGGAAGTGGCATCAATGGTTACAAGGATGGTTTCTGGGGGTAACGGATTGGGTAAGGATTCCAGGCGTTCGAGAAAGTGGTTGGTGTCTTTGATATATATATATATATATCTAAAAACAAAGATGATGTGACTTACCAAATGAAAGTGCTGGCAGGTTGACAGACACACAAACAATCACAAACATACACACAAAATTCAAGCTTTCGCAACAAACTGTTGCCTCATCAGGAAAGAGGGAAGGAGAGGGAAAGACAAAAGGATGTGGGTTTTAAGGGAGAGGGTAAGGAGTCATTCCAATCCCAGGAGCGGAAAGACTTACCTTAGGGGGAAAAAGGATGGGTTACACTCGCACACACACACATATCCATCCACACATATACAGACACAAGCAGACATATTTAAGGTAAGTCTTTCCACTCCCGGGATTGGAATGACTCCTTACCTTCTCCCTTAAAACCCACATCCTTTCGTCTTTCCCTCTCCTTCCCTCTTTCCTGATGAGGCAACAGTTTGTTGCAAAAGCTTGAATTTTGTGTGTATGTTTGTGTTTGTTTGTGTGTCACTGAAAAGGGTTATCATTATTTCTCTTCCCATAAAATCAGCATTTCCCCAATTTTCATTCCCTCCCTTCCACTGGCAATTGCATTTCTGTGTACCTATCTTCCATAAGATTCTGCTTAATTTGTCTGCATATCCCAAGAACTTATCAATAATGTCATCTGATACATAAACTAAATCCCACTAAATTTCTACTGCTAGCCTCCATTTTAAAGTATCAGCCTTTGTAAGTTTGTCAGATGATTTGCTCGAATGGCTAACTTCTTTACCTAATTTTTACAAAGTTCTTTAAAACTATTGCATCTTTCCCTGTAACTTAGCTTATGTAAAAATTATCTTTTTATTTTAGCTTGCTTAGTCTCTGGCCAGAATTTACCTAAACATTTTTTCTTGAAATCTGCATATGACATCACTAAAGAGGAATTATGGTTGGCCCATGATAGCACTTTCCCTTCCAAGAATTTTATAACAAATTTAATTTTTGTACAATCACTCATGTTAGGTACAAATTTTTCTTTAGAGTGTTGTGAAATTCTACCAGTTGCAAATTTCCCTCATCTGAAAAATTCTTCTCTTGAAAATTTGGCTGCAAAACAGAAGACCCACTAAACAACTTTCTACTTAGTATGCCATTACTCAGCTCTTTACCTTTTTAATAATACAGATATACTATTTTCGAAGACTGAGACACTATTTTTACACATTACATCATTAAAACTCAATACCTCATGAATCACTTCAACTTTCAGAGTTTTGTACTTCACTGTCAGTATTACCTTCAATAGTTGTTCATTGTGTTTGTTCATCAGTTTTTACATCAGTGACATAAGTTTCAAGTTTTTGATCTACTGTTAGGATCTCAGCATGAAGCAGCCACTAAGCCATACTGTTGAACAATTTCTCTGGGGTATGTAAATAATACCTTCTTTTTTTTTTTAGTTTCAGAATGGTTTTGACAAAAGGCAGCATATGTAACACAATAAATTGCAGTAATAAAAGAAGAAGATACCACAAATATCATTCTCTAAATTTCTTAAGGACCCAGAGAACTGTGCACCTCTATATTACCTGACGATTACAGACACACAGCATCTTGATTCCAATCCAACAACGATTTCTTTCTCTCAAAAGGAAGTTACATCAAGGAATATATGACACCAATCAAATGAAATCAATATCATCAGAATGTCTATTGATCCAAGTGCCAACCTGCAACGTCATCTCCATCATGGTCAGTTGAATGGGACATGAGGTTATGGACTGTTCCAAAGTTTGTAGAGTTGCAGTTCGAATCTTCACATCTCTTTCCCTCATGAAGATTTTCTGTTCACATCTTACTCCCCATGTGGCATGGACGAACATCCTCCTGCAGAAGAATGAAATCACCCAGCTCAAGTCTTCCTGAAACTTTCCCTGGTTGACGAGCTTCATGAAAGTTTTTGAGTGGGATTAGGTACTTCTTTTTCACCTATTACAAAGGTGTTGTACCACCTTCTGCTGTTGGTGAAACTCATACGAGTTCCCTATAAATGGTGGTTTTGTACCTATGGGCAGTTTTGTGAATCAGTCACCTACAAGGAAATGTGCATGTTCCAGTGGCTCAGCTTCATCTCCCCCTTTTGTAATAGGTTTTGAATTTAGTGCTGCTTCTTTACTGGCCATGGTTACTTTGAGACCTCATTCATCTTACTATGATGGTCCTAAAACCCAGCGCAGCCAGCATTTGGCAGATTCTACCATCTGTTCCCACTGACCTCAGGGCTCATGTAGAATGGTGAATTTTCATGCAATAAGTTGGTTGGTGAGGTGCTCACACATCTTGCTTGCCATGAGAGCCTGCCAGAGCTCCTTCAGCTCTGTATGTATGGAATGGGGAGGTAGTAGCATTTTTGGTGTAAGTTGTCCAAAAATCTTTGTGGGGCTCTAAGAAGTCTGTCAGTTGACATATCTGAGTACAGTTATAGGTGCAGGGCACATGCTATTGCCAACAAAGCTGATAATAGTGAGACTTGTGCAGCTGGTAACAGAGCTTCTGTTTGTTGAAAGAAGTGAGGCTTCACCATCTTGCAACTAAGCAGAAATGTAGAATATGTTTAATTACCTGTTGAGCTCTAAGAATCCAAATTCATAGCGCTATACATAGCACTATGTTTACTCCACAGTGGCACAGGTGAATGTGAGTGCTGGATCAGTAAGTAGGTGCTGTTCACTGAGAAGAATTGAGTGGTTTTGGTTTGTGGGTAATTCTGAAAACTGCAGACGTCCACGGAGATAATTAAGTTCATTATCCAAGAGCTATCTTAGAATTTCTTTGCAAATGCAAGTTGTTGTGCAGAGCCTGTAGTTCAACCGCAAAATGTTGTTGTTGAACACACTGCATCCACTAAGTTTGTGCTTCATGAAAGTCTGTTGCTGTCAGTTCTCTGAATGTCCTATTTTCTTTTGTTAACTGCCATTTGAAGTGAAGTATCCATCCTGTGATTTGCAACAGCTTGTCATTTTTACTATACCATGTAGCAGTTAATATAGAGACTGCTGTTTTTACCCTGAAGACTTAGTTTGTTACTTTGTTCTTTGCTATCAAGGAATATTCTTTTGTCTGTATAAATCTTGGCCACTGTGTTCAGTTCTTTGTTAACCAACCTGACTCATGGAATGATATGGTAGCATGCTGAAGTTTATCTGCTGTTGTACTGCTGAAGAGTAGATCAGCTGGGTTTTCCTGCTCAGGGTGGTGCCTCACTGTGATGAAGTTAGTTAGTTAGTTACATGTTCCATTGATCAATTTCATTGAAACCATTATGATGTGGATTGTGTCAAGTACATAAGAAATGCACACATAATCAAGGGTTTCTCTCTCTCTCTCTCTCTCTCTCTCTCTCTCTCTCTCTCTCTTTTTTTTTTTTTTTTTTTTAAAAGCTTAAAATTTTTATTACCTACGCCATTCCCGTAAATGGCACAAACCATTAGATTTATTTATCCCTATTCAATAATTCATCTATGGTATAGAAGGAGTTGTCAAGGAGATATGATTTCAATTTATTTTTTAAACTATTACTGCTCTCTGTCAGACATTTTATTTCATCTGGTAATTTATTGAAAAGTTTTACAGCAGCATATTTTACACCTTTTGTGCCAAAGATAGATTAAGTAGAGGATAGTGTAAGCCTTTCTTCTGATATTATAATCATGAATGTCACTGTTGTTTTTAAACTGGTCCATGTTGTTGAGAACAAATTTCATTACTAGGTAAATGTATTGTGAGGCTGTTGTAAGAATTCCTAAACTAAAAACAGATGCCTGAAAGATGTGTGACTATGAGCCCCACACATTATTGTAACCACTTTCTTTTGAGCAGTGAATACTTTTTGCCTAATTGTTGAGGTACTCCAAAACATTATTCTGTGTGACATAAGAGAGAGTAAATATTCAAAGTATGTTAGCTTGCTCATTTCTATATCCTCAAAATTAGCAATTATTCTGATTGCAAAAGTTACTAAACCTAGTCAGTTTAGGAGATCCGATATATGAACTTTCCAATTAAGAGTCTCATATATATGTACACCCAAAAACTTAGTGTGTTCTACCCTGGCTACTAACTTCTGTCGTTGTGTCACATTTATTGAAGGAACTGTACTCCTTGCAGTAGAATATTGGATGTAGTGTGTTTTTTCAAAGTTCAGAGCAAGCCCATTCACAGAAAACCAATCAATAACTTTTCAAAAGACATTATTTGTATCATTTTCTATTGGAGTTTCTTTTACTGGATTAATAATTATGATTGTATCATCAACAAACATTGCCACTTTAGCTTCTTGTTTCAGATAAGAAGGGAGATTATTTATATATATCAAGAACAGAAGGGGACCCATGATCGAACAATGTGGAAAACCTAATGTAATTTCACCCCAGTTAGATGAAGTGGGAAACTTCCTTGAATCACTTAATCCTATAAACAATCATTTTGCTTACTGTTCTGTACATATGAATTAAACCTCTCATTTTCTGTTCCATTTATACTGTAGAATTGTAATTTCTGTAACACAATGCCATGTTTCACACAATCAAATGCTTTGGTTAAGTCACAGAAAATTCCTATTGGTGATATTTTACTATTTAAAGAGTCTGTTATGTGGGCAGTGAAATTGTATATTGCCGTTTCAGTAGAACAGCATTTTTGAAATCCAAACTGTGATTTACGAAGTATCCCATTACTGTTGAGATGGCTAACCAGTCTTGAGTACATTACGTTCTCTATGATTTTTGAAAATGCTGTAAGCAAGGATACTGGCCAGTAATTATTGACATCTGTGATGTCCCCTTTATTATAGAGAGGCTTGAGAATGGCTTATTTTAACCTGTCTGGGAAAATACCTTGAGTTAGTGATGCATTGCAGATGTGACTCAGAACATCAGCTGTAACTGCTCCACATGTTTTAATATCTTGTTAGAGATGTCATCTACTCCAACAGAACATTTATTTTTCAAAGATTTAATGATTTTCCTTATTTCATAAGAGGTTGTTAGATGAAAATTAATCTGACAAGGATTTCTCAAAACTGACTCTTCTATGTACTACTTGGCTTTTTATTTTGAACTATTCTCACCAGTTTTTTCACCTACACTTAAGAAATGGTTGTGACATACATTAGCTACTTGTATACTGTTGGTTAAGATGGTCTCATTTTCTTTAATAGCAATACCACCTACCCCAGTGGTTACTTTTCCTTTCTCTCTTCTAACAACATTCCATACTGATTTGATTTTATTGCCGAGTTGTTTATTTCACCTCTGTTGTAAATATTTTTTGATTCACTGACAACTTTTCTCAGTATATTACAATAATTTTTAAGGTATAAAATTACTTCTGGGTCTTTATTAATTATTGCTGTCTCGTACAATTTTCTTTTTCTTCCTGAAGACACTTTAATACCTGTAGTAATCCAAGGTTTCATTGAAAGCTGTTTGGTGTCACATTTAGTAATTTTTTGGGGGAAACACTGCTCAAAAAGGGATAAAAAAATTATTGAGAAATATGTTGCATTTAGCATTAGCATTTGGCTTGTTATATACATCTCCCCAATTAACATTTCTTAAACTTTCTCTGAAATGCTCTACAGATACCAGGTTGACCATCCTTACACTTTGTTTAATGGTTTCTGAACTGTATACCCTGCTAGGTTTTGTAAGTTAATCAATTTTGCATCATGGTCTGATAATCCATGTATCACAGGGAAAGCATGTGTTAGTTTTACATCCTCATTCTGTACAAATACATTGTCTAATAGACTGCTACTGTCTTGAGCTATATGTCTAGGGAAGTTGATCACTGATTCTAAGTTATATGTCATTAATAATGCTTCTAGTTCACTTAATATTATTTGTTAATGTTTGTATTTCCACAAAATGTTTTGACTTTAGGTCTTCCATTGACTAGGGTCATGTCATAGCCATCTTAAGGATACACTTAAGTCAGTCTACAGTGTTGCATGACTCACATCACAGCTCACAGCCTTACTAAAAGAATGTAGTAGCCTTGATCCAAGAAGATTCGCCAGAAGTTCCAGCTGTGGAAGAGTTATCCTCCTGATGAGGGCTACTCTATTTTTGCTCCAAGTAAATGGATTGATGTCATGTTTGAAGAGGTGCAGCATACATAAAGGGCTGCTCCATAGGCCTTTCCTAATGCATCAGAAGATATGTGGATTTCTGATTCAGTGTCTTCAGAGACATCAACCCATCATTGCATGGGTATATATGAACATGATGGCTAAATCAATACCCACATTTGCCATCATTTGCTGAGATCAAGAGGTAAGACATCGTCCCTTCTAGTTCCTATTGCCCAAATTTCCTGGATTTTTTTTTTTTTTGCTGTGGTGGGGATAGGTAACAACAGACATAATGGGTAAAAGAATCTGGTATGGCTTCAAAATAACTCTCACTTAGTGGCAAGATGTCCTACAACATTGTTGATCACATTGCCATGAACAAAACTGAACATGTCACTCCATGTGTTCCAGTACCTCTGTATCTGTAGCATTTATGACACTTTGTGACTGTCATATTCCAATCAGTTGGCTTGATTTTGTAGCCCACTTTGCCATTGGTAGGCTGATGTCTCCCTTGAGTAATACAAGCAATGAAAGTTTGTAATACAAGTTAATAACAGCCTTGTCATCTTCAGCACTTGCTGTAAATTCATCCATAAACAAATAAATGGGGTTGAGGAAAATTCATTTTGTGCATTGTAGTAAGTTCTTTCAGTACGCCTGCAAGAAGAAATGAGCTGAAGTAATTCCAAAATGTAGTGATGAAGCGGTGTGTAATCCTTTTGTCACTTGTAGCATAGTTTTGTTGTTGATCCATGACTATTTTAAAACAAAAAACCTCAAAAGATCTCTTTCTCTTATGAAGAACTAACTGCAGGAATGGTTGTATGATATTGGCAATTAAGGCTACTGGATATAGGAGAACTCTCAATAATACTGAAGGAAGATCAGGAATTAAATTAGGATCCATTTCTAAAGACTCAGGCAGTGAAAGTGCATTCTTCTTAAATGATGAACTATTGAATACAATCCTCCATTTAATGACACCTGACTTTTCTTTCTTTACTGCATGATGTGACAGATGAAATGTGTCACTCAATGTCTGTCTAGGATGGGTGACTTACACATGTCTTTCTTTGGTGTTGTCTGTCATTTGCACATTGTAAATGTGTTTCATGTTTCTGTCCTTCATATTTTTTCCTCCACTGAAATAAATCTCAACGCTGCTTGCTGAAGAAAGAAACAACTCTTTTGTCTTTGATATAGTAGGATATTGAGAAATTCCTTCAGATTCAGAGTTCTTATCTGGTTCTCCATAATCCCCATTGTTTGTGAATCCCAGAAACATTGTAGAATACAGTTTGTTGTCATATCTGTCTCTAAACTGAAACACAATGTTTTCCATAATGCTTGACATGCTCACACTAAGAACCCAACATTGAGTAGAAGGTATGAATACAACGGATAGTGTTAGTCAAGTCAGAGGGGAATCTTTAATGACTTCCAGTAGTTATCTGCTCTGATAAAGATCTTGATGCAAAGATCTTCTGTGTCATCCCTTGTGTACGCTAACTGTAATCTGTGAGTGTACACCAGTTTTCTTATATTGGAAGGTAAAGTTGAGTGCAAGGCAGATGGGTATGCACATTCAAATGCAATCACAAACATTGTGGAATTTGTCCATATCCGCTTTAGAATGAATTCTGTGATGTGTTGAAGTTGAAGATGGCATTTCAAAGGCACTGACTGATAGGTCATGATGTCCTATAGTTTCTAAACCCTTTTCATCAACAAGGAGCTTGGAAATTGGTAACTTGCTGAGAAAAAGATGTAGAGGTAGCAGTATCCATACAGGCAGTTTTGTGATGGCGTTTCTTTCACCTACATCACAAGACCATGCCTACTCCCGTTTTTAGCACTGTGATTTTGGTTTGGACATGTAAAATGACAACGATCTTGTGTTTACTTATCGATATGTTGTTAACTGATAGCCACTACTTCTAGTATGAATAATGCATCTCTAACACATTTCAGCAGGAAATTCTCACCGAATTTTTGGATAAAGAGCTTTACTGTATATTATGACACCTTCTCCTAATGCACACAGTGCTTAAATGGGATGGTTACATTCCAGGAAGGTACAGTCAGCATTTCAAGTGTCACTGACTGTAAAGGCCTTAGTGCATCCAAATAACTGAGGTGTGCCTGTACAGTGATACTTCTGCACCAGTTCAATAAAATTTTCTGTTTTCGCACACTTGATAGTTGTACAGATATTCCATCTGCTGACAACTTCAGTTCACTTGGCAACTAACGCTGAAGAAAACATGTTCATTCACTGTAGAGAGTGACGGGTCTTTATCAGTGATAGATTCACATTGTTTCTGAAAAGGTGACCACATTTCAACATCTCCACAAAATGGCTGAAGCTTAATGTGTGGTAACTTGGCAGAGTGAAATACAGTGGGGCGTGTGGACACTGTCGGTGACACGATTTTCACCTGTGATGCTAAGGCTGGAAGTGTGTAATCAATTACCTTTCTAGCTTTCTGTGTAGCACTTTTAATTCTCTCTCTCTCTCTCTCTCAAACACACACACACACACACACACACACACACACACACACACACACACACAGTCAGTCGGCGTGTCTCTGTCTATTCATTATCACAGAGATAAATGTGAATGGCATCAGCAGAAAATGAGCTTCTCTAAAATGTCTCGATCACATTTCCTGTAGTATTCAGAATTGTCATCAAAAGGGCCTTCTATGGTAATTCTATCAACAGCCATATAAACCCACGTAACATTAAGCCAGCTTTCCACAGGCAACAAGAGTGATGCCACTTAGTTGCCACTTGGGTGGCATCACTGAAGTTGCCTGTGGAAACACCCAAATTACTGTGGTGCTGCTCGAGTGAATCCAGTTTTAGCCATACCACAAAAGTCAAAATTGTTTTAATTTTGTGAGACCACTTTGGTTGCCTCACCACCGAGTATCGTCATTTGACTTTCATCATCACCATATTGCGTTTTTCAGTTAGTAAATTTACTGTGCATTGAATCATTAAAAAGAGAGCCTCATTGAAGATGAGGGCTGGAAATATAAGTTAGTACATCTTATGGAGGACTACAAAAGAGGTAGATAACATTCCATTAAGACTTCGTACCTCAAAGGCTCCCTCTCCTATGCTTTTGCATAAGACCAGTGAGTAAACTGGTTAACGAGCTTGTTAGGTGGTGCATGACCAATCAATCTACCACCTGTGCATTAGCTTAAACAGAATCGTCCTTATGTTTCACACCTAGTGTTCACTGTAGTGACATGTGGTGGCTATACAAACATCCACCACAGGCAGTAGTGCTGTTGAATACTAAACATACACTTGAAAACCAGTTATTTACACAAACAAAAAGTTTAGCATGCAATGACAATTGTGTATGTAGTCACGTTCTTGAAATTCTTGCCAAAGCAGTGGTTCACTTCGTGATCATGGTTGCTTTGCTTTTCATAAATGCTAATGTGTTTGTGGATACATCATCACCTGCAGAGTCTGCTGGAGGCAAAAGGTGTCCATGGATTATGGATTAACTGTACTAATGCACCTAGCATCCATTCCTTCTGAGGTGAGTACCATAACATTATATATCCTCACATTTTGGGCATTTGCACTTTTTGCCCTGCCACGTAACATCACTCATATGAGTGTCCTATAACGAAGCATTAGTCTATACAGCACTCTAGTCTCACATCAAATCATTTGTAATTATTTTTGCTTAGGAACAGGCAGAGCTGCTACGTTCCCAGATTGTAACTGGTTTTCTTGTAATGTAGAAATGAAATGGGATACATAATATTTACACAGTTTGATTTTATGCTCACAGTGTTTCTTTTTATCAAATATATGGCCATGTTTCTCATGTGTTACTCAGTGGCCAAATACAACTGAAATTATTTTTCATACCCAGTGGCAGTGTGTTTAGCATACCAAGGTTACCACTGTTCTACTTACGCAAGTTAGAAACATCGGGATACATAGACACAGATCAAATGAAAAGAAAGTACAAATAGAAACCAAACTAAATCACATTTGTGAAATGAAACATGCACCAAAATAGTGTAAAGTAGAGAAAAAATCCTATTCTAAAGTTAGAATGCAACATATCTTGAATAATTCGTGTTCTGTTGTTACATCTAATACAGTATTACAAATAAAGGATTAGGTAACCCAATCAAAGTCTGAAGGACCAAAATAATGTTGTCAATCTTATACTGAGGATGAGGAAAAAAATCATGAAAACATACTTCCCACAGCATAATAAGTTCATAAAATAATTCTCGTTTACGCTCAGCATGACTTACTATTAAAACCATTCATCTTGATGACCTATGGCCAAACTGTAAATACACACACAGGATTAACATAGCGTTTGAGAATGGAGCAGGCAATTGCACATTTCTCACACAAAAAATTTAACCATGAACTGTGTGTTAGGAATGGACTTCAGGCAAGGGATTGATGTGAGGACTGACCTTCCAGGCAGAAGATGCCACCTGAAAATAAATGAGATAGATGTTTTAAGTTGTACCTTTCTGTATTTCTCTCTTTTAACTGTTTCCCTTGGAGTCCACAGAGTGCAATATTTGGAGTGACAATAGATCTGTTGGGAAACCACTTCCATTTCATACTGGCAATACTTTTTATTACACCAGGTTTCTGGGAAAGAAACATTGGCATACTAAAATATTACAGTAGCTAATTCATTTCTTTGCTGTGCAGTTAAAGCTTAGCTACCATGGCTTTATTTTGTATCATGCTTGAATTAACTAGTACGTGATTACTGTCCATAGAAACAAGTGCAACATTTTCACAAGTGGTGCGACCATGCATATTCTACACACCGGATCTTATTGTTTTAACTTCTGACCACCTGGCAGTATCTGCCAGTCTGCATATTTGTTTTAACCAAATTTAAAACATCTATCTCATTTATTTTCAGGTGACATCTTCTGCCTGGAAGGTCAGTCCTCACATCAATCCCTTGCATGAAGTCCATTCCTAACACACAGTTCATGGTTAATTTTTTTGTGCGAGAAATGTCCAATTGTCTGCTACATTCTCAAATGCTATGTTAATCCTGTGTGTGTGTTTACAGTTTGGTTTCTGGCACCAATAGTGTCAGAAACCACACAGTTTTGAACTGGCAGTGTGAGAATTTTAGTCACTTCAGAAATTTTCTTAAAAAAATACTCATGATCACACTTACATTTGCACCCATGTCAAGGATATTAGTTGTGGTTGTTCCTCCCACAGCTGCCTGCACTATTTCTGTAGAGTTTTCCCTCAGGTTTCAGGATCATTGCATAGTCCTAGGTGGATGTTAGTACTGCTGTTGTAATGCAACATTTGAAGTTGCGTGTCTGAAATGGCACCCCCATTCCATCCAGCGACTGCCACAAGGGAGCATAATGAAGTCACCATTAGTTTGTCTGCTCACCTGTAGTCGGGAGAGCACATTTCAACCAATTTGATTATATGAACGTCATGACTATTTTGTAAACTCCAATTTTGTAGAGATCCATCATTATACCTTGGTCCATTCTCAAGATTCCGATTCACAGGCGGTGGCAGGTTTCTTGTGTTAGGAGGCCATTGACTCCTAAGCTTATGCCTCTGTTTCCCATAATTTGGATGTGAGTTATTGCTAAGGTTCCCATTTCGATTTGAGTCATACCCTGAATAATACATATTATTATAAATGTGTGACCACCAATAAGATTGCCATCCACTCCATCTGTTTACATTTGCATTTTGATTTCCAGGCCAGTGTGTGATGTCAAGCTGTTATCACAGTGCGTGTTGTTATGTCCATTGCTGCTGTCGTGGCTGTTTGAATTTGCTTGTGGCAGCACATCATTCCCAGACCTACTCATTAACATCCTTCTGAACCAAATCTATTCAGTTAGGACTGATAAAAAACACTCTAAATCATGGCGTGGTACAGTAATTAACTTCTCTCGAATACTGACAGGCAACTTTGCATTCAAAATTCTCAACAAATCGTTGTGAGCTATTGGATCATCCGAATAGCTTGTCTTGTTAATATTTGTCATAAAATATTTCCTTGAACTACCCTGCTTGGGGTTGTAAATTTTGGTATTGAACATCTGTTTTAATAATCATTCCTGACCACTTCCTGACCAATGTTTGGCCAGAAATGTCTTCTCAGATTGGTCATACATAATACAATTTTCAATGGCTTCCTCTGCCCATAGATTTCCATTGCCCCAACTGTGTACTGCCACAAACAGGATCTTTTGTCCTTCACTCCATGTCTTTGGTAGCACATTTCTGAAAGCTCTTACAAAAACAACCAGAATTGGTGACTTCTTTTCCGGTGCAAACACCTGGAACTGATGATTTTTTAAAATGCTTTCTTCAAGCAATATTCCTATCAAAGCGAGTGTCATCACCACCAACCCAATAGAATATGCAGTGTTTGAACTGACTTGGTCAGATTCGTTATGATACGACTGTTGAAGAGGACTGTTCATTTCATGAACTTCATGGTCACTAGCAGTGATGTGTCACACCATGGGTTCTGTAAAGCCGCGATCACATGATGTGTGTAGATGTCACCATTGTGGAATATCATCCATAACACTCATTTAACATTTTCTGATTCACTTCAAATAGCATCACATGAAGTATTCCATTCAGTGAATGTTTTGGCACCTGCTTGTTGCATGGCCTCCTTCCACATTGTATTTATTTTATCATTAATTTACTTATTCTTTTTGCCTAACCATTTAGTAAATTAATTTGTAGCTCTTTCCTCTTGAGCATCCAAGCACTCTCGAAACACTGCTTTGGCTCTGAGAGTCAAGTTCTCTACCCTCTGAGACAACCTCTGAATGATACTTTAAATGGTGTTTTTCGCCATTTGCAGTGTCTGAACTTCATTAGATAATTTATCTATGGCAGCTAGCATACCTTTGCAGGCCTCCCTCAGGTCTGAAATTTCTTTGGACATATCAGATAAACTACTATTTATTCACGTATCCCGTGTTTCAAGTGCATTATTTACCTGTGTCCATGTTTGCATGCTAACTCTTTATCTCTCTTATTGAGAGTTGCATTTATTCCCTTGGCTAATTTCTTATTACCCATCTCGAGCATATTGTTTACCTGTGTCGTCATCTGGGCAGCCAAATCCTGGTTAAATACTCTCATTATGGCTGAGATTTTGTTAAGTAATTCAGTAGGCAGGATAACATTTTAACTGATTTGTAAAACCTCCTCACTAGATTGAGGCTGTATATTTGATTCAGAAATAAAAAACTGACCCCTACTCAAACAGTCCATGAAGGCCCAAATGGAACCGACCAGCTGCTGTGCCATCTTCAGCCCACAGCCATCACTGGATGCGGGTATGGAGGGGCATGTGGTCAGCACGCCACTCTCCCAGCCATATGTCAGTTTACCTATTACAGAAATGGGTGGATTTATTTTCAGCATTGTCGGCTCGGCCGTTACTGCCACCATCGACATCAAATCTATTTTCGTCATTTACCGCATCCATTTTCACTATCTTTCCAATTTTAGTCATGCAACACAATGTGAATTAAACTTAAAATCAATTATTTTGTAATACATAGAAAGATATTTGTCTAATTTATGCACCGCAAGTCTAAGGTACTAGCAAAAGACAAGATGGATGCTCTAAATTAAAACAGTGGACTGAGCACTGTATGTGGAAACTAAGTTGACACTCTGTGTGGTGGTTGATGGGAGCGTCTGTAAATGGGAAATGCCTTTACGGTCACTCCCATCAGCCACCGTGCTGAGTGTCAACTTAGTTAGCGCATATAGTATATGTTCCATTTTACATTTGCGCTGCGCATAAGCGACTATTCTAAATCTTCAATTCTACTTGTAATAACTGAATTTTAACCCTGAATAATTCAACAAGTCCTGAGAAATCTTGATATGCGATATGCCAGTAGCAAAACAGTGATAGCCTTACCTCTCATCTGCTGTGATGTTTGCAGTTAGGTGACATTCATTAATTTTCCATTGTATAATATTATGGGCTGGTGCACGAGTTCGTAGCGTTTTTGCATAATAAACACTACAGATACACATAACAGAGACTTCAGTCATCAATAATAAATTCTTCTTCACTATTTACAACAGTCTGCCGACGCTGGGGTAACTCTTCGATTCTGCGACCGAAGTCACGTGGTTTTAAGGCGTATAACTCAGCGAGCTATGTTCGGAGAGCCTTTTCATCAGGAAAGAAAGTTCCTTGAAGGTTGCTCGACAGCGAGTGGAAAAGGTGAAAATCTGAGGGAGTAAGATTAGTTGAACAAGATGGGTGTTGAATGACTTCCCAACCCAAATCCTGTACACCGTTTTTTGTCAGTCTAAGAGAATTTATTCGGGTGTTATCGTGGAGTAGCATCACTTCATGCAGTCTTCCTGGTCGTTGTTCTTGGATTGCATCTGCTAAACGTCTCAGTTTTTGACAATAAACGTCAGAAGTGATGGTTACAACTTGGAGTTTGTACTAGGCCTACACCACACTGTCGCTGTTCCACCAAATGCATAACATTATCTTCTGTGGATACCCAAAGTTCTTTGTACGAGGAGTTACTACTTTTTTGGGCTCAGCCAGTCATTTCTTTTTCTTATGTTAGCATAAAGACACCATTTCTCGTCACCAGTAATGATACAGGATAGGAATGGTCGGTATGGTTCACGTGCTAATTGGCGATGAGCAAGCAGAGCTGCACATATTGTCATCCACAGATCTTTGTGATTTTGGCTTAGAACACTCGGGATAGGCCTACACCCAATTTTTTAACCTTCCCATCACATCCAAATGTTGCACGATGGTGGAATGGTCACAGTTCACCACATTTGCCAGTTCTCGAGTATACTGACGTGGATCATTGTGGATTAATGCGTTTACACCATTTTAACAAACCCCAAAGGTTTTCTGAACTTGGAGAGTTACTAACGTCAACACGATCCTCCCTAAAACGAGAAAACCATTTTATTGCCGTGCTCTGTCCAGTCGCATTATCCCCATACACGGCGCAAGTGTTTCTGGCTGCTTCTGCTGCTGTCACCCCTCTGTTGAACTCAAACAGAAGAATCGGTTGGAAATGTTATGATTTCACCATTTGGTCCACAGCCCCACTTACTATCTCCAAAGGACCAAATGTAAACTCAAATAGCAACAGTGAACTACAAACAAAAAATGACAGCCCATTAATAAACCCATAGCAACCGGAACACCAACATGCGAAACAAAAATGCTACGAACTTCTTATATTGTTTTTTAGGTATAACTTCCTTTCTTTAAATTAGTCATTAATGTTCTCCAAAGATATCATTTGAGCATGAAACAGAAAATGCATAAATTACACGGGAACGAAATTAATTTTTATTTCGAGCCACACACTGGGCGCCAGATGAGATGTCACCTTTAAAAAATTAAAAAATAACCTTTACATTTATGGGGGGATGTAACAGAAAATGTAAACATTTATTTAAAAAATCATTACAGCCATATTTATTAATGTTCAAATCTAAAATTTTGCATGAGTAAAACAAAAGAGCTGTGTTTTAACGGAAAAATATACTAATAAAATTGCAGGATTAATATTTTGCCAGAAATTTGAATTTTTAATTTTTTATTGTCTTTTTTATAAAAAGCCATAACTCAGATTCTAATCATGCAATTAATCTGAGAAGGTTATAAGACCACTGAACTACAGTAATTAATTTATGGTACAAACTGTATCGTTAACAGAGTTTTTAATTTTGCACATCCAAAATTAACTTGTTTCTCTACATACAATAATCTAAAAATCAGAATGTAATTGCAGGATCTCGTATTTTTTAGTTCAAGGGAGACAGTAACATGTTGCGAACTGCGAACAATTCCTGAAAATTTCATAGCATTACCGGTAGTGCATATACTTTTTGAGAAAAGGCTTCTAATAATGTAAAAAAAAAAATGTAAAACACAGAAAATGAGGAAAGATTTTATTCTCATACTTCTACATGTAATATGCTTACCTCAATTTTAAAATCCCCCATACTGATACTCCTCATCCTCCAGGTTTCTCATCTCTCCTCTTCGAATCTGCCTGGCCTGTATTTGCAGGTAAGACACTGATCTGTTAGCTTTCTTGACCCTGCTCTCATCAATGGTGTAAAATACTTTTGTTGTAAAACACAAGGATCTGTACCAAATAATCTCTTCAGCACTTCAATTCTACCATTACTGTAATGTAAAACTGCATCATAGATACCAATTTCATTTTCATTTTGTGTCTTTCCATGAAGACAGTTCCTCAGTAAATAAGGGTTTGCAAGAAACCTGAATGTGGGCTTAATTGCATTCATAACAGGTTCTGGTAATGAGCGTTTATGTGAATATATCTAATTTATGTTGTCTTTTGGACATAGATTGTGCATTGCTGTTTGGTCAGTGGATAGCTTGTGGAAAAAAAATTGCCCACACAGCACACCTCATTGCCTCTAAATTATCTGTTTTTCCTGATAGCTCTCCCATAAAATAACTGAAGAGAACCAGTTTCTTTCAGAGTAAGCCTGCCTTTTCCTTTGATTGGTTTTCCATTCTTAAGTATTTCACGTTTCTTCTCTTTCAGTAAGCGACGAGGCCTACCACCAAGTGTCTTTTGGATATGGCCAACACATTCCAACTTTTCTATTGTTGTATCGTATGGATTTTTATCTGTTACAGCTTTGAACGAAGAGGAGTCCCCATCACCAAGGTATTTATTATATCTAACACCATACTGATCCACAGATCTGGAGAACATCTTCACAACTGTTGTAGCCTCCATGCTCCCACTCGAGCCACTATAATTTTTAGAGTATGCTGCTGCATACTTTTCTTGCTACAGATTTTCCCTGTCTTCATTGTTGGACATTTTCTTTGTTGCACACTGGTGGTAGTATTTAGGTATAACTTCTACATATAAAATTTTACTTGAGTCAATACCAATAACAGACGCAACTTCATACAGAGTGGTGAGGCCCCTTTTCATCCAGGTCCTTATCTACAGACACACACAGGTCAGTAACATTTGTAGGAGATTCACTGTCATGAATATCTACCCCAGGATCTATTTCTTTTTGGTTTATTTCCGCCAGCTCCTCCTCTGCTTTCTTCATAGAAACTTTGACAGTATCGTGCACAGCATCAGACATTTCTTTACTTATTTTTTCAAACCTTGCACGAGGGGGAGGCATGTTCAGAAAACCACACAATAAATTACCTCCTTCTCTGCCCTAGCCAAGGCACCTCAGAGTATATGCTAACCTAGAATTGCTTTCATAGGTACCAATGTCAGTTTTCTTGGAGGAGGAAAACGAAAATTCATAGCCACACGATTTACAAATTAATTTAAAATCACAAGCTATTCCCACTCTTCTTTCTTCAACAACAATCATGCATTCCGTATTTTTACAGCTATCACATGAACATGAAGACTTTGTAGCCTGGCAGAGAAGCTCGAAATCAATAAGTTTGAATACAGTGGAATCCATATCAGCGTCACTGTACAATTCTCCTGTCCCAAGTCTTAATGCTGAAGCTGAGAGCTTCTGTTCTTCATTTCGAGCTGCTTCCTCTTTTTTGTTGGTAAACCATGTAACCTCCGTTTCCTAAACACAGTTTTTCCACCACCCATTATGCATAAATCTTGACTTCCAAGTAAAGGTTTGCGAATTAAATCTTCCACCTACTAATATGTGTTAGTATTGTCAAAACGTAAATAAACCACATGCAAGAAAGTTTTCAGTCAGCCAAAGATATCGAAAGAAAATAGCCTTCACACTGTCAAAAATTCCACTGAAGCAAGCAATTTCCCAAATGTCGGGAAAGGTGGGAGTGGCCACCAGTAGAGAGTTGATCAGTTTAACAATTTAAAGGCATTTCTAAAGCTGCTATCACGATAAAATTCACACATAACATAGATTAAACCTTGTAGGTCAAGAAAATAATATTTCTGAAAAATCGATGTTTTGGACCAAAATCCATTACATCCCCCTTTAATTGCAATTCATAAAAGATAAAAGGTAGCTTCATTAAGGATGAAAAGATTCATAAAAGGTAGTTTCATTAAGGATGGGGCCAAGAATGTAAGTTAGTATACCTTATAGAGGAGTATGGAAAAGGTAGATAACATTCAATTAAGACTTTTTCCTCAAAGGCTCCCCGTTCTTGTGCTTTTGCATCAGGCCAATGAGCAAACTGGTTAACACGCTTGTTAGACGACATGTGGCCAATCTACCTACCACAGTCCTTACGATAAATGTCACGTAAGCTATTGAAAATGATCGGTACAGAATATATCAGGGTTTCTTTAATTTCATTTAAAGAAACGAGTAACGAGAGAACGCGATTAGCGTCAGCAGCTGAATGACAGATAATCCAGTTTTAAGTGTAGATGTTGCAAGATGGCAACACTGAATCTTCAGAGAGTCCTTGGTCCCCTCCTGTGAGCCTTGTGAAGAAGACGAGTGGCATATGGCGTTTCTACGTCGGCAATGGACGACAGAATCAAATCACAAAATAGGACGTGAACCTCATTGCCACACGTCGATAACACCCTAGAGTGCTCGAAAGGGGCGAAGTAATTCTCTTCTATGGACATGCATAAGGCTACTGGGAAGCCAATGTTGATGAGGCTGACAGCGAAAAGATTGTCTTTGGCCACTGTGAGTTCAAAGTTATCGTGTTTGGAATGTGTAACGGCATTCGAACTTATGATGGACAACATAATACGACACCTTAAAAAGACCATATGCCTTTTTTATTTTGATGCACTGTAGTTATCTGAAGAACATCGAAGCCACCTGACAATCGTGTTGAATTGCGTTCAGATTGCAGGTCTGTGCGTGAATCCAGAATAGTGTTTCTTCGTTGCCCAAGAAATAAAGATCTTGGGTCACATAGTGAATGGTGATGGAGTCCGTCCTGATTCAGCGCACATTCGTGATGTAAGAAGTTTTCTCGGAATGTGCTTGCACTACTAGCGATTCATAAGGGACTTGGGTACCAAAGCACGTCCCTTGCAAGAACTGCAACAGGGAAACGCCAAATTTTCCTGGAACGAGGTGCAAGAAATCTCTTCCTTTGTCCTTAAGAATGTGCTAATACCTTGGGATAGCGGCAGTTCTAGTACAAATTCAGGATACTGGGGAAAAGGTGATAGCTTTTGCTTTCAGAGTACTCTCCAAGTCCGAGATGAACTATCGTAGCAACGAGAAAGGATGCCTTGCAGCAGATTGGGCCGTCAACTAGTTCTGGCCTTATTTATTTGGTAAACCATTCACTGCTGTAATACACTACTAGTTACACCACGAAGATGACGTGCTACAGACGCGAAATTTAACCGACAGGAAGAAGATGCTGTGATATGCGAATGAGTAGCTTTTCAGAGCATTCACACAAGGTTGGCGCCGGTGGCGACACCTACAACGTGCTGACATGAGGAAACTTCCCTACCGATTTCTCATACAAAAACAGCAGTTGACCGGCGTTGCCTGGTGAAACGTTGTTGTGATGCCTCGTGTAAGGAGGAGAAATGCGTACCCATCACGTTTCCGACTATGATAAAGGTCGGATTGTAGCCTATCGTGATTGCGGTTTATCGTATCGCGACATTGCTGCTCGCGTTGGTCGAGATCCAATGACTGTTAGCAGAATATGGAATCGGTGGGTTCAGGAGGGTAATACGGAACGCCGTGCTGGATCCCAACGGCCTCGTATCACTAGCAGTCGAGGTGACAGGCATCCTATCCGCATGGCTGTAACGGATCGTTCAGCCACGTCTCGATCAACGACTCAACAGATGGGGATGTTTCCAAGACAACAACCATCTGCACGAACAGATCGACGACGTTTGCAGCAGCATGGACTATCAGCTCGGAGACCATGGCTGCAGTTACCCTTGACGCTGCGTCACAGACAGGAGCGCCTGCGATGGTGTACTCAATGACGAACCTGGGTGCACGAATGGCAAAACGTCATTTTTTCAGATGAATCCAGGTTCTGTTTACAGCATCATGATGGTTGCATCCGTATTTGGCGACATCGCAGTGAACGCACATTGGAAGCGTGTATTCGTCATCGCCATACTGGCGTATCACCTGGCGTGATGGTGAGGGGTGCCATTGGTTACACGTCTCGGTCGCCTCTTGTTCGCATTGACGGCACTTTGAACAGTGGACTTTAGATTTCAGGTGTGTTACGACCCTTGGCTCTACTCTTCATTCGATCCGTGCGAAACCCTACATTTCAGCAGGATAATGCACGACCGCATGTTGCAGGTCCTGTACGAGCCTTTCTGGATACATAAAATGTTCGACTGCTGCCCTGGCCAGCACATTCTCCAGATCTCTCACCAATTAAAAACGTCTGGTCAATGGTGACCGAGAAACTGGCTCGTCACAATACTCCAGTCACTACTATAGATGAACTGTGGTATCGTGTTGAAGCTGCATGGGCAGCTGTACCTGTACACGCCATCCAAGCTCTGTTTGACTCAATGCCCAGGCGTATCAAGGCTGTTATTGCGGCCAGAGGTGGTTGCTCTGGGTACTGATTTCTCAGGATCTATGCACCCAAACTGCGTGAAAATGTAATCACTTGTCAGTTCTAGTATAATATATTTGTCCAATGAATACTCGTTTATCATCTGCATTTCTTCTTGGTGTAGCAATTTTAATGGCCAGTAGTGTACATTGAAAAATAAAATGAATGTAAATCAAAGTAGCCCTGTCACACAATTACATTTGTCCACTCACAATTACAAACGATTTCGCGAGTTGCCTTCCTGCTGTAGGCCAAATATTGCAAATGACAAAAACGTCAAGAAGTTCAGTAAAGACAATGAAATCCAAAACAGAACCGAGAGAGAGAGAGAGAGAGAGAGAGAGAGAGAGAGAAAGAGAGAGAGAGAGAGAGAGAGAACTAATGACAAGAGTTACATTACGAAAATGGGAACTGAAAGCCACAGAGATTCAGATACGTTAGTATAAACAGGGGCATCTTTTGAAGTTTGCTGTATTACTTCTGATGGACTATAGTTGGTATCACGAAAGATGGTGGTCGAGTTTAGGCTTGTTGTGCACACCTACGTCACGTATGCTCTGACCTTGTAATAGAATGTAGACCATTCTTTGATTTAAATTCTGAGGAAGACACTCCTAGCAGTGTTGAAACCCGGTTAATTCGTTAAAAATAGTGAATGAGGGCTGTTTTTCTTTCAGTTGTATGATTCAGTGTTTCATCCATTCAAATATGCCAGTGTTTTCATTTTCTCCTGCCCGGTGTTGCAACATCTGCATGCATAGCTGAGTGGCTGGCGTCTCTAGCTGCTATGCAAACGACCTGAGTTCAGTTCCTGGTACTGTTATGCATTTTTCCTTGGTGGGAAAACTTGGTACAGGGTACACTCAGCCTCCTGATGACAACTGAGGAGCTACTTGACTGAATAGTCGCAGCTGCATGGTCTGAAAAGTCACTAAAATGGCCAGCAGAGTAAGTGTGCTGACCACAAGGCTGCCCACACTGCAATCACATGATGCCACAAGGCAGAGGATGACATGGCGGCCGGTAGACTAGGGTCTTCACAGCTCATTTGCGGCCTCTATCATTTAACACAACATAAATCGCCCATTCCCGACATGCTTGTATGGCACAACACGCAGCACGCTAGGTTATGAAACATGAAGGGGAGCAAGGTCCAGATAGAATCCGCACGGTGGATTAATGGCCATGTGCAGCTACACTAATCAGCCTGAGTGTGATTTTTAGGCGGTTTCCATGCTCGTTTAGGCAAATGCTGGGTTGGTTCCAAAATTCCGCCTCAGAGAATACGATACACAAACCAGTTAAAATACGATGACACACACAATAAAGCTTATACTTCGTTCCCATTCAGTCACTATATTCCGATCCATGAACGATGGTAGTTTGCATATGTCAAGGAATGGACAGGGACTGCATTGTTGACGATCCCAAGTGAACCATGTATGAATATGTGGAAATGAGTTCAAACGTGATACACTCACTGCAGGTGAAGTAAGGACTAACGAAAAGAATGTAAAACAGGATCTCAGAAATTGCACTAAGTAAGCTAGAGTACCTTACGAGGGTTGTCAGTAAAGTAAGGTCTCCAACGAACTGCCGTCGGGAGGGAGCGAGCTAGCTTAAATCTGGCAACAGCGCCATGGCCCTTGCTTCCTGCACCACTACTCTTGCCAGTCCCCACCTCTCCACGATTCTCATTCTCGGCGTAGCAGCCGTCAAGCATGGAAGAGAAAATCGACGCTCCTGCTAAGTGTGAATTGCATCTTTGATTAGATTTCTGTGGTTTAAGGGGTCAACCGCTATTGAAATCCATCGCTAACTAACCGATGTGTATGGAGAAAAATGTATGGACGTAAAAAATGTAAGTAAGTTTGTGTAGGGAGTTCGCAGACCACTGTACAAACGTTCACTAGGAGGTGGGCCGCGGAAGTCCAGTCCAAGAGAGTGACGAAAGTCTAAGAAGTTTTGCTTGCTGATCGGCGTGTGACTGTGCGAGAGACTGCTGAACTGAGGGGGGACGTCTCTAAGACTGCCGAGCTGCTACAGTCGGAGGTTCGAATCCTGCCTGGGGCATGGATGTGTGTGATGTCCTTAGGTTAGTTAGATTTAAGTAGATGTAAGTCTAGGGGACTGATGACCTCAGATGTTAAGTCCCATAGTGCTTAGAGCCATTTGAACCATTTTTTAAGGCTGCCGCAGACAAGATTTTGACGGACATTTTGAAGTAGGCCTATCACAATGTGTATGCCAGGTGAGTGCTGCGGATGCTCACTGATGAACACGAAAAGAAGCGCACCGAAAGTGCCTGCAAGTTTTTGCGCTGTTACCAGAAAGAGGGTGAACAATTTCTGGATTCAGTTGTAACCAGGGATGAGACTTGGGTCCACTACTTCACGCCAGAGACTAAGGAACAATCAAAACAATGGCTGCATTCCGGTTCTCCAAATGTCAAGAAGTTCATGCAAACGCCGTCTGCGTGGAAGGTGATGGCTTCGGTATTCTGGGACAGGAAAGGCGTCCTGTTGGTCGGCTACCCGGAAAGAGGTACAACGATCAACGCAGCAAGGTACTGTGAGACACTAACAAAGCTACGCCGAGCTATACAGAGCAAAGGGAAGCGTCGAGTGACAAAAGAAGTTCGTTTGCACCATGGCAACGCCCGCTATCATGTCACCAGCACCACGACAGATCTCATCGCCAAATTCTGGCGGGAAATCATTGACCATTTATTTGGCGCCCAGTGACTACTGTTTGTTACCCAACATGGAAACAACACATGGGAGGAATGAAATTCTCAAACGACGAAGAGCTGACAATCGTATATAAAAGGAGCTGTAATGAGAGAGAGAATCAGATGCGCCAGCAGCCGCAGCATGTTGACGTTAGGCGCTTTTAGTGAAGCTGTATTATCAGAATGGGGAATGTGCTAGTTCAGCGTTACGATCCTATCGCCATAGGAAAGGGATTCGAACAGGTAAAGGTCTGTTGACAAATGCAGCTTTGGCGAGAATGATTTCGAAGTTCGAAGCCAAGGGGTTGTTTAGATGATAGACCCCGTAGTGGCCGACCGAGCACAAGGTATAATGCTGCTGAGACAGTTCAGGAAGAAATGGAGACTGTAGCGGGTTCGTCTATGCACGGGGAAGTCAGCGCTCGTGCAGTCGCAGGTCGCACCGGCATTCCATACACTACTGTTTGGTTGGCACTGAGGCATACCCTCCGATGCTATCCGTACAAAATCCATTGGCATCATGAACTGTTACCTGGCGATTTAGTGAAGCGGAGGGCATTTGCGGTGTGGGCGTTTCAAAAGACGGCGGAAGATGACGATTGGTTGAGTAACATGTGGACCGACGAAGCTCATTTCACGCTCTGAGGGTCTGTCAACGCCCACAACTGCAGAATTTGGGCTACCGAAAATCCTAGAACTGTGGTGGAAACTCCATTGCACGACGAGAAAGTCACAATATGGGTTGGATTTACCACATCTACCGTTATCGCACCTTTTTTCTTCGAGGAGATGCATGATTCTGGTTTTGTAACTGTTACCGTGACAGGTGAGAGGTTTGCCGATATGTTACAGAATCATATCATCCCCAGCCTGGCTGATAAACACCTGCTGGAACATACGATGTTTATGCAGGATGGCGCTCCACCCCATATTGCTAGACACGTGAAAGATCTCTTGCGCACGTCGTTTGGTGATGATCGTGTGCTCAGCCGCCACTTTCGTCATGCTTGGCCTCCCAGGTCCCCAGACATCAGTCCATGCGATTATTGGCTTTGGGGTTACCTGAAGTCGCAAGCGTATCGTGATCGACCGACATCTCTAGGGATGCTGAACGACAACATCCGACGCCAATGCCTCACCATAACTCCGGACATGCTTTACAGTGCTGTTCACAACATTATTCTTCGACTACTGCTATTGTTGAGGGATGATGGTGGATATATTGAGCATTTCCTGTAAAGAACAACATCTTTGCTTTGTCTTACTTTGTTATGCTAATTATTGCTATTCTGATCAGATGAAGCGTCATCTGTCGGACATTTTTTGAACTTCTGTATTTTTTTTGGTTCTAATAAAACCCCATGTCATTCCAAGCATGTGTGTCAATTTGTACCTCTCTGTCTACATTATTCCGTGATTTATTCAGTTTTCAAATTTATACTGACTTTTTGATCACCCGCTTTAACAAAATTCCTTTTGTTGTAATCAATGTTTACTTAAGTTTTTATATATACTAAAATGCTTTGTTTCAGATACGGTACTCTATTGATGGAAGGAAATGAACCTCTATAAAATGGCAACTCCTCAAAAGAAGGCACGATGTGTGTCTTGGTTTATTGAGACAAAATCGCATGTTCAGACTCAACAAAACTTCAGAACGAAGTATGAAAGAGATCTACCATAGCGCCCTTCAATCCGTGCATGGCACAAAAAATTTATGGAGACAGGGACAGTGTTGGACAAAGGGAGGAGCGGGCGACCAAGAACATCCGAAGAAAACATCGATCACCTACGAAGTCCATCCGCACTGCTGCCAGACAGTTGCAACTACCACGTTCAACTGTGCATAAGGTCATCCACAAGAACTTACGGTTGTATGCTTACAAAGTGCAACTGTTACAGACACCTGAGCCAAATGACAAGCCAAAACGGACAGAGTTTGCACACATCATGCTGGAATGCCTTTCAGAGGACGAAGCATTCCTCAAGCGAGTTTGTTTCAGTGACGAGGCAACTTTTCATGTTTCTGGGTCATTAAACAGACACAATGTGAGAATGTGGGGATCTGAACACCCCCAATGTGACTAGGGCGCTTCACCGGGATAGTCCAAAAGTGAATGTGTGGTGTGGAAACATGTGCAACCACATAATTGGTCCATTTTTCTTCAATGAGTCCACAATTACTGCAGATGTTTACCTCGACCTTCTGACCGAATACGTAGCATCACAATTGATTGACTTACAACCAACTATCATTTTCCAGCAAGATGGTGCACCACTACATTGGGGACTGCAAATTCGTTGGATGCTCAATGAAACATTTCAAGACAGATGGATTGGGAGGAATGGGCCAATTCCTTGGCCACCGCGTTCGCCAGATATCACTCCTTTGGACTTTTTCTTATGGGGATATGTAAAAGATATCGTGTATCAAACGCAGATACGGGACATTGCTGACTTGAAGCAATGGATTCGTAATGCCATTGCCACCATTGATGACGCTATGCTACAGCGAACATGGCAAGAAATCGAGTACCGTCTTGATGTGCTTCGTGCAACTGAAGGCGCCGATATACCGGTCTATTAAACACTGTCAAAAAAACTTTTATAAGCACTGATTACAATAAAAGAAATGTTAAAATATTTCAACAACTGCCGTTGTAATAAAATTTGGAAGTTGTAAAGGGAGTTTATGGACACCATATATACTAAGGGACACAACTTCTGAGGTCAGCAACATTCGATTTAAACAGTGATTGCAGTGATTGTGTCTGACACAATTTCTGAGATCAGAAGCATTCGCTTTAAACAGGCTTTAAATAGTAATTAAAAGGGGAAGAACAGTTTGGATACCGACAGCAATTTTAAAATGAAATAGAGCCTTTTATCAAATTATAACGTTTTATAGACAAGTTCATAAATTGGAAATCTTTAATGTAAAATCACGACCAAACGTTATGATCATTTATATCACAGTCTGTATATATTTTAACAAAGTAAGCAGCTTGGGAAAACAGTAAACATGTAAAATACGATTTTCCATTACCTTTGACAAGAACGTTATAAACATGCCGTTGCGGGCTGACTCAAAATTTAAACAACCAAGAAACTAAGGCGCAACGGCCTGACTTTTAGAATTAAAAAAGAAACAAAGACGAAACGTCAGGCCTGGACGCTAGCTCTGTATCTCCAACGAGAAAAAAATTCCGGCGCCTTAGCTAAACTTAGAAAGTTAACCTTAGAATTCAGTGAATGAAGAAACAAATTTCGTATTTGTCGTTGTGGCGTTTTCTTTTCTTTTTTAAAAAAAAAAGGAAACTTTACCCCTTGCAAGGTCGGTCAAGTTTAAAAATACCTTACATTGTTAAAACTAGAGGTACCAAATTGGCATAGAATAACTGGCCGCATAGGTCCTTAGAACGAAAAAAAAAAAAAAAAACAGCAGTTGCATAAATAAGCTGCTAGATTACAATTGCGAAGGTTAACGATTGGTGACCTCCAACGACTGATTACTCATTTAGAACGAGGAAAATTACAGTTATATGAAACTGTTAATAGATTACAATTACGTAACTTGGCGAGCAGCTACCTCCTCGGCGAAGATGGAACGCTCCGGCGTGCCGTGCAGAACCACAGCTGCCAGGCAGTACGACCCAAGAGTTACATAAGGCGCCATAAGACACTGTCCGTGACGCTGGAACAGACTACAGGCACACTTGAGTTCGAACTACCACCGCACGCTCAATACTGCCGCAGTTCCAACGCTCAGCACTGTATCACAAAAAGTGGTAGAATAGATGAACCGTGGTACTACTGAATTCTTTAAAAAATCAAAAATTACAATCTCACCACAGTTATTTAATGGAAATAGGAAACCCAGGATCACTGGTGATGGACAAACTTGTGATTGTTTTACAATTTTAATTTGACTCAAAACAGACTATTATAAATTCAGTTCGGACATTTTCTCTCTTACTGATGCATTATAAAAATGTTCAAATTAATTGAACTACATAAACACGAATAAGAATCATATTTTGCATACGCAACCAAAATCATAGATAGTAGGCACGGTAAATAATCAATCATAAACAATCGTTCTCGTTTAATCATATCTCAAAAGACTAGTAACACTATACACTTCCAACCCAAAGTTACACAGCCACATAATACCAAAACTTCATTAAAAAAACAACAATCTTAAAGCTTAATAAAACTGAACTGCCCAAATAAAAGTCCACAGTGAAACACGCTTATACTAAAAACGCAAAGTGGGCCAACCACAGTCGCAAAACTGGCACACAGGAAAAATAACAAGTTGCACATTCATTAAAGATACACAAATGATTAACATATGTGTTAAATAAGAATGGCTAGTAAAAACTCAACCAGTAAAATAACTTACAGAAAGGCTAATATTAACAAAGTGGCCTCACTTAACTTTAGAGAACTCCATTAAGGCCTAAGCAGTATTTTGAAGCAATAACGCTACGGCTGGCAGCCAGTACGAGAGTTCACTCCTCACGGCTTGTGCACAGGCTCACTAGCAGGCGGTATATATTTATATATAGCCCGACCAGCATCACAATGAGCGGTCCTGACAAGAATCCATAACCGCACCGATGCCAGGAAACGAGCACACTTAACAAATGGCCTGCAGCACAATAGATTGCAAAGGAACAAAGTCAAATCACAGTCACACTGGAATATACAGGGTGATTCAAAAAGAATACCACAACTTTAGGAATTTAAAACTCTGCAACGACAAAAGGCAGAGCTAAGCACTATCCGTCGGCGAATTAAGGGAGCTATAAAGTTTCATTTAGTTGTACATTTGTTCGCCATTTCACCCAATAAAGTTTTTGGTCCCTTTTTCTTCGAAGGTGCTACTGTAACTGGACTACAGTATCTGGAGATGTTAGAGAATTGGCTGTTCCCTCAGCTCGAACAAGAAGCACAACAATTCATATTTCAGCAGGATGGAGCGCCACCACATTGGCACTTATCTGTCCGTAACTACCTGAACGTCAACTACCCGAGGCGATGGATCGGCCGCCAGGCAGCCCGTGACAGAGCACTTCATCACTGGCCTCCAAGAAGCCCTGATCTTACCCCCTGCGATTTTTTCTTATGGGGGTATGTTAAGGATATGGTGTTTCGGCCACATCTCCCAGCCACCATTGATGATTTGAAACGAGAAATAACAGCAGCTATCCAAACTGTTACGCCTGATATGCTACAGAGAGTGTGGAACGAGTTGGAGTATCGGGTTGATATTGCTCGTGTGTCTGGACGGGGCCATATTGAACATCTCTGAACTTGTTTTTGACTGAAAAAAAAACCTTTTTAAATACTCTTTGTAATGATGTATAACAGAAGGTTATATTATGTTTCTTTCATTAAATACACATTTTTAAAGTTGTGGTATTCTTTTTGAATCACCCTGTATAATAAGCAAGCCCCCAAATTCTTATGGATCAACACCCTAACATTACCCATCTCCCAGTAAATTAGCGGGAAACTTAGAGATCACTTCCAGTTGCCTTAAGGCACTTTCAACATTAAATAAACATACCAAATGCTGGCATGACAAATGATTAAACCATTAACTCTACGGCTGCCGGGCACGTACACAATGGCAACCAGTCCCAAAGCACTCAATGTGTCCTAAAACAAGTTAAACCTTGCATGAAAACCACTTAAAACACACACTCCACAGATGAGAAACGAAATGAGGAACATCAGCCTCCTTAAAATAGCCACTGTAGAACCAAGCTCACAAACATCTCCGGCAGCTACCCATGCCACAATAAGTGATACACAGAATAAAAGTCACACGTAACTTGGAGCTCGCAAATTACGAGCTGGGAAGCTGTTCAGCGAGAGACGACAAACCCACAACAATTTTGCACGTCAAGGCGCCCAATGATCAATGATCGACACCGTACATCTGGCGCGACAAAAGACAAGGGTGGCGAGCGTGGCGAGGCCCATGCACCACGATTAAGGACGCCGGCTTGTTTTCGACACAAGTTAGCTCGTTGAACACCGACTGGAGATTCTCTGGTCACACATTGACCCGGAAAACCGCCAGGGGGAGCAGTCAAAGATAGCAAGACAGCCGAATATCGATATCAGCGATGCAAGTAGAACACCCTAGCACCAGCCGCCACGCTAAATAGGAAAGTAATTCCACTGCCGAGCATGGACCAAGAAACATGAACAGCCAGCCTGAACTCAGTTCCTCTCCGATTTATGAAGGCAACGGGAATGAGAAGGGGTAGTGAACACTTACACGGCCGTAACAATCGTGCTTGTAAAAGTTCGATCTACTCTTTCAGAGAAGTAGGTTTCTCGCAGCCAAAAATCACACGAGGCAAACAAGTAACAAGGGGCTTCTGTGGCTACGAATGGCTACCAAGGGCAAATAGATTACCATATGGGAAATTAATGAGTTCTGGAAGATTTGAGTCAGCTTTACACTAAGAAATCCGTTGTACATTCACGAACTTCTCAACGCCCAAAGTCAGTATGCCTCGCCACAGATTCGAGCCACGTGACCCCCTTGACACCGAGGGAGGAGGACGTCGCGCTCAGGCACCACAAGTCCCAGCTCACTACTCCTCATGGCAACGCTCTCCTTCCCCGCTAGTAACACCATCGCCACGCTGCAAACTGATGCAAACGAGGCGGGAAATATGTACGAGGCGTGTTTTTTTAAGTAAGTACCGTTTTGAAATTAAAAGAAGACGTGCTAAGATATCTCAATAATTTTATTTTTACATGAAAGCCTGTACCTTAATCTGCTTTTCTACATAATTTATGTCAATATTGAGGCACTTGTCATAACGTTGTACCAGTTTTTGAATACCCTCCTCATAGAAGTCTGCCACCTGACTTGTTAACCACTGCATCACCACTGTTTTAACTTCGTCATCGTCTTGAAGACACCGGCCGCCCAGGTGTTTCTTCAAGTGCAGGAACAGATGGTAGTCACTAGGCGCAAGATCGGGGCTGTACGGAGGATGATCTAGAGTTTCCCATCGAAAAGATGTGATGAGATCTTTGGTCTGATTCGTCACATGCGGACGGGCATTGTCTTGCAGCAAAACGATCCCCTTGCTCAACTTGCCATGTCTTTTGTTCTGAATTGAACGGCGCAGATTGTGCATTGTCTTACAGTATGCTGCTGCATTGATTGTCTCATTACGAGGCAGAAATTCCACAAGCAATACTACATTTCTGCCCCAAAAAACTGTGCACACGGTTTTCCAGGCAGAAATTGTTTGCTTAAACTTCACTTTTCTGGGTGAATCTGAATGCCGCCATTCCATGGGCTGTTGCTTTGATTCTGGTGTGACGTAGGCCACCCATGTTTCATCGCCCGTGACAGTTTGGCTTACGAAATCATCACTGTCGTTGTGGTACCACTCAAGGAAAGTCAATGCACTGTCTAAACGTTTGGTTTTGTGCACATCCGTCAACATTTTCGTTACCCAACATGCGCACAATATTCGATAATTCTACTACGAGAAACATTAGGAAAGTCATCCTACAAGGAGGAAATCGTAATGTGTCTGTTTTCTCTCACCTTATTGTCCACTTCCTGCACCATACTTTCATTAACGACCTAAGGATGTCCTCTCCGTTGTTCATCGTGCACATTTGTGCGGCCATCTTTAAATGCTCTCACCCACTTTCTTACCATTCCATCACTCATAATATTTCTCCGTAAACTGCACAGATCTCCCGATGGATATTGATCGCTTTTAGGCCTTTAGCACTAAGAAATCTTATAACAGCCCATACTTCACAGTCGGCGGGACTCACGATTATCGGAGGCATCTTAAACACTCAGTACACAATCCAAACAAGGAAGAATCAGACTGTAATGGCGTCAGTGCGTAAACAACAGATGTAGGTACCCAGTGCACATGCAAAGAACGCCGACCGCAGCGCTGCGGCCGCGGTGTGGCAAAATGGTACTTACTTAAAAAACACGCCTCGTAGAAGGAAAGTGGTTCGGATGCGGTCCCCTTAATGCGCTTAAGAAAGCGCTAAATGCCCGATGATATGAACAGATTTTATAGCATTGTGTACTGTGTACTGATGAGAAACAGTTTGGAGATGTTGCTTGATTGTATCAGCATAGTGCACCGCGTCATAAATCAGTATCTTTGGTCCAATGGCTTGTGGACGATTACACTCCTGAAATGAGCTAGTCTGCCTAGAGTCCCGTTCTGAACGCAGAAAGACACTTTCGGGACGGATTAGAACTCCCAGAATGAAATTTTCACTCTGCGGCATGGGTGTGCGCTGATATGGAACTTCCTGACAAATTAAAACTCTGTTCTGGACCGAGACTCGAACTTGGGAACTTCGCCTTTTGCGGATAACTGAGCTACCCAAGCACGACTCCCTACCTATCCTCACAGCTTTACTTCCACTAGTACCTCGTTTCCTACCTTCCAAACTTCACAGAAGTTCTCCTGCAAAACTTGCGCGACTAGAACTTCTAGAAGAAAGGATACTGAGGAAACATGACTTAGCCACAGCGTCCTTCTTTCCAGGACTGCTAGTCCTGAAAGTTTCGCAGGAGAACTTCTGTGAAAATTGGATGGTAGGAGACGGAGTAATGACGGAAGTAAAGCTGTGAGGACGGGTCGTGTGATTCGTGCTTGGGTGGCTCCGTTGGTAGAGCACTTCCTCGCAAAAGGCGAAGCTCTCGACTTCGAGTCTCGGTCCAGCACATAGTTTTAATCTGCCAGGATGTCGAATTAGAACTTCGACTTCACCCAAAATCCCAGCGTCCAACATGACCACCTCCACTGGTTTCATGAAATGCATTCCCAGTTGCGAATATGGACAACCATCAGCAGTATAATGGAGTGACGACAATGAAAATTTGTGCCATACAGGGACTCGAACCCGACTCATGGTCAGACCCAAACTTCCATACGTATTGAACCATGTGTCTACAGCGTGCACTCGTACATCCATATATATTCCATACAGGGGAGACATTTTAATTGAATACGATACTGCAGTGCATTTGTAATTGTGAATGCGATGCAAAGTTCCTTTGGACATACGTTTATGTACGCTGAAGCGCAGAAGAAACTGTTATAGGGGTGAATATTCAAATACAGAGATACGTAAACAGGCAGAATACGGCGCTGCGGTCGGAAACGCCTATAAAACGCAATAAGTGTCTGGCACAGTTGTTAGATCGGTTACTGCAGCTACAGTGGATGGTTATCAAGATTTAAGTGAGTTTGAACGTAGTGTTACAGTCGGCGCACGAGCGATGAGACACAGCATCTCCGAGATAGCGATGAAGTGGGGATTTTCCCGTACGACTATTTCACAAGTGTATCGTCAATATCAGGAATCCGGTAAAACATCAAATCTCCGACATCGGTGCGGCCGGAAAAAGATCCTGCAAGAACGGGACAAACGACGACTGAAGAGAATTGTTCGACGTGACAGAAGTGCAACCCTTCCCCAGATTATTGCAGATTTCAATGCTGGGCCATCAACAAGTGTCAGCGTGCGAACCATTCAACGAAAGATAATCGATATGGGCTTTCGGAGCCAAATGCCGCTCGTGTACCCTTGACGACTGCACAAGACAAAGCTTTACGCCTCGCCTGTGCCCGTCAACACCGACATTGGACTGTTGATGACTGGAAACATTTTCCCTGGTCAGACGAGTCTCATTTCAAATTGTATCGAGCGGATGGAAGTGTACGGGTAAGGAGACAACCTCATGAATCCATGGACCCCGCATGTCATCAGGGACTGTTCAAGCTGGTGGAGGCTCAGTTGGAGTGATACGGAGCCCCTGATAGTCTAGATACGACTCTGACAGGTGACACCTAAATAAGCACCCTGTCTGGTCACTTGCATCCATTCATGTCCATTGTGCTTTCCTGAGGACTGGGGCAATTCCAGCAGGACAATCCGTCACCCCACACGTCAAGAATTGCTACAGAGTGGCTCCAGGAACACTCTTCTGAGTTTGAACACTTCCACTGGCCACCAAACTCCCAAGACATGAACACTATTGAACATATCTGGGATGCCTTACAACGTGCTGTTAAGAAGAGATCTCCACCCCCCTCGTACTCTTACGGATTTATGGACAGCCCTACAGGATTTATGGTGTCAGTTCCCTCCAGCACTACTTCAGACACTAGTCGAGTCCATGCCACGTCGCATTGCGGCACTTCTGCGTGTTCGCGGGGATCCTACACAATATTACGCACGTGTACCAGTTTCTTTGGCTCTTCAGTGTAATTCGGAATAACACAGGCATTGCAATGTCGTATTTATACGCCGATACCGTGGAAGCGATTTTCATGTAAAATACCACACCTGTATGGGAATATACAGGGTGGTCTATTGATAGTGACCGGGCCAAATATCTCACGAAATAAACATCAAACGAAAAAACTACAAAGAACGAAACTCGTCTAGCTTGAAGTGGGAAACCAGATGGCGCTATGGTTGGCCCGCTAGATGGCGCTGCCATAGGTCAAACGGATATCAACTGCGTTTTTTAAAATAGGAACCCCCATTTTTATTGCATATTCGTGTAGTACATAAAGAAATATGAATGTTTCAGTTGACCACTTTTTTCGCTTTGTGATAGATGGCGCTGTAATAGTCACAAACGTATAAGTGCATGGTATCACGTAACATTGCGCCAGTGCGGACGGTATTTGTTTCGTGATTCATTATCCGTGTTGAAATGGACCATTGACCAATTGCGGAAGAGGTCGATATCGTGTTGATGTATGGCTATTGTGATCGAAATGCCCAACGGGCGTGTGCTATGTATGCTGCTCGGTATCCTGGACGACATCATCCAAGTATCCGGACCGTTCGATGGATAGTTACGTTATTTAAGGAAACAGGAAGTGTTCAGCCACACGTGAAGCGTCAACCACGGCCTGCAACAAATGATGACTCCCAAGTAGGTATTTTAGCTGCTGTCGCAGCTAATCCGCACATCAGTAGCAGAAAAATTGCGCGAGAATCGGGAATCTCAAAAACGTCGGTGTTGAGAATGCTACATCAACATCGATTGCACCATTACCATATTTCTATGTACCATTAATTGCATGGAGACGACTTTGAACGTCGTGTACAGTTCTGCCACTGGGCACAAGAGAAATTACGGAACGATGACAGATTTTTTGCACGCGTCTGTGATATTCGCTATTTTTGGCTTCATTAAAACAGCAAATAGTTAATACTTTCAGCCAGAAGGCAAATACTTCTTTATAAAGAATGATTAATGTATAATAAGACGTCGCATAGCGATGATGGAATGTCCTAAATGATGTAATTCGTCGTCTTTGGGCGGCAACATAAACAGAAGAATACGGATAGATATGCGATCATTCACTATTTTGTTCACTGATGAACAAATGAAGCCTTGAGCGCTAATCACGTGTACTGTTTTTCTTAAGTAAGACGGACGCAGATTTATGGCGGTCTGATCTAATTTTTTACTAAATAAATAAAAACGTGTTCCTTCTAAGTTTGAGTGAAATGTAAAAAGAAGAACTGTTATAACTTATCGTGACGACGCACGAGCGACTCAAAGAGGACAGTGGCTATATAAAAGAGCGCTCAATGGACATGAAACAGACATAAAAATCTACCGTCATTGTGGTGCTAAACATAAGGTACGATATATGTGTTAGTTATAATAAAAATTTGTTCTGGAAATATTGAATCATTTAGCAGTGCTCATTCCTATCATCTCCCCAGTATTATTTTCATTTTAATTATGCATTTTGCTAAGATTACAGACACCAAGATCAGCAGTCCAATGTGCGTTTTACATTGACAAAAAGAAAACTGTTTTATCGTCTTCTTGCATCAGCTTTAATATTGAATTTCCCTTTTGTGTGATGTTATAGTTGTTTTTGCGCCCTTAAGAACTTTCCGGTCCCTTAGCAAATTGTTTTGTCATAGCAATAACTTCACGACCGGGTATGATCGTATCTACGATCATGAAGTAATTAGAAAGACGATAATGCAATTTCTTAATCAATAGCAAGCTAGCTGTGACTGCTTCAAGCCACGCGAAACTGCAAGTAAAGTCTATTCACGTTTCATAATGCAATATCTTATGACAATGTTCAGTCCATGATTCTTACGCCAATTGTGATTGATAAAACAGTAAGCGAAATCTCAAATTCCAACTTTTCCATTGAATAACATCACTCTTATTTTGTTACATCACACGTCCCAAGAAGGCATGCATGAGAAAGTCCATGATCAAAACCGTGCCCATTGTCTTCTTTGGCGTCAGAGGCATTGTCCACCACGAATTCATACCTACTGGGACTACAGTGAACTCAGCTTTCAACTTGGAAGCGCTCAAAAGACTGAAAAGGAGGGTCTCGCACTGCCTAAGGGACATCAAGGACACATGGAACGTTCACCACGACAACACGCCGAGTCACAGCGCCTTCATTGTCAACGACTTCCTGGCCAGGACCAAGAGCCCCAGCCTCACTACAGTCCTTACCTGGCTCCTGCTGACTTTTTTTTGTTTCCTCGGTTAAAAGGAGCCATAAAAGGAAAACATTGGGACATGATTGAAAGCATCCAGGCGCATGTTACATCAGCCCTAAAGGACATTCTGGAAAAGGCATTCCAGGATGCCTTCCAGGCATGGAAACACCGCCTCCAGAAGTGTATTGATGCAAGAGGGTGCTATTTTGAAAATTTTTGATTATTTGTACGAATATATTCAATAAATGATTTTTTATGAATTTGGTCACATTACTTATGGAACGCACCTGGATAGTGTTGACCGGATAGTATGTATTGCGTAAGCGGCAAGGTTCATCTACATCTACTTCTACATCTACATTTATACTCCGCAAGCCACCCAACGGGGTGTGGCGGAGGGCACTTTACGTGCCACTGTCATTACCTCCCTTTTCTGTTCCAGTCGCGTATGGTTCGCGGGAAGAACGACTGCCGGAAAGCCTCCGTGCGCGCTCGAATCTCTCTAATTTTACATTCGTGATCTCCTTGGGAGGTATAAGTAGGGGGGAAGCAACATATTCGATACCTCATCCAGAAACGCACCCTCTCGAAACCTGGACAGCAAGCTACACCGACATGCAGAGCGCCTCTCTTGCAGAGTCTGCCACTTGAGTTTGCTAAACATCTCCGTGACGCTATCACGCTTACCAAATAACCCTGTGACGAAACGCGCCGCTCTTCTTTGGATCTTCTGTATCTCCTCCGTCAACTCGATCTGGTACGGATCCCACACTGATGAACAATACTCAAGTATAGGTCGAAAGAGGGTTTTGTAAGCCACCTCCTTTGTTGATGGACTACATTTTCTAAGGACTCTCCCAATGAATCTCAACCTGATACCCGCCTTACCAACAATTAATTTTATATGATCATTCCACTTCAAATCGTTCCGCACGCATACTCCCAGATATTTTACAGAAGTAACTGTTACCAGTGTTTGTTCCGCTATCATATAATCATACAGTAAAGGATCCTTCTTTCTATGTATTCCCAATACACTACATTTGTGTATGTTAGGGGTCAGTTGCCACTCCCTGCACCAAGTGCCTATCCGCTGCAGATCTTCCTGCATTTCGCTGCAATTTTCTAATGCTGCAACTTCTCTGTATACTACATCATCATCCGCGAAAAGCCGCGTGGAACTTCCGACACTATCTACTAGGTCATTTATACATATTAAGAAAAGCAATGGTCCCATAACACTGCCCTGTGGCTCGCCAGAGGTTACTTTAACGTCTGTAGACGTCTCTCCATTGAGAACAACATGCTGTGCCCTCTTTGCTAAAAAAACTCCTCAATCCAGCCACACAGGCGGTCTGATATTCCGTAGGCTCTTACTTTATCAGGCGACAGTGCGGAACTGTATCGAACGTCCTCCAGATGTCAAGGAAAATAGTATCTACCTGGGAGCCCGTATCTAATATTTTCTGGGTCTCATGAACAAATAAAGCGAGTTGGGTCTCACACGATCGCTGTTTCCGGAATCCATGTTGATTCCTACAGAGTAGATTCTGGGTTTCCAGAAACGACATGATACGCGAGCAAAAAACATGTTCTAAAATTCTACAACAGATCGACGTCAGAGATATAGGTCTATAGTTTTGCGCATCTGCTCGACGACCCTTCTTGAAGACTGGGACTACCTGTGCTCTTTTCCGATCATTTGGAACCTTCCGTTTCTCTAGAGACTTGCGGTACACGGCTGTTAGAAGGGGGGCACGTTCTTTCGCGTACTCTGTGTAGAATCGAATTGGTATCCTGTCAGGTCCAGTGGACATTCCTCTGTTGAGTGATTTCAGTTGCTATTCTATTCCTTTGACACTTATTTCGATGTCAGCCATTTTTTCGTTTGTGCGAGGATTTAGAGAAGGAACTGCAGTGCGGTCTTCCTCTGTGAAACAGCTTTGGAAAAAAGTGTTTAGTATTTCAGCTTTACGCGTGTCATCCTGTTTCAATGCCATCACCATCCCGGAGTGTCTGGATATGCTGTTTCGAGCCACTTACTGATTTAACGTAAGACCAGAACTTCCTAGGATTTTCTGTCAAGTCGGTGCATAGAATTTTACTTTCGAATTCACTGAACGCTTCACGCATAGCCTTCCTTACGCTAACTTTGACATCGTTTAGCTTCTGTTTGTCTGAGAGCTTTTGGCTGCGTTTCAACTTGCAGTGAAGCTCTCTTTGCTTTCGCAGTAGTTTCCTAACTTTGTTGTTGAACCACGGTGGGTTTTTCCCGTCCCTCACAGTTTTACTCGGCACGTACCTGTCTAAAACGCATTTTACGATTGCCTTGAACTTTTTCCATAAACACTCAACATTGTCAGTGTCAGAACAGAAATTTTCGTTTTGATGTGTTAGATAGTCTGAAATCTGCCTTCTATTACTCTTGCTAAACACATAAACCTTCCTCCCTTTTTTTATACTCCTATTTACTTCCATATTCAGGGATGCTGCAACGGCCTTATGATCACTGATTCCCTGTTCTGCGCTTAGAGAGTCGAAAAGTTCGGGTCTGTTTGTTATCAGTAGGTCCAAGATGTTATCTCCACGAGTCGGTTCTCTGTTTAATTGCTCGAGGTAATTTTCGGATAGTGCACTCAGTATAATGTCACTCGATGCTCTGTCCCTACCACCCGTCCTAAACATCTGAGTGTCCCAGTCTATATCTGGTAAATTGAAATATCCACCTAAGACCATAACATGCTGAGAAAATTTATGTGAAATGTATTCCCTGTTGTACTGCAAAACTTCTGTATCACTGTACTTTCCAGATAGACGCTCGTGGTGAGTCGGTCGGCTTTATGAGGCGCGGCTCCTGGTGGCAAGGTCGGGGCGTCGACGGCCGGTAGCGAGCTGTCGCCCGGGTGCCGGGCCGGCTACCGATTTCCGATGGGCAGCGGAGGGAACCGGCGCGTGCGCAACACCCCGGCGCCGCGCAGGCTGGCACCGAACCGCCCCGCGACGCGGTTCATCGGCCGGCTCTGACGCACGGAAACGTCGCTTGCCGACGGCGTAAGCGCTGCCGTCAGCGACGACAATCCTGCGGTCACAGAATAAATCTTTCACGCCGCGACAGAGCGCGCGCTGTTTTGAAACTTCCTGGTACACTAGTACTATCGAGACTTGGCGACGAGCAGCGGCGCTATTGCTCTTCTTGAGATTGAACATTTTGTTGACAGGAAATCAGAAACTTCATTAAATTCCTTAAAGCGTTTATTAGCGATTGTGTCAACAGTTGCAGGCGACTAGTTTCGAACCTTACAGGTTCATTTTCAAACCTGGCCTTCTAAGGCTGCACTGAGAGTGCACGATCTTAATAGTAAACGTCAAAGTGGCATCACATGCTTTAGAAACTTTTGCAGAATGAACGCCACAATCCACACATGCCTCTTACCGAGTCAAAATTAAACCTGATATAGTCTTGTTAGGAGATACGTGTGGATTGTGGCATTCTGCAAACATTAATGAAGCATGTGTTGCCACTTTGATGTTTATTGTTAATATCAGGCACTGTCAGTTCAGCCTTAGTAGCTCAGGCTGTAAGGTTTGAAACTATACTGCAACTGTCGACAGAAACGTTAACAAAACACTTTAAGCACTATTGCTGTTGTTTTGATAAAATAGCTTTACACTTCACCTTGTCCGGACCCATGTCGACCGTCTGCAGCTGTAATGCACTCTGATGCTTGTGTTTCAGCCCTGCGTAGTCTTCCCGGGTTCGATTCCCGGCGGGGTCAGGGATTTTCTCTGCCTCGTGATGACTGGGCGTTGTGTGATGTCCTTAGATTAGTTAGGTTTAAGTAGTTCTAAGTTCTAGGGGACTGATGACCATAGCTGTTAAGTCCCATAGTGCTCAGAGCCATTTGAACCTGCGTAGTCTAGTATGATAAAAGAAAAAAAAATAAGTTAAATATATTTCAATTTTTTCAATTTTAATCTGATAATTTTAGATATATTGTGTTCCATACTAGAATGTCGTGTTCCCAGTTTGGCGCAGCTTTGCCACAGGAAACACGAAAGCGGTCTAAGACGTCCGTCTTCTGGTCGGCTCCTGATCGTTGTCAGAAGGAGGCTAGTTTTTGATTACGCAAAGACTTCTATTATTTGGAAAAGAACAACCCGGATTCCTTTACGTAATCGGTATGAATTTTATAATTACCTAAGGGACCTTAAACAATGTACAATAAAAAAATGCATTTGCAAATGAAATCATTCATAAATGGGGCAGCTATGAGTTGTATAGAAGACAAGGAGCGGCCTTCTGTCTACGACCAGGATGCCGCAGTATTCTCTTCTGTAGTAAATGCTGTTTGACATTTATAAAAATAATATGACTTGGAGGTAAAAAAAATAAAGGAAAAGAATAGAATAAGAAATCTCGTAAACACTAAATATGTTCAAATAATTCTCACAACCAATTAGGGCTTATTTATAAACAGTATAACTTTCAAAGTAATTTTCTGACTGTATGGTACGATCAGATTTCAGCCTGTCCTGTGCTAACTTCTTTGTTCACGTTTTTGTCACAAATTACAGTCATTACTTTTCTCCTTCCTTCGAGACAACTCTTGCACCGTTCAACACCTTCATAACAATAACTTGCCGATTTACAGCATCGAACATAAATTACTTGAATTTTATTAATCAATATCTGTTGTCCTCACGCTCGCAAGACCGCTCACTTTTATGGCTTAAAGACGACCTTCTTTACGCTTTCACATTACAAGAAGAAGAAAGACAAAATCTGAAAACCTAAAAAGGTATTTTACCGTCATATTTTTTATTTAGATTGAAGCGGAACGCTCAGTTCACGTTCTGTTAAAATGTTTCTTTGGCTGCGAAATCTATGTATTAGCGTTCGCGCTAGATGCGCATCTTTACAGTTACGTAAATTATCTATAACAAATGTCTTTCAAAGAATAGGTCACATATCATAAGTTGATCATTTAATACACAGCTAGGTGAATGCCTTTCCAAGGGTACTCACAGCTTTCATACAACGGAAAGCCCAATAATAATACAGTAGCCGTACTGGTACCGGTGCCTGACGGTAAGTTATGACATCAACACTACTATCAATGCAAATCCTGCAGCGCACTGTCCGAACATCATTTCTACAAAGTTAGGCAACGATACGTGAAATAGTTTTTCGGATACGTTGGCTCTAATAGCGAAAGTTCAATTACAACCGCCATCTACTGTACCTCCGAAGAACCAGGAATCGCAAGAGACGCTTATGCCCTGGTGCTGGAACAACCGCGTATCACAATCGAGGCGATTCTGGAAAAAGTGAAATCACCCGTGTATCAGTTTTCAACATCTGGCACGACATTCTGAACATGAGAAATGTCGCCGCCCGCTCCACGACAACGCGCTAGCTCATTCTGCAGAGGACAGAGTCCAGTAAGCTCCTTCTTTAGGCTATAAAATTTTGCAACACCCCGTTCCGTCCCTTACGCTCTTGTCTCCCTCCTTAACCGAGCGGCTGGATGCAAATTCGGAACCTGCAAATAATGGACACTTGGGAAAATACTCATGGCCGTCGATCTGGGTGCACACACTTCACGAATGACACTTTCAGTTGCACCGATCGCATTTATATTTCACGCAATCTCGTCGCTGAGACAAAGGATGCGGAACTGTGGCCTGCAGTCTTCTCGGAACACTTGGCTTACATATGTGCCATCATCCTTCGTCGAAAACGAGTGTGGAGAAGCAGCAGTCCATGGAAGTTGACTGTCGCTTACCCGGCTTACCCCGACTGTCTCCAGCCATTGAGGAAACGTGGCATTCGTGTAAAATCCGCCTCTTCTGATGGTTGGACTACGCCCAACCGTCTCTGCAACAGCGATATGGAGTGGAACGACCTCGTGTGAATTGTGATAGGGTAGGCGAATGGTCGGCCTCGGTTTTAGGAGAATCTTAGAAAAGAGTGGTTCACCTGTAAAGGATACCGCACATAAGACGCTGGTGCGACCCGTTCTTGAGTATTCCTCGAGTGTTCGGGATCCGTACCAGTTCGGACTGAAGGAAGACATCGAAATACGAGTAATTCAGAGGCGGGCTGCTAGATTTGTTACCGGTAGGTTTGAAGAACAAGTAAGTGTTGTGGAGATGCTTCGGGAACACAAATGGGAATCCTGGAGGGAAGGCGACGTTCTTCTCAGAAAAAAAAAAAAAGAAAGAAAAAAAAAAAGCTTTTGAGAAAATTTAGAGAAGTTGCAATTGAAGCTGACTGCCGAACGAGTCTACTGCTGCCAACATACATCGGTGCGTAAGGACCGCGGAGATGAGATTTGCGAAATTAGGGCTCATACTGGGGCATACAGACAGTCGTTTTGCTCTCGCTCTATGTGCGAGTGAAACAGGAAAGGAAATGACCAGTAGTGGTGCGTACCGGACGACGCCTTACGGAGAAGAGAGGGACTAGGCATTAGGAGTGATTTAAAATGGAATGACCATATAAAATTAATCGTCGGTAAAGCAGATGCCGCACTGCGATTCACTGGAAAAATCCTAAGGAAATGCAATCCGGAAACAAAAGAAGTAGGTTACAGTACACTTGTTGAATATTGCTCACCAGTGTGGGATCCGTACCAGATAGGGTTGATAGAAGAGATAGAGAAGATCCAACGGAGAACATCGCGCTTCGTTACAAGATCATTTAGTAATCGCGAAAGCGTTACGGAGATGACAGATAAACTCCAGTGGAAGGCTCTGCAAGAGAGACGCTCAGTAGCTCGTTATGGGCTTTTGTTGAAGTTTCGAGAGCATACCTTCACCGAGGAGTCAAGCAGTATATTGCTCCCTCTTACGTATATCTCGCGAAGAGACCATGAGGATAAAATCAGAGAGTTTAGAGCCCACACAAAGGCATACCGATAATCTTTCTTTCCACGAACAATACGAGGCTGGAATAGAAGGCAGAACCGATAGAGGTACTCAAAGTACTCTCCGCTACTCAAAGTACCCTCCGCCACACACCGTCAGGTGGCTTGCGGTGTATGGATGTAGATGTAGATGTAAATGTAGATGAAGAGATCAAGCAGCCTGCGCAGACATACGCTTGATTTCTGTTATAAGGTACTGCGAGATATACTATGGCGCCATTTACGGAACGACGAACGGCGACTAACCTTGCTAAGGCTCTAATCATCGCCCACACTCGACACCATTTAGAGGGGATGGTTGTCCGGTCGCAGATGCAGGATGGGATAGCAAGTGAACGCCCGTCTATCTTTCAAGGGCTTCGTGAACGTAAACGAAGCCGAGGAGCGCTGATACACTCAATCGACACGTAGGATGGTCGTTGCCCCTCCACACCATGCGACACAGGCACCGAATTCCACGACAATTATTCCCAATATTATTCAGCTCAGACTCCTGGTCCAACGGCGTTAGTAGACGTTTCTCAGACGATTTACGGCACGCCCGGTAATGGAGGTGGCTTTGCTGGAAGAAATTTCGGAAGAGGAAGTGATAGATGCATTGGTAAAGGGGCGGCAAAAAATTCAGGGCCCTGACGCTTCCCCACCCCCTTAGAATTTTACCGCCCGATGGACGAACATCTATCATGAAATGCAATCTACAGACGTGCCGCTCCCTGCGACCTTTGTGGAAGGGATGATTACACCAATTCAGACCGGTCCGTTGGCTCACGGATACATGATTACCTCCCACTGACGCCCCTAAATGGTGACGTCAAGATCTTTTCCAGAGTGTTGGCGCCACATATGCGCCAAGCCTTAAATCAAGTTATTTCACCCGGTCAAACGTCGCTAGAAGGTGACTATAACAATCAAACGGCGCTCAGAGAATACAGTGACTTGATTGCAATGGCACACAGAGGGGTATTTCATGCCAAAAGTTGCCCGAAATTAGTGTTTGGTATTTTATGTACTGTGAGGCCCTAGAGAATATATTTGTAGGGTAATAACGTATTTACGTAATTTACAACATGAAATAAAAAAATATGGTACTTTTATTAGATTCTTTATTTCTTAGCTGCGGTAATATGTACAAAATTATTCAGATGATACCTCCCAGTCTTATTAATCGAGGCCGTATGGTGCTGTTGGAGACTCCTTCTCATCATCATTTTGAGCTTGGGGGACCCACCTATCCATCCTTCATCTCACTGCAGTAAATGTTATATTTCTTTTAAGAAAGGTTCGCTAGTTTTCTTTAGCTTCGGTCCCATACCCACTATTAATAGATGAGATGTCAGAATAACCTGTTTATTATGTGCAGATTGCATTCTTCTTGTGAGAATTTCCTGGAAAACGTTTGTCTGTACAGACAAAAGTGGTTATTATGGGTCTCAGCTGCTTCTTCTGGTAAACTGCCTATGGGTAAGAGGGCATGTCCATCGACAGTTGGGTCACGCACCAAAATCTTGTGTTCTGTGGGAGACATAGGATGTCATGGATATAAATCAACATACAATCTTGCTGTTTCCACAGTGTAAGCAGAAAATTTGTCTGTCTAATGTCCACTGGAAATAGCTTCTAGAATAACTCTGAGTCGATAGATCAGTTGTAGAACTGCACCTGTTATTTCTGCTGATGTTTTCAGCGTCTGGAAAAAGCCTTCTACTGGTATTTCCATTATTGCTATTCCCATAGCCTTGCTTGGGAACATGTGCAATTAATCCCAATCGATTTCGAAACATTTCTTATGTGACTTTTTTCCTATCTTGAACAAGATTCTTTTTATCTTTTGAACTGATTTGCCACTTGCTGGTGTTTATTTTATAGGAGAAATACCTCAAAAATTCGAGAGTTCGGGCATGGAGTGTAGACAGAGTGAAATGAAGAGCTTCTATATTTAGTACTTTGGTTGTTGAAGTCTTACTAAGTATCCTTGTAAATGTAGCATCTCACTGTCGATGCTGTCTGTGTTGCTGTATTGCAGACTCTTGCTTGTACCATAGACATCGGCAACGTGTGTATTTTCAAATTTTTCTTTAAACTGTATTTGCTGTGAACCATCACAATTCCATTTATAGATAAGTTCCACTGCTTTTGTGTAATAGTTTGGGAGATCATTTAAAACCTCTCCCAAATGTACTATTAATCGTTATCATTTGTGATAAAGGAAGGCTTGAAGTTGAATCCCCGCACATGTGGACGCCGGCCGAAGTGGCCGTGCGGTTAAAGGCGCTGCAGTCTAGAACCGCAAGATCGCTACGGTCGCAGGTTCGAATCCTGCCTCGGGCATGGATGTTTGTGATGTCCTTAGATTAGTTAGGTTTAAGTAGTTCTAAGTCCTAGGGGACTAATGACCTCAGCAGTTGAGTCCCATAGTGCTCAAAGCCATTTGAACCATTTGAACCCCGCACATGTGACAGTCACAGGCTGCCTCTTGAAGGATGCTGTAACAGGGATCGATTTTCTTCTCAGCTCTTCGAATTATTTTGTGTTGTCTCCTTGTTAGCTAGGCTTCCACAATATCTGACAAGGCTTGGAAATGTGAAAGTCTTTTTTCTCCTTGTAAGTCTCTACGGCTCCGATATAGTGTTTGCCTGTATTTAGCTCCTCGTGTGGGAGATGAAGCAATATCTTTAATTACTTTGGAACTCACACCATTTCCAGATTCTCAGAGCTTCGACTCGCATACGTTAATTCTGTGACTCCAGAATTGCTTCTCAATAGCAGTGTCTTACGACTTTTACTGCGTTCGCTCAACTCCGCGAAGGGCGACTTTGGTGGCTCACCAACTCGAGTTTTGCAACATGGAATTTTAATGGTACCTTGCAGCCAATTACAGTTATTTTTTAGAAAAGAGATTTCGACTTTGTGTGAAGCTTGCGATCGTTTCTTTAATTGTGACTTTATAGAACACAGTTTACGTTTAAAACAATTCTTTTCTTTATCAGGGAAGGCGTGAACTGGTAATGTACAGTTTTCCGTTAAGTCAGTCTTCAAACTGTTGTTTAGAACATCTCTTCATAGGGCCATAGAGGCGTTTTCTTGCCATAATATTGGCTAATGAAGGACCTAGGATAAAAACAAAATTCTTTTAGAATTCATTCAGTGGACGATTTTTTAGAGCTGGCAACCAATTAACCTAAAACAATCGTAGAAAGTCAAACTGCCGTATTCACTGGCTACTTTTTAAAATTTCCAGTAGAGGAATGATTTTTCATCACAATGTGTTAACAAATATGCAAGGAAACACCCTGAACTACAAGAAAAAGAATGGTTACTAGTAAAAGTGGTAAATAATGTGAATGAAAATAATTGTAAAAAACGGTGCATACCAGGATCTTTGGAATCTATATCACTTTTCATCACACTTGAAGCAAAAATACACTGTAACACATTAAAAAACGCAGGGTGTTTTCAAACCAGTAGTGAAGCTTCAGATGCACTGCAAGTGAGACGTAAATACAGACTAGCCCCACCGCGTGTCAGTGGACGCAAATGACACATTGCCCAGCAATGCCCCATCTATGAGACTATCTCAGGAAGTTATGTGAGCCGTGCACGGGTCGTGTACATGCCATTTATTGTTTGTCATCTTCTATTACGGTACTGCCGCCTCGTTTTCTTATTCCATTTAATGGCGTCACTAACTTCCTGCTTTACTTGTCCGTGAGCGGCAGATGCATTGTGTATCGATAAGTGCACTCAGTCGTACCATCTCTGGAGCGACCGATAGTATTTCAGGGTCGTCGTGTGTCTGGCAGTCAGTTGGAGACGGACCAGCAGTGCAGTCGGGACGCAGCAGCAGTAAAGTCAGGGCGGACCGCCGGTGAGGCGCCGACAGCCAGGGCTCGCCGACCGCTGGCGACACACATGAACTGTCCGACAGAGGGAGACTGGAGCGGGACGACCGTTGCTTTGTCGTTCGGTTGGTCGTCTCATCGACTGACATATATTTGGTCCTTTCATCGTTTCCGGGCCTGGTTGCTGGTCGGTTGGCGTGGAGCAGCGAGGAAATCTCCGCGGCGCGCGGTTTGGCCGTGGCTGCTGGCGGCGTCCACGCGCGGTCGGAGTGTGTGGTGCTGTTCCCATTGCTACGAGGTCCGTGGCTCACCGATCCTGGACACGAAAGTTGAGTTTTGACTTAATCTACCAGCAAGCCACGACTGTTCACATTGTGTCGTTTGGATTTAGTTGTCGGCTGTTGGGACATTCCCACGAGCAACAACGTGCGTTTTCAAGTTGGCAAATTTTAGCCACCCTCCAGTGGAGTTTAACTGTACTTGGTTATTTTGAACTGAAGTGCACCAGCGGGATCTTCTGCCTTGTGGCCGTTAACGTTCCAGTTACGTGCCCTGGCCGTTGACGTAAAATCAGGCAGTGTATTTTCCTCATCGTGTTGTCGCTGTCCAGCATGGTGTGTAGTTTGACAGCTCAATGTATAATTGGTTGTGGGCGCCAATACCTTCCATTGAACTCCCTGTTGTGTGCTGGTTGGGGTGGAGCGGAAGTTACCTTGTCGGTGCGTCTGTTGACTGTCTGTCGCTTGGGTTGTCGCCAGATCGACAGTGGTTGGGCCGACTGCTTGTCTCACCCAAGCAAAAGGCATGAGATTGTATGGCGCATTCAGCCAGCAATTAAGTTCCAAAAATTAATGCTGTGTGTGTTTTTTTAATTTTCTTGGCTCTTGTAATATTTCATCAAATAAATAAAGTTGTATGTTCTACTGTAACTGATAGCCGCTTATTTTGGCCCCCTTCCACAATTCAAACTACCTGCCCTGTCCTTCGGGTTTAGCAGGGCATCTCATAATGGATTTCGGGAATTCCTCGTCTTTGGAAAATGGAATTTTGGCCAGCCTTTAGGGCAAAATACCCTATGTGTGACGAGGGCATGTCGTCTGAAGGGTGGGCTGGCATCAATTGATTCCAGTCCAGCCGTCGATTGCATGGACCATATCTGGAAGTGGTTCTCCAACATATGCGGTACCCAAGGTCCCATGCGACTGCTCCGTGGCGCGAACTCCAAGATGATCGTCAACGGACGACCTATGCTGCCCCTCACAAATTCTAGATCGGTACGCCAAGACTGCCCTCTGTCTACATTGCTCTACGCTGTGGCCCTCGAACCTATTATGCGGCCTGCACCATCGACTAACGCGTATGACGTTGCGAGGTAACACATTCCTTATGATGACGACCTGGTTATTGTGTTCCGCAACGGCGTCGACTCTGGCAACACGCTGGATTGGATCGCTACGCATGGTATGGCCTCGAGGTAGTCGTATCGTCACCAAATAAGTTGCGATGGATGTTGGGGTTGGGTTGCCTGTTGAAAATGTCACGCTGCCCCCCCCCCCCCCCCTCCATACTCTTCAGATACGCCTTGAAATGCCTCAGCACTAATTTCACTGACGATGTACGGTGCGCCGCTGCTCACAACTACCGATGACTTTTACAAAATGTCCCGACAAGGACTGCCTGCAATTAACTACACAGATATCCTTAAAAATATTGAGTATGTCAACATACATTTCCCGTTACGCATTCCGCACACTGCCCGGATACTACCTATGCCGATGATTTTAGCTTGCTGTGTACTAGCAGCTTTCACCCTACCTCCGAATCGGGGGGGAGGGGGTTGGTCTTGTCCATGTTTATGACAGAGCGGGTGCTCTAATTGCAAGCACGTTAGTTAGATTATGGCACCACCTCCTGGGCTGTTTGTCGGGTTTGTTACGAGAGACATTAGTCCGCTCTCCCTCATGCCACCTGTCACGATACAACACGTCGCCCTGTCACTCACATTGCTATCTTTTATCTAGACCGCAGTTACATCCAACTCGCCCTACCAGGAATCCCAATGGCGGCAGTACGGGCAGTGTGTCGTGTCATACAGCGTGGACGACCAAATAACGTGGTGGAGAGGAAGCACCTGAACGTCTGTTGGAACATAATGTGGCGAACGATTCATCAAGTTACGCTGGACACTGCCGTCATTGCGATGTGGTTTATTACGGATAACGGCACGCAGGTGAAAGATCGAGGTTTCAAGCGATCCATGCTGGCGGATGCACCACTGTGTGTGGGCTGTGGAGTCCGAGGCACTGATGAACATCTTAGCTGCAGCGAGTCGGCGGTAATGTGATGTTTGATGGAGCAAATGTTGGCGCACTTTCTTCGAGTCACCCCAAATCAAGTTGAACCTAAGACTCTATTATACCCGGATGAGACATATTACCCACATACAAAAATCAGTGCTGTGGCGTGGCTTCGCGGACACGAAGTGCATTATTTACTTCAAGACGGCCCTACGGACACTTTGGACTTACGGAACTACTTGCAGGAACGACATTGCAAGATCATCTGTAACCTAAAATGTAGACAATTTTCATCCAGTTATCTATGGAGCGCGTGAGCGCGTTTCAGGACCCTCCACGCAATTGGATCATAGCAGGTAGGGGGGCTAGAATGTAAAGACGATGATAGAACAATGCACAATTCAACGTGGGATATACCTTAGTCAATACGAGAAGCGTTTTCTTTTTTTTTTAAGTGATTAGTCTTCTGACAGGTGCCAACTTCTTCATCTCAGAGTAGCACTTGAAACCTATGTCCTCAATTATTTGCTGGATGTATTCCAATCTCCGTCTCACTCTACAGTTTTCGCCCTCTACAGCTCCCTCTACTACCCATTGCTTAACTTCATCTACTTCGTGGCCATCAACCCTAATGTTAAGTTTCTCGCTGTTCTCATTTCTGCTACTCCTCATTACTTTCAACTTTCTTCGATTTACTCTCAGTCCACGTTCTGTACTCATTAGACTGTTCATTCCGTTCAGCAGACACTGTAATTCCTCTTCACTTTCACTCAGGATAGCAATGTCATCAGTGAATCGTATCATTGATATTCTTTCATCTTGAATTTTAATTCTACTCCTGAACCTTTCTTCTATTTCCATCATTGCTTTTTCGATGTTCAGACTGAATAGTAGGGTCGAAAGACAACATCCCTGTCTTATCCTTTTTAATCCAAGCACCTCGCCCTTTGTCGTCCAGTCTTATTGTTCTCTCTTGGCTCTTGTACATATTGTTTATTATCTACTTCTCCCTATAGCCAACCCCTATTTTTCTAAGAATTTCGAAGATTTTGCATCATTTTACATTGCCGGACCCTTTTTCCAGGTCGATAAATCCTAAGAAAGTGTCTTGATTTTTCTTTAGTCTTGCTTCCATTATCAAGCGCAACGTCAGAAATACTCTCTGGTGCCTTTACCTTTCCTAAAGCCAAACTTTTCGTCATCTAACACATCCTCAGTTTTCTTTACCATTCTTCTGTATATTATTCTTATCAGCAACTTGGATGCATGGGCTATTATGCTGATTGTGCGATAATTCTCCCAATTATCAGCTCTTGCTGTGTTCGAAATAGTGTGGATGATACTGTTCAGAAAGTCAGATGGTATTTTTCCAGACTCATACATTCTACACACCAACGTGAAGAGTCGTTTTGCTACCACTTCTCCCAACGATTTTAGATATTCTGATGGTATGTTATCTATCTCTTCTGCCTTATTTGATCTTAGGTTCTCCAAAGTTCTCCGAAATTCTGATTCTATTACTGTATCCCCTATCTCTTCTAAATCGACTCCTTAGGCCTCCAGTGTACTGTTTCCACCTATCCGCTCTCTCCTCTGCATTTAACAGCGGAATTTCGGTCGCACTCTTAATGCTACCACTCTTGCTTTTAATCTCTTTTAAATCGATTCCTTAGGCCTTCAGTGTGATGTTTCCACCTATCCGCTCTCTCCTCTCCATTTAACAGTGGAATTCCGGTCGCACTCTTAATGTTACCACTCTTGCTTTTAATTTCACCAAAGGTTATTTCGACTTTCCTATAAGCTGAATCAGTCCTTCCGACAATTACAGAAGTCAACATATTGTTGTTTGTCAGCTTCATGAAGCGCTTGCAATAGCTGAAATTTGTATGCCAGTGTCGTGTAAACGTCGACGCGACACACGCCAGACGGACATCGGGAGCATGTTGAGCTGTCAAGCTGCACGGCGAATGGATTTCTCCTTGAGAAATTATGGAGGATGCGTTCGACGTCTATCAGACACTCGGGGAGGGCCCGGCGATTTGCCTTTACACAATCAACCTGTTTGTCGGTATAGTTTATGGCATCATCTAATGCTATGTGCTGTAGGAGGATCACACCGTAACCAGTACGAAAGCCACACTGAACAGTTATTACTGACCTGCACTGTGCAAAACGTAGAACACAAAAAGCTTTCTGTTGTCCCGACACCATATTTACTAGAACTGAAGTGGGTGCACACTCTGCTACCTAGTGGGAACAATGCAAAACTCGAGAGTTTGCTCTTTCTAACCCTGTTGTTTACGCACGCATCTCAAATAACATAATAGTTACGATTTTTTTTAAAATTGTGCGATTCTTTTTGATACACCCTGTATACTTCTTTTGTTTCTGCTCTTAGTGGGTGGACGTTCCCTGTTGCCTAGGCTCCGGTGAAGCCTGTGCTGGCTGAACACAAGTGAATACTGTCCCTCGTGCGTGCCCTTGAACAGCGGAGTACAAGGAGGGTGAGGGTCAATGGTGCTCGACGCGAGCATCGGTTGTGCAGGAGCCTGTGGTCTGGCTGTGACTCATCTTCAATCTGTGCTAGCACTTGTAGGGTTCACTCTTTTCCTGTTTACTATTGTCCTAACGGCTGTGCGACTGCAGTGTCAAGCTGAACTTGCCTGCAACACATTGGAGTTACAGAAAACTACGTGAAATTAGAACCACGGCGGTGTGCTCTTGTATTGTTATTAAGCTATGTTTAACTTGTCAGCTGTTCTCATGTGTAGTCCGTTGAGCTTGTGTTTTTCCATTCGTTGAACCCTTTTCTGTGCTATATAAACTGAATGTTTCTCGCTGCTTTTAATTTTGATTTGCAGAGTTGGCTTTCCCTTTTGGATATCTTGTCATCTCTCATCTATACTTTATTTAGACTAGTGTGTCTTTAGCTTGTGCCCAGAAACCTTGTTTTATTATTATGGTCGTTCAAACAGCTTGTGTAGTTAATTACTTGTAGTCTTGTTGATTCACACTGTGCTATCTTTTTATAGTGAAATCAACATTTATTTAAAATACCAAGATTTTTGTCGTGTTGATGTGTAATGTAAGGCATTCTGCTCATGATTTGTTTATTGAAGTTGAGCTCAAGTAACATTTCCTTATTTTGTTATTTAAGCTGATGCTCTTTGGTTAGCTGGATTGTGTTATTCATAAATAATATTTAAGTTCTGAAGTGTTTACGCCTTCACGATCCCTTATTTATTTAATCGTATGGCTAGGGGGCCAGAGTGGCCGAGCGGTTCTAGGCGCTTCAGTCTGGAACAGCGCGACCGCTACGGTCGCAGTTTCGAATCCTGCCTCGGGCATGGATGTGTGTGATGTCTTTAGGTTAGTTATGTTTAAGTAGTTCTAAGTTCTAGGGGACTGATGACCTCAGATGTTAAGTCCCATAGTGCCCAGAGCCATTTGAACCATTTTTGCTAGGGCCCCCCGTCGGGCAGGCCGGTCGCCGGGTGCCGGTCTGTCAATTTGACGCCACTTCGGCGACCTGCAGTCGATGGAGGTGATAGGATGATGAGGAGGACAGCACAACACCCAGTCCGTGGGCGGAAAAATTCCCCGCCCCAACCGGGAATCGAACCTGGGCCCAAAGGATTGACAATCCGTGACGCTGACCATTCAGCTACCGGGCGCGGACGTTCACAATCTCTAGGCGTGCACCATTCTCAACGTTTCCTGCACCACGCTTCTCACACGTTACCATCGTCTTGAGGAAAGTGTAAGGAAGGCAAGATTTAGGGTCCGACCAGATACGAGATCATTACAGACGGAAGACGCTCTAGATTTGGACAGAGAAGGAATTCAGCCTTAATCTTTTTCAAAGGGGCCACTTACCTAGAACTGCTTCAACACATCAAGCACTTAGCCATGTCATACAATTGATTGGCGACTCCATAGTGTCCTGTGCACTACCACCAGATAATGGGTATACTTGTAAGGAGAGACAGTACTGGTCGTATATTTTTGTTTATTATCGCAAAATCGATTTTCGGTCACCTAGTGACCGTCTTCAGTGCTGTAATATATAACTTAAATTAGTAAGCACTGGTGTCAATAAGCTTACGGCGATCACATGGACATTACAGCACTGAAGATGGTCACTAAGTGACCGAAAATCGATTTTGCGATAATAAACAAAAATATACGACCAATGCTGTCTCTCCTTACATGTCATACAAGTTAATGAAAAAAGCAGCAAAGCGAAATTTTGCAAGGTTGCGTTTATTTTGCCACAAAACAGTATAATCAGGTGATAGTAAAGTAGAAATAATATAAAGAATACAGAATCTAAATAACTGCAACATTCATAACGGTGGACAAAAATGGTCTTCATTTTGTCCAACTTAACAAGTTTGGTTCAAATGGCTCTGAGCACTATCGGATTTAACATCTGATGTCATCAGTCCCCTAGAACTTAGAACTACTTACACCTAACTAACGTAAGGACATCACACACATCGATGCCCGTAGCGGTCGCGCAGTTCCAGACTGTAGCGCCTAGAACCGCTCGGCCACACCGGCCGGCTTAACAGGTTTACACATACATTCCGACGACTAGTTAATGCGTTCAGTATGGGGTGCGACCACATCTGACAGCCATACAGGCGTGACAAACGACGGGGCATGCCGTGAATGACGCCGTCAGTCTCATGCTGATGCAATAATGCCCATTCTTCGTGCATCGCTGCTCGCTAGTATTTGGTTGGTGGATACAGCCCGTGTCCCTAGTGCATCCCCGACGTGCTCTATGGGATTAAAATCGAGAAAGCGAGCAGGCCACGCCGCACGTGCAATATCTTCCGTTTCTAGGAAAACGTTAACCACCAGTGCCCCGGGGTAGGTCGAGCATTACCTTCCAGCAATACGAAGTCTAGGCGCTACAGTCTGGAACCGCACGACCGCTACGGTCGCAGGTCTGAATCGTTCCTTGGGCGTGGATGTGTGTGATGTCCTTAGGTTAGTTAGGTTTAAGTAGTTCTAAGTTCCAGGGGACTGATGGCCATAGATGTTAAGTCCCACAGTGCTCAGTGCCATTTTAACCAATAAAATGTCTGGGGCCACAGCCACTTGCAACAACCGCACATTAGGCCCCAAGATCACGAAACCTGACAGCAGTTAAACCTTCCGATTTAACAGTACAATTTCATGAAGAGATGTTCGAATGGTCAACATAATCGCTGCACAAACCATTAGGGATCATCCTCGATATCAACAATGTTTGGATCTCGGAATAGTTAAAAAATGTTCAAATGTGTGTGAGATCTTATGGGACTTAACTGCTAAGGTCATCAGTCCCTAAACTTACACACTACTTAACCTAAATTATCCTAAGGACAAATACACACACCCATGCCCGAGGGAGGACTCGAACCTCCGCCGAGATCACCGGAATGGTGTTTCACGTTCCCCCCCAGATGAGAATCCGTCAAGAATCACTGTCCAGACCAAATCGGGACTGATCTATGAAAATAACACTGGCCTGCTGTTCGTCCGTCCAGGTGGCATATTGACGGCTCCACTCTTGACGTTCCCTTCCGTGAAGACGCGTCAGAGGTACACATACAACAGGTCTCTGACAGTAAAGGTCACTCTGCCGAAGCCTTCGGCACACCGTTTACCTCTATACAACACGTCCAGTGGATGCTGCGAGGTCAGATGCCAGTCGCTGTGCAGTATTAAGGCGGTACCGTCCTGCTCTTACAGCCAAATAACGGTTCCCTCTTTCTGATGTTACACGTGGTCGGCCCAGCCCTGGTCTTCGGGACAGTTTAGATCTCCATAAACTGTCGCCACATCCGAAAAACAACAGAAAGATTCACACTAAGCCATCGAGCCACATCAGTTTGCACGACCGCTACGGTCACAGGTTCGACTCCTGCCTCGGGCATGGATGTGTATGATGTCCGTAGGTTAGTTAGGATTAAGTAGTTCTAAGTTCTAGGGGACTGATGACCTCAGATATAAAGTCCCATAGTGCTCAGAGCCATTTGAACCATTTTGTCCTGTTTCCATTCTTCCCATGGCCCTCCACCGTAGAGAGCGTGGTAGACGTATTCTCTATGCCATGCTGCACCCTATGTGATAGTGTACACAGCGATTGTGAATGTCAGACTACCCGGCAAACACTATCCCCTTTGATATGTGTCCTGACGTCATCGTTGGCGTGGTTATCCGTTGACTAGGTTGCCATCTTCCGTAGATAACACGAACATACGGATATCTGTTGACAGTTTGTACAAGTATATCGTGAATTAAACTCAGGACGGGGAAATTTGTGGTAAGATCGCATGGGAGCAAACTGTTGAAGTCATCGGTCCCTAAGCCTACACACTACGTAATCTAACTCAAACTAACTTATGCGAAGGACAACACGCACACCGAGCGAGGTGGCGCAGTCTTTAGCACACTGGACTCGCATTCGAGAGGACGACGGTTCAATCCCGCGTCCGGCCATCCTGATTTAGGTTTTCCGTGATTTCCCTAAATCGCTCCAGGCAAATGCCGGGATGGTTCCTTTCAAAGGGCACGGCCGACTTCCTTCCCCGTCCTTCCCTAATCCGATGAGACCGTTGACCTCGCTGTCTGGTCTCCTTCCCCAAAACAACCAACCAACCAACACGCACACCCATGCTTGAGGGAGGACTCGAACCTCCGATGGGGGAGGGGGGGGGGGGGGGGGGGTAAGCTGCGCGCACCGTGACAAGGTGGTCCCAGACCGCGCGGCTACAGGACGGGGAAATGGTGGTTTGTTGCTTTAATTTTGGACACCAGTGAACGATACGCAATCAGTGAAAATACGATGCACAGACTGACAGCCGACGTGAGATAAATGTCGACTTTGGTGATACGAAGCCCACCCGGCCGCAAAGTTATATGGAATAAATAAAATTTGCCAGAATGCGAGTGTAGGGGAATCCATACCAGTCGGGATTAACGTGAAGAAGAAGAAGAAGAAGAAGGAGAAGGAGGAGAAGGCTGTTATTAAAAATATTTATTAAAGAGGGCGACTTCAGTCTGTTACGTGATTCTCGAGTGACAGCTTTAAGAACATAAATACCAGTTCAGCCTTCATAGCACATTCTGTTCTCAATTCTTTTGTAAAAAGTTTATTGTTTTTAAAAAAAAGTTATATCTTTTGCTACCTACCTACGAAAATGTGCTCCTTTTAATAATGACACAGGAGTTGTCATTTATGTAAAAGGAGGAAGTGATTTGATATAATGTTGTAGTTTTGGCGAAGTGTGTTCTATCATTTCTAAAGTCATTTTTCCCTCTCACCATTCGCGAGTGGAACATGAAAGTCTAGCAAAGGTACGAAGTGCCCACGCAGAAGAACATATGTACATGTAAATGTGGAATAGCTTAAGGTAAATTTAGCATGGTTCCTCTCAATAGGACACTCTCGAGTTTGTTGGTTGGTTGGTTGGTTGGGGAAAGAGACCAGACAGCGTGGTCATCGGTCTCATCGAATTAGGGGAGGATGGGGAAGGACGTCGGCCGTGCCCTTTCAGAGGAACCATCCCGGCATTTGTCTGGAGCGATTTAGGGAAATCACGGAAAACCTAAATCAGGATGGCCGGACGCGGGATTGAACCGTCGTCCTCCCGAATGCGAGTCCAGTGTCTAATCTCGAGTTTGTTCCCCATGTTTGTCCGTTCTGTGCTGGTGCTCCGCCTCGTTGATGAAATGTTAATCTACAATATTCCTTCCCCTTTTTTTTCTGATACCGATACACACTCCTGTCCGGCAACGTGTGTGAAGTGCGCAGCGTTCCGTGTGTGTGTGGGGGGGGGGGGGGGGGGGGACGTCGGAACGTCCGCGCCGTGCGCATGCGCGACGTCTTTCACTAGGGGCAGCGCGTATCGAAAATCGGTACCGGCAGGGTGAGGCAAACACGGCCGCTACCATCGTGCTGTGTTTGTGTTTCCGTAACACGAAGACCGCGCCTGCGATAAATTAGAGTGACCACCTGGAAAACAGAAGCCGCGGTGTTTACTTGGTGAGGCTGTAACAAGATGACCCAGACTGTTCAATTAAGAACGCGATCGTTTATTCACACACGTATCTTCTTGTTACATTTAGGGTTGCAGTATGTATACTACGTATGTTACACGTACTGATAATGTTGTTGTTGTTTTGGTTCAAAAATGGTTCAAATGGCTCTGACCACTATGGGACTTAACATCTATGGTCATCAGTCCCCTAGAACTTAGAACTACTTAAACCTAACTAACCTAAAGACATCACACAACACCCAGTCATCCCGAGGCAGAGAAAATCCCTGACCCCGCCGGGAATCGAACCCGGGAACCCGGGCGCGGGGAGCGAGAACGCTACCGCACGACAATGTTATTTTGGTCTTCAGTCCGTAGACTGTTTTCGTGCAGCTGTGTGCGCTGGTATATCCTGTGCAAGCAACTTCATCTCGGCATAACTACTGAAGCCTACATCCATTTACAACCGCTTTCTGTATTCGAGTCTTAATCTTCCTGCACAACTTTTACCCATCACATTTACGTCCATTACCAAACTGACAATTCCTTGATGTCTCAGGATATATCCTATCAACCGACCCGTTCATTTACTCAAACTATGCCCTAAATTTCCTTTTCCCCCAATTCGATTCCTCATTAGTTCGCAGAATGAGATTTTCACTCTGCAGCGGAGTGTGCTCTGTTATGAAACTTCCTGGCAGATTAAAACTGTGTGCCGGACCGAGACTCGAACTCGGGACCTTTGCCTTTCACGGGCAAGCGCTCTACCAACTGAGCTACCCGACTCACGCCCCGTCCTCACAAAAAAAATAATTCAAATGGCTCTGAACACTATTCGACTTAACTTCTGTGGTCATCAGTCGCCTGGAACTTAGAACTAGTTAAACCTAACTAACCTAAGGACATCACATACATCCATGTCCGAGGCAGGATTCGAACCTGCGACCGTAGCGGTCGCTCGGCTCCAGACTGTAGCGCCTAGAACCGCACAGCCACTCCGGCCGGCCCCCGTCCTCGCAGTTTTACTATTGCCAGTACCTCGTCTCCTACCTTCCAAACTTTACAGAAGCTCTCCTGCGAACCTTGCAGAACTAGCACTCTTGAAATGAATGAGATTTTCACTCTGCAGTGTGAGGTTCGTTCAGTGATACGGTTTTTGTCAGCAAGGAACCTGTCTGCTGCAGAAGTTCATCAACAGATTTCCAAAGTGTACGGTGATACTGTTATGAGTGACAGCAAAGTGCGTAAGTGGGTACGAGAATTCAAAGATGGCCGTGACAACGTCCATGATGAGGACCGCTCCGGTCGCCCTTCTTTGATTACAGGCGATTTGGTGGCTTCAGTTGAAGCGAGGACTCGTGAGAACAGGCGCTTCACAATAACAGGTCCTTCAAACGAATTTCCTGACGTGTCAAGATCAGTGGTTTACAACATTGTTTCTGAACAGCTGAAGTTTAGGAAACTGTGCTCCCGTTGGGTCCCGAAACTCCTAACAGAGGACCACAAAAACCAAAGATGAAGTTCTTGACTCGTTATCACGAAGAAGGTGACCGCTTCTTGAGTCAGATCGTAACTGGAGACGAAACATGGGTTTTGCATATCACGCCCGGATCGAAGCAACAGAGCATGGAATGGAGACACACACACTCGCCTGTAAAGGTGAAGGCCGAACAGACTCTGTCCCAGCGCAAATTCATGCGGTCGGTGTTTTGGGATACGCATGGTGTTTTGTTGGTCGACTTCATATCAATGCAGAAGCGTACTGCCAAACCCTGAGAAAGCTACGCAGAGCGATTCAAAAGAAAAGACACGGCATGCTTGCAAAGGGAATTGTCCTTCTCCATGACAGTGCAAGACCTCACACTGCAGGTCAGACCTGCGATTTAGTGGATAGTTTTGCCTGGGAAGTCTTAGACGACCCACCCTACAGTCCTAATCTTGCACAAGCGATTACCATCTGTTCCGCCATCTCAAACAACACCTCAGTGGCAACCGTTAGAATGATGGTGACGACGTGAAAACGGCAGTGAACTCTTGGTTAGCGGAGCAGGCGGCAAGTTTTTATGAAGACGGTATTTTAAAATTGGTTGAGAGGTATGATACGTGTTTGAACAAACTTGGCAACTATGTCGAAAAATAGAGTGAAGTATGTACTTTCTGAAAATAAATTTACTTTTTTGAAATAACCTTTCGTTGTGTACTTATGTTCAAAAGGACCTTACTTAAAAAAACACGCCTCGTATATTGTTATTTTCCTGCTTGTTTCAACTTTTTTTCATCATTAAGTACGAGGGCGCGCTGAAAAGTAGCGCGTCCTAATGTTTTATGTGAAAGCTCTTAAAGCTTTTAAGTACAGCAAACTTTATTAACATTCGACGTCTCTATTCTTCGTGTGTACAGATTTATTTCTCAACATAGTCACGTTGGCGATGAACACATTCCTCCTAAGGGGGACGAGTTAGTTGATACCTTGACTATAAAATGTTTCATTTTGCTGATGTAGCCGCAACCTCATCTCTGCTTACCCCGCTTAACCTCTATCGAAGTGAAAGATGTTCTTTTTAAGTTTAGGAAATAGATGAAACCCGGAAGGGGCCAAATCGAGGCTGTATGGAGGATGGTCGATGACATTAAACCCAAGGCGTCGAATCGCTGTATATGCCGCAGCGATCGTGAGTGGTCTGACACTACCTTTCTGAAGGAGGGGTTGCTCCAAGTGTGGACGAACTCTTCGAATTCGAAACTCGATTATAACACGCTGTTTCTCGAGCACCAAACATAGTTACTGTGGCAGAACAGGTTCATAGCATTTCGTGACTTTAATTACTTATAAATGACATTTGAGGTAGATCAAAAAAATATATAACTATTTACCTGTTGTCAACGTAACAATTCGTTTGATTTCGAAAATGATTATCCCGGCCAATATTTGTCACTCTGCTAAAGGAATCCCCACTTGACGTTGCGTAGAAGTGTTGTCTGTAAAGTCGTGTGAGTGCACTAAACTGCATATCATTTATCAGATTTTACACAACTGTTACTTATGATGGAAGCACTTTCCTCTAGCAAAGGGAACATTTAGTCACAAAATATTACCCGCACACAACACTGACTTATGTTTCCTATCAAAATACTTCATGTAAATCGTCCGAAATAATTAGGCTTCATACATCAGCAAATAAGAAATTGATATTATGTAACGTGCTGCGAGCACTGTTTTTAAAGATACAATCTGAGGTGAATTCTGTCTTTCAAAGTAGATTCGGGACCACCGGGGCACGTTTATTTCCATTCATTTATATCTAACAACATTTATGTTTGTTAAAATTCTCGATTCAAAACCGCCGCGGAGATAATTTTGCTAAGATGGGGGCAGACAGACGATAGTCAATTTGACTATTGTTATTCTCGATTCCTTTTTATATTAAGTTAACATATTAAGTTAAAATTCTTTAAGCCTTTTGCTTTCTATTCTTTACCATTCAAAATTATTCACTAATAATTTTAAATGAAATTACTTCATATTTTTTGTACCAGCTACTAGTGAACTCCGCTGTAAGTTACTAGCGCTAATGGATGCGCTCCTAATTGCGGAGCTGAAAATTAACACTTAAAAACATTAATTGGATTACAACTGAAATAAATACGAATCCACGTCTAGAAATAGCGACTCTATTCTTCAAATAATAACTAACAGTACATACAGTTACAGGTTTTTCTCTTCACAGAGACCTCCACACGTCTCACGTCCCAACAGTTCATCTGTTAGCACGGGAAGAACAACTGAACCACAGATATCACAGATAACAAGAAAAGATTATAATTGTCTTTGTCCATGAGTGTAGTTCCCTGATAATAGTTTTAATTCACACAGAAATTAAATTATTACAGAAATAATGAAATAATTATCGTCATTTTTACACGATACAGTCCTTTTATACGTAGTATCTATAATATTTGTTGAAGTTTGTACACTTAGTTCATTTTACCACCTTGTGGCTAGAACATAGTGTCGTGGATATCACATTACGTTATACATCGTTACGTGTGTGTGTGTGGTTTGAGGTTTTCGGGCGCTAAACAGCATGGTCGTCAGCGCCCAAACGCATAGAAACAGGAACACATGCGGTGAAGGGACGAAGACGGACAGCGAACAAGGAGAACGGCTAAAAGACACAGACCTGACGCAGTTCCAAATCCTCACATACAGAGGCAAAACAAGAGGAGAACAAACGCACTAAAAAAGGAAAGGAAACACAAGGAAAAGAGAACAGAAATCGAAGTGAAACAAGTAGGTAATCGTGACTGGCGGATCTCTTACCTAAAACCTTGGTGAGCCAGTCACCCAGCAGCACATTAAAATCCTCTCCCTAAAATCCGAGGCAACAAATTGGACAGGACACAAAACCGTAAGACCTTAACCACAGTCGTTGCGTCGTCTTGCAAAATGGAGGGCAAATCCGGTGGCAAGGAAACCACCGCTCTCTGGTCATAGAATAAAAGACAGTCAAGTAAAATGTGGCGGACAGTAATCTGGACGCCACAAGCACTGCAGATTGGGGGGTCCTCCCGCCGGAGTAAAAAACCATGCGTTAGGGGACTGTGCCCGATGCGGAGGCGAGTGAGGAGAACCTCATCCCGCCTGCATGACTGGTAGGACGTACGCCATGGCCGCGTGGTGGCCTTGACCAGACGCAGCTTATTTTCACCGACTGCCAGCCACTCCTCTTCCCATTGACGCATGACACAAAAACGCAAAAGGGAGGTAACAGCATGGAGGGGGACGGCACATTCAACAACGTGAGGGAGGGAACATGCATCTTTGGCAGCCACATCCGCCAGTTCGTTTCCCCTAATACCCACGTGCCCCGGCACCCAGAAGAAAGAAACCTCCTTCCCCTGCCGTTGCAGGTGGAGTAGGGCATCATGGATGTTCTGGACGACCGTATCCGCTGGGTGCAAGTGTTGCATGGTCTGAAGGGCACTCAGGGAGTCACAACAGATGAGAAACTTAAGACTGGGAACATATCTCATCTGCTCCAATGCCTGCAAGATCGCAAACAATTCGGCATCAAAGATGGTAAACGCCGCAGGAAGCCGTAACTTGACGACTCGATCAGGGAAAACAGCAGCACAACCAACAGAGTCCCCCTGTTTAGAGTCATCCGTAAATACTGGTACATGGTCAGGATGCTGGTTTAAAATATCGTAAAATAAGGAGGTAAAAACAAACGCAGGAGTGCAGCTCCTCCGGTACTCTGACAAGTCTAAAAGGACGCTGGGCCTCTGGAGCAACCAGGGAGGCAGGCGGGTAAAACCCTGGAGTTGGGGTGCCACACACACCTCACCAAGGGACTCTAGCAAATGCTTGGCACGAATCCCAAATGGTCTCGTTGCCCTGAGACGTTCCATAGGCGGTCAGGCAACGGTAGGGTACGCAGGGGAGGTAGGACAGGCAAGGAATTGACACACCCGTCGCACCATGAGGAGTTTCCGCCGGTTGGCGAGCGGCGGTTCCCCTGCCTCAGCACACAGGCTGGGGATGGGACTGGTACGGAAGGCACCAGTGGCCAGCCTGATACCCTCATGGTGTACTGCGTCAAGAATCTTCAGATACGAAGGCCTCGCTGACCCATACACGGTGCATCCATAGTCAAGACGCGACCGGACGAAAGCCCTATAAAACTGCAGCAGACGTGCCCGATCTGCTCCCCAGGACCGATGGTCAGACACTTCAAAGTATTAAGTGCCTTCAGGGCCCGCACCTTGAGGTCTTTAAGGTGCGGCAACCACAACAACTTGGAATCAAAAGTGAGGCCCAGGAACCTCACAGTGTCGCTAAAAGGAAGAATGGTGTCCCTCAGACGCAATTCAGGGGAGGTAAAAAGACGTCGAGAACGATTAAAATGAACACACACACATTTGTCTGCAGAAAAGGTAAAATCCGTCTTCGCAGTCCATGCCTCTAATCGCTTTATCGTAAGCTGTAACTGTCGACTAGCAGTGACAAGACCGGAGGAAGAACAGAAAACAGCAAAATCGTCCACAAACAAGGAGCACTGGGCTGGACTCCGGATAGTGCACGTGATACTGTTAATGGCGACGGCAAAGAGGGTGACACTTAAAACGCTTCCCTGAGGAACACCATTCTCCTGCACGTACAAATCAGATAGCACATTACCAACCCTATACCGAAAGAGGCGGCGGGAAAGAAAGGACCGAATGAAGATGGGGAGATGGCCACGAAAGCCCCACTGATGGAGTTGATTGAGGATAAGGCGGCGCCAAGTAGTGTCATACGCCTTATTAATGTCAAAGAATACACCTAGACAATGCTGGTTACGTAGGAAGGCCTGCTGGATGGCCGCCTCAAGCAGGGTCAAGTTGTCTATAGTTGAACGACATCTCTGAAAGCCACACTGAGAGTGGCTAAGGAGCTGCCCTGTCTCGGGCAGCCAAACCAGGCGACGGTTGACCATGCGTTCCAACGTCTTCCCGACTCAGCTCGTCAAAGCAATACTCCGATAACTACTGGGATGCGTTTGGCCCTTCCCCGGTTTCAGGAGGGGAATCAAAATCGCCTCCCTCCACGAGTCAGGGAACGTGCCGGATAACCATATCATATTAAAACAATTCAGGAGAACTTTCTTGGATGGCAGCAACAAGTGCTGCAGCATGCTGTACCGGATTTGATCATGACCGGGTGCAGTATCATGAGCCACAGACAGCGCCGAATCCAGTTCCCACATTGTGAAGGGGCAGTTGTAGGGTTCAGAATTTGGAGACCAGAAGTCCAAGTGACCCCTCTCGATGGCAGTGCGGTAGCAGCAGAAATCTGGATCACAGTTAATAGTGGCGGTAGATTCCGCAAAATGCATGGCCAGTGTCTGGGTAATGTCTCTCGGCGCCGTGAGGAGACATCCCTGATGCAGCAATGCCATGACAGGTAGTTGGCTGCGTTTCCCGGAAATCCTCCTGATGGCTTCCCATACTTTCATAGAACTAGTGGAGCGGGAGATGGAGTTCAAGATCGATTGCCATGACCGTCGTTTGCTCTCTTTAATCACTCGCCGCGCCTTGGCCCTTGCCACCCGAAAGGCCGCAAGATTGTCAGCTGAGGGACGGCACTTGAAGCGGCGCAGAGCTGCACGGCGGGCTAGGATGGCTGAGCGGCACTCAGTGGTCCACCAAGGGACAGGACGCCTCTTGGGATGACCTGAGGACCGTGGGATCGACAATTCAGCAGCATGGGAGATCGCGGCTATAACATGGTCGACCCATTCGTGGGCGCTGGCACGGTGTTCCAAAACAGCCAGATGGCTGAAAAGTGTCCAGTCAGCTCCGCAGAGGTGCCACTTGGGCGGCACTGGTAATGCCACAGCCTCATCCAGGAGGCGAATCCAAAGGGGGAAGTGGTCACTAGAATGGAGGTCAGCAGCCGCCTCCCACAGAGCAGAATCTGCGAGTGCTGGAGAGCAAAAGGAAAGGTCAATAGCTGACGACGACCCAGAAGCAGTACAGAAATGAGTGGGAGCACCAGAGTTGAGGATGCACAGTTCTTCGGACGTCATGAGGCTTTCCAGAACGCGACTCCTGGGGCAAGTAGTCGTAGAGCCCCATAAGACATTATGAGCATTGAAGTCCCCCAGAAGGAGAAATGGGCGGGGGAGTTGGCTAATAAGGTCTGTGAGAGCCTCAGAGTCTATTGCATGCTGAGGCGGTAAGTAAACTGAACAGATTGTGGCCCTCCGCCCCACAAGAAGGTCAACTGCAACTGCTTGCAAGTCCGTAACGAGAGGGAGCTCAGATGAGTGGTGCATGTCACGGACAAAAACCGCAACACCACCCTTTGCTCTTTCCCCCATCAGATCATCTTTTCGATTTAGCCCCGTACAGAAGGAGCACCAGTGGCCCGAAAATGTGTCTCTTGGAGACATAATCACAAGGGGCACTCTCATACAAGGAGTTGTAATTCGGCCACATGCGTCCTGAACCCATTCAGGTTCCACTGTAATATGGGAGCCAGTGATCAGGGTGGCTGAACTTTCACCCTGCCTCTGTGCTTTGGAGGCGAGCCCATACCGGCTGGAGATTTATTCCTGGGGCGAGAAGATCGCCCCCAGTCGACATCAATTTCCATCAGCTCCGATGGCGACCCAAGGGAGATGTCAGACAGTACGATGGCCTCGTCATTGGACTGACGCTGACTAGTCTCCTCAGGTGGCAAAACCTTCACCTTCGGCGTCTTAGTCTTGGGGGGCTTAGAATGCAGAACCTTGTCAACAGGTGGAGCTTTACTCGCCTGAGCAGAAGGCCCCATATGGGGAGAGGGAGGAAGTACCCCAATGTTAGCAACCACGGCCTTGTCCGACGTTGTGGGGAGAGCTGCAGGTTGCAAAACAACCGCAGCAGCACAAGTGCACTGGCAAACGCAGGTATTAAAGCGGACACTAGCAACCTCCGGTTGTGTAGCAACAGTGACCAACTGTACCAGTTTCTGCAGAACGGAAGTGAAAGATGATGTAAACACAGGAGGCTGCATGGCCTTAGAGAGCTTCTTGGCCTCACCATAGGGGATGCGCTTAGATGTTTCGATCTCCTGTATCTTCCGTTCCTCGAGATACATGGGGCAGACCTGACTCCAGACAGGGTGACTCCCAGAGCAATTCACGCATATCACAGGCGATGAACAATCGGCTCCTTCATGGGCAGGCTGACCACATTTACCACAAGTGGCTATCCCATTGCACCCCAACGTAGTATGCCCAAAGCGCTGACATTTAAAACAGCGCATTGGGTTGGGGAAATATGGCCGTACTGGCAAACGTAAGAAACCCGCTTTAACATGCTCTGGGAGTCTCAGGCAATTGAACGTGAAAATAAACGAGTCGGATTTGACTGGGTCCCCATCGACTCGTTTCATAATATGCAGCACGTCAACAATACCTTCGTCAGCCCACCCAGATTTCAACTCGTCTTTGGGGATATCCACCAAGTCCCTACATGTCACAACACCCTTAATATAGCTCAAAGTGGAGTGGAGCTCGGTCTCGATAGCGTACTCTCCGAGGCAGGTTGCTTTCCGAAGAGAAGCGACTTGACGGGAACTAGAAGTCTCAACTAACAGAGTCCCATTGCGCAGTCGCTTCACAGATTTCAGTGTTCCTGCAATTCCCTCAAGACCCTCGTGGATGTAAAAGGAAGAAACCCTCTCAAAGCTATCCTCCTTCCGTTTGACAATCAAAAACACATTCTGGTTTTCAGCGTGTGCTCTGTTACGACAGTCTGATAAATCTCTAGTAACACCAGGCGCTGGAGGACTTGCAGCACGAAGTCGCTTTTTCGATGGGGTGTCTTCTCCTATCAGTGGCCCACCCAATCCACTGGTAGGGGGAAACGTAGAGGTCGAAGGGTCCATTGCGGTCCAAATGGTTCAAATGGCTCTGAGCACTATGCGACTTAACTCCTGAGGTCATCAGTCGCCTAGAACTTAGAACTAATTAAACCTAAGTAACCTAAGGACATCACACACATCCATGCCCGAGGCAGGATTCGAACCTGCGACCGTAGCGGTCGCTCGGCTCCAGACTGTAGCGCCTAGAACCGCACGGCCACTCCGGCCGGCATTGCGGTCCCATGAGCAGCTAGGGAACTAAAGGTCCTCTCAGACAGAGCCCCGCGTGCCTGAGTAAGCCTTATACAACTGGGGTTCGGCAGGTGCCCCAGAGGTTGCCCGCTTGCGACTGTTCCACCCCAACAGCCATGCATCTTACAGGCGCGGAGCACACCGTAAGATTGAGGTTTTTTTTTATAAAGGTTGACCTTCCTCGCAATCCAGGCGGTCAAGCCCAGATTACCATTCCCCGCAGCACACAACATTCCACCGCCGCGCCATACGGTGGTCGCTGAAGCATGTCCGGGGGTTACGGTGACAGGAGACTGGCGGCGCTGACCAGTCCCCAGCTCAGGACCCCAGGGTCGCCAAGCCTGTACTCAGCAAATGAATGCTGAGCCCCTGGGGCTACATCGCTACGTTACACGTTACAATTTGGCAGTGGTCTGCAAATATGTAGATGTGAAGAATAATGATGTAGATTCTTGGTAACTTTTGCTTTATTTAAAAAGCCTTAAGAGATTTCACATAAAAAATTCGGAGGTATTTCTGTTCAGCACGACCTCTTGGTAGTTTGTTTTATTTTATAAGTTAACAACTACTAATTCTTATTGTTATTGCAGTTACATAGATTTCAGGAAGCTCTAAAACTAACATACATTATTATGTGTTCTTGGTTAACGAGTTATTGTAAATTAATACTGCATTCAAAACTGGCACGCTAAGGAAATACAGGAAGAAACATTAGAGTTTGGCGTTGCATCGATGATGAGATCATTAAACACAAGCTGGGACTGAAGATAGATGACAAAGGAAATTAACTGTGTCTTCACAAAGGAACTATCCATGTACTTACCTTGAGCAGTTTAGGACATCACAGTAAATCATCAAAGATGGGTAACTCGCTAGTCAGTATTAGTGTTTTCACTCCCAATATGACTCTCACGGAACTCTGAGCCGGCCGCCATGGCCGAGCGGTTCTAGGCACTTCAGTCTGGCTCCAGACTTATAACTACGTAAACCTAACTAACCTAAGGACATCACACACATCCATGCCCGAGGCAGGATTCGAACCTGCGACCGTAGCGGTCGCGCGGTTCCAGACAAGCGCCTAGAACTGTTCGGCCACACCGGCCGGTGGAAGCCAAACTGCAAAATCAGTAAGAACAGTGACAATCTGTAGAAGATGCCAGGCGAAGCCCTTTGAGGCTGTGGGTTGGCAAAAAGATGAATAAGCTAGTCAGTATGCGAAGGACTTGGCATCCGCAAAGGCAACTAAGTGACGAATGCTGTTCGGTGGAAACATTACGTGCTGATGTTAGCAAGGGGTGTGGCCCATCACACGTAGATTTGTCAGTGGGAACAGCCGCGGCATCGTTGATGGCCAACGAGCGGTCTCTTGATGGTAGCCTTCTATAACCCGGACAGCACAAGCACGCCTGATTCAGCGCAGTTTCCGTACAGAGATCAGAAACAGAGCGAGTACGACACCTGTGTCGAAAGTTGCATGCATTAAAAATCAAAGTGCCATTGTTGCTTGGTGCTACACTGGCTTCATTCTTTCCTTCCTTCCTTCCTTCCTTCCTTCCTTCCTTCCTTCCCACTGCAGTTAAACAAGCAAGATGAGTCTGAGAACAGTGGCCCAGTGGTCACTTCCTACTCGTCGACTCATTTCATCTTTATGAACCGTGCAGGAGTGTAAAGCCGCGAAGCAGCATTGAAACTGAGTGTATGGCCTTGCTGTTGTAGTGTAGCACTGACAGGATCCAAGTGACCGAGTCTGGGGATCAGACGGCCTCTAACGAAACTGCGTCTCGTTAATGTGGAGGGTGTAAGACGAAAATGCAGCAGAAAATTTCTTCAATAAAAGGAAGAGTGACGTCTGAAAAAAGTTCTGTGCTATAGTCCACGTTTCAGACGGAAAATGTACAAAGTGATCCACTGCAAATAAATTGGTTGAATTCTTGTTTAATAAATTTGGAGCCGCGCGGGATTAGCCGAGCGGGCTTAGGCGCTGCAGTCAGGGACCGTGCGGCTGGTCCCGGCGGAGGTTCGAGTCCTCCCTCGGGCATGGGTGTGCGTGTTTGTCCTTAGGACAATTTAGGTTAAGTAGTGTGTAAGCTTAGGGACTGATGACCTTAGCAGTTAAGTCCCATAAGATTTCACACACATTTGAACAATAAATTTAGCGGTCTTCGAAATTGTATATATTCTGGCCCTCCCCACTTGAGTTCATCTGCGTACGTGCTGGATACATATATTGACCACACCTCCTCCTCTCTGTGTGCACTTCTTCCTCCTTCTGTCTGCTTATCTGTCTCATCCTCCCATGCCTGTCTATCTTGCCCTCTCTCTCTGTCTCTCCGTCTCCGTCTCCACCTCACCCTATCTTTATCCATATTTTCCACTCCCTCTCTCTGACCATATCTTTCTTCCCCATTCCTCTGACCATATACTCCTCCCCCTCTCTCTTTCCATCTCCAACTCCCCCACAGTCTTTCTCACCTGCCCTCTACCCCTCTACACCTTCCACTAGCTGCATGAATCTTCCCCTTCTCCCAGCTCTCAGTACGTTTCCTCCTCTCCCTCGCCCTGTCCGTCCCCTCCTCTCTCCATCTCAACCTCGCCCCAGCCATGCTCATCAGCACATGTAGACCCTTCAGTACACTTCAATGAAGCAGGCTGGTACTGCTCCCACAAATGCTTGTCATGCAAAGCAGGCTACTCATCAGGAGCTTGAAAATCAGTTATTTGCTCCTGGCGTGCAGGAAATCATGCAAATCAGGTCGATAAAAAAGGCTGATACTACTAAAATGCAACATGTCAGTCATGCAGGGCAGCCTACATGGTGGGATCCAGGAAAATCGTTTCTTGCACCTGACATGTAAGCTGCTCTACAAAGCATGTTGATTTGGCACGCTGATACTGTTACCACACAACATATATATATATATATATATATATATATATATATATATATATATATATATATATATATCTGCCAACTGAAAGCATTGGTTTGCCTCCCATTACGAACGGAATAATTTTTAGAGTGGAATTTTACGCACCAATTTGATAGATCCCAAATTATCGTATAGTGAACTTGTACCTGATAACACACTCAAATGATAAGTTTTCAGTCAAATGGGCGCCGGCAAAGACTGGCAAGTAGAGTCTCTGAGCATACTGAGGCTGGCCGGTGTGGCCGAGCGGTTCTGGGCACTTCAGTCTGGAACCGCGTGACCGCTACGGTCGCAGGTTCGAATCCTGCCTCGGGCATGTATGTGTGTGATGTCCTTAGGTTAGTTAGGTTTAAGTAGTTATAAGTTATAGGGGACTGATGGCCTCAGATGTTAAGTCCCATAGTGCTCAGAACCATTTCACCCATTTGAAGCAAACTGAGACATCGAGGTCAGAGATGGCATGGTGTTTGAAGTGAGTGTACATACGTCATTGCTGATCTCTGTTATCAATAGTATAAACTGATGCCAATTTCCTTATTACAAAAGACAAACAGGTTCGAAACTGTACTGGGCAGTGGTGACTTCAGAAGGGTAACAGACAGCAGCGACTAATTGTATACTGTTGGAGTATCGTCCAAAATCTCTGTATCCACATGTTTGGTGATGGCAGGGTATTTGGACCACTGTCGTGCAGACCCTGGAGAACATCGAACCTTATAGGGCCTACCATAAACTTTCCTCCCATTTTGGTTTTAGATGCCACCTCTGTGGGGTACTACTGTGGACTTGTTATTATTCATGGCCAATGGTTAGTTTCTTCTCTTGGATCATGGCCTGGAATGCTTCAAGTTATCTGGTCTGTTGCGGGCTTGTATTGTGACTGATTGTGTGCCTATATTCAGACTGCCAAAAAATGTCATTGCATTGTGACTTTTGAAATGTAATGAAACGATTTTATTGAGTCTAATGGCTGTGAGATGTGGACATCTACAGCGACAGTATCTGGAGGGGACCCTGCCTTGCTAACAGAGCCTTCAAACAAGCTGGCACCGTTTCGCCAGCCTTCAAAACTTCATGAATGAAGACAGCAGGAATTACATTTCGTCTGGGACACTTCAGGTGCTTCGTTTTCTTTAACCTAAGTAATTACATTGTTTTCGTTTTTTCACCATCCTCTGAGGGATGGGACGTTCAGCAGGACAAACGGCCAGGTCTAGGTTTCCTGTGTATTCCCTAAACTGCTTAAGGCAAATTTTGAATTTGGTAAGCACATGGCTGATTTTCGTCCCCGTCCACGCTCAGTCCAAGCTTGTGCTCCGTCTTAAATGGTGTCGTCTTTGCCAAGACGCCAATTCAACTCTTCCCTCATTTCTTCAATGGTGGGTAAGTCTCGTCTGTTCAGATAATGAGTTCACACTGTAGTGATGCTACAGCTTCACCACTTCTCTGTGGTTCCCCATGGTGCTGCTTTTTTGAGGGGACGATCTTTTAACAAAGTAAACTTTTAAATGATAATGAGGTTGGGTTTGGGGCGTTCAACATCTTGGCCATCAGCGCATTTACTGAATATCGTCATACACGCCTTTACTCGCGGTTTGAAGAATATCCGTTCTCATTATTAAACTTGCTGGGATGATTCATCAAGAACGCAGATTGGTATATATCTTTAGAATGTTGACACAAATACATGGTTCACATGTTTTAAAACTCATCGACTGTTTGGAGAAACAACTTAATGACGCACTTTATGTTATATGGATGGCTAACTGCTTAAACAAAAAGGGGTCCTGAGCTATCTAATCAGATCTATTGGCTTTCTCTTTTCATAACTTAAGATAAGAGTCGTGACATTTCACAAAATTTTAAAATGCGTATTGCACAATTGCCATTGTCAGCAAGGTTGGTGGATAGACCTCCAGCCGAGCAGACTTCATGTCAACTTACAAAACACATGTTGATAAAATACGTTGCACTGAAAGCAGTATCCCACAGATGTCACATATTAATGGTTCATACCACTGGAGAAGAAAACTGCTCCAATGGAGAATGTCCTGTTCTTAATAAGTGGTTGTCATGAGGTTCAAATGGTTCAAATGGCTCTGAGCACTATGGGACTTAACATCTGAGGTCATCAGTCCCCTAGAACTTAGAACTACTTAAACCTAACTAACCTAAGGACATCACACACATCCATGCCCAAGGCAGGATTCGAACCTGCGACCGTAGCGGTCACGCGGATCCAAACTGAAGCGCCCAGAACCGCACGGCCACACCGGCCGGCGCTCATGAGGTTCAACTCTCTTGGGTGGCCAATTTCTCATCGTCCCACAGATGCACGGTCTCCTTGATAGTGAAACTGTTAGCGCTTAGAGCCTCTGAACATTGAATTAAGAAAGCCCAGTGAGATGATAGTGCGCAGGGGGTTCGAACACTGAATCATAAAGCCTCCTCTACATACTTCTCGATTGCTTTTTCAGTGCGTCATTTCCCCTTAACATATCCCTTAACCAGCGGAAAACCGCCTCTTTGTCTTGGTTTTTTTATGTACTTAAGGCATGTTGGACAGTCTAAATATATTACTGGCCATTAAAATTGCTACACCAAGAAGAAATGCAGATGATAAACGGGTATTCATTGGGCAAATATATTGTACTAGAACTGACATGTGATTACATTTTCACGCAGTTTGGGTGCATAGATCCTGAAAAATCAGTACTCAGAACAGCCACCTCTGGCCGTAATAATGGCCTTGATACTCCTGGGCATTGAGTCAAACAGAGCTTGGATGGCGTGTACAGGTACAGCTGCCCATGCAGCTTCAACACGATACCACAGTTCATCAAGAGTAGTGACTGGCGTATTGTGACGAGCCAGTTGCTCGGCCACCATTGACCAGACGTTTTCAATCGGTGAGAGAGCTGGAGAATCTGCTGGCCAGGGCAGCAGTCGAACATTTTTTGTATCCAGAAAGGCCCGTGCAGGACCTGCAACATGCGGTAGTGCATTATCCTACAGAAATGTAGGGTTTCGCAGGGATCGAATGAAAGGTAGAGCCACGAGTCGTAACACATATGAAACGTAACGTCCACTGTTCAAAGTGCCGTCAATGCGAGCAAGAGGTGACCGAGACGTGTAACCTATGGCACCCCATACCATCACGCCGGGTGATACGCCAGTATGACGATGACGAATACACGCTTCCAATGTGCGTTCATCGCGATGTCGCCAAACACGGATGCGACCATCATGATGCTGTAAACAGAACCTGGATTCATCCGAAAAAATGACGTTTTGCCAGGTTCGACGATGAGTACACCATCGCAGGGGCTCCTGTCTGTGATGCAGCGTCAAGGGTAACCGCAGCCATGGTCTCCGAGCTGATAGTCCATGCTGCTGTAAACGTCGTCGAACTGTTCGTGCAGATGGTTGTTGTCTTGCAAACGTCCCCATCTCTTCACTCAGGGATCAAGACGTGGCTGCACGATCCGTTACAGCCATGCGGATGCCTGTCATCTCGACTGCTAGTGATACGAGGCCGTTGGGATCCAGCACAGTGTTCCGTATTACCCTCCTGAACCCACCGATTCCATATTCTGCTAACAGTCACTGGATCTCGACCAACGCGAGCAGCAATGTCGCGATACGATAAACCGCAATGGCGATAGGCTACAATCCGACCTTTATCAAAGTCGGAAACGCGATGGTACGCATTTCTCCTCCTTACACGAGGCATCAGAGCAACGTTTCACCAGGCAACGCCGGTCAACTGCTGTTTGCGTATGAGAAATCGGTTGGAAACTTTCCTCATGTCAGCACGTTGTAGGTGTCGCCACCGGCGCCAACATTGTGTGAATGCTTTGAAAAGATAATCATTTGCATATCACAGCATCTTCTTCCTGTCGGTTAAATTTCGCGTCTGTAGCACGTCATCTTCGTGGTGTAGCAATTTTAATGTCCAGTTGTGTATTTTTTTTCCGCTGTACAAACTTTTTTGTACAGTTTGCAAGGCACTGAGAGAGCAAGACAAATCTGGAACTTTCTTCAACGATTGTGTCTCACTTGCTTCATTGCCTTCAAGACTCTATTGCAAGAGGGCAGCTGTTGGGAGGGCCGAAGTAGAGATGGTTCTGTATCAGCAGGCACTCTCCCAGTTTGCTCCTTGCTAGTTCTTCTTGAAAGGGTGGTGGTGAACCGTTGTAGCCAGTAGGTGCAATGAAAGAAGTTTCAGAATTAGTTATTTATTTCTGTTAGTGTCAATCAGTGTTTTGACTCGCTGTTGACATCGGTTGTCGATGCATGTCGAGGATCTGCACTGTAAGTGGCCTTCAGCCCACTCAAGGTAACTGACGTCATGCTCTCCATTCCCGGCCTGCTGCTACCATGGCGCTTTGCTGCGCACAGTGGAACCCGCGCTGCCCGTACTGAAAAGCCATGGTAATGAGTGAAGGTGGTGCGTATGTTGAAATTACACACGCTGATCTGGTTGGGCTCTGCCCCTCCCGCTAGCCCCATTGCTCTTAATCTGTTGAACCGCGATAACGATTGCTGTGTAGCCGTGTAATACGATGAACCTGGCCTGCTATTCAGTCCCCAGAAGTCTTAGAGGAGGAGGAAGAGATTAGTCCTTAACATACCATCGACAGTGAAGTGATTAGGGGTGGAGCACAAGCTTGCATAAGGGAAGGATGCAGAAAGAGAGCAGCTGTGCCCTTTTGAAGGAACCATCCCGTCATTTGTCTTAAGCGATTTAGGGAAATGACGGGAAACATATATAGGAATGACTAGATGTGTGTCTGAGCCATCGTCCTCGCGAATGTGAGTCCACCGCTGAAGTATCAGGAACGCTAATGTCCTGACCCAGGACGATAGGGAAGACCCCTGGGTCTACCCATCTGCGACAGTGGCATGCTATGGTGTTGAACCTTGTGACTCGTGAATATGGCAGGGTAGCTATCTCTCCCCATAGTGGCTGTTGTTGCTCAATACCATCAGGCAGGGATCTACAACAGACTTGCGCCAGACATCACGTTGCTGTAATCTGGGAATTGAATTCGAACATTTCGTATGCTATTGGTCCATCTGACCAATTCCCTTATGAGGTAAAATGCTGGGGTATTTATGCAGCGAAGTAGTGGCTAATGTTTACCCGATATCACTTGTCATGAAAACATAGGTCTTGCTATTACGAAGGTATCAGTGGTTCTCACTCTGCCGTACTTACTTAACGAATTTGTCATAGACAGAACTGGTTTGTAAGAGCTGTTGCACGTATTGATGCTTTAAAATAGTTTTTTTTATCACATAATGAAGGTGATGTGATCCTGTCTAGCTGCTCTGCCCCACTACATTTCTGCTGAGGTCCACCGTCCAGCTCGCGAGAAGTGCTGATGTTATATTTTCCCCTGACCCACTCTAGGTGGTGAAATGTTATTCCTTGAACCCACCTCGTGTCAACACTACCATAAAGTAAGCAAGATACACTTTGTGATCAAAAGCATCCGGAGACCTGGCTGAAAATGACTTACAAGTTAGTGGTGCCCTCCATCGGTAATGCTGGAATTCAGCAGGTTGTAGGCCCACCCTTAGCCTTAATGACAGCTTCCACTATCGCAGGCACACGTTCAGTCAGGTGCTGGAAGGTTTCTCGGGGAATAGCAGCCCATTCTTCACGGAGTACTCCACTGAGCAGAGTTATCGATGTCGGTCGGTGAGGCCTGGCACGAAGTCAGCGTTCCAAAACATCCCAAAGGTGTTCTATAGGATTCAGGTCAGGACTCTGTGCAGGAAAGGTCCATTACAGGGCTGTTATTGTCGTGTAACCACTCCGCCACATGATGTGCATGATGAACAGGTGATCGATCGTGCTGAAAGATGCAATCGCCATCCCCGAATTGCTCTTCAACAGTGGGAAGCAAGAAAGTGCTTAAAACATCAATGTACGCCTGTGCTGTGATAGTGCCACACAAAACAACAAGGGGCGCAAGGCCCCTCCATGAAAAACACGACCACACCATAACATCGCCGCCTCCGAATTTTACTGTTGGCACTACACACGCTGGCAGATGACGTTCACCGGGTTTTTGCCATACCCACACACTGCCATCGGATTGCCACATTGTGTATCGTGATTCGTCACTCCACCAAAAGTTTTTCCACTGTTCAGTCTTCCGTCGTTTGGCATTTACCAGCGTGATGTGTGGCTTATGAGCAGCCGATCGACCATGAAATCCAAGTTTTCTCATCTCCCACCTAACTGTCATAGTATTTGCAGTGGATCCTGATCCAGTTTGTAATTCCTGTGTGATGGTCTGGATAGATGTCTGCCTATTACACATAAGGACCCTCTTCAACTGTCGGCGGTCTCTGTCAGTCAACAGACGAGGTCGGCCTGTACTTTTTCGTGCTGCACATTCACCTTTTCATTTCAGTATCACATCCGAAACAGTGGGCCTAGGGATATTTAGGAGTGTGGAAGTCTTTCGTACAGATGTAAGACAGAAGTGGCACCCAATCACCTGACCACGTTCGAAGTCCATGAGTTCCGCGGAGCGACCCATTCTGCTCTGGAGGAGGAGGAGGATATTACTGTTTAACGTCCCGTCGACAACGAGGTCATTAGAGACGGAGCACAAGCTCGGATTAGGGAAGAGTGGGGAAGGAAATCGGCCGTGCCCTTTCTAAGGAACCATCCCGGCATTTGCCTGAAGCGATTTAGGAAAATCACGGAAAACCTAAATCAGGATGGCCAGACGCGGGATTGAACCGTCGTCCTCCCGAATGCGAGTCCAGTGTGCTAACCACTGCGCCACCTCGTTCGGTCATTCTGCTCTCTCACGATGTCTAGTGACTACTATTGTCGCTGATATGGAGTACCTGGCAGTAGGTGGCAGCACAATGCACCTAGTATGAAAAACGTATGTTTTTGGGAGTGTCCGGATACTTTTGACCATATAGTGTAGCTTTGCTCTGAGACTTTGAAAATTTTAACAATTAGCTGCATTATACAAGGTTGGCATGCAACACTGTGTACTTCAGTACCGTAATTTGTTGGTTGTTACACGTGGGAACTGCTTTCCGAGACGTGTGGAGATACCGAGTATTATACCCCGACTTGAGTAGTGATGGACTGATTGATTGCTAACCGACAGAAAAAGCCTTGACCGTAGATTGTTTAGTTTCTAGTTATAATATGGGATGGATCAGTGCCATCTGAACATGAGATAAAGTGTGTGTGTGTATGTGTGTGTGTGTACTAGTGTGTGTGTGTGTGTGTGTGTGTGTGTGTGTGAGTGAGTGAGTGAAATAGACACTGGAGGAAGAAAGAGAGGGAGAGAGAGAGAGAAAGAAGAGGAGTGGGACAGTTGTTCGTCAGGTTGAGCAGTTCCAGATAATGAGGCAGTTGTTTTTCTCATTGTCAGACTGCCACGCTCGCCTGTTTGTATTTACGGCAGTGATGATGCACTGGCGCTAGACGTCACCCGTGACTCACCCCCGCCGTGTGGCGTGGCTCGGCTTGGGGCCTGGATCGGTCTGGTGCGTGATTGCCTGGGCGACGAGCAGGCTTGCGCCGTCATGGCCTGTTAGCGCTCGATAATGGCGTATTAGCGGGCGGCAGCGCGCGGCTAGCTAGCGGGCAACGTAACAGGTCGGCGGACACGTCAGTCAGAGTCTGTAAACTTAGCCCGCGTGAAAGCACTTAGTGGGACTACCGGTAATGAAGTTGTTGATCGCCCACACAAAGAAGCTGCTGCGGCAGGGGACATAATTTGAATTGAAATCTAGGTACTGTTCAGAGAATGACAGATGAGTGGGATCGGGGCAAAAGAGAAGACAAAAAGGCACAAAGTGCACAACTGCGTCAAATTCCGTCGGGTCGTTCGACAGTCAATGAAACCCTTCCTCATTTAGTCTCTAGGCACTCAACTTCCTTAAGAAATGGACTCAAATACAACTGCATGCGTTTTTGTAAATATTTGCATGGGTTGCCGGTTACCTGATTTATTTATTTATTTTTTGCGAAAAGTGGGTCAATGTTCATTCATTACTTCTATCCAGAAAATAGAGTAATTAATGAATGTGCAACTTTGCATATTAGTTTTATGTGTGCTACAACAGCGACCAGTAGATAATGAATGGATGATGATGTTACTCATGTATAGAGCTATTTTCCCTGATTTTTTCAAAGTTACTAATTTTTGCCAAGGGAAAAAATGGCTCAAATGGCTCTGAGCACTATGGGACTTAACATCTGAGGTCATCAGTCCCCTAGAACTTAGAACTACTTAAACCTAACCAACCTAAGGACATCACACACATCCATCCCCGAGGCAGGATTCGAACCTACGACCGTAGCGGTCGCGCGGTTTCAGACTGAAGCGCCTAGAACCGCTCGGCCAAAACCACCGGCTTTGCCAAGGTAATAATTTCCTTTAAAATCAAGTCTTCGTACGAGATGGAACGTTTTCATACACGCTGACTCAAGTTGGCCATTATCAGATGCCAAGTCATGGCAAAGTAACGTTTCATAGTGGCTCTTCCAGAACTGCCAGCCGGCTTGTGTGACCGAGCGGTTCTAGGCGCTTCAGTCTGGAACCGCGCTGCTACTACGGTCGTAGGTGCGAATCCTGCCTCGGGCATGGCTGTGTGTGATGTCCCCATGTTAGTTAGGTTTAAGTAGTTCTAAGTTCTAGGGGACTGATGACCTCAGATGTTCAGTCCTAGAGAGCTCAGAGCTATTTGAACCAGAACTGCCACAAAATACACAGATGTTCTTGTTTCAGTCATCAGTCTTCTGACTGGTTTGATGCAGCCCGCCACGAATTCCTCTTCATATCAGAGTAGCACTTGCAACCTACGTCCTCAATTATTTGCTGAACGTATTCTAATCTCTGTCTTCCTCTACAGTTATTACCGTCTACAGCTCCCTCTAGCACCATGGAAGTCACTCCCTCACGCCTTAACAGACGTCCTACCACCCTGTCCCTTCTTCTTGTCAGTGTTTTCCATATATTCCTTTCCTCGCCGACTCTGCGGAGAACCTCATTGCTTTAGCCTAATTTTCAACATTATTCTGTAGCACCACACCTCAAATGATTCGATTCATTTCTGTTCCAGATTTCCCACTGTCCATTTTCACTACCGTACAATGCTGTACTTCAACTGTGCGTTCTCAGAAATTTCTTCCTCAAATTAAAGCCTATGTTCGATACTAGTAGACTCATATCGGCCAGGAATGGCTATTTTGACAGTGCTTGTCTGATTTTTATGTCCTCCTTGCTCGGTCCGTCATTGGTTATGTTCCTGCCTAGGTAGCAGAATTCCTTTACTTCCTCATCACCAAACCTGATGTTAGGTTACTCGCTGCTTTTCGTTAATTTCGTCTTTTTTCGAATTTCTCTCAGTCCATATTTTCTATTCATTAGACCGCCCATTCCATTCAGCAGATCATGTAATTCTTCTACATTTTCATTGAAAATAGAAATGTCATCAGCGTATCTTATAACTGACATCCCTTCACCTAGGATTTTGATTAAAGTCTTGAACCTTTCTTTTATTTCCGCCATTGCTTCTTCAATGCATAGGTTAAACAGTAGGGGCCAAAGACTATATCCCAGTCTTACACCCTTTTTAATCCGAGCCCTTCGTTCTTGGTCGCCCACCCTTATTGTACCCTTTTGGCTCTTGTACATATTATATATTACCCACCATTCCCTACAGCTTACCCTTTTCTTTCTCAGAATTTCGAACATCTTGCACCATTTTACATTGTCGAACGGTTTTTCCAGGTCGACAAAGCCTATGAAGGTGTTTCGACTGTTCTTTAGTCTTGCTTTCATCATCAACCGCAACGTCAGAACTGTCTCTCTGGTGCCTTTACCATTCCTAAAGCCAAACTGACGGTCGTGTCACACATCCTCAATTTTCTTTTCCATTCTTCTGTATATTTTTCTTGCCAGTAACAGCATGAGCTGTTAAGCTAATTGTGCGATAATTCTCGCACCTGTCAGCTCTTGCAATCTTCGGAGTCGTGTGGACGATGTTTTTCCGAAAGTCAGATGATACATTACCAGTCTCATATATTCTACACACCAGCGTGAATAGTCGTTTCCACTTTCCCCAATGATTTTAGATATTCTGATGGTATGTTATCTATCCTTGCTGGCTTATTCACTTCTAAGTCTTCCAAAGCTCTTTTAAATTCTGATTCTAATGCTGGATCCCCTATCTCTTATACATCGACTCCTGTTTCTTGTTCTGTCAAGTCATCAGATAAGTCTTCCCCCTCATAAAGGCATTCAGTGTGCTTTTTTCACTTATCCACACTCCCTTCTGCATTTAACAATGATATTCCCACAGCACTCTTAGTTTTACCACCTTCGCTTTTAAATTCACTGAATTTTCTTATAACTTTTCTGTCAGTCTTTCCGACAATATTTTTCATATCGTTTTGTTCGTATTTTTCATTCAGCAATTTCGCCCTAGCTCTATCTGCACTTTCCATTTATTTCATTCTGACGTGATTGGTATTTCTGTATTCCTGAATTCCCCCAATCATTTTTGTACTCCCTTCTTTTATCGGTCAACTGAAGTATTTCTTCTACACCTTTACTGAAGATAGAAATGTCATCAGCGTATCTTATAACTGACATACCTTCACCTAGGATTTTAATTAGACTCTTGAACCTTCTTAACCTCTTCACAGTTACCTTCTTTGTTCCTATGTTTGTCTTTCCAACTCCTGAGATTGCTCTTCACAGAAACATACATTCCTCGTCAGCTGAACTCCCTACCGAGCTATTCCTTATCACAGTATCCATAGCCTTGGAGAACTTCAAGCATATCTTTTCATTCCTTACTTAGGCAGGTCACAAAAAGTAATGCCACTTTAGTATGCCGATTGTTTTCCTAGGAGCAGAGGTCTTTTTTAAAGCACACCCAAGGTGAGCAGTGGGTTTCATTTTTTCGAATGTCTTGTAGAGGTCAACACGTGCTTCTGCAATAGGTATAGTCAGCCACCAGACCACAAACACCTATGGTTTGGGTGCCATGATAGCAGTGTTTGTGAGTACTGAAGCCTCAGACGTTTAGGACAGCCTCCGACTTTTGGCGGGCAAGCTATGTAGCTAACGATTTTGTTACTTGGCAGTTGCGGAAACTCGATTAATGGACATTACGATGATAGCTCGAGGTACGCTGACTGATAGAAGACGGGTAGCACCCATAAGATATCGTGGGATGTCAGTGTAACTTCGTACATTTCACACCATCAGCAGGTATTTACGCGATTCGAATTGCAATTCTCCGATAGTTAGAACAGCCACCAGCGAGCATTAGTATTGTTTGTGTTTAGTGTTGTTTGTGTTTAGGGTTCAAATGGTTCGAATGGCTCTGAGCACTATGGGACTCAACTGTTGTGGTCATCAGTCCCCTAGAACTTAGAACTACTTAAACCTAACTAACCTAAGGACATCACACAGATCCATGCCCGAGGCAGGATTCGAACCTGCGACCGTAGCGGTCGTGCGGTTTCAGACTGTAGCGCCTTTAACCACTCGGCCACTCCGGCCGGCTGTGTTTAGGGTTCTTAACACACGCGGTAGGGTATACAAGGGTCATGAACAGCGTCAGATGCTGAATTATCACTATGAAGGCCGCGTACTCTTGTGAGACAGAATTATCGGCTCCAGGCAGAATTTTACGGGACCTCACTGCACGCATGCATTTGACCAGCTGGTCGAATCGCACAGTATACAGATTTATAAGGCATTTGAATGTGACAGTGGTCCAGTGTTGGACTGCCTGGGAACGAGAGGGCAGGCACATTGATCGTCAGGATTCTGGTCGACCACTTCCGAGCGCCACAAGGGGGTATCACCAAGCAAATCGTAGCCGCCTCACGCCTGAGCCAGCCATTCGAGTGCAACTAAACGACTCCCTGCTACATCGTGTGACGTCTCTTAATTTGTCGGAGACTACTAACAGCCCCCCCCCCCCCCCCCCATGAACCATGGACCTTGCCGATGGTGGGGAGGCTTGCGTGCCTCAGCGATACAGATAGCCGTACCGTAGGTGCAACCACAACGGAGGGGTATCTGTTGAGAGGCCAGACAAACGTGTGGTTCCTGAAGAGGGGCAGCAGCCTTTTCAGTAGTTGCAAGGGCAACAGTCTGGATGATTGACTGATCTGGCCTTGTAACAATAACCAAAACGGCCTTGCTGCGAACGGCTGAAAGCAAGGGGAAACTACAGCCGTAATTTTTCCCGAGGGCATGCAGCTTTACTGTATGATTACATGATGATGGCGTCCTCTTGGGTAAAATATTCCGGAGGTAAAATAGTCCCCCATTCGGATCTCCGGGCGGGGACTACTCAAGAGGATGTCGTTATCAGGAGAAAGAAAACTGGCGTTCTACGGATCGGAGCGTGGAATGTCAGATCCCTTAATCGGGCAGGTAGGTTAGAAAATTTAAAAAGGGAAATGGATAGGTTGAAGTTAGATATAGTGGGAATTAGTGAAGTTCGGTGGCAGGAGGAACAAGACTTCTGGTCAGGTGACTACAGGGTTATAAACACAAAATCAAATAGGGGTAATGCAGGAGTAGGTTTAATAATGAATAGGAAAATAGGAATGCGGGTAAGCTACTACAAACAGCATAGTGAACGCATTATTGTGGCCAAGATAGATACGAAGCCCACACCTACTACAGTAGTACAAGTTTATATGCCAACTAGCTCTGCAGATGACGAAGAAATTGAAGAAATGTATGATGAAATAAAAGAAATTATTCAGATTGTGAAGGGAGACGAAAATTTAATAGTCATGGGTGACTGGAATTCGAGTGTAGGAAAGGGGAGAGAAGGAAACATAGTAGGTGAATATGGATTGGGGGACAGAAATGAAAGAGGAAGCCGCCTGGTAGAATTTTGCACAGAGCACAACATAATCATAACTAACACTTGGTTTAAGAATCATGAAAGAAGGTTGTATACATGGAAGAACCCTGGAGATACTAAAAGGTATCAGATAGATTATATAATGGTAAGACAGAGATTTAGGAACCAGGTTTTAAATTGTAAGACATTTCCAGGGGCAGATGTGGACTCTGACCACAATCTATTGGTTATGACCTGTAGATTAAAACTGAAGAAACTGCAAAAAGGTGGGAATTTAAGGAGATGGGACCTGGATAAACTGAAAGAACCAGAGGTTGTACAGAGATTCAGGGAGAGCATAAGGGAGCAATTGACAGGAATAGGGGAAATAAATACAGTAGAAGAAGAATGGGTAGCTTTGAGGGATGAAGTAGTGAAGGCAGCAGAGGATCAAGTAGGTAAAAAGACGAGGGCTAGTAGAAATCCTTGGGTAACAGAAGAAATATTGAATTTAATTGATGAAAGGAGAAAATATAAAAATGCGGTAAGTGAAACAGGCAAAAAGGAATACAAACGTCTCAAAAACGAGATCGACAGGAAGTGCAAAATGGCTAAACAGGGATGGCTAGAGGACAAATGTAAGGATGTAGAGGCCTATCTCACTAGGGGTAAGATAGATACCGCCTACAGGAAAATTAAAGAGACCTTTGGAGATAAGAGAACGACTTGTATGAATATCAAGAGCTCAGATCGAAACCCAGTTCTAAGCAAATAAGGGAAAGCAGAAAGGTGGAAGGAGTATATAGAGGGTCTATACAAGGGCGATGTACTTGAGGACAATATTATGGAAATGGAAGAGGATGTAGATGAAGATGAAATGGGAGATACGATACTGCGTGAAGAGTTTGACAGAGCACTGCAAGACCTGAGTCGAAACAAGGCCCCCGGAGTAGACAATATTCCATTGGAACTACTGACGGCCGTGGGAGAGCCAGTCCTGACAAAACTCTACCATCTGGTGAGCAAGATGTATGAAACAGGCGAAATACCCTCAGACTTCAAGAAGAATATAATAATTCCAATCCCAAAGAAAGCAGGTGTTGACAGATGTGAAAATTACCGAACAATCAGTTTAATAAGCCACAGCTGCAAAATACTAACACGAATTCTTTACAGACGAATGGAAAAACTAGTAGAAGCCAACCTCGGGGAAGATCAGTTTGGATTCCGTAGAAACACTGGAACACGTGAGGCAATACTGACCTTACGACTTATCTTAGAAGAAAGATTAAGGAAAGGCAAACCTACGTTTCTAGCATTTGTAGACTTAGAGAAAGCTTTTGACAATGTTGACTGGAATACTCTCTTTCAAATTCTGAAGGTGGCAGGGGTAAAATACAGGGAGCGAAAGGCTATTTACAATTTGTACAGAAACCAGATGGCAGTTATAAGAGTCGAGGGACATGAAAGGGAAGCAGTGGTTGGGTAGGGAGTAAGACAGGGTTGTAGCCTCTCCCCGATGTTGTTCAATCTGTATATTGAGCAAGCAGTAAAGGAAACAAAAGAAAAATTCGGGGTAGGTATTAAAATTCATGGAGAAGAAATAAAAACTTTGAGGTTCGCCGATGACATTGTAATTCTGTCAGAGACAGCAAAGGACTTGGAAGAGCAGTTGAATGGAATGGACAGTGTCTTGAAAGGAGGATATAAGATGAACATCAACAAAAGCAAAACAAGGATAATGGAATGTAGTCTAATTAAGTCGGGTGATGCTGAGGGAATTAGATTAGGAAATGAGGCACTTAAAGTAGTAAAGGAGTTTTGCTATTTGGGGAGCAAAATAACTGATGATGGTCGAAGTAGAGAGGATATAAAATGTAGGCTGGCAATGGCAAGGAAGGCGTTTCTGAAGAAGAGAAATTTGTTAACATCCAGTATTGATTTAAGTGTCAGGAAGTCATTTCTGAAAGTATTTGTATGGAGTGTAGCCATGTATGGAAGTGAAACATGGACGATAAATAGTTTGGACAAGAAGAGAATAGAAGCTTTCGAAATGTGGTGCTACAGAAGAATGCTGAAGATTAGATGGGTAGATCACATAACTAATGAGGAAGTATTGAATAGGATTGGGGAGAAGAGAAGTTTGTGGCACAACTTGACCAGAAGAAGGGATCGGTTGGTAGGACATGTTCTGAGGCATCAAGGGATCACCAATTTAGTGTTGGAGGGCAGCGTGGAGGGTAAAAATCGTAGAGGGAGACCAAGAGATGAATACACTAAGCAGATTCAGAAGGATGTAGGTTGCAATAGGTACTGGGAGATGAAAAAGCTTGCACAGGATAGAGTAGCATGGAGAGCTGCATCAAACCAGTCTCAGGACTGAAGACCACAACAACAACTAACAGCCGGAATTACCGTCTCGTGAGTCATCATCATCATCATCATCATCATTTAAGACTGATTATGCCTTTCAGCGTTCAGTCTGGAGCATAGCCCCCCTTATAAAATTCCTCCATGATCCCCTATTCAGTGCTAACATTGGTGCCTCTTCTGATGTTAAACCTATTACTTCAAAATCATTCTTCACCGAATCTAGGTACCTTCTCCTTGGTCTGCCCCGACTCCTCCTACCCTCTACTGCTAAACCCATGAGTCTCTTGGGTAACCTTGCTTCTCCCATGCGTGTAACATGACCCCACCATCTAAGCCTGTTCGCCCTGACTGCTACATCTATAGAGTTCATTCCCAGTTTTCCTTTGATTTCCTCATTGTGGACACCCTCCTGCCATTGTTCCCATCTACTAGTACCTGCAATCATCCTAGCTACTTTCATATACGTAACCTCAACCTTGTTGATAAGGTAACCTGATTTAATATAATCCATTATGGAGTCGAGGTAGCAGTTGTCGTTATACTGATTATTACTGTTAGCATTCAACCGCGATTCTTATATATATATTTTAACAACGCGTTTCAAGAGACAATGTTCTCATCATCAGGTTGTAAAGTCTATGTCATGAAATTAAACGGACTAAAAAGACATAATACCATCACAAATAGTTGGGAAGTCCATAGAGTAAAACAGAATTAGAAGTATATTGGACTGTGGGTCCTCGTCTTACATTGAAGTTGTTGACACAAGTCGATGGCCGTCCCATAGCTACCAAGTATGCTGTCGCACTGTGCCGGCTCGGGAGCTGTTGTGGACTGACGTGCCTAGGTGTTGTGGCGTGGTTACAGCCGTGTGCTTGGCGGTGACGCTATGCTATTGGGCGCCTTATTTCCTTATTTCATTGGTCAGCCATCGTTAGCCTCTCGCAACTCCGTCAGTGACATGCTACAAGTTTAAAGACGCATACCTACCCTAAAATAATTCTAAAAACCCGCTAAAAAATCTCATTTCTTTAAAATTATCTTGTGCATTTAGAATATTGCTTTGTTTCTTTTCATGGATAGCTATCTCGAATTCCTCTAGTAAATCAAGTTTCCTCCCTTTCTTTTCTACATGCAATATTTCTACGTTATCTTCTATGCTATTAAGGGGATGGCCTGTTTCATATATATGGTTCGCAACAGCTGATTTGTCATAATTTCCTAACCTGAACGCATCTTTATGTTCTTTATACCGGATCGCGAATGATCTTCCTGTCTGCCCTATATATTTTGCATCACAAGTTCTGCACTGAATCTTATAAACTCCCGATCTTTCAAACTTATTTCTCTTCTCGCCAATATCGTGCTTAAGGCTATACCTCACTAGGTTATTAGTCTGAAAAGCTATTTTAACATCGTATGACTTAAAAATATTTGCTATCTTTTGTGAGACTGTTCCGTAGTATGGCATCGTGATAATTTTCACTTTCCCTCCATCACGTTTTTTCTTTTTGCGCTTATTACTTTTCCGTAACAGTTTTTTAACCATATCTATTCTGTAACCGTTATTCATCGCTATTCTCTTAACGGTATTAATTTCAGTCTCCCTATCAGGTATATCGACTGCCCTATGCACGAGACTACGGAAAGCAGCTTCTTTATAAGCCTGCGGATGGCATGAATCATTCGGGATCACGGCATCAGTCGTAGTTTGTTTTCTATAAACGGAGGACGCATGTTTGTTGCCCTGCTTTTTTATATTCAGGTCCAGGAACTGTAAACAATAGTCAGTTTCATACTCCACGGTAAATTCTATTTTATTATGTGCGTCGTTGAACTTTTTTACTATTTCCTCAATGTCCTCACGGGAACCATCGACAAGTAACAGAGTGTCGTCAACATAACGTTTATAATAAACTATTTTATCCATAATGTTATCGTCAGAATTTAGAACTTTATCTTCAAGGTCGTTGATAAAAATGTCCGCCATAGTTCCTGAAATACTGCACCCAATGGCTAACCCATCGTCCTGAATATAAAATTTGTTATTAAACGTAAAATAATTAAAACTTGTAATAAGCTGTAGGAGTTCAATAAATTCAATTGTCTCTTGCGTTGAAATTTTACCGTATTTAAGGAAATTTCTCTTAATGATTTCTATAGTTTCGTTAACCGGAACACTGGAGTATAAGTTCTTAACATCCAACGAAACCAAACGGGAAGTGTCAGTGACTGGCGTATCTTTAATTTCACCTATCGTGGTCATACTACCACGCACCGAATAGTTATTTTTATACACGTAAGTCTTTTTCAGAATTTGGTTCAACAATTTCGTTATTTTATACGCTGAACTATTTCGACCGTTAACAATCGGACGAACCGGATGCAGATCTTTATGTATCTTCACCTGTAATCTTAATTTGTGGGCCGTTGGATTTATGATAACACATCTTCTTTTTTCGGCTTCTGTCAGCAGGAAGAGTGTGCGTTTAAGAACATTTTTTAGTTTAATTTGGAAATTGGTTGTTATGTCTTTCGGAATTTCCGTAATGCTATTTTCGACAAAAAACGCTAAGGTCTTCGAAACGTACTCCTCCTCTTTTAATATTACGACCGTATTCCCCTTATCAACTTTCGTGGCAACAGCTTTCACTTCATTAAGTTTTTTATTTATAGAATCGACAGTTAGTCGGTCTGCTCTAGTCTTATGATTAACACTATGTCGCTTATTTAGTTCATTTTTTACTATTTTATGTAGCTTATGACCGACATGCCCGGTTTCATTATTATTTAATTTGGCAATTTCTGTTGTCATTTTAGTGATGGCAATTAGTTCTTTCGCGATCTTCTTGTTAAATGACGGCTCAATATTAAACTTTAATGCCTTATTTAACATTTCTACTTCTGTATTATCAAATACAATATCCGTTTTGTTAACCACCCGTGGATAAAAGTCTAAAGACGAAAGGCTTTTTTTGTTGATCTTTTCCATCTTCGCGCGTGTTATTAATTTACGAAGTTTTTTTCTCTTGTTTCTCTTTTTTCTTTATAAACTCCTTCTGTAGTATTTTGTGAAGTCTACATGTAACCTCTTCCCATACGTTCACCGGTAATATTTCCTTGACCTTAGTCTCTGCTTGAACTATTTGTTTTTTATTAGGTCTTTCTTTTTATACAGATATTTAATTTCTGCGCGTATCCAAAATTTTTTTGCTTTTTTAACAGCTAGTCGTCCCGCCTTTGACTTGCAATCACAAAGTTTCAACTTCACGTAATTCGGGATAACATGATTCTTCACACATTCTTTGTTAAAGTTTATGTTTGCGGCAGTTTTTAATAACTTACGTCTTAAATTTTTGTATTTATACACTGTCCTCAATGTCTCGCCTGACACTAACGATTTAATATAATCCATTGTGGAGTCGAGTTAGCAGTTGTCGTTATACTGATTATCACTGTTAGCATTCAACCGCGATACTTATATATATATTTTAACAATGCGTTTCAAGAGACAATGCTCTATCATCAGGTTGTAAAGTCTATGTCATGAAATTAAACAGACTAAAAGGACAAAATACTATTATTAATATTTGGGAAGTTCATAGAGTAAAACAGAATTAAAAGTATATTGGACTGTGGGTCCTCGTCTTACATTGAACTTGTTGACACAAGTCGATGGCCGTCCCATCAAACAAAGCCTTTCGGCTTTAGACTTTTATCCACGGGTGGTTAACAAAACGGATATTGTATTTGATAATACAGAAGTAGAAATGTTAAATAAGGCATTAAAGTTTAATATTGAGCCGTCATTTAACAAGAAGATCGCGAAAGAAGTAATTGCCCTCACTAAAATGACAACAGAAATTGCCAAATTAAATAATAATGAAACCGGGCATGTCGGTCATAAGCTACATAAATAGTAAAAAATGAACTAAATAAGCGAAATAGTGTTAATCATAAGACTAGAGCAGTCCGACTAACTGTCGATTCTATAAATAAAAAACTTAATGAAGTGAAAGCTGTTGCCACGAAAGCGGATAAGGGGAATACGGTCGTAATATTAAAAGAGGAGGAGTACGTTTCGAAGACCTTAGCGTTTTTTGTCGAAAATAGCATTACGGAAATTCCGAAAGACATAACAACCAATTTCCAAATTAAACTAAAAAATGTTCTTAAACGCACACTCTTCCTGCTGACAGAAGCCGAAAAAAGAAGATGTGTTATCATAAATCCAACGGCCCACAAATAAAGATTACAGGTGAAGATACATAAAGATCTGCATCCGGTTCGTCCGATTGTTAACGGTCGAAATAATTCAGCGTATAAAATAACGAAATTGTTGAACCAAATTCTGAAAAAGACTTACGTGTATAAAAATAACTATTCGGTGCGTGGTAGTATGACCACGATAGGTGAAATTAAAGATACGCCAGTCACTGACACTTCCCGTTTGGTTTCGTTGGATGTTAAGAACTTATACTCCAGTGTTCCGGTTAACGAAACTATAGAAATCATTAAGAGAAATTTCCTTAAATACGGTAAAATTTCAACGCAAGAGACAATTGAATTTATTGAACTCCTACAGCTTATTACAAGTTTTAATTATTTTACGTTTAATAACAAATTTTATATTCAGGACGATGGGTTAGCCATTGGGTGCAGTATTTCAGGAACTATGGCGGACATTTTTATCAACGACCTTGAAGATAAAGTTCTAAATTCTGACGATAACATTATGGATAAAATAGTTTATTATAAACGTTATGTTGACGACACTCTGTTACTTGTCGATGGTTCCCGTGAGGACATTGAGGAAATAGTAAAAAAGTTCAACGACGCACATAATAAAATAGAATTTACCGTGGAGTATGAAACTGACTATTGTTTACAGTTCCTGGACCTGAATATAAAAAAGCAGGGCAACAAACATGCGTCCTCCGTTTATAGAAAACAAACTACGACTGATGCCGTGATCCCGAATGATTCATGCCATCCGCAGGCTTATAAAGAAGCTGCTTTCCGTAGTCTCGTGCATAGGGCAGTCGATATACCTGATAGGGAGACTGAAATTAATACCGTTAAGAGAATAGCGATGAATAACGGTTACAGAATAGATATGGTTAAAAAACTGTTACGGAAAAGTAATAAGCGCAAAAAGAAAAAACGTGATGGAGAGAAAGTGAAAATTATCACGATGCCATACTACGGAACAGTCTCACAAAAGATAGCAAATATTTTTAAGTCATACGATGTTAAAATAGCTTTTCAGACTAATAACCTAGTGAGGTATAGCCTTAAGCACGATATTGGCGAGAAGAGAAATAAGTTTGAAAGATCGGGAGTTTATAAGATTCAGTGCAGAACTTGTGATGCAAAATATATAGGGCAGACAGGAAGATCATTCGCGATCCGGTATAAAGAACATAAAGATGCGTTCAGGTTAGGAAATTATGACAAATCAGCTGTTGCGAACCATATACACTCCTGGAAATTGAAATAAGAACACCGTGAATTCATTGTCCCAGGAAGGGGAAACTTTATTGACACATTCCTGGGGTCAGATACATCACATGATCACACTGACAGAACCACAGGCACATAGACACAGGCAACAGAGCATGCACAATGTCGGCACTAGTACAGTGTATATCCACCTTTCGCAGCAATGCAGGCTGCTATTCTCCCATGGAGACGATCGTAGAGATGCTGGATGTAGTCCTGTGGAACGGCTTGCCATGCCATTTCCACCTGGCGCCTCAGTTGGACCAGCGTTCGTGCTGGACGTGCAGATCGCGTGAGACGACGCTTCATCCAGTCCCAAACATGCTCAATGGGGGACAGATCCGGAGATCTTGCTGGCCAGGGTAGTTGACTTACACCTTCCAGAGCACGTTGGGTGGCACGGGATACATGCGTACGTGCATTGTCCTGTTGGAACAGCAAGTTCCCTTGCCGGTCTAGGAATGGTAGAACTATGGGTTCGATGACGGTTTGGATGTACCGTGCACTATTCAGTGTCCCCTCGACGATCACCAGTGGTGTACGGCCAGTGTAGGAGATCGCTCCCCACACCATGATGCCGGGTGTTGGCCCTGTGTGCCTCGGTCGTATGCAGTCCTGATTGTGGCGCTCACCTGCACAGCGCCAAACACGCATACGACCATCATTGGCACCAAGGCAGAAGCGACTCTCATCGCTGAAGACGACACGTCTCCATTCGTCCCTCCATTCACGCCTGTCGCGACACCACTGGAGGCGGGCTGCACGATGTTGGGGCGTGAGCGGAAGACGGCCTAACGGTGTGCGGGACCGTAGCCCAGCTTCATGGAGACGGTTGCGAATGGTCCTCGCCGATACCCCAGGAGCAACAGTGTCCCTAATTTGCTGGGAAGTGGCGGTGCGGTCCCCTACGGCACTGCGTAGGATCCTACGGTCTTGGCGTGCATCCGTGCGTCGCTGCGGTCCGGTCCCAGGTCGACGGGCACGTGCACTTTCCGCCGACCACTGGCGACAACATCGATGTACTGTGGAGACCTCACGCCCCACGTGTTGAGCAATTCGGCGGTACGTCCACCCGGCCTCCCGCATGCCCACTATACGCCCTCGCTCAAAGTCCGTCAACTGCACATACGGTTCACGTCCACGCTGTCGCGGCATGCTACCAGTGTTAAAGACTGCGATGGAGCTCCGTATGCCACGGCAAACTGGCTGACGCTGACGGCGGCGGTGCACAAATGCTGCGCAGCTAGCGCCATTCGACGGCCAACACCGCGGTTCCTGGTGTGTCCGCTGTGCCGTGCGTGTGATCATTGCTTGTACAGCCCTCTCGCAGTGTCCGGAGCAAGTATGGTGGGTCTGACACACCGGTGTCAATGTGTTCTTCTTTCCATTTCCAGGAGTGTATATGAAACAGGCCATCCCCTTAATAGCATAGAAGATAACGTAGAAATATTGCATGTAGAAAAGAAAGGGAGGAAACTTGATTTACTAGAGGAATTCGAGATAGCTATCCATGAAAAGAAACAAAGCAATATTCTAAATGCACAAGATAATTTTAAAGAAATGAGATTTTTTAGCGGGTTTTTAGAATTATTTTAGGGTAGGTATGCGTCTTTAAACTTGTAGCATGTCACTGACGGAGTTGCGAGAGGCTAACGATGGCTGACCAATGAAATAAGGAAATAAGGCGCCCAATAGCATAGCGTCACCGCCAAGCACACGGCTGTAACCACGCCACAACACCTAGGCACGTCAGTCCACAACAGCTCCCGAGCCGGCACAGTGCGACAGCATACTTGGTAGCTATGGGACGGCCATCGACTTGTGTCAACAACTTCAATGTAAGACGAGGACCCACAGTCCAATATACTTTTAATTCTGTTTTACTCTATGGACTTCCCAACTATTTGTGATGGTATTTTGTCTTTTTAGTCCGTTTAATTTCGTGACATAGACTTTACAACCTGATGATGAGAGCATTGTCTCTTGAAACGCGTTGTTAATATATATATATATATATATATATATATATATATATATATATATATATATATATATATATATATATATATATATATATATATAAGAATCGCGGTTGAATGCTAACACTGATAATCAAGGTAACCTGAATCCACCCAGCTTTCGCTCCCACACAACAAAGTTGGTCGAAAGATTGAACGGTGCACAGATAACTTAGTCTTGGTACTGACTTCCTTCTTGCAGAAGAGAGTAGATCGTAGCTGAGCGCTCACTGCATTAGCTTTGCTACACCTCGCTTCCAGTTCTTTCATTATGTTGCCATCCTGTGAGAATATGCATCCTAAGTACTTGAAACCGTCCACCTGTTCTAACTTTGTTCCTCCTATTTGGCACTCAATCCGTTTATATTTCTTTCCCACTGACATTACTTTCGTTTTGGAGATGCTAATCTTCATACCATAGTCCTTACATTTCTGATCTAGCTCTGAAATATTACTTTGCAAATTTTCAATCGAATCTGCCATCACAATTAAGTCATCCGCATATGCAAGACTGCTTATTTTGTGTTCACATATCTTAATCTCACCCAGCCAGTCTATTGTTTTCGACATATGATCCATAAATAATATGAACAACAGTGGAGACTGGTTGCAGCCTTGTCTTACCCCTGAAACTACTCTGAACCATGAACTCAATTTACCGTCAACTCTAACTGCTGCCTGACTATCCATGTAAAGACCTTTAATTGCTTGCAAAAGTTTGCCTCCTATTCCATAATCTCGTAGAACAGGCAATAACTTCCTCCTAGGAACCCGGTCATATGCCTTTTCTACATCTATAAAGCATAGATACAATTACCTTTTCCACTCATAACACTTCTCCATTATTTGCCGTAAGCTAAAGATCTGGTCCTGACAACCTCTAAGAGGTCTAAACCCACACTGATTTTCATCCAGTTGGTCCTCAACTAATACTCGCACTTTTCTTTCAACAATACCTGAGAAGATTTTACCCACAACGCTGATTAAAGAGATACCTCTGTAGTTGTTACAATCTTTTCTGTTTCCATGTTTAAAGATTGGTGTGATTACTGCTTTTGTCCAGTCTGATGGAACCTGTCCCGACTCCCAGGCCATTTCAATTATCCTGTGTAGCCATTTAAGACCTGACATTCCACTGTATTTGATGAGTTCCGACTTAATTTCATCCACCCCAGCTGCTTTATTGCACTGCAATATATTGACCATTTTCTCCACTATCTCAAATGTGATCCTATTTCCATCATCATTCCTATCCCATTCTACCTCGAAATCTGAAACATTACTGATCGCATTTTCACCTACATTGAGCAACTCCTCAAAATATTCCTTCCATCTGCCCAAGGCATCCACAGGATTCACCAGCAGTTTTCCTGACCTGTCCAAAATACTTGTCATTTCCTTCTTACCTTCCTTTCGAAGACTGCTAATTACACTCCAGAATGGTTTTCCAGCAGCTTGATCCATAGTCTCCAACCTGTTTCCAAAGTCTTCCCAAGATTTCTTCTTGGATGCTGCAATTATCTGTTTGGCTTTGTTTCTTTCTTCAACATAACTTTCTCTGTCTACCTGAGTTCTAGTATGTAGCCACTTTTGATACGCCTTCATTTTCCTTTTACAGGCTGCCTTGACTGTGTCATTTTACCAAGCTGTTTGCTTCATCCTACTTTTACACACTACTGTTCCAAGACATTCTTTAGCCATTTCTAGTACTGTGTCCCTGTACCTTGTCCATTCCTTTTCCAATGACTGTAATTGACTACATTCAACTAACTGGTACCTTTCTGAGATCGCTGTTATGTACTTGTGCCTGATTTCCTTATCCTGAAGTTTCTCCACTCTTATCCTCCTACATATGGACCTGACCTCCTGCACCTTCGGCCTCACAATCCGAATTTCACTCCAGATTAAATAATGATCAGTGTCATCAAAGAATCCCCTGAATACACGTGTGTCCCTCACAACCTTCCTGAATTCCTGGTCTGTTATTATATAGTCAATGACAGATCTGGTTCCCCTGCCTTCCCAAGTATACCGGTGAATGTTCTTATGTTTAAAAAAAGAGTTTGTGATTAATAAGCCCATACTGGCACAGAAATCCAAGAGTTGTTTCCCGTTTCTGTTGGCCTCCATATCCTCTCCAAATTTACCCATAACCTTTTCGTACCCTTCTGTTCGATTTCCAATCCTGGCGTTAAAATCACCCATGAGCAGAACACTGTCCTTGTCCTTTACTCTAACAACTACATCACTGAGTGCCTCATAAAAACTATCCATCTTATCTTGATCTGTCCCTTCACAGTGCGAATAGACTGACACAATCCTAATTTTCTTGCTAGACACTGTCAAATCTATCCACATCAGTCGTTCGTTTACATACCTTATTGCAACTACGCTGGGTTCCATTTCTTTCCTGATGTAAAGCCCTACACCCCATTGTGCTATTCCTGCTTTGACTCCTGACAGGTAGACCTTGTATTCTCCAACTTCCTCTTCTTTCTCACCCCTTACCCGAATGTCACTAACAGCTAAAACGTCCAGCCCCATCTTACTTGCAGCCTCTGCCAGCTCTACCTTCTTCCCAGAGTAGCCCCCATTGATATTAATAGCTCCCCATCTTATTACCATTTGTTTGTCAAGTCGTATCTTAGGAGTCCCTGGTTAGTCAGTTAGAGGTGGGACTCCGTCACCTCCAAAGGTCCGAGGCATTTTGCTCTGATTGTTGCCAGCATCATATTTAAAGTACCAGGGAAGCAGTTTGCTAGCCTTACTTGCCACGAGTCCCATTGGGTTTTACCCCTAACGGCTGAGGGACTAACCGGTGGATTTGGTAGTCTTTGCCGTATGAGCACAAAGGTGACCACGATTCAGAATATGTCCGAGATGCCCAGCCTTATTCCAAAGTAACTGGTATCCCGACTGTCGAGACCACTGACTTGGCCACTCATACGTTGCCCGTGGTTCATGAACTAGGACATGACTACAGGAACCCACACCATGAACCACCGTCTCGTGAGTAAAAAAATAAAATGACCGTATGGCCTTATTGGCCAGGAGACATCGTGTGGAGTTTTTTGGCAGCTTCGTGCAGGTCTTTCTATTTGACGTCACTTCGCCAACTTGGATTAGATTAGATTAATTATTCATTCCATAGACCCACAGAAGAGGGGATCCTTCTGGGTGTGGAACATGTCAGAAAAACACATTACAAAAATGTAATTAGAAAAACTTGAGTTTCATTAATTTTAATGATCCACAGTCAATAAACAGTAAAATTATGTACAAGATTTAAAATTAGACTTCCACTATTTACAGACTTAAGACTCACATCTGCTTTCCATATATCCATCACTCACACAGTAGGTAGTTACTTGGCTGTTACAACCAAGTATTGTCAAAAATTAAAGTATAATAAATTTTCATTAAAATGGTCTACTGCACTTGTTGAGAAATTCATGGATGGAACAGAAGGAGTTGGCCACCAAAAACTCTTTTAAATTATGTTTAAATTGTGCCTTGTCTGAAACTAAACTCTTAGTGGTTGCTGGTAACTTATTGAAAATATGCGTTGCTGAATACTGGGCAGGAGTAAGTGATTTTAAATCTTTATGTATATTGCTCTTATTCCTAGTATTGATACTGTGTACTAAGCAGTTAGCTGGAAAAAAGAATGTATTATTTGCAACAAACTTCATTAAAGAATAAATATACTGAGTAGCTGTGGTTAGTATGCCCAATTCTTTGAATAGGTTTCGACATGATGTTCTTGGATTTACACTACACGTTACTTCTGTACTCTAAAAAGTTTTTCTCTGTTTGGGGAGTTATTCCAAAATATGATACCATATGACATAATGGAGTGAAAATAAGCAAAATATGCTAGTTTTTTTATATTTATATTTCCTATGTCTGACATCATTCGCATTACAAACACAGACTTGTTTAGGCGCTTTAGCAGTTCCTTAGAATGTCACTCCCAACTAAATTTATTATCAAGCAGTAATCCCAAGAATTATACACTCTCAACTCCTCCTATTTCCATGTTATCATATTTTATACACACACTGGAAGGAAATATCTTGGAACTTCTGAACTGCATGTAGTGGGTCTTTGCAAAGTTTAATGACAGTGAATTGACTATGAACCACTTATTAATGTCTGTAAAAATTTGATTAGCTGCCCTTTCTAAATTTATATTTGATTTGCTATTTATTGCAATGTTTGTGTCATTTGCAAATAAGACAAACTTGGCATCTGGTAATGTAACAGATGGCAGATTGGGCGTCTATGAAGATGAAATAGAATGATTAGGACAATACAAACACCCAACTCCCAAGCACAGAAAATCTTCGAAACTGCCAGGAATTCAATCTGGGAGCCCGTGATCTAATGACAATAACACTATCCATTACAATGAAGAACTTCGGACGTCCCAGGGTAGGCTGCCATTAACAGCACAAGACAAACGGCTGCGTCTGGAGTGGTGGGCATAACTGGGAAGCGTGGACTGCTGAAGAATGACATCGCACTGTATTCAGCAATGAATCAAGGTATCGCACTATGCCGGGCGAACATCGTCGAAGAGCACAACGGAATTACGCCGGTAATCATGGTATGAGGGGAACCACCGGTTACGATTTCAGTTCATGGCTGGTAGTGATTCAGGACATTCTTACGCACAACAGTACGTCGTGGGCATCCTGTGTCCTCATGTGTTATCTCTCATGCTGCAGTACCGTGGTGCCATTTTTCAACAGAACATTGCTCTTCCAAGCGTAGCATGCATCTCTATGAAATGACTGCGTGATGCTGAGGAATTCCTGTGGCCAGCAAGGTCCCCAGAGCTGTCCCCAATAGAATATGTTTGGGACCAGCTTGGATGTCAACTCCGTCCCAGTCTCAGTATCCTGGATACATCGAGGACAGAGAGGCTGCAAGTCTACTGAGAAATTGTCTCATACTGTAAGGTTCTTCGCAAATTTGACTCGATTTTATAATCACTAAAATAACATCACATATCCTTTCAAACGGTGAAGTTCCTCTTCCGTTTCTGGGTGTTTTAATTTTTGTGTCAGGCAGTGTACAACAACAACTGAACCATGGAGTCATCCGTGTTGCATGGGGCAATGCCAAATGTTCCATTGCTTCGTCCCATAATTGTTAGAATCTCTCTCTCGCTTGCCTTCATTTCCCAATCTATTTCAACATCCCTTGTGTTTGATTTTTTTCCTGTTATCTGTTGGTCCAGCAACCCGTAAAAGTTGACTACCGTAAGTATCTACTGCTATTCATTTCATTTAACTGAAACACAAATCTAAAAGTTATTTTAATCGAAATGTTGCGGTATCTAAAGTCCAAACAGATGATCTTCGGTTACAACATGATTTTTTAGAAGAGTTTCAAACAATTAGAATCAACAGGAGAGTACAGTATTTTTTTTTTTTTTTTTTTTTTTTTTTTTTTGTAGTAGTAGTAGTAGTATTCAACCCCTCATTACCTTTAGAGTAGAGCAGCGAATGGCTTATCGACTAAGTTTTATTTAACTATTTTATTTTATATTCTGATTCTACTTATCTTGAAACATGAAATGCTAAAGGATCGAGAAATCTTAGAATTTTTCAATCTTTGTTCTATGATTGTGTTCATTACTTGAAATAGTAACTACAAGAAACCGGAAATTGGTTATTTCCGGAACCGCTTATTTTCAACGGTTTTAAGTCAATTTGAACTGGAGATGACAAACACGGTATAACCGAAAATCGGTTATTTTAGCGATAACCGCATTTCTCATTTCTGTCATACTGTCAGTGCTATCCAAGTTCTTGTCATCCCTGTCCATGTCTGGTCTCTGATTTCCATCTCATTTGCTAGCTTTACCCTATTATCTCTCTGTCAGCTTCTCCTGAAGATCTCATCCCTTCCGCACTGTCGCTGTACATTTCTGTTAGTATGTCATTGCTCACTTCCGACAGGAGCAAAATGAGGAAATTATTTGAAACATTGGTAATAAGACTAACATTACTGGAATATTTAAAGTTAATTTCTAAGCATATTGTAATTTTACACTGAAGAGCCAAAAGAACTGGTACACTAGCCCAATATCATCTAGGGCTTCCGCGAGCTCGCAGAAGTGCCGCAACACGACGTGGCATGGACTCAACTAATGCCCGAAGTAGTGCTGGATAGAACTGATACCGTGAATCCTGTAAGAGTACGAGGATGTGGAGATCTTGTCTGAACAGCACGTTGTAAGGCGTCCCAGGTACGCTCAATTATGTTCACCTCTGGGGAGTTTGGTGGCCAGAGGAAGTGTTTAAACTCAGAAGAGTGGTCCTGGAGTCACTCTGTAGCAATTCTGGATGTCTGGGGTGTCGCATTGTCCTGCTGGAATTGCCGAAGTTCTTAGGAATGCACAATGGACATGAATGGATGCAAGTGACCAGTCAGGGTGCTTACATACGTGTCACCTCTCAGAGTTGTATGTAGACTATCAGGGGTCCCATATCACTCCAAATGCACACGCCCCACACCATTACAGAGCCTCCACCAGGTTGAACAGTCCCGGCAGACATGCGGGGTCCATGGATTCATGAGATTGTCTCCTTACCCGTACACTTCCATCCGCTCGATACAATTTGAAACGAGACTCGTCTGACCAGGCAAAATGTTTCCAGTCATCAACAGTCCAATGTCGGTGTTGACGGGCCCAGGAGTACAGCTTTGTGTCGTGCAGTCATCAAGAGTACACGAGTGGGGCTTCGGCTCCGAAAGCCCTTATCGATGATGTTTCGTTGAATGGTTCGCACGCTGACACTTATTGATGGCCCAGCACTGAAATCTGCAACAACTTGCTAAAGGGTCGCACTTCTGTCACGCTGAACGATTTTCTTCAGTCGTCATTTGTCCCGTTGTTGCAGGGTCTTTTTCCGGCAGCAGCGATGTCGGAGATTTGATGTTTTACCGAATTGTTAATATCCACGGTACACTCGTGAATTGGTCGTACGGGAAAACCCCCACTTCACTGCTACCTCGGAGAAGCTGTGTCCCATTGTGCGCGGACTATAGCACCACGTTCAAACTCACTTAAATCTTGATAATCTGCCCCTGTAGCGCCCGCATCTCGTGGTCGTGCGGTAGCGTTCTCGCTTCCCACGCCCGGGTTCCCGGGTTCGATTCCCGGCGGGGTCAGGGATTTTCTCTGCCTCGTGATGGGTGGGTGTTGTGTGCTGTCCTTAGGTTAGTTAGGTTTAAGTAGTTCTAAGTTCTAGGGGACTGATGACCATAGATGTTCAGTCCCATAGTGCTCAGAGCCATTTGAACCATTTTTTTGCCCCTGTAGCAGCAGTGACAAATCTTAAAACTGCGCCAGACACTTCTTGTCTTATATAGGCGTTGCCGACCGCAGCGCCATATTCTGTCTTTTTATAAAATCTCTGTATTTGAGTACGCAGCCTGTACCAATTTCTTTGGTGCTTCAGTGTAATTTACTAAGGATGTCTGATTACATGTAAGAGAGGGTCTGAAGGCCCTGGTCTTTCCAGATGAAATAAATGCATAAGTAAGTGAATATAGTTTCGATGGCACTGACGGCGCTTCATACTGGTATTTCATTGGAGAAAAACTTTTGTAGACCTCAACAAAATGTTGTTGTTGTAGCTGAAAACGTGTGTGCATTCCTTGTTGCGCACACCATGCTGCCCGGACATTGGCGCCTTACCAGAACTTTTCGCCGCAACGTCGCACTATTGATCCTGTTGGGAAAGTCAGTTCCCTCGTGCGTGCTCTCTGAGCAAGGCAATCGTCCGCCCATACATATGTTACGCCACCGCAGTCGCCGAATGCAGTTTTAGTCTCAGGGCAGAATGCGGAGCTGTAAATTGTAATTCGCTATTAACAACCGTGAGTATCTTTCTTTGACGGAACCATATCGTTGTTTCAATATCTACCCTTGGTTGTTTGCTCTGCAGTTGTTGCACTCTGGTAGCCGGTAGACGATGGGAGTATACCTGTTTTGGATTTGTCACTGGCCTGCTACTAAAGGCATTTACGCCGAAGAGGCGAAATGTTATACTATAAGAGGAATGTACGTTAGAACGTAACGTCACCATTGGGACACACGCATAATACGAACGTGCTGATCTCTAATGTGGCTGATCAACATTTATTTGACATTTGCGTAAGCGATCATTTTTTCACGACAGCATGTGAACCACAAATCTTCTGAAACATTGCATCTCTACAAATAGTGACACAAAACATTACTTTGTCTCTGTGTTATTCTATTCAACCTTCTAAGATTCAACTGTCGCGGACAGTTCATTATTCATGGAACATTTATATCAAAAATATACATCTAATTATACGACCGTATCATCCCATTTCAGAATGCTTGGAGAAATTTTGCTTACCCTCCTTCCCCGGAGCTCGATAACCAAGTGGTGGAGCCGACAAATCTTATAGTCTTCCTCCTTGCACCACAGGAATATGTTTAGAATTGGCCAGAACACACTTCCACCATACATTCTTGTCTAACTTGACATAAGAAATAAACTACAAATTAAGTATGTAACAAACAACACTAATGCAGGAGTAGGTCTTATAGTGAATGAGAAAATAGGAATGTAACTTTCGATGAACAATATACTGAATGCATTATCATGACAAAGACACAAAAGGCCGGCTTTGTTTTCTTTCTCGCAGTTGGCAGGCCGCAGTTGGCAGCTTGTTGTAGAATTTTGGAACACGTATTACGTTCGAGTATAATGACTTTTCTGGAGACTAGAAATCTACTCTGTAGGAATCAGCATGGGTTTCAAAAAAGACGATCGTCTGAAACCCAGTATGCCCTGTTCGTCCACGAGACTCAGAGGGCGCCGGGCGGAGTGGCCGTGCGGTTCTAGGCGCTACAGTCTGGAACCGAGCGACCACTACGGTCGCAGGTTCGAATCCTGCCTCGAGCATGGATGTGTGTGATGTCCTTAGGTTAGTTAGGCTTAAGTAGTTCTAAGTTCTAGGGGACTGATGACCTCAGAAGTTAAGTCCCATAGTGCTCAGAGCCATTTGAGCCAAAGACACAAAAGCAATACCACCACAATAGTACAAGTTTATTTACCTACTGTACTAGCTCTGCAGATGTTGAAGAGACTGAAAAAATGCATGAAGATAAGAGAAATTATTCATATCAGGAAGGGAGGCGAGAAGTTAATTGTGAGGGGGGACCAGAAATCAGTAGTAAGATAAGGAAGAGAAGGAAAAACAGTAGAACATGTATTGGGGGAAAGATATGAAACGGGAAGCCGACTGCTTGGATTTTGCCAGGAACTTAGTCTAATGATTGCTAACCTTTAAGAGTCATGGAAGATAGTTGTATAATTGCAAGATACCTAGAGGCACCCGTAGGTAACAAATACATCATGTTAAGGTAAGACAGAGAGTTAAAAACCTGTTTTTAAACTGCAAAAAAATTCTAGAAGCACATGTGGAGTCTGCCTATAATTTATTGCTTATGAACTGCAGATTGGAGCTGAAAATATTAGAGGAAGGTAAGAAATTGAGATCGGATCTGGATAAAGTGAAAGAACGAGAGGTTGTTGAGAGTTCCGAGGGGAGCGATAGAAGACTATTGTCTGAAACAGTGGAAAGGAACACAGTGGAAGACAAGTGGGTAGCTTCGAGAGCTGAAACAATGAAGACACTAGAGGAACGACTCGGCAGAAGTACAAGATTCAGTAGAAATCGTCTGATAACATAGGAGATGTTGTATTTAACTGACGAAGGGAGAAAACGTAAGCCAAGCAACAAAAGTTAATACAGACAACAAAAAATATTATTGACAGCAAGTGAAAACTGGCAATGCAGGAATGTAAAAACACGCATAACGTGGGGAAAGATAGAAGCTGCCCAGAAGAAAATTAAAGAGACCTTTGGAGAAAAGAGACGCAGCTATATGTACATCAAGAGCTCGGGTGGCAAGCCAGTACGATACAAAGAAGGTAAGGCTAGAAGATGGAAAAGGTAAGGCTAGAAGATGGAATGAACATATAGAATGGCTATACAAAGGAACCGAACTCTGGGACAATATTATGGAACGGGAAGAGGAAGTAGATGATAATCAGATGAGAGATATGATACTGCGAGAAGAATTTGACAGAGCACTGAAAGTCACGAAACAAGTCATCTGGGAATGACGTCAATCCCTCAGAATTATTTACGTATCTGGGAGAATATATTATGACGAAATCATTCCAGCTGGTTTGAAAGAAGTATCAGACAAGCGAAATACCTTCACGTCGCAAGAATGTAACAATTTAAATTTCAAAGAAGCTTGGCGCTAACGGATGTGAATACTGCCGAACAATCAGTTTAATAAGTCGTTGTTGCGAAATACTGATACGAATTATTTATTGAAGAATGGGAACACTGGTAAAAGACGACCTCGGGGAAAATCTGTTAGCGTTCCACAGAAATTTTGAAACAAGATTGGCTGAAAAAAGGCAAATCCACATATAGCAGTCGAGGATTTATAGACAAGTTTGTCTGGACAACACTTTTTAAAATTCTAAAGGTAGTTGGGATAAAAACAGGGAACGAAAGTTTGTTGACAATTTTTACAAAAACGTAACAACTGTTGTAAGAGTCGAAGAGCACGAAAGGGCGGCAATAGTTTAGAAGACAGTGGGCGGAGCTGTAGCCTATCTACTGTGTTATCCAATCTGGCTATTGAACAAGCAGTGTAGAAAACCAAAGAGAAATTTGTATGGGAAATAAAAAACAAAATAAAAAAATAGAAACTTAGAGATTTGCCAGTAAAAATGTAATTATGTCAAAGGCGAAGATACGTTGAACGGAATGCATAGCGAAGTGATGAAATTAAAATAAGAGTAACGGAATGTACTCACATTTAATCAATTCTGAGAGAATTTGATTAAAAAATGAGCCCCTAAAAGTAGTGGGTGGGTTTTGCCTTTTGGGCAGTAAAATAAATGATGATGGCCGAAGTAAAGCTGATATAAAATATAAACTGGCAATAGCAATAAAACGTTGCTGAAGAAGCGAAATTCGTTGACATTGTACCTAAATTAATATTTTGTATATTAGAAGTTGGAGGGGGAGAAACGATAGGAACTAATGTTATAAGTTGGATCGGTTGTGGGATATCTGTGGCGACGTGTGAAAATGTGTGCCAGACCAGGACACGAACCTGGGATCTCCTGCATACCAGGTAGTTGCGTTTACCACTGAGTCATCCGTACACAATGTTTATAGAAGATGCGCGGACTATCTTGGCACACTGCCCAGTAACCAGTAGATACCGGGTTCGACTCCCAGTCCAGCACACACTTTCACTCGTCGTCGCTGATTCCGTGTCAAGTCTCTATGCAACTGACATCAGGAGTTTCTTTCCTTTCTCCTTCTTCAGTTTCCATATAATGTATCACAACTACGAATTCTATGTGGTGTCTGTTGTTTCGGACAAGTTTTCATATAATTGATTCGTCTCGATTGACAACGACTCCACCTTCTTCAGTGCCGAGAGGCGTGCCGAAATATTCTGCGCGGTTATGATAAACACCTGTTAACGAAAGTGCCTAGTAAGCAGTAGATACCGGATTCGACTCCCAATCCGGGACAATTTTCGCCGCTGATTCCGCGTGAAGTCCCGATGCTGCTGACATAAATAGTCCCTTCTCTTTCTCCTCTCCTCGACATTCAATTTACATTCAAGGATCAGACAACAAAGAAAAATAATTTTAATGCTAAAATAAGGGGTCTGTCACATCCGAGACATCAAGCAATTATCAATGTGGTAGTCGACGGAAGTGTGCAGGGTAAAAATTGTATATGCATATCAAGCAGGTTCAAATGGATGTACGTTATAGTAATTGTTCAGAGATGATGAGATTTATTACAACAGACTAGCCTATGGAACTTCATCAAACTAGTTATTGGACTGAAGACCGCAACAACAACAAGCTATGAAATTGCAGCTACGATCTTAAACGGGTACTCAAGAGATGCGAAAATCGTGTCTTTAGTCCATCGCGATCTAATTTTACTCGTATATTACCAAAAGCATTACACTGATGCAGTCTCATACCCAGAGACAACTTATCCGTGACCTTGTATTTGAACAACGCGTCTATGTTAGGGAGGGAGAAATCCAGCGTCATCCAGGTGGGAAAAGCGTGCTCTTTTCGCCTAATGGGCGCCAAGTCTCCCGGATGCTCTACCACAGTAGCTGAAACAAGCTGTTACTTGACTTAAGTACAATCACCCCATCCCTGCGCATTTATTACATCTGATACCTCACAGCACAATTTCGACCACTGTATTATGAAGCACTAACTTCTGTCTTATAGAACGCTCTTGTAACAATAAGCTGATAGGTGAATTTTATGTAAAATGTTTGTGTGGTTGAAGTTTGAAGGTGAAGGGGAGGATCTTAAAAGATTGTGAAAGAATTATTTTGAATTGTACGAGGACGAGTCAAATGAAAACCTTAAAATTTTTTAAAAATATTATTTATTGTGCAGTAGTGGTACAAAGCTGTATCACATTTCAACATAATCTCCCCCACGCTCAGTGCAAGTCCTCCAGTGCTTACAAAGTGCATCAATTCCTTCCGAAAAAAATTCTTTTGGTAGTCCGCGCAACCACTCATGCACCGCGTGGCGTACCTCTTCATCAGAACGGAACTTCTTTCCTCCCATTGCGTCTTTGAGTGGTCCAAACATATGGAAATCACTTGGGGCAAGGTCTGGTGAGTATGGTGGATGAGAAAGACACTCAAAATGCAGATCTGTGATTGTTGCAACTGTTGTACGGGCAGTGTGGGGCCTTGCATTGTCATGTTGCAAAAGGACACCTGCTGACAGCAATCCACGTCGCTTTGATTTGGTTGCAGGCTGCAGATGATTTTTTAGGAGATCTGTGTATGATGCACTGGTGACAGTGGTCCCTCTAGGCAAGTAATGCTCCAAAATGACGCCCTTTTCGTCCCAAAAGAGAGTTAGCATAACCTTCCCTGCTGATAGTTCTGTTCGAAACTTCTTTGGTTTTGGTGATGAGTAATGGCGCCGTTCCTTGCTCGCTCTCTTCGTTTCTGGCTGGTGGAAGTGAACCTAGGTTTCGTCTCCAGTAACGATTCTTGCAAGGAAGCCATCACCTTCTTGTTCAAAGCGCCGAAGAAGCTCTCCACAAGCATCAACACGTCGTTCTCTCATTTCAGGAGTCAGCTGCCGTGGCACCCATCTTGCAGACACTTTATGAAACTGGAGCACATCATGCACAGTGTGGTGTGCTGACCCATGACTAGTCTGTAAACATGCTGCAATGTCATTCAGTGTCGCTCGGAGGTTTTCCTTCATTATGGCTTCAACTACTGCAATGTTCTGTGGAGTCACAACTTGTTGTGCCTGACCTGGACGAGGAGCATCTTCCACTGAAGTCACACCATTTGCGAACTTCCTACTCCATTCGTAGACTTGCTGCTGTGACAGACATGCATCACCGTACTGAACCTTCATTTGTCGATGAATTTCAATAGGTTTCACACCTTCACTACGCAAAAACAGAATAACAGAACGCTTTTCTTCCCTCGTGCAAGTCGCAAGTGGGCGGCCATCTTTATACTGATACTGCGACGGTGTGTGTGTGCACCTGCACTATGCTGCCACCTACAGGCCATTCTGCACGCTGTTTGTAGCACGCTTACCAACTTACAGGACAACGGCGCGAAATTTAAATTTGGTTTAAGATTTTCATTTGACTCACCGTCGTAAAATCGCCTCTAACCAAGAAGAGGACTATTCTCTGGTAAGCATGTGCTGTCCTCGCTTGTTTCCTTCGACACTCATACGTAACAACTCACGCCAACGAGATACAAATTACTGGTATGATTAAGAGATTCAGAATGGAAAGTTCATCCGGCAGTGGAGTGTGCGCTGTTCGTCTTAACGTACTAAACACTGTTCTGGACCGGGATGGCCGTCTTGCAGAGACTATGTTCTTATCGACAGAGGTAATCAGGTACGACTAGCCACTCGCTCTCACAGCACCAATTCCACCAGTTCCTGTGTGCTAATTCCTAAACTCCACGGAAGCTCTTCTCTCCACCTTGCTGGTCACACTTCGAGAATTGAGTTTGTGCCGCTTCCTTATGTGCAGTCCTATGGCATCGACTGCACACCGACCAACACCATGCCGCGAAACACTATCTAGAACGCGCTTGCCTGCGCCAATGGGAAGAGCGGGCAGCGACACACCTCCAAGAGTTCAGCGCCCCCTGCCAACGCTGACTTAGCCGTCCGCCCATTGCTGGTCGGCCGAAATTCGGTTGCAGACTTGAAGAGCGTCAGAACTGAGTAATAGGAAGACGATATTTAGCCTGCGTTCTGCTAGTAGTAATAGAGAGTAAAGTACTTGCATGCAGGAGGCACAGGAAGCCACTTCATAAAGAGAAATATTTCTTTTCTTTTTAGAAATAAAGTGTTCAATTAATCTTGAAGGTTTTGGACAGATGATTTTGGATTCCTGCCTCCGGCCATTGCAACTTCTCTCTTTCCTTGTTTGTGTCGGTGCTGACCCCCACAGTAGCCGACACAACACTTTTAAGTCTATCTTAATGGCGTACATATAAGCTTTATCTCAGGTGCTAATGTTATCAATGAAATTTAATCTGTGCCAATAACCTTGGGTGAACCACCGATTTTAAGGGGCCTGGTTATTTTTTTTTTTTACTAGTACAAAAAAAAACGTTGCTGGGAGCTGTAACGCCGCTTCCTTTTGACGAAAAATGAATAATATGAAAATAGTACCCCAAAGCCCAAGAGCCCCAAAAACCAAGTTCCAAATTTCATTAAAAAAAAACAAAGTCCCTTTTGTAATAATGTTGCTTGAATAGTAGCACGTAGATAGAAAAGAAATTCAGTACCAAGTAGCTTAGTGTTTTGAAAAAGAAAGAAATAAAGAAGATAGAATCCCATTAGTCTCAAAATAAAATCATAGTAGATCGCAAAGTACCGTAATTAGAAATCACGGAGTAGGACGAACGATCTCAAAGAATACTCCTTATGAGTACTCTTTGAGAATCGTGTGAAATACCTAAGAAAGAGCCATGCACTGTTACGACAGTTTGTCGAAACAAGTACCTCAGCGTGTGCTCGTGTACGTGGGCGCAACGAGATTGTTTTGTTCAAAATGGCTCTGAGCACTATGGGACTTAACATCTGTGGTCATCAGTCCCCTAGAACCTAACTAACCTAAGGACATCACACACATCCATGCCCGATGCAGGATTCAAACCTGCGACCGTAGCAGATTGTTTTGTGAACGCTAAAGATTCGCGATCTACTACGACGCACTGAACTTGTAAAAAGTAAATCAGTAACTTCAAATAGGATATCGTGTAGAATCCAGATTGTGAAAGATTCGAAATTGTCTTAAATTGAATATTTTCAATAAAAGACTGGACATTACCCAAAGTTAGAAACTATTAGTGGTGGACCGATATAGAGACTAAACTTTGAAACCGAATTGTGAGAAAAGAATTAACTTTCGTAAAATCAGTTAATGGACTCTGGAAATTGCACAATATCTTGGAGTGAAGTATGCGTCATTAATTCCACCCAGATAGGAAAAGCTACTTCCTTATGGCAATGTTAGGATGTGAAAATAATGCAATAAACCAGCATTCAGTGTTATTACTGCGTTAATAACTTCGTTCAATCCATTCAGTATTGTGTACTCAGTAAATACACTCCTGGAAATTGAAATAAGAACACCATGAATTCATTGTCCCAGGAAGGGGAAACTTTATTGACACATTCCTGGGGTCAGATACATCACATGATCACACTGACAGAACCACAGGCACATAGACACAGGCAACAGAGCATGCACAATGTCGGCACTAGTACAGTGTATATCCACCTTTCGCAGCAATGCAGGCTGCTATTCTCCCATGGAGACGATCGTAGAGATGCTGGATGTAGTCCTGTGGAACGGCTTGCCATGCCATTTCCACCTGGCACCTCAGTTGGACTAGCGTTCGTGCTGGACGCGCAGACCGCGTGAGACGACGCTTCATCCAGTCCCAAACATGCTCAATGGGGGACAGATCCGGAGATCTTGCTGGCCAGGGTAGTTGACTTACACCTTCTAGAGCACGTTGGGTGGCACGGGATACATGTGGACGTGCATTGTCCTGTTGGAACAGCAAGTTCCCTTGCCGGTCTAGGAATGGTAGAACGATGGGTTCGATGACGGTTTGGATGTACCGTGCACTATTCAGTGTCCCCTCGACAATCACCAGTGGTGTACGGCCAGTGTAGGAGATCGCTCCCCACACCATGATGCCGGGTGTTGGCCCTGTGTGCCTCGGTCGTATGCAGTCCAGATTGTGGCGCTCACCTGCACGGCGCCAAACACGCATACGACCATCATTGGCACCAAGGCAGAAGCGACTCTCATCGCTGAAGACGACACGTCTCCATTCGTCCCTCCATTCACGCCTGTCGCGACACCACTGGAGGCGGGCTGCACGATGTTGGGGCGTGAGCGGAAGACGGCCTAACGGTGTGCGGGACCGTAGCCCAGCTTCATGGAGACGGTTGCGAATGGTCCTCGCCGATACCCCAGGAGCAACAGTGTCCCTAATTTGCTGGGAAGTGGCGGTGCGGTCCCCTACGGCACTGCGTAGGATCCTACGGTCTTGGCGTGCATCCGTGCGTCGCTGCGGTCCGGTCCCAGGTCGACGGGCACGTGCACCTTCCGCCGACCACTGGCGACAACATCGATGTACTGTGGAGACCTCACGCCCCACGTGTTGAGCAATTCGGCGGTACGTCCACCCGGCCTCCCGCATGCCCACTATACGCCCTCGCTCAAAGTCCGTCAACTGCACATACGGTTCACGTCCACGCTGTCGCGGCATGCTACCAGTGTTAAAGACTGCGCTGGAGCTCCGTATGCCACGGCAAACTGGCTGACACTGACGGCGGCGGTGCACAAATGCTGCGCAGCTAGCGCCATTCGACGGCCAACACCGCGGTTCCTGGTGTGTCCGCTGTGCCGTGCGTGTGATCATTGCTTGTACAGCCCTCTCGCAGTGTCCGGAGCAAGTATGGTGGGTCTGACACACCGGTGTCAATGTGTTCTTTTTTCCATTTCCAGGAGTGTAATTATCTGTGCGACGACATTGATTGTCCAAGGAACGCGGCGCGCATAAGTACTCTTTGATGCAATAACAAATTATCGCTCTGTTACGAACTACTAGGCTCAAGTAAACTGAAAAACTTGAGTGGAGATATTGGTGTTGAATATATACTGAAGCTATGATTAATACCGGAATAAGATCTGATATATCCCTACTTGTAGCTGTGTTTAAACACGCCGGGGACCACGTAATTGCTTGACCTGATCGAGACAAATAATATGCACTCGGTGGGATTTCAGCGCAGCCCAAATAGATTTTTTATATAACGTCAATATGTACAGCTCTACCGCTAGTTACCCAGACTGCGACGTTATAGAGCCTAAATGTTCATCTGACGCATAACCAAGATATTCCAACACTACATGGACTCTGGACAAACACTTGAACTAAAAGTTCTTCCAACAAATAAAAACTGCCCCATACTGTGAACAATTACAGTTTTTCATTTTAAAAGTTCATATCACTACAGGAAATCTTAAATGTCGCAAACACATATTTCTCATCAGTTCACTCTCACTCATGAAGATTTTTTTGTCTGTACGTGATCTGTCCAAAAAACTCAGGAACATTTTAATTTGGCGCCAATGGTGTGCTGGAGCGAAATGCGGTTGGCATCCATGCACACGCCTGTGTTAATGTTATCTGCCGGAAGTTTTATTGTTGTATGTCTGTTTGTTATTGTTCAGTGTTGTATTGATTAGAACGTTGGTCGCGCAGTTTGAGAATTTCGAGATTGCAGAATTAGAGGAGCAGCGCTTCTGCATTAAATTTTGCGTGAAACTCAAGAAAACCATTACAGAGACACACCCACTGATACAGGAAACCATACTTGGTGTTAGAAATGCACCACACGGTTTAAAAATGGAACGAAACTGTGCGTGGCAATCGAAGACTGACTGTCCGAGAGATTTCAGACGAATGTAATATTTCAGTTGGATCATGAAAAGTTGGCACAGCATCTTGGAACGCCCGTGTTACCTTCAAGTTCGTCCCACGGTTCGTGGTCCAAGACCAGAAACAACTTCGCCTCGTAGTCTTTGGGGAGCTTCTATCTTAAAGTTTATCTTAAAGTATCTTTATTTATTCGTTAATGTCAACTTTGTCCCCTTCGAACTAATCCTCCTCAGATACAATACACTTGCGCCAGCGCTTTTTTCCAATCTTGAGAGCACTTCTGGAACTTATTTTTTGTTATGGTGTTCAGCTCCTTAAGTGATTTTGTTTTTATAGCAAAAATGGGAAGATTAGGTTTAAAGTCCCGTCGACATTTATTTATTTATTTATTTATTTATTTAACCTGGCAAGATTAGGGCCATCAGGCCCTCTCTTACATCTAACCAGGCATTCTACTTATTTTACATTCATACGTTTTAGTAGGCATGTTAAACTACATCTAGTACAAAAAGTGAAATAAACAATTAGAAAGGTACACCTGGAAAAATACATACATATAGAGTTTATATTCGTAGATCATAAGTACTGTTATAATTAGACATTATTGAAGAGACAAATTTTAGATAGGAGTGCTGGCAGCAGGGAGTATGAGGGAGACTCATGGTGAAGGGAGGAGAAGAATAGACATGATGAAACATAATTAAGGAAATATAAAGGAAAAGAAGATTGCCTGGCTAATAGAGATAGATGAAGGGGAAGGCATCTCAGAAGCAAGATAGAAGACACTAGCTTTGCTATTTGACAGATGAGAGGATTGGCCTGGTACATTAATTTTGTGGAGAACTTTATGAGGATGATAGTAGGAAAGGCTTCAACTTCTTCTTAAAAGCAGCAGGAGATTGAATTTTGCGCAAGGTAAGGGGCAGTTTGTTCCAGAGGCGGACAGCGGCAACTGAGAAGGAGTTTGCAAAAGTTTTTGTTTTGTGAGTGGGCACAGTTAGGATACCAAATAAGAGTGACCTCGTGTTTCGATTATGATGGCATGACAGGTTTTTAATCTCTGAAGCAAGGTACTGGGGTGCTTGCGCGACGAGGAGTCTGTGAAGTAGACATAGAGTGTGGCAGTCACGCAATTTGTCCGGCCGCAGCCACTTTAGCTCGGAGTATAAAGCACTAACATGATCATATCGGCGAATGTTGCAGGTGTAACGCACACAGGCATTCATGGTTAGCTCTAGGCGTCTTTTGTTTTCACTACTCGTGCTTTGTTGAATCACATCACAATAGTGGAGGTTCGGTAGAACGAGTGCTTGCACGAGCTGGCGTTTCAAGTCCTGTGGAAATATGTTCCGAAACTTTTTGAGAGCATAGAGACAAGCAGACGTCTTTTGGCACACTGCGACTGTATTCTCCGCCCAGTTGAGATGCTCATCCAAAGTTACACCCAAGTTCTTCACTGTTTTCTGATATGGTATTGGAGTACCGTCGAGTAGAATAGGAGGTAGCCGTTCGCGGAAATCTGAACTTACTAATTTCTGATGGGCTATTAAGATTACTTGCGTCATTTTTGCATTTAGTTTAAGCCCCAGGCTTTTCGCCCATGTCACTACCAAAGACAGATCATCATTCATCTGAGCGATTGCAGTGTTTACGTCTTCAGGTCTGACGCTTAGGTAGAGCTGGAGGTCGTCGGCATAGAAATGATATTTACAGGAGGAAAAGCTTTTGGATCGCGCGAATCAGAACGAGATGTTCCTTAAGAGAATCACAACTTGTGATGAGACGTGGGTCTACGTTTATGATGTTCAGACGGAGCTTCAGTCTTCACAAAGGGTAGGGAAAGGTTTTCAATACTAGAAAAATTCGTCAGGTCAGGTCAAATGTCAAAGGCATGCTGATGGTTTTCTTTGACTTTGAATTCGTGCCACAGGGACAAACTGTTAATAGATCGTATAATCGTGACGTGCTGCGTCATCTGAGAGAAAATTTGAGAAGGGAACGGCCTGAAATGTGGCGTGATAATTCATCGCTCTTGCATCACGATAACGCATCCGCACATTCATCCCTGTTGGTGCGTGGCTATTGCACAAAAAACGAAATAATTGTGCTACCTCATCCTCCTTAGTCTCCAGACGTGGCCACTACAACTTTTTTTATTTGCACAGCTGAAAATCCCGTTGAAAGGACGAATATTTGCGACGATAGACGGGATAAAAGAAAATTCACAGACTGCTCTTCACACTGGCAAGAGGCGTACCAAAACTGCTTCCAGAGGTGGAAACGTCGTTGGGAGCTGTGTATCAATTGTAGAGTATTTCGAAGAGAACCGTGCACAATAAGTATAAGGCAAGCGTAGAAAAATTTTGTGGACGAAGTTCCGGAAATTTTGGTAGAGACGTCGTATGTGAGAAGGTTAATCCGAGAAACTACTGCAGGGATGCTGATACTCGCAAGGTTTATACTGATAGGTAGACTAACTCACGAGGAGCGTGTGCGTATAATTTATAATTGTATTAATGATTAGTGTGTAATAATCATATGGTTTTCTGTTCCATATTTAATTGGCATTTGCAAGACCATTGTGTCTCAATAATGACACTTACGAATTGACGAGCTACAGGAGAGGTAGTATCTGGCGATAAAAATGGTATAGTACGGATACAGCCGCCGCAACTTCAGAGACCAGTGAAACTTGATCCGAATCTTCACTACACACATATCTCTTATGTCTACATTTTACGAAGGCTATTTTTTTTCCAAGGTCCGGTCAGTTTCGAAATGGAAACCAGTATGAAAATAAAAAATGTTTTGTTTGCAACATTTAACTACACCTTCCACATACTTCTCCACAAAGTCGTCGCGGCGACTTACACATTGGTCTTAGTGTTGCGTCAACTTTCCAGTACCCTCGCAATAGAAGGCAGCCGCCTGTGCTTTCCTACAATTCTCTACACTGGTCTGCAGCTCGTTATCTGTGAGAAAACGTTGTCCTCATATCTCGTAGTACACGTGAGCAAGAGATGGAGATCAGGAAGGGTGATCAAACACTTCCCGTCGATAACACTGCAAGAGCGTCTTTGATTAAGCTGCAGCGTGCAGCAACATTTCTCTTCGCTTATTCTGAACTGCTCTTCGTAGATGATTTTCTCGAATCGCTTGATCCACTTGCTGAACAAGATCATAGGTTGACATTCGCTTCCTTTCTTGACCGCCTGCATCATAAACGTCTGTACGTCCCACTTCAAAGTTCCTGCACCATTGTTGCATATTTCTGTCACTCATGACGTTACGTTATATGGGCTGTATGAAATCGGGCGGGACCCTTTGGCATGAAGAACTCGAATGATAGTACGCATTACAGACTTGGCGGAGACACTATTGTTCAAGGCACCTTTATGCGTTCAGTGTATGCTCAGAACTGAAGGAGTGCAACGTGACGCATTCGACGGGCATACCAGAGGCATTGTGCAACATATTTACGAAAAGCTTCATCGGATTTTCACTGTGTTGTTAATTTCGCGACCGTTCCGACTTGAAAAAAAATATTGCCTTTGTATGAAATGAAGTCCCACGCAACGTTTTTCTGACTGTGTATTAAGGGTAATTTCAGGAACTGCTATACTTTTCTTGCAGCGGTATGCCATAGGTCCCTAGAAGAGCGTAGCGTTCCAAAAGATTGGAAAAGGGCACAGGTCATCCCCGTTTCCAAGAAGGGACGTCGAACAGATGTACAGAACTATAGACCTATATCTCTAACGCCGATCAGTTGTAGAATTTTGGAACACGTATTATGTTCGAGTATAATGACTTTTCTCGACACTAGAAATCTACTCTGTAGGAATCAGCATGGGTTTCGAAAAAGACGATCGTGTGAAACCCAGCTCGCTCTATTCGTCCGCGAGACTCAGAGGGCGATAGACACGGGTTCCCAGGTAGACGCCGTGTTTCTTGACTTCCGCAAGGCGTTCGATACAGTTCCCCACAGTCGTATAACGAACAAAGTAAGAGCATATGGACTATCAGACCACTTGTGTGATTGGATTGGAGAGTTCCTATATAACAGAACGCAGCATGTCATTCTCAATGGAGAGAAGTCTTCCGAAGTAAGAGTGATTTCAGGTGTGCCGCTGGGGAGTGTCGTAGGACCGTTGCTATTCACAATATACATAAATGACCTTGTGGATAACATCAGAAGTTCACTGAGGCCTTTTGCGGATCATGCTACAGTATATCGAAAGGTTGTAACGATGGAAAATTGTACTGAAATGCAGGAGGATCTGCAACGAATTGACGCATGGTGCACGGAATGGCAATTGAATCTCAATGTAGACAAGTGTAATGTGCTGCGAATACATAGAACGAAAGGTCCTTTATCATTTAGCTACAATATAGCAGGTCAGCAACTGGAAGCAGTTAATTCCATAAATTATCTGGGAGTATGCATTAGGAGTGATTTAAAAATGGAATATCATATAAAGTTGATCGTCGGTAAAGCAGATGCCAGAGATTCATTGGAAGAATCCTAAGGAAATGCAATCCGAAAACAAAGGAAGTAGGTTACAGTACACTTGTTCATCCACTGCTTGAATACTGCTCACCGGTGTGGGATCCGTACCAGATAGGGTTGATAGAAGAGATAGAGAAGATCCAATGGAGAGCAGCGCGCTTCGTTACAGGATCATTTAGTAATCACGAAAGCGTTACGGAGATGATAGATAGACTCCAGTGGAAGACCCTGCAAGAGAGACGCTCAGTAGCTCGGTACGGGCTTTTGTTGAAGTTTCGAGATCATACCTTCACCGAGGAGTCAAGGAGTATATTGCTCCCTCCTACGTATATCTCGCGAAGAGACCATGAGAATAAAATCAGAGAGATTAGAGGCCACACAGAGGCATACCGACAATCTTTCTCTCCACGAACAATACGAGACTGAAATAGAAGGGAGAACCGATAGAGGTACTCAAGGTACCCTCCGCCACACACCGTCAGGTGGCTTGCGGAGTATAGATGTGGATGTAAATGTAGCTGTAGATGTAAAAGGGGGGTTGCGTGTTCTCTGGTGGCATATGGTGGGTCGGGTAGAGTCAGAAGCCTTCCGAAAGCATTATAGTCCCTTGATTAGTCCAGTAGCTCATATGGTTATATCAAGCACACATCTGGCTGCACTGAGAGGTGGGCCTCTACCAATTGCTCCAGCAGCGAAGCGTTGGTTACCGGCAGCTGCTTTGTTCCGATTGGCCCAGGCCTGGTACGACCCCGAATAATTAACATCTCTGGGCGAGTGGCCAAGCTATGTCATGGCTGATTTGGCAGGCTGACACGACCCACCGCGTCCCATGCAGCCGGCTGATAGCGACTGGCACTAGCATTACCTCTACCCCCCCCCTCCCCCCCCCCCCACCCAATTGGCAGGTGGCTAGAAGGGTCAGAGTTCGATCCTCAGACCATCAGGGGTGGTTAGATCCTCTGGCAGGCACTCCTGTCGAGATTACGGTGAAATCGAGCAACCTTATGATAGAAGCTGACTGTGATGGAAGCCTATTCTATGGATAACCTGCCTGGCTGAACATTCTGTGCAGCGTTGAGCCCTCTTGTCTAGGCTTGTGCCGTGCTGTACGGATTTTGACACAGTCTTCACTAATAGAATGATTCACGAGGAAGATTTGCGTATACAATTTACAAATATTTCGTGCAAACTGGCTGAACTATAAATGGAAATGCCGTGTGGCTAGGACCTCCCGTCGGGTAGACCGTTCGCCTGGTGCAAGTTTTTCGAGTTGACGCCACTTCAGCGACTTGCGTGTCGATGGGGATTAAATGATGATGATGGTAAGGACAACACAACACCCAGTCCCTGAGTGGAGAAAATCTCGGACCCAGCAGGGAATCGAACACAGGCCGTTAGGGATGACATTCGGTTGCGTTGACCACTCAGCTACCAGGGGCGGACGGCTGAACTATGATGAATCAATGTACGCTGTCCCACATTTCTGTCTGTACCTGAAAGCAAATCTCGTGGACAACAGTAGGGATTTTGATACGGTTTTCATTAATAGAGTGATCCACGAGGAAGGGTCGTGCATATACGACGGTAAGTCAATTATTATCTGCAAAGTAGCTATAAAATTTTCTGGTAATCAAATTGGAAACTTACAAGAACATCACTTTTCGACATAGTCTCCTTGCGCTTCAACGCACTTGGTCAATCGTTGTACAATCTTCCTGATGCCCTTATAAAAAAAAGTTCTCGGTTGAGCTGCGAGACAGGAATGCACCGCTTCTTTCACTGCTTCGCCCGAGGCAAATCGACGGCCCCTTAATGCCTGTTTGAGTGGATCAAACAAGTGGTAGTCAGAAGGGGCAAGATCGGGACTATATGGAGGATGATCCAGTACTTCAGATTTGAGTTTCTGGAGGGTTTCAGCAGTGTGGGCAGCAGTGTGCGGACGGGCATTATCGTGCAATAACACCACACCTTTTGACAGCAATCCTCGGCGTTTGCTTCGAATTGCAGGCTTTGACCTGGCAGTAAGCATCTCGCTGTAACGTACACTGTTCATTGTTGTGCCCCTTCCCCCGCAATGTTCCAGTACTGGACCTTATGCGTCCCAAAAAATCGCCGGCCGGAGTGGCCGAGCGGTTCTAGGCGCTACAGTCTGGAACAGGGCGACCGCTACGGTCGCAGGTTCGAATCCTGCCTCGGGCATGGATGTGTGTGATGTCCTTAGGTTAATTAGGTTTAATTAGTTCTAAGTTCTAGGCGACTGATGACCTCAGAAGTTAAGTCGCATAGTGCTCTGAGCCTTTTGAACAATTTATTTTTAACCCTAAAAACCGTATGCATAAGTTTTCCTGCGGACAGTTGGGTTTTGAACTTTTTCTTGCACGGCGAATTTGGATGTTCCCATTCCATACTCTGCCGTTTACTCTCCGGCTCGTAATAATGGATCCATGTTTCGCACCAGTAATGATCATGTCTAAGAAGTTGTTCCCTTCGTTACCATAGCGATCCAAATGTTTTTTGCAGATGTCCAAGCGAGTTTGTTTATGCAACTGTGTGAGTTGCACAAACTTTATGAAACCCAAGTCTGTTGTGGATAATGTCGTAGGCAGAACCGTGAGTAATTTGCAGACGATGTGCCACTTAGTCAATAGCTAATCGTCTAAGAGAATCATTTCACGTGAACGCTCAATGGTTTCTTCATTTGTGGCGGTAAATGGTCGTCCCGCTCCTTCATCGTGCGTAACATTTCGACCATTTCGGAATTTTTCAACCCATTCGTAGACACTCCGTTGTGGCAAAACACTGTTCCCGTACTGTACCGAAAATCTCCGGTGAATTTCGGCGCCTGATACGCCTTCCAACCACAAAATAGTGCAAAATGGTGCAAACAGACAGCGGAGCAGCCATGATTAACAGCACGGCAGCGATAACGAAACTAACCTAGCAGCTTGAAAATTGCAAAGATACGACAGTAAATAAACAAAACATGCGTCATCAACGTAAAACGATAGTATTGCTGATGTGTCGACAGAAGTGCCGACACAGTGTTATTTTGAGGGGGCCGATATGCACGCTATAAGCTCACGCAGAATATCGGGAAGTCTGAAACAGGACGCTCAATGAATGCTATAAAGAAAAGTACGTTGCTTTTGGAATACTTAACTTTAATCCATCCTTGTTGTATACATCGTTCTTGTTGAGACATGCTTTAGACGATAATTATCAATTGCTATGTAAGGCTAATGGCGCCTTGTTAGGTCGTAGCCATGGACTTAGCTGAAGGCTATTCTAACTATCTGCTCGGCAAAGGAGCGAGGCTTCGTCAGTGTAGTCGCTAGCTACGTCGTCCGTACAACTGGGGCGAGTGCTATTCCGTATCTCGAGACCTGCCTTGTGGTGGCACTCGGTCTGCGATCACGCAGTGGCGACACGCGGGTCCGACATGTACTAATGGACTGCGGCCGATTTAAAGCTACCACCTAGCAAGTGTGGTGTCTGGCGGTGACACCACAATTACCAAAATAAACAAAAATATAACTAAATAATTGACTTACCCTCGTAATTTATTACCGTAATGACAGACAAGTTGTCCGACAGCAGGTACTTATTGCTACTGGTACAAAGCTTGAGAGGTGGCATGAGCCCCCTCTCATATTTCTATCTTACGATTTTCCTCTCTAATTGCATGCGGTGAAAAGTCGCTATTCCTTCACACGCGGACTTTCCACGCAGCGTCTCTCGTCACCCGGGTGGTCTGGTGACAGGCGGGCTCTGTTGATCTGGAAAGGGTTAGGCCGACGGGTGTGAGGAAGTCGAGTGAATGCTTTGCAGACGCCGACATTGTCAAAAGACACGCCCGGAGGGGTCTGAAGTAGTGGCTGGGCTAGAGGTTCCGTTACTTCGCAGAATTTTAGCGAAAACACTTTCTGGCGGGCTACCAGCGAGGCGTGGGAATGACTTGTGTACCCAGGCAGTTGTGGCGGGAAAATTCCCGCGCTTTCTGCAAAATAGTAACTGTGATTGGCTTGCTCAGGGCATAGCTCCGTGACTTAGCAAAATCAGCGCAGAAATTGGCGCCAAGAATCTTCATTGGTGGAATGGTAGTGCTCCGGCAATGGAGTGGAATTTTCCGCCGGTTTTCGAGTTGGTGATTGGAACGTTTAACCACGGCCACTGTGGTGGGGGCGGGAATGTTGTGTGTTCGGCCTGTACGGGTGCTCTAGGTAGTCGGCTCTCGCCTTTCGGTCGAGGACGTCGAAGCAACCAGCCATCGCCTCCAGTACGCCAGATCGTGTTCTGGCAGTTAAGAAGACAGTTTGGTAATGTATGTCCGCAGCACCGGCAGATAGGGATTTTCCTAGGTGATAATCAGAGCTCAGCAGAGCGCGCCTGTTCGTCTTTTTCTAACTTTGTTCTGTCTTGAGTAGCAGCAATTAATGTTGGAGTAGCTGTGTGTCTCTCTTAAGATTTGAGTGGCAAGTAATTGGCTCCACATACCACTTCGTCATAAACCTCACAATCTAGTTTAGGGACAACTTCACCTTCACAGCGTTTGTTTGAGTATCCAATTTGAGCCAATTTGATGTATTATAAATGTTTCATGTGTTTTTGTTTATTATTTTGTGTTTAGTCTTAATAAATCATATTGTTATTTTGGACAGAACTTTCATTCTGTTAATCGGTAGAGCAACCCATCATTTCTCACTACGTTAATGAAACCTTCCTTTATTTAACTTATTTATCAAATTAAATTATTGGAGGTGCCAAACTCTTTTCTACTCCACTTGCAGGGTTGATTACAGTCAGTTCACGTATATTTTTTTGTGGAACAGCAAAAGTCGGAGTTAGAATAGGGGGGGCTTAGAGCATCATTCTAGAATTTAGTGTTAAATACACTGCTAGCCCCAGCACCTCGCAAGCTGGGAAGCGATGGATGACTTTAAAAGAAGCAGAAAAGTTCATGTATACGTATGGGCAATTGTTTTATTTTCTTCGCTATAGACATTTTTTGTTTTTACTTGTTTGCTTCGTTTGTGCCTTTTTGTTTTCAGATTTGCAACTTGATTCTGAAGGAATTTATTTCTTTTCGAATATTGCCTTATGATGGCTAAATGAAATCCTCTAAATATCGCATGGTAGATTCTCTTACTCTCTCCCACATTTCAGGTGTCTGCTGTACCTGCTGAAATCCTTCGATCAGGCTGGCGAAGAATGTCAACATTCGCGGTAGGTCTTGAATACACTATGTCTTTTAAATGCACTCAAAAATAAAAATCCAGTGGATTGAGATCAGGAGTTCGAGCATGCCAAGATGTTGCTGCTCCATAACCTATCCATTTATTTGAGAAACACTGATTTAAAACTGTTCTTGCATGCAGAGCGAAATGAGGGGACATCCCATCCTGAATGCAGTGAGTGGAGTCGAACACCTATGTGTAGAAGAATGCTAGGAGTGAAAGAGGGAACAAAAAATTGTCAGTAATAACAGTAATTTAACGCTGTTTCGTAGCAGTAACTTAAAACATAAGTTCTGTTTACGATGTTGACAAACAGATTTGTAAGAAAAACCTCATTGCTATAGGAACCACTGAAAATGCTTTAACATAAAGCGAAACGCGTATGGGCTACATAATAGTTTTATAACAATATCAAAAGACGGGATATAATCTATATTACTCCAATGTTTTTCACATTGTCAATTTAAATGATGTGTCACAGCTGGAATAGTCATGATGGAGAAAGATGCTACGTTTCCTGTTGTTTCCCTGATTTCATCGTCGACTTGAGGCTAAGAATGTGTTATGAGCAATTCGGTATTAACTGTTCTCTCTAGCCTAAAGCATTGGTCACGACAAGTCCAGTGTAACCAAACAACTGTGCATCTATTTAATGAACAAACCACTGTTGTAGGCTTCAGTTCATTTTGCAATACCCAAACGGATGATTGCTGCTTAGTTTCTGGCTGGTCAGAAACTATCCACGTTTCGTCTCCTACCGTGGTGATTTTGCATTTCCACGGCCGAATGTTTTAAGCGTTTCGATACCTGACACGAAACGGTTTTTTAACTTCATTTCTAACCTGTCTCCTACTCGTATTAGCGCTATATTTACGTAATCGACGTAAGAAATAACGTTTAGGAAACCTCAGTACTAGTCATTTGATTCCCGTGAATATTTCTCAACAACTTGAGATGCAGTATGAGATAAAGATCAGAAAGTTCTTGAAATGAAATCTGAATATCTATAATATTGTTTAACTTTTGCTCCTGGTCAATTACTAGGTATTCATGTTGTTGGCACAGTCTGTCTCAAAGGATGATATTCCTGCTTCTAGAAGAGATTTCAGGGGTCAGTTTAGTTTTGTGTAAGTCTATAAATGAAATATTAAACATTTTTTCTTGCCCTCCTCCGCATTTAATGAAAACTTTTAATATTGTTCTTCGCAAAGTACTTCAAGTCGACGCAAAGTCAAACTTCAATTTCAAATGCGAACATTTCTATCCAATAATGCTTTCACGATTTTCTACAAAACGTAGCCCTCAGCAATTGTGTGATTATTACTCAGTGACGCAACCAGCAACTTCCCGCAAAGTAGTGATTGTACAACCGAATAGTTTTAACAACAGATGGTTAGTAGATTGTTTTATAGTTCATTCGGTTTTTTCAGACAAATCAAACAAACGAATGAAGGTAATCCCCGCAGCCATGAGAGCTATACGAGAGTTTCCTCTCAGTCTCTGGATTTGAATGATTTCATTTACATACTTTTTTAGCCTTTTCTTTTATAAGCTACATGAAACGTTATTATGGTTGCCCACTTCTTTTAGAGACAAGTAACGTATCTTGTTTCAAGGAGAGTTGAGTAAAAATGTATTTCTAAAAGTGTGTATTTTCAAAATTTATGTATTTATTTACTTAAATTCGAAATTTTCATACTTCTGGTATTAAATATAGGATTTTAGTTGGTTTTATTTGGTTGATAACGTGCTGTATTATAAATTTATTTTTAAATAATTGAACAAATAATTGTGTAATTTAACTTTGTTGAACCTCTGTTACTTTCTTTCCACAGGTTGGTAACCTTCACCGATAATTCCATTTCGGTAAATTCTGAGGTGACGTTGGCGGAAAACATACCACACAAAATTTTTTTAATTGTCTGGTGAGTTGGTTGATTTTTGAGCATATACTGTCACTTGTTGGAAGTATTATTTTTTGTGATAAATGATTGTCAACGCTCGTTGATTTTCTGTGAATTTCTTTAATTCATGGTGTTTCATATATGAATCATTCTTGTAGACACTGTTATGTCACACTAGCTTTATCTTGGTTATCACTTTTCATCCAGTCATACGTATTATTCCATTCTGATCCAGTCATGAAGGTCACTATTAAGAAAATACCTATTCATAAACGTGTATGAAAAACTGAACTAAAAGCTACTCATTGGCAAAGGCAAATATCGGGACGGCAGTAACAGTGACGACAGGCGATAAAAAAGTGCAGTCAATACTAATGATTTAACAATGGCAAAACCATCGAATATTTCCGCCCATAACTGAATACACCAGACTGCGTCGACTGTTTTCGTTCGGTTGCTCCCGCACAGTGGCTTGCTCGCATGGACTGGTTTCACTCAATAGAAATCAACCGGTACATAAAACTACAATCGAATCAGTCGAATGTTTCCCGGCACCGACTAAGTCGACTTTTTTCATTCGGTTGTTCCCATCACTGCCGCCAAGTGCCCAAAAAATGCTGAAAGATATTACATGTCGTTAGTATCGATTGTAACATAGACAAAAGCTTGTGCATATTAAAAAAACTATTTTTCATATTATTATTTCAGTAATCAATTTTAATACTCATAATAATCATGAATAATAATAATAATCAAAGATTTTAGTTACATAGATGCACAAATATACGTATGACAAAAAATGTGACTATTTCAGAATCACAAAATTTTAATGAAAGTAATTTTTATGCATTTTATATTAGTACATTAACAAATAATACATTAACATCTGCATGGACGCAAAATAAAAAGAAAGAGAAAGAATGTCCTTTGAGAAATGTTACTGGATCACGAAATGAATTAAATGCTCGTATCAGGTTCTTTACTGTACAATGAGAGTGTAACGCTGAACAATGCCATTACACGATAAAATTGTGTGGAATTCAATGGAAATGTACCAGCTGACAGTAGAAACGCATTACTACAACCTCGAAATACTACCGTCGATATTGAGGTAACACGTCTTGACAGCTTATTAAATATCTTGAAATGTCTTAGCAAAAATTGGGTCACTATTCTTCCCGAATCTAAAGTTGTTGCCAATGCCGTTAATACCGATCGTCAATTTCCGGGGGTGTGAGCTAAGCAGAGGATATAATTCAGAAGATTTATTCGAGATAAAAGGTTTTGGTCATAATTAACAATCTAGTGTCTAACTTGAAAACCTTATGTGACACAGTGAAGCTGTAGATGAAACATTTGAATCTCTACTGCAATATGCAAAGGTGACTGATGATCAGGTCGCTGGGGCACGTAAGTTATTTCTCAATGAATACTATAATGATGTCACGACAGATTTGGGAGAAGAAACTAAATATCTGAAAATTATTCATACCTCCAACTATGTATACTTGCTTTGAAACAATAACACCTCTTGAATAAGACGCACGAGCTTAAAATTTCAATTCCGAACGTATGTATACCTATGCGCATCTTTTACACTCTTCCAATGACGGTAGCTGAAGCGCAAAGGTCAATCAGCACTCTGGCTCCTGCTGAAAGCTATCTCAGATGAACTGTGTATCAACAACGTCTGAGTACAGTCGGGAGCCTTGGCAACTAAATACGAGGCGTGTTTAAGTACCGTTTTGAAATTTTAAAAAAGACGTGCTAAGATATCGCAATGATTTTATTTTTACATGAAACCCTGTACCTTAATCTACTTTTCTACATAATTTCCGTCAATATTGAGGCACTCGTCATAACATTGTACCAGTTTTTGAATACCCTCCTCATAGAAGCCTACCGCCTGACTTGTTAACCACTGCATCACCACTGTTGTGACTTCATCGTCTTGAAGAAGCTGACCGCCCAGGTGTTTCTTCAAGTGCAGGAACAGATGGTAGTCACTGGGTGCAAGATCGGGGCTGTACGGAGGATGATCTAGAGTTTCCCATCGAAAAGATGTGATGAGATCTTTGGTCTGATTCGCCACATGCAGATGGGCATTGTCTTGCAGCAAAACGATGCTGTTGCTCAACTTCCATGGACTGTTGCTTTGATTCTGGTGTGACGTACGCCACCCATGTTTCATCGCCAGTAACAATTTGGCTGAAGAAATCATCACCATCGTTGTGGTTCCGCTCAAGGAAAGTCAATGCACTGTCTAAACGTTTGGTTTTGTGCACATCCATCAACATTTTCGGTACCCAACGTGCGCACAATTTTCGGCAATTCAAGTGCTCGGTCACAATGCCATACAAAACACTACGAGAAACACTGGGAAAGTCATCCCGCAAGGAATCGTAAAGCGTCTATTTTCTCTCAGTTATTGTCCACTTCCTGCAACAAACTTTCATTAACGAACGAAGGACGCCCACTCCGTTGTTCATCATGCACATTTTTGCGGCCATCTTCAAATGCTCTCACCCACTTCCTTACCATTCCATCATTCATAATGTTTTCTCCGTAAACTGCACAGATCTCACGATGAAAATCGTTCGCTTTTAGGCCTTTAGCACTAAGAAATCTTATAACAGCCCGTACTTCACAGTCACCTGGTCTCGCGATTATAGGAGGCATCTTAAACACTCAGTACACAACGTAAACAAGGAAGAATCAGACTGTAATGGCGGCAGTGCGTAGATTAAGGTACAGGCTTTCTTGTAAAAATAAAATTATTGAGATATCTTAGCACGTATTTTTTTAATTTCAAAACAGTACTTACTTAAAAAAGCACACCACGTATAATTTGGCAGGACAACTAGACTTCGATGCTGTGATTCCGCCAAAGCTTGACCAATGCTTTGTGAAGCTCTTTCTCTTGTATAAACCATGCAATTTTTCTGAAACTGTAATCATTTGTTTCTCTGTACATGTAAATCACATCTACCGATTACCGACCCATTCGGATAATTCCTTCGTGGTGTACATTTTTTTTCTCTTAGAGTGTATCTTAAAGGGTGCCGCTCGTATAACAATGACGCTTTTCAAAATTTCCCATCATTGAATAAATTTCTAGAGTTGCCTCTGTCTTCGGTATGGCGCATGCTTTACAGGTTAGTTAACATTAAACTCAAATTGTTACAGAATGTACACTGAGCACGTACCAAAACACCTGCCATGTTGTATATCATGGGTAACCACAGCACACGGCCAGGCTGTCACTGCAGAGGGTCGTGCAGCTCACTGGAGTGTGACAAGGTGTGCCGCGCCAGGCGGTGACGGCAGCTGACGCACGCAGCCCGTTCCGGCAGCCACACGACCAGCCATCATCAGCAGACAGCAGCTGCTCTGACAGTGAAAGGCCGTGCCTGGCGCCACGCACTGCACTCCCTGCAGCCGGTCACGCGGCAGCTGCCAACATCTGCACAGGGCCTCTCACCTACAGTTTGAGATTTGCCTATCTTAATCGGTATTAAATCGACCCCCTCCCACTGATAATGCAGAATCCCTTAACCACAATTCCCGTAGATATACAATTACGGAAAAATGATCGCAATGCTTAGAAGGAATTGTGCGACACAAGCGAAAGTTGGTAGGCGTGTTTCTGCATCTGAAAGATGATGTACACTACTCGCCATTAAAATTGCTACACCAAGAAGAAATGCAGATGATAAACGGGTATTCATTGGACAAATGTATTAGACTAGAACTGACATGTGATTACATTTTCACGCAGTTTGGATGAATAGATCCTGAGAAATCAGTACCCAGAACAACCACCTCTGGCCGTAATAACGGCCTTGATACGCCTGGGCGTTGAGTCAAACTGAGCTTCGATGACGTGTACAGGTACAGCTGCCAATGCGGCTTCAACAAGAGTAGTGACAGCCGTATTGTGACGAGCCAGTTGCTTGGCCACCATTGACCAGACGATTTCAGTTGGTGAGAGATCTGGAAAATGTGCTGACCAGGGCAGCAGTCGAACATTTTCTGTTCCAAGAAAGGCCCGTACAGGACCTGCAACATGCGGTCGTCCATTATCCTGCTGAAATGTAGGGTTTCGCAGGGATCGAATGAAGGGTAGAGTCACGGGTCGTAACACATCTTAAATGTAACGTCCACTGTTCAAAGTGCCGTCAGTGCGAACAAGAGGTGACTGAGACGTGTAACCAATGGCACCTCATACCATCACGCCGCGTGACACGCCAGTATGGCGATGACGAATACACGCTTCCAACGTGCGTTCACCGCAATGTCGCCAAACACGGATGCGACCATCATGATGCTGTAAACAGAACCTGGATTCGTCCAAAAAAATGACGTTTTGCCATTCGTGCACCCAGGTTCGTCGTTGAGTACACCATCGCAGGCGCTCCTGTCTGTGATGCAGCGTCAAGGGTAACCGCAGCCATGGTATCCGAGCTGATAGTCCATGCTGCTGTAACCGTCGTCGAACTGTTCGTGCAGATGGTTGTTGTTTCGCAAACGTCCCCATCTGCTGACTCAGGGATCGAGACGTGGCTGCACGATCCGTTACAGTCACGCGGATAAGATGCCTGTCTTCTCGACTGCTAGTGATACGAGGCCATTGGGATCCAGCATTGCGTTCCGTATTACCCTCCTGAACCCACCGATTCCATATTCTGCTAATAGTCATTGGATCTCGACCAACGCGAGCAGCAATGTCGCGATACGATAAACCGCAATCGCGATAGGCTACAATCCGACCTTTAGCAAAGTCGGAAACGTGATGGTACGAATTTTTCCTCCTTACACGAGGCATCAGAGCAACGTTTCACCAGGCAACGCCGGTCAACTGCTGTTTGTGTATGAGAAATCGGTTGGAAACTTTCCTCATGTCAGCACGTTGTAGGTGTCGCCACCGGTGCCAACCTTGTGTGAATGCTAATGCTGAAAAGCTAATCATTTGCATATCACAGCATTTTCTTCCTGTCGGTTAAATTTCGCGACTGTAGCACGGCATCTTCGTGGTGCAGCAATTTCAATGGCCAGTAGAGTGTGTTCAAATTTCGCGCCAGTCGTATACGAGTGACGTTAGTAGCGCCACTTTGACGATGAAAATCACATTTGCTTTAAATACACACGGTAACGCTCGAGAGCGTTAGTTACCTTTGAGATTGGACATGGTGAGTTGATGTTAGTCAAGAATACCCTAAAGGCGACAAGGATGCCATTGTCAAAATGGAGAGATCGTGTAACGGGGCTACTAGAAGCCAGATGTTCCTTCTGCGATATTGCAGAAAGACTTGGCAGCCATTATACATGATTGCTGGCAGTTGTTGTTGTTTTCGTCTTCAGTCCAGAGACTGGTTTGATGCAGCTCTCCACGCTACTTATCCTGTGCAAGCCTCTTCATCTCCCAGTACCTATTGCAACCTATATTCTTTTGAATCTGTTTAGTGTATTCATCTCTTGGTCTCCCTCTACGATTTTTACCCACCACACTGCCCTCCAATAATAAACTGGTAATCCCTTGATGCCTCAGAATATGCCCTACCAACCGATCCCTTCTTCTAGTCAAGTTGTGCCACAAATTTCTCTTCTCTCCGATTCTGTTCAATGTGATCAACCCACCTAATCTTCAGCATTCTTCTGTAGCATCACATTTACGCTTCTATTCTTTTCTTGTTTAAACTATTTATCGTCCACGTTTCACTTCCATACATGGCTACACTCCATGCAAATACTTTCAGAAACGACTGCCTGACACTTAAATCAATACTCGATGTTAACAAATTTCTATTCTTCAGAAACGCTTTCTTTGCCATTGCCAGTCTACATTTTATATCCTCTCTACTTCGACCATCATCAGTTATTTTGCTCCCCAAATAGCAAAACTCATCTACTACTTTAAGCGTCTCATTTCCTAATCTAATTCCCGCAGCATCACCAGATTTAATTCGACTACATTCCATTATCCTCGTTTTGCTTTTATTGATGTTCATCTTATATCCTCCTTTCAAGACCCTGTCCATTCCGTTCAGCTGTTCTTCCAGGTCCTTTGCTGTCTCTGACAGAATTACAATGTCATCAGCGAACGTCAAAGTTTTTCTTTCTTCTCCATGGATTTCAGTTCCTACTCCGAATTTTTCTTTTGTTTCCTATAGTGCTTGCTCAATATACAGATTGAATAACATCGGGGATAGGCTACAACCCTGCCTCACTCCCTTCCCAACCACTGCTTCCGTTTCATACCCCTCGACTCTTATAACTGCCATCTGGTTTCTGTACAAATTGTAATTAGCCTTTCGCTCCCTGTATTTCACCCCTGCCACCTTCAGAATTTGAAAGAGAGTATTCCAGTCAACATTGTCAAAAGCTTTCTCTAAGTCTACAAATGCTAGAAATGTAGGTTTGCCTTTCCTTAATCTAGCTTCTAAGATAAGTCTTAGGGTCAGTATTGCCTCACGTGTTCCAACATTTCTACGAAATCCAAACTGATCTTCCGCGAATTGCTGGCAGTAGTGGTTACGAAAACGTGTGGTCGTAATATGTCCGAACGGCCACGTGGCTCTGCCTGAGGGATGACCATCGTGTTCGCCGTATGACTCTATAGCATTGTACTGCATCTGCAGCAGCAATCTAAGCAGCACTTCACACCACAGTGACACAACGAACTGTTACAAATCCGTTTCAAGCACAGCTCTGAGTCAGGCAGCCTTCAGCGTGCATTCCACTGGCCCCACGATACCGCCAATTGCAACTTCAGTGGTGTCAAGTGGTGTTGTGTTTTCCGATAAAAGTTTTTTCTACCTCAGTGCCAGTGATGGCATTGTGTCGGTTGGAAGGGGGCCAGTTTTGGGCCTGCAATCAACCTGTTTGCGTGCAAAACACACTAGTCCTACGGCTGGAATTAAAGTCTCTGGTGCGATTTTGTATGGACTAGTTATTCCACTCACCCTGCCTGCAAATCTGTCCGCCAGTCTCATGATTGGACCTGTCGTACTGCTACTTATGAACAGCATTCCAGGAGCCTTCTAACCACACATGGTCTACAGACGCCTTGGCCTGCTCGATCACCAGATCTGTCTCTAATCGAATACATAGGGACCTCATCGTACGACGACTCCAGCGTCATCCACAGCCAGCATTAACCGTCCCTGTATTGCCCGACCAAGTGCAATTTTCATGGAACTTCATCCCACAAAGTGACCTCCGGCACCTGTGCAACACAATGCATGCACATTTGCGTGCTTGAATTCAACATTCTGGTGGTTACACCGGTTACTAACGTTCCAGCATTTCACATTTGCAATGGGTTATCTCGTGCTTACACTAACATGTGATCTAGTAATGTTCATCACTGAATTACGTTCCCTAGACAAACGTATTCCCGAAATTTCTTTACATTAGCTGTATTTTGGTATTGCGATATTTTCCCATCCATCTATTTAGTTTATAGCTTTTTGTTGTCCAGGGTTCAGTTCGACAGCTTCATTTTTATGTTTGAGGTGATCGCTAAGCATTATACATAACCAGAATGAAAAACTCTTCTATCATAGCACAAAAAGCAGAATACGTCCAGCCGGTAGCTGTGGCCTGATCGGTTCTAGGCACTTCAGTCTGGAATCGCGCTGCTGCTACGGTCGCAGGTTCGAATCCTGCCTCGGACATGGATGTGTGTGATGTCCTTAGGTTAGTTATGTTTAAGTGGTTTTAAGTGTAGGGGACTGATGACCTCAGATGTTAAATCCCGTAGTGCTTAGAGCCATTTTGAGAATATGTCCTGGGCAGAGTTAGGGTTCAAATGGTTCAAATGGCTCTGAGCACTATGGGACTTAACATCTGAGGTTATCAGTCCCCTAGAACTACTTAAACCTAACTAACTCAAGGACATCACACACATCCAGGCCCGAGGCAGGATTCGAACCTGCGACCGTAGCTGTCGCGCGGTTCCAGACTGAAGCGCCTACAACCACTCGGCCACAGCGGCCGGAGCAGAGTTAGAGGTGTAATAAAAGGGAATTAGGCTTACGGATTGTCTGGCAGCTTCAAAGACATTTAAATCAAAACATCTTGACATATTCGCACTGTTTAACTTTTCAGTCATGTCATGTAAGACAGTGAATCATAAACCGTTTTCGGACGTTCAGTCCACGTTAGAATAATATTACGTGCTGCATTTAGCTCGACTTACTGCATTAAAAAAACTCCAGAAAAACATGATTTTACACGTATCTGCACGTAAAATCCTGACACATACAAATGGTGCCATCAGCTGAACATTAATTTCAGCCCAAGTTACATCTTTTGCAAAAGTAATTAATCGATTCGCACAGTTTTCCTGGTCACCAGCTCAGTTTCGTCGTTCAAACGTGGCTTAAAATACAGTAACATAGCTACAGTAATGGTTTCGCCGCTGTAACGATAAACAGACACTTGGAATGATCTTGGTTCATTTCCGAAGTGTTCCTAAACAACATGAGATCGATGCACTGTATGAGTTGTTAGTTTTGCGACCTTACCATACGCAAAAGCAATGCAGTGCCAACTTGTAAATATAGACACATCTGCTAAAGCTCTCACCAAGACAAGTGTTCAAGCAAGTGTTACCGCCAAAAAGATTCGCCTTCAGCGGAGACTGCTGATTTTATTCTGTGGGCTATTGACGTCATTCCCATTGGCGTGAGGCAAGCCCCACGACAGAATTACATATCTTAAGACTCAGATTAACTACTGTGTAAATTTAACTTAGACTGGTGTGCAATACGTATGGACGAAAGTAACTTGGGCAGGATGTGTCACAGCCAAGTAACTCAGCTCCACGATGAATCTGGGACCACACATAGAAAGCGCTGCTATATTATAGTATAGAATGTAGCTGTGTACCATGTACGGCTCTGTAGGTTTAGGTTGGCAAAAGACCGCCTAGGGAGGTCATTTTTCCTCTTGGCGGTGAGGCGACCTCTTCGGACATTACCGGGCAGAAAGAGTCCTGGAGGTGGTGCGAGTAGGAAGGGAGAGGCGGAAGCAGTGCTGGAGTTGTGTTGTGGACGAGTGAGTGGCGTACCTAAATGTTGCACACGAGAACAACCCGCCGGCTGGACGTGAAGGTCGCTTCTGGATGATGCAGAGTCACTGAACTACTGTGTGCGGCCAACATTCTCAACCGGCTTGTTTTCAGTTCATTCTTCTGCAGCGCGCCGCTGATGGGTGAATGATTTGTTTCTTGTGGGACTTGAATTCTCTGCCCCACGGCAGACTGGTTTAGAGGGTGGTTATTAACGAACAAGAAGAAGGTCTGTGTGTCTTTTTGCATGAGCAGGTCGCTTGTGGATACTGATACTAACTTGTATTCACGAACTAGCTTCGTGCCCTGTCACTGTTTACAGAAGTGCCTGTCTTTATGCGTTGTGCGCTGGTGTCCAGTACTGCCTTACTGCAGTTGCGACCTGGGATTTTTTAAAAATTGAATGAGCTGGTACGATCCGTATTCGAGGACTGGATGAAAGGGGAGCGCCGCCAGGGATCCAAACCTACAAAAAGGAAACGGAACGAACAAATGGAAGGAACCGTTACTTCTATATACACTACTGTACATTAAAATTTCTGCACCACGAATGTGACGTGCTACAGACGCGAAATTAAACCGACAGGAAGACGATGCTGTGATATGCAAATGATTAGCTTTTCAGAGCATTCACACAAGGTTGGCGCCAGTTGTGACACCGACAACGTGAGGACATGGGGAAAGTTACCAACCGATTTCTCATACATAAACAGCAGTTGACCGGCGTTGCCTGGTGAAACGTTGTTGTGATGCCTCGTGTAAGGACGAGAAATGCCTACCATCATGTTTCCGACTTTGTCGGATTGCAGCGTATCGCGATTGCGGTTTATCGTATCGCGACATTGCTGCTCGCGTTGGTCGAGATCCAATTACTGTTAGCAGAATATGGAATCGGTGGGTTCAGGAGGGTAATACGGAACGCCGTGCTGGATCCCAACGGCCTCGTATCATTACCAGTCGAGAAGACAGGCATCTTATCCGCATGGCTGTAACGGATCGTGCAGCCACGTCTCGATCCCTGACTCAACAGGTGGGGGACATTTGCAAGACAAGAATCATCTGCACGAACAGTTGGACGACGTTTGCAGCAGCATGGACTATCAGCTCGGAGACCATGGCTGCGGTTACCCTTGAGGCTGCATCACAGACAGGAGCGCCTGCGATGGTGTACTCAACGACGAAGCTGGGTGCACGAATGGCAAAATGTCATTTTTTTGGACGAATCCAGGTTCTGTTTACAGCATCAGGATGGTAGCATCCGTGTTTGGCGACATCGCGGTGAACACACATTGGAAGCGTGTATTCGTCATCGCCATACAGGCGTATCGCCCGGCGTGATGGTATGGGGTGCCATTGGTTACACGTCTCGATCACCTGTTGCTCGCATTGACAGCACTTTGAACAGTGGACGTAACATTTAAGATGTGTTACGGCTCGTGGCTCTACCCTTCATTCGATCCCTGCGAAACCCTACATTTCAGCAGGATAATGCACGACTGCATGTTGCAGGTCCTGTACGGGCCTTTCTGGATACAGAAAATGTTCGACTGCTGCCCTGGCCAGCACATTCTCCCGATCTCTAACCAACTGAAAACGTCTGGTCAATGGTGGCCGAGCAACTGGCTAGTCACAAAAGGCCTGTCACTGGTCTTGATGAACTGTGGTATCGTGTTGAAGCTGCATAGGCAGCTGTACCTGTACACGCCATCCAAGCTCTGTTTGACTCAATGCCCAGGCGTATCAAGGCCGTTATTACGGCCAGAGGTGGTTGTTCTGGGTACTAATTTCTCAGGATCTATGCACCCAAATTGCGTGAAAATGTAATCACATGTCAGTTCTAGTATAATATATTTCTCCAATGAATACCAGTTTATCATCTGCATTTCTTCTTGGTGTAGCAATTTTAATAGCCAGTAGTGTACATATACTAGCTTATGTTGAGGTATGGGTTGTTACCTTTCTGTATAATCCTGTTCCTGGAAGTCTCTTCGGGTTTGCTGCCGGATCCAAAAATCAATCCGACTCGATATTTCGGCGATCCAACTGGTGCCCATCTTCAGGAGAATGCTGCTTCTGCTACTGAGTCCCGCTGAGAACTGACGCCAGGTTGCAAATCGACGTCCTATATGGGCCACCGTTCAGTACACGATGCATGCGCCGCCCATCACGGTTGCTGTCCTCCAAGACAGGGCGGTGGCGCCGCCCTTAGTAGAACACTGCTGGCAACGATATATCACACTCAGGGCCGCACCGAAGAACGTTCAGTTTTGATGCGAGATAGCACAGGATTCCACGTCTTGCTAAGAGGAAACCCATTGTCTCTGTTGATTAAATTATACGCCAACCTAATTTCAAACGCCTCTTTATAGGCATTGTTCCAAAAATCGGAAATGTTGGCACCTACCACAGTTTCATGAAATTTCATACTGTGTCTCTCATTTACGCAGTGTTCTGATACTGCCGATTTTTCCGGCTGTTGTAGCCTCGTATGACGGCGAAGTTCCACACACCTGTCATGAACTGTGCGAATCGAACGGCCAATGTAAGCCTTCCCACATTGACACGGAATTTTTTTTAAACCGGGTTTCCTAAGCCCCAAATCATCTTTCACAGAGCCGAGCAGTGCCCCAATTTTAGAAGGTGGACGGAACACACTCTTAATTAAAATTCCTTAAAATTCGTCCAATCTTAAACGATACGCCTCCAGCATAAGGAAGAAAGCCCACCAATCTATGTTCCTCTTCACGCACCTCCAGATATGGTCCAAACTCTACAGCCTGACGAATCTGCTTCTCGGAGTATCCATTTTCCTTAAAAACAGCCATAAAATGCCCAAGTTCTTGGGTTAAGCTGTCCGCGTCGGAAATGGCATATGCTCTGCGTACCAAAGTCCCAAGGACGTCACTGCGTTGGTGTGGTGGATGACAACTCTTAGAATGCAGATACCGATCTGTGTGCGTCGGCTTTCGGTGAACACTGTGTCCCAAAGTACCATCTGGTTTTTTATAAACCATAACGTCTAAAAATGGAAGCATCCAATCACTTTCAACCTCCATAGTAAATTGGATGCGGGGATGAAGACAGCTGAAGTGGTCCAAAAATCCTGTTCCTGATTGTTTGTAGTACGTTAATGTACTGTGCCTGGAAGGTATTTGTTCCTTATGTATTATATTGGTTCAGTTTTAAGTAAAAAATATGACAATTACAGCCGTAGATATATCTTATCTGTTATGATAAATCCCTTTACTGGAGAGGACGAAGCGTAGTGGTTGATAATCGTATTTGTATGCTATGCTTGTTCTAAAGCGTTTGGCCTGATAGTCTTACTTTGTAAATTTTTAGGGGGTAATTACGATGAAACGGCCGATAGAGCTGCAATCAATATTTTGCGGAAATTAAAGTAAATGTGAAATGCCTGGACTATCAGGAAAGAGCGCGTTAGGTTGTGGAAAGGGGCCAAAATAAGTTGCTGTCAGTTGCACTTAACATATAAACTTTATTTATCAACACACAATATTATAACAAGGATGAAAAACACTCATAACTTTAATCGACCTCCTTTGATTAACTTTAGATCGGCTGAAGGCTACACTCAAAATCCAAGACACAAGGCCTAAGCAAGAAATTGAAGTACAAGGTTCTTCTGGGGGTTTCACTCAAGAATATTTTCTAAATCTTCAATCTAAACAGGCTGAAGGCCATAGCAATTTAATTTTAATGGAACTTGGCTGGAGGCCGCATATTAAGCAACAAGAAGAGTTTCAATCAAAAGGCAGAAGGCCTTATCTTAAAACATTTCATGCAAAATTCGGCTTAAGGCCCCACACAAAAACATAACAATCTTATGCCTAAAGGGCAAGACAAGAATGTTAATTTTGGAGATATTAAAACTCGGCTGAAGGCCGCACATCAGCAAATAATTTAACGACTTAAGCCCTAGAGAGAAGAGTTTCTATTCTAAAAGGGAGAAGGCCGTATCTTAAAACATTTCATATAAAATTCGGCTAAAAGCCCCTATAAAGAATAACAATCTCATGCCTTAAGGATGCGACGAAAACATTAATTTAAGAGGTATTGATACTTGGCTGAAGGCCACACATCAACCAAATAACTAAAACCCAAACAAGGAAATTACTATGTAACACAAGGAACGGCGCTTAGAAGTTTCTAAGGGTCGGCCTGGGATTGTAACACTAACGCCCGTTTAGGTGAGACAGGCAGCCTGTCCAACGACTTCTTAATCTGAAGGCAACCCAACCAACAGACAGACGACCGACCAATCAACCAAATCAGTTCCGCTCCTCGCAGCCAGCAAAACGACCACAAGATTTCAATACGACACACAGAATATTGGCGGCCACAACGACCAACAACACCTCAGCTGCCGAACTTCACGCCGCGCTGGACAGCAACAACACGACGAGGAAAATACCCTGCAGAAAATTACGTCAACGACCAGGGCAGGTAACCGGAACGTAAACGGCCACAGGGCAGAAGATACCGCTGGTCAACTTCAGTAACAGGGAATAAATTAAGTTAAACTCCACAGGAAAACGGCTGGAATCTTAGCCAACTTGAATACACACATGTTGTTGCTCGCGGGAATGTCCCAGAAGCGACAACCAGGATCAAACGAAGAAATGTAAATAGTTGAGACTCGATAGTAGGTTAAGTGAGGACTCATGTCCAAGATCGGTGAGCGACGAACTTCGCAGCACTCGCAACCAGCACCTCACACTCCAACCGCGCGTGCACACCGCCAACGGCCCCAGCCAGAGCAAGCGCGACGGAGACTTCCTTGCTGCTCCACGCCAACCGACCGACTGGTCGCACACCGCCCAGCTGGAAACTATATCTGCCACAACAAAGATAGTACAGCAGTACTAGTATCGATGCACGCTGCTGCTGCTGCCACTCACGGAGAGGACAGCGGCATTATCGCGATAACCGCAGGAGAAATAAAACCACAGGACTGCAACCAAGGTTTAACCCAAGACAAGCATGACTCGAGCCAGCCACGGCTCAATATGTTACTAAGATTACTAACAGAATCCCTCCTTCTGATTCATGTATGAGAAGTCATATGTCATCTTTGGTGGTTTGTGAACATGGTAGGTTACTTGTGTAATAAAACTGATTTTGACATATGTCACTGAACCCAGTCGAATGCTCCATTCGCATTCCTGCCCGATGTTTCCATTAACGCGCTTCAGCTGAGAGAAATACACAGTGAGACGCAGAAATTACACTTTTATTCAAAGTTGGTCATTACAGTGAAGTCACCGCGAATCGTGATCGTCCCCTGGACATTACAAAACGCGGGACATGCTTCTTAATAGGGCGTGTGATCACCACGATCGGCAACTTTCTCCCATGCTGCTCACAAGATTGGTAAGGACTTCTTATGGTAGAGCGTTCCGTTTCTCCATCAGTACGGTTGAACAGACTGCTGGATGGTACATGTGGACGTGCTGCAACCCGTTTCCCCAACGTAGCCCACATGTGCTCTATGGGATTAATTCGGGGGAAACAGGCGCGTCACCCATTCGTCCAAGATCGTTTCGTCCGAAGACCTCCACCATCTGCGCTGTTCGGTGCGGTCGCACATTCATAAGCGTGGAGACAGGGCCGAACGCATCCTTGAATAGATGCGCACGGGTAAGGTCACAATAACTTTGACCGATGAGTGTACCGTCTTGAAAGATATACAGGGTGGTCCATTGATCGTGACCCGGACAAATATCCCACGAAATAAGCGTCGAACGAAAAAACTACAAAGAATGAAACTTGTCTAGCTTGAAGGGGGAAACCAGATGACGCTATGGTTGGCCCGCTAGATGGCGCTGCCATAGCTGAAACGGATATCAACTGCGTTTTTTTAAATATGAACCCCCATTTTTATTAAATATTCGTGTAGAACGTAAAGAAATATGAATGTTTTGGTTCGACCACTTTCTTCACTTTGTGATAGATGGCGCTGTAATAGTCACAAACGTATGGCTCATAATTTTAGACGAACAGCTGGTAACAGGTAGGTTTCTTAAATTAAAATACAAAACGTAGGTACGTTTGAACATTTTATTTCAGTTGTTCCAATGTGATACATGTACCTTTGCGAACTTATCATTTCTGATACAACGTGATTACCTGTAAATACCACATTAATGCAATAAATGCTCAAAATGATGTCCGTCAACCTCAATTCATTTGGCAATACGTGCAACGACATTCCTCTCAACAGCGAGTAGTTTGCCTTCCGTAATGTTCGCACATGCATTGACAATGCGCTGACGCATGTTGTCAGGCGTTGTCGGTGGATCACGATAGCAAATATCCTTCAACTTTCCCCACAGAAAGAAATCCGGGGACGTCAGATCCGGTGAACGTGCAGGCCATGGTATGGTGCTTCGGCGACCAATCCACCTGTCATGAAATGTGCTATTCAATACCGCTTCAACCACACGCGAGTTATGTGCCGGACATCCATCATGTTGCAAGTACATCGCCATTCTGTCATGCACTGAAACATCTTGTAGTAACATCGGTAGAACATTACGTAGGAAATCGGCATACACTGCACCATTTAGATTGCCATCGATAAAATCGTTCCTCCCATAATGCCGCCATACATTAACCCGCCAAGGTCGCTGATGTTCCACTTGTCTCAGCCATCGTGGATTTTCCGTTGCCGGTTTACGTTACCGCTGTTGGTGAATGACCCTTCGTCGCTAAATAGAACGCGTGCAAAAAATCTGTCATCGTCCCGTAATTTCTCTTGTGCCCTGTGGCAGAACTGTATACGACGTTCAAAGTCGTCGCCATGCAATTCCTGGTACATATAAACAAGGTACGTGTGCAATCGATGTTGATGTAGCATTCTCAACACCGACGTTTTTGATATTCCCGATTTTCGCGCAGTTTGTCTGCTACTGATGTGCGGATTAGCCGCGACAGCAGCTAAAACACCTACTTGGGCATCATCATTTGTTGCAGGTCGTGGGTGAACACTTCCTAGTTCCTTAAATAACGTAACTATCCGGCGAACGGTCCGGACACTTGGATGATGTCGTCCAGGATACCGAGCAGCATACACAGCACACGCCCGTTGGGCATTTTGATCACAATAGCCATACATCAACACGATATCGACCTTTTGCGCAGTTGGTAAACGGTCCATTTTAATACGGGTAATGTATCACGAAGCAAATACCGTCGGCACTGGCGGAATGTTACGTGATACTACGTACTTGAACTTTTGTGACTATTACAGCGCCATGTATCGCAAAGCGAAAGAAGTGGTCCAACTAAAACATTCATATTTCTTTACGTACTACACGAATACGTAATAAAAATGGGTGTTCCTATTTAAAAAAACGCAGTTGATATCCGTTTGACCTATGGCAGCGCCATCTAGCGGACCAACCATAGCGCCATCTGGTTTCCCCATTGAAGCTAGACGAGTTTCGTTCTTTGTAGTTTTTTGTTTGATGCTTGTTTCGTGAGATATTTGCCCCGGTCACTATCGATGGACCACCCTGTAGAGGTCAGTACGCCCGCTCAACATTAACGCGTGGACCACGAAACCGATCACGTTCGACAGTATTCCTGGGCTCATTACTTGCTCTCACATGTCCTCAAATGAGAGTACGTCCGGCTTCTAACATGAGCGTATTGGTGGTCCAGGTGTTACCGTGTGGGGTGGCAAAATGTTGCCTGGGTGCGCTGACCTCCAAATCTTTGAAGACGGTACATTCACCATTCAACTTTATTGTGACATTGTACTCCTTCCCCATGTACGTCTTTTCAGGTGTGCATTCGGCCTTGAGTTCATTTTCAATTGTGACAGTGTGCGACAGAATTGAACTGCGCAGGTGGTAAAAGCTCACACTCGAACTGCGCGTGCACACTGCCAGCGGCCCCAGCCAGAGTACGTGCGACGGAGACTTCCTTGCTGCTCCACGCCAGCCCACCGACTGGTCACTCACCGCCCAGCCGGAAACTATATCCGCCACACCAAAGATAGTATTGCAGTACTAGTATCGACACACGATGAGTATCGATACAGGATGAATTGGCCTGCCCCGACTTAAATTCCATCGAGTACTGGTGACTTACATTGGAGAGACATATTCCAGCACATCCGCATGCACCAACGACCGTCCAGCAGTTGTTAACCGCTCTGGTGGAGGAATGGAACGCCCTGCCACAAGAACTCCAGACCAACCACGTGGCCAGCATGGGAGGTCGTTTCAGAGCTCGCATGGCCGACCCCCGTGAGTAAGAACCATGTCCCTCCATTTGTAATGCCCATGGGACCACCATGAATCGCCGTGACTCCAGTGTAATTAGTGTCTCTCAAAAAAAGTGTCATTTCTGATCGTCTCATCACATTTTTCTTTAATTTACCTTCTGTACTACACTGTAGCAGTTCTTTCTACGTATGGTCCAAGTTTCGTCGGGCTAAGTGACACATTATGAGAAAGTTACCTTCGTCCTTAAGTTCTGCACGTCATTGTGTTATAGCGGAGCAAGATTATATGGATATGACAAGCGACTTAGGGTGGTGAGCCTGGGTGGCTCATGTTATGCGTTGGATTAGCCTAAACCTTGATTGCTATTCTGTGTTTAGTTTCTCGCGGTTATCGCGATTATGCTGTTATCCTCTCTCTCCGCAAGTGGCAGCAGCGGTGTGTATCGATATTCGCACCTCGTACTATCTTTGGCGTGGCGCTTATAGTTTCCCGCTGTGCTATGTGCGAGCAGATGGTCGGTTGGCGTGGAGCAGCGAGGAAATCTCCGCGGCGCGTAGTTTGGCCGAGGCCGTTGGCGGCGTCCACGCGCGGTCGGAGTGTATGGGGCTGCTCCCATTGCTACGAAGTCCGTGGCTCACCGATTTTAGACACAAAAGTTGAGTTTTGACCTAATTTACCAGCAAGTCACGACTGTTCACACTGTGTCGTTTGGATTTCGTTGTCGGCTGTTGGGACATTCCCGCGAAGAACAACGTGTGTTTTCAAGTTGGCAAATTTTAGCCACCCTCCGGTGGATTTTAACTGTATTTGGTTATTTTGAACTGAAGTGCACCAGCGGAATCTTGTGCCTTGTGGCTGATAACGTTCTAGTTGCCTGCCCTGGCCGTTGACGTAAATTCAGGCAGTGTATTTTCCTCATCGTGAATCGCTGTCCAGCACGGCGTGTAGTTTGACAGCTCCGTGTATGATTGGTTGCGGGCGCCAATACCTTCTACGTTGTTCCATTGAACTCCCTGTTGTGTGCTGGTTGGGTGGAGCGGAAGTTATCTTGTCGGTGGGTCCGTTGACTGTCTGTCTGTTGGGTTGTCGTCGGATGGAGAATGCTTGGGCCGACTGTCTGTCTCACCTAAGCGAGCGTTAGTGTTTGAATTCCAGGCCGACACTCGGAAACTTCTGAGCGCCGTTGGGTTTACTGCAATTTCTTATCTGTTCTTTGTATTTGTTGGGCTTCTAGCCGATTTTTTAATTAAGGTTGTTTTCCCCTTAAGGCGTACGATTTTTAGGGCCTTCAGCCTAATTTAAAGAACTGTTTTAAGGTAAGGCCTTTAATAAACTTATTTTGGTTTGAGTTTTAAGTGATGGGCCTTCAGCCGATTTTTAAATTAAAGTTGTTTTGCTCTTAAGGTGTTAGATTGTTTGGGCCTTCAGCCTAATTGAAAGGACTGATTTAAGGTAAGGCCTTCTGCCTTTTAAATTTCTGATTTTGGTTTGAGTCGTAAGTTATTGGCTTTTAGCTGATTTTAAATTAAAGTGGTCTTGCCCTTAAGGCGTGAGATTGTATGGCGCATTCAGCCGGTAATTAAGTTCCAAAAATTAATGCTGTGTGTGTTTTTTTAATTTTCTTGGCTCTTGTAATGTTTGGTCAAATAAATAAAGTTGTATGTTCGAGTGTAACTGACAGCCGCTTATTTTGGCTCCTTTCCACAATTTAAACTACCTGTTCTGTCCTGCGGCTTTAGCAGGGCGTTTCAGGTGGCAATCATTAATACAAAGACGTTTTTCTTTTCGCGAAATTCCAGTCATCAAGTTTCTCCTCCGAATGCCAAAACAATTTTGTTGGCACCCACCTACATAGGGGGGGAACGACCATCGTGATAAAGCAAGAGAAATAACAGCCGCACCGGAACATGGGTGTACAGTGGGCCGGCAGGGAAATAGTCTGAAAATGATTCAGTGAACCCTCCGCCAAATACTGAGTAATCATGTAGCGGTAAATGTAGAATTGGGGAGTTTATGGAAAGCAGCTGGCAACACCTATTACCCAGTTGCAAATGTGGACGACTCATTTCATTTCTGCCTCAACGCTGACGCCTACAGGCCAATTACAGCCGGAAGAACTGATCCTCCTTGTTAAGTGTTCACAGATTGAGCGTAACATCCGAGTGTATTGCGTATTACATACCGGCCAGGGGCTCTGTTCTCGCCGTACTGCGATGGGCGCTACCCGTGGCTTCGCACTAGGAAATACTGTGCATAGCTCGCAAATCTGCTCAAGAATCAAGTCTTAGGCACGTTTCAGAATGGGAGGATTCCCATATTGTTAATGCATGGCTGTTGATATTAGGAACATTGCGGATTTCTAAACACCTGCCAGGCAGATACGACGCAAACGATTGAACATCCCAAAGGAGTTTGTTTCTTCGTTTAGTCATCTATTAGTACGTTACAGTACGTTTATTTGCAATAATTTAGTTATGTAAGTCGTTGTTTCTCTCTCTCTCTCTCTCTCTCTCTCTCTCTCTCTCTCTCTCTCTCTCTCTCTCCCTGTGCGCTATTTCGGGTAACATCGCTGTCTAAAGAAAGACTCGTACGATCTTGTTGGATGAGAGACCCCGAGTGGTAGAGATGTGCTTTAGTTTTTGTGCGTTGTTTTTCAAAATAAAAGATATGTCATGTTTACTAAAATCAGTGAGTTTACCTTTTTTTAGTTTAGTTGGTTTTCGCTTGTTTCTTGAATCGTTAATACTGTCTTGTGACAGCCAGAGCGAGAGCACCAGCAGCAGCGAGTACTGTTTGTATAAAGCGTTTATTTTGCATTTTGTTTACGAACTTCCACTAAGGAAGGGATTCTATTTGTGTTTATCTGTTCTGCATAGTAACTAACAGTTCTTGATAAAACTTTACGTAGTTTTCGTGTTAGATTTCTTAGTGTTTTCTTGATCGTTTAGAACAGAAAGCGCCCTAAAACCGTCTTTTGTTTGTTTCGCGGCCGTTAGCCACTAGTCACTTGAATCAACAGTTGTCTTGTGACAGCCAGAGCGAGAGCACCAGCAGCAGCGAGTACTGTTTGTATAAAGCGTTTATTTTGCATTTTGTTTACGACCTTCCACTAAGGAAGGGAGTCTATTTGTGTTTATCTGCTCTGCATAGTAACTAACAGTTCTTGATACAACTTTACGTAGTTTTCGTGTTAGATTTCTTAGTGTTTTCTTGATCGTTTAGAACAGAAAGCGCCCTAAAACCGTCTTTTGTTTGTTTCGCGGCCGTTAGCCACTAGTCACTTGAATCAGCACTTGTCTTGTGACAGCCAGAGCGAGAGCACCAGCAGCAGCGAGTACTGTTTGTATAAAGTGTTTTTGTACTTATTTGCTGCGCTTAGCTTTTAAATAGTTTTTCTGGGAAAACCTAGCGTAGTTTTCGCGTCTCGTATTTCAGTGAGTGTTTCTTGATTATCAGAGTAGCTCATCAGAAGATTATCTTGGGAATTTGTCGCCGTATAGAGTAGGGTAAACATAGTCATGTGTAGGGACTGTGGTTGTTGTGAGCGGACGCAAGGAGAATTGGCCACTCTTCGGGGGCAGGTGGAGGCTTTGTCTGTTAGGCTCATCGAGCTCGAGGCGCAGGCGTCGGCTCGTAGTGGCGTTGGGGCAACTGTGGTGAGACCTATGCCTACTTCGGTGGCCTTGGAATCACATGGAACCCCTGATGTCGCTGCGTCTTCCGGCAGTGAGCATCTTACCGGTCAGCCATCACTCCAGGGTGAATGGCGGACAGTGGTGGGCTCGCGCGTACCTGGCCGAAAGGCGAAGGTGGGATCTGGCCGCGTGGCAGCTGCCTTACCCCTTTCCAACAGGTACGGGGTGCTTCCTAGTGGTGATGACATCGTTTCCGAGCCACCACAGGATGCCTCGCCTGTTGGGCCAGTGGCCGATTCTCCAGCAAGGTCCCGACAGTCACAGAGGGCGGGCCTATTAGTTATAGGGAGCTCCAACGTTAGGCGGGTTATGGAGCCCCTCAGGAAAATAGCGGGTAGGTCGGGGAAGAATGCCAGTGTGCACTCGGTGTGCTTGCCGGGGGGTCTCGTCCGTAATGTGGAGGAGGCCCTTCCGGCAGCTATTGAACGCACTGGGTGTGACCGGCTGCAGATAGTAGCACATGTCGGAACGAATGACGCCTGCCGCTTGGGTTCTGAGGCCATCCTTGGTTCCTTCCGGCGGCTGGCTGATTTGGTGAAGACAACCAGCATCGCACGCGGAGTGCAAGCTGAGCTTAATATCTGCAGCATAGTGCCCAGAGTCGATCGCGGTCCTCTGGTTTGGAGCCGTGTGGAGGGTCTAAACCAGAGGCTCAGACGACTCTGCGACTATAATGGTTGCAAATTCATCGACCTCCGTTATTGGGTGGAGAACTGTAGGGCCCCCCTAGACAGGTCAGGCGTGCACTACACACCGGAAGCAGCTACTAGGGTAGCAGAGTACGTGTGGCGTGCACACGGGGGTTTTTTAGGTTAGAGGGACCCCCCCCCCCCCTTGGGCGAAACGATAAAATACCTGACGGCTTACCAGAGAGGACATTATCATCGTTGATAAAGAACTTCCGTCCTCAGAGACCAAAAACAGGAAAAGTTAACGTAATATTGGTAAACTGCAGGAATATCCAGGGCAAGGTTCCTGAATTAGTATCTCTTATTGAAGGAAATAGTAAGCATATAGTATTAGGAACGGAAAGTTGGTTAAAACCGGAAGTGAACAGTAACGAAATCCTAGACACAGAATGGAATATATACCGCAAGGATAGGATAAACGCCAATGGTGGAGGAGTATTTATAACAGTAAAGAATTCAATAATATCCAGTGAAGTTATTAGCGAATGCGAATGTGAAATAATCTGGGTTAAGTTAAGTATCAAAGGTGGGTCAGATATGATAGTCGGATGCTTCTATAGACCACCTGCATCAGCAACCGTAGTAGTTGAGCGCCTCAGAGAGAACCTGCAGAACGTCGTGAAGAAGTTTCGTGATCATACTATTGTAATAGGGGGAGACTTCAATCTACCAGGTATAGAATGGGATAGTCACACAATCAGAACTGGAGCCAGGGACAGAGACTCTTGTGACATTATCCTGACTGCCTTGTCCGAGAATTACTTCGAGCAGATAGTTAGAGAACCAACTCGTGAAGCTAACGTTTTAGACCTCATAGCAACAAATAGACCGGAACTTTTCGACTCCGTGAATGTAGAAGAGGGTATCAGTGATCATAAGTCAGTGGTTGCATCAATGACTACAAGTGTAATAAGAAATGCCAAGAAAGAAAGGAAAATATATTTGCTTAACAAGAGTGATAGGGCACAAATCGCAGAATATCTGAGTGACCACCATCAAACGTTCATTTCTGAGGAAGAGGATGTGGAACAAAAATGGAAAAAATTCAGAAACATCGTCCAGTACGCCTTAGATAAGTTCGTACCGACTAAGGTCCAAAGCGAGGGGAAAGATCCACCGTGGTATAACAATCATGTACGAAAGGTACTACGGAAACAAAGAAAGCTTCATCATAGGTTTAAGAGTAGTCGAATCATAGCTGATAAGGAAAAGCTGAACGAAGCGAAAAAGAGCGTAAAGAGAGCAATGAGAGAAGCATTCAACGAATTCGAACATAAAACATTGGCAAACAATCTAAACAAGAACCCTAAAAAGTTTTGGTCATATGTAAAATCGGTAAGCGGATCTAAATCCCCTATTCAGTCACTCGTTGACCACGATGGCACCGAAACAGAGGACGACCGAAGAAAGGCAGAAATACTGAATTCAGTGTTCCGAAACTGTTTCACTGCGGAAAATCGTAACACGGTCCCTGACTTCAGCCGTCGCACGGACGCCAAAATGGAAAATATTGAAATAAACGATATCGGAATTGAAAAACAACTGCTATCACTTAGTAGCGGAAAAGCATCCGGACCAGACGAGATACCCTTAAGATTCTACAGTGATTATGCTAAAGAACTTGCCCCCTTTCTATCAGCAATTTATCGTAGATCGCTGGAAGAACGTAAAGTACCTAGCGACTGGAAGAAAGCGCAGGTCGTTCCCATTTTCAAGAAGGGTCATAAATTAGATGCGAATAATTATAGGCCTATTTCGCTTACGTCAATCTGTTGTAGAATAATGGAACATGTTTTGTGTTCTCGTATTATGACGTTCTTAGATAATACAAATCTCCTTCATCATAACCAACATGGATTCCGGAAACAGAGATCATGTGAAACTCAGCTCGCCCTATTTGCCCAAGAAATTCACAGTGCCGTAGACACTGGCGAGCAGATTGATGCCGTATTCCTGGACTTCAGGAAGGCATTTGATACGGTTCCGCACTTACGTTTAGTGAAAAAAATACGAGCTTACGGAATATCGGACCAGGTTTGTGACTGGATTCAGGATTTCCTAGAAGAAAGAACACAACATGTCATTCTTAACGGTTCAAAATCTGCAGATGTGGAGGTAATTTCGGGAGTACCGCAGGGAAGCGTGATAGGACCTTTATTGTTTACAATATACATAAATGACTTAGTTGACAACATCGGTAGCTCCGTGAGGCTATTTGCAGATGACACGGTTGTCTACAAGAAAGTAGCAACATCAGAAGACTCGTACGTACTCCAGGAGGACCTGCAGAAGATTAATGCATGGTGCGACAGCTGGCAGCTTTCCCTAAACGTAGATAAATGTAATATAATGCGCATACATAGGGGCAGAAATCCATTCCAGTACGATTATGCCATAGGTGGTAAATCATTGGAAGCGGTAACGACCGTAAAATACTTAGGAGTTACTATCCGGAGCGATCTGAAGTGGAATGATCACATAAAACAAATAGTGGGAAAAGCAGGCGCCAGGTTGAGATTCATAGGAAGAATTCTAAGAAAATGTGACTCATCGACGAAAGAAGTAGCTTACAAAACGCTTGTTCGTCCGATTCTTGAGTATTGCTCATCAGTATGGGACCCTTACCAGGTTGTATTAATAGAAGAGATAGACATGATCCAGCGAAAAGCAGCGCGATTCGTCATGGGGACATTTAGTCAGCGCGAGAGCGTTACGGAGATGCTGAACAAGCTCCAGTGGCGGACACTTCAAGAAAGGCGTTACGCAATACGGAGAGGTTTATTATCGAAATTACGAGAGAGCACATTCAGGGAAGAGATGGGCAACATATTACTACCGCCCACATATATCTCGCGTAATGATCACAACGAAAAGATCCGAGAAATTAGAGCAAATACGGAGACTTACAAGCAGTCGTTCTTCCCACGCACAATTCGTGAATGGAACAGGGAAGGGGGGATCAGATAGTGGTACAATAAGTACCCTCCGCCACACACCGTAAGGTGGCTCGCGGAGTATAGATGTAGATGTAGATACCTTATTGCGAGAAGTTTCAATGTGGTAGAAAGTCACTGCATTAGGGTTGTATGTATCAAGAGGAACAGGAGTTCCAGGAAAAAAGAGTTAAACCAGGGGCAAATGTAATGCATCTTGGAGAAATACTGGTGTGATGAGAAACTAAACTGTAGACATAACCGCAATTAGTAACACAAATTAAAAGACCGTAACAATAACAATTATTACCATTACAATAATAACAACAGTTATTATTATTACCCTTATTGTCATAGTAATCAAAGATATAACAAACGTGGGTAAGGAAGCAGAGAAATGAAGCCGTCAATGATTAATATGGTGTTGAAAACAGATCACAAAAAATGCTCCCTCCGCCTCCTTCCAATGGTAGTAGACGTTATTGAAGGTGCGCTTACATTGCTGCGAGTGTGCTGAAAGACGTTTTCGGGTTCTGTACCCTACTTACACAACAGTACCTCTTTTAAAAGTGTATTGTTAATATAAGTCAACAACAATTAACGACTTTTGTTTCAGGTTGGCATAAAGTACGCCAACCCCCCCCCCCCCCCCCACCCCTCTTTGGCAATGCACGCCTTTGAAAATACATTGGTCTTGCTTGGGTTAATAAACACTGCGATAAATTGAGAAAACAATACCTTATAGGGTTTTAGAATACTCCAAATTCACCCGGTCTTCCATACCAAATACTTTTATTGAGTGTGGGTACACCGGTTATGTTGTTGAAAATTTTGAAGCTACCAAGACTCATAAGACTTAAATCGTCAGAGACTGGTAGGTGGAGGTGGTTTGAGTGTTTATCAGGTGAGGTGTTCAATGAATGTCTGATATTCTCAAATTTTTGCGCTTGCTCTTTGCATATGATTGCACACAAATGCGGACACTTTTGTGCAGGAGCCAGTCCATTCATACATACCCTTCATTAACTTCCGTTGCAAGACACGGACATACAGTTGGCTAGCGACTCGAAGCACTTGCTTATCTGACAGAATACAGCGGAGCATTTGGAAGCTGGGAGCCCGCGGTGCACCCGTAGACTGTTCAGCAACAGGCACGTCTGCAGAAGGTGCGGAATCACTTATTGATGACTCTGTAAGACTACGGCACTTCCACCCAGTCATGAAAAGAGTAGCAACGAAATTTCTATGAATTACTTAATGATTACTCCGAATAACACCAGTAATTTTACCCAGACATTAAAAGTGTAGCAGCGAAATTTCTATGAATTTTCGAACATTCAACTTGTAACTGTTGGCTGAATCTGCTCTAAATATCTTAAGGAATTCTTTGTGTACCTGCGAGAAACAAGACGAAAGTAAACAAATAAGTAAATTCTTGGGGCAATATTTATTTTCTGAAATCGTAGATAACTCCTATAAATTGACATAGGCCGTCTGCCCTTGCAGTTCGCTTCTTAACTTCGTCACCTAGGACGCCTTACCTGGTGGTTTCTGTGGAAAACACATTTAAAACGAAATCTAAGAAGTCAACTGATCTGAATAATTACCTTAGCACGTCAATAGTTAGCTTGCTAGACAAGGTGAGAGCATGATATAGATCTAATGCACGCACCAAGAAACCTACTTACACAGATATGCGTTTAAGGTATTTCGTACTCTTCCTATCATACAAGCTAGTATAAGTCCACAGTAAATTCGGTTACCTCTCTCTCTCTCTTTTTTGACTTACGTTTCATTATTTAATTTTTTTATTTTAGTGCACGTCATATCGGGTACAAAATTTAACGCTTTCGTGACTGAAGAGCACAATGTCCACAGACAAATAGCCTAATTTGAAACTATCGAGCGCCTCAATGTTTAATAGATTCCGCATCGTAGTACGACAAACGCAGAGTCAAATATGCTCTTAGATGTGAAAATACACGAGTAGAAGTGAAAAGTGAACGTCGTGTAGCTGAAGTCCAATATGCATGTTGATTTATGGCATTTTATGCAGGTTATAAGCTGACACATGTACATGGATACAACAATCGGTGAGGAAACGATCACATAGGTCTAGTGGTAGTTGAAGCAGATGGCAGACTTCGATCCATTGGTTAGATATTAGGAAAATGCAGTCAGTCTACGAAGGAGATTCTTCCAACATATTCGAACACCATATCCTAGAATACAGTTCAATTCTGTAGGACTCAAACCAGATAGGATTAAAAGTATGCAAAGGTTTACAAAGAAGGGCAGCGCCAATGGTCAGAGCGGTGACTAAGTCACAGGAGATCTTCATGAAAATATAGTAAAACCTGAATTAGTAGACACTTGAAGATAAACGTTAATTATCCCACGAAAGCCTGCCTGCAAAGTTTTAACAGCCAGTATTGCTTGAGGAACCTAGGACTGCTGGCAAGAAATAATGCAACACCCTCAAAGACTGTGTTTATTTGCATCAGGGTATGTGTATACTGAGGGGTTGCAGTGGTAATAATTCATTTGTCACCGTGATCGGCGATCAGATGTCACTCAGGAGGCCTGTTTGTGCACCATCTGTTTCGACTGTGCAGGCAGTAATGGTGCTGATTTTAGAGGTGAACAGAGTTTGCAACGTTCATTATAGGGTACAACTATGCTCGGCCGAGGAGTCCTGTTGAAGACCTTAAGCCGTTTGAACGGGGTGGCACTGTGGGCTTTACGAAGCTGGATGGACGTTTCGACGATTGCTCCCCGTGTTGAGGTGTGTCGCTGCGCAGCGTTCTTTGAATCATTCCCACACCCGTTGACCATGTGCTGTATTTCCTTGTATTACGGACACATATCAAGATCGGCGCACTGTGCAAGCAGTGGTGGTTGACCGTACATCGTCAGGGACGAAATCCGGGCACATATTGGACCCGCTGTGTCAACAAAGATAACTGGGAACCGTCTGCTTGCCACAGGCCTAAGATCACGTGTACCTCTGTCCAAGTTACCTGTGACACTACACAGCCAAGCACGGCTACTCTGGTGTCGTAAAAGAGTTGACTGGAGATTGGAATGATGCTCTGTTGTCTTCAGTGTTGGGAGTAGCTTCTGTCCGTGTGCGAGCGATGCACATATACGGGTGCGACACAGATCTGATAAGCGGCCTGTTCCGGAGTATATCGCCCACCGCACTCAAGTGCCACCCAGGCTTCATGGCTTGGGGGGCGGGGGGGGGGGGGGGGGGTCGAGACGGGCATCAGTTACCGCTCGCAGTCACATCTGTTGCCTCTGCAGGGTAAAGTCATCATCAGTACCGTTACAATGCACAAGTAAACGCCAGTCCATATAGGACTGCTGCGACATTGCTGCGCTAGTGTGCAACAACTGTCATGGCTGGCAACATCACCAGATCTGTCACCAACAGCACTACAGGACATGTAGAAATGGGAACTTATTTGTTCTTCACACCCTCCATGAACCATTGACACTCTGCAACAAAATGTACAAATCGCTGGGGCACTTTAAAGGTCTCTGTTGGATTCCTTTCATGCTAAGCGTTCTCGCTTCCCGCGCCCGGGTTCGATTCCCGGCGGAGTCAGGGATTTTCTCTGCCTCGTGATGACTGGGTGTTGTGTGATGTCCTTAGGTTAGTTAGGTTTAAGTAATTCTAAGTTCTAGGGGACTGATGACCATAGATGTTATGTCCCATAGTGCTCAGAGCCATTTGAACCATTTTTCTTTCCTGCTATTTTCCTCGATCTATTGTTGTTTACGTCGTACATTTCACCTCTAAATATACTGTAGTATTTCTAAATTTATCTGGGAGGAGACTGAGCAGTGGAATACGTTATATTGACACACAAACACGAACAACTTGTCATACAACACTTTCAAACACGTTTTATGTGTAATTCGTATCGTATATCGAGTATAGATTTAAGTGTCAGGAAGTCGTTTCTGAAAGTATTTGTATGGAGTGTAGCCATGTATGGAAGTGAAACATTGCATGGCGGCTTAATTAAATATTTTTGAAAATAATTTTTATTTTTCGTTCGTTGTATGTCCGATTACGCTGTGTCTCGTAAACGGTTGGCCCTGACTAGTATTATTACGCAATCTGACTGCATAGAACAACAACAAAGAATGAAATGAAAATTTTCGTTAACACAATTAATTAATTAAGTCCCCAGCAACTATAAAACCTACGAAACCAAAGCACAAGTGTAATTGTTCTGTGTGTGGGAGTGTGACTCAACGTACACATCTGGCACGGTTCTTCTTCAACAAGACAAGAAATTTTAAATACCATTTATACTGAAGTAACCAAAAAATAGAAATACTATAATTGCGTAAGGAAAGGAGAATTACACTCTAATACAAGAACACAAGCCAGATGCTTTGTTGACTGAACCTGTAATGTCACATTATTTAAGACATTGAGATAATAAAAAGAAAAGGAAAAATTTTTTTTCTTTTACCTTCATATATTGACGGAAAGCACTCTAATCATTACAATATATCTCCACACCGACTTGCTACTACCACATCTCAACAAGAACTCTCCACCACGACCTCTCGACAAGCACTCTTCACTACGACATCTCAGCAAGCACTGCTACTACGAGTTCTCGACCAGCACTGCCAGTGGAGGCGGCTGAATAATACTCTTTGGCGCAATCTCTGGCGCTGTGGCTCAGTGTAGCCACCTTTCAACATGGACAGTAAAAAAATGGTTCAAATGGCTCTGAGCACTATGGGACTTAACATCGGAGGTCATCAGTCCCCTAGAACTTAGAACTACTTAAACCTAACTAACCTAAGGACATGACACACATCCATGCCCGAGATAGGATTCGAACCAGCGACCGTAGCGGTCGCGCGGTTCCAGACTGAAGCAGCTAGAACCGCTCGGCCACACCAGCCGGCAAACATGGACAATAAATAGTTTGGACAAAAAGAGAATAGAAGCATTCGAAATGTGGTACTACAGAAGAATGCTGAAGATTAGATGGGTAGATCACACAACTAATGAGGAGGTATTAAACAGAATTGGGGAGAAGAGGAGAAACGACTTCCTGACACTTAAATCTATACTCGACGTTAACATCTTCAGTCCTGAGACTGGTTTGATGCAGCTCTCCATGCTACTCTATCCTGTGCAAGCTTCTTCATCTCCCAGTAACTACTGCAACCTTCATCCTTCTGAATCTGCTTAGTGTATTCATCTTTTGGTCTCCCTCTACGATTTTTACCCGCCACGCTGCCCTCCAGTAATAGATTGGTGATCCCTTGATGCTCAGAACATGTCCTACCAACTGATCCCTTCTTCTAGTCAAGTTGTGCCACAAACTCCGCTTCTCCCCAATTCTATTCAATACCTCCTCATTAGTTATGTGATATAACCATCTAATCTTCAGTATCCTTCTGTAGCACCACATTTCGAAAGCTTCTATTCTCTTCTTGTATAAACTATTTATCGTCCATGTTTCACTTCCATACATGGCAACACTCCAAAGAAATACTTTCAGAAACGACTTCCTGACACTTAAATCTATACTCAATGTTAACAAATTTCTCTTCTTCAGAAACGCTTTCCTTGCCATTACCAGTCTACATTTATTATCTTCTCTACTTCGACCATCATCAGTTATTTTGCTCCCAAAATAGCAAAACTCCTTTACTACTTTAAGTGTCTCATATCCTAATCTAATTCCTCAGCATCACCCGATTTAATTCGACTACATTCCATTATCCTTGTTTTGCTGTTGTTGATGTTCATCTTATACCCTCCTTTCAAGACACTGTGCATTCCGTTCAACTTCTCTTCCAAGTCCTTTGGTGTCCCTGACAGAATTACAATGTCATTGGCGAACCTCAAAGTTTTTATTTCTTTTCCATGGATTTTAATACCTACTCCGAACTTTTCTTTTGTTTCCTTTACTGCTTGCTCAATATACAGATTGAATAGCATTGGGGAGAGGCTACAACCCTGTCTCACTCTCTTCCCAACCACTGCTTCCCTTTCATGCCCCTCGACTCTTATAACTGCCATCTGGTTTCTGTACAAATTGTAAATAGCCTTTCGCTCCCTGTATTTTACCCCTGCCACCTTCAGAATTTGAGGGAGAGTATTCCAGTCAACATTGTCAAAAGTTTTCTCTAAGTCTACAAATGCTAGAAACGTAGGTTTGCCTTTCCTTAATCTTTTTTTCAAAGATAAATCGTAGGGTCAGTATTGGCTCACGTGTTCCAACATTTCTACGGAATGCAAACTGATCTTCCCCGAGGTCGGCTTCTACCAGTTTTTCCATTCGTCTGTAAAGAATTCGCACTAGTATTTTGCAGCTGTGACTTATTAAACTGATAGTTCGGTAATTTTCACATCTGTCAACACCTGCTTTCTTTGGGATTGGAATTATTATATTCTTCTTGAAGTCTGAGGGAATTTCGCCTGTCTCATACATCTTGCTCACCAGATGGTAGAGCTTTGTCAGGACTGGCTCTCCCAAGGCTGTCAGTAGCTCTAATGGAATGTTGTCTACTCCCGGGGCCTTGTTTCGACTTAGGTCTTTCAGTGCTCTGTCAAACTCTTCACGCAGTATCATATCTCCCATTTCATCTTCATCTACCTCCTCTTCCACTTCCATAATATTGTCCTCAAGAACATCGCTCCTGTATCGACCCTCTATATACTCCTTCCACCTTTCTGCTTTCCCTTCTTTGCTTAGAACTGGGTTTCCATCTGAGCTCTTGATACTCATACACGTGGTTCTCTTTTCTCCAAAGGTCTCTTTAATTTTCCTGTAGGCAGTGATGATGAGGCGTAATTATAATTAACATCATCGGTCCTTAGTGTGAATGTTCGTTTGATTGTAAGCTTTCCTCTCGATAAAATTTTTCAAATTACTGATTTTTCTTTATGTTCAACCCCCGTGGTGTGTGCTTTGTGGTGCCAGTACCACGTGCTTTTAAGATTGTTTGACCTATCAGGTCAATACTATGGTGTTAGTTTCTCTTATAATTAATGTTTCGATTTAATTTTTTTATTATTAAAATTATTGTGGAATGACACATTTCTGTAAATCTAGTTGACCACGTGGAGCATGTGGTGTAGTAACAAAACTGGCCCTCAGCTACTCCTCTGGATAATACTTCGGGTATTCGATCGTAATTAATCGGTACGACGAGCAGTTTTTGCTGTTTCACATTGTTTTTGAATGATTTCATAGACCATTTGGTAAGATTGTGGATACATCGAACCACGTTTTCTTTGTATAAACTTACTATACCAGTCTGTGGTTATCCATTAGGAATAGGACTACGGTACGAGCGGAATTTCTTTGTCTTAAATAGAATCTAATGGTTGTAGTTCATATCCTTTTGCATACCCTTCAACGATCTTTGTGTGTTAAGTTTTGAATGCGGTATTGCACCCTGTTTCCTATTCTTTGTTTCCTTTTTTTTTTGTTTCCTGTTCTTAGAAAGTCACGTTTTCCTAACAGTAAATAAGGCACCAGCTTTGAGTCAGGCTTAGCATGTTGCACGTTTCATTGAACACTGATAAACTTTGAAATAAATATCAAAGTTTAAACTTCTTTTATTTTTCTTTAATTTAATTTTGCCTATCATCTGTTTAGTTAAAATAACAATTAAAATTTTATAAAAAAAAGAGCTGATAGTGAGCGTGACTATTCTGAAAGCTGAAAAACTCACAACAGTAGTAAAAATTTGTCAGTCACGTACGGATACTTTCCACACTAGGTGCGAACGGTTTTTAAAAACACTAGGCTCATTATACACTCTACTACAGGATGCCATTCGGCACCCTTATTAGCAATGCGCACCTCGTGGTCTCGTGGCTAGCGCTGCTGCCTCTGCATCCCGGGGTCCTGGTTCGATTCCCGGCCGGGTTGGGGATTTTTTCTGCCCTGGGACCAAGTGTTTGCGTTGTCCTCATCATTTCATCATTATCATCATCATCATTCGTGACAGTGGCTAAATTGGACTGTGTAAAAAATTGGATTGTGAAAAAAAATTGGGACTTTCTACAGGCGCTAATGACTGCAGTTGTATTCTGAAGGCTGTGTCACTTACGGCTATCAGTATGCTTGTCAACAACAAACATGACAGATTCTGATTTACTGTCCTGGGCCAATCATTTATGTAGGTCAAGAACAAAATTGGGCCAAATACTGAACCTTATGGGACACCATTTTTAATGGTTTCAATATGTGAATTTCTGTATATCAGATCACATGTTCAGTAAGAAATCTAAGACGGTAATTGTGACAAACTGAGGCCGAACCAGAATGGAGCAACAAACAACAGCCGCCTGCAGGCTTCACCAGATTACGGCGTGCCACGCCGCGTTGCATGCGTGTGGTGACCGAGTTTAGGGGGTGACCGGGGCGCCGTGGCGGCGGCTGGCACGGCTAGCGTGAGTCACGTGGAGCTCTGACCTAACGGCTGGGCGGCACGCGCTACTGTTCGTCACCCAGCCACCACCCTGTCTGGTAGCGCTCTGGCGCCTCCACCTGCCGCGCGACACGTCATGCTGGGAGCTGGACTCACCCCTTACAGCGTCTGATGTCCGCTGATAAAACTTATCTTCTGCCCTTCTTCCTTTATGTTGTAGTCAACCAGTCTCTATTGCCAATGGTGTCTGCCTGTTTCTTTTTTTATTTCATTTTTTTCAGTTCGTTTAGGTTTATGTAACTATTTTTATTTTGTGTTGGCTTTCAGCTGACCCCATTCAGCCACCTACATACATAGCAGACGTGATGAAAATCTATCAAGATGATACATAATAACACGTAAATACACAACTACAGTAGCTTCCCAATTAGTATAAATACACTCCTGGAAATGGAAAAAAGAACACATTGACACCGGTGTGTCAGACCCACCATACTTGCTCCGGACACTGCGAGAGGGCTGTACAAGCAATGATCACACGCACGGCACAGCGGACACACCAGGAACCGCGGTGTTGGCCGTCGAATGGCGCTAGCTGCGCAGCATTTGTGCACCGCCGCCGTCAGTGTCAGCCAGTTTGCCGTGGCATACGGAGCTCCATCGCAGTCTTTAACACTGGTAGCATGCCGCGACAGCGTGGACGTGAACCGTATGTGCAGTTGACGGACTTTGAGCGAGGGCGTATAGAGGGCATGCGGGAGGCCGGGTGGACGTACCGCCGAATTGCTCAACACGTGGGGCGTGAGGTCTCCACAGTACATCGATGTTGTCGCCAGTGGTCGGCGGAAGGTGCACGTGCCCGTCGACCTGGGACCGGACCGCAGCGACGCACGGATGCACGCCAAGATCGTAGGATCCTATGCAGTGCCGTAGGGGACCGCACCGCCACTTCCCAGCAAATTAGGGACACTGTTGCTCCTGAGGTATCGGCGAGGACCATTCGCAACCGTCTCCATGAAGCTGGGCTACGGTCCCGCACACCGTTAGGCCGTCTTCCGCTCACGCCCCAACATCGTGCAGCCCGCCTCCAGTGGTGTCGCGACAGGCGTGAATGGAGGGACGAATGGAGACGTGTCGTCTTCAGCGATGAGAGTCGCTTCTGCCTTGGTGCCAATGATGGTCGTATGCGTGTTTGGCGCCGTGCAGGTGAGCGCCACAATCAGGACTGCATACGACCGAGGCACACAGGGCCAACACCCGGCATCATGGTGTGGGGAGCGATCTCCTACACTGGCCGTACACCACTGGTGATCGTCGAGGGGACAGTGAATAGTGCACGGTACATCCAAACCGTCATCGAACCCATCGTTCTACCATTCCTAGACCGGCAAGGGAACTTGCTGTTCCAACAGGACAATGCACGTCCGCATGTATCCCGTGCCACCCAACGTGCTCTAGAAGGTGTAAGTCAACTACCCTGGCCAGCAAGATCTCCGGATCTGTCCCCCATTGAGCATGTTTGGGACTGGATGAAGCGTCGTCTCACGCGGTCTGCACGTCCAGCACGAACGCTGGTCCAACTGAGGCGCCAGGTGGAAATGGCATGGCAAGCCGTTCCACAGGACTACATCCAGCATCTCTACGATCGTCTCCATGGGAGAATAGCAGCCTGCATTGCTGCGAAAGGTGGATATACACTGTACTAGTGCCGACATTGTGCATGCTCTGTTGCCTGTGTCTATGTGCCTGTGGTTCTGTCAGTGTGATCATGTGATGTATCTGACCCCAGGAATGTGTCAATAAAGTTTCCCCTTCCTGGGACAATGAATTCACGGTGTTCTTATTTCAATTTCCAGGAGTGTATATGATACGTGGGGTAATAATCAGATTCCACTTTAACCTCATTGACCCGTATTACAGGAATGTCTCTTACATACCAGGTGGTTATAATTAAAGTGCCGCTGCTCACGCAGGCCCATTAGGGGCTATAACTGTGGTATGGCAGCGAAGCTTGGTAGATATTCTGATGCATTATTGAGTAACCGATTTGCGCTGGAAAAGAACTGGTTCCAATTTTGGCCACCAGGTACAAATCTGGAGCTGTGATTGGACTAATGTTTCAATATGTAATGGGTTAGGAACGAGATGTGGGCAAACAGTCATAATGTTGATTTTACTAACTGAAGCTTACACAGTTTCTTCAATACGACCACCAGAGACTTCGATAAGTTGCTGTACAACCCAAAATTGGAAATCATTTTTTCCGGCATAAATAGGTTTTGTGTTAACACATTAGCGTATGTACGAAATTTCGCTGCTGTACCATAATTACAGTTCATATCGGACCTCCATGAGTAGCTGCACTATAATTATAACCATCCAGCACTTCTCCTTTGACTAAGATGGTAGGTAGGATGCAACAAAAACCTTAGGAAACATTTCTCACATGTAGAGGAATAAAATGGGTCATGTGGACATGGGTACAGAAGCACTTTCTTTCCGTGTTAAGAGCTCATTTTACAAATATATTTTCTTTATGATCATGTTAATCATGGGAAACACAACTGGTTTGGATCATACTTAGTAAACAGAACGCTAAAAGTTGTGATGAATAATGCAAATAACTTTGGTAGGAGAAAAAGGACAAGGGAGAAATTACGGTCCCACAAGGTTTGGTTTTGGGCCCACTCCTATTGCTTAATGGGCTGTAGAGAATCCTCTTGAACCTGTGCAATCATGTCATCACCAAAGACTTACTCTCAAAGCTGAAGCTAGCATTGTTACTGACTGTTTGTCAGGGCCTCGTGTTCTTCAGGCCAGGCTCAACGGAGAAACTTATCATGTTTTCTTAGGGAATACTCTACTTGTTCTGTTAGTACACACGCCTTTACGAGAACGACAAAACATGTGCCTCATGCACGACGGAGCTCCTCGTCATTTCAGTGTTAAAGTTCATAGGCTTCTAAGTAACAGATTCCGTGACAGATGTGTAAAAAGAGGTGGACCAATTCCATAGTATCTGTGCTCTCCGGGCCTAAAGCAATTATATTGTTATTTGTGGGAGCATTTGAATGGTCTTGGTACAGAACCATGGTACAAGATATACCACATTGTGGAAGGCTGTGAAACAATAGATTATTCTGCACGTATTTATCAGTGCATCAGGGGTTGCAATGAAATGGCGGCCTTATTAATGTATCCGTGCTAAAGGAGGATATTTTGAACATTTTGTGTTTCAAACTGTGCTGATACGTTCTTTACGTTCTTTTCCTGTGAGTTTCCCATTATTAAAGTGTTGAAGAGTTGTAGACACTGAGCTGTAACATGGAAATAAAGCGTTCCCGGACCCATATAAAACATATCTTATTCCTCTCTGTGTGAGGAATGTTTCCTGAAAGTTTGGCAATAGCTTCTTGTTACACTCTGCATAAGGTCCTGTTTATTAAAATATCTTTCGATGATGGCAGTGGCAGTGCAGGGATTGAAGTTGGTAACCGATGTTTCGGAAAGGTAATGTTTATTAATAACTCTCTGTGCGGAATATAGTGACTAATAATCCTCGTCCGCAGCTGAACAAACGGACGGTAGGCCCACTGATTGTGGCTTATTTGACACTACACTGAGTTGGTATAAGTCATGGGATAGTGGTATTATTTATTGATGAAATGATAAAAAAAATAAAACTGCAGAAAATTAAGCAGGTGAAAGGGAACACAAACGTCAAAAAATGAGATGACAGGAAATGCAAAATGGCTAAGCAGAAATGGTTAGAGTACAAATGTAAGGGTAAAGAAGCATACATCGTGAGGGGGAAAGATGGCTATTGCCTTCTGGGAAATTAAGGAGGTCTTTGGAGAGAAGAGAAGCAGCTATAAAAATATTCAGAGTTCGCAAGGAGAAGCCATGACGCTGGGATCGCGGATTTACTTTAAACTTTGTACAACTTTAGTATGCCATTACAATAACATAATGTGCAACTAGTAAAGTGTACTACTCTGGCAATTCCGAGAAAATCGCAGGAGAAGTTTTACGCGTCTATTATGTGTCACATGTATCTGTGCAAAGGTACAGTCCATAAGAAGTCAGTGTGGTTACATAGTTGGCGTTCGCGCTCAGTAAGTGTGTGGTAGACGAAGCCACGGTTCGAATCCCGCCATCACGGGTCGCGTTTTTAATTTATATGACATTTGAGAGGTAATATAATGAAAAAAAGCCCCCCCCCCCCACATGTACCACCAATACTAAGCTCGTCATTCCTTGGTGTCTCAGACTGTCCAATCAATCAATTCTTTCTTCTGGTCAGGTTGTATCACAAATTTCTTTTCTCCCCACTGTTAAGTACCTCCTCATTACTTATGTAATCTGCCCACCTAATCTACAGTATCCTTTAGTAGCAGCACGTTTTCAAAAGCTGTCTATTCTCTTCGTGTCTAAACTGTTTATCACCCATGTTTTACTTCCATTCATGGCTACACTCAATACAAATACATTCAGGAAAGACCTCCTAACACTTAAATCTATATTCGATGTTAACAAATTTCTTTTCTTCAGCAACGCTTTTCTTGCTATTGCCGGTCTACTTTTTATATCTTCTCTACTTCGACCATCACCAGTTATTTTGCTGCTCAAATAGCAAAACTCATCTACTACTTTGTCTCATTTCCTAATCTAATTCGCTCAGCATCACCTGATTTAATCCGACTACATTCCATTATCCCCGTTTTTCCTTTCAAGACACTGTTCATTCCGAACAACGGTTCTTCCAAGTCCTTTGCTGTCTCTGACAGACTTACAATGTCATCGGCAAACCTCAAGGTTTTTATTTCTTCTCCCTGGACTTTAATTCATATTCCAAATTCTTCGTTTGTTTCCTTTACTGCTTGTTTAGTGTACATATTGAATAACATCTGGAATAGGATACAACCCTGACTCACTCCCTTCTCAATCACTGCTTCCTTTTCGTACTTCTCGACTCTCGTAAGTGCCGTCTGGTTTCTGTACAAATTGTACATAGGATTTCGCTCCCTGTATTTTAACCCTGCCACCTTCAGAATTTCAAAGAGAGTAGTACAGTCACTTTGTCGAGATCTACAAATGCTATAAACGTAGGTTTGTCTTTCCTTAACCTATGTTCTAAGATAAGTCGTAGTGTCAGTATTTCCTTGTGTGTGCGTACATTTCTCCGGAATCCAAACTGACCTTCCCCGAGGTCGGCTTCTACCAGTGTCTCAATTCTTCTGTAAGTGATTCTTGTTAATACTTCGCAAACCATGACTTATTAAACCGATAGCTCGATAATATTCACAAACGTCAGCAACTGCTTTCTTTGGAACTGGAATTTGCTGCATTCTTCTTCAAGTCTGAGGGTATTTCGCCTGTCTTGTACGTCTTGCACATCAGACGGAAGACTTCTGCATGGCTGGCTCGCCCACAGTTACCAGTAGATCTGATGCAATGTCTACTCCTGGGATCCTGTTTCGAATTAGGTCTTTCTCTGCTCTGTCAAATTCTTCTCGCAGTATCATGTTTCCCATCTCCTCTTCATCTACGTCCTTTTCCATTTCTATAATATTGCCTGCAAATTCATTTCCTTTGTATAGTCCTCTATATACATCCTCTTCTTTGCTTTGGACTGGTTTCCATTTGACAAGGGGAGGCGATGACGATGGGATTACAGATTTACTTCAAACTTTGTACATCTTTAGTAGGCCAATAGGCCAATAAAACAAAATAATGTGCAAGTAGAAGGTGCACTACTCAGGCAATTCCGAGAAATCCACAAGAGAAGTTTTACGTGTCTATTATATGCCGTATGTACCTGTGCGTAAGCCAGACATATGAGTTCGTAATGGTCAAGTGGATGCCGGCACGGTAGGTCAGCGTGTTCGGTCAGGGGGTTAGCTGCCCTCAGTAATAATAAAAAAAAAAGTTAATTGAACTACGATGAACTTGAACAAGCGTCATGGGTCGTCCGCCCCGAAGAAATAGAACAAGCAACACTTTACATGTGGCAAGGGCCTTATCCACCATACGCCTGCTCTATGAGCCTCTTCCACTTCTGCCTGTGCAATGCGCTGTTTGTCCAGTTACTGCTGCTGTTCATCCTCGTTGTGTCCTCCCGAATGTTATACCGCCATCTGATTCTGGGTCTCCCTCTTCCCCTCGATCCATCAATTGTTCTGCTGAATGCCATTCTAGGTAGTATATTCTCTGTCATTCTTGCTATATGGCCTGCCCAATTCAACATTCTACTCTTGAGCACTTCGACGATGTTACGATTTTTGTACAGCCCTCTTAATTCTTCATTTCTGCTTATTCTCCATTCCGTGTTATTTTCGTCATATACAGGTCCAAAAATTTTCTTTAGTACTTTTCTTTCGAATATTAACATTCTCCATCTTTCTTTCTATATATTAATGTTTCACATCCATATACACTCCTGGAAATTGAAATAAGAACACCGTGAATTCATTGTCCCAGGAAGGGGAAACTTTATTGACACATTCCTGGGGTCAGATACATCACATGATCACACTGACAGAACCACAGGCACATAGACACAGGCAACAGAGCATGCACAATGTCGGCACTAGTACAGTATATATCCACCTTTCGCAGCAATGCAGGCTGCTATTCTCCCATGGAGACGATCGTAGAGATGCTGGATGTAGTCCTGTGGAACGGCTTGCCATGCCATTTCCACCTGGCGCCTCAGTTGGACCAGCGTTCGTGCTGGACGTGCAGACCGCGTGAGACGACGCTTCATCCAGTCCCAAACATGCTCAATGGGGGACAGATCCGCAGATCTTGCTGGCCAGGGTAGTTGACGTACACCTTCTAGAGCACGTTGGGTGGCACGGGATACATGCGGACGTGCATTGTCCTGTTGGAACAGCAAGTTCCCTTGCCGGTCTAGGAATGGTAGAACGATGGGTTCGATGACGGTTTGGATGTACCGTGCACTATTCACTGTCCCCTCGACGATCACCAGTGGTGTACGGCCAGTGTAGGAGATCGCTCCCCACACCATGATGCCGGGTGTTGGCCCTGTGTGCCTCGGTCGTATGCAGTCCTGATTGTGGCGCTCACCTGCACGGCGCCAAACACGCATACGACCATCATTGGCACCAAGGCAGAAGCGACTCTCATCGCTGAAGACGACACGTCTCCATTCGTCCCTCCATTCACGCCTGTCGCGACACCACTGGAGGCGGGCTGCACGATGTTGGGGCGTGAGCGGAAGACGGCCTAACGGTGTGCGGGACCGTAGCCCAGCTTCATGGAGACGGTTGCGAATGGTCCTCGCCGATACCCCAGGAGCAACAGTGTCCCTAATTTGCTGGGAAGTGGCGGTGCGGTCCCCTACGGCACTGCGTAGTTTCCTACGGTCTTGGCGTGCATCCGTGCGTCGCTGCGGTCCGGTCCCAGGTCGACGGGCACGTGCACCTTCCGCCGACCACTGGCGACAACATCGATGTACTGTGGAGACCTCACGCCCCACGTGTTGAGCAATTCGGCGGTACGTCCACCCGGCCTCCCGCATGCCCACTATACGCCCTCGCTCAAAGTCCGTCAACTGCACATACGGTTCACGTCCACGCTGTCGCGGTATGCTACCAGTGTTAAAGACTGCGATGGAGCTCCGTATGCCACGGCAAACTGGCTGACACTGACGGCGGCTGTGCACAAATGCTGCGCAGCTAGCGCCATTCGACGGCCAACACCGCGGTTCCTGGTGTGTCCGCTGTGCCGTGCGTGTGATCATTGCTTGTACAGCCCTCTCGCAGTGTCCGGAGCAAGTATGGTGGGTCTGACACACCAGTGTCCATTTCCAGGAGTGTAACATCACAGGTATAATGGTCGATTGATATAAGCGGATTTTGAATTACTGCTAAGTGATCTTTTTCTTAGAATTTTGATGAAACTAAAAAGTGTCTTGTTTGCTGTTGATAAACGGGCATCTATTTCTATATCTGTTCTGTTGTTATTACTAAAGAGACTTCCTAGGTACTTGAAGTGGTCAACAGTCTTGAAATTGAATCCCTCTACAGTCAGAGGTGCATCTTTCCTGGTTTTCTTCCTTATGGGGAGGTATTCTGTCTTTTTTCCATTAACATGTAATTCTGTTTTCTGAGCAATTTTGTAGTAATTTTGCATCATTCTGATTAATGCTCTTTTGGAACTTCTTATTAGTGCTACATCATCTGCATAGGCAAGTCTTGTAATGTTCACATCCTGTAGCTGGATCCTTTGCGGACTGGTTTTAGAAAATTCTCTATCAATCTTCTCTGGGACAAGGTTAAATAAAATTGGTGAAATGGCGTCCCCTTGTCCCAGTCCAGTGTACACCTTAAAATCTTCAGTTTCTCCTACCGGTGTCTTTATGCGACATAAAGTTTCATCTATACACATTTTAACTAATCTGATTAATTTTGATGGTATTTTAAATTCCTTCATTATATTTAGGAGTGTCTGTCCGTGTATGCTGTCATGTTGTAGTTGTGGTCTTCAGTCCTGAGACTGGTTTGCTGCAGCTCTCCATGCTAATCTATCCTGTGCAAGCTCCTTCATCTCCCAGTACCTACTGCAACCTACATCCTTCTGAATCTGCTTAGTGTATTCATCTCTTGGTCTCCCTCTACGATTTTTACCCTCCACGCTGCCCTCCAATGCTAAATTTGTGATCTCTTGATGCCTCAGGACATGTCCTACCAACCGACCCCTTCTTCTAGTCAAGTTGTGCCACAAACTTCTCTTCTCCCCAATCCTATTCAATACCTCCTCATTAGTTACGTGATCTACCCACATAATCTTCAACATTCTTCTGTAGCACCACATTTCGAAAGCTTCTATTCTCTTCTTGTCGAAACTATTTATTGTCCATGTTTCACTTCCATACATGGCTACACTCCATACAAATATTTTCAGAAACTGGTAGCCAAATAAAATAAGTTTGGAAAATAGAGGGCTGATAGGTGTTGGATTTCACGTCCTATAATTGCAAAAGTGTTGCGGGTACAAGATTTTGTGCACGAACTGACCTCTCGATTATGCAAATGTTCGATGGGATTCATGTCGGGCGATATGGGTGGCCGAACCATTCCCTCGAATAGTCAAGGATGTTCTTCAAACTAACAGCCAACATTTGTGGCTCGGTTACATGGCGCATTGTCATTCATAAGAACTCCATCACTGTTTGGGGACGTGAAGTCTATGAATGGCTCAAAGTGGTGTCCAAGTAGCCGAACATACCAGAGGACCCACTCCATTCCATGTAAACTCAGCGCACGCCGTTATGGAGCCACCACTGGCCACCACAGTGACATGTTGACAACTTATTTATTGTCAGTGCGACTCCCGATACCCACTATGCCCCTTGATGGTCTAACGATTTTCAGAATTAGCACTGATATTTCGTGAAACGCACGTTCTCTTAGCGTTTCGCTGCTCTCGTACAAGGGATGGCCAGCGACATCTTAATATAATGGGTACTGCCCCCCTCCCCCCCCCCCCCCCCGCCAGCAAACCTCGTGTAAATTAAAACCTCCGTCCCGTCCTTGTTTATTACGTAATCCGACATATTTATTTCTATAGGCTCCTTAACTCCTTAACTCTCCTTAACTACGCTGTCTCAGATACTTTACGTTTACTCTGCAGTACTTGTCTATTTATTTTCACGGTTATATTCGAGGCAATGCTTGGCAACGGCTGAACTGTTCAGTTTGCTTTAGACCTGTAAGTCGCTGACGTTCCTTGCATCTCTCCTCGATTGTTCTGATAGTCTGCCTCACGTAAGGTATGGCACACTGGCTTGTTATGTGGTACACGCCTGGCTTTCGGAGACAAAGATCGTGTTTGACGTCCTAAACAAGACATCGTTGCTGACGGGAGCGAAATACACTACATGCCACGTTTCCGCAGAAGCTGCGATCAATCTGGATACTGGGCCAGCATAAGCTAACTAACGTAAGTGATTTTTGCCTTGTCTCTCTCGATCTCTGTCTCAACTTCCCTATCAGGAGTTCTTGATGTTGACTGCAAAGCCTGCTCAATTTGCCGCTTTGGGTAGGAACACTACTCGTAAGTTTTGTAATCTTCGGCGAGACACTCCTAGTTTGAAAGCGTTCGAGCTCTGTGGAACAGAGTCTTTAGCACTGAGTTTCTTTGTGACGAACGGTGATTGTTCGAGGCATGGAGACAGGAGTCAGTGTTTATGGGTTGTCTGTATACACTTTTATCCTTCCTTCGATTACCAAAGTGACTATTCCTTGGGGCCTGAGAATTTTTCCTGTTAACCCATCCCTTCTTTCAGTCTTGTTGCACTACTTAATACGATTCAGTACCTCTTCTTCGATCTACCCACCTTCTTCTACAGCATCATATTTCGAAAGCTTCTGTCTGAATTATTTATCGTGCACGTTTCACTTCCGTCCAAGGCTAAACTCCAGACCAAAACCTTCAGGAAATACTTCCTAACACTTACATTTTTATTCGAAATTAACAAATCTTTCCTCTTCAGAAACGCTATTCGTGCTGCTGTCAGTCTGCATTTTACATCCTAATTACTTCGGCCATCGTCAGTGTTTTACTGTCCAAATAGCAAAACTCATCATTTACTCACCGCCGCATCATCTCATTTGTATCGACTGCTTTCACTTAAGCCCTTATTTTACTTTCATCGATATTCGTTATATGGGAGCGGCAAGAATGACGTCACAATCGAGGCCAGTCACTGTTTCTGTTGCTTGTGGCTGTACTGGGCAGCTGGCGTGATGTGCGAAATGTCAAAGGTGTTTCCGTAAGAAAGTCCCTGCCACATACGACCACAAATAGCAGTCGATAAAGGTCATTAGCAAAAGAAATTGATCAAATACAGGGTCCGAACCTTCATTTTAGAAGATATGCTCAACACTTTAAGTATGCTAAGTGCTGAAAGTGATATTTTCAGACAACTAAGTTATGAAGATGTAAGTTTTCTTTGAGTTCGTTTAATCCGTTTTTCGGTTTGTATTCCGTCTTTGCGAGCATTTTTCCCCAGGGTCAGTTTGGTGTATCAAGACGCTGTCCATTCCGATCAACTGCTCTTCCAACTCCTTTGCTGTCTCTGACAGGATTTCAGTGTCATCAGCATAACACAGAATTTTATTTCTCCTCTCTGAACTTTACTTCCCTTTCCAAATTTATCCCTGTCTCAATGTACAGATTCAATAACATCGGGGATAGACTACAATACTGACTCACTCCATTCTCAACCATCGCTCCTATTCTTACAACTGTAATCTGGTTTCTGTACAAATTTTATATAACTTTTCGCTACCTACATTTTCCCCTGCTACCTCCAAAATTTCGAGGACTGTATTTCAGTCAATACTGTCATAAAGTTTCTTTGAATCTACGAATGCTATAACTCTAAGTTTGTCTTTTATCATCCCATTATCCCATTTTCTGTCTAAGCCACAGGGCTCACATGGCATCAAGTGTTCCTGCATTTCCCCGGAACTTACACTGACCTTCGCCGAAGTCGGATTCTACGAGTTTTCCCACCCTTATGGAAATAATTCGTGTAAAAATTTTGCCACCATGACTTATTAAATTGACGGTTTGGTAATATTCCTAGCTGTCAGTACCTGCCTTCTCTAGAACTGGAATTATTACATTCTTCTCGATCTCTGAGGACATTTGCCCGTCTGACGTGTCTTACATACTAAGTGAAATAGTTTTGCGATAGCTGGCTTTCTCAAGGATTTCAGTAATTGTGACGTAATATACTCTACTCCAGGGGCCTCGTTTCAACCTAGGACTTTCAGAGGTCTGTCAAATTCTTCTCGCAGCAGCGTATCGCCCATCTTATCTTCACGTTCTTCCTCTTCTCTTTGTGTAATATTATCTATAAACAGAGAAATCTCCCAGAGGTAATACACATTTAAAGCCTTCTGAGCGAAGTCAACTACCTGGTTGCTGGGAAAAGGCAGTTGGACGACATAGCTTGGTGAATTCAGAACGGCCATATTCTATTGGGGAGAGTCGTTCCTGCGAGAGTGAAAGTGGTCCATTATAACGATTGCAAGTCCTCGAGACTCGAGAAAAGGGGACTGGTAATGAGCCATTGTTCTTGCTCAGCCGTAACTTTATCGAACTAGGCTAAGAATCTGCTCGTAGCGAGCGAATACAGTCGAATGAGCCACCGACAGAAAGACAGCTGTGTCCCACACTGTCAATGTGGTGTCACCGCCAGACACCACACTTGCTAGGTGGTAGATTAAATCGGCCGCGGTCCATTTAGTACATGTCGGACCCGCGTGTCGCCACTGTGTGATCGCAGACCTAGCGCCACCACAAGGCAGGTCTCGTGATACGAACAAGCACTCGCCCCAGTTGTACGGACGACCTAGCTAGCGACTAGATGTACGAAGCCTTTCTCTCTCATTAGCTGAGAGACAGAATAGCCTTCAGCTAAGTTAATGGCTACGAACTAGCAAGGCACCATTAGCCTTACAGTGATTGTAATTAAAGTCTCCTGTGTATCGTCAAGAGCGATGTACCACAATGATTGATTAAAGATAAGTATTAATCCAGCTACGTACTTTTCTTCATAGCATTAATTACGTAGCCTGTTCCAGTACTTCACGCCCGTCTGCGTTAGTCTAGCGTGCATTTTCAGCCATCTCGAACTACAAGGTGTTGGCCCAGCTGCCGACACATGAGTCAAAAGTTTGGTGTCCTGCAATAAAGGAAGATAAACTAAACGGGGATTGTTTTACAGCACCGACTAAACAGGGCAGCCCTAAAAATAGTCAGCACCTGTGAAGCAACAGGCTACAAGAAGTGGCTAGGACTCGAGCTGTCGCTCGTCTGAACTGTGTGGTGGTCGCCAAAACACTTCGGCTCTGGGTATCTCTCGCCATGGAATTTGAACGCTGGACAAAAGAGTTCGATTTTTTAGTGGGCAGCGTAATTTTACCATAACTAATATCGAGGATACTACTCACGATACAGATAAGAAAAAATATAGAAAAATTAGTTCACTGCTTTGAAAGATAATGAGGCTATGTTCACACTCTCTCACCAATTGAAAACATATTAATTCCCCGGTAAAATCTAAATGGTTGTAAACTAACTGTATGATTTATTTTTTATCAACTACACAGTGCTCACCTCAGATATGTTGCAAAAATAGCTATAGGTTCATCACTTCGCTCCGGAAACAAAACCGCAATCCATGGAGTGGCACCACACCACCTATCCTCCGAACTGGAGTCTGTAACGGGACATCCTCTTCTAACTTTACTTTTCCTCAGCAGTAGTTGTCGACACTAGTATTATTTATCAAATTTTGAACAGGTTAATGTTATCTCAGTTGCTTTTCAGAAAACTTTCATGTAATTTTATACAAAGTATGCTACATTTCAAGCTAAAAATTATGAAAAGGAATTACTTTATAAACTATTTTAGTTTCAGTCTTATAATCGGTACGTACTCGTTCTGAATGTACAGTTAAAACTATTTTTTAAACATTTGAAATTACGAATTATTTGTGCATTTAAAATTTTTGTTATTAATTACACAATCCTGCACTGTTTACAATGTTAATTTCTGGATTCATTAACGAAATAATAATCTAAATTAATTGTTGTTCTTGTTGTGGTCTTCAGTAAAGAGACTGGTTTGATGCAGCTCTCCATGCTGCTCTATCCTGTGCAAGCTGCTTCATCTCCCAGTACCTACTGCAACCTACATCCTTCTGAATCTGTTTAGTGTATTCATCTCTTGGTCTCCCTCTACGATTTTTACCCTCCACACTGCCCTCCAATACTAAATTGGTGATCCCTTGGTGCCTCATAATATGTCATACTAAGCGATCCCTTTTTCTAGTCAAGTTGTGTCACAAATTTCTCTTCTCCCCAATTCTATTCAATACCTCCTCATTAGTTATGTGATCTACCCATCTAATCTTCAGCATTCTTCTGTAGCACCACGTTTCGAAAGCTTCTATTCTCTTCTTATCTAAACTATTTACCGTCCACGTTTCACTTCCATACATGGCTACACTCCATACAAATACTTTCAGAAACGGCTTCCTGACACTTAAATCTATTCTCGATGTTAACAAATTTCCCTTCTTCAAAAACGCTTTCCTTGCCATTGCCAGTCTATATTTTATATCCTCTCTACTTCGACCATCATCAGTTATTTTGCTCCCTATTTAGCAAAACTCCTTTACTACTTTTCTAAATTAATAACGTAACGAAAACTAGCAGGAATCCATTTGTTAAGAAAAATTGTAAACCCTTTGGAATATTATTATTTCTGCAGAGTGTGAGTGTCGTAAGCTTGCCTCTAAGGTCATCGGACGTATTTTTGTATAATAGGTCCGAACAATGTAATTTCTGCTTTGTTAATGTGAAAAATCAAAATACTAAAATGTGAAAAAATCAGTGGCAAATATATTTACTGAAAAAATTCTGCAACAACAATCTTGCAATTTCAAAAATGGTTCAAATGGCTCTGAGCACTATGGGACTTAACATCTGAGGTCATCAGTCCTCTAGACTTAGAACTACTTAAACCTAACTAACCTAAGGACATCACACACATCCATGCCCGACGCAGGATTCGAACCTGCGACCGTAGCAGCCGCGTGGTTCCGAACTGAAGCACCTAGAACAACTCGGCCACAGCGGCCGGCTCTTGCGATTTATTTAGTTCAAAGCAACCGTGAGGATCTGATGTTAGATTTTCAGCTTCAAGAATCAGACCCCTATACAAGAAGAACTGGAGCCATCTCAACATGATAAGCTAAGCAAACCGGAAAGTTTATTGTAATCTTTGCTCCACTCAAATCTTCTTAAAACACTTTGCTTATTAATTGCTTGGACTGGGCATTGTGTAATGGGGGCAATAGATGCAAAAAGGGAAGAGGGGGAGGATTACAGGCTGGATATACGTCCTAATCTTTTCTACCAGCTATTTTTCCATCTCCCCATGTCTCTGTCCATCTCGTCATCCTCCCTCCTCTCTCTGTCCATCATCTCCTCCCCTCATCCACCCTCGTCCCTCTTTCCGTCTTCTCCTACCCCTCTCTCTGCCCATCTCCTCGTGCCCCCTCTCTACGACCATTTACTCTTCCCCTCCTCTATGCATCTGCTCCTCCCCCTGTGATCTTGAGCCTTGTTTATTGTAGCGGCAGATTCCGCAGTAGTATTCCAATTATAACCTGATAAGTCATAAATCCAAGTCCTCTGTTTTCTGTGAAAACTGGCTGCGAGGAAGCAAACAAAACGGTCTATTCTTGTGTCTACAATGAGAAGACGTACCAGTAAAAAAAATTGTAACAACTCAAATGCCCTGCTACCGTAGTTAAAGCTAACTGCGAGAAAGAAAGCGAAACCGACAAATTCAAAGCAGAGCAAGGCATTGCATTTTTTTTCTCACAGTACGTTTCAACAGAAAACCTGTACATTGTTGTTTAAAAAAATACAATACCCTAATCCGTATGAATGTTTATTGCATTGGCCTGTAAAAATCTGAAGTAAACTGCGCAAGAACTATTCTAGCTTACTTTTAACAATGTTTATCTATTATATATTATAATACTTTAATACATTTTATATATTAAAAATATGTAGCCTCTGTCGATCCGCATGTTCATTAGAGTATCAGTAAAACAACTGAAGTAAATCGGTCAACTACTTTTTGAGATTTTTGGTAACAATTTTCCCCTTCTTATTTAAATATGGGCGAGGGGCGTTCAATAAGTAATGCAACAATTTTTTTTTCTTATTATTAGTTGAAAACAGTCTTGGTTGCAATTTTTGTTTTTTCATTTATCAACTTATTTTCATCTTATTTAGGGATCTTCAGGCTTATCTTAATTTGGTATTTCTTAGGACGATCCTTTAGACAGTGTAGCTAAAGGGCATCGTCGAGTACACCAGGCCAACATCGCCTTCGTTAACCTCAGTAAATACTTTCTAGATGGACGTGAGTGACTCCAAATCTGCATAACGCGCACACTTTCACAGGAGCAAATTATAGAATTTCACAATACGTTTAATGTGAAAGATGTATTGATCAGAGGAAGCGAAGCAATCTGAGAGGACATGGTCAGAAACGTTATTACAGTGATACATAAAGGTCGGGAGTGAGTTTGTCCCGTAACGCTGTCTATAGATCATCAGATGCTGAGTCAAAACCACAGCAGGTCAAGTAAAACAACTGTAATACTGAATCGTCGAAATGACTGGACACCTTATATTTCACACTTGCTTCTTCTAAAGAAAGATAGGATCTTCAGTGAACTATTACCAATTTACCCTTTGAATGTTTCCATGAAACCTACCGTCCATCTAATATTACAAATTTAAAAAGTTATCAATGATAATAATAATAATAATAATAATAATAACAATAATAATAATAAAAGAGAATTAATAACAAGAGATTAGAGAGAGTAAATGGAATATGTGGTGGAAGGGACAAATACTACCATAGTTTCTGAATGATCTAAAGGAAACTCAGTGGCTAGGAAACTCAGCTGGATGTAGAGTACCTTAATCATCAAGGGTACTTAATGATACCTTTACAGAGTATAAGCAATAACTGTTTTCTGTGTCGTACAGTGGTGCAGCTGAAAATGAGACGAACGAATTAACATAAGAGACACGTGGTCTATGAAGCCTCAAATTGTCCTACAGTGCGAACTAAGCTACAGCACTCGCACACTGCACCAGTTTTTGGCTAAAATCGTCCTTGAATATTAAAACCCCTTTAGGCATACACTTGCAAAATTTAAAATTGACGTTTGTGTAAATTTCATCTCAAAACACTGTGATTAACACCATAAAATTGACGATTAAATCGTTTTGTTTGTCTGGCCTTCTTACTACGAAACGAGTGTGCTTGTAAGGGTTAAATAAAATTAGTTTTTGCATAACGTATACAAAAGTCGTTTTTCTTTCATTGCACTCACGGGAAAGTCAAAACGAAAAATGTTAACGAAATTGTCTGCTAAGCTGGTGGCGTTCGAAAGCGGAAGGATATTGAAAATCTCGGGGCGGCAGGCATGTGTTGTAGCTTAGGTCGTTTTTTGTAGACCAATCTGTAGTTGTTACCCAGCTTCGCAGACCGCAAGTGTCCTACATCATATTGTTTGTCTCGAATTTCTCTACAGCAGTATGGCACATTGTAAACAGTGATCGTTTATACCAGGGCCGTGCAACTCGCGGGCCGCTTGCGGCCAAAAGCAAGTACCAATGCGGCGCAAGAAGTGAGCATCAATCACAAGACCGGTAAAAAAAATTTAAAAAATCCTTTTATGTAAAGCTAAGATAAATTAAAAATTATCAATTTGAAACTCCCACTACACGATGCACGATGCTATTCTCTCATCGGTCCATCGAGTTCTTAAAATTGCCGCCCAGGTTTTTGCTGAACGTTAGACGCGCTGGTCTGTTATCTTACGGCTACTTCAGTTACAAGTGCGAAACTAGAGATTTAGAGACATAATCCTAAAGACGAAATCAAATACGGAGACAATATTTTTGATTTGATCCAAGAATTTGAAAATCGACTTGAAGTTTATCGAAAAAAATTCAAAATTTTTGCATTTATGCGAAAGCTGTTAAAACATTACAGACACGTTGCCAGAAGATTATCAGATGGGATGCATTGAGTTGCAGTCCGACATCAAACTAATAGGAAAATTTGATCATGTATGTTTGTTGGACTTTCACAATTCATACCTCCCCACAGACAGATACCCCTTGCTGCGCTGTCATGTGCTATACATGTCATCTTTGTTTGAAAGCATGTACGTTTGTGAACAGTTATTTTCAAGAGTAAATCACACAAAGAGTAAAAACAGAACCAAAATGTCAGATGAACACCTCGAGGAAACTGAGAATTGCAATCACTTCGATCGAAAGTGATGCATTAGTTTCCCATAGTCAAATATCACATAAAGTGAATGGTTTGTACCCGTGTCTATAATGTTTGTAACAGCTTTCCCATAAATGCAAAAATTATGAATTTCTTTCGAAAAAATTCAAATCGATTTTCAAATTCTTGGATCAAATCAAAAATTATGGCTCCGTATTTGATTCCGTCTTTAGAATTATGTCTCTAAATCTCTAGTTTCGCACTTGCAACTAAAGTAGCCGTAAGATAACAGACCAGCGCGTCTAACCTTCAGCAGCAACATGGGCGGCAATTTTAAGACCGATGAGAGAATAGCATATATAGCATTATATATATTCCCCCCCCATGAACCATGGACCTTGCCGTTGGTAGGGAGGCTTGCGTGCCTCAGCGATACAGATAGCCGTACCGTAGGTGCAACCACAACGGAGGGGTATCTGTTGAGAGGCCAGACAAACGTGGAGTTCCTGAAGAGGGCCAGCAGCCTCTTCAGTAGTTGCAAGGGCAACAGTCTGGATGATAGTCTGATCTGGCCTTGTAACACTGACCAAAACGGCCTTGCTGTGCTAGTACTGCGAACGGCTGGAAGCAAGGGGAAACTACAGCCGTAATTTTTCCCGAGGGCCTGCAGTTCTACTGTATCGTTGAATGATGATGGCGTCCTCTTGGGTAAAATGTTCCGGAGGTAAAATAGTCTCCCATTCGGATCTCCGGGTGGGGACTACTCAGGAGGACGCTGGTAACAGGAGAAAGAAAACTGGCGTTCTACGGATCGGAGCGTGGAATGTCAGATCCCTTAATCGGGCAGGTAGATTAGAAAATTTAAAAAGGGAAATGGAAAGGTTAAAGTTAGATATAGTGGGAATTAGTGAAGTTCGGTGGCAGGAGGAGCAAGACTTCTGATCAGGTGAATACAGGGTTATAAATACAAAATCAAATAGGGGAAATGCAGGAGTAGATTTAATAATGAACAGGAAAATACGAATGCGGGTAAGCTACTACAAACAGCATAGTGAACGCATTATTGTGGCCGAGATAGATACGAAGCGCACGCCTACCACAGTAGTACAGGTTTATATGCCAACTAGCTCCAAAGATGACGAAGAGATTGATGAAATTTATGATGAGATAAAAGAAATTACTCAGATAGTGAAGGGAGACGAAAATTTAATAGTCATGGGTGATTGGAACACGATAGTAGGAAAAGGGAGAGAAGGAAACGTAGTAGGTGAATATGGATTGGGGCTATGAAATGAAAGACGAAGCCGCCTGGTAGAATTTTGCACAGAGCATAATTTAATCATAGCTAACATTTGGTTCAAGAATCAGAAAAGAAGGTTGTATACATGGAAGAAGCCTGAAGATACTGGAAGGTCTCAGATAGATTATATAATGGTAAGGCAGAGATTCAAGAAGCAGGTTTTAAATTGTAAGACATTTCCAGGGGCGATGTGGACTCTGACCACAATCTATTGGTTATGAACTGTAGATTGAAACTGAAGAAACTGCAAAAAGGTGGGAATTTAAGGAGATGGGACCTGGATAAACTGAAAGAACCAGAGGTTGTAGAGAGCTTCAGGGAGAGCATTAGGGAACGATTGACAAGAATGGGGGAAAGAAATACAGTAGAAGAAGAATGGGTAGCTTTGAGAGATGAAGAAGTGAAGGCAGCGGATTGTTAAGTAGACAAAAAGACGAGGGCTAATAGAAATCCTTGGGTAACAGAAGAGATATTAAATTAAATTGGTGAAAGGAGAAAATATAAAAATGCAGTAAATGAAGCAGGCAAAAGGGAATACAAACGTCTCAAAAATGAGATCGACAGGAAGTGCAAAATGGCTAAGCAGGGATGGCTAGAGGACAAATGTAAGTATGTAGAGGTGCATATCACTAGGCGTAAGATAGATACTGCCTACAGAAAAATTAAAGAGACCTTTGGAAAAAAGAGAACCACTTGCATGAATATCAAGAGCTCAGATGGAAACCCAGTTCCAAGCAAAGAAGGAATAGCAGAAAGGTGGAAGTGTAAGTAGGCTGTCTATATTTTGATATTGGTAACGCCACGTAGCGCTCTGTAAGAAAATCACTTGCTGTGCTGTGTGCAGTCTGTGGCTGGGTGGCATTGTTGTAATATTCGCTATTGTAGTGTTGGGTTGTTGGCTTTTAACAGCGCATAGCGTTGCGCAGTTGGAGGTGAGCCGCCAGCAGTGGTGGATGTGGGAAGTGAGATGGCGGATTTTTGAGAATGGATAATCTGGAGGTGTGTCCATCAGAAACAGTACATTTGTAAGAATGGATGTCATGAACTGCTCTCTATCAAAATCTTTCTTTTGATAACTGTGCCTATCAGTAGTTAGTGCCTTCAGTAGTTTGAATCTTTTATTTAGCTGGCAGTAGTGGCGCTCGCTGTATTGCAGTAGTTCGAGTAACGAAGATTTTTGTGAGGTAAGTGATTTGTGAAAGGTATAGGTTAATGTTAGTCAGGGCCATTCTTTTGTAGGGATTTTTGAAAGTCAGATTGCGTTACGCCAGAATATATTGTGTGTCAGTTTAAGCACAGTCATGTATAATTGTTCTAAGGAGACGTTTCAGAAGGAGTATATAGAGGGTCTATACAAGGGCGATGTTCTTGAGGACAATATTATGGAAATGGAAGAGGATGTAGATGAAGATGAAATGGGAGATGTGATACTGCGTGAAGAGTTTGACAGAGCACTGAAAGACCTAAGCCGAAACAAGGCCCCGGGAGTAGACAACATTCCATTAGAACTACTGATAGCCATCTGGTGAGCAAGATGTATGAGACAGGCGAAATAGCCTAAACCTTCAAGAAGAATATAATAATTCCAATCCCAAAGAGATCAGGGGTTAAGATGTGAAAATCACCGAACTATCAGTTTAATAAGCCACGGCTGCAAAATACTAACACGAATTCTTTACAGACGAATGGAAAAACTGGTAGAAGCTGACCACGGGGAAGATCAGTTTGGATTCTGTAGAAATGTTGGAACACGTGAGGCAATAATGACCATACGACTTATCTTAGAAAATAGATTAAGGAAAGGCAAACCTCCGTTTCTGGCATTTGTAGACTTAGGGAAAGCTTTTGACAATGTTGACTGAAATACTCTCTTTCAAATTCTAAATGTGGCCGGGGTAAAATACAGGGAGCGAAAGGCTATTTACAATTTGTACAGGAACCAGATGGCAGTTATAAAAATTGAGGGACATGAAAGGGAAGCAGTGGTTGGGAAAGGAGTGAGACAGGGTTGTAGCCTATCCCCGATGTTATTCAGCCTGTATATTGAGCAAGCAGTAAAGGAAATAAAAGAAAAATTCGGAGTAGGAATTAAAATCCATGGAGAAGAAATTAAAACTTTAAGGTTCGCCGATGACATTGTAATTCTGTCAGAGACAGCAAAGGACGTGGAAGAGCTGCTGAACAGAATGGACAGTGTCTTGAAAGGAGGATATAAGATGAAAATCAACAAAAGCAAAACGAGGATAATGGAATGTAGTCGAGTTAACTCGGGTGATGCTGAGGGAATTAGATTAGGGAATGTGATATTTAAAGTAGTAAATGAGTTTTGCTATTTGGGGACCAAAATAACTGATGACGGTCGAAGTAGCGAGGATGTAAAATGTAGACTGGCAATGGCAAGGAAAGCGTTTCTGAAGAATAGAAATTTGTTAACATCGAGTATAGATTTAAGTGTCAGGACGTCGTTTCTGAGAGCATTTGTACGGTGTGTAGAACTACCTAAACCTAACTAACCTAAGGACATCACTCACATCCATGCCCGAGGCAGGATTCGAACCTGCGACCGTAGCGGTCATGTGGTTCCAGACTGTAGCGCCTAGAACCGCACGGCTACTCCGGCCGGCTTACTCATAGTCCCTGCAGGTAAAATACACCGTAGTGACTGGCAACTTAGAGGATTTTTAAAATATTGAATAAAAATAGTTCTGTGTTCTAGTACGTACTTCAAGTGTCAGATTATAACTGAACTCGAATGGTCAGTAAGAGCAAATAAAAGGACCTGCACCGTGGGATGATTACCTTTCAGAGGTCGAACAAGCAACAAAATTGATCACCCCTGCAGACACACACACAAACACAGGGCGCTTTAAGGAGTGCTACGAGAGACTGCCTGCCCAGAAGGATGACTGCCGTGTGCCACATGTGTGTGACCTTGGCCCGCTACACGGACGCACCGGTCCGGAGAATCCAATATCCGCCGCCGGCACCGCACTGCGCCCTTGGCCGCGTTCTCTTTCACATCTGCAACACCACTTCCATCCACACTCTCACACAACTACGTTTTCGGTAACGACACAAAATTTTGTCTGGACGTGATAATACCACCCGAGACTATTTATGGTATGTACTCGCCATTGTCTCTGCCGATTTATTTTTAGTGTAATTTTTCTGCAAAAATAAAAAAGTCAACAGTCTGGCTTGACGAGGTTCTCTTTGATACACTACTCATGCTTATTGGCTCCCACCTGTTGATCAAGGTCTTGAGAACACTATGGCTCCCGTTTGCAGTTCTTTTCCACGTGAGGTTCACCAGCAGAGGTTTGTTTTTTTGCCTTAAGTCCGTGATGTCTAGGCAATCCCTCGTTGTTTTGCAGTGTTAAGGTGTCGTAACGGACTTTAAAAATACTTCTCCTCATATCAATGATGGCTCTAAGCACTATGGGACTTAACATCTGAGGTCATCAGTCCCCTAGACTTTTAACTACTTAAACCTAACTAACCTAAGGTCATTACACACATCCATGCCCGAGGCAGGATTCGAACCTGCTACCGTAGCAGCAGCGCGGTTCTGGACTGAAGCGCCTAGAACCGCTCGGTTACCGCTGTCGGCCCTTATCAACGAGCACAGCATTCGTTAGATATGTGCTTCGTGAACAGACGCTTGACAAACTGCACCAAGTACATACAGTGCAAATAGAGCCATCGAGACTGGCTATTTTTGCAGGATTGAATGCTCAATTGTAAGAGACTTTCTAAAACGTCCATAGATCAGGACACCTGATGAAGAGTCTGCAGAGATACCTTTAATTAGTTTCCTGAAACATTCAACATATCCTTTTACTGCATGGATTTGTAGAGATGCTTATGACTGGTAAGGCGGCATGCCATCTCGAAGTCCATAAACAAAAGGGCACCACAATCCTTGCTCTGTGCAAAGAGACTAATTACGTTGCGAAGATCTAAGGCGACGCCGGCTGGAGTGGCCGAGCGGTTCTAGGCGCTACAGTCTGGAACCACGCAACCACTACGGTCGAAGGTTCGAATCCTGCCTCGGGCATGAATGTGTGTGATGTCCTTAGGTTAGTTAGATTTAAGTGGTTCTAAGTTCTAGGGGACTGATGACCTCAGATATGGCGACAGATATTATGCTTCGGCTGGTTATGGAGCTCTATCTTAAAACTGACTGCATTCCCGGTTTAATCGCCCTAGTTATGATCTTGCACTCATTTAATTAACAGTCTTGCTACTGTCTTTCTTAGGTAACGGCACGATGAGGCCATCTGTGAATACGACAGACACAATTTTTCGGCGTCCCGTAACTAGTTTGCTATTTCCAGCAGTGTGAGTCCCAAAATATCCCAGCAGTGTTCGTAAAATTCTGGAGGAAGCCGCACTAGTCAAGTCGATTTTCGTTTTGCGGATTCGTTAACAGTTTCTTTGATACCGTGTTCATTGAAGGCTATCGCTTTGTTCGCTGTTTTATTCTGCGTCATTCGGGCGACAGCCTTTTCAGTCACAATGTCGCAAAGATGATCGTTAAACACGTATTTCCGGTAGGGGATTTTATAAAAATCCTGATTGAGTATTTAGTTTCCAGCTTCCTCCATGTTACGGGATCCCATTGTGGCGCCTGACCGTTCGCAGAAGGTATTAAAAGGAAGTAGCTTTCAGGCAAGCAACAGTGCTTCAGTGCCTCTCTTTTGCCGAGTGTTAAGAGTGTAACGTGTCGTCCCCTAGCCTCAGAGGAAGCATCTTCACTCAGGCAAAGAAGTTTCATACAGTTTACATGTGAGAAAACTCGACTTGAAGTCAAAGACCAATGAAGGGCCGGCCGCTGTGGCCGAGCGGTTTTAGGCGCTTCAGCCCGGAACCGCGCGACCGCTACTGTCGCAGGTTCGAACCCTCCCACGGGCATGGATGTGTGTGATGTCCTTAGGTTAGTTAGGTTTAAGTAGTTCTAAGTTCTAGGGAACTTATGACCTCAGATGTTAAGTCCCATAGTGCTCAGAGCCATTTTTTGAACCAATCAAGGCACGATCGACTGTTGTCGAAATGGCCGAAAGTAATGATGTTCATAACTATTCTAAATTTACGCCCAACCGAGGAATGTTTTCGCACGATACGTTATTAGGAATAAACAAATTGATGCTCTTTTTTTTAATGTGTTAAAGTACAGGTTTAACATTCCATCGATATTTGTGGAGTCTTTCTTTTGTTTCCTTGCAATCCATATTCTGTGCTCAGTACATACATTCCATGCAGCAGGTTCTTAATTCTCCCTCACTTACACTCAGGCTATCAATGTCTCTAGCTGTCAATGTCTGTAGCAAATCTTATGCTAGATCTCCTTTCACCCTTTATTGTACGGTGTCCATAAAGTCCCGTTATCATTTCAAAAAATCGTAACTTGTAAAGTATTAGAAAAAGAGAAACGTGTTTTGTTGTATAACGTTTAGCAGATCTCAAAGTTTTTCCTGCAGATTTTACTTGGAGTGCATCAAAATGGCGACAGACTAGGAGAAGTCGTAATGTGTATTCTGGTATTGGAGCATAATCTGTAGCAAAGGTACTGCGGAGTTATCGACGACACTATGGGAAAGCACCACCAGCAGAGCAAGCACAAAGACGTGGATCAAATGGTTCCTGAAAGGTGAATAACGTTTGATCGTCCCTTCGCATGGCTCCTGCGCGCTGCCGGTGTCACGCTATTAGACTTCCTTTTGTAGGATTACGTCAAGGATCGCGTGTATATACAACACCAGTCAATGACGTTGATACTCTTCGTGCACTAATCAATGAAGTAGACACAACTGCCGATGCTGCAATGCTGACACGTATACGGGAAGAACTCTAATGGAACCTTGATGTTCTATGAGCAACGAACGGAGCACCCACTGAAATTCTAGTACAACAAAAAAAGCTATGAGAGTTGCTAAAGAAGTTACAACAAACCATCATACTCTAACAATTTCCAAGTTGTGATTTTTTTGAAATGATAGCAGGACCTTATGGATACCCTGTATAATACTATTTCCGAGCTTTCTTTTATTACCGTGTTTCCTTGCTTGATATATTGGTCTAAAAATAGAGTATAAACATCTATGAAGTGAACATTCGGATGCACGGAACGAGAATTTTGTCGGTAACATTTCCTGCAGTTCAAGCCACGTGATTTTGGAACGACGCATTGTAGCCCGTATAGCGCTTAGAATATTGTTGAGTTTTATTACTTCGCTGGTCCACATCGACGACCTTCAGAAGTACCGTGAAACTGTTTACAGACATCTTAACAACATACCAGGAACTGATCTTGGCTTAAAGATTTGAATACAGGGGTACTATGCTTTTTCGCCACAACATCATAGCTCAGATTTCAATCCATTTACGATTTTTTAGTAACGGGATGAGAAATGACGTACAATATTTTTTTTTCTGTGGGACTTATTCATATCGTTGAATCCCTGTTCTAATTAATTACTTTACAGTGACACAGTAGATGGCGCCGAAGTGTCACGAAAAAACAAGGCGTTGTTACAGCAAATGCGGTAAGCGATTTGTACCATCTGCTTATCCATTATTATTTTGAACTTTTCTTTATTTACCCTTCTGCTTTTTGCAGACAGGAAATATATCAGTACATTTTTTGCCATATCATCAGAAAAGTAAAACCATACACTACACACAAAAAATAAAAAAAATATATCAGAGCTCGAATTTTTTTGGTGTAATAAAAGAAGTGACAGCCGGCAATATTTCTTGCGTTTCCTATTGCTCTGATTCGTATTGTCGAATCTGTTCTACTATGACACTGTATAGGAAACTGTCTCATGCAAAAATACTTAGATACGCACAAGGGTTTGAGAACCTGCATAAACTGGAGGAAATTAATCAGAGTTATGTATAAATTTTATGTGCATTTTAACATAGTACCGATACGTATACAACGACTGGCAGTTTATTCAAATGTACTAGCAAATTTGCTTAGCACTTGTCTCATAAACGCATGGCCACAAAACCACAGAAATTAACTCTACAATATGAGACTTTACAATACCGTGTCTCCATGTTTTGCAACATATAACGTATATTAGTATGAGATTTGCAATTATACATATGTTACGAAGTATGAAAAGCAGCTCGTCCTCCATTCACATACTTCTCTTTACAACCGCAGCAACGACAGTACTGTACCATAGCTATTGCTAAAGCAAGGCGAATAGGTGTAATATTCAGGTTTCGCTTTACTGTAAACTGTAGACAAGCAGCTTCGTCCCTGATGTGTCGACAGAAGTGCCGACACAATGTGATTTGAGGGGACCGCAATGCACGCTATAAACACACGAAGGATGGCGTGAGGTCTGAAACAGGATAAGTAATGAATGCTATAAAGAAAAGTGCGTAGCTTTTGGAATACTTAACTTTAATCCATCCTTGTTGTATACATCGTTCTTGATGAGACATGCTTTATACGATAAGTATCAATTGCTATGTAAGGCTAATGGCACCTTGCTAGGTCGTAGCCATGGACTTAGCTGAAGGCTATTCTAACTATCTGCTCGGCAAAGGAGGAGGCTTCGTCAGTGTAGTCGCTAGCAAAGTCGTCCGTACAACTGGGGCGAGTGCTATTCCGTATCTCGAGACCTTCCTTGTGGTGGCGCTCGGTCTGCGATCACACAGTGGCGACACGCGGGTCCGACATGTACTAATGGACCGCGGCCGATTTAAAACTACCACCTAGCAAGTGTGGTGTCTGGCGGTGACATCACAGTCCCAATATGGCAAATTAGCCCGGTTTCACGTTGAGAACATGCGCAGTAGGCTATGCTCACTCCATAGATATATATATACTCCATGGATCTAACCATAGGCCATAGATAACATAACATAAACTGAGCATGGCGGCATTTTACTGAAACCAACATCTAAGTCACGTGGCTGGGGGGCATGAAGCCGAGTATGTCAGTCTCAGCTGTGTAAGTGAATTACTTTAAAATACTTGCAGAGGTATTTCCTTAAGTTGAAAGTTAGGATGAATGTTGGTCCTTGGATATAAAACTTGGTGGACGACTAAGATTTTGAAACAACATATCGTTAATAACTAGCTCGCTACGCCAGTATAATCAACGTTTTGTAATCTATTATGCTTCCTATCTTGATGTCATTTCGGTATCTGTACTGGATTAAGTAAAAGTGAGAAAACATTTGTGCTTATTTTACTTAAATACGTGGTATTATGCACATAAACGTTTTCCTTTCTTACAAAAGCTCATTGTACCAATACGTATACACTGACAGGCAGTTTATTCAAATGTACTAGAAAATTTATTTAGCACTTGTGTCATAAACACATATGTTTGTGGAATCGTTAGAAAGCTAATGCTGCGTTCGAAATTGTTATTTTTGTCTGACACTCCTGTGGAAGCGGCGAACTGCAAGAATTCACAGTTAAAAAAAAAGTAATCACCAAAGAATAGTCATTCCGTCGCTTGTTAAAAGAACACATGTAGAAACGAATTTCAGAGAAACTGGGTTAACTGCACTACTACGTATATAAGAGTAGTACTACGGTTCACTGAACTGTCAAAATCAGTGCTTGATTTCAGCTATGAATGAGAGAGCTGTAACTGTCAGCTCCACATCACACAAGACGTAATGACAGGAACTTGGCTTTCTGCCACGAGTCACGTGACTTAGATGTTGGCTTCAAGCGTTAACGCGGCAGAGATAGGGACATGCGCAGTCTGTTATGTATGGTCTATGGATCTAACAGTAAGAAAGAAACACCGCCTCCATATCTTGTGCCCGTTTGATCAGAGCACTTCTTCCTTGACTTTCTGTTCTTACTGTTCTCTCTTGGGTTTGTACTACCATGCGCAAAAACATTCCAACTGGCCTAATCGTGATTGGATCGATTTCTATGCGGCCCACTTAATTTATTTTTGATAACTTGGAGGTACAGACGTTGACTGCTAAACTGATTCCAGGAAACGTGGCCCTATGTCGCAATCGATACACATGTAAATTAATACAACAATACTGGAAACACAAGAAAACCCGTTATTAGTGACGCGACAACCCTTAACGCTTGGAAACTCAATACACTTACGATTAGTGACATTTAAAACATGTTACTACGCTAGTTAGAATATGCTGACGTACCTGAATCGTATAATACCTACAATTCTATCAAATGATTCGCACAGGACGCTTAATCTAATTTTTTTTTTTTTTGTAATAGAATTTGAAGGAACATCCATACTTCTGAAGTTCTACGATAGTTCAAAGTGTTCTTGTTTGTTCAAGCTTCTGGCGTCTTTTAGAACAGTTTAGGTTTCATCTCCCTCAGTCTCTGGGGTTATTAAATACTTCGAATGAGGGAAGTGTACCGTCTGAGTACAATTCGTAACTGACTCCACCACAAAAGATCCACAACATGAAACTGAAACTAATATGCCTCTGTCATCGAGTTCATTTTCACTACTTACCATGTATATTGAAACAGTTCTTACAATGAACTAACATCTAAAAATGACGCAAAATACTCGAGTAACCTCTTACTAGCAAAGAGGACGACGAAAAAGCTTGTAATAAACAAATTAAAAGTGATTAGTTCAGGATATTTAGCTGTCATGTTTTCTTACACTACGAGACCCCAGGTAGCACATGTGTGTTCTGCTCACTGTGCAGCACCTTTCATATTGAATTCCCATGATTTATAGGAAGATATACCATGTCGCATTTCGCACTGTAACTGTTTCATAACTGCGGATTTTACTGAGATCGATTTCTAAATAAAAAGCAGAATACTACTGCTCACCTAAAGTCAACCAAAAATTACGTGGCTTAGATAAGAGTGGTTACGAGTCGCAATAATGTTACACAAAATTTATAGGCCTACATTCTGTGTGTAGTAGAATCAGACGACCACTCTCACACCATTTCCTACCCAGCGAAACGTCACGTCTCGACACCCCACCTCTGGCAGAGTTGCTTCTATATAAACGGACCCTTAATACACTACTGGCCATTAAAATTGCTACACCAAGAAGAAATGCAGATGATAAACGGCTATTCATTGGACAAATATATTATACTACAACTGACATGTGATTACATTTTCACGCAAATTGGGTGCATAGATCCAGAGAAATCAGTACCCAGAACAACCACCTCTGGCCGTAATAACGGCCTTGATACGTCTGGGCATTGAGCCAAACAGTGCTTGCCGTGTACAGGAACAGCTGCCCATGCAGCTTCAACACGATACCACAGTTCATCAAGAGTAGTGGCTGATGTATTGTGACGAGCCAGTTGCTCGGCCACTATTGACCAGAGGTTTTCAATTGGGGAGAGATCTGGAGAATGTACTGACCAGGGCAGCAGTCGAACATTTTCTGTATCCAGAAAGGCCCGTACAGGACCTGCAACGTGCGGTCGTGCGTTATCCTGCTGAAATGTAGGGTTTTGCAGGGATCGAATGAAGGGTAGATCCACGGGTCGTAACACATCTGAAATGAAAACGTCCACTGTTCAAAGTGCCGTCAATGCGAACAAGAGGTGAGCGAGACGTGTAACCAATGACACCCCATACCATCACGCCGGGTGATACGCCAGTATGGCGATGACGAATACACGCTTCCAATGTGCGTTCACCGCGATGTCGCCAAACATAGATGCCACCATCATGATGCTGTAAACAGAACCTGAATTCATCCGAAAAAATGACGTTTCGCTATTCGTGCACTCAGGTTCGTCGTTGAGTACACCATCGCAGGCGCTCCTGTCTGTGATGCAGCATCAAGGGTAACCGCAGCCGTGGTCTCCCTAGCTGATAGTCCATGCTGCTGCAAACGTTGTCGAACTGTTTGTGCAGATGGCTGGTCCCGGCGGAGGTTCGAGTCCTCGCTCGGTCATGGGTGTCTGTGTTTGTCCTTAGGATAATTTAGGTTAAGTAGTGTGTAAGCTTAGGGACTGATGACCTGAGCAGTTAAGTCCTATAAGATTTCACACACATCTGACCATTTTTTTGTTCGTGCAGATGGTTGTTCTCTTGCAAACGTCCACATCTGTTGACTCAGGGATCGAGACGTGGCTGCACGATCCGTTACAGCCATGTGGATAAGATGCCTGTCATCTCGACTGCTAGTCATACGAGGCCGTTGGGATCGAGCACGGCGTTCCGTATTACCCTCCTGAACCCACCGATTCCATATTCTGCTGACAGTCATTGGATCTCGATCAACGCGAGTAGCAATGTCGCGATACGATAAACCGCAATTGCGATAGGCTACAATCCGACCTTTATCAAAGTCGGAAACGTGATGGCACGCATGTCTCCTCCTTACACGAGGCATCACAACAGCGTTTCACCAGGCAACGCCGGTCAACTGCTGTTTGTGTATGAGAAATCGGTTGGAAACTTTCCTCGTGTCAGCACGTTGAAGGTGTCGCTGCCGGCGCCAACTCTGAAAAGCTAATCATCTGCATATCACAATATCTTCTTCCTGTAGGTTAAATTTCTCGTCTGTAGCACGTCATCTTCGTGGTGTAGCAATTTTAATGGCCAATAGTGTATAACAGGAATTTCTTAACAATGAGTAAAGCAAATGAGTGAACTACTATCCGTAATTTTACCACATAATTCGGTAAATAACTTATCAAACATAAAATTGCACCTGGTGTTTCGAAATGAATATTGGTGTCTTAAGGCTTTGTAGCATTTATTACATTCAACTAACGATTACAAATAATACATTAAATGAATGAACAGTTCAAACAGTTTTTCTTACGTGTTGAATGTGAGTGACATTAGTCACACGGCACACATCGAATTGTTAGGCGATTTCTTCGCAAAGCTAGACCAGTGTGTCTGTAGTAATTGTTACAACAATTACTACAATCGTGTTTCTTAAATCTGGTAGATCAACTGGTAGTGGAGATTTATGACATGTCAAAGATAAAAGTGGCATAGCGTCAGATCGGGTGGACTTGGAGGCCAGGCGAAACAAGTGTCTTCCGGCCTCTTGCTGTCAGTCCAGCGGACGTGTACAACATCGTTTAACCAATCGTGTACTGAGTTATGCCAGTGAGGCAACGCACCATCTTGCTGCCCAATAAAGTTATGTGATTCACCCTCTTCTAATTGAGGAAAGAGCCGTAGTTCTACCGAATCAAAATTAGAAACACCAATTACAGCTGCTTCGCTAGTATTTAAATAAATATACAAGCAGATTACAAATTTTGCAGAGCAAGAAAATATGGAACTATCGTAAAACTTTGGTAGTCCAATTATTCCTGCATAAGCTCTTATTACATACCGGGTGTTTCAAAAGACTGGCCCTTAAACTTTTCGGCGGGATACGGCACAAAAAACATTCAGTTTAGGAGAGGCTCGTTGCAGTTTACCATCTCATGGGGATTTGCTGACGCCCGATGCGCACATAATGTGTGTTCACATTTCCACTTGGTGAAATGTCGATTCATCAAGACAAGATCCAGAAAAATTTTTATCGTCACGCAACAACATTTCGTTCGAAAATTTGACACGGAGACTGTAGTTTGTAGGCTGTAGAGCTTGTAAAAACTGCAAACGAAAAGGACGACAAGGACGCAGTAGAAAGCGGCTCCTTAAAAGACTCTCCACAGATGTCGCTGATACTGCTAATTAACGACCAGCCTTACGAACCGATTTCTTGGAGCTACATGAGAGGGACTCTCTCACTCGTCCAACACGTTGTTCAGCCACTCTTGGTTGTTCCACAGTCTCCCCTTTGCAAAGACAGCCGATGACTTCAAACTGATGATACCGTCCTCAGATGTTAGTATCAGCTGGAGGATTGCAGTGGAACTTAATACAGAATGCACGTTACACTGTAAAAGACAAAAAGCTTTCGGTTCACTAGTCGCCATCTTTTTGCTACAGCCGTTTTCTAATGGAAGACACACGAAACAGTTCATGAGTATGCATACAGGTATACAAACAAAACTATTTGTTCTTTCATTTGATGCATTACTTATAAGTTGAATCTAATACAACTACAAAGCCTTAAAACTCCGATATTCATTTTGACACACCCGGTATGTAGATAAGAGCTTTTGCAGGAATAACTGGACTACCAAAGTTTTACGATAGTTCATATTTTCTTGCCCTACTTGGATATTTATTTAAATACTAGCGAAACCTACACTTATCGCTACAGAAAGTAAATCCAAGTTCAGATTAATCGTGTGTTGCGGGCAGACTGTCACGCTGCTTTGTTTACATATTTAAAAAAAAAATAAAACATAACTCCGTCCGAGTAGGCCTCGGAAGGGCCCAACGGCGCCGACCGACCGCCGTGTCATCCTCAGAGATAGGCATCACTGGATGCGTATACGGAGGGGCCTGTGGACGTCGACGTAGGAGTTCCAACCTTAGGTTTACAAGATGCCGCGTCCAGTACCCGTGCTTCGAAATTTTTGCATGAAGAAGCTGGTCGCCACTGGTCTAAGTTGACTAGAAATGGCTATGCCTTCCAGCTGTTCGCACAATCTGCCATTCCACATGAAATAGGTCGTGCTGAGACGTGCATGAAAGAGCTTGGTGATGCCCTGCGGGAAATTGGAACTGATGTACTCCACAGAATCACTGAGTGGCACTTTGTTAAACAGAATCTATGTTTAGACTATTGGCTCAAATGGCTCTGAGCACTATGGGACTTAACATCTGAGGTTATCAGTCCCCTAGAACTTAGAACTACTTAAAATTAACTAACCTAAAAAATCACACACATCCGTGCCCGATGCAGGATTCGAACCTGCGACCGTAGCGGTCACGCGGTTCCAGACTGAAGCGCCTAGAACCACTCTGCCACAACGGCCGGCGTTTAGACTGTTTATAGACCTATAAAGAAGATCAGAGAGTGTCGTGAATACAACGCATACCATGTACATGCGGAAGAGTCTGTTGGAATGACTGAACGATCAATAAAAACTAGGATCTTCGAACATAAGCCGCACTGCAGGTTGGGACAGGTGGGGAAATCGGCCGTGGAGGAGCAAGTACTGTATGAGACCGACCACATAGCAAAATCCGCTGACACGGAAGTTCTTGCTACAGAGAAGAGCTAAAACACCTGCTTGTTCAGAGAAACTATAGAAATACACAAACATGAGAACAGCTTCAACAGGAAAGAAGAAAGCCACACGGTGAACGGCTGCTGGATTACCGTGCTTCAGCGAACGCCCATTGCAGGTAGCGAGGGGAGAATCACACCGGAAATGCGCATGGAAAAGGCCTTGGACGTTGTACTCTGGGTACATATAGTGTGCGGTCGCGAGCTCGACTCTCTAGTCCATCACCAGCAATTAAGGTGAACCTTTGGCAAAGACAGCCACTAGTGCTGGCGAAACGTCAAAAAAAAAAGTCAAACAAACGTTGGGCGAAGAACCTGAAACAGAAGCCAACAAACATTTTGTTGAAAAGTAGGATTTTGTACCCAAAAGAGTATATTGGAATCCTGAATAAAACCAAACTGCTTGAGAAAAAAATGTGTTGCATCACTTATTGAATGGCCCTAGTGCATTGATATCTGACAATGTCTTCTAGGTACTTTACATTTTTGGCAGGCAGTGTAAAATTTCTTGCAACGTTTGAGGCTCATAGAGACCTTTGCAGAAACGAGAACCACTTGCATAAGTATCAAGAGCTCAGATGGAAACCCAGTTATAAGCAAAGAACGGAAAGCAGAAAGGTGGAAGGAGTATATAGAGGGTCTATACAAGGGCGATGTACTTGAGGACAATATTGTGGAAATAGAAGAAGATGTAGATGAAGATGAAATGGGAGATATGATATTGCGTAAAGAGTTTGACAGAGCACTGAAAGACCTAAGTCGAAACAAGGCCCCGGGAGTAGACAACATTCCATTAGAACTACTGATAGCCTTGGGAGAGCCAGCCCTGACAGTACTCTGGTGAGCAAGATGTATGAGACAGGCGAAATACCCTCAGACTTCAAGAAGAATATAATAATTCCAATCCCAAAGAAAGCTGGTTTTGACAGGTGTGAATATCACGGAACTATCAGTTTAATAAGCCACGGCTGCAAAATACTAACACAAATTCCTTACAGACGAATGGAAAAACTGTTAGAAGCCGACCTCGGGGAAGATCAGTTTGGATTCCGTAGAAACGTTGGAACACGTGGGGCAATACTGACCCTACGATTTATCTCAGAAAATAGATTAAGGAAAGGTAAGCCTACGTTTCTAGCATTTGTAGACTTGGAGAAAGCTTTCGACAATGTTGACTGGAATACTCTCTTTCAAATGCTGAAGGTGGCAGGGCTAAAATACAGGGAGCAAAAGGCTATTTGCAATTTGTACAGAAACCAGATGGCAGTTATAAGAGTCGAGGGTATGAAAGGGAAGCAGTGGTTGGGAAGGAGTGAGTCAGGTTTGTAGCCTATCCCCGATGTTATTCAATCTGTATATTGAGCAAGCAGTAAAGGAAACAAAAGAAAAATTCGGAGCAGGAATTAAAATCCATGGAGAAGAAATAAAAATTTTGAGGTTCGCTGATGACATTGTAATTCCGTGAGAGACAGCAAAGGACGTGGAAGAGCAGCTGAACGGAATGGGCAGTGTCTTCAAAGGAGGATATAAGATGGACATCAATAAAAACATAACGAGGATAATGGAATGTAGTCGAATTAAATCGGGTGAAGCTCAGGGAATTAGATTAGGATATGAGAAGCTTAAAAAAAATGGTTGAAATGGCTCTGAGCACTATGGGACTTAACTTCTGAGCTCATCAGTCCCTTAGAAGTTAGAACTGCTTAAATCGAACTAACCTAAGGACATCACACACATCCATGCCCGAGGCAGGATTCGAACCTGGGACCGTAGCAGTCGCGCGGTTCCAGACTGTAGCGCCTAGAACCGCTCGGTCACCCTGACCGGCAGACGCTTAAAGTAGTAAAAGACTTTTGCTATTTTGGGAGCAAAATAACTGATGATGGTGGAAGTAGAGAGGATTCAAGATGTAGACTGGCAGTGGCAAGGAAAGCGTTTATGAAGAAGAGGAATTTGTTAACATCGAGTATAGATTTAAGTGTCAGGAAGTCGTTTCTGAAAGTAGTTGTATGGAGTGTGGCCATGTATGGAAGTGAAACGTGGACAATAATAGCCTGGACAAGAAGAGAATAGAAGCTTTCGAAATGTGGTGCTACAGAAGAATGTTGAAGATTAGATGGGTAGATCAAATAACTAATGCGGAGGTATTGAATAGAATTGGGGAGAAGAGAAATTTGTGGCACAACTTGACTAGAAGAAGGGATCGTTTGGTAGGACATATTCTGAGGCATCAAGGGATCACCAATATAGAACTGGATGGCAGCTTGGAGGTTAAAAAGCGTAGAGGGAGACCAAGAGATGAATACACTGATCGGATTCAGAAGGCTATAGGTGGCAGTAGTTACTTAGAGATGAAGAAGCTTGCACAGGATAGAGTAGCATGGAGGGCTGCATCAAACCAGTCTCTGGACTGAAGACCACAGCAACAACAACAGTTCTCATGTTACTTTATTCCTCGAAAGTTATGTGAATAACTTGGGAATTGGTAGTGGTAACATTTCTGGGATGGGGAGGTTGTGCCTTGACAGCTATTACGCCATCTTCCCTTGCCCTTCCCCATCCCTTGCCCCTCGGATCCGTGGCTGATGGTGAGTTGAAATTGTGGAGCATTCCCAAGGCTTGACTAGCAGCTACAGAGACGGGAGATTTGGCAGAGGGCGTACCAATGTGGAGAGCCGCTCCACTCCAGCCTTCGGCCTGACGGCTCCAGCAACAGTGAGGACCGGTCGACCGGCTCCCCGGCTGCCCCTGAGAATCCTTAGCGCCTCCGCCGCCTCCGCCCCCGCCGCCGCCGGCACGCCCCCGCAGAGGCGGCACTACTTCCGGCCTTTGTCTGAGCGCTCCGCTGGCCACGTTGCGGCTTCATCTCTGTCGCGTTCCGCAGTGACGTCTGCATCCTACTGTTAAATCTAATGCGATCGGCCCCGACAGGCGCGCACTCTTCGCCGACATCGTTCACAAGCGCCCTCTGTCAGCGGCGCAACACTTAGTTATTGCTGCTTCCAGTAGGCAGTTCTTTCTTCTGAAATTTGCCTGGACGAGATAATGCAGTGCTTAAGGCACTCGACTCACAACCTGGGCCGGCCGCGGTGGCCGAGCGGTTCTAGGCGCTCAGTCCGGAACCGCGCGACTGCTACGGTCGCAGGTTCGAATCCTGCCTCGGGCATGGATGTGTGTGATGTCCTTAGGTTAGTTAGGTTTAAGTAGTTCTAAGTTCTAGGGGACTGATGACCACAGATGTTTAGTCCCATACTGCTCAGAGCCATTTTTTTTTTTCACAACCTGGACACGAGATCCATATCAGGCGATAAAAGTTTTGTTTCCCCACAGCTTGCCTAAATCGCTTAATCAGTGGGGACACTCGTGAAGCTAACCGAAAATGTCAATTTTCAGTTCATTTTTTATTTTTTTCTATAGCCCATGAACAATAACTTCCTGAAGGTTCAATGATGAAATCATATCCGAAGTGCCCAAAAAATACACTACTGGCCATAAAAATTGCTACACCAAGAAGCATTGGATAAATATACTAGAACTGACATGTGATTACATTTGCACGCAATTTGGGTGCATAGACCATGAGAAATCAGAACAACCACCTCTGGCCGTGATAACGGCCTTGATACGCCTGGGCATTGAGTCAAACAGAGCTTGGATGGCGTCTACAGGCACAGCTGCCCATGCAGCTTCAACACGATACCACAGTTCGTCAAGAGTAGTGACTGGCGTATTGTGACGAACCAGTTGCTCGGCCACCATTGACCAGATGTTTCCAATTGGTGAGAGATCTGGAGAATGTGCTGGCCAGGGCAGCAGTCGAACATTTTCTGTATCCAGAAATGCCCGTACAGGACCTGCAACATGCGGTCGTGCATTATCCTGCTGAAATGTAGGGTTTTGCAGGGGTCGAATGAAGGGTAGAGCCACGGGTCGTAACACATCTGAGATGTAACGTCCACTGTTCAAAGTGCGTCAATGCGAACAAGAGGTGACCGAGACGTATAACCAATGGCACCCCATACCATCACGCCGGGTGATACGCCAATATGGCGATGACGAATACACGCTTCCAATGTGCGTTCACCGCGGTGTCGCCAAACATGGATGCAACCATCACGATGCTGTAAACAGAACCTGGATTCATCGGAAAAAATGACGTTTTGCCATTCGTGCACCCAGGTTCGTCGTTGAGTACACCATCGCAGGCGCTCCTGTCTGTGATGCAGCGTCGAGGGTAACCGCAGCCACGGTCTCCGAGCTGATAGTCCATGCTGCTCCAAACGTTGTCGAACTGTTCGTGCAGATCGTTGTTGTCTTGCAAACGTCCCCATCTGTTGACTCAGGGATCGAGACGTGGCTGCACGATCAGTTACAGCCATGCGGATAAGATGCCTGTCATCTCGACTGCTAGTGATACGAGGCCGTTGGGATCCAGCACGGTGTTCCGTATTACCCTCCTGATCCCAGGGATTCCATATTCTGCTAACAGTCATTGAATCTCGACCAACGAGAGCAGCAATGTCGCGATACGATAAACCGCAATCGCGATAGGCTACAATCCGACATTTATAGAAGTCGGAAACGTGATGGTACGCATTTCTCCTCCTTACACGAGGCATCACAACAACGTTCCACCAGACAACGCCGGTCAACTGCTGTTTGTGTATGAGAAATCGGTTGGAAACTTTCCCCATGTCAGCACGTTGTAGGTGTCGCCACCGGCGCCAACCTTGTGTGAATGCTCTGAAACGCTAATCATTTACATATCACAGCATCTTCTTCCTGTCGGTGAAATTTCGCGGGTGTAGCAATTTTAATGGCCAATAGTGTAATTAATTGTGTGATGCAACCTCCCTGCCATGCCTAGTTTTTTGGAGCAAAATTTCAATACTAGCTCAATGAACCAGGATTCCAAGGGTCATTTTCAAGCAAACTTGCAGCCGATACATCTAGAACGCTGTGATGCATGTATACTCTTTGGTCTTATCATCTGTGACTCTGTTCCGTTCCTTAGAAACAATAACATTCAAATGCTATTTTTATGAAGAAACACTGCTTGTTTTGCTCCGTGCTACTGACGGAGATTTACGCAAGTGGTCGATTCTTCGGTGATTCAGTAATGCCACTGTCACAAAGAGTGTAAGTGACATAAAAAGTGTTGTATGGGCTACATATTTCCATATGGCGTCAACAGATCTAAATCCCATTCATCGTCTGTGCTACATTAGCGGGTATAAATTTCTACAGGCTCAGAGGGGTAACAACCCCTACATTCAAAAGGAGAGGGTTCCAAATTTTACCCTGGATGTTGTCAAGTCCACTTGCAGGTTTCTGTCCGATCCTGAACTCTAAGAAAGTTTGTTTCTGCCAAGATCCAAAATACAAACGAGTCTCTAAATTCATTCGTATGGAAAGGACGCCCTGAAGCCACATTTTCGTCTGATACGGTTGTCAGTCCGTTCGCCGGGTGCCGATCTTTCAATTTGACGCCACTTCGGCGACCTGCAGTCGATGAGGATGATACAATGATGAGGAGGACAGAACAACACCCAATCCCTGGGCGGAGAAAACTCGGGCCCAGATTATTGATAATCCGTCACGCTGACCATTCAGCTACCGGGGACGGACGTAGGGAGCAAGAAGGTATTAGAGAGAAAGGGCTTTAAGATGGGAAATTTCACACAAGACTTCTTCTTCTTGAGAAAAATGGATTTATAGCGCCTAACTGCAGCTGAAAAGCCAGTTGAGGACGTGACACAAAATAAGAAACCGGAAGAGAAGCTTAAAAGGGAAAGGGGACACTGAGTACAATTCTGGGGCGTTCTGAAGAGACGACTTAAGAGGAAACCTTAGGCCGAACTTTAAACGATTTTTCTTTAAGTTTGTACACCTCTTTCTCAGAAACTATGGACGATAGAATTACGAAATTTTGTACTCTTATTTCTATAAAAACAATAAATGTAGTCTCAAAAGTAAATTTTGGAAATTCTGAGTGTAAGCTGAGATATGAAACAAAGTACCTGAATTTTATATTGTACTTACAGCATTATAATTAAAAATTATGAAAATTCTCCTTTTCGGTGAGAATGTGAGTTGGCTGTGAGCCGTGCCGGAATAGTCGGCGCAGTTGTGATAACGCTGTGTCTGCATGGCGCAGCGGTGAACGCACCTGCATAGTAAGTAGCACATCCTTGTCGCCGCTGATTCAGCGTCCTAATGCACCTACATCGACATCTACATGGTTTCTCTGCAATCCACACTTAAGTGCCTGGCAGAGGGTTCATCGGACCATTTTCATACTACTTCTCTACCATTCCACTCTCGAATGGCTCGTGGGAAAAAGGAACACATAAATCTTTTCGTTCGAGCTCTGATTTATCTTATTTTATTATGATGATAGTTTCTCCCTACGTAGGTGGGTGTCAACAAAGTATTTACGCATTCGGAAGAGAAAGTTGGTGATTGGAATTTCGTAAATAGATCTCGCTGCAAAGAAAACCGCCTTTGTTTCAGTGACTGCCACCCCAACTCGCGTATCATATCAGTGACATTCTCACCCCTATTGCGCGATAACACGAAACGAGCTGCCCTTCTTTGCACTTTTTCGATGTCCTCCGTCAATCCTACCTGGTATGGATCCCATACCGCGCAGCAATATTTCAGCAGAGGACGGACAGCCGCGCGGGATTAGCCGAGCGGTCTGTGGAGCTGCAGACTGTGCGGCTCGTCCCGGCGGAGGTTCGAGTCCTCCCTCGAGCATGGGTGTGTGCGTTTGTCCTGCGGATAATTTAGGTTAAGTAGTGTGTAAGCTTAGAGACTGATGACCTTAGCAGATAAGTCCCATAAGATTTCACACACATTTGAACATTTTGAAGAGGTCGGACAAATGTAATGTAGGCTGTCTCTTTAGTGGGTTTGTCGCATCTTCTAAGTGTTCTGCCAACAAAGGGCAGTCTTTGTTTCGCCTTCCCCACAATATTATCTATGTGGCCTTTCCAATTTAACTTGTTCGTAATTGTAATTCCTAGGTATTTAGTCGAATTGACAGCCCTTAGATTTGTGCGATTTATCGTATACCCAAAATTTATCGGATTTCTTTTAGTATCCATGTGGATGACCTCGCACTTTTCTTTGTTTAGTGCTAATTGCCACTTTTCGCACCATGCAGAAATTCTCTCTAGAACATTTTGTAATTGGAACTGATCGTCTGATGATCTTACTAGACGGTAATTTACAGCGTCATCTGCAAACAATCAAAGGGGGCCGCTCAGATTATCACCTAGATTATTTATATAAATCAGGAACAGCAGAGGGCCTATGCCATTACCTTGCGGAACGTCAGATATCACTTCCGTTCTACTCGATGATTTCCTCTCTGGTTGGAAATCAGGAATCCAGTCACACAACTGAGACGATGCAGCTGACATGAATAATACCTTTCATACATGTCCGAAAGAACAGACATCGCGCATCCATACAATATCACAAATATTGACGAACAGTATTGATGGCGATCAAAATATTCTCAGTATTACCAATAAATACAGAGCGCGTGAGGGCAAGTATTACCGGCTTGACAATTCGCCAAATGTCACCTTATGCAAACGCAGCTGGAGGTGCTATTTCACATTAATGTAATGTTGACAGTTTACTTGTTCGCTGAGGCCCATAATTCTGCTTGAACTGGTTAACATGATTTGGTGCGTTTCGTGCCTTTTGCAGCTTCTGCCCGCGTATGCGATCTACCACTGTTCAGTGCTGCAGTAAACGTTTGAAATGCACAGTGAAAAGGTGTGCAACGGTTTCTTTGTCTTTGTGGTGTGCTACGAATATGTACCACGTGTGAAGATAAACACGTATGTAAATCCACGCTTTCACGAAACCTGCCTCTGCAGTACGTCATTTGCACCACAGTCAGCAGTAGGTATGAATCGTAAACAATGAGTACTCGAGAGCTCTACTTACCTCTACTCCCCACTTCTTACTCCCCCCACGGTGATCACGGTGCTCCTCCCCCCACACCGCACGCCCCCCTCTGCTCAGAGAATGAGAAAAACTGAACAGATTTTAGTTATATACTCTGCGAGTAACATAACTTTAATGGTTGACATAATTCATTTTGGAACTATAACTCAGAATTTATTACACTGCAAACTTTTCCCTTCCGCTTCACTGACGTATCCCATACCTGGCTCTGACCTTAAAAAAGTCTTCATTTCATAATGACGTATAAATAAGTGTGATGTATGAAAATAAGACATCATAGTGAGTGACATTGTGAACAAGACTGACTGTGCCTGAAAATTCAGGGTTGGTGGGGGGGGGGGGGGGCGGCGGGGGGGGGGGGGAGAGGAGGGGTAGTGAGGGGGGGGGGGCGGCGCTTCGTACAGGGCAGCAAAATACCTGTAGCCGGCCCTGAGTGTAGCATAGGTAATTTGCACTTCGTATTAAGCAAAAGCTAGTTTTCCACACATCTCATTTTTTGTGACGTCCTGTCTCCTGAAATATGTGCCGTAGAATGATATAATTTTGCAGGTACTTTAGTGGAATATGTAAATATGTATGTAATGTCTGCAAAAAGTGTTGCGAATAGACATAGTAGCAGGAAAGCAAGGGGAAACTACAGCCGTAATTTTTCCCGAGGGCATGCAGCTTTACTGTATGGTTAAATGATGATGGCGTCCTCTTGGGTAAAATATTCTGGACGTAAAATAGTCCTCCATTCGGATCTCCGGGAGGGGACTACTCAAGAGGACGTCGTTATCAGGAGAAAGAAAACTGGCGTTCTGCGGGTCGGAGCGTGGAATGTAAGATCCCTTAATCGGGCAGGTAGGTTAGAAAATTTAAAAAGGGAAATATATAGGTTAAAGTTAGATATAGTGGGAATTAGTGAAGTTCGGTGGCAGGAGGAACAAGACTCTTGGTCAGGTGAATACAGAGTTATAAATACAAAATCAAATAGGGGTAATGCAGGAATGGTTTAATAATGAATAAAAAATAGGAGTGCGGGTAAGCTACTCCAAACAGCATAGTGAACGCATTATTGTGGCCAAGATAGGCACGAAGCCCACGCCTACTATAGTAGTACAAGTTTATATGCCAACTAGCTCTGCAGATGACGAAGAAATTGATGAAATTTATGATGAGATAAAAGAAATTATTCAGGTAGTGAAGGAAGACGAAAATTTAATAGCCATGACTGACTGGAATTCGAGTGTAGGAACAGGGAGAGAAGGAAACATAGTACGTGAATATGGATTGAGGGTAAGAAATGGAAGACGAAGCCGTCTGGTAGAATTTTGCACAGAGCATAACTTAATCATAGCTAACACTTGGTTCAAGAATCTTCAAAGAAGGTTGTATACATGGAAGAATCCTGGAGATACTAGAACGTATCAGATAGATTATACAATGGTAAGACAGAGATTTAGGAACCAGGTTTTAAATTGTAAGACATTTCCAGGGGCAGATGTGGACTCTGACCACAATCTATTGGTTGTGAACTGTAGATTAAAACTGAAGAAACTGCAAAATGTGGGAATTTAAGGAGATGGGACCTGCTTAAACTGACTAAACCAGAGGTTGTACAGAGTTTCAGGGAGAGCATAAGGGAACAATTGACAGGATTGGGGGAAAGAAATACATTAGAAGAAGAATGGGTAGCTCTGAGAGATGAAGTAGTGAAGGCAGAAGAGGATCAAGTAGGTAAAAAGACGAGGGCTAGTAGAAATCCTTGGATAACAGAAGAAATATTGAATTTAATTGATGAAAGGAGAAAATATAAAAATGCAGTAAATGAAGCAGGCAAAAAGGAATACAAACGACTCAAAAATGAGATCGACAGGAAGTGCAAAATGGCTAAGCAGGGGTGGCTAGAGGACAAATGTAAGAATGTAGAGGCCTATCTCACTAGGGGTAAGATAGAAACTGCCTATAGGAAAATCAAAGTGACCTTTGGAGAAAAGAGAACCACTTGTATGAATATCAAGAGCTCAGATGGAAACACAGTTCTAAACAAAGAAGAGAAAGCAGAAAGGTGGAAGGCGTATATAGAGGGTCTATACAAGGGCGATATACTTGAGAACAATATTATGGAAATGAAAGAGGATGTAGATGAAGATGAAATGGGAGATACGATACTGCGTGAAGAGTTTGACAGAGCACTGAAAGACCAGAGTCGAAACAAGGCCCCCGGGGTAGACAACTTTCCATTGGAACTACTGACGGCCTTGGGAGAGCCCGTCATGACAAAACTCTACAATCAAATGGTTCAAATGGCTCTGAGCACTATGGGACTTAACATCTATGGTCATCAGTCCCCTAGAACTTAGAACTACTTAAACCTAACTAACCTAAGGACAGCACACAACACCCAGCCATCACGTCTACAATCTGGCGAGCAAGATGTTTGAGACAGGCGAAATACCCTCAGACTTCAAGAAGAATATAATAATTCCAATCCCAAAGAAAGCAGGTGTTGACAGACGTGAAAATTACCGAACCATCAGTTTAATAAGTTACAGCTGCAAAATACTAACGCGAATTCTTTACAGACGAATGGAGAAACTGGTAGAAGCCGACCTCGGGGAAGATCAGTTTGGATTCCGTCGAAATGTTGGAACACGTGAGGCAATACTGACCTTATGACTTATCTTAGAAAATAGATTAAGGAAAGGCAAACCTACGTTTCTCGTATTTGTAGACTTAGAGAAAGCTTTTGACGGTGTTGACTGGAATACTCTCTTTCAAATTCTAAAGTGGCAAAGGTAAAATACAGGGAGCGAAAGGCTATTTACAATTTTTACAGAAACCAGATGGTAGTTATAAGAGTCGAGGGGCATGAAAGGGAAGCAGTGGTTGGGAAGGGAGTGAGACAGGGTTGTAGCCTCTCCCCGATGTTGTTCAATCTGAATATTGAGCAAGCAGTGAAGGAAACAAAAGAAATATTCGGAGTAGGTATTAAAATCCAAGGAGAAGAAATAAAAACTTTGAGGTTCGCCGATGGCATTGTAATTCTCTCAGAGACAGCAAAGGACTTGGAAGAGCAGTTGAACGGAATCGACAGTATCTTGAAAGGAGTATATAAGATTAACATCAACAAAAGCAGAACGAGGATAATGGAATGTAGTCGAATTAAGTCGGGTGATGCTGAGGGAATTAGATTAGGAAACGAGACGTTTAAAGTAGTAAAGGAGTTATGCTATTTGGGGAGCAAAATAACTGATGATGGTCGAAGTAGAGAGGATATAAAATGTAGACTGGCAATGGCAAGGGAAGCATTTCTGAAGAAGAGAAATTTGTTAACATCGAGTATAGATTTAAGTGTATAGAAGTCGTTTCTGAATGTATTTGTATGGAGTGTATCCATGTATGGAAGTGAAACATGGACGATAAATAGTTTGGACAAGAAGAGAATAGAAGCTTTCGAAATGTGGTGCTACAGAAGAATGCTGAAGATTAGATGAGTAGATCACGTAACTAATGAGGCGGTATTGAATAGAATTGGGGAGAAGACGAGTTTGTGGCACCACTTGACAAGAAGAAGGAACCGGTTAGTAGGACATGTTCTGAGGCACCAAGGGATCACAAATTTAGCATTGCAGGGCAGCGTGGAGGGTAAAAATTGTAGAGGGAGACCAAGAGATGAATACACTAAGCAGATTCAGAAGGATGTAGGTTGCAGTAAGTACTGGGAGATGAAGAAGCTTGCACAGGATAGAGTGGCATGGAGAGCTGCATCAAACCAGTCTCAGGACTGATGACCACAACAATAACAACAGAAGAGAAGGAAGGAAGATTGGGTTTAACGCCCCATCGACATCGAGGTCATTAAAGACGGAGGTTGTATGATGTCAAGGAAAGGAAAGGAAATCGGCCGTGCCCTTTCAAATGAACTATCACGGCATTTGCCTGTAGCGATTTAGGGATATCTCCGGAAAACCTAAGTCTGGATGGTTGGACGCGGGTTTGAGCCATAGTCCTCCCGAATGCGAGTCCAGTGTTCTAACCACAGTAGTAAAGAACTAATAAATTAAAACGTCCTGCCGGAAGCTTAAGTTTCACTACACTCTAGTGGGTGTCACTGAGAAAAAATTTCGTAAATTGAAAATGTGTACGATGTTTGCTGGAAGTCGCCAATCGCTCTCGCTCTTAAATAGTGGATGAATAAAATGTGCGTTATTGGCATGCTGTAAGTTGCGCTGACTCAAGACATACACTCTGTTTCTAACTGTAATACTTGCCCGACTGTGTTAAACCTTTAACATAAAATTATGCATCTTAATGAATACATTACGACACAATTTTAAATTTTTAAATTCGGTCAACAATTATATGAAATATCGCAAATAAAATTTGTTGCCCTGGAAGCACTGAATAGGCAGCCTTCTGCTGGGACCACGCACTATGAACTACGGACAAAGTGAAACGTTCAGTAACCTACGTCAGCTGTTCGTTCATTAAGGCCCATTCTGTCGCTAAATGGAAACCCCAGTGAAAATAAAAAAATGTTTATTTTGCAACATCTACATCCATACGCCGCAAGCCACCTGACGGTGTGTGACGGAGGGTACCTTGAGTACCTCAATCGGTTCTCACTTCTATTCCAGTCTCGTATTGTTCGTGGAAAGGAAGATTGTCGGTATGCCTCAGTGTGGGCTCTAATCTCTTTGATTTTATCCTCATGGTCTCTTCGCGAGATATACGTAGGAGGGAGCAATATACTGCTTGACTCCTCGGTGAAGCCCGTACTGAGCTACTGAGTGTCTCTCTTGCAGAGTCTTCCACTGGAGTTTATCTATCATCTCCGCAACGCTTTCGCGATTACTAAATGATCCTGTAACGAAGTGGGCGAACAAGTGTACTGTAAACTACTTCCTTTGTCTTCGGACTGCATTTCCTTAGGATTCTTCCAATGAATCTCAGTCTGGCATCTGCTTTACCGACGATTAATTCTATATGGTCATTCCATTTGAAATCACTCCTAATGCGTACTCCCAGATAATTTATTGAATTAACTGCTTCCAGTTGCTGACCTGCTATACTGTAGCTAAATGATTAATGATTTTTCTTTCTATGTATTCGCAGCACATTACAATTGTCTACATTGAGATTCAATTGCCATTCCCTGCCCCATGCATCAATTCGTTGCAGATCCTCCTGCACCTCAGTACAATTTTCCATTGTTACAACCTCTCGATATATTACAGCATCATCCGCAAAATGCCTCAGTGAACTTCCGATGTTATCCACAAGGTCATTTATATATATATATATTGTGAATAGCAACGGTCCTACGAAACTCACCTGCGGCACACCTAAAATCACTCTTACTTCGAAAGACTTCTCTCCGTTGAGAATGACATGCTGCGTTCTGTTATCTAGGAACTCTTCAATCCAATCACACAAGTGGTCTGATAGTCCACATGCTCTTACATTGTTCATTAAACGACTGTGGGGAACTGTATCAAACGCCTTGCGGAAGTCAAGAAACACTGCATCTACCGGGGAACCCGTGTCTATGGTCCTCTGAGTCTCGTGGACGAATAGCACGAGCTGGGTTTCACACGATCGTCTTTTTCGAAACCCATGCTGATTCCTACAGAGTAGATTTCTAGTATCCAGAAAAGTCATTGTACTCGAACATAATACGTGTTCCAAAATTCTGCAACTGATCGACGTTAGAGATATAAGTCTATAGTTCTGCACATCTGGTCGACGTCCCTTCTTGAAAACAGGGATGACCAGTGCCCTTTTCCAATATTTTGGAACGCTACGCTCTTCTAGAGACCTACGGTACACCGCTGCAAGAGGGGGGGCAAGTTCCATCGCGTACTCTGTGTAAAATCGAACTGCTATCCCATCAGGTCCAGCGGCTTTTCCTCGTTTGAGCGATTTTAATTTTTTTTTTTTCTATCCCTCTGTCATCTATTTCGACATCTACCATTTTGTCATCTGTGCGACAGTCTAGAGAAGAAATCACAGTGCAGTCTTCCTCTGTGAAACAGTTTTGGAAAAAAACATTTCGTCTGTCATCCTCTGTTTCAGTACCATTTAGCTACATCTTCCAGCTACTTCACCAAATAGTCGCTGCACTGCCTTAGATATGTCATAGCTTTGTATCAACTTACCAATACCCCCGTCATAAAAGGTGCTTTATGCCAGTTCTCTACACTGGTCTTGCAGCTCGTTGTCTGTGCCAAAATGTTGTCTTCATACAGCTTGGTCCATGTGAGCGGAGATGAAACTCAGAGGAAGCCAAGTGCGGACTGTATGGTGGGTGATCAGACACTTCCCATTGCAAACGCTGAAGGAGCGTCTTCATTGCCCCTGCAGGGTCCGGCTGAGAACTGCCATGAAGAAGGAAATCCAACACACGTTTGTTGCAGAAAATCAGGCGAAATCTGTCAGCAGGCACTCGAACTTGGTGGGAGACACTATTTTCTACACGTCTTTACTTGCTTACTGTGCATTCAAAACTGACACAATCGACTGGCTTACTAAAGACAGTGCCCAACACAATACGACCGATCTTTTATTCGGAAAATGTTTCATCGATCGTATGTATAGAACCCCTGATGTCGCTGCTTTGGTGAAAAAAAAAGTTGGTATCAAATAGGAAAGTATCGGCAATACACTGTGTTGTATATGAAGTTACAGTGCAGTCGTAAATACGAAGTACGCTAGCTGGGTAGAGGTGTGTTTTTTCTAACGTATTTTCAACATGCTTAAAGACATAGCTTTGTTCAAGAATATGAAAGAAAAACCAGTAAAAGAGTTGGGCAGCTCTCGGTGAATATTTGGTCTTGTCTTTTATAACTGAACTGCCAAAGCATCTCAATGTATTGAACACAAATTTGCAAGGCAAACATGAAAGAATTATCGACGTATTTGGCACCGTGACTAAAGAAACTTTCAGAAAGTTCGTGCTTGCGCTTTCCAGGCTTTAGACAACTTGTAAGTGGAAATGGAAAAGGAGACCCTGGACGAACATTTCGATGGATTTGGTATGTGCAAAGTACTCTGAGCGGTAACCTTGGCGGTAGACTTATATGAGTTGGAATTTGATTTTAATATTTTTGCAACTAATTTTGTAGTGGACATTGAGAAGAAGTATTTGACATACTGTTGGAGCTCACAGCTCTCCCTGTAATCGTATGGAGAGGAAAAGTATTCGCACCGCAGAAAATTTGGAAACCATCTCCAACAGCATTTCTCATGAACAACTCCCACAGTTGTTTAAAATACCTGCTCAGTTCTGCAGTTCTACGTCCGTAGCCAAACACGTGTGTAAAAATATTTTTTCAGTAATCAAAACTTAAGAGTGGTCTCATAATCGTCTTACTGGAGCAATCCGTTAAAAGAACAGTGATTCTATTACAAACATCGATATATTAACAAAAGTGCGTTTAAAAAGTGTTGAGCAATGTAAAAAAGTGTTTCTTTCTTTTTTTCACGTGGTAGAACTGGTCCGAGCTTCATACTTTTGTGTAAAATTAAATGAAATATGATGATAGATGTTAGTAAATAGCATATGTTCATTGCTTATTATCTTACTTGAGTGTTTCATTTGTGACAAGGATATTAAAACTATATAATAATGTTTCGAAACTGCGTGGGCTGAAGCAGTGAATCGAAACAGATACGTGTTTCCATCTCAACTTGTAGGACTGATGCATTCGCTGGCAAGTTTTTCCCTTGACGTAGGCAGGCAGCGTGCGAATCACGCTCTCAGGGAGACTACCTTGCTCACAATCCTAGCGCGCTGCCAGGTAGGCAGCTGTCGTGCCCAGCCCTAATATGAATATAATGGAATTCTGTGACCCATGTATGTTCATGCGGCTGTCTGGTGTCATTTTGGTACATAGAGTTCTATGCTACTGTTACCTGTTGACACAGGTAATCAACGGATGTGTGGTAAAACAGACTGAACCTGACACTATCGTATAATGTCCAACATATGCAGAATGGGGAAGACCTCTGGTGAACATGTTGGTCAGACGAGATGACAAAACCTTGGTGAGTGCTTTTAGTTGTGTGTATTGTCCTGCTGAAAGTCTACACCTGCCAGGGCCGATCTGACAACATCCTTCCACACCAGGGACTTACAATTGACCCCCCCCCCCCCCCCAAACGCTCTCAACCATGTCAGTTTTCAGCATCAATTGTGGCGTCTCAAATGCTTTGTTCGACTTTCTTCTGTTCCAGTTTTCCCACAATCCGTGTTTCCCTAACATCCAATGTTGTGCTCAAAACGTACATCCTTAGAAATTTCTTCTCAAATTAAGGCCTATGTTTGATACTAGTAGATTTTTCTTGGACAGGAATGCCCTTTCTGTAGATGCTAGTCAACTTTTTATGTCTTTCCTCGTTCGTCATGGATTATTTTCTGCCTAAGTAGCAGAATTCCTTAACTTTGTGTTCCCTGATTCTCACGTTCCCTGCTGTTCTCATTTCTGCTACTTCTCATTACTTTCATCTTTCTTCGATTTGCTCTCAATCCACATTCTGTGCTCGTTGGACTGTTCATTCCCTTCAACAGATCCTCTAATTCTTCTTCACTTCCACTGAGGACAGCAATGCCATCAGCAAATCTTACCATTGATATCTTTTCACATTGATTATTAACCCAACCTTGAACCTTTGTTTTATTTCCACCATTGCTTCTTCGACACATAGATTGAATAGTAGGGGTGGAATACTTCACTTCTACTTAACACTCATTTTAAACCGACCGCTTCATTCTTGGTCTTCAACTCTTACTGTTGTCTCTTGTTTCTTGCACATATTGTACACAACCTGTCTTTCCTTATAGCTTATACCTATTTTTCTCAGAATGTCGAACATCTTGCACAATTTTATGTTGTCGAATGTGTTTCCCAGGTTGACAAAACCTATGAATGTGTCTTGATTTTTCTTCTGTCATTCTTCTATTATCAACCACAACATCACAACTACTCCTCTGGTGCCTTTACCTTTCATAAAGTAAAAACTGATCGCCATCTAAGAGATCCTCAACTTCCATTTCCCTCCTTCTGCACTTTCATCGATCAGCTGAAATATTTCTTCTAATACTCCTAATTTCCTCCCAGTTACCTCTCTTGTAACAACGTTTTTTTCCAACTTCTGTGATTTTAGAGACGTTCATTCCTCTTCAATTGCCTACTGAGCTATCCATTACCACAGTATTTATAGCATCAGAGAACTTAGAGCATACCTCTTCATTCCATACTACTTCCATTTCCCACTCCTTTCTGGTTTGATTCTTCCTGACTATTCTCTTAAAATTCAGCCTACTCTTACTTGTCATCTGCGTCTATATCTGCCCCTGGATATACCTCACAATCCAATATCTGATTTTGGAATCTCTGCCTGACCATAATGTAATCTAACTGAAATCTTCCCATATCTCCTGGCCTCTTCCAGGTATACCTCCTCCTCTTGTGATTCTTGTACACAGTATTTGCTATTAATAACTGAAACTTACTACAAAATTCAGTTATCTTTCTCCCCTCTCATTTGTACTACCAATCTCATACTCTCCCATAACATTTCTTCTATTCCTTCCCCTGCAACTGCATTCCAATACCCCATGACTTACTTCCATCTCCCTTTACATGGAGAATTACCCATTCAGTATCCTCATATACTTTATCTTTTCACTGAGTGAGGTGGCGCAGTGGTTAGCACACTGGACTCACATTCAGGACGACAGTTCAAACCCACGTCCGGCCATCCAGATTTAGGTTTTCTGTTGTTTCCCTAAATCACTCCAGGCAAATGCTGGGGTGGTTCCTTTGAAAGGGCATGGCTGATTCCCCTCCCCATACTTGACACAATCTGAGCTTATGCTCTGTCTCCAATGACCGTGATGTTGACAGGACATTAAATCATAATATTCCTCTTTTTCTTACTTTTTCTTCTCATATTCTGCTTACAATTCGGCATGTATACCTGAACCACTGTTGTCAGTATTGGTTGGCTGTCAATTCTGATGAGAACAATCCTATAAACACTGAACTGTTCACAGTAACTCACTCTCTGCTCTCCCTTCCTTTTCATAACAAATATTACACCTGCCATTTTCTGCTATTGTTGACATTAGCGTACACTCATCTGAGCAGAAATCTTTCTCTTCCTTCCGTTTCATTTCACTGACCCCCACTATATGTAGACTGAGTCTTAGCATTTTTCTAGCTTCCCTTCCATGTTCAAACTCCTGACATTCCATGTCCCAACTTGCAGACCGTTATTCTTTCACTGGTTACTTCATGCTTTTCTCATGGTCATTCCCCCTTGGCAGTACCCTCCCAGATATCAGACTGAGGGACTAGTCCGGAATCTTTTGCCAACAGAGAAAGCCTGTAGCCCATCCCAATGGCAAGAGAGTAGTACCCTGAACCTATGTTCGCTTCTCTGCCCTCTCTGGCAGAATGAGGGTGTCTTCTTATGTTGGAAGTCCTCCGCAGCCATTCCTGATGATTTTTATTCAAAATTTAGGCAGTGGAAGGGTTCAAATCCGAGACAGAGTACTTTTGATTCCTAATCAAAGATGCAACCTCCAGACAAAGGATACTCAACCCAAATAATTTTATTTTTTACCATGATGAACCATTCATTCCTGCAGCTGTCTGAATCAGTACAACATTGCTGGATGTCTGTGCAGTGGTGAGGTGTGAGAGAAGCACCCTTACAGCTTGATTTCCAAGAAACAGTTCCTGATCGTCTTTACTCTTAATGGAACACTAGCTCTAATTGGCGCTGTGCTCACTGTGCAATCAGTGATTGCTGTTTGACTGATGGGGTGTTGTGGATTTGAATTCTTACGTTGCTGCCAATCCGTATGTTGATGAGCTCTCTCACCTTGCTTGTACCATTGGTACCAACAGATGCTGACACTGTGTGTCCAGCATATTGGGCACTTCTTTGGAAGGACTTTGTAGCCTTTAGTTCCTCTCTCTCAGATTCAGTTAACTGCACTAAGTAATATTCTTGGCATGTCTACAATGTTTAGGCCAACTGTTCCAGTGAATTTATCATTTGTTTTTGGGTGGGCACTACAGCCTCAAAAAATCTGAGGGAAGACATCATTCCACCAGGCTGTATACAGTCCATATTCCAGTACAATGTTACATCATTGCTCCAAGCTTTATACAGCCCAACAGATTTATGTTCTTTATCATACTTCAGCACATTATTAAGCTCTGCTTCCTAAAAAAGTTAAATACAATATTTATGGGGTCAGTGTTTTCAAGCTCTTTTAGTGGTTTATACCACATTCACCATCCAATGTTATGAATGGTTGTTGAAACTCCTCCCCTAGTGCTGAATGCAGTTCTATTTTTCCATCACATCAGTTACCGTGTTCATTTTTGCAGTTAACTTCAGTGCCTAACACCCACTTATAATGTTGCTTTCATTAACACTTTTCTACAAATTGCTGCTTTCATTTACTTTTTTTATTTGTATAGTCCAAGTTCTGTTGTTTCCTTTATAATCGAAGAGTCACTTTTTGTAATGAACTGTTTATGCACACTGACATGTTTACAGATAATTAATAAGAATAAAACAGTGGATTTCATTGTGTTTCCTCAGCTGATCCATAGACTACATCTTCATTGCCCTTCTTTGTAAAACAAATTGAACCCTTGCAGGACATCTGATAGTGTTTCTCCATTAGTTCTTCTACCTGTTTTACTTGCAAAATTTATGTGTGGCACTGCATGTGGATTATATTTAATACAAGTTTATACACTGAAATTTTCCTCATTGAATAGCGTATGAAACACACTTCTGCTGTAAGGGCTACTTCCATAAGAGATATCAAATTCCTTGTGTTTCAAGATTCATGTATATACTTGGGTCGTAATTAAATAAACAACAATACAGTCAAATGACGGTGTGTTCATAAAAAAATTTTTATGATTGTTGATTTAAATATTCTGATTTTTGTTCTCCCCATAATCTGTGGTATGGACTGATGAATCGAGTTCTTGTCTAACTCACTTGGCATGCATTCCATTCTGTTTTAAAACTTGTCATTTAATGGTAAGCTGTGGGAACAAACCGATATGACTGACCTGAATGAGAAGTCTAAGATATAAGTGTAGGACATAACTATCCTCCCTGGAAAGAGGATAGCCTCTAGCAATCTTTGGACAAGGCCACATAGCCCAAGTCATCCACTGTCTCCACCTATGCAACACACCCTGGGGCAGGATAGTACATACCATATACTGAATGTACTGATGTCAATGTTGTATCTGTGACAAGCTTGGAGAGGTTTTAACGATGTACATATATAATACTGTTTCATCTCTTGGGTGCACCGATTCTTCATTTGTGTGTATGTAATGTTAACAGCTGTTCAACAACCAGTTCAACAGAAAACATGCTTATTTTCTGTCTCTTGATTGCTGTTCTTTTATTTCAAAATGACTGGTTTCAGCCTATGTTGCCCATCTTCAGATCATATCCTGTAGTCACAAAGTAACCTGCCCTACTGGAACTAGTAGTTCCATTAGGACAGATTACTCTGTAACTACAAGATGTGGTCTAAAGATCTACATATACATGGCTACCCTGAAAATTACACTCAAGTGCCTGGCAAAGGGTTCATTGAACCATCTTCACAATAATCCTGTTATTTCACTCTCGAACAGCATGCAGAATAAAACAAACACCTACATCATTCAGTATGAGTCTGATTTCCCTTATGTTATTATGTTGGTCTTTTCTTCCTATGAAGGTCAGCATCAAGAAAATATCTTTGTCTTCAGTGAACAAATATTACGATCAAAATTTTGTGAGAAGATCCCACCACAATGAGAAACATCTTTCTTTTAACGCTGTCCTCTGCAAATCCTGTATCATGGCCGTGACACTCTCTCCCCTGTTTTACGACAATGCAAAATGTGCTGCCCTTCTTTGAACTCTCTCGATGTACTCCTTTAAACCTATCTGGTAAGGATCCCACACTGTGCAGCAATACTCCAAAAGCGGACAGACAAGTGTAGTGTAGGCAATCTCTTTATTAGATCTGTTGCATCTTCTAAGTGTTCTGCCAGTAACAGGCAGTCTTCGGTTCACCTTCCTCAACATTTTCTGTGTCTCCTTTTCAATTTAATTGTTCATAACTGTAATTCCTAGGTAATTAGCTGAATTTACTGCCTTTACACTTCATTGATTTATCACGTAGGCCTAACTGAAGTTTAACAGATTCATTTTAGCACTCACACTTTTCATTATTTATGGTCAACTGCCAATTGTCACACCATACAGATATCTTTTCCAAATCATTTTGCAATTTGTTTTGCTCTTCTGATGCCTTTACAAGATAATAAATGACACATTATCAGCAAACAACCTAAGACAGCTGCTCAGATTGTCTCCTACATAATTTATATAGATAAGGAACAGCAGAGGGCCTATAACACTACCTTCTGTTTTACTTGATGACTTTCCAGTTACTACGAACTGTCACCTCTCTGAAATAAAATCATAAATCCAGTTCCATAAATGAGACAATGATCTTTGAACATATAACGTGATTACTGGCTGCTTGTGACTTATGGTTCCAAAAGCCTTCTGGAAATCTAGAAATACAGAATCACTCTGAAATCCTTTGTTAATAGCACTCACTCAGCATTTCACATTACTAAAGAGCTAGTTGTCTTTCACAAGAACGATGTTTTTTCAGTATGTATTGAGCATGTGTCAATAGACCATTCTCTTCGAGGTAATTCATAATGTTTGAACACAATATGTGTTCCAAAACCTTGCTGCATATAGATGTTAATGATATGAATCTGTAATTTAGTGGATTACTGCTATTGCCTTTCTTGAATATTGCTGTGACCTGTGCAACTTTCCACTCTTTGGGTATGGATGTTTTGTTGAGTGAGCAGTTTTATATGATTGTTAAGTGTCGAGCTATTGAATCAGTGTACTTGAGACAAATCTATTTGGTATACAATCTAGACCGGAAGGCTTACTTTTATTAAATGATTTAAGTTGACTCACTACTCTGATGATATCTACTTTTAAGTTACTTATGGGAGACATTACTTAAAACCGGTAATTTCAACACAAAAAAACTGCTATCAACAGACACAAAATAAGGGTGCTGTAATAAACAAACTGGAGACCATAAACTATGAACTAAGAGACAAAAAAGGACTGACAATGATGGCTACTTATAAGGGACTATGGGCAACTGTGGGGAGGAAAGGAAGGGCTGTTTCTCCAATCCCCACCTCACCCTTCAGAGTGATTCTTCTGAGCTGTCTACTATATTGGTTACCATATTGAAATGGATATTAAAATGCAGTCCAACAAGATGACATGGTTGCAGCAAAAAAATATTTTTGGATTGCATAGAATGTGGCTCTCAGTTATACCGGCGGGCAGTCCACCGTCTAATAAATAACTCTGAGTGGACCAAGAACATCAGGTTTTACACAATGTTAGTTTCTACTGCTTCAACTTAAACATCTGCTATAACTCTGAAGCGGAAAAAAACCATGTGCTGCAATAAATGTGAAATAGATGTAAATTCTGCCTCAAACTGCGGAATTATATGGTAGAGCCTATATCATAGCAAATTGCATCTGGATGAACTATATTATCTGAGATAGTTTGAAATAGCTTTCTTTTCTGCATACAAATACTGAAAATTAATCAGTTCTCAGTTACTGGTATTCTACATCATCTGGTGAAGTCCTGTTTTGAAAGATAATGTACATAAGAACCAGTTTGCAAAATAAAAATTGTACGAACACAATGGCATATAAAAGCACTTGATGCTCTGCTGCTGCCACACCAACTATGGATGACTGAATAGTCTATTTAAGAGATATGCCCCATAATGCAACATATTACTCAGTCGGGGGGAAGTAGCATTTTATAAGAAAGAAATGCATATGTTTTTCTCTTAGATGAAGCTCAAAAGTGGATATAATACAAACACTCTTAATGGGCATATTTTGAACTGTGGTTACATCAAATACATCAAAATGTTGGGTCTGAACTACCTTGTTAACAATTTTCTGCTGACCTCAACAACCAAATGCGTGGACACTGTTCATGAATGCTTTGTGTTGTACACTGCTTGACATTTTCTTATTTTCAAGTGAGTGAACTGATTAATCATGCTCCATCATGGATTTCAATTATGACCTTTACAACACCATAAGAGATCAGCAATCCCTATGACAATGTGACAGTTCTGCTTTAGGCTGCTGCCCTGAGAGAGGAATGCAGGGTTTATTTCTTGCACCAATCCTTTCCCTTCTGGCATAAAAATTCTAGTTCATTTATGCTCTTGGCCATCTGCTATTATAGCTATAGGGACTGGGGGAAAAGAAGTTCTGTCACATTTTTCAACTGTGCCAGAAGTCTTCCCCTAATGTTCAAATAGAGTTACTTTTGGTTCTATTTCTAGCCAGGTGCCTTGTCAATTCAATCAGTAGTGTTGCCAAGCATGGGTCACACAAGTATGAATGCCCACGAAAGGTTGGAATTAATATTCTGCAGACTTTGCAATCATAGAATTGGACAGGAAAAGACAAATAATCCCACGAAACAGCTTAAATCAGAAAGGCCTTCAGTTCACCAGTGGGAAAATGCTGCTGCTTTTCAACAGAATATAATTATTTGTTGAAAGCTTTAATATAGCCAAACAAAGGAAACAAAACCATTTGGTGCACACTGACTATTCAAATCTCACAATTTGAAGCAATACTTATCAAATATGACAATGCAGGAAATGTAACCACAATTGTACGCAATGTAAGTTATTCCCATTTGGCATATTTATTATTGGCTATTTATTAAGACTTTGCTTACTGAAACATTCAGTTGGTGCATTAACCAAATAGAGATCCAGGAAATTAACTTACCAGAAAGATATAGGGTTTTCACAGAGTCAGTTTTTGTAATAGCAACTTCCAAGACAAGATTGATTAACCTGACAAATGAAACGAAAGATGTCACAAAATGGAGTAGCTATAAAAGGATTGGGTGAGACATGAAAGCTTGAGTAAACTGCAAAAAAACTGTGGGGGGGGGGGGGGGTCCCCCAAATTCACCAAGCATTTTAGGTCCAGAACAAAAGTGTCCTTTAGTTTTAGATGCTCACTGTATTTTTCTCTGAGAATGTAATCAAATAGTAAAAATGTTTTCTATTCTGATCCACTTCGATTTGAACTTACATCAACACAAAACACTGCTAAATGTCAGAAAGAAGGAGTGAAGGTCACATTTCCAGTACAAAGCTGGTTAGCAAATGGGGGTGGGGGAAGGAGACAGAAGTTTTATGCAGTAGTTTGTGCAGAAACTACATCAGCATTCATCTAAATAACTTAAGGAAACTTTGTATAACAGCTTTAACGTATTTAGATAGTAATTTTAATTCCACTTTTTCCTCCGACGAGTCCAGCATGTGAAATGCATCAGTTCACTGATTTGGGTCATAAATAATGGAATTTTATCCCATGATCAGAAGTTCACCTGGTTGGTTGCAATTTTTTTCCACTTACTCCCTTATAACCGTTACTAAATTCCAGTGGGTAATTCCGCACAAAATATTTTAAAATTGCAAATTAAGTTCTCAACGAGAATTATATTTGCTGGGTACCTTTTTTTCAGTTTCCATTGTTATTTTAAGCAGAATTTTTTTTGGCTTTTTGTGAGAGCCCTGTCTCAGATTGATGTTGAGTACCACGCAACTTCTACTCTTTACTCTATTTGCAGATATATTGTTAGAACAAAATAAAACAGTTTCGGTACACACTTGATGCAAATTTATTTTTACAAGGTATTTAAATAACATGTCCACATGTGAATTGCTAAATACTGAGTTTAATTGAAAAAATAGAAAATAAAAAAATCAGTGTTCAGATTTTGTAAACTTGAAACATGCCAGTTTCTACCATGTACTTATATATTACAAATAAATGTATAAACTATGATTTAAAAAGCTTCACAATTACTTCTTCTGGGAAGAATCCAGGAGAAATGCCAGTAAAACATCGTACGAAGTTTTTAAATAACCAGTATAGTGAAGTGGCAGTACTATCACGGCGGCACTGTTTTTGTAGGAGAGATGCAGTCTTTGCAGTAAAGCCGCCTGTGGCACAATTCGCCTTCCCCGGGAATGACTGTTCACTGCAATTTGCCTCCTTTGTCTTGTGGGTTGAGGGTTGAGCTTAGTTTTCATCAACCTCTGCTTCTTGCTCCTCATCAAACTCAGCATCTTCATCAGCTGTGGCCTCTTGGTACTGCTGGTATTCACTGACCAGGTCATTCATGTTGGACTCTGCCTCAGTGAACTCCATTTCATCCATACCCTCTCCAGTGTACCTAAAATAAAGAAGTACCAAATAAAGAAATAGTAGTACATAGTAGTACATCAACATTCTCTTATTTCTAAATAAGATATGAGGAAGTAGAATTTCTTCTGCATAAGGAACTTTTACAGTTTGTAAATGTCTGGGCACCTTGAGTTTGGATAACGAGAGGCAAATTCTTGAAAATTAAAAAGCATACAAGGGCTTTTCTAGCAAAGAAAGTAGACTGGATGTTGTATGATTATGAACTATGGATCATGGACACTAATATATATGGACAACATTATCCCTGAGAATAATACCATTGAAAAGTCATCTGTAACAGTGGTGACATTCTCAAGGCATTTCATTGGAGTTCCTTTTACTAATACAGAACTGCATGCAGTTTTCCTGTAAGATTTATGGCACGGTATTAGTTAGTCCTTTCTGGGTATTTAACTTTGTTTTTGGAAGTCATCTTCAACTGCACTTGTCTATGAAAGCTTTTGAGACTGGATAATGCTCCAATAAGAGATTCCATTCTGTCTGCTTTCATTCAGAACTATGGAGAGTATACTTCATTGTTGCTATATAACTTCTTAGATTCGTAAATAAAAACTCCCAAAACACTAGTTTCTATTTTAGATTTCTCAGTAAACAAGGTATTATTTCATACCTTGGGCAAATAAGAAAATTTAACCATACTTTCCATGATTTATGGAAATGTGGAGCTGAGATGTGAAAAAATTACACATGTAAACTTATTTATCATATAGTTATTTCTTTTTAGTAAATGGCTGCCTTCTCAGAAGAAGCTGTCTAAGACTCAAATTTACATTAGCACTGTTTTAGATCTGAAGTAGGTATTTTTTATGCTTATGCTACAGTGCATATCTGGTATTGTTTTGTGGCCCTAAGCTCTGCAGAAAACTTTTATTCTTCAACAGAACCTAATTTTGATGTTAATGATGACAACCAGACTTATCAACAAAACATTCCCACAGCAGAAAAACTAAAGTGCTGAACTAGATACTGTCTGTAATGCTTACAACAAACTGGAGAAACTAGTGGAAGTACACCTTTTCTGTTCAATAGTAAGTTGACAGGCTACATTCTCCACAGAAAACAAGGCAGAACAGCATTAGACATGCATTAACATTGTTGGTCACCATTCATATGCATGTAAATGTTTTCCTCCAGTAAATTTCTTGGTGATATTACTTATGTGTCATATGAATCCACAGGAGGAGGCTGTGGACTTACTAGATGGACTGTTCGCCTTACTCATACTTCTGCCTCTTTTTGATCTTGTTTGAACAGATGAGTTCCAGATGGTTAAGCACCAGAGCTTGTCATACACTGGCTAGCATTTTCATTTTGTTCGTGCTTTTTCAACTTTTTTTTCAACAGCTCTTTGCTGTGCTGTAGAAGGACAAAACAGTGACTCCTAGCAGGAATGAAATTGATATAGAGAATTTTTCAAGGAAGTCTGTCACTGTTAATACACTTCATCAGCACCTTCCAGATGATACCTATACTGTTCACTGGTGCTCTTATGCAAATAGGCTGTTTAGTTCTCCCATTCTATCTTCCAAATTGGCTCAATTGTTAAGTCAGTAATTATCAGACTACAAATCTAAATGCCTGGGACTTCATCCCAAGATGATCTGAGATTTTATTTTGACACTTGTTTGTTTCACCTCTGGCAATTATTTGTTAATATGAAAAATGCCCAGCTGCACCATGGTTTGGAGTTAATGTTAAACTGTAGTTACCCCAATTACTGGCTGAGTAAGTCAGTTCAACATCACTATGTGTTGGAAAGAATTATGGTGTTCACACCAGCCTTCTAGCTGAGGGCAGCTTCAGTTTATTTGATTGTCCAAAGGTTCCACTGTAGATGTTCCATTTTTTTAGTGTTACAGTAGTAAAGTGGTCTGGTTTGACATCCACACAGCAACATGGAGACAAAGGCAGTATGGTATACTATCAGTTTTGCAGTTTTTAGTCTTGATTGAGGAAGGAGGTCTCCAAAGAATGCTTGGACAGTGCAGATTCTTTCTCCCCCCCCCCCCCCCCCCATATCTGAGGCTGCTCTAACAATATCTTGTATTAATTTCCAAAATTTCCAAGCCTATACACAATGTCTCGTGAAATGTGGGCATAAGACACTTCATGGCATGGTGATCCATCTGACAGATGGATATATTAAACTTTGTGATCTGTTTAGTGCTATTCAATAGGAGAAGGCTATGAACTGGTACAAGTTTCCACACTTATCATACAGCCTGTACTTTTCGATCAACTCTGACTTTACAAGCAAAGAGGTCATTGTACATGGTGGAAGATAACCCTTTTGTATCAAGTCGTTGAGCCCTCAGGTATGCCAATTCTTTTCACATAATTTTCAAGAGTACTACAACTAAAATTAACACTTAACAAAAATGCACCTTTTTCCCATTCAAGATACGGATCACTGTCTGGGAGTGTGTTTGCTTAGGCAGGTTTTGATTTGACACTGGGACTAAATGGCTCATATGCTCTCTTGTCACTTCACAGATGAGTGCAGTGTTTTAGCCAGTGGCTGAACAAGGGTAACTGGTGCCCAGGGAAAACTAACTTCGTGCCTCCCATCCCCTGCCAACCTGTTCCCATTTTTTGTTTAGTACTCTATTCAACCAAATAAAGACACACACACACACACACACTCTTCAGTGATTAGTTTTTGTACAATACAATATGAAGCATGGAAAACCCTCAGTCCAAAGTAACAATGCTTGCAACAAAAAATAATTCTTTCTTCACCGTTACATTGCTGATGAATGAAATACAATAACAAACAAAACAACAAATGCAAAATATACACCTTACATATTTGTTAAACTGCATAACAGCATAATGAAAGGGACTATCTGCTAGCCAACAACTAGACATGAGCATCTCTTTCCACGGGAGAGGTAGGCTTTATGGAACTGTTGCTCAGCATAGGCCAGTCTGAATCTCATCACCATATATCTCTCCATCTTACTACCATTCATTACGTCCCCTTCTCACCCCTCTTTCACTCTCCCTCTTCTCTTTTCTTTTGCCCTTCCTCCTCATCTTACCCACCATAAAACTTTGCCCTCAATGGAGGAGTACCCATGGCATGGTCCCTAGCTGTGATATCCTAGTTACGCCACTGGCTCCTGAATTACTTGTTAAATAATATTTAAGAATAAGAAAACTACACTAGGGAATGCATGATGATTGTTTCATTCACATTATTCAGGGAACTGCACAACTCTGAATTACGTACCAATGAAGGAAAGCCTTCCTGCGGAACATGGCGGTGAACTGCTCAGAGATTCGCTTGAACAGCTCCTGGATGGCGGTGGAGTTGCCGATGAAGGTGGCGGACATCTTGAGTCCACGGGGTGGGATGTCGCAGACAGCAGTCTTCACATTGTTGGGTATCCACTCAACAAAGTAGCTGCTGTTCTTGTTCTGGATGTTCAGCATCTGCTCGTCTACTTCCTTCATGGACATGCGGCCACGGAATACAGCAGCGACAGTGAGGTAGCGGCCATGCCTGGGATCACAGGCAGCCATCATGTTCTTAGCGTCAAACATCTGCTGTGTAAGCTCTGGCACGGTGAGCGCACGGTACTGCTGTGAGCCGCGTGACGTCAGTGGCGCGAAGCCTGGCATGAAGAAGTGCAGCCGTGGGAAAGGTACCATGTTCACTGCCAATTTTCGCAAGTCGGCATTCAGCTGACCTGGGAACCTGCAAAACAGACCAACTCTGTCACTCTGCTCAAACTACAAGCAGTCAGCACATGCATCAAGTTTGCTCATTATTCGTGATTCGACAGTTGCTCAGGAATGGGGTAGTGAGATACTCTTTGCTAGAGTACAAGAGCTCGTGAGTGAGATGATAGTCACACCAGTGATAGACAGGTAATTGGCAGAGTGCGGTAAGGAATGCCTCAATGCCTCAGTGGAGACTGCATACATGGTAAAGTGCCCGTTAATGAATACATAGTTTCATTCAAATATTTTGACACTTTCTCGTTCTCTTGCACGCAAACATAGTGGAATCAGAAAATAGTCACACTTTTCATTCTTTGAGCATGTCTCTAGAAGTAAAATTTTTGTCTTCTCTTTTTCCCTAGAAATAAAATGTTTTCCTTCTCAAATTTTGAGTTTATTTCATGATCATTATGTTTTTTAAGAGATGACATACAAGTAATGCCCCACATCCCTTTCTTTGGCACTGAACATAACCCACATGTCTTGCCTACGAGTATGCCTCAGTCAATGTCAGAAATTAAAAATAATACTGTATTTATAAAAGTTTGTTCTGTTGATTACAGCTCTGTATATCATTCCTTAATCATTTCAAAATAATTAAGCAATTTTTTCAAAACTAAAGGCAGAGAAAAAGCAAAGATGAAAATAATATGCTGATTATTCTCACAATGGCCCCAGGCTGAAAGATGGTTGATGGTTACTTTGGTGAATAACTCAACTGGAACTACCACAGATTATTCATATACTGTCCAGCCAAATATAAGTCCCATTTGTTAACTTATATGCAGTACAGGCACATGAAGAACTTGCAGGCTCCTTGGGCCAGATGCCTATCACATTGTCAGTTCATGCACTGCTGCTTCTCATAACAGAGTATGTGAGTTTACGAACCAGTCTGAAACCTGAGATGTACAGCTCTGGTTGTTACATATCATGTGCATTACTGAGTGTCAAGTATTCCTCATGTCTGAAGCATTTTGTTACTCAATTGTCTTCTTTTCCGTTCATCATTCCATCTCAGTAGTTGCCGCATCCTCTAATTTCTTATTTTCTGGGGAGCAATTTATTAGTGACACACAGTACCAAATACATTACGTCAAAGATTCACCTTCCAGTTTACCTTCAGCAGGAATGGAAGGTGGATCTCTGGTAACGTCGACCATTCCTGCTGATGAGATGTAAAAAATCAAAAAATCACTAAATGGTCATCGGCCAAAGATCCCGAGAAGAATGTAACAGGCAGCATGTCAATATGTACTAACAATGATGGTGTCCACTCCATTTATCTCATATCAATGTGATAGCTTATCCGTTCTGACAAAAGTTATTTGAAGACCGTATGGCTATTCTGTATACAGGGTTTCTTATGTTTGCCAAGATGCCAAGCATATAAATGAACCAGTCAGAGTCTCCTCCTAGCTGTGATTTACACTCCTTTCATCCCTTTGCCGTGTTGCCAATGTAACTATGCGCGGCACGGAATCAGCAGCGTACGTACCTGAGGCATGTGGTGACTCCGGACATGGTGAGCGAGACGAGGTGGTTGAGATCACCGTATGTGGGTGTGGTCAACTTCAGTGTACGGAAGCAAATGTCATACAGGGCCTCATTGTCGATGCAGTAGGTCTCGTCGGTGTTCTCAACCAGTTGGTGCACGGAGAGTGTCGCATTGTAGGGCTCTACCACTGTGTCAGATACTTTGGGCGAGGGCACCACCGAGTAGGTGTTCATGATGCGGTCTGGGTACTCTTCACGGATCTTTGAGATGAGCAGCGTTCCCATTCCGGAGCCGGTGCCACCACCCAGTGAGTGCGTCAGCTGGAACCTGCGAACAGGATGGACCATTACAGACCATCATGACTGGCGTAAAACTTGCATGACGTCAATGTAAGCAAATAGTAATAACCAAACAGTAACAAATAATACTCATCCATCAACAGTAGACAATGAGTTATTTCCTATATACGTTAAATGTTAGGAAGCCTTTTGTGAACGAGTTTGCCTGAAGAAGTAGAGGATTGCACAGAAGAGAGACATAGGCAGTAAGCATTTCAGGTTAGATAAGAATGTACGGATATATACAGAAGTTCAGATAGGTAAATTGAATAACTAGAAGAAGGTTTCAGTTGATAGGGCACATCCAGAGGGATTAAGTAACAGTTGATTTGTTAACAGAGTGTGGTAAATATAGAAGTGGGAGACTAAGACAGTAAGCAGGTCCAAGTTGAAGCAGGTTGCTCTAGTTCAATAACATCATCAACCCATGCAGACATGTACACATCTTGTTTTGCCAAGGAAAGGACAAGGTTTTAAGGACATGGCCAAAAGTGATTCAGAAGAGGCATCACCACAGATTACTCACCCCTGGAGACAGTCGCAGCTCTCGGCCTCCTTGCGCACAACATCGAGCACTGAGTCGACAAGTTCTGCGCCCTCCGTATAGTGGCCCTTGGCCCAGTTGTTGCCAGCGCCGCTCTGACCGAACACGAAGTTGTCCGGCCTGAAGATTTGACCGAAGGGTCCGGAGCGCACAGAGTCCATGGTGCCGGGCTCCAGATCCACCAGGATGGCACGTGGCACGTACTTGCCGCCCGACGCCTCATTGTAGTACACATTGATGCGCTCAAGCTGCAGGTCTGAGTCGCCGTGGTAGGCGCCTGTCGGGTCGATGCCGTGCTCGTCGGATATGATTTCCCAGAACTGCAACAATGAGACAAGTTGCCCTTTAAAACACCTTCGTCTGCAAAAGACAGCTGTATAAAACTATACTTGCTGGGCTGATCCTTTTAAAACATTAGACAGCTAGAACTAGTCTTTTATTGCAGTGGACTGTGCACTGTTTTGAAACTTCCAGGAAGATTAAAACTGTGTGCCAGACAGACTAATCTAGAACCTTGCCTTACCTGCCAAGATATGCAGGTTTCACTGTCACCAGTACTTGTCTTATACCTCGCAAATTTCACACGTCTTGTTGCATACCGAGCTGGACCATAATGCCAGAAGAAAAGGCTATCGTAGAGAAATGGTCACAACAAAGTGAAAAATCATTCTGGATACAATCCCCTAGATTGCTGCTACGCCATTTCTTTGCAATATTCTTTTTCCCCACAGAGCTACTATGTAAAGTTTGAAGATGGGCAAGAGCTACTGGCAAAAGGAGAGCTGTGAGGAGATTGTGAGTCATACCTGAATAGCTCAGTCGGTAAGAGCAGCGCTAGCAATAGGCAAGGTTCTTTGTTAAAGTACCAGTTTGGCACACAGTTTTAATCTACCAGGAAGTTTCATTTAACCACAACTCCATCTGTATAATGTGTCATTGCATGGTAATATTGTAGAGGATCTGTGCTGACAGCCACTCACAAGCAAGGCATTTACTCAATCTGTGAAAGCGTACCCAATAATACATATGTCAATGCAACAGATTCCGTGAGAGTATTTGTATATTTAAGGTTTAGGAAATTAAAAAGGATCCAAAGAAAGAGATTGAGTATCATCAGAACTATTCTAAGAAAACCTAGAGGAAATTTTTGAATCCTGGAACTACAAAAACAAAGAGAGGGAAAATTAATGGAACATATCTGATTGCTCTGTTCAGTGTGCTTCTTATCGAAACAGACCAACAATGAAGGCAGTTGAAGACAAAGAACTGATTAACACTGCCAGCTGCTGTGGCCAAGTGTTTCTAGGCGCTTCAGTTTGGATTCTATGCGCTTCAGTTCGGAACTGTGCTGCTGCTACGGTCGAAGGTTCAAATCCTGCCTTGGGCATGGATGTGTGTGATGTCCTTAGGTTTAAGTAGTTCTAAGTCTAGAGGACTGATGACCTCAGATGTTAAGTTCCATAGTGCTTAGAGCCATTTGAGTCATTAACACCAAAATACATAAACAAAAGCGGAAAAAATACATAACTTTAGATAAATTAAATAGTTTCACAGTAATGACATGTTCGAAATGGGAAGTTCTAATTTGGGAACTGTGCAAACACTGATGTTTGCTCAGCATGTAACAGATATATGCATAATTGAAATTCTTGGTAGAAACTCAATTATGAACAAATTTAAACGCACTCTAAGTAGGGTCAAATTGTAGGTGACCCAAAGAAGTTCTTTGCTGTATTCCAAAAGCTACGGAAAGATGCCATAATGCATACAAAAATCTAAGAGGAGGTCTTTGTGTGTAACAGCAAATGTCACACGGATGATATCATCAAATGCCTGTCTGTCAGCCGAATAATGTACACATTTTCCCAGTATATTATCAACTTTTTTCCATTTGTAAGTTCTCTAATTATAGATCTCTGTCAAAGATTGCTACCTGAATTCTTGTTTGGCATTACACCATAATTACACTCATTAGCAGTTTGGCTACATCATGTTGGAATGATGACTGTCTTGTTTACTGAATTTTAGACTCTGGCGTGGCATGTGTCGCTACCTCAACATACTGACGCTGGGTGAGTTAGTCATGAACAAAATGGGGAAGAACCGCCATCTCACATTAAAATACGTGAGCTAACATTGGATCAGCAATGTACCAAGCTAAGTACCCTCTTCCCTGCACTTCACAATGGTTAGCATATTATACAAATATAAATGACATGCCAATGACTCAGTTGTATGGTGGTTCTCCATATCTCAAGTCATGTATTGAGCTTTCCACAGGGGAATGCATTATCTACATTCGCCACGATTAACACCATGTGGAGGTAGGTAACGTATCTTCTGGGTGGGCACCATAGCCTTGATAAATTTGAGGAAAGACCTCATTCCAACATGCTGTACTTCATTATCATACGTTATTCAGCGCTACTACTTTCGGACATCTAAAACCGATGTTGATATATCGTCCTCATTTCGTCATACAAAAATCGCCATGCGTAATACAGTTCTGTCGAATGTTGTCCTTCCTCAAATGTAGATGAGTCGCGGATTATTAAACCAGACTAAATGTGATTTGGCACATTATCCAGATCAACATCTTCACTCTGCATTATGGTTACAAATTGGTACACGGTGAAGACAGTGGCAAGAGTAAATCGATCTGTAGGATCCAGTTTACATGGGTGCCTATATTTTCATAAAAGCAATATTCATATAGGATCAAATGGCGAAGTATCTGTTGCGCGGGAACGTGCACTTTACAGTTTCAGCGCCCCAATCCGGGAGCTGAACGTTCTATGAGAAAAGGCATGAATCAGAATCTATAGAATCACTCTAGGAAGTTAAATACACTACTGGCCATTAAAATTGCTACACCACGAAGATTACGTGCTACAGACGCTAAATTTAACCGACAGGAAGAAGATGCTGTCATATGCAAATGATCAGCTTTTCAGAGCATTCACACAAGGTTGGCGCCGGTGGCGACATCTACAACGTGCTGACATGAGGAAAGTTTCCAACCGATTTCTCATACACGCACAGCAGTTGACTGGCGTTGCCTGGTGAAACGTTTTGTGATGCCTCGTGTAAGGAGGAGAAATGTGCACCATCACGTTTCCGACTTCGATAAACATCAGATCGTAACCTATCGCGATTGCGGTTTATCGTATCACGACATTGCTGCTCGCGTAGGTCGAGGTCCAATGACTGTTAGCAGAATATAGAATCGGTGGGTTCAGGAGGGTAATACGGAACGCCGTGCTGGATCCTAACGGTCTCGTATCACTAGCAGTCGAGACGACAGGCATCTTATCCAGATGGCTGTAACGGATCGTGCAGCCACGTCTCGATCCCTGAGTCAGCAGATGGGGACGTTTGCAAGACAACAACCATCTGCACGAACAGTTCGACGACGTTTGCAACAGCATGGACTATCAGCTCTGAGACTGTGGCTGCGGTTACCCTTTACGCTGCGTCACAAGACTGGAGCGCCTGCGATGGTGTACTCAACGACGAACCTGGGTGCACGAATGGCAAAACGTCATTTTTTCGGATGAAACCAGGTTCTCTTTACAACATGATGGTAGCATCAATGTTTGGCTACATCGCGGTGAACAAACATTGGAAGCGTGTATTCGTCATCACCATATTGGCGTATCACCCGGTGTGATGGTATGGGGTGCCATTGGTTACACGTCTCGGTCACCTCTTGTTCGCATTCACGGCACTTTGAACAGTGGACGTTATATTTCAGATGTGTTACGACCCGTGGCTCTAACCTTCATTCGATCCCTGCGAAACCCTACATTTCAGCAGGATAATGCACGACTATATGTTGCTGGTCCTGTACGGGCCATTCTGAATACAGAAACTGCTCGACTGCTGCTGTGGCCAGCACATTCTCCAGATTTCTCACCAATTGAAAACGTCTGGTCAATGGTGGCCAAGCAACTGGCTCGTCACAATACGCCAGACACTAGTCTTGATGAACTGTGGTATCGTGTTGAAGTTGCATGGGCAGCTGTACCTGTACACGCCATCCAAGCTCTGTTTGACTCTATGCCCAGGCGTATCAAGGCCGTTATTACGGCCAGAGGTGGTTGTTCTGGGTACTGATTTCTCAGGATCTACGCACCCAAATTGCGTGAAAATGTAATCACATGTCAGTTCTAGTATAATATATTTGTCCAATGAATACCCGTTTATCATCTGCATTTCTTCTTGGTGTAGAAATTTTAATGAACAGTAGTGTACATCACGTTCTAAAACTAACCAGTGTTTCGACTTCTGTAACTTAGCTATTTCCAACCGCATTCTTTTATTTGAGGACATGGAGCGGCCAATAAACGTGAAACATTTGCTGGAAATACCTGGTCGCGAACGTGTACTCAATACTCCAAGTTAGAAGTCAGATGACCATTCAATGGTAATGAATGCAATCAAACTTTCTGACTGGTAATACGCCCATCCTACCCTAGTGGCCGCGCGGTAAATTACCATCGTCCCCATAATAAACACCGTCAGACTTTAACACAATGTTTTAAGTACGCTTCGATTATATATCACAGTTACGGGACTACAGACGGTTTAATGCTCACCGTTATTACGCATTTTGCTTAAACAGTGTGTGGCAGCATGCATGTAGGTTAGGAAAACACATGTTCGCTTCTTTTTCTGAAGGTATCAGACCGACTACAGTCGTTGGCGCATGTTAAGCAGGAAGAGGAACTGCATAGCGAGACACCTGGGTGCCCACAGGAATGCTTCTTGGAAATCGGCCCGTCTTCAGCAGCTGCCAGTACCGCTCGTTTCATTTCTAATTATAAACGACAGCAGCACAGAACTTTCCGGACGTCCGTGATTCAGACGAAGAATAGATGATGCGGTTTCTCCGTAATTTCATTCGTTGATGTGCCCGCTGAAAATAGGCATGTTATGAAGACTCGTTGTATCTTGGAAATAGCACTCACACAATCATATGCGGCTGACCTTCTATTTCGTTTAAACAGTAAACAACAATCAGATGAGAAAAGAAAATACCTTCATCCCATAAGTCTATTTTTTTCAGTTCAATGGTTCAGGTGTCTAATACATTTGTTATGTAAGGGGTATTCTAATTTACTGTAACTCCAGCGATATTATTTATGCGGCTCATAGCTCCGACATCTGCAGCAGCAAGCCAACGATGGGTAGCATTCATTTCACACTAGGAGAGGAGAGCCCTACGTCAACGTGACGTACGCACGCGTCATCGTGAGTTTCACGAGTTGTCCCATCGACTGTTGTGTGCATTCTGTATACATCGACTGTTGTGTGCGTCTTGAATCTGCACTGTTCATTGTTCTTAGTTGATTTACAAAATGAAGGCAAAGTTAAATGGAACTAGATGGGTTAATATTTCCAGCAACATTCGTAATTACTTCGAACTTCAGTTTCTCAGTTTAACGTTTCTGCCCACATGAATTATGTACAATTCATTGGCTTTTTTAAAAATACGGAACACTAATTTCTCCCTATTGCACGTTTTTATCCACTTGATTTATGCACGATTAATCAGACTAAAAAATGCCTAGACACTTTCGTTATGGTTATGATTCCTTCATTCAGATATTCGTTATGTACATGAAACACACAATAATATCCCACATTCTTTGGATTTCAGCTTAATAATTATTTCACGTTTCTATCCACACGTTTTATGCACGATTCATCGGATTTCTTGAAAAAGTTGACAAAGCTTTTTTTTACTTTCGTTATGGTTCCTTTGTTCAGACATTCATTATGTTCCTGAAACACATAATACCATCCCAAATTGTTGGGATTACAGCTTAAAAATTAATTCAACTGGGATGAGCGTAACGTAACTCCTGTCTCTTCGTTTGTACACATGTATTTACATTTAGCTTTGACGTTATCGGTACAACCGCAAAGGTCGATATACGCACTCATATAGTCGATTTAGGTTATTTACGTCACGATGATGTAATGTTACGTCACTATGACTTAGGGTTCTCCTCACCTAGCGTGAGCTGAATGCTCCCCACGATAGACTCATGCCAAAGATTTTCCAGTGGGTGCTTATCTGAGCAGCCAGTCCATTTCAGGGATGTTATTGTCCACTAGCCATTGCCTTACGGAGATGCTCTTTTCTTACAAGAGGCATTGTCCTGCTGATGCAATCAATCACCGTCTCCTAACTGCTCCTTTACTGTACGCAGTAATGTGTTCATATCATTCCGCATTTAGGGCTGAAAGGTGACAACACACTAACCGCGAAAAACATCCCAATATCGTTGCAACACATCTTATTTACCTGACTTATCACATAAAGCGTCGCTATAGAAATGTGTTGCTTATGCGAATCTGCTCGACCACGGTACCACATTCTTTTTAACATACCACACGCAGCCATTGTGCTAGGTGGACTGCTTGTAGCACTTTGGAACTCACGAGTGATTCCTTCCGCCGATTTCATGCGAGTTTTTACAATGCTCGATAGTCCCTGCCAAAGTTTGGTTTATCTGTGGTTATTACTTCACCTTTCCACTTCACTGTCACAGTAACAGTCGACTTGGGCAGCTTTAAAAAGGTGGAAATGTCACTATCGAGTTGTTACTCAGGTGGCGTGACTATTCAACGTACGAAGTCACAGCTCTCGTGACCGACCCACGCTGCCTTTACTGCTTCGCTACTGACAGCACAGCACAGGGTGTAACCGATTTGGCACGTCTGTGTTTCTGAAAACATATATAATGAATTTTGTTTTTTGATGAACGGCAAACTGAAAAAGTTTTTCTCGTATCTTTTCGCAGGTGTTCAATATGCCCCACTTGAGATGCACGGCATATTTCAATGCGGTATTCAAACTGTTCCCAGACTGCAGCGAGCATGCCTTGAGTTACAGCTTCAACAGTTGCTCTTATGCGATGTCTCAGTTCATTCATTGTTGTTGTTGGTAACGGAGACACGAACAGTGTCATTTATAAACCCTCACAATAAATAATCACATAGTCAGGACCGGTGACCTTCGTGGCCAGTAATGTAAGGCTGAGTCAAATGGTCCAGTGCGACCGATCCATCGTTCAGTAATCCTTTGATTTAAAAATTCCCGCACTTCCAGATGACAGTGTTGCGGTGCCCCATCCTATTTTAAATGAAGTCGTTCGGTCTCCAAATGCTGGAAAAGAAGGTTCCCTAGCATATCGTGATATGTACTTCCTGTAACAGTGTTCTCGGCAAAGAAAAATGGGCCATACACCTTTTTCCCGTACAACTGCACAAAACACATTAAATTTTGGAGAGTTCCTCTCATGTTGTACAACTTCATGTGTTTGTTTCCTATCCCATATTCTCAGATTATGACGATTCACCTTTCCATTTAAATGGAATGCTGCCTCGTCACTACATGCTAAGCGTGGAAGAAAACTGTCATCCTCCATTTTGCCAAGAACGAAATTACAGAACTCCACACTTTGTTGTTTGCCACCTTCACGAAGAGCTTACAGTAACTTAATTCTGTATGGTTTCATGTGTAAACATCGACGCAACACATGCCAGACGGACATCGGGGGCATGAGCTGCACAACGAACAGGTTTCTGTGGAGCCCATGTGAAACTATGGCGGATGCGTTCGACACTCGGGGACGGCCCAGCGATTTGCCTTTACACAAACAACCTGTTTCTGGGAATTGTTCATGCCATCGTCTAATGCTCTATGCTATAGGAGGACCTACACACCAGAGCTGGTACGAAAGTCACGCTGAACTGTTATTACTGACCAGCACTGCGCAAAACGTAGAACACAAAACGCTTTCTATTGCCCCGACACCACTTTTACTGGAACTGAAGTGGGCCCACACTGCTGCCACCTAGCGGGAACCATGTAAAACTCGAGAGTTTGCTCTTTCCAACAGTACGTTGTTCACGCACAGATCTAAAATAACAAGTTACGATTTTTTTTTAAATCGGATGATTCTTTTTGATACACTATGTACTTCCTGTCGCCTTTTATACTGGCGGGTGTGCCTTTCGTGACATCTAGTGGGCAGTTCCGTATGTCATAGCGGTGTCCGAATACCTTTGATCGAATAGCGTATGCAGGTTGTTTATAAATTATTCAAAAGTAACCTTTATTTGTGAAAAAGGTAATTAACTCAGGGAAATGTTTGATACGGCACTGAATGCAGTATAGCTTGCACTCCACACCCTAACATTACGCCCATTTATTTTATCGCAGGTACGGAAGGTTGCTTCGACATTGCACACCAATTTTATTAAGAAAATTATCTGCTGTCTGCATTTTGCTAATCATCTCTGCACAGAATTAAGCTCATTTTCCTTTGTCACTTTCTCTTAAAGCTTGCAATACCTTCCACACCGTAACATCAGGCATATTCAATTCTAATCTGGAATGTCTGAGTGATTTAGCCAGATTACGATTGTAGTAAGACTGCCGAACTTTTTCAATTGCTGCGTCAGAGACTGCTAGCTACCCTGAGTCGGCGTCCTATGTGCTACACTGCCAGTTTCGAAGAAACAATTGTACCAATTAAAAACTGTCTTTGAGGTGGTAGTTGGTGGTACTTTGTCTTCAATTAGTTTAACAGCAAAACGAAGGCCGGAGTTTTGAATTTCATGTTCAACAAATCGTTCAAACATACCTTCGTTTGACCGTCGAACAGAAGACTCCCATATGGACGATATAGTAATAAGCATCCCAGGCGCAGTGAAACAACTGAAGGAGATGAAACCAAATAAATCACCAGGTCCGGACAGAATCCCAATTAGGTTTTTCAAAGAGTACGCTACCACATTGGCCATTGCATTTATCGCGAATCTCTCGCCCAGCACAAAGTCCCAAGCGACTGGAAAATTGCGCACGTGATTGCTGTGTATAACAAGGACAAAAGAACAGGCCCGCTAAATTACAGACCAATATTCCTAACATCGGTTTGCTGCAGAATCTTTGAATGTATCCTCAGTTCGAATACAATAAATTTTCTTGAGACAGAAGTTTATGTCTATGAATCAGGGTATCGTCAGAAGGGCCCCAGGGGAAGTGGGATAGGACTGTTATTATTCCCTATAAACATTACGATCTGGCAGACAGGGTGGGCAGCAATCTGCGGTTGTTTGTTGATGATGCTGTGGGGTATGGTAATACTTCGAAGTTGGGTGACTGTAGGAGGATACAAGATGACTTAAAATTTCTAGTTGGTACGATGAAACATGTAGGTAATGTGGACAAGTAGGAAAACAAATCTGTAATGTTTGGATACAGCATTAGTAGTGTCCCGCTTGACAGTCACGTCGTTTAAATATCATGGCGTAACGTTGCAAAGTGATATGAAATGGAACAAATGCGTGAGGATTTTGCTAGGAAAGGCGGTTTGGAGACCGTATATAGCACGCTAGTGCGACCCATTCTTGAGTATGCTCGTGCGTTTGAGATTCGTACCAGGTCGGCTTCAAAATGGTTCAAATGGCTCTGAGCAATATGGGACTGAACTTCTGAGGTCATCAGTCCCCTAGAACTTAGAACTACTTAAACCTAACTAACCTAAGAACATCACACACGTCCATGCCCGAGGCAGGATTCGACCCTGCGACCGTAGCGGTCTCGCGGTTCCAGACTGTAGCGCCTAGAACCGCTCGGCCACCCGGTCGGCAGTATCAGGTCGGGTTAAAGGAATACATCGAAGGAATTCAGAGACTGGCAGCTAGATTTATTACCGGTTAAGTTCGAATAACAATGGGATGCTTCGGGAACTGATGGCGACATTCTTTTCGAGAAACACATTTGGGCATTTGAAGCTGACTGCAGAACGATTCTGTTACCTCCACGATTTATTGCACATAAGGACCACGAAAATAAGATACGAGAAATTAGGCTTGATACGGAGGCACACAGTCGTTTTCCCTCGTTCTATTTGCGAGTGGAATAGGAATGGAAATGGCTGGTAGTTGTACAGGGTTCCCTAAGCAACGCGCCGTAAGGTGAAGTGCGTAGTGTCTATGCAGATGTAGAATTGTCTCTGAATTGCAGTAGCGGATTTGTGTTAGGAAACCATAACCAACAGTGCGCACACTGCCGCGTTACGCAACTCTATGACTGTTAGAACAACTCCATCACGCATGCAACCTAGCGGGAACGTCGGGAACTAATAGTGTTAGGTGGGAATAAAACTTTGAAGATATACTGCAGCACTCATTCGCGCATGCCACCTAGCGGGAATGCCGGGAACTAACAGTGTTAGGAAGACATACTGCATTCAGTGCTTATCAAACATTACTGTTAATTATTTACCATTTTCACAACTGAAGTTTACTTGTGTATAACTGATTTATAAACACCTGTATTATTGTGGCATTGCGGCTTCCTCAGATGCGAAATAATAAAAAAGTATTCTTTTCTTTTATGAAGCAGTTTCAGTCCGCTGCTGTGTGCGTATGTAATTACAACCGCGGTATCATCAGGGGGAGAGGAGACGGCTGAATATGGGCGTGAGCACCTGTTGACGTGTGTTTCGTCGCTGTACTCGGTAGCTACAGCGTGAATGTAACGAGGGGCGTGGCTGCGAGGTCCCACTTTGAGCCGCGTCAGGAGATGCGTGTACTGCGGGAGCGTGCAAAAGGACGTAATGAGCGTCTGCGCTGGGCTCGGCCTTAATTGCGAGAGCGCACCCGTAATTGAAAGCCCAGAGGCTGACGGACAGAATGGGGCTCCGCGAGGGGCGCAGGGCTCTTCACCAGCGAGGCCGACGCGTTTCCTCAAGCGTGTGGTTAGCGGGCGGGTGTGAAAGAAGTGTGTGTGTGTGTGTGTAGCGAGAGCACCGCAACCCGCTCAGTGCTCTCGCTGCACTGCGCAAATCCTTCAGAGGAAGGGCGTCTGCAAATGACGGAGCCTCTGTGGATAGGCTGGTATACTGATACCCAAACCTCCAGATGTCAGACATCCAGATCGGTACTAAACGTTTTACGTCGTTAGAGTCAACCGAAACACCGATTTAGTCCGTGCTATGTGCTGGCGTCCAGTAGGACATGGGTAAACAGTAATGAAAAGTAACACCAGAACGACGGAGGGCTGGAAAGGCGTATCTGTGAATAACCGCTTTGTAAATTTCGCGCAGGTGAGTTCCCCGGGGGGGGGGGGGGGGGGGGGGGTGAGGTCCTGCGTTCAGACCCCACTGATAATTTTTTTAACTGTTTGCGCGTGAAACTTTTATGAGCAGTGTGGTTTTCTGTCGACATGTGCGACAGCACAGACAACTCGTAATGAAGCAGTTAGTACATTTGTAATTTCACAGAATAAACACGAACAATCAGAACAGTAGAATAAAGAAATAATTGCATCACATGTGCGAAAGTATTATTAGTCGCGTATAACACTTTCATGTATAAACAGTTAAAAAAAAAAGACTGAGGGTTAGAATCCAGAACCCTTGGTACGACGATAAAACACGCTACCAACTTCCCCACGGAGGCTATACGTATTACTTTTATGCTTTTGATTTGATACGTAGTTCTGGTGTTACTTTTTTAAAGTTTACGCCCGTTCTCCTGGACGGCAGCACATAGTACGAACTAAATCCGAGTTTTGGTTTATACTCTTTCGACACTCAACGTTTGGTGCCGATCTGAGTGTCTGACACCTGGAGGTTTGGGTGTGAGTAGGGACAGCGGTTATCCCTGGCTCAAAATAAATGGTTTCTGAAATGACCGATTTTTCGGTATTTTATTCGTGTTATTTGCTGCAATAAATGTAGTAATCGAACAAAGACTGAACAATTTTGACTCAGTCTCAAGATACACATAATCAAAATGTTAAATTAAATAGGCAAATAAAAGAAAACTTAGTTCGTCCACCGTTCGCTGCTTTTCCCGAAAAGTGATAAGTATTTGAACACTAGACAAAATAGCCAGCATTTTTTGGAACTCTGGTCAAAAACCATGCTGTAATCGGGGATCGTACAACTATCCGGGCATTACAAATAGTCATTGCTAAAGGGTGAAAACCGAGGCTGAAGAATTCTTATTTTTCGTGTTAAATTTGCCCGTTATCAAGGGCTACAAGCAGATGAAGGCATATTACGTAGACACAGACAGCAGATCTGTTACGGTACTGTCTACTTCATTGTATCCTATGAATGAAATGCTGTTAAGCTTAATTTATCACTGTTATCATAATCTGCTTCCTCATTTATGATTTCACAGAAGTGGCAGACAAATATTTCTTTTAAAGCAAATGAGACATTATACTTCATTACTACGTCATTTTAGAAAATATTTCCAAACTAGGGTTGATGCCATTCTGCAATACAGACGACGACAGAAAGAAACTACCGATGTCCCATGTGTGGGTGATTCTAACACACTGAATGTACAAGCGTACCTTAAACTACGACACACGATAACGGAGTTATTGTCTCAGCAATTCTGTATCAATTCTTATGCCATGTGTTTGTTGCTCGTTTCCGTCGGCATTGTTATTAACATAGCTCTGATCGCTTTTCCCATTTTTTATAATAACGCAATGCTTCAAACCAAAGCAAATTTTAAGAATGAAAATTACTTTTTTAAAAAAAAAGTTTTATTTAAAAATGAAACATTTTAGCATTATTGCTATGGCTAATTAATAAATCTTTTTTAATGGGTTATTACTAAAAAAATAACAAGCAGCTGTCATCACCGTAACCAAAGAAATAATGAAAAATACCGGTTATTCAGAGCAAAAATACCGGTATAGGTTTTAACTAGTCGGTTTTTCGCATCCCTAATACTGAGCTATTCGAAACAGTTCGTAGTTTGAAGCTAAAGGACTACGAACAAAAGAAAAAAAAAGTGACGTGTTCTGGCATTTGTGCCACATCGCAACACCACATTTTATGAGAGTTCATCAACAGATCCCCGTAAACGGACACATAATTTGTCACACTTTACGAGCCGGCTGAAGTGGCCAAGCGGTTCTAGGCGCTACAATCTGGAACCGCGCGACAGCTATACGGTAGGAGGTTCGAATCCTGCCTCGGGCATGGATGTGTGTGATGTCCTTAGATTAGTTAGGTTTAAGTAGTTCTAAGTTCTAGGGTACTTATGACCTAAGCAGTTGAGTCCCATAGTGCTCAGAGCCATCACACTTTACGATGTTCGCCAAAAATTTGAATGTTTTCGGTGCTGTTCAAAGTAATTGTCAAACACAGAGCCTGTTTGAGGGAAACTGACAAAATTTGACAATATGACGGACGTTGTTTGTATTGATGTTTTGCCGCGTACGTTTGGTGAAAAATAAGTTTTATAACAGTTTGTCTCACTGTATCGTGGTTTCCACAACTATGGAAACTACGATCAAGGATAAAAACCACATAGCGTTGGTAATCACCTAACACAAAGGTAAAAGGCTAGAGGGTCGCATCTTTCCCAGCCATATACAGGATTATGCACGAAGAGGTTCAGAAGCAACTCAATATTCTGGGAACATGCGAGTGGGGGGTTCAACAAAATAAAAAGAAATTAAATCTTCTTGGTCTTCCACGGAAGATGTTTAATATAACCGCAAGACATCTGTGTGCTTATTTTCCAGCAGGCTGTCTGAACCTCCAACAGGCTGGGATCCAAAAGTCACGCTTAGTGTCCTCCCAACTTCTGATCTCAACAGACCCAGAAACACAAGATAAGAATGCCGAAATTAAGGCAGCAAAGTTAGGATTCTTCACCGGTTTATGACTTCAGAGAGGCGCCGGAAGCGTGAGAAAGCTCTCAGCGATAAGCTACGAGTCTCGCTTTTGGAGGTTCTCAAGCAGACCGTAGAGAGGTGGCGATAAAGAGGCTGCCACGGGGAAGTCGCCTCGGTGGCCACCGTGCTGTGTGCGGTGCGTGTGTGACCTGCGTACAAGAATAGCACGCACCGCGGGGACTGGCTTGGCGCCACATTACCCGTCTCTCTGCCAGCGTTCGCCACACCCTACGTCGTCGTCCTCCCCGTCCACGTGTGGCATAAACAGAGGCGCCGAGTCAATGGCTTCATCGCCGGCTTTCTGATCATCACAGAGACGGCCGCTCGTAATCTTCAAAGAGGATTCATATTTACTCTCACCTTTGGGGCACGGTGCAAAGAGCAACTTCAGAATATGGTAAACCTCCATCAGACGAATACATTACGTGTCACTGACTTCTAAGCGCACGATTATAGTGGCCTTTGTTTAGGTCAGACGTCCTCCAGCTGGGTCACTTGCCCCGTAACAGTTGAAGTATAAAGGAGATACGCAAATCTTATGGCTCATTTCATATACCACATCCAACATGTCAGTACTTCTGTCCTACTCAGCCACAGAAGGAAAACTTTAGCACAGCTCACCGACACCGGTATCATAAAATAGCATCGTCATAGTTGAATAAGAATGAAGCGGAACAAAGACTATTCCCTATTTAAAGTGAGTACGCTGTCTTTGGCCTTAAACAAGTTCTGTGAGGTATTGTACAGATATTTTTGCGCGGCCGAGGACAACTGCCTCCTACAGCAAGGAGTTAAACGATTGGTTCCGACCTATAGTCAGTTCCAGAAGAAAGTGTACGCCATTATGGATTATAGCTTGGCACCTTTTTGGCATGCTTTGGCCGGCCCATGTGACCGAGCGGTTCTAGGCGCTTCAGTCCGGAACCGCGCTACTGCTATGGTCGCAGGTTCGAATCCTGCCTCGGGCATGGATGTGTGTCATGTCCTTAGGTTAGTTAGATTTAAGTAGTTCTAAGTCTAGGACTGATGACTTCAGATGTTAAGTCCCATAGTGTTTAGAGCCACTTGAACCATTTGGCATGCTTTTCACCATATTTTCTGAATATTCTCTCGGTAACGATCTCCATATCGTCCTCATTTGATCTAAGAGCTGCTTCAAAGTATAAATTCGCTTTCCTTTAGGCTTTATCTTGATATACGTCCCTAAATTTTCGATCGGATTTGCATCTAGATCATTGCAGGCCAATCCATCGTGGACACCCCACAGTCTTCGTTCCACGCTGTACAGAGAAGGCTGCGAGGTTTCGGATCATTATCCTCTTGTAGCACCCAGTTTGCCTCATTCGAACCAAATAGCTTCTTAAAGCACCTCAGAAGGCATTTCTGATAATTATATAAATATAAATAAGCGACTCTTCAGATATTTTGCAATTTTAAACTGCAACCGACAAAACAAAACATTCAACTATTACACTGTTTATCTATACACTGTCCAAAACCGCACTGATACAGATTCCAGACCACTACCAGAGATGTGGCTGCGGACGTTACATTTAAAATTACGGCGTTCACTTGCATGTAAAACTGACCGTATAATCGAATTCCGTCGTGATATTGTCACCGAGAGAGTTAGAGCAGTGGTAAGACTCTGGAGTTTCATTCGGGAAGATGGTGGTTCGGTCACCGTCCGTGATACATATCCCTAAAATCTACTAGGGAAAATCCCGGGATAGTTTGTTTCAGAAGGAAGGGGTAGATTTCCTTACCCATATTTCCGACATTCGGAATTCGCTCCGCCTCCATCACATCAGAATTGTTTATGAAGTTAAATATTGTATGCTATCCGGTCTTAATAATTACAAAAAGACTTTAGGATGACCACAGAAAACCAAAATGTAGTTCTCTCAAATGGATTGTAACACCAGTTCTCCTAAATGTGACTGCACTACCATTACGTCAACTAGTTCGGTTCCTTTACTCAAACCGTTTATCAGTTATTCTCGTAAAACTGAGCGGAACGCGTACACCCGATAGATGGGATGATCCAAATACAACGTCGCACCATCTTTAGTCTATCGTACAGGGGCTATTCGCTGTCAAAAAAGGTGCGTACAGCTGAAGAATTATTCAAAAGGAATATTGTTTTCTTTGCCGCGAACCACATCACTCAGTATTGTTAGCGATAATGGGACAGAAAAATCTGTTTTTGGTCCTTTATTAACTGACTACTGGTATTTCTTCTGGCCGTGGAACTGTGACGGAAGCTAAGATACTAAAATCCATCCTTGTGCTTGTGAAAGCGTGGTAAAACTGCCTCCTCTACGAACTGAAATAGCGGAAAATGAAATGGTTCATGAACAACATATGCATTTCCCACGCACACAGCTGCAGATGTACACGTCTAGTTAATACCTGATACTAGGACAGATGACCGAGCAGTTCGTGCCCCCCCCCCCCCTTTCCTTAAACCAACCAATACCTGATACTCATCAGTCATGCAGGAATGACAAGGACTGAGGAAGATCTCTCTACGAGCACCCGATGCAAACTCACCGGTAAATTACATGATATTTTTCACGCGCTTGTATCTCAATCCAGAGACCTATCTTTTCCGAGGCACGCTAACACAGTATGTGGCCTTCTTGGCAGCCAAGCTCAACACTGGAACAACTGTCTGACAGGTCACGACCTTTCCCCTCAACTGAAATAAGCTGATCTGTACGATGGCAGACGACGCTTGTTGTTAACAGTTATTTCTTGCTTCCCCTCGGGAAAAAATTATATAGTCACCGCGAGGTTGCATTGCGAAAGCTGTTTGCTGCTCTCGGTGCGAAATGCATCAGTCCTGACTTTTTACGCGCTTGTTCTGGCCATGACGCATCCCGTAGCAAGAAAAATAGCGTAGTGGAACGTCACAGGCTATCAGTATTGTGACCTCAGTAGCGCCACCAAGTGTCTGCGTGAATTTACTGTGATTCGTTGTTGAGTCACGTTACGTCCAGCGACGATAGTAACTTTCGTTTTCAAGTTGCTGTGAGTGCAAGAACAGTGCCTACCGTTCTACTCAAACACCTTTTTAAAGTCGCTACTGAGGAAGGTAGAATGAGTCCGCTGGTACCGCACTTTTCAGTCTGAGTCTCTTAAAGCAGGAGCATATTCGCCTGTTTTTGTGCTCTGGCAGAAACATTTTACTGCTGGTTTGCTTCTTTTCCTCACTACAACAGGGCATTTCAATCGTATGAAAAGAACTTTATGAGTCAGGAAAATTTTGATAGTTTACTTACGTGAAATTAAAACAATGGAAAACTAATTTTCCACCTCTGACCGGATTTCACGTGTGCTTCAGCACTATATGCATTTGCTTCAGTACTACAACGTAAGGTGCCCAGAAATCTGACAACGAAGATGCTTTACAGCTTCGTCACTTTATAATCTACGCCGGATTTTACCTAGGGTAACTTTGAAGTTCTCTGTCTCGGAAACGGATAAATATATCCAGAAATTTTTCAATTATTTGCGATCGGGATATTAGGAATATATCGCAAAAAAATCAGCCATTTGGAACGCGCGGCTCGGTTTTGGTACCCAATACTATCTCGATAGCAGATACAGATTTTTGAAAACGGGAACATGACGTTTCTAGATAAATGCCTAGAGAATAAATCGTTAAAATTTGAGAGATTTTCTGCTTTTCGTTGTGTAGATATTCGCTCCTGACAGCGAAAAATGGTGGAAACGCTTCTCTCGGGTTTTCTCAGGAATCGCACATGAGCTAAACGGTGCCTCCGTAAGTTCCCTAGCAAATGGTCCCTAGCACACTATCCAAAATACTTAAGTCTACCTTTACATCACCCATAGAAACCGAGGTATGAGCACCAGAAAAATCCCGTTTTTATGCGCGTCGTTTAGGAATATATTGGCAGTGCGTGCATACCGATGCTGGCTCCCGGGATATCGTATTGAACTTCATGAAACAAAATTCCTCCTCAGATGAACGACTAACTGACATCACGTCCTTTGGCCACTGCCTACAGTTTACCTGAAAATCATGCAGCATTTCACGGTGATCGGATCTCTTTCAGTACCCGCCGATCTTTTGACTGCATAGATTTAGAAGCTTCAATTATTCACACCGCCAAGGGATCGTGGATCTTACTTTGCGACATAAATTTCAGCTTCTTACATTTACCCGTTTCAGAGTAAAAATGGAGCTTGACAGACAGAAAGTGATCCTATAAGGTTCCGCCCTTGCCGACTGAGGTATGGAACCACACACGTACACATAGCTCTACCTGTCGAAAGCGAGCGGGGGTCCGCCGCTTTGGCAACCGTTGGCAGTGCGCGAAGAAGCGGCAACTAGACCGTCCTCCCAAAATACACGAGCGTGGCTGAGCCGGTCTACGACCTGTGACCTGGCCTCGCTTCTCGTGGCCTCGTTTCGACTCGGTGTGTCTGCTCGATATGGGGCAGGTGGGACAGGGTGCCACCACAGGAACTCGGAAAGCCCGTTTCCTGTGGAGAACCAACCGCCCGCATGCCATCTGCAGTCCGTTACAAATACTGGCAGCAGCTGCGTACCAACACCTCTAAAGGCTCGTAAGTCGACCACTGCCCTTGTCTACGGCTGCAGTTCGCTGCAGAGTTCAACTACTACACGCATACGTGGCTGAGCTGGAGACTGTGTCGTTGTGCTATGGTTGTTTTTAGTCTGACCAGGAAATTACTTGGGCTCGAACAAACAGATCTGTATGAACGTTTGGTTACAGGACCATTATGCACCTCAATGTGCTGGTGGGTGTCTTTTCTGCAAAACTCTGCAGTCATGCTCTAGATATCACTGTAGATCTAATTGTAGACGCCGTACGCAATGCAGCAATCTTAACTATAAACGTAAATGCGGAATGTCAAAATGCTCCGAGCAATACGAATGACTGCAAAACGCACAGTGAAGAAATGCAAGTTGATCGCATGGCGTATTTGCACATTCTATAATATCAGTGCTGAACGCCACGTCAATGACACTTTTGTTCACTGGTTCACCAATATCGTAGCCAGCGTTCTGCCACGCGTAACGAAGCATTGGTCTGTATACTCCCGCAGATAACTGATTGTAAATGACAGAATGCATATTCATGGTAAAGAATCTGTCGTGCAATTTCGGCTGCATATTACTGGAACGTAGTTTAATGAAGTCCGTTATTCTCTTGGCATATATTTTATATTGCCTGAAGAAATACACATCCAGAGGTTGTGCATATTTTTTAGTTTTAGGCGGAATGATTTTTAAATCTACATGTTTTCCGCCAGATGCTTCCAGTAGTACTCGTTCATCCTTATGTCCAGACCAGGAGTCACAAAGTACTAATGACTTTCTCGACAAATGTGGATCCAAAACCGACAGAAAAAACGTCTTCAGATGTTTCGTCATCTTCCCACTCACACTTGCATCGACGACGACATTTGGGGGGGGGGGGGGCACAGCGTTTCTATTTCCCTTGACACGCGGGGTCCAAACTTTCCACTGGATTCTTGGAAGCAAATATAGAGGTTGTCTGCCAATCGTCCGTCCATTGATATAGCAACAGCGATCATATAACTATGTGTTGCACAGTTAACTGAACTGCAACATCGCGACAGTGTTTCTCTCCCCTTTCATGGATAGTGTTCTGTCACAAGAAAGTTCATAGTTGAACTGACTCTGATCACAGTTCCATACAGAACTAATATAGATGTTTTCTCTCGTGGTATGCTCACTGACGTCAGCAACAAACATTTGAGCTCTTTCAATCAGCTCTTCTTCGTCATCCTTATCTTTTCGTGCTTGGAGCATAATGATTCGGCGTGATGTTATCCTAAACTCCTTTTTCAAACTAGTAATAAATCCTAGTGAGGCTGTAAAGTTTGTACACCCGAGATTTCTGGCTACGTCCAATGCCAAATGTTGTAAATGCCAATAATGAAGGCGGAACCGCATTCTCGCGCTTCATCGAATTTCGCCATTACACGCTCCTTGATGGTCTTGAACAGCAGTGTACGATTTCCTTTGAAAACTGTATTTCCTTCTCTTTTCCTTGCCACGTAATTCAGTATGTTTTTAATATTGCTTTTAGACTTCAGTTTAGGGTATCTTTTCAGAAGCTTGTCGTATGTGTCGAAACCTCTTACGTAATAATCATCGTACAGTTCTCCAGTGTGTTGTTATCAAACGCCGTGACGATACTTGCAACTTTAACCTTCTTCTTGGGAGACGGTTGGTATTCACTGTCACTGCTTCCATCGCCTCCTCCCGCACTTACCGTAGCACTACCGTTTGCCATGAGTTGTTCGTCATTATCCCTATCATCATCATTATGTGTTAGTGTTACAACAGTATCTGTTTCTAACTTATGCTCATATTTCTGCACTATAATAGATACCAGAAAACATGCGAATGATTCGTCTTCTACACCAATACCATCTTCACGAAGAAGGGTTCTTCGTAACTTCATTTCAACCAATCGCAATACTTTAGCAGGATTCATTACCAATCGCCGAGCCATCTGACGCTTCAATACACAAATAATGTCACAAAACGCAACTTCAGAGCCACACTGCACCGTCCCTACTGGTCCCGACTGTCGTACCGGCAGTTCAGTGTGCAATGCGGCATGGCATACGCAGAGGCCTCTAACGGACGACTGCAGAGTTTTGCAGATGCGGGAGTATCACTAGTGCAATAAGAGACCTTTACATTATTTCTCACTCGATTTTGGTGTATTTGTGTTTGTTAGAGCCCAAAGACTTTCCTGGTGAGTAAAAGTACGAAATGTTTGACAAATATTACACACACCACTGGATATGTATCAAGACTGCGATTCCGTTAATAAAACAAACCGTTTTTCGTCTTCAGCCTTCTGACTGGTTTGATGCGCTGTCACGTTTTCCTATTCTGCAATCTCTTGACGCACAGGTGCATTACTATATTTAAATTGACTGTGTAATTCAAGACATCTCTGATGACAATTGCGTCACAAAGTGAAAGAAGTTTTAGGATGTCAAATCAAACACCATTCAGCCGTCTAGTTTCCAAAATTATTTTATTTGGCTACCAGTTTCGGCGATTTACTACCCCATCTTCAGGCCCCTGACCGACGGGTAGGAAGATTACGCCTCGGTTCTGGTCAAAACAGGGGCCGGCAATACTGGTGTTAGTAGATTTCTTCTTGCTCGCTACAGCAACAAAACAGGGGCCAGCGATACTGATATTTGTAGATTTCTTCTTGCTTGCTACAGCAAGCATAAATCTACCAATACCAGTATTGCTGGCCCCTGTTTTGACCAGAACCGAGGTGGAATCTTTCTACACGTCGATCAGAGACCTGAAGATGGCGTATTAAATCGCCGAAACTGGTAACCAAATAAAATAAGTTTGGAAATTAGACGGCTGAAAGATGTATCGAACATTCGAGTCCCGTACCCATCTATGAAAAGATGGACATACAGAGAAATAAGTTTTATGTTGATGTGCGGACCGAATGGTCATCAACAACATTACATAATTCGTCGAAATGTTTTCAGTAACTCCTTATCCGCCTGTATTTTTGCACTGTGTTTGTTACTCGTAAAAAAAGCAGGATTAGGAACATTGGAGAATTCTGAATGGAATATTACCTCACTACGTTCTGATTTGCAAAAACTCACTCAGGGCAGCCTACAGAAAGTGAAAATATTTTGCCATTGAAGATGGTCGCTCCCTGCGTAGTTGCGGGTAGGAAACAGTTTAAAGAAAGTTTTCGCGGAGGAAATAAATGTCTTTAAGGAATCTGCGATCATTATCAACTTTTACGAATGGCAGCTTTTTTAAAGGATTATCTTTGACAATGTACTAAATTAGAAAATCTCCATCATCGCAGAGCAGATGAGCAAACGCAGACAGTCTAGTAACGGACTTAAGTCTTTTCTCAATCAGGGACTTGTCCAGTGTTTAGAGGTGCCCGAATTTGCGACAGAACTAGAGCTACAGAAGTCTCTTGCACACGTCGCCAAAGATTCTAATGCAAACATTTTTAGAGCTCCGTATCTCATTCTGAACTAACGGAACGGAACATTAACAGGATCACTTATTTGTCCGTCTGTCCTTGTCTTAGGAACGGGTACATTTATCAAGTTGAAATTTGTGTCAAATACTAGCGTCTGCGTCCCCTTGCCGGCGTAAAAAAATTAGTATATTTTGATACTGGCAAATTCACTCTCAAAGTCTATAGATTGAGTATGTACAGGGTGATCAAAAGGTCAGTATAAATTTGAAAACTGAATAAATCACGGAATAACGTAGATAGAGAAAAACTACATTTCTACAGTCGCCGAATCGAAAAGTTATCCCAGCATTGGCAGACGTTGCAAACAGTGAAGGAGAATACATTAGTGAAGAATATAGTCCTGATGTGTATTTATTGCGTTTATTAAACTTTTGGAAAAACGCTACAAACTTCTGCAGCAACCCAATAATATTATTTTAATATTTCGGTAGAGGCTGCCCCCTTTCAAGCACGCGAAAACACTTAGCTTAATAGAGTTGTGAGAATTAGCTGTTCTCGTTGGTAACAAAACGTGGTCACAGCAAAAAAATTTCGGGAAATCGCTAAGTTTGGTGAAAAGTGACGAGTTATTCACAACAACCTACTTATTCGACAAAAGTTTAAGATTTAATAATTCATTCGTTTACACACATTAAGTAGCAACATCATTGACAGTTTCGCCTACGGTGTTCCTTCCACGAATGAGTACCTGCAGATCTGGCTTAATTGTGTTTTCCAGGAATGTTTCGCATCAAACGGGCTTACTGTACCGTTGCTGGCGCACTCCGGGGCAAAGCCAGTACGTGAGAGGGCACACGAGTTACCAGCTGTTCGCTAGCGTTCGGAATGCGGGAAGCGCCTTTTAAAAGACCGCAGCGGCTTACGAAAGCTCTGCAGCACGCAGCAGGCAGCAAGGGGCGACGTAAGCTAGGCGCGCCCACACCCACCGCCATTCGCGGCGCCGCGCCGGTTACGTCATAGGCCGCGCCATGCCGGCGTATTTAAATCGCGCGCTGACGTCGTTCGCCGAGCGCGCCCCATTACGTCATCCTTCCAGGTAGCTGGGCCACCGGTTCGGCGAGCAACGCTGAGCACAGATTTGCATCTTTGACTTTCGACAAGAAGAACTTGAATGCGTTAATACTGTGAACTGCGCAACACGTGCAGCTGAAGTAACCACCTCACGGCGTGTTCGGTAGGCTACAGCTTGGTACCACTACCTTTTCCCCCTCATCTGCGTCGGACATGCAATTAGCACGTGGGACGAACGACCTTCGGTAGGCTTCATTCCTCTGATTTTCTCGTGCTGTCATTTCGCAAAGACATACATGGGTAGTGGTAATACACTGCCCGACTCTTCTTGAAACACGGGTTTCGGAATTTCGACAGAAACGTCTGTTGTCTCTCTTGTCGAACCTGCCGCCACTATTTTGAGCATCATCGCAACGCTTAATTGGATTTTACCTACCTTCTCTATTAATCCAGTTTGGACAAGTTCCACACAATGTTTAGCAATAATCAACACTCGATAGAACGAGCGTTTTGTAAGCCACTTCTTTCAAGGAAGAATTACAGGTCATTAAGACTGCTACAATGAATCCGTTTTATATGGTCAGTCACTTCAGGTCACTCTTGACGTTAACTCCCAGCTATTCCAGAGTTGTTACTGTTTCCAGTGATAATCGTCAACAGCGCACTCTGAAAATAATGGTTATCTTTCCTATATAAAAGCAGTGCATTTATTTACGTTATGTGTCAACTGCCAGTATGGTTACGCAGCTTTCGACTTTTTCACTGGATTATTAAATATTTACAGTGAACAGCAGTGGCCCTGTAGCACTATCTTGGGGTACAGTCGACATTACTTTTAAGTACGGTGGTGGTGGTGGTTAGTGTTTAACGTCCCGTCGACAACGAGGTCATTAGAGACGGAGCGCAAGCTCGGGTTAGGGAAGGATTGGGAAGGAAATCGGCCGTGCCCTTTCAAAGGAACCATCCCGGCATTTGCCTGAAACGATTTAGGGAAATCACGGAAAACCTAAATCAGGATGGCCGGAGACGGGATTGAACCGTCGTCCTCCCGAATGCGAGTCCAGTGTGCTAACCACTGCGCCACCTCGCTCGGTACTTTTAAGTATGTCAGTCTCTTACAATTAAGAACGGCAATCTGACTTCTACCTTATAGGACATCCTGAATCCTAGTTATCATTAGTCACTTTTCTGCCAATACAATCTAGTTCCGCAAATGTTTGAGGCGTAGGAACTGCCGAAATTACGTATTAATTATTTCAACTGCTCGTAGCACCGCAACTCAATTATGTACTAGCAAAGCTACTCCCCAGTCCACAGTTCCGAAAATCGAAAATTCTTTATAATAAAATTCAAAATTCGTCGGTAGTTTGGAACTTCCATACACAATTTTTTTTTTTAATATTGGGCACAGAAGGAACAAATATCAACTTTAAGGCAGAAATTATTGCATGTTCAATCTGGACTGTTACTGGATTTACCGAATTTCGATGTTTGTGCCTTCTGAAGTATTAATTGTCGCAACATACTGTTTGCTGAAAACCAGTTATAGGGTGTCGGTTTTTAACGTGCTGTGTGTTGCTAGAGTCATCGCGTGAAAATGACACTCACGCCGAAACTGCGACTGTGAAATAAATACATCCAGTTAAAATCCAGACGGCACATATTCCTGAAATACTATAGAGCTGTCGGCTCAACTGAGTAAGACGATATTGTTGCTGTACACCATCAACAAGTTATTTTATTTAACAGCTACGGTCCCCAACGGTGTCTATATATGACAAAATTGCAACAACGATGGCCGTTCAAGGCGCTACAGTCTGGAACCGTGAGACCGCGACGGTCGCAGGTTTGAGTCCTGCCGCGGGCATGGATGTGTGTGATGTCCTTAGGTTAGTTAGGTTTAAGTAGTTCTAAGTTCTAGGCGACTGATGACCTCAGCAGTTAAGTGCAATAGTGCTCAGAGCCATTTCAACCATTTTGAGCAACAACGACTCTATTCTTCTGGCCGAAATGAAGAGTTATTGGAACTGTTGACTGACACGGGTCTGGTTAAATACAAAAACAGAAAAAAAAATGGTTCAAATGGCGCTGAGCACTATAGGACTTAACTTCTGAGGTCATCAGTCCCCTAGAACTTAGAACAGCTTAAACCTAACTAACCTAAGGACATCACACACATCCATGCCCGAGGCAGGATTCGAACCTGCGACCGTAGCGGTCGTGCGGCTCCAGACTGTAGCGCCGAACCGCTCGGCCACTCCGGCCGGCCAAAAACAGAAAAGCCAAGTAATTAATCAGTTCGTTCAAACCCCCGAATAGCCCTATGAGCACTTGCAGGTAAATCTCGTTGTTTAACACCGTTACATGTCTAGTACGTACATGAATGTGTGAGGTCTACTACTTGTAAACTGCCCCTCTGCCCCCTTCTAGGTTATTTAGGCTGCACTAAGAGCCTGCAAACTTACACATGGTACACATATCAACTTACGAACTGGCGACATGTGAAGGTTTTAAACTTTGCGACGAGCGTACAGTTGCGCTAAGAAAAGTTCACTGGGCAAATTAAACAGTCCCAACGCAGTAAAAATCCGAATAATGAGCGGCAATAAATGGTACGTTGAGAAATAAGATTTATAAGGTTCAGCAAACATTATTGCAAGTTGTCGTCGTAAACAACAGTTGACAATTATCTAACGCTTATAATCATATTGAAGGGCCTAATCATGTACTGCTGGTCGCTGAGGATGTTCATTAAGCGGGGCCATGCAGTGTGTGCGCCAAGCGAAGTGCGAGCAGGCGAATTCCAACTCTGCTGCCCCGCTACGCACACAGAGTACCTACAGACCTTTTGCCGACGTTATACCGGCCCTTTTGCAGCGCGCCGTTTAAGTGAGTGGCATACAATAGTAAAACACACCAGGAACTATTTGGTTTCTAATAAATGCGTTAACACTATAGTGAGTATAGAACTAGTAAATTTGGGGGGCGATCAAACAGTTTACGTTTAAGGGCGTTGCTGCGGCATATATGCAACGTAGTGCGATTCAGATGCTAGTATAGAAGCACCGACTTGCAGACAAGGGATTACTGTTGCATTCGTGCGTTTCATAAGTGCTTCCGGTAAATCCGTGCACTTTGTAGCCTCTCCCCGATGCTATTCAATCTGTATATTGAGCAAGCAGTAAAGGTAACAAAAGAAAAGTTCGGAGTAGGTACTAAAATCCATGGAGATGAAATAAAAACTGAGGTTCGCCGATGACATTGTAATTCTGTCAGACAGCAAAGGACCTGGAAGAGTAGTTGAACGGAATGGTCAGTGTCTTGAAAGGAGTGTATAAGATGAACATCAACAAAGGCAAAACGAGGATAATGGGATGTAGTCGAATTAAATCGTGTGATGCTGCGGGAATTAGATTAGGAAATGAGACGCTTAAAGTAGTAAACGAGTTTTGCTATTTGGGGAGCAAAATAACTGATGCTGGTCGAAGTAGAGAGGATATAAAATGTAGACTGGCAATGGCAAGGAAAGCGTTTCTGAAGAAGAGATATTTGTTAACATCGAGTATTGATTTAAGTGTCAGGAAGTCGTTTCTGAAAGTATGTGTATGGAGTGTAGTCATGTATGGAAGCGAAACATGGACGATAAATAGTGTAGACAAGAAGAGAATAGCTTTCGAAATGTAGTGCTACAGAAGAATGCTGAAGATTAGATGGGTAGGTCACATAACTAATGAGGAGGTGTTTAATAAAATTGTTGAGAACAGGAGTTTGTGGCACAACTTGACTACAAGAAGGGGTAGGTTGGTAGGACATGTTCTGAGGCATCAAAGGATCACCAATTTAGTACTGGAGGGCAGCGTGGAGGGTAAAAATCGTAGAGGGAGACCAAGAGATGAATACACTAAGCAGATTCAGAAGGATGTAGGCTGCAGCAGGTACTGGGAGATGAAGCTTGCACAGGATAGAGTAGCATGGAGAGCTGCATCAAACCAGTCTCAGGACTGAACACCACAACAACAATAAACATAGTGACGTTATTATCAAGTGCGCCCGAACAAGATCAACGTGCTGTTATTCTTTTCCTAGATGCCGTAGGACAAACACCAACAGAGGTACATTGGAGAATGAAGAATGTGTGTAAGGCATCATGTCCGTCGTAAACCACCGTTGTGAAATGGTGCGCTAAGTTCCGTGCTGGTCACGATTCGACACCGATCTGGGAGGCCAGTCTCATCCATTAAGCCAACTCATATGGGAGGCACTCTATCACCCGCCCGGTAGTCCTGATCTCTCTCCTCATGCTATTTTCATGCCTTCGGGCCTTCAAAAAAGGCCTTTAAGTGTCAACGATTCTTATCAGACGAGGATGTGCAGCAGGCAGTAGCGACTTCTTCACGCAGTAGAACACAGTGTTCTACCAAACGGGTATCCTCAACCTGGTGCGTCGGTTGGACGACTGCCTCAACGCTCACGATTGTTCCTGACTGGAGTACCGATTATTTTTCCAAAGCTGTTTCACCGAGGAAGACTGCACTGTGGTTCCTTCTCTAGATTGTCGCACAGATGACAAAATGGTAGATATCGAAATAGATGACACAGGGATAGAAAAATAATTAAAATCGCTCAAAAGAGGAAAGGCCGCTGGACCTGATGGGATACCAGTTCGATTTTACACAGAGTACGCGAAGGAACATGCCCCCCTCTTGCAGCCGTGTACCGTAGGTCTCTGGAAGATCGTAGCGTTCCAAAAGATTGGAAAAGGGCACAGGTCATCCCCATTTTCAAGAAGGGAAGTCTAAGAGATTTGCAGAACTATAGACCTATACATCTAACGTCGATCAGTTTTAGAATTTTGGAACACGCACTATATTCGGTTATAATGACTTTTCTGGAGACTAGAAATCTACTCTGTAGGAATCAGCATGGCTTTCGAAAAAGACGATCGTGTGAAACCCGGCTCGAGCTATTCGTCCACTAGACTTAGAGGGCCATAGACACGGGTTCCCAGGTGGATGCCGTGTTTCTTGAGTTCCGCAAGGCGTTTGACAGTTCCCCACAGTCTTAATAAAAAAAAGAGAGAACATATGGACTATCAGCCCAATTGTGCGATTAGATTGAAGAGTTCCTAGATAACAGAATGCAGCATGCCTATCTCAATGGAGAGAAGTCTTCCGGAGTAAGAGTGATTTCAGGTGTGTCGCAGGGGAGTGTCGTAGGACCGTTGCTATTCACAATATATATAAATGACCTTGTGGATAACATCTAGTTCACTGAGGCTTTCTGCGGATGATGCTGTGGTGTATCGAGAGGTTGTAACAACGGAAAATTGTACTGAAATGCAGGAGGATCTGCAACGAATTTACGCATGGTGCAGGGAATGGCAATTGAATCACAATGTAGACCAGCGTAATGTGCTGCGAATACATAGAAATTAAGATCCCTTATCATTTAGCTACAATATAGCAGGTCATCAAATGGAAGCAGTTAATTCCATAAATTATCTGGGAGTAGGCATTAGGAGTGATTTCAAATGGAATGACCATATAAAATTAATCGTCGGTAGAGCAGATGCCAGACAGATTCATTAGAAGAATCCTAAGGAAATGCAATCCGAAAACACAGGAAGTAGGTTACAGTACACTTGTTGGCCCACTGCTTGAATACTGCTCACTGGTGTGGGATCCGTACCAGATTGGGTTGATAGAAGAGATAGAGAAGATACAACGGAGAGCAGCGCGCTTCGTTACAGGATCATTTAGTAATCGCGAAAGCGTTACGGAGGTGATAAACTCCAGTGGAAGACTCTGCAGGAGAGACGCTCAGTAGCTCGGTACAGGCTTTTGTTGAAGTTTCCAGAACATACCTTCACCGAGGAGTCAAGCAGTATATTGGTCCCTCCTACGTATATCTCGCGAAGAGACCATGAGGATAAAATCAGAGATATTAGAGCCCACACGGAGGCATACCGACAATCTTTCTTTCCACGAACAATACGAGACTGGAATAGAAGGGAGAACCGTTAGAGGTACTCAAGGTACCCTCCGCCACACACCGTCAGGTGGCTTGCGGAATATAGATGTAGGTTCTGGACTGTACGTCCCTCGAACGAAACTTTCTGATCGTCCCTCATACAACACGCCAGCTACAAAAATCACCACCTGCTGCACTGAGAGATTCATAGTCGTCCTGTACGGTAGTAGTAGCGTTCATCTTGAAGGGTCACTTCCACCCCCACAAGTGTTACTCTCTCTTCAGTTAAAAGATAGACCACTCATGTTGTACCTGAATTAGACGAGGCTCTAACTGTGAGGCTCTAGCTATGAAGCAGCTATCAGCTGGAGATTCAGTAAGAGAGGAGGCGATGATATGTTGGCTTTTTTCGCGGCAGTGTTGAAAGCTCGTGCATTGCCGCACGCAACGCACAATGTTTAGTGGCTGCGAGCCCGCGCCAGCCTGCCGCTAGCAGCGACCGTACCCAAGGCGTGCCGCGACCGGGAACTGGTTCTGTTCTGTTTCTGGTTCTGACGCTCAGGCACGGTGCGGTCAGTCTCTGCCCTAGCCTACGGGACACAGCCTACCTCTCCCTCTCACGTAGACCTCGGCTCTGCTCAGCTGTCCCCGTGCTGGTTCCTGTCGCCTCCGCTCTGTCTCTGCTTCATTCACTTTCTCCCTGTTCATATTCTGCATTTAGTCTCTTTTATAGTGCTTTACGCAATCCTGGAGGCATTGGAGGCAAAAGTTATCCTGTGTCCCCGGCAGAACTTTATAAGCTCTGCCAGCCCAAGTCTCCCAAACTTTCCCTACAGCATGATTTCTACACTTTATGATGCACTCCTAGAGGACATTACGTAAATGAAAAATATCGATGACATATTGCACTCAAAAATTTAACTTATGATTGGAAATAAATTACAAATTGTATAAACTTTCTAAAATTGGAAGTAAGAAAACATCTTACTGTTTATGACTGCTAAGTTAGGCTGGTTTTAATGTGATGTATAACAAAGACAAGGTTTCATTTGGCTCTCACATTCTATAAATAAAAGAGAACGGCAGAAACTAGCAAAAGCTAAATCACATTTGGCCAAAGAAAAAAAATCAGATCTCATATCAAACGTTTTCCACACCTCCCTTCTCATTACGCTACGAATGATTCAGAGGAAGAGTAATTGCCACAGAGGTCAAATCTTGAAAAGGTACCTAGTATATGTGGAAACATGCAAAGATGATGACACCGCCCCTGGAAAGCAATCTACAGGGTGTACGTAACGTCCCGCAACACTTTCAATTATTTATTGCACAAGGACCAAACATCGTACGGATACGGGGTGTTCAAAAAGTCACTCCGCAGTGCCGTATGATAATCATACGGCGTGCGTGCCGTATGAGATTGTTCGCCTGCCTGGATTACTTCCCTTCAAGTGGACTCTCCCAACATTCCAGTGTTTCGTTAGCCAGCGTCAGTAGTATCGCTGGTGTGTGTCGTTACGTGTTGACGTGAACGTTTAAGTTTAGTTCCTTTGTTTCCTTTTTGTCACTGGTAAAATGCTAACCATTGAAGAACGTGTATTTTTAGTCGAACAAGTGTTCAAAGCTGGCGGTAAATACACAGTTTCAGTTCGTCAAACATTTAATTCAGTTTTCCCGGAGACAACACTCCCACATCGCGATACTGTGCGAGATTTGATTAACAAATTTCGTAGTACGGGTGCAGTGACAGATGCACCGAGAAGTGGTCGTCCTAGCGTTTTGTCTGAGGATAAACTACACGATATTTCCGATAAAATGTCCATGAGTCCGAACAAGTCAGTAAGAAAACTCGCCCAGGAAATCGATGTTAGTGTCGGAACGGCCCACACAGCTGTAAGGAAAAAATTAGAACTTTTCCCATACAAAGTGTCAGTCGTGCACGAACTGAAAAATACTGAACCTGGCAAGAGACTGCATTATGGTCAATGGTTCAAAACCTTCGTTCAACAAAATGGAAGGGATATTCTTAATGAAACGTTTTTCACTGATAAGGTGAGGTTTCATTTATCCGGGTACATGAACTCTCAAAATTCTCGTATATGGAGTACTGCAAATCCATTGTGTATTCATGAGAAACCACTTCATTCTGTGAAAATAGAAGTTTGGATTGCATTTTCTAGACGTCGGATTGTGGGTCCCATATTTTTCAACGAAACAATAAACTCACAACGGTACTGCAGTGATATTCTGTACCCATTCATAGGAGAACTTGTATTAAGTGAAATACTGGACATTTATTTTCAACAAGATGGTGCAACCGTGCATACAGCTCGCGTTTCAATGTCACTGCTTGCTGATGTTTTTGGTGATCGCATAATTTCACAGGGAACTTGGCCTCCACGATCGCCTGACCTAACATCACCTGACTTTCTTATGGGGTGCAACGAAAGCAACTGTCTATAAAAACCGTCCAAAATCCATCGATGAATTGAAAACTGCAATATCCACTTTCACTGCTTCTGTTACAGAAGAAATGTTACGGCTTGTGTTTGAAAACATTTTGGGCCGAATTGAATTGTGTATTCAGCAACAGGGGGGACACTTTCAACATTTAACGTGAAAATTTGTAAGTAAAAATGAATATTCAATAAATTAATAACTTGTCTTTCACTGAGTTTCATTTCGGTATATTCACTGCGGCATACGGCACGCGCGGCTAACAATCATACGGCACTGCATACATTTGTCACTTTGAAGAGAAACCGTGAAAGTTTTTTTTTTATTTTTTATTTTTTTTCATGTATACCGCCACAGTGTAGTTTGGTAATTTGACGATAGTGAGGGCTAGTCGCAATCATGGCGAGTTCAGGTACGGGGCGAGCTTTCTGTGTGTTGGAGTTCGAAGTGGCCACCCTGATCACCGCCTCTACCACGTGATGTAGCAGAGCTCCGGGAGAGAATACGAGAAGAGACTGCCACAGACGACGATGCCATGCTGGGACGGGTATGGCAAGAATTAGATTACCGTATTGGCGTCTGCTGGGTCACTCATGGTATCGACTGTTCGTAAAAAAAAAATAAAAAAAAAAAATTTAAAAAACTTTCAGTGTTTCTCTTCAAAATGTAGTATGTATGACATCTGTACAATTTTTAGTTCTTGTGCAATAAATAATTGGAAGTGTTCCCGGACTTTATGTACACCCTGTATTATCGAAATATATTTAATACATAACACCATGTACCTACAAATGATGTGAAAAACATGCTACAGGTCTCCCATACGATTCCCACAGAGAAAGAAACTCACTGTTTTGAGCAAGATCAGAAAAAAGGCTACGAAAGACAGCACCAAGACGGAAGATGCACCTCGAAAATACCTTTTAGCCGAATCTGACCTAGAGGCTGTCTGTTAGTGTCCAAAGACAAATGCTAAATCATTATTTTATCGACGAATACTTGGTGTGAACAATCCTGACTGTATACAGTGGAGCATGAGAAGCCGCATACTACAACCCGAACGAAAGGAGCGCCAAACTTGGAACTGTAGAAATTGCTTCATGCTTCTTTCATTATCTAGGAAAAATGCAGATGATGGAGACTGGTATTTCTTTTCCATACATGTGAAGGACAAAATAGAAAAGCAAACGTGTCTGCTATGTTCCTGTACGCTATTGATTATCATATTATGTTGATATCCCGCCGGCCTGTGCGGCCGAGCGGTTCTAGGCGCTTCAGTCAGGAACCGCGCGACCGCTACGGTCGCTGGTTCGAATCCTGCCTCAGGCATGGATGTGTGTGATGTCCTTAGGTTAGTTAGGTTTAAGTAGTTCTAGGTTCTAGGGGACTGATGACCTCCGATGTTAAGTCCCATAGTGCTCAGAGCCGAGCCTCTTGATATCCCTGTAATAAATGACATGTTTTTCGAGCCAGATCAATTGCAAATGGAGGGCGACTGTTCATGCTTAATACAGAAAAGGAAAGACTGCTTGATACATCTGATCCATGAGGATAGTGCACTGCCATCGGGCAAAAAGTATCTTGAAACTTAAGGCCAGCAGTATGATATACTGAATTCCCAGAACTGAGACGCTACGTGATATAGAACAGAAAAGCTGACAACGACGGAATTAATGTTAATTACAAGTTATGGGCTAACCACTTACTGAAAATATGTAATGCGACTATAAATTTTTTTTTTAAACAGAAAGAGGTTAGGTCAAAAATATAAGTATCGATAAGAGAGGTAGTTGTGGAACGTAGTTCCTGGTCGCCCTCTTCGCTATTTTGTCATTGCGGCGCTGCAGAAAATTTTCGTGAAGTTCTAACACGAGGCAGCACCTTATACAAGCGTTTTAGCCTTTAATATACCAAGCGGCGTCCTCTAAGAAACCCCATAGAGTGACTTTTGTGTGATACTGCTGCAACTGTTAAAACCATTTTATTCTTTAAACTTCCTGGCAGATTAAAACTGTGTGCCAGACCGAGACTCGAACTCAGGACCTTTGCCTTTCGCGGGCAAGTGCTCTACCAACTGAGCTACCCAAGCACGACTCACGCCCCGTCCTCACAGCTTTACTTCTGCCAGTACCTCGGTTCTCATTTTATTCTTGATTTTTATATGTCTAATCAGAGTAACCTTCAACACTTCTATGTTGAGAAATTAAGAAAAAAAAAAAAACACACGGGGGGGGGGGGCGTCGCTAGAAGACCTAAGCTTGGTACACAACGTTGACGACTTGGCTTGGCATTTTAAGGGTTAAACAGCAAGAGGAAATTCTGCTGCTCCTGATTCTAGTTATCTGGAAGGTCTGTATGTTGCGCAATTTCATGGAGCGGCTTGGAGCAAGCGGAACCGAAGAGCAGCGGGAAGCACTCGTTAAGTTACGTGCCAAGTCGCGAACGCTCGGAGAGGGGGAAAGGGGGGGGGGGAGGTGGAGGACAGAGTTGCTATTTCTTAAAAGCTTATCGTTTGGAAGTCCGGACTTAATCATGTTTTGGGCTCAACGAAGTTACTTTTCCGTCACAGAAGGCCTCCAATGTACAGGCCTACAAGAAGTGATTCATTCACTTTGAAATGCTCTGTATTTTCCACAGTATTACAACAAATATGAGTGGTGCACGAACAGAATGGTTCAAATGGCTTTGAGCACTATGGGACTTAACATCTGAAGTCATCAGTCCCCTAGAACTTAGAACTACTTAAACCTAACTAACCTAAGGACGACACACACATCCATGCCCGAGGCAGGATTCGAACCTGCGACCGTAGCGGTCGCCCGGTTCCAGACTGAAGCGCCTAGAACCGCTCGGCCACTCCGGCCGGCAGGTAGGTATTTATCCCTGTCTCGTGGACCAAAGCAGGCTGGCGACCCGAATTTAGACTAGTTTTACATGTGTAGCAAGTTAATTCGGACCCGCCTAAGAACGTCTCCAGTTAAAATTCGTGGAACAATACGTCTTGTAATTTGTTCCGGGCGCCGCATACGAAACAAGAGCGCTTGGATTCAGACCGCGACGCGTAGTGTTATTTCGCATCGAGCTACGACAGCTCGGAAGGACGGACGAAAGGAACGTTTCAGTGCTAATGCATATGGGGCTCTCCACTTGTTTTGACTGCTCTCGCGTCGCGGTATTTCCGGAGGACGGCGTGGTGCCCTCTTAAGGAAAGACAACAGGGAGCCTTTTAAAGCCGCGACTGCGTAAGGGAAGCCAAGGGGAAGGCGAGACCAGGTCGGCGGATCCGGTTAGCGGTCGCACCGCCGCCTTGTACGGCTTCGGCTGTAACCCTGGGCGTGGAGAATGCAGGGTGCACTTGCGAGGTGAAGCGACTGTACCGCGGTGGGGTGGGGCTGGCACGGCCGCCGCGTGCCACACTCCCTCCCCCAGTCGCCGCCGATGCAGCAGAACAAAGACACGGCGTCCCGCTGCAGTTACCACGTGCCCTAAAATTCCGCGATCACTTACCTGTAACAACAACCTGACGAGCTCCATTAGGTACTTCAACTCGTTCGCAGGGGTAGCGCTAATAGGTTGTATAAATTCATACCAGTGGCATGTTAGTTCCATCTGTGATTCTTATACGATGTCTTCTCAACGTTTTAGCGACCCCTAGATAATCAATGACTGGAATACTCTTTCAAATTCTGAAGGTGGGGTAAAACACAGGGAGCGAAAGGCTATTTACAGGTTGTACAGAAAGCAGATGGCAGTTATAAGAGTCGAGGGGTATGAAAGGGAAGCAGAGGTTGGGAAGGGAGTGAGACAGGGTTGTAGCCTATTCCCGATGTTATTCAATCTGTATATTGAGCAAGCAGTAAAGGAAACAAGAAAAATTCGGAGTAGGTATTAAAATCCATGGAGAAGAAATAAAAAATTTGAGGTGTCGCCGATGACATTGTAATTCTGTCAGACAGCGAAGGACTAGGAACAGCAGTTGAACGGAATGGACAGTGTCTTGAAAGGAGGGTATAAGATGAACGTCAACAAAAGCAAAACGGGGATAATGGAATGTCGTCGAATTAAGTCGGGTGATGCTGAGGGAATTAGATTAGGAAATGAGACGCTTAAGGTAGTAAATGAGTTTTGCTATTTGGGGAGCAAAATAACTGAGGGTCGAAGTCGAGACGATATAAAATGTAGACTGGCAATGGCAAGGAAAGCGTTTCTGAAGAAGCGAAATTTGTTGACATATAGTACAGATTTAAATGTCAGGAAGTCGTTTCTGGAAGTATTTGTATGGAGTGTAGCCATGTATGGAAGTGAAACGTGGACAATAAATAGTTTAGACAAGAAGAGAACAGGAGCTTTCGAAATGTGGTGCTACAGAAGAATGCTGAAGATTAGATGGGTAGATCGCATAACTAATGAGGAGGTATTGAATAGAATTGGGGAGAAGAGGAGCTTGTGGCACAACTTGACTAGAAGAAGGAATCGCTTGGTAGGACATGTTCTGAGACATCGAGGGATCACCAATTTAGTATTGGAGGGCAGCGTGGAGGGTAAAAATCGTAGAGGGAGACCAAGAGATGAATACACTAAGCAGATTCAGAAGGATGTAGGCTGCAGTAGGTGCTGGGAGATGAAGCTTGCACAGGATAGAGTAGCATGGAGAGCTGCATCAGACCAGTCTCAGGACTGAAGACCACAACAACAGATAATCAACAGTACTGTACAATATAGTGAGGTCTCCGGTCAGCGAAGTGATATTGCCCAAACGTGTCAAATGTAGGAGGTGCAAACGTGGCAGATATGGACCTCAGTGCCTTGGGTGCGCTCGTGTAAAATTAAAGCGTAAATGAATGAGGGAGTGGTGTCAGAGAGGAAGATGAAAGCATGAAAATTTAGCGAATTGACGATAAAAGATTCAAATGATTTATCGGAACTTTTGACGGTGGACGCTCGTTCATTTGAAGTACTTTTCCTACTGGATACAGCTATAAAAATGGTTCAAATGGCTCTGAGCACTATGGGACGTAACGTCTGAGGTCATCAGTCCCCTAGCCTTAGAACTAGTTAAACTTAAGTAACCTAAGGGCAGCACACAGCCGCGCGGGATTAGCCGAGCGGTCTAGGGCGCTGCAGCCGTGGACTGTGCGGCTGGTCCCGGCGGAGGTTCGAGTCCTCCCTCGGGCATGGGTGTGTGGGTTTGTCCTTAGGATAATTTAGGTTAAGTAGTGTGTAAGCTTAGCGAGTGATGACCTTAGCAGTTAAGTCCCGTAAGATTTCACACACATTTGAACATTTTTTGACAGCACACACAACCATGCCCGAGGCATGATTCGAACTTGCGACCGTAGCAGCAGCGCGGTTCCGGACTGACGCGCCTAGAACCGCTCGGCCACAACGACCGGCTGATACGCCTATAATCAAGGAAAAAGGACATTTGCGAGACGCTACTCCTGTAAGTCAACGCATGTGTAATTTCGCTACAGGAAATTCATTTGAAGACCTAAAATATCAGCAGTCGATAAGCCTAATTGCGACGGAAACGTGTACAGCTATTGCACAAGGCTTCGTTTCCTGTAGGTGAAGAAAGGAGTACATGTATGTAATGATGAAACTGGTTATACTCGAACCTGAATGGATTTCTTGCCCTTGCAAAAGGTTAATAGCATCTAAGTACTATCGTGTTGGCTACAGTAGCTCGTCAGCTGCAACTCCGTTTTTCGTTGTATCGCTGATTCTTTTCAGTTCCTTCCTAGAATTCAAGCGCAGTGTATTTTTCTCTTCTAATTGAGGGTTTCTCCACCTCCGAGTACATTTTCCTGTATTTCTACAACTGATCGTATTGCTCCGTTTCTTTTGATGGTTACAATACTCGTTTGATTTTACACACGCCTGTAGACCTCAAATAATTTTAAAAGAGTAATTTCAGCAAGACCGTTAAATAATGTACAATACACTGCACTACTTCAATCTTACCCGTAGATGGTTAACAATATTGCACAATACTATTGGCAGTCTTGGGGCCACTTCAGTCTAGCCACCCGTCGTCAACATCAACGATTAAGGCATTCAGACTGTACTTTTTTAAAAAATATATACAGAAATTCCGGGAAACTTTCAGTTATTTATTGCATAAGAGCTAAACATCGTACAGATGTCATACATACCGCATTTTGAAGAGAAACTCTTAGCTTTCTTTAATATTTTTTTCACAAACAGGCGATTTGCAATCTATGAGCGACTCGGCAGACGTCAATACGGTAACCGAATTCTTGCCATACCCGTCCCAGCATGGCATCGTCGAATGTGGCATTCGCTTCCCGTATTCTCGCGCGGAGCTCTGCTACATCATCGCGCGGAGCTCTGCTACATCACGTGGTACAGGCGGTAGATACACCAAACCTTTAATCTGCCCCCACAGAAAAAAGTCACAGACTGCGATCTGGTGATAGGGGAGGCCATTTGATGAAACAGTTCGCACCGCACCCGAACTCGTCATGTTTGCGTCTAGCGCTGACTATCGGCAAATTACCAAACCACGCTTTGGCGGTATACATGAAAAAAAAAAACTTTCAGGGTTTCTCTACAAAATTACATATCTGTACAACGTTTGGTTCTTGTGCAATAATTAATTGAAAGTTTTCCCGGACTTTCTGTACACCCTGTATTTTGAAACTGATGATCTCTTCGTGATGCTCAATGCCTTTGTTGCAGCGACTGCCACTGGAGACTGATAATCATTTCGCTTCTTCACATGTTTTCCCTTGGACCTCTACACCTGATATGGGATCCAGACTGACGAGCTATAGTGAAGATCCCGTCGGAAGAGGATTTCGTGAGCCACTTTTTTATGGTAGAATTATATTTCTTAGCGTTCTTCGAATGAATCTGCCTTTCTCACAAATTATGTTGTACGATCATTCTGCTTTATACGATTCTGACCACATATCCCTAGATGTCTTTTCTGCTGAGAGGTACTTAATGCCACAATCGTTTGCAGTTAACAAGTTCGTCCATCCAATTCATTAGTCTATCGACTATTTACAAACAGGTCAAATGTTTAGTGTTTATACGAGAAACAAAGCACCGAAAATGAACCAGCTCGCCTGCCGCCAATGAATGCATTCTTCGTTAGTAGCGCAGGAGTGGGGCGGATATGGGCTCAGGCATTTCATATGTATATTCTCGTTGTCAACTTCACGACAAGGCTAATGATAGACTACTGATCTGAGACAGAGAATCTAGATGTATTTTCGTTCCGCTGTTGCTCCTCTCGCTCCCGACAAAGCTGGCAGAAGCAATCATCTAAGCTTCCAGATGTACTCCATAATTGACGCGGACCTTAATAAGGCTATTCCGAAATACTTCAATCAAAAATATCAATATTACAGACCGAGAGTGTGCTGCTCATATATGTAGCGCACACTAAGTTTCCGTGTCAGATTTAGAGCGGGTTTGACTCAATTAACGAACAAAAACTGGTGAAACTAGTTTTCGTGGTGACAAAAGTTTAAGAACTGTGTTCTTCAAATAATTTTTAATCCATTTGGTAGTACCTGAAAAGCCCATTTATTGCCTGTTTGCGCGGTAAGCATTTCAGGCTTAGTGCAGCTAGCGGCAACACCTCAGGAGTTTTGGGTTTCTGTCTTCGTGGCGTAGCATTTACGAGACCAGAACCCTCACTACTCTATATCCCATAAGCTCAGGCGAAGCTTCGATACTCATTTCGTGGGCACTTATTACGGAGGTGTCAACTGTAGTGGACTGACAAGGCAGCCAGTCCACAGTGACGGGTAGCCGAAAGAAAGGCACGCGTACACACACGCCGACTGGCGTGAATTCTGGAACAGGATAAGTAGTGAATTCTAATAAGAAAAGTATGCAGCTCCTCGAATACTTTTATTCTTTGTTGGTTTACAACGTTCTTGATGAGACATTTCATACGATAACTATCAAACTATGTAAGGCGCCTTGCTAGGTCGTAGCCATGGACTTAGCAGAAGGCTATTCTGTCTCTCGGCAAATGAGAGAAAGGCTTCGTCCGTATAGTCGCTAGCAATGTCGTCGTACAACTGGGGCGAGTGCTCTATCGTATCTCGAGACCTGCCTTGTGGTGGCGCTCGGTCTGCGATCACACAGTGGCGACACGCGGGTCCGACATGTACTAAATGGACCGCGGCCGATTTAAGCTACCACCTAGCAAGTGTGGTGTCTGGCGGTGACACCACACCAACAGCACTGAGCGTAATGGGATTGCGTAACATTCATTAGTAGGCGCGTCTTGCGGGGCGTTTCCGTCCGTGGTGGTGACGTCTGCCGCTACAGTCAACAGCAGACAACTCTAGTAATAAGGAGGACAGAAGCTTAGGGTTTAACGTCTTATCGACGACAAGGTCATTGGTGACCCAAGTGAAGCCCAGGCTGGGGACGGAAACAGACCATTTCTTGACAAAGTAACCTGGTGTTCAACTTAACATCTGGATGGCTAGACGGGGATTAGAACCACCCTCCTCCCAGTAAGTTCTTCAGTGTATTACCACAGCGCCACCTTCCTGGTTACACGACGCCTAGTGAGGTTGTGCAGTGGCTGCGACACTGTTTTCTTGGAAGAGTGGTCGGACCATCGAGATCTGGGTTTTCTAAAAAAATGGTTCAAATGGCTCTGAGCACTATGGGACTCAACTGCTGTGGTCATAAGTCCCCTAGAACTTAGAACTACTTAAACCTAACTAACCTAAGGACAGCACACAACACCCAGCCATCACGAGGCAGAGAAAATCCCTGACCCCGCCGGGAATCGAACCCGGGAACCCGGGCGTGGGAAGCGAGAACGCTACCGCACGACCACGAGATGCGGGCTCTGGGTTTTCTACGCTTTCCCTAAATCGCATAACGCAAATACCAGGATGGTTCCTTCGGCAAGGACCTGGCCGATTTCCATCAGCCTAACTCTCCAATCTGAGCTTGTGCTCCAGTGTCCTACTCTTCGACGGGACGTTAAAGCCTAAGATTCCATACTTCAAAGCAACAATAGACAATTGTGTTCAAAAGACCATAGTCACATGGCTGAAGGAAATCTGCCTTCGAATTAATTCTCTTGATTTCTACCCCAGAAATTACTCCGTATAAACACAATACACTGCGCAGCAAAAGTAAAGGATCACTTTTTTCTAAACCCCGTAATTATCATCCATAGCGACGCAAGTTTGAAAATTAGCTCAACGGTGCCTACAACCTTACTCTGTAATGGTGCAAAAGCGTGCCGCCCTGTAATGTCATCCTCGAGTTCGGCGACCTCTCAAACAGCAACATGCGAAAAAAGCTCAGAAGTTAATGTGGGGTGTCACGTGGGTTTATGGTGTCACATTGGCATCAAATGTCACGAACGTTTTGGCTCTGATGTACAGGTTGGTACCAATAGGCACCGCCGAAGACCATCTGACGAGATTTGAATGCAATTCGATGCAGGAAAGGGTGCTTATGGTTTTCAGACCTATCTCGCGTCCTCCTGTGGCGAGATCGAAGTAGGGCGTGACAATGGCACTTGAATGACTAAAACGACAAGGGCTCCTAAGCCGCTCTCCCCCGTCTGGCATAATTTTAGTGAAATTTGGTGCCAATGTGATACCATTAACTCACTTATACCTCGCTTGAATTTGCGAGCTGTAGCCTTTCATCTTCGTATGTGTCGCCACCTTGCTGTTAGAAAAGTTGCCGAGCCAGTGAGTGACATCGCCACACTTTTGCATCATTACAGAGGCAGACTAGGCACTTTTGAACCAAATTTCAAACTGATCGTCCCAATGGGAGATAATTACGTTGTTTCGCAAAGGTGATCCTTTAATTGTGTTTAATACTGTAGAAGATTAAGTTCTTCATCCTTGGAAATACTTCCTTATGCGGTTAAAAAGAGAAAAAAAGGACCAATGCTTCCAGAAAATAACTCTAGAGCCTCCAAGACACACTTGCCAAATTTCGGCTGGGAAAGATTTCCATTCCTGTGGCACACCGGTTTTCCCCACCCGAGAGTTATGGAAAGTTGCCAGAATTCAGCAACACCGCTGTAATAAACCGACTACGACTACCATTCTTTTATTCGCATTTTGCGCGTGCGTGTGCGATACTGTACAGACAATGAGGTGAACGCATTAAGAGTTTATTGCCCCTAACGGCCCGGCTGCAGTGGCGCCCGCCACACGCAGCTGGAGAGAGACAGGGAGAACTTAGCTTTCTCGGCGCACCTCGTAATTCACGTGCAGAATAAAATATGGACTGGAAGGCCTGTGGGAGAGACTGCTGGAGAAACTCGTCCCACTTTGGCACCGGAAGCACCACCAGGGCCGCTGAGGAGCAAGATGGCCGCCAGCTGCTTCCGTGGCAGCTGCCGGCAGCAATTCCTGCAATCTTTCTCTGGACACGTTTGTTACCACGTCCAAACACAATAAGATGTAAGCACATCCGGAGCTGCTGAGCCTGTGACCCAATTCCGACCGTATGAAACCCTAGCGCGTCCTCTCCAGTTTTCTATTGTTTTCTTCTTTGCATGGCTCAAAACTTTTAGTCAATAACTGCTCTACTACAGGTTATACGTTAAATAGCTGAACTGAAATTTTGTATTCATGTGCGAAAATCGTCACGGTGCAGTGTTATACGTCCATCCGAAATAAACTCAACAATTGGACGAATTGCTATAATCCTCATTCCTGTTCTAATCAAAATGGATGTGAGTTTTCAGAGCAGCAAGTCACCAATTGCTAACCATTCTCACGTGAGAGATTGGTTTTGTCTAAAAACATTCTTAATTTGGCGCCCTATGGTGTCTTCCATTTTTTTTTTGGGGGGGGGGGGGGAGAATAACGTTAAAAACGGTTTCTGGATCCAGAAAATTAGTGAAAACAGTATCAAGAATTGTTTGTCAAGACTACAGTTGATGGATGTGGCTAGAATGAACTGATACTGAACCGTTACAAACGCATTTATCTTATTGTGCTATCGTATTCAAGCTCTAAATGGGCGGATTGATCTGTTTTTCAGAGCAAGAAAACATGGAATGATTCCCGAAATGGCTACTCTCAATTCATTCACCATTCTTAACCTTCTGCGGTGTTTTGACTTCATGGTAGCGCTTGTAAAAGGAACAAACACTTTCGCACAAAAAAAAACAAATTGTTTCCCTGAAAACCAAACTTCCCGCACGTGTGTTCCTATGAAGAACGTTTTGGGACGCCGTTATAAAGGACACTGGACTCCCATCCGTTCGTTGCTTTATCCCCTACATCCCCTGGATGCTAGTAATGAAAAGGGAAGGTTAGGTTTCGTAGGTCACTGGAATATTAGAAATGGTAGACAAATTCAGATTGAACAGAATTGGAAGGGCAGGTACCATCTCGACCACGTGAAGTGCTACATAAAAGTGCAGGGAACCTTCACAAAGACGGGGATTTGAAATATGCTCTTAACGAATACAAACCCAACGTGTCTCAGTTTGCCTGTGGTGAGAGCAGTAAACAGATGTGTCACTTCACTGAGGAGTGGCCGTTTCGACCATAACTTAAGTTTCTCATACTTTTTCACTTCAGCGAATTTAAAACTTGAAATGCAACGTTCTTTGGGAACGACGGATAAACGTAGTGCAGAAAAACTACAGAGATCCGCATTTAACGTTCCGTCGACGCTATTGTCATTAGTGGCTGAGCAGGAGCTCTCTTGGATGACTATGGTGGAAGGAAATCTTCCGTGCCCTTTTGTACGAATCATCTTGACATCCTTGTGATATACTTCAGAGAAACTGTGGGAAACAAAAATGCTGATAGTCGAACGGAGTATTCGCACTTCATTACCGAAAGTGGATCCAGGGGCTTAACCACTGCTGCACCTCGATCGTTTGCAGTGTACACTAAGCACATGGTGTAAGAAGTAAATAATTTTATAGAATGGAGGTATTTTGTTACCTGCGCTCTGAACACACAACTCAATTCGGTTGTAGTTCGCGATTTGATAAGTCAACGTTTGTAAAGTACAAGTCTTGTACAATTGCCACCTAAAACGCTTTAAGGTCGCGCATTGTTCACTCAGTTACGTGATGGCAAAAAGTAAGAGATTATGGCAAGATCGTTTGCGTCTGACGCAGTGCTAATGAACCTGCAATGCCTTCCACGGGGCCCCTGTTTCTGGTTAACAGAGATGGAAATTTGCAGCAGAACGTATTACGTGCAACGCTATTCTTATGAGTAACTGATTTTTTTTGACTATGCTGGTAAAATGCTGTAATTGTTGTATTACAATTCTGCAGTTGGCTTTAACACCCTCGGGTCTGCTGTAGAGCGCGTCACAAATTGTGAAACCTGCTGCCATTTCAGTGGTACTAGTCGACATACCCCGCGGGGCAACATCTGGTTCTATTACTCGGAAACGATAAGAGCGAGACAGCGTGACATGAAGTTAAGGGCGTGCCTTGATGACCTAAATAATTACAATTGCTTGCGATAGACAAATTATCTAAATGCCTCTTCCGCTTTGGTACGGGTTTATAGTTCCACCTCTGGTCTACTGAAAAATGCTATACAGCTAACAAATCTTATATGCTACAAGACTCAAACGTATACAGTAGAGGCTACGAGCTGAGTTACACGAGGCAAGTTATAGGTCGCAAGCCAAAGAGCACCTTCGACATTAACACAGCAGCAAAATGTCAAACAGTTACGTGTATACCAGCGTGAGCTGCAGGAGATCGCAACGCAGGCGATCGACAGCTGCAGGAGGTGACTATGGCCATTGCTACTTTGGTAAAGCAGTCGCGACGATTATAGTTAGTAGTCTGAACACCGTAGTACTTTAGGCTTTCTTCAAACCTTGACACCCAGCAAATTATATGGAGACCTAGAGGTTTAAATTGGTTACAAACAGTGGCGACAAATTACATTTCTGACAATGGAATGTGGACGGACGTACAACAGATGAAGGAGAATGCTCAGAATGGAACACGATGGAGGGTCTCGACCTGAAATCTGTCCTAAGACACACCAAAGAAGAAGACTGACAGACGGAAGTCACGTTTGACGTCAGACGCAACCATAATATCACGTGTCGAAACCAAAAACCTTTGCAATTTATGTATGACCTTGTACGCAATCAGTCCATACTCCGTCAGAAAGTTCGCGAATGAGTTCGATACACCGTTTTCTCTCTGACCGCACGCGAATAAACAGGTTTTCCTTGCCCCTTCATCTCTAATTTCCTTGACACGCCTACAATCCTTTTAAACGTTTCTTCACGGAGTTGCACGTTGAAGACAATTTTTGTCCCACATTAGTCTACGTGGAGAACTACACATTTGTCGGTAATACGATCGATAAAGTACATACCTCCGCCCCCCTCCCCCGCCTGATGTTCTCGTATTTGCCACAAGCAGAAAACACTGCACATGGAGATTTAAAGAAATTTAGGAAGGCACGCTACACAGGTGCTTCACTATGTAAGACTATGGACACCAGAACCATCTGTTGCTCGCATCATTGTCTTCGACGATTATACCAAAACAGCGAAGCACTGTCAAATGAGCACGTTGCTAATTTAAACTTACAAATGCCTACGTTCCCTCTGGCAATAATGAAGGTGGTACAGTCAAAGTTTATAATAATCGAATCTTCTTTCTGACACTAATTCACCAAATAACGCCAAAAGGACAGAGGGAGGTGACAGTGGTTAAAGGCAGTGGGCTCGCATTCGGAGGAGAGGTCAAACCCTAGGTGGGTAGTCTAATCTTAGATTTTTCTAAATCGCGCTAAGGCAAATGGTGGCTTGGCAAAGGATTCGACCTATTTCCTTCCCCAGCCATCTACACTTAGAACCTGTACACCGACCTTAATTATTAATAATTTCATCGTTGACGGGACCTTACACGCTACTTTTTAATCATCCTCTTCGTTTCAAAAACTATTTGTCTTGGAGCCCCAGTTGCTCTTAAACATTTAACTTTTCCTTCATATCTGACAATGCAGCATTTGTGTGAAAAATATCGGCTAACACCACGGTTCACCAATATGGTCTCAGATAAACCGCCGGGGCGTGTCCACAGTCGAAGGAAAGCGACTGCCTAGCTAGCACAGTGAAGAGAACAACTGCTAGTTAGGTTAACCTTAACGTTAAAAATGAAGTAAAAATATACAAAACGAACTAACTAAAAATGCACGCTTTATCTAGGCTTCCCTGCAAAGGCACCTGAAATACGAAACAACCATAGACTTCTTAGCCAAAATCCAAGTAGACGCACGGCAGTAATGAGTGCAGGCTACTTCACCAAGCACGTTTTCTCATGATATTGGCTCAACTTTGTTAGTTCTTGTGATCTTTCGAACGAAACCGGTCGTGACATAAAAAAGATGTATCAGTAGGGCTGTAGTGGTTTCTTATTAACCTTATCACCACGAACTTGACAGTTTAGGCCCAGTGGACTTCGAAGTCGCTGGGTTTGGACTTTGGGCCAACGTAGGAGGCAGAGGGCAAATCTGACCTTGACCTCATGTAAGGAATCGTTTGGGCATACATTTGACGTGATTCAGGGACACCTACAACAACATTTTCAAAACTCTCCTCCCGCTTACGGCTTTTCCTTTGATTTTATCATCATTTCTAACAAAGCTGCGATATCACCGCCTGTATCAACAACAACGAACAAACCATCAAGAATATTTCCTTTCTACTATTTGTTGGTCACCATATTTGGTCATCTTGCATTTTGCTCTAGGAGTGGGGGGGGGGGGCAGCGGCAAAAGGGGGCTCTTGCCTGCCTCCTCCGACTGGACTCTGGAGTATTGAGTTTTTAATCATCATAGAATTCTCATACAATTCTAGAAATGATTTCGTGTGTTCAATTAATGTTCAAATGTGTGTGAAATCTTATGGGACTTAACTGCTAAGGTCATCAGTCCCTAAGCTTACACACTACTTAAATTATCCTAAGGACAAACACACCCACCCATGCCCGAGGGAGGACTAACCTCCGCCGGGACCAGCCGATTTCGTGTGTTTCCGCTAAACTTCTCATCTAGCAAATTGTAGCATTAAGTGGCTGACATCAGTGAGGCAATATTATGGTTTTAGCAATAGCCAGGGAACGATGTCAGTGCTTGGCACTTTTCTGATGAGGGGGGCCCTGAACAAATTTAATTTCTGCAGAAGTCTATGGTCATATACATACTTTATCTTAGAAAAGTTTGAAGAAAGGCGGGGTGGAGTGGGGGGAGGGAGGGAAGGAGGAGAATAAGCTTCATAATTGGCATTAAACTGTAATCTGCCACCCCATGTCAAATTAGGATTTTTACCAATCAGTGCATCAAATAATGCAAATGTATTTGCAAGCAACCAAGGACATAGGTGCTTCAACATCATGAGGAATAATGCAGTTGTTCCTTACTTAGCACTACGCTTGGTTGTTACCTACATGAGTATTTACCTGTTTCTAGAGTTGACAAAAAGTTATCTTCATAAAAAATTAAAAAGTAACATGTAAAAAGAAAAACATAAGCAAACCCATAATCGTCGGGTGTGCATCGATCGTTCTCACAAATGGGATAGTGGAAAAATCTACTAAAATCTCAATAATAAGTATTTCACAATATTTTGTGCGAAAGCTGTGAATCTGTGCCTGCTAGCTACAGGAATGAATACCAGCGGCCTTGAAAGCGTATCTTTATACATGTGAGGAAGCTCTGCGTCCTACGCACTCCTCAGGCGGTGGGACTTTACACATTAAAGAACAACTGTCAATATGTATTTCCTACAAAATTAGTTCTTTTCATGTTTAGCTCCATAGCCTTTCGAATTCACTGAAGGGCATTATTTGCGCGAGATTGTACATCTGTATTATTGGCAATTTTTAACTATATAGCCATTTTCAAGAGGAGTAATCCTTGAGTATATGTCTTACGACATCGAAACAACAAGCAGGAGATTGGAAAACTTAACACAATACACGTCCTCACTCGGTTGACGAGCGAAGATTCGTTGCCAGAGGGTGGAAAATAAATGAAAAGTTCAAACACCCAGCAACACTGAGGCATACAGGAAAACTTAACGCGAATTATTAGTTCACTTTCCATTACGATTCAGCATTGCCCTAGGCGCGAGAAATCCGGGTAGCACGAAATTCCGACAGAAAACCACTATGCAGTCGAAATGAAATGCTACAAAGGGTGTTCACACGAGCTGATGAAATATAGAACTAAGCCTTTTCAGAGACATTGTGTGAGGTGTATAAAGAGCGATACGAGGAGACACGTGCAAGACTCTCTAGAAGTTGCTGAAGGAATGAAGAGGGCGAGACGGGATAGAGGAGGAGGGGGGGAGGGTGAAAACTTGGAAGTCACATTTAAACAGAGGAATGGATTTGTTCGATACTGTGACCATATGCTACGAGGCAGCGGCTTTTGTTATAAGTGCAATACAGCAACAATGAAGTCCACAGAGGTTACACGCTCTTTATGGTACCGGTCGGTGTACACAGCATGTATTAGGATAAGCAAGAAGAAAGTAAAATGCCGGCGCTCCCCGGAAACGTTGCCCAATGGGACAACGGCCAAACCTTCCACCACCGGAAACCAATGCAATCAAAAAACCTGGAGAATGCTCGACCGCATCAGAACTGGGGTGGCTCCTGTGAAATCTAATCTGGTCAAATGGGGTTTGTTGGACGAAAATGACAAATGCGACTACGGCACTCGACAGGACATGGAACATCTCCTACAATGCCTAGCCTGCCCGCACAGATGCACCCTCGACGATCTATGGCTGGCTAAAGAAGAAGCATTGGACATTGCCCAATATTGGGCAAACAAATTGTAGTTTCCGGACACGAAAAAGTAAAGCAAGGATAAGCAAGGAAGATAGCGCCGCTTTACTACTGCAGTTTAGCACTCACCTTGGCGCCGATCTGGTTTCCGCACTGGCCCGCCTGGATGTGTACTATCTCCCTCATTTTTGTGTGTGTTGTGTTTCCGTCTCACGCACGAATCGAAGCAGTATACCTTTCCCTCCTCGCGTCGCTACTCGAGTGGCTGAGGGACGCTCCCGCCCGGGTCTAGTAAACCGTCACGGCGCGGCTTCACTGCGCATGCGCGACGACGGCGCGTGCTGCCATTGGTCAGCGGCTCGCCGCTAGGGTCGCAGAGGCGCCGCAGTATGGATCGTCCGCTCTGCAGTCGTGACTCACGTTTGTCTCACCTGCATAAGGGGAACTGCAGACGCTACCCTACAGTCATTTCAAGGGCCTCGTGAAACCACGCCCTCGCCGATCCCAGCTGCTACTGCCATACATGGAGCTGCAAAATCAGTTTCGTAACATTTTCCAGTACTCAAGAAAAGAAAGTTATTCGACATTTTCTAGCAATCACTCAGAAAGATTTTTTCATCATGCTATAGTAGGCGTTGCTCTGTTGGAGGTAATGATGGGGCAACGGACTGGTTTTAAAGATCCATTAGCCAGTCAACTGTTTCTTCATTCAATCGTTTTTTTTTTTTTTTTTTTTTTTCTACAGACACGCCCGCTGTTCGAAGGTTTCTCATTCACTCTCCAGGTTTGAGGGGCTTCACTCAACGCGAGACAACCGACTGAAACAAATCTCCAGCAATGAAGTCAGACGAATGTTTTCACTTACATACTTATTCGACCTTTTCGATCACACATTAACCATGATTAGATTGCCAAATTCTTTTAGACACAAGTGTGTGTGTGTGTGTGTGGTCTTCAGTCCAGAGACTGGCTTGATGCAGCTCTCCATGCTACACTATCCTGTGCAAGCTTCTTCACCTCCCAGTACCTACCGCAACCTACATCCTTCTGAATCTGTTTAGTGTATTCATCTCTTGGTCTCCCTCTGCGTTTTTTACAAATTAGATGCTAGTTAAAATTATATACTTGTCAAGTATCACAGTGACGTTACCACAACTATACTGTCTGTCAAAAACACATAATGGATGTAACCTACAGTATTTCCATGTCTATATTACACTACTGGCCATTAAAATTGCTACACCAAGAAGAAATGCAGATGATAGACGGGTATTCATTGGACAAATGTATTATACTACAACTGACATGTGATTACGTTTTTACGCAATTTGGATGCATAGATCCTGAGAAATCAGTACCCAGAACAACCACCTCTGGCCGTAATAACGGCCTTGATACGCCTGGGCATTGAGTCAAACAGAGATGGATGGCATGTACAGGTACAACTGCCCATGCAGCTTCAACTCGATACCACAGTTCATCAAGAGTAGTGACTGGCGTATTGTGACGAGCCAGTTGCTCGGCCACCATTGACCAGACCTTTTCAGTCGGTGAGAGATCTAGAGAATGTGCTGGCCAGGGCAGCAGTCGAACATTTTCTGTATCCAGAAAGGCCCGTACAGGACCTGCAACATGCAGTCGTGCATTATCCTGCTGAAATGTAGGATTTCGCAGGGGTCGTTTGAAAGGCAGAGCCACGGGTCGTAAGACATCTGAAATGTATCGTCCACTGTTCAAAGTGCCGTGAATGCGAACAAGAGGTGACCGAGACGTGTAACCAATGGCACCCCATACCATCACGCCGGGTGATACGCCAGTATGGCGATGACGAATAAACGCTTCCAATGTGCGTTCACCGCGATGTAGCCAAACACGGACGCGACCATCATGATGCTGTAAACAGAACCTGGATTCATCCGAAAAAATGATGTTTTGCCATTCGTGCACCCAGGTTCGTCGTTGAGTACACCATCGCAGGCGCTCCTGTCTGTGATGCAGCTTCAATGGCAACCGCAGCCATGGTCTCCGAGCTGATAGTCCATGCTGCTGCAAACATCGTCGAACTGTTCGTGCAGATGCTTGTTGTCTTGCAGGAGTCCCTATCTGTTGACTCAGGGATGGAGACGTGGCTGCACGATCCGTTACAGCCATGCGAATAAGACGCCTGTCATCTCGACCGCTAGTGATACGAGGCCGTTGGGATCCAGCACGGCGTTCCGCATTACCCACCTGAACCCACAGATTCCATATTCTGCTAACAGTCATTGGATCTCGACCAACGCTAGCAGCAATGTCGTGATACGACAAACTGCAATCGCGATAGGCTACAGTCCGTCTTTATCAAAGACGGAAACGTGATTGTACACATTTCTCCCCCTTACACGAGGCATCACAATAATGTTTCGCCAGACAACGCCGGTCAACTGCTGTCTGTGTATGAGAAATCGGTTGGAAACTTTCCTCATGTCAGCACGTTGTAGGTGTCGCCACCGGCGCCAGCCTTGTGTGAATGCTCTGAAAAGCTACCCATTTGCATATCACAGCATCTTCTTCCTGTCGGTTAAATTTCGCGTCTGTAGCACGTCATCTTCGTGGTGTAGCAGTTTTAATGGCCAGTAGTGTATTTATCAAAACTATATCATGCAGTACCACTGCCAGGTTAAGTGTAAAACTTGTGAGAAGTTATGGTGTAACATAGCATCAGCCGCCGGTGGCCTGTGAGTGTGGTGTGTCAAATTTGGGTTAAGACAAGAAGCATGTGAAATTATTGCAAGACGGACTGGCCTCACTTGCGTAACTTACCAACGCAGTGGTTATGCGTAGTAGAGACAAGGTGATGTTTCCACCGTGGGGGTTTCAGTGGTGCTGTTGCGTACATGACCACGAGCAGCACATTGGCACATCAGATGTGCCCTTATCTGGTGCAAATAACAGTTGATTTTGTAGCAGATAAGTTCACAATCCAGCAGAACGACCGGGACACAGGTGATACACAATGCGAGGTGACAACATGTAGCCACAAGCCACACTCACAGGTTTGAGTCCCTACTGGGGTACCTGTTACTTGCACAAAGTCCGTCCACCGGACTTCGTGCCACTGCACAGCAGGTCTGCCGGTCCATTCCAGCAGGAGGAGGACTCCTGCCAAGATGCGATGGGTCACACTCAGAGTGCAGCAGCTACATATCTACCTCTTGCCACTCACCCCAGTTAGCTGGGTTCGGTCATTCATCATTGAGGGGCCACCTCTGCAAGACTGCAGTACACGCTACAGATGTTGGCGATGTACCTGACCGATTACCGTCCCACCCCTATGGGGCAAGGGTGTGATCACCTCCCCACCAAGTTGCAGAACCAATGCACAAGTCGTAAATAAACTACTAATTTTGACAACCGCTTCTTCCTGGGCATCATCGACCTGCCAAGCCAGTCTCACCCCACGGCGACTCAGCTGACTGACAATGTAACACCTCACATGACCCCCAGGATTGTCCTAGAGAGTGGTGTCAAGCGTACTAATGCGCATTCAGTGGATAAGAGAGGGTGCATCATCCATGCGACATGACGTCTGGGTCATGATTTGCTGTTTTAACATGATGGGGTGAGTGGAAGAACTGTTGGTTACTTTTTTTGTATGTGACAGTCATGGAATCTAATGGGAATATCATTGTCACTTCAGGATTGTATGTTGTATGTGAACCGGGGACCTAAAAACGGCGGAGACGCTCCATCCCCACCACAGTCACAGTGGTCAACAACCCCACGACGACTACTGCAGTCCAATTCACCCCTCCACCGCCCCACACCGAACCCAGGGTTATTGTGCGGTTCAGCCCCCGGTGGAAACCCCGCCCCCCCCCCCCCCCCCAGGGAACGTCTCACACCAGACGAGTGTAACCCCTATGTCTGTGTGGTAAAGTAATGGTAGTGTATGCGTACGTGGAGAACTTGTTTGCGCAGCAATCGCCAACGTAGTGTAGTTGAGGCGGAGTAAGGGGAACCAGCCCCCATTCGCCAAGGCAGATGGAAAACCGCCTAAAAACCATCCACAGACTGGCCGGCTCACCGGACCTCGACACAAGTCCGCCGGGCGGATTCGTGCCGGGGACCAGGCGCTCCATCCCGCCCTGGAAAGTCGTGCGTTGGACTGCTCGGCTAACTGGGCGGGCTCATTTCAGGGTTACTTTATTTACTTTTGAATGCATTACAGGAACAGCAGTGATCAATGTCTTATAAATAATTACTATTAAAAACAGTCTTGATCACGATTTATTTAACAAGGTGACCGGTTTCGACCACTACTGTGGTCATCTTCAGACCTATAAGTTGTATACAAAGCTCTAATTAGAGGGCTACATACATTAAACAAAATATATAAAGTTATAAAGCTATAAAACGTTGAATTACCATTGAGTAGGAACCTCTTTCTGTTGGAGAATCACTACCGGAGAAACCAGTGCACGTCTTACTATATATAATGGAGGCTCCACCCACTTCTGACTGCATGATGTCATTACTAACCAATGAGTTATAAGTCGAATTACAATTTAAAATTTCTTAGTTAAAAGAACATTGTCAAGAATTAGAAATAAATACACACTAAACTTAGCTTATTAAACAGCTATTGTCAATTAAGAAGCGTTAAAAATATTTAAATATGTAGGAAAATGAACTTCGGTTTGGCAGTACATGGGTTGCCCTCTCAAGGCCTGTCAGTGAACCATTTGGAACCACTGGTTGCTATGGTGAAGTTAGACGCCGTTGCAAAGATGAAGCAGCAGGCTTTTTTCACTGAAGTTGTTGTAAAGTCGATAGTCGAACTAGTGGTTGCCATGGTGAGGACAAACGCCAGTGCAAAGATGTGGCAGCAGGCTTCTTTCCAACGAAGTTGTTGCGAAGTAGAATGGCAAAGACTGTGGCGTCGGACGATGTATTATTGAGCAGCAACTTGTCTTTATTGAAACGAAAAGACTAAGCTACAATAATCTGTAGCTGGCATGTATACTACATGCTGCCCAAATACGATACGAAGTAGTTGTCCGTATATATGAAATATTATCTATGAAGTTGATATGTAGATTACATGAGCCTTTTTTTCATTTAAGGCATTGCTATTCCTCAAGTTATATGCCAGTCATATAAGCAAATAAAAATGAAAGAATTTAAAATTATAAAATTATGAGCCGTGTCAAAAATAAAACGATGTGAATTAGTAATATGCAGTCTAAAAGCATAAAAGCAAAAATTCTATAACAGATAGTCAATCATAAAATAATGTTTACAAACGGGAGGGGGGAGGGGGGGGATCAATGGTGAGGGACACCCTATCACTTTTGTGTCAAGGCAATAGAGTTGAGAGAAACTATTCGATCATGGAGGAAATGGAAATGCTTAGTCTCACATACAGTATGGAGTGATGTGCTTACAGTGTTACCTTTATGGGAAAAAGTTTAAAGTTGTGACTGATCACACTGCTCAGGAATGATTCTTAGGGTTTAAGGAGCCATCCATCAGACTAATGCGATCGGCGTTAAGACTCAGTTAGTTTGACTACAAAGTAGTTCACAAGCCATGACAGGAACATGGAAAATGCGGACACATTAAGCTGGAGGACTGGTGTAGTACAAGTACTGGGTCATGACCTTGCTGAATGGCAAGCAGCACAGATGCTGACATTTAATGCGAACAATACAGCATACAATCACAGTTCAGCAGGTGTGATGGTTTGTTGTGTAAGGTAACAAGGTTAGGGCTGCAAGTGGTGGTGTTGGCTAGGTTGAAGGAGGAAGTTCTATAGGAAGTGTAAGACAATGTCATGCAGGACGCAGAACACGAAGTGAAGAGTACAGGTAACACTGGTGGAAAGGAAGAAAAAGAGATGTGGATCAATATGTGAAGAATTGCGTGCAGTGTGCACAGCGTGTTGACTTGAGTCATAAGTAAGTATCTTTACAGAGACTGCCAGAAGCTTCAAAATCGTTTGGGATGATTGAGGTGGATGTGTTATGCCTGTTTAACCAGACTTCAATGGGGAATAATTTTGTGCTGATGATATTTGGTGATGTCTCCTGTACGTTGTGATGATACCTGTGTCAAACCAGTAAGCACAGGCAAAGGTTAATAGATGGATACTTAAGTTTGAAGTCAGACTAAGAACAGCCGACCAGTTGCAAAGGATAAAGTAATCTTTACCTAGGTTTCAATAGATATAAATCTATCTTCTTCAGAAGACGGCAGTATTATAACATGAAGTGATATGTCCTTATCGTTTAGGCAAACATCCGCATAGTTTGCCTAAACGATAAGGACATATCACTTCATGTTATAATACTGCCGTCTTCTGAAGAAGATAGATTTATATCTATTGAAACCTAGGTAAAGATTACTTTATCCTTTGCAACTGGTCGGCTGTTCTTAGTCTGATTTACGTGGAACCGTTGCTGTAGCGCAGCTATGTTTAAAGTAAGTTTGAAGTACCAAAAATGGTGATTACAGATCAGGAGACGAACTTCATGTCAACTTGATGAAGGAATTATGTCGGATTTTACCAGTAAAGATATTAAGAACTAGTCCACTTCACCCTCAGTAGAATGGAAGAATGGAACAGGTGCATCAGAAGAGCTGGAGGAAGCTGAGTTACTGTGTGAACTCTCACCACAGTGATTGAGACACGTGTATTTCGTTTGTAGTGTGTATGTACAATTGAAAGGTCCACACCATTGCAGGGTTGTCAGCATCATACAAGATGGGGTAAGCGAGAAAATTGTCACCACTATTTGACATAATGTAGGCAAGGGCGGAGAGTCAATCCATGAGTTCGTGGGAACAATGAGAGGTATGGAAACGAGTAAAGAGGGTGAATACCAGAGGATTAGAGAGACAGTAGAAAACATCAACCATATGAGAGGTTTACCTAAATACAGAGTGGAGCAGTGGCTAATTTTGGCTACTCCATATACGTTGAAGGGAAGACGAAGAAATTTGTGTAGATATACCAAGGTTCTTATCAAGTAGCAGAAACCACATCACCACTCAGTGTTAGGTTATAGTTGCCGACGAGGTCGACAATAGTGTATGTTGGAAAGCTGTGGCCGTTCAGAGGTGCCCTGGAGTTAATCCCAGGGACAATAAGAGTGGAGCCAGAGAAAAAAGAAAGTGGAGGAAAGGGAGGAATACATGAGAAAGTGTAAATGAACCTGCACAAGGAAATGCCATATGCTCTGAGATCAAGGAAATAGGAGATGTATTTTTGCTGTGAAACTTCCTGGCAGATTAAAACTGTGTGCCAGACCGAGACTCGAACTTGGGAACTTTGCCTTTCGCGCGCAAGTGCTCTACCAACTGAGCTACCCAAGCACGACTCACGCCCCGTCCTCACAGCTTCACTTCTGCCAGCTGTGAGGACGGGGCCTGAGTCGAGCTTGGGTAGCTCAGTTGGTAGAGTAGTCCGTGAAAAGCAAAGAGCCCGAGTTCGAGTCTCGGTCTGGCACACAGTTTTAATCTGCCAGGAAGTTTCACTCCGCTGCAGAGTGTAAACCTCATTCTATTTTTGTTGTGTTTATTTATTATTATTTAGAATATTATGTGCGGGATAGGGGGAGTAATGCATTAAAAATTATCATATGTTTTTTCAATTAGAATAAGACTTCTTTATTTTTATTTTTGTGAAGGATACTGATCAATGACAACAGACTTCTTTTTTCTGGGGGGGGGGGGGCTGATGGTAGTCCATGGCCTCAGGTTGCTGTACACCGCAAACGGAGATGGGAAAGTTACAGTATGTCTAGCTCGTGTAATTCGGACGAGCACAGTCACATGCACAGCAGTTATTCATGGCAGAGTGGGGGTCACCTTTGCCCAAGGAATACCGTGGAATCTAGGCTGTATTTCCAGCAAATAGGTCTGCATTGGATTTTTGTCTGTGTATGACTGTTGTAATAGTAGCGAGTCATTATGAGCAAGGAAGGCTAGTGGGGGCGAGATGGTTGGAACTGAAAGATAGTGGATTGTTGAGTGATAGACAAAATGTGAAGTAACTGGGCCAACTTTCCATCTACCATCCACAATGAATGGAGTTAATCACTTGAACATAGCTGCAGCTTTACTGGCCATAGGAGCCATCTTTCTCAACCCTGTATGGAAACCTAACTTGGTCCATTCCCTGAACGAATTAACAGCCACACAAGAGTGGCGAATGTCTGCAGAGCAGTTCGTGCAGCATGTTGAACAGTGTCGAATGGTTCAAATGGCTCTGAGCACTATGGGACTTAACATCTATGGTCATCAGTCCCCTAGAACTTAGAACTACCTAAACCTAACTAACCTAAGGACAGCACACAACACCCAGCCATCACGAGGTAGAGAAAATCCCTGACCCCGCCGGGAATCGAACCCGGGAACCCGGGCGTGGGAAGCGAGAACGCTACCGCACTACCACGAGATGCGGGCTGAACAGTGTCGGAAAGGGCAACAACGAGTACCTGTGGCCTTGAGTGGCACAATACCTAGCACTGTAGTGACTTTAACTCTGCCTTGCGTAGCTGTCATCTGTTTGAGGTCGAAGGCTACCAGTAATACAGATCCTGGCGAACTTGATTCCTAGAGTCTGAAAGTGACTATGGTGCTGTAAAAAAAGTTGTACGGGATAGAATATAAGAGGATGTAAGACCACGGAGTGAGCAGTGAATGTTCGCAAGTTGTGGGGGGTATACGTTTTGAAAGAATGTGAGACGAGAAGAAGCACAAAGTGATGGAAGTTGTAGAGAAACTAGTAGACTTTTAAGTGGGGTAGATGTAAGCAACTAAACAGTATAAGAAGGTGTTTAGCATGTAAGGGTGGAAGACAAATGTGGACTCTGGACTTTGAGAATTGTACCACACGTTTTATAACGGAGTTTGTGATGTATATGTGAGACATGGTGGGAGCCAGTCCTAAGGAAAGCCTGAAGGGGTGAATCTTTTCCACGGAGCTGTGTAATGTATTGCTGCTACCAGGTTAAGAGCAAAATTTGTTAGAAAGTGTGGTGGAACACTGCATTAGCCGCTGGTGGCCAGCGACCTGGGCACGTTGACATTTGGATTAAGACAGCAAGCATGTGACATTACTGTGAGCTGGGCTAGCCTTGCTCAGCGTGACTTACCAGGGCAGCCAGTTATGCATGGCATAGGCAAAGCGATGTCTCCACCAGCGGGCTTTCAGTGGCGTTACTGAGTACGTGGCCAGGAGTTACGCATTGGCAGACCAAATGCGCTGCTATATGGCATAAAGAACAGTTGATTTTGAAGCAAATTCATTCGCAGTTCAGCAGGTGATACACCAGATTAGGAGATGACATAGAGCCGCCAACTGCAGCCCTGTTTGAGTCCCCACCAGCAGCTCAACTCCTCCCAGGAGGCAGCTGGTTGCACCCTGGTCACAGCACCTGCCTACCGATAATGCGGTGGACATGCCACTTGCCAGTTGCCTTTGCCACTTTGGCGTGTTCGTCTATCAGAGAGGGGCTACCTTTGCAAGATTCCAGTATGCACTACTGACATCAGTTCTGTGGCTCGCTCAACATAGACATGAGCCCGGTGCCACGTGCAGACATCAGCAAAGCATGGTGCCAGCAAGTGATTATCTCTCCACCACAATGCAGAACCAATGTGTAAGTTGGACAAAAAGTGTTAATTTTGACAGTCACTTCTTCCCTGGCCCCGTCAGCCTACCATCCAGTCTCACACCTCGGCCACTGATCCTTCTGACAATGTAGCCACCCCACACTACCTCCAAAAGTCTGCTATTGTCTGTGCACACGCCCCCCCCCCCCCCTTCCCCGCCCCACATACACATATACGAACAACGGTTATTTCAATGTTCTTATCATTTTTATAATGTCTATGTTATTTTCTATAAAACAGATCCATTGTCTGTATTATTGTTTTCTAAAACACATTGTGAGAGGTCCAATTGTACGTGGAGCCCGATTTTGTAATACACTCCTGGAAATGGAAAAAAGAACACATTGACACCGGTGTGTCAGACCCACCATACTTGCTCCGGACACTGCGAGAGGGCTGTACAAGCAATGATCACACGCACGGCACAGCGGACACACCAGGAACCGCGGTGTTGGCCGTCGAATGGCGCTAGCTGCGCAGCATTTGTGCACCGCCGCCGTCAGTGTCAGCCAGTTTGCCGTGGCATACGGAGCTCCATCGCAGTCTTTAACACTGGTAGCATGCCGCGACAGCGTGGACGTGAACCGTATGTGTAGTTGATGGACTTTGAGCGAGGGCGTATAGTGGGCATGCGGGAGGCCGGGTGGACGTACCGCCGAATTGCTCAACACGTGGGGCGTGAGGTCTCCACAGTACATCGATGTTGTCGCCAGTGGTCGGCGGAAGGTGCACGTGCCCGTCGACCTGGGACCGGACCGCAGCGACGCACGGATGCACGCCAAGACCGTAGGATCGTACGCAGTGCCGTAGGGGACCGCACCGCCACTACCCAGCAAATTAGGGACACTGTTGCTCCTGGGGTATCGGCGAGGACCATTCGCAACCGTCTCCATGAAGCTGGGCTACGGTCCCGCACACTGTTAGGCCGTCTTCCGCTCACGCCCCAACATCGTGCAGCCCGCCTCCAGTGGTGTCGCGACAGGCGTGAATGGAGGGACGAATGGAGACGTGTCGTCTTCAGCGACGAGAGTCGCTTCTGCCTTGGTGCCAATGATGGTCGTATGCGTGTTTGGCGCCGTGCAGGTGAGCGCCACAATCAGGACTGCATACGACCGAGGCACACAGGGCCAACACCCGGCATCATGGTGTGGGGAGCGATCTCCTACACTGGCCGTACACCACTGGTGATCGTCGAGGGGACACTGAATAGTGCACGGTACATCCAAACCGTCATCGAACCCATCGTTCTACCATTCCTAGACCGGCAAGGGAACTTGCTGTTCCAACAGGACAATGCACGTCCGCATGTATCCCGTGCCACCCAACGTGCTCTAGAAGGTGTAAGTCAACTACCCTGGCCAGCAAGATCTCCGGATCTGTCCCCCATTGAGCATGTTTGGGACTGGATGAAGCGTCGTCTCACGCGGTCTGCACGTCCAGCACGAACGCTGGTCCAACTGAGGCGCCAGGTGGAAATGGCATGGCAAGCCGTTCCACAGGACTACATCCAGCATCTCTACGATCGTCTCCATGGGAGAATAGCAGCCTGCATTGCTGCGAAAGGTGGATATACACTGTACTAGTGCCGACATTGTGCATGCTCTGTTGCCTGTGTCTATGTGCCTGTGGTTCTGTCAGTGTGATCATGTGATGTATCTGACCCCAGGAATGTGTCAATAAAGTTTCACCTTCCTGGGACAATGAATTCACGGTGTTCTTATTTCAATTTCCAGGAGTGTATAATTCACGCGAAATGACCTGAAACGATTGTCATATGTAGGAAAGATTGTACTTTTGACACCACTGAACCAAAGATATTGCCTGAGTGGCAGAATCGATTGTAAGTAGGGGTGTGCGGAGCGCAGTAGCAGTTGCCGTGTAATCCTGATACAGAGAAGCTAAATTTTGGTATCTATTTTGCCAAACGATGTCTGACTTTTTATAATGTAACAATCCAAGCGCTTTGAATTACGACAGCAAGTGAGAATTGTAGAACAGTTGAGAAGTTCACTTAGTTTGAAGTTGAGATTTTGGGAAGGAGAAACTTTAATTTGAATACAATTTTCAAAGTGAAGCATTTGGTCTTAGGATATGCCCTTATCAGTATCTGATCCTCTTGCATGTCGTGTTTATTTGAACCCAATGAATATTTTTTTTTAAGAAATAATTTTTCAATCTGAGTCAGAAAAATGTTAATGAGGCAGAATCAGAAAAGTGTTACTGTTTGTAACAGCTTCAGTGCGGGCAGCATTGCACAGTGCTGAGTCAATATCCAGTATTTTCACTAAACATTTGCAAGGCTATTCGTTTATCAACCAATCTACTGATATTATCTGTATGAAGCTATTTTACAGCCGGCGTTGCACTTCTCTGTGCCAAGACTGAATATTTTCTATGCCCACTGTGGTGAGAACAGAATACCAAGATTATATCCATTGCGATTCTAGAGCTAAGGAAAATTATTTGATTCTTTATTTGCACACGGAATTTTGTCAGTTTTTTTTATTTTTTGGTTTACAATAAAACTGGTTAAGAACACCATCTGCTCAACAATACATCACACAGTAAATTTGTATTTCATATTCATTAACAAACAAAAACACAAAACTTTTTATAAAGAACGTTACAACATGTTACGTAAAATAATGTAAAACAATGTATTAGTTACTGCAAGAGAGCTGTTGCTGTGTAACTTACACTCGACACCTGATATGTAACTGTGGACTCTCACATGAAGTGTCTCAGTGCTATTTCCTAGTGTAAATTGTTCTATAACAGTACATGCACGTTTCTCCAATAGAATGCAGCAGTGACACCTAACACTTCATCTTAGATCGACCTGAAGCTATGCTACAAAAACGAACTGACCAACTACAATTTTAGGGGAGAAGAAACTAATGTCTCAAGAAACATATAATTAACTTTATTGGGGCCTAATATAGCTTTCTTCTTCTTCTTCTTCTTCTTCTTCTTCTTCTTCTTGCGTTACGGCCTCTGTAGGACCACGGGTAGCCCCTTCGTGGACTGCATTTTCCTCTTATTCTTCTAGAACCTCTTCATTCTTTCTTTTCTTCTCTCCCACTCTTCTTCCGAGATCTTCAGTATCCGTTTCTCCTGTCGGCTCCACTGGTGACACTCTGATCTTTTCCTGTATTCTTCTCTGTCATTGATCTCCGGCATATTGATCGGTGTATATTTGTTCCTCCAATTTTCCTTTCCTTCGACCTTGATCCCCAATTCCAACCAGTCCTTCCGAAGTTCAACAACCCACTTGGTTCCTGTCTTTCCCCTTGTCCTCCCTGTTGTTTCCCACACTCTCTTCGTCATCCTGTCCATACTCATCCTAACTACATGTCCAGCAAACCTTGCCCTTTTGAGTCTGATTTCCCCGGATATTGTTCTCATGTTCCGGTACAATTCTTCCCTAGATCTTCGCATCCACGTCTCTCCACCTCTTTTGGGACCTAGTATTTTTCTCAGTATTTTTCTCTCTCCTTTCTCTAGTTGTTCTGCCCCATTTCTTCCTAGTGTCATCGTCTCAGCAGCATATAATACTGCATTCCTCACCGTTGCCTTGTAGTGGCTTATCTTTGCCTCTGTGGATATATTCTTTTTATTGTATATCTCTCTCATCATGCAGAAAGCTGACCTCATCTTCTTTAACCTCTCTGTTATTCCCTCCCTAATATAGTTTTAATTATCACTTTAGATTTTGGACAACCCTGTGGAAGCTTGTTTAGTCACTGAGGTCACTTATACTTTAGCATAAAAATTGGTGCATTCTGTATGGACACTCTGTGTGTGTGTGTGTGGTGGGGGGGGGGGGGGGGTCATGCATGTGTGCTGATGCTGTAGATCGTGGGGAACCAGTAGAAACGCTGTGGACAATTTAACAATATAACCTTATTACATCTTGAATTCTACATCAGGCAGGCACGCCCCTCCTCTTGAGCTCTGGACAGTGCAGTGGGCGTCGACTCCTAGGGCAAGCCCTGTGAGGCTGCAACAGGACTCTGATCCGGCAGCGAAGGCAAGGCCCTGGCCACTTGCGACAGCGGCGCTTCCTGGCAGAGCGATATTCAGATGGTAGGCCCACTGTTCCTCATTCCTTGGGGAGGCGGCTGCGCATGGGTTTCGACCTGTGCCCCTCAGACAGCCGGCAGACTGCGGCTGGTGTCGCGAGGCCGAGCCCCTTCCTGGATCTCAGTTTTGGTGGCAGCAGGCATGGACAGGAGGCCGATGGGGCTGTGGCACAAAGTCTCGGGAGGACACAGCCTGTTCCCAAACCGGAGTCTGCTGCTGGTGCTGCCCAGTCGTCTTGCAGTCCGGCGGTGCTCAGGTCTCGTGGTGCAGTTGCTCAGTGATGACGAAGTCCTCGAGCCCAATGATGTCCTGTCCTCAAATTTAGCCTCACTTATAATCCGCTACTTCCCATCTGTGTCTCTAAAACACAGTGTCTGGTCACATCACCCATAACATATCAACTCGCTCGAGTGTGGTGGCAACGACCCGCTTACTACGTCGTTCGTTCTTTGATGTAAGAGGGCAGTTTACCATTACTACTCAGCTGTCCTCTCTTCACAACTGACTTACACATCTGCTACTGTGCCCTACATGTCGACATAGCATGACTGACGGACAGCACTGTTATCTTAATACTGCACGGCAGCCTCCATGCTACTTTCAGTCACTTACGCTAAAGATTTAATACTTTGACTGGACAGTGTCACTACACTGCCTCCCTCCATGGAGAAGACCCAGTCCCTTGGGTCTTAATTTGACCCATTACAACTATTCATCTTACAATAACCCCAACATGTCTATTCCTCCAGAATGAGATTTTCACTCTGCAGCGGAGTGTGCGCTGATATGAAACTTCCTGGCAGATTAAAACCGTCTGCCTGACCGAGACTTGAACTCGGGACCTTTGCCTTTCACGTGCAAGTGCTCTACCATATGAGTTACCCAAGCACGACTCGCGGTCCGTCTTCACAGTTCCGCAATATCCTTTCTTCCAGGAGTGCTAGTTCTCCAAGTTTCGCACAAGAGCTTCTGCTAAGTTTAGAAGGTAGGAGACGAGGTACTGGCAGAATTGAAGCTGTGAGGACGGGTCGTGAGTCGTGCTTGGGTAGCTCAGATGGTAGAGCACTTGCCCGCGAAAGCCAAAGGTCCTGAGTTCAAGTCTCGGTCCGGCTGATTGGTGTGTGGGGTTGAAGGGAGCAGACTACAAAGGCCATCGGTCCCTTCTCGGTCCGGCAGACAGTTTTAATCTGCCAGGAAGTTTCTTGTCTATTCCTATTACAAAAGTACTATATCAAATAAGTCGGTCTGTCTATCATATCTTGCCCTGAGAATCCAATCTGCCGGAACTTGTTTTATCTCTAGATTGTGTTTCCTCACGCTTCGTCCCCTCAAATATTAAAAAAAAGCAGGCAGAGCAGAATCTGAACCATCATGGTGCCAGGAATTGTAACACTTGAAGTCGCTATTACTTGACATCTCCTATTCTGATACTGCTCTACATGCTTTAGCATTTGTTCCACAGTTATCTGCCCTTCTTGGACTGTTGTCATATGGCTTATGGAGTGGTCCAGACCTGGCTCCCAAGCATCGTCCAGAAAGATAAGATTCCGTTTGGATCTCTAGTGGTCCATCTGGCAAATACAGCTCTAGCTGTGTCACGTTAATTAGGGTAACTCGCTGGTAAATGAAACTTAGGTCCTACTATATCAACCTAGTCCCGTTAATTAGTAGTCTGCTGTCTCGCAAATCCAAACGTTTTGCCCATGTGAGTTTCCCTTGTTCATAACAACTAGCGACCACCACCATGCCATTGTACACAGAAGAGACCCAGGGAAGCCTTGCTCTCCGAAAATAAGGTTGTGGTTCAATCACCTCCTTTGGGCAAAGATGTTCCTTAGGTTGGGTTTTTTTCTTAAATACACTCCTGGAAATGGAAAAAAGAACACATTGACACCGGTGTGTCAGACCCACCATACTTGCTCCGGACACTGCGAGAGGGCTGTACAAGCAATGATCACACGCACGGCACAGCGGACACACCAGGAACCGCGGTGTTGGCCGTCGAATGGCGCTAGCTGAGCAGCATTTGTGCACCGCCGCCGTCAGTGTCAGCCAGTTTGCCGTGGCATACGGAGCTCCATCGCAGTCTTTAACACTGGTAGCATGCCGCGACAGCATGGACGTGAACCGTATGTGCAGTTGACGGACTTTGAGCGAGGACGTATAGTGGGCATGCGGGAGGCCTGGTGGACGTACCGCCGAATTGCTCAACACGTGGGGCTTGAGGTCTCCACAGTACATCGATGTTGTCGCCAGTGGTCGGCGGAAGGTGCACGTGCCCGTCGACCTGGGACCGGACCGCAGCGACGCACGGATGCACGCCAAGACCGTAGGATCCTACGCAGTGCCGTAGGGGACCGCACCGCCACTTCTCAGCAAATTAGGGACACTGTTGCTCCTGGGGTATCGGCGAGGACCATTCGCAACCGTCTCCATGAAGCTGGGCTACGGTCCCGCACACCGTTAGGCCGTCTTCCGCTCACGCCCCAACATCGTGCAGCCCGCCTCCAGTGGTGTCGCGACAGGCGTGAATGGAGGGACGAATGGAGACGTGTCGTCTTCAGCGATGAGAGTCGCTTCTGCCTTGGTGCCAATGATGGTCGTATGCGTGTTTGGCGCCGTGCAGGTGAGCGCCACAATCAGGACTGCATACAACCGAGGCACACAGGGCTAACACCCGGCATCATGGTGTGGGGAGCGATCTCCTACACTGGCCGTACACCACTGGTGATCGTCGAGGGGACACTGAATAGTGCACGGTACATCCAAACCGTCATCGAACCCATCGTTCTACCATTCCTAGACCGGCAAGGGAACTTGCTGTTCCAACAGGACAATGCACGTCCACATGTATCCCGTGCCACCCAACGTGCTCTAGAAGGTGTAAGTCAACTACCCTGGCCAGCAAGATCTCCGGATCTGTCCCCCATTGATCATGTTTGGGACTGGATGAAGCGTCGTCTCACGCGGTCTGCACGTCCAGCACGAACGCTGGTCCAACTGAGGCGCCAGGTGGAAATGGCATGGCAAGCCGTTCCACAGGACTACATCCAGCATCTCTACGATCGTCTCCATGGGAGAATAGCAGCCTGCATTGCTGCGAAAGGTGGATGTACACTGTACTAGTGCCGACATTGTGCATGCTCTGTTGCCTGTGTCTATGTGCCTGTGGTCCTGTCAGTGTGATCATGTGATGTATCTGACCCCAGGAATGTGTCAAAGTTTCCCCTTCCTGGGACAATGAATTCACGGTGTTCTTATTTCAATTTCCAGGAGTGTAGTTGCAGGATGCATGTGTCCCTACTCATTATAACCTCATGAGTTGGGCATATGGTCACCACCCCATTCTGACATTCCTGGAGCTCACCTAAACTCATCTCCACGTGTCGGCCCCCACCTTCTGCTAGTAGTAACGCCCCTTCTTCTCTCATTTGCATAAATTTCCCAACTACTGCTAGCTTCACCGGTTAAGTGTGCACTGTGGCACTGCGTAGCACCTAAATACTGTGTGTTTCCCAGGTACTGGTATTTTTCCCGATACCTACAATCACACGCTATCTGTTACTAAACCCGCTACTGCAGTATGGTAGTAAAATGGTAAGTTCTGACGACTTGATTCCACTTCTAGTTGTAATTCCGTTGGCTGCTCTCCTTGCACCTTCCTCGTCCTCTTCAGAAATTGCTTGGGCGAGGGTAAGGATGGACCTAATTGACCGTGTAGCACCTGATGCACTGCCTCCTGAAAATTTGTTAGCTCTAGCCCTGTGTCCCAGATGCTATCTCCTAGCGACTGCAATAACCTCGTCAAGATTAACGTTGCATCTGGTATAATCCTTAGTCAACTGACGGAGTATAGTGCTACAACGATGAAAAATAATATTACGACGATTTCAGACCTTATTTTCATGATATAAAGAAGAATTGACGATATTAAAAATGTAATTATAATTTTATTATTTTAATTTTTGTGCTCAGTGAATCAAAGACTTTCTAGTGCACGGAATAAACTAGCATTGTTTGTACTACGAAACTATATATGATTGTTAAGTGAGAACTGATTCTATGTAAGACATTTTGTCTGGGCGGATTTTGTTCTCGTACTGGTCTGTAGAGAAGGAAAAGTTTCTGAACCGATGTATGTAATGTGAATGTATAAAGGCTATAAAAAGGAGAGAGAGAGATAATCCTTGCGGACAATCAACATATTGTATAAGAAAAGGTAACTACAAATTATTCAGAACAAATATCTCTAAAGTGTATCGTCTTGTGATTTCTTAAGACTGAAAATTGCGGTGTTTAATCTAAACCTGTCCTGAATATCAGCGGAGAACATTTATGTCATATATTTTCTTCGTTTGACCACGGTTGTGATTCGCATGTTACTTTTTGTTACGCGACGTGTTAGGAATATTTTAATTATATGCGCAAAACTGTACACAGCTTTAATCGAACCTACATCTTTCGGAAACGATAACTCTTAATCAGTACAGTTACGCGAATACCGTCTAAATCGCAACCGTGATCACAAAAGTATTTCCTGGACCTGATTTTTATAAATGTGTAGACTTGAAAGCGAACAGCATTGCACCATCGCTGCCACGCAACAATTGAAAGAAAACAAAACAGGGACTGAACAACCTTAAATTTTAGCGCCGTCAGCGTTACGAAATCTCAACGACTTAAGTTAATTAATTAAATGTTAACAGGAAGAGAATTATTAAATTTTAAAGATTAAATCATAGCAAGAATTTAAAGCATTTTAGCATCATTACGTTTCTTTGCATTAGTACTTGAGTATCAGATACCATCATATCTATTTAAAAGACAGTGCGTAAATAAAATTGCCACCTTTTATAATTATTATTATAGCAATTCAGGAGAAAGCATGTGCTGCTTAGCACGCTGCTTTCCAAGTTCATAATTTGCGTGGAATGCCACTGTACAGTCACTTTATTCACTTCTGCTAACCCTCTTGCTGCTTCTGCCATTTCATGCAATTTGCTCACATCGCTTGCGTCTGCTGTCCCGAAGACTGTCTTCAGTATTCTAATCCCAGCGTCTGTCCATCCCATTTCTACTCATGTGGAACTACTTCAATCTTACATCTGCTCCTTTATTCGTGCATATGCCCCGAGCAAGTTCCTCTGTTCCTTTGAGATATCTCTCTGCTTCCCACTACTAATCGCCAATTCTTGCTCCCCTGAAAGTACTTCTTCCAGCCTCCTGATTTCATTTCGTAGCTCCTACATATTAAATACTAAACTTAGAGACCATTTATGACTAGAAAATACCACATCTGACTGTCTGGAAAACAGCATTGCACCATCCTGCTGGTGCACTTACAGTCCCATTACTTCGTCCCCGGCGAAGAGGTACAATACAGCCAAAACTGGCAACTTCTTCTCCCTCACCTGGCAACCTGGGGATAGGGATACATATCACCTCACCTCCCTCCAAGAAGCCTGCTGTCTCTAAATAGCGATCTTCTACTGACAAGACTACCACAAATAAACACATAGGTCTACCCCTACTACTATCAACATTATGTCCTACACTACACATGCAAATAAACTCCACATAATCGATACACATAACTACTCTCTTGACCTTAGTTGTATGACGAGTCTGAGGTATCCGGATTTCCCTCTCCCGTCGCTCATCGTTTCGCTTTTTCCTCTTAATACCCTCCCTTGCCTATAACTAGCAGTTCTCGTAGTTCGCCCCTGGCGCACCCTTGAATGGTCACAGACGTCCCACATGCACAATCGTCGCCCTTCTTGGTAAATGCTGCTTCACGTTCACTAATGAGATGGTATCGACTACATGGTATGGGCTCTGGTGCCGTGATAAAAACTTCTTTTCTTTCCCTTTGGCGTATATGGACTTCACAACACCACCCACACACCTTCTTCCTGTTTCCCCAAAGCAGTCGTACTGCTCTGTCCTTTACTTTTCTTGCAAAATCGGGGACTGCTTCCCCCTTTCTGCCACTCTTCTGGTCAATCAGGTCGAAAGGTGAAGGCATCTTTTTGCCATACGCTACCTCGAATGGTGGTAACCCAGTGCAAGTATATACAGCGGAGTTACGTTCGTTTACGATAAAAACTGCGTATTATCTCAGTTTGAATGATTTGCATCCATGTAGTAACCAAGTACTTTCCAAATTGTTCTATGAAGTCTTTATCTCGTACCGTTAGCTTGCAGATGTAGTGGGCTAGTCCTCATCTTCTTCAATCTCAGAAACTGACACAATTCCTTCATCAGGTCTGACATAAAGTTCGTCCCCTGGTCCATTATCATCGTCTGGGCACTCCAAACTTCAATATCCGCCCATTAACTAATGCCTGTGCGACTCTGATTGCCTGTTGGTCCGGCATTGGCACAATCTCGACGTAACGAGAAAAATTCTTTTTTGTTGTCAGCACAAAACGATTCCCTGCTGGTATTCGGTTGAGTGGTCCTAACCAGTCCACCCCAAACAACTTAAAGGTTCCGTTGCTTCTGGCAATCTTTATAACAGTGCCTGCCTCCGATTTAAACTGGCCATCCTTCCACAACCCACACAGTTCTTGACGTATCTACCTACATCATCCTTCTTTCCTTTCCACACTTCTATTCATCACCCTGCATCCATCATGGCCTGACAAAATGTGATCGTGCATCTCACGTAACACTTCCAATTTTAACTTGGCCGGAACCACCACTCGTGGTTCCAATTTTGTCTCTCTGCACAATAATCAGGCATGTGCACCAAATTGGTGCTGTTTCTTATACTGCCTACATTCATTGTCGGTGTTCTGCGCTGCTTGTCATTCCGCAAGATCGTGACCCAGTACTTGTATTACAGCTGTCTTTCCGGTTAGTCCGTCCGCATTTCTCTTTGCTTCCGGGCTTGTGTCTTACTTTTTACTCAAATACACTGAGTTTTAATGCTCATCTCGTTAATCTGCTAGACGAGCTTTCACGCCTAGTAACCATTTTAAAGCTGCATGGTCCGATATCACCTTAAACTTGCTCCTGTGCAAGTAGCATTGAAAGTACGTTATTCTCTATACCAGATTAATCATCTCTCTCTCTCTCTCCGTTGTGCACTAATTTTTTTCTGCGGCGTTCAATTGTCTTGATGCAAAGGTAACAGGATGTTGCCGACCATCGGTTTCGTGGCTCAAAATGCAGCCAAGGGCGTAGTCTGATGCATCAAATGACAATATAAATTCTTTCTGAAAGTCTGGAAACACCAAAACTGGTCTGGATGTCAAATTTTCTTTAACTCGTCAAATGCTCCCTGACATTCCTCCGACCACACAAACTTAACCCCTTTCTACAACAATTGCGTAAGCCGTCTTGCAGTATTTGCAAATCCCTTCTTGAACTTCCTATAGTAACTCACGAGACCGAGGAAACATTGCAACTCCCTAGAAAATCCTGTAGTGCTTGCGCCAACCTCGGAGCAGTCATTACACAATCCTTACTTATGGTATGGCCCAAACAGTTAACTTCCTCCAATGCAAAGTGGCATTTTGTTGCGTTGAATGTGAGACGTGCTGCTGAATACTTCTTTTAGACGGTATCTACACTCCTGGAAATTGAAATAAGAACACCGTGAATTCATTGTCCCAGGAAGGGGAAACTTTATTGACACATTCCTGGGGTCAGATACATCACATGATCACACTGACAGAACCACAGGCACATAGACACAGGCAACAGAGCATGCACAATGTCGGCACTAGTACAGTGTATATCCACCTTTCGCAGCAATGCAGGCTGCTATTCTCCCATGGAGACGATCGTAGAGATGCTGGATGTAGTCCTGTGGAACGGCTTGCCATGCCATTTCCACCTGGCGCCTCAGTTGGACCAGCGTTCGTGCTGGACGTGCAGACCGCGTGAGACGACGCTTCATCCAGTCCCAAACATGCTCAATGGGGGACAGATCCGGAGATCTTGCTGGCCAGGGTAGTTGACTTACACCTTCTAGAGCACGTTGGGTGGCACGGGATACATGCGGACGTGCATTGTCCTGTTGGAACAGCAAGTTCCCTTGCCGGTCTAGGAATGGTAGAACGATGGGTTCGATGACGGTTTGGATGTATCGTGCACTATTCAGTGTCCCCTCGACGATCACCAGTGGTGTACGGCCAGTGTAGGAGATCGCTCCCCACACCATGATGCCGGGTGTTGGCCCTGTGTGCCTCAGTCGTATGCAGTCCTGATTGTGGCGCTCACCTGCACGGCGCCAAACACGCATACGACCATCATTGGCACCAAGGCAGAAGCGACTCTCATCGCTGAAGACGACACGTCTCCATTCGTCCCTCCATTCACGCCTGTCGCGACACCACTGGAGGCGGGCTACACGATGTTGGGGCGTGAGCGGAAGACGGCCTAACGGTGTGCGGGACCGTAGCCCAGCTTCATGGAGACGGTTGCGAATGGTCCTCGCCGATACCCCAGGAGCAACAGTGTCCCTAATTTGCTGGGAAGTGGCGGTGCGGTCCCCTACGGCACTGCGTAGGATCCTACGGTCTTGGCGTGCATCCGTGCGTCGCTGCGGTCCGGTCCCAGGTCGACGGGCACGTGCACCTTCCGCCGACCACTGGCGACAACATCGATGTACTGTGGAGACCTCACGCCCCACGTGTTGAGCAATTCGGCGGTACGTCCACCCGGCCTCCCGCATGCCCACTATACGCCCTCGCTCAAAGTCCGTCAACTGCACATACGGTTCACTTCCACGCTGTCGCGTCATGCTACCAGTGTTAAAGACTGCGATGGAGCTCCGTATGCCACGGCAAACTGGCTGACACTGACGGCGGCGGTGCACAAATGCTGCGCAGCTAGCGCCATTCGACGGCCAACACCGCGGTTCCTGGTGTGTCCGCTGTGCCGTGCGTGTGATCATTGCTTGTACAGCCCTCTTGCAGTGTCCGGAGCAAGTATGGTGGGTCTGACACACAGGTGTCAATGTGTTCTTTTTTCCATTTCCAGGAGTGTATGTTCCTGTATATCCCTTGAATGGGTTATAATGTCATTAAGATATACTCGTCACTGGCGTGGTTTCAGGCCTCTCAGTACCTCGTCCAGCAACATTTGGAATGTCACCAGCTCTTTTTTCAACCCAAAAGGCATCCTCCTGTACTGGTAGTGTTCCCCATTTGCTGAAAGTTTTGTGTTTGGTCTATCTTCTCGATCCACTCCTAACCGATGGTATCTGCTCTTTAACTCCAACCTCGAGAAATACTTTCTATTGCCTAGATAGATTATTTATGGTCTCCATGATATTCGAAATAGGGTATGCATCTGTTGTAGTCTTGCTATTCAAATAGCGATAATCGCAACGGCACCGATACTTCTGCGAACAATCCATAGACTTTTTAGGTACGATTACAATGCGTGCCCGCATGTACAGTTACTTACGTATATTTTTCCATCTGCTATTTTTTGAGCTATGAACTATTATAAAACTGGCTGCAAAGACGGTGGTATTCTATATGCCGGTGCTTCATTTCCTTCTGGAGTCCTGTGATGTATTACTGGCGTGGCAGGCAACGGCCCTTTCAGAAAAAAAAAACCTGGAATTCTAGCAACAAGTCTTCACATCTTCGGCGTCAATGTTATCCACATTGACGGCTACCACTTTTCCTCAGTCCTTTTCCTGTACTCGTACAATTCTACGTTTCACCAAACAGCATGCTATGTCTAGTATTTCACTACCCTGCAATGGTTCTATTTACACATTTCACACCAGTTCGGTTCCATATTCACCCTTAGTGATTTCCCGGTTGTAAGGACATTTCTTTCCCCGAAAGTCGACAGTAATTTTTTTCTTTTGTGCAGTACCTTGTCATATTGCGTAAGCATAATTTATTTCAACTATTCTTTATTTGTTAATACGTCACATTGTTTCTTCATTCATTTTTATACTGTTTTATATTTTATATTGTACGAATATGAATGTCCTGGTTTTATATGCTTTGTAAATCTTTGGTTAGGCTAGGAGGAGTACTGTGTCAGAGAGAGAGAGAGAGCTGACGAGTTGTATTCGTGGCCGGTTCGCGGGCCTCAGAGGTTTTCTGAATGCATAGGCAGAACAGTGGTTTGTACGCATTTTGTAGTATAATGTCATGCTTGGCGATGTCATTCGTTTACGAGCCTCGCTACAGTGTGCATGCACGTTATCCATGTGAAGAGGCGTAAGCAGATGCTACCATTCTGCGAGATTCCTGCAGAAGGTATACGAATTGCGTTGATATACAGAGCACAAGTGAGCCAAGTCAAGGCCTCCGTGGCGCAATCGGCTAGCGCGTTCGGCTGTTAACCGAAAGGTTGGTGGTTCGAGCCCACCCGGGGGCGAAATCGTTTTAACCGTCACCGAGGTGAGGACATACGTCAACTTTGTAGGAGATACACAGCTAGTGTCACAATTTGGCTGTGTTTGAGTGATGCCACAGAGCCTTACACACATTCAGCCAAGTGACACTGTAGGTAAAAACATGGCCCTACACAGACGTTCTACTGTTTTCCTATTTATTCGTTATGTGTGACACTGCAGTAGAGCGACGCCCACTACAAAAGACGTATTCTCTACATTCAATTTCAGCGTATACGTCGCGAGTGCCATATGACAGGGCCTGTCTCTCGATGTCGATTTGTATTTGGTGTCTCTTAAGTGTCGGTCTGCGGTAGGCCGCTGTTGGCCGACCGACGTGCGGGTGAAAAGTTCGGCGTGAACTTTTGACAATTAGCCGTGAAACAGACACCATTGTCGTGTGGAGACATTAACTACTTGAATTGCGTGAAAGTAGAACAAACCAAAATGTTAAGTAAAAGAACAGTGCTGTGATTTGGTCAAGGAACATTACCCGCACCGCGTGATTAATAAACCCTTAATAATAAAACGTCGCGCTCGTAACGACAACGCACACACTGGAACTATTATTATCGCGCCAGTGCTGCCAGCTGATTCGACTACAACGGAGACGTGGACCACCGCCGTAACTAGAATATTAATGAAACAGGAGGATCCATCATTATCTTCACGGCACGAACCAGGATTAACTTCACACATCGTCCGCGCGGACCACCGCTGACGTCATCGCACTGCCTGCAGCAACAGTTAAGACATTAAAAGAAAATTATTACGCTCTCTCATTTCAAAATTAAAGACAGTTGCAGTTAGATTATCTGTTTTAAAAATACTGTCACAATATCAAGGTTCAATTTTGTTTAGTTCAAATAAATATTCTTTCCATTATTTCGTCTTGTTGACAGTGTTGAAAACCCGCCAAATTAAAGTTCAATTAAAAATTTTCTTTCAAAATTCTTCTAAGACATTTTGCTGTGCATCATAATTTTATTTTAATGTTTGTGTGTAATTTCTTTTGGAGGGAGTACATATTTTACTTTTGTGCAGTAAAATTAGCTACCATAATATTACGCATATTACCAGCTGATGCTGTCCGCCATTACTGCTTGAAAACTGACCAATAGTATTTTTGCACCTACTTTCTCATTGGCTGTCAGCTTCAAAACAAAATTAGGTATTTCATGGGCATCTAGCAGATACGCGATGTCTAATATGCCCCTACAATTTTTTTTTTTTTTTACTTTTGCAGATTTACTGGAATTATATTGACTTTAATTGTTCATTTGGCCCCTGTTAAATCATTTATCGCATGTATATAATAATTGTACTTAATTACCTAATTTATTTTTTTATTACGTAAACATTGGCATACCATATTTAGATTAAAATTGACGTCTTATTGACCCCACATAAGATTCTGCACGTTTTGACGAAGACTATGCCAATTTTTTTTTGTCCATGACTAACAGGGTTAGTCAGATTCCTTGTGTAGGCCATGTTTTATTAATTAAAAGTTTTTTTTTTTCAGAAGTAGACAACCAGTTTCTTCACACGGTGCCTTTCGACATACAATCACGTAGATCAAGCCTTACTGCTAATGCTCGCGGTTTGACTGGACACTCCTTGCGTTCCTCCTAGTTGGGATGTCTTCCCATTCAGTTCCACTATATGTCGTCAAAGGTGAATTACGGGATACGCTGATGCAGAAAATCTAACACTAGGATCATGCTGTACCCCTTGCTTACATGAGACACCACTTCCACAAATTGCCTAAACTTGGCTGTCCCAACTGAAAAATTCAGCACTACTGACCCCAATGGTCGTATAATTTTCCAGAATCAAGATGTTACGCAGCGAAGGCACTTCTCAAAGAGAACGAAAATAGTTCCTTCAGTCTACAGCCACACATATTTAAGTAAGTTTTCGCTAGACAGTAAGGCACAGTGATTAAAATAGTGCATCGTAGTTCAGGAGAATTGTTATGAAATCCCCGTCTAGCCAGTCTTATGCAGGGTTTTGGAGTTTCACGTGTCGTTTCAGAATGTCAGAATAGTTATTACTGTAAAGTCCTGCACTGTTTCCTCTCTGTTACTTGTGGAACTGAACTAGTGTGACTGGCAGATGTAATGCCGGCATACTGGGTTTTCGCCACCAAGAGAATTATACGAATGCGTGGTGTCCGAAAGAACAGCAACCATGCATTCATATAATTCCTTCGGCTCGATGGGCAATGAATCCATCACCTTCAGTGCGTATACAGAATTGCGTTCAACCTGTTGAGGGAATCTCGAAGTAACGAGCACAGTGTACATGGACGGGGACTATGGATAAATGGCGCTAGGTGGGAATGTGGGTCGGACGAGAGGCATGCAAAGATACCACGCGCGATTACAGTAAACACTTTGTCCAGGGTGGCACAATGCTTAACGCAGCTGTCTATTAAGCAGGAGATCCATGGTTCGAATCTTGATCGGGCACAGATTTTCACTCGTCGCCGCTGATTCCTCACAAGTCCCGATGCAGCTAACATTAGTAGTTCCTTCCCATTCCTTTTTCGCCCTCCCCCATTCCATCTTCAATTTACATAAAAAAATGCTAAATCCAACAGCGAAGAAACTCATCGAGACGTTATTTGGTGGTCAACGCGGATTTTTCTGATCGACGGATTGTTGATTAATCCAGAAATATTTGCAGATAATGTGAGACCATAAAAGATATCGTTGAACGATTAAAAACCAGCAAGCAGTGTATTTGTTGCCTATTAACGATCGAATTCACAAAGTGCGTAAAATGGTTGAGCTCTTGAACAGATGTTGTTGGGACATTAAACCCCCCCCCCCCCTCCCCTATCCATGATCGTTGATGACTCTTTTCTTTTCACCATTTTGCAAAATCGCAAGGGCAGAAAGTGTTGTTCAACAAGACTGGGGAATGAAATTTGTCATGTAAAGGCAACTGGTAAAGGCAATTGGCGGCAGGAAGGTGTGGCACATGCAGACACACTTAACGCTTGGAACGTGATGGGGATTGTGTGGAAAAGAATGCTATGTAAGTCTAATGAATATGTGTGCAATGCCCATGAGTAAAAAAAAATGTAACGTTGTTGTTGTTGTTGTTGTTGAGGTTGTGGTCTTCAGTCCAGAGACTGGTTTGATGCAGCTCTCCATGCTACTCTATTCTGTGCAAGCTTCTTCATCTCCCAATACCTACTGCAACCTACATCCTTCTGAATCTGGTTACTGTATTCATCTCTTGGTCTCCCTCTACGATTTTTACCCTCCACGCGGCCCTCCAATACTAAATTGGTGATCCCTTGATGCCTCAGAATATGTCCTACCAAGCGATCGCTTTTCCTAGTCAAGTTGTGCCACAAATTTCTCTTCTCTCCAATTCTATTCAATACCTCCTCATTAGTTATATGATCTACCCATCTAATCTTCAGCATTCTTCTGTAGCACCACATTTCGAAAGCTTCTATTCTCTTCTTGTCTAAACTATTTATCGTCCATGTTTCACTTCCATACATGGCTACACTCCATACAAATGCTTTGAGAAAAGACTTCCTGACACTTAAATCTATACTCGATGTTAACAAATTTCTCTTCTTCAGAAACACTTTCCTTGCCATTGCCAGCTTACATTTTATATCCTCTCTACTTCGACCATCATCAGTTATTTTGCTCCCCAAATAGCAAAACTCATTTACTACTTTAAGTGTCTCATTTCCTAATCTAATTCCCTCAGCATCACACGATTTGATTCATCTACATTCCATTATCCTTGTGTTGCTTTTGTTGACGTTCCTCTTATATCCTCCTTTCAAGACACTGTCCATTCCGTTCAACTGCTTTTCCAAGTCCTTTGCTGTCTCTGACAGGCGAACCTCTAAGTTATTATTTCTTCTCCATGGATTTTAATTCGTACTCCGAATTTTCCTTTTGTTTCCTTTACTGCCTGTAACCTTAGTTTCCCAAAAAGCCTCTTCACTTCCGTTGCTGTTAGGGCCTGATGTGTCTACTCTTTATCAAATTATATTTTGAAATAGAACGAAATTGTAGATGTAGTGCCGGAATAGACTACTGGGTTTTCGTTGGCAAAAGAATTCGAAACCCAACAGTCACTGGAGGAACTCATTATGGAATTCCTTAGAGATCGACAAGGGATTTTCTGATCTATTAATTGCAGGTTAATTCACAAATATCTGCAGTTTATGTGAGACCATAAAAGGTACCACTGAACGACAAAAAGCAGAAGGGTGGGCGATTATGTCAGGGAGTGTGTTTGTTGTTCGTTAAAGACTGAACTCATGTTGCGCATAGAATGATTGAGCTATTGAACAGTTGCGCTGGAAGATACTGAAGCATCTCGCCCTAGGCTCCAGCCTAGCTCCAAGTGCCTCTTTACTTTTCACAATTTTGAAAGATCACGAGGGCAGGAGACGATACTCAACACAGCGGGAAATGAAGGATGTCGTGTGCGACTGGTAAAAACAATTGGCGTCAATAACATGTGGCAAATGCAGACTTACAAAATGCTTGGAATGTAATGGAGATCGCCGGCTGGGGTGGCCGAGCGGTTCAGGGCGCTACAGGCTGGAACCGCGCGACCGCTACCATTTTTTTGTAATGGAGATCATGTGGAAAACAACTCTATGTAAGTCTAATTAATGTTTGTGCGTATACTTGCGTGTGAAACACGGTGTGAATCAGAAAGAAAGAACAGATTTCAATTGTTTGTTACAGTCAAACTATAAAAGATAGAAACACACTGCGCATGTCACTGTGTAATGTTCAAAGTTTTAATGCAGCTCCTCTGTTGTCTGTTTGTAGCAACATGGCGACTACGCCACAACGGATATCATTTCGTGTGTTAGAATTTGGGCTAAGCCACTCAATTCAGCAAGTGCAACATGCATTCTGCAGTCGATCCAGCATGAAGCCACCTCTAAAGAAGCAGATTGATGACTGAAATACAAAACTATTGGAAGTTCGTTGCATACCCAAAGGGAACAGCACTCGTCGGCCACGCACGTCTGAGAGAAAGTGGAACATATCAGACATGTGCCCACACAGAGCCGTCGGAAGTCCACAAGACGGGCAGGCCAAGGAAATCAACTACCTCAAACAACGGTGTAAGGTGTTCCGAAACAACGCCTGCATATGAAGCCTACAAGCAGCAGATACTGCAGCCTTTGCGTACTGGCGACCAAAAAAGACGGTACGAATTTTGCATTCGAATTTTTCAGGATATGATGGAGGGCACTTTTTCCGAATGAGTCATCTTTTCGGACGAATCGATGTTTCATCTTTTCGTAAAGTAAACCTCCATAATATAAGAATATGGGCGTCACAATATCCTGGCGACGTCGTCGAACATTAAAGAGACTCACCGATACTGAGATTGTTTTGTGTCGTTTCTTTTCACAAAGTTTACTGAGCTTTCTTTTTTGTGGAGGCAGCTTTGACAGGACTGACATGCCTAGACATGCTGCAAAATTGCTTGTTTCCTCGATTTCATGAGGATTCCAATGATTTTATTTTTGTGCATGACGGCTCTCCACCTCACTTCCACTTTGAGGTGCGGTTTTGTCGTAACAACACCATCCCAGAATGTTGGAATGGAAGAGATGGACAACAAGACCTTGTTCATTGTTTTTGGCCTCCCAGTTCACCAGACCTCAGACCCTGCGATTTTTTTCTGCGGGAGTTCGTAAAAGACGGAGTCTTTGTCCCATCTATGGCAGCTAATCTTTAAGATCTGGGAAATCAAATTGTTGAAACTATCGATCCACTAAACATGGACCTGTTGATCCGTGTGTGGAATGAAATGGACTCTCTCTGCGGTGTTTCTCGAGCAACGCATGGTCCTCACGTTGAATGTATGGCATAGCGTCTAACCTTCTTTTGTCCAGTAACATGCGCAATGTGTTTCTATCTTTCACACAATTGAAATCCGTTCTTTTTGATTCCCTTGTATACTGTCGTTTTACTTTCACAATACGCCACGTCATTTCCATTAGTTTGGGCTACGTGTATCCACTTTTTGTCAAAATCGAACAGTAGGCTGAAAGGGGCGCTAAGCCAAGAGTGGGCACCCGATATCGAATAACGGTTATACCACGAAACTTGACCTGCCTATACGGTGGTCGGTGAGACATTTCGTTAACCACACGTTTCGTTTCCCAGCCGCAGTTCGTATCCGTGTTGGCAGCTTTCATATTCAATTCATCAGGCGCAGCTGGCTGGGTCGGCAGCGACACACGGCAACGAATACGTTTCGTAACTCGTCTGTTTCTTTTCCCATACGAAATTGATTTCCACGTCGCCCCGAGTCGATAGTTCTCGTGTCCCATTTCGTTATTATCAGATGTACTTCGTTTCCTTCGCGTGATCATTCACGCTGTGCGTGTGCCTGGTCACTGACCGTAAATATGGTAATTAGTGTATTTATTACTGCAAGAAACTGTTCGCGTCTTGAATATCACTTCATCTGATATTTTTCTTCTTTATTTCGACTGGCAGCGCCCCATTGTCGCTCGTCAATCGAGAGCATTTATAAAAATATGCGAGCAAAACTTTAAAATATTTGCTTGGTTTTAAAATTACTAAAAAGCACTGTTGCACAAAAAGATGGTAGAATCTATTTCTACAAAGATACAAATGCTTATGACAAAACACAAATATTTATGAGACAGTGTAGCCGGAGAATGTGAATGACAGATCTTAAAACTTAATTTTGATTTGACACAATCGTGAAACGCTTCGAAACGTTAATTACTGACGGCTTGCAGTAGCCCCATAAGAACGGTGGAATGAAAACATCGAAGCGCCGCAGGCGGCTACACTGAAATGAAATGATCGCCTGGTATTATTGGTAGTTCGACAGCCTAGTTCAAACCTTTCTATCTTACCCCATTTCGGCGACTTACGCCTCGATTTTTGATGGATGAAATGATGAGGACAACACACACACACACACACAATCCGTGAGCGAAGCAAATCTTCGATCCGGCCAGGAATCAAACCCGAGACCTCAGGATACAGAGGCAACAATGTGAGCCACTTTCATAAAATTCGCTTCAGTTTAAGATCTCCAGAGCCCCTTCTTACGCTCACGAATATATGACCTTCTTCGTCATCGGCCTCTTCTGCCATGAAAATAAATTTATTTTCTTATTTCTGTCCCATAACTAATTTTCTGTCGTTATGGTTGGCGGTTTCTGTTATTGGCATAATATTATAATTTAAAGTTATATGTACATGTGAATCTTCGGCAGGTGAAAGAAAGTGAATTACGTCTTCTTGAGTAAAGGAAAGAATCAACACATAAATAAAAATAATTTTTAAAAATGTTTGGAAATACAAAGGAATGCTCTGATAAGTCTTGAAATATTTCGTAGACTTTCCCGGCGTAAGAACTTCTGATATTCTTCACGGCTTTGCAGCCGGATCATGTCGTCGTCCTGACATCATCTTGTGAAAGGGCTGCTATTCGGTCTCTGAGAGAAAATCGTGATCTAATAATTCTTCCGGCTGATAAAGGTAATGCCACGGTTATTCTCTCACGTGAGGATTATGTTGCCAAAATGGATCTTTTGTTAGAGGAATCGGCTTATCGAAAAATCAAAAATGATCCCACGGATTGTATAAAACGGAAGACTCTCTCACTTTTAAAGAAGAGCTCCTTACCTAGTGATGTCACCAAGAAACTTCATCCTGGTGCGGCGGTTCCTCCAAGATTGTATGGTTTACCCAAAATTCATGAGAGTGGTATTCCTCTGCGTCCCATTGTCAGCAACTTGGGCGCCCCTACCTATAATTTGGCTAAATATTTAGCTTCAGTCCTCTGACCATATGTGGGAAAATGCGAACACCACATATTAAATTTGTCCGACTTTATTCGACGATTAAAAAGTCTGTACTGTGGTCCTTCTGACTTGCTCGTTAGCTTTGATGTTATTTCTCTCTTCACTCAGGTTTCTCTTGAAGAGACCCTGTTACTTATCGGTGAGAAATTAGATGAAGAAACTACCATGTTATGTCGTCATGTGTTGACTTCAACGTATTTTCTTTTTAATGATGTATATTTTGAGCAAACTGACGGGGTGGCTATGGGGGGTCCACTCTCCCCCATAGTCGCCAACCTTTTTATGGAGGACTGTGAGGACATGGCACTAAAAACTTCGTTTCTTAAACCGAAGTGTTTTTTGAGATACGTTGATGATATTTTTATGGTTTGGCCACATGGAACTGATGCTTTGAATCGTTTCTTAGATCATTTTAATTGTCTACATCCAAGTATTAAATTTACTATGGAAATTGAAAGAGATGGCAAACTTCCATTTCTTGATGTTTTAGCGCAAAGAAAGGATGATGGGACTTTTGGACATAGTGTGTATAGGAAACCCATTCATACTGACCGCTATCTTCATGCGACCAGCTGTCATCCGCCACACCAACGTAGTGGAGTTTTGCGGACTCTCATCAAAAGAGCTTATGCCATTTCGGACGACGAGCATTTGAAAGATGAACTTGATCATTTGGAGATTGTTTTTAAACAGAATGGATATACAGAACAACAAATATGCCATGCTCTTCAGTTTGGTCCGTCACGCGAGCAAATATAGGATACTTTTGAATCTGTTGCTTATTTACTCTTTCAGGAAGCATATTATCCAAAATTTCAAGAATTTTAAGAAAACATAATATTAAAAGTGTTTTTACGCCGGTGACCAAGACTGGAGCCCTTCTTGGCTCAGTTAAAGATAATTTCGGCTTGAGGAGGCCCGGGGTTTATGAAATTCTGTGTCACTGTGGAAAGAAGTAAATTGGTCAAACTATTCGAACTATTCAGGACCGGTGCGTGGAACATCATCGGCACACTCGGTTGTTCCAGCCTGAGAAGTCGGCAGTGGCGGAACACTGCCTTAACGAAGGACACAGGATGATGTATGACAAGACAATTGATCTCTCCTGCTTCTTGCTATTGGGAATGTGTTCTTAAGGAATCCATTGAAATTAGATTATGCAGTAATATTATTAACAGGGATAAAGGTTTTCCTCTAAGTAAGATATGGAATCCGATTTTGTCCGACATTAAACAACAACGGTCTTCTTTTCGATCATTGGATTCTCCCAACTAGTGCTGCTGCGATTTATAATTTCTGCCGTCTTCTCCCACCGGCGCGCTGCGTGTGTACTTGCCGCCTGGAGGCGCTGCCCATCATCTCGTGCACGCGCGGTGCTCTGTCCGTGGTGTATAAAGGTTTCCGTCGTTGTGGCTGGAATTCAGTTCCGGTGAGGCAGTGCACAAGCATTAACTCACCTGAAGATGGCGGCCAGCTGGTTCGCCGAAATATTGTGTCTGGTCGACGACCTGATCCGGCTGCAAACCCGTGAAGAATATCACAAGTTTTGAAATAATTTTTATTTTCCAAGATCTCTATTGTAAAATAGCTTCCAAGTACCTTTGATATGTGGCTCTTTAATATTTAGTTCTGTTCTTCTGTGCCCCCTTTATTTTTAGAAAATTAACAAATATCTAGTTCTTTGTCAGTTTCATTTACGATGCTGTCGCCAAAGTTTCCCAGCAACCATAATAGAGCATTTTGTTTTTGTTTCGGCGTAAAGTCAAGCGCCAGCACGCCGGTCGGGAACGATAAAGCAGAGAGGAATAAGAAGAAGACGTCAACCAATAGCACGCTGACCGACCCCTTTCTAGGAGGACAACGCGACAGTAGCGGCCTCTACACGACTGGTCGCGGCCCATTTCACAGCAGCATCAAGATTAGGCACTTCTAGACCAGCTATTTAGGGATTGTATATACTGAGGAGGTTTCTTATTTGTCTGTCGCCCTCTGCTTGCGACACATCTGTTTAACACAGAATTAACTATTGTAATCACTTCCTTTTGTAATAAAATTCATTAATACGATTTGCTTCAATTGTTGTCTAGCGATTGAAGAAAGCAGGTTTCCTAGGCACTCCATATTTGACGATTAGGCAGGATTCAACAGTTTTATTAGCAGATGTTGTTGTTGTTGTGGTCTTCAGTCCTGAGACTGGTTTGATGCAGCTCTCCATCCTACTGTAACCTGTGCAAGCTTCTTCGTCTCCCAGTACTTACTGCAACCTACATCCTTCTGAATCTGTTTAGTGTATTCATCTCTTGGTCTCCCTCTGCGATGTTTACCCTCCACGCTGCCCTCCAATGCTAAATTTGTGATCCCTTGATGCCTCAGAACATGTTCTACCAACTGATCCCTTCTTCTTGTCAAGTTGTGCCACAAACTCCTCTTCTCCCCAATTCTGTTCAATACCTCCTCATTAGTTATGTGATCTACCCATCTAATCTTCAGCATTCTTCTGTATCACCACATTTCGAAAGCTTCTGTTCTCTTCTTGTCCAAACTATTTATCGTCCATTTTTCACTTCCAAACAAGGCTACACTACATACAAATACTTTCAGAAACGACTTCCTGACACAAATCAATACTCGATGTTAACAAATTTCTCTTCTTCAGAAACGCATTTTATGTCCTCTCTACTTCAACCATCATCAGTTATTTTGCTCCCCAAATAGCAAAAATTATTTACTACTTTAAGCGTCTCATTTCCTAATCTAATACCCTCAGCATCACCCGATTTAATTCGACTACATTGCATTATCCTCGTTTTGCTTTTGTTGATGTTCATCTTATATCCTCCTTTCAAGACACTGTCCATTCCGCTCTTCCATGTCCTTTGCTGTCTCTGACAGAATTACAATGTAATCGGCTAACCTCAAATTTTTTATTTCTTCTCCATGGATTTTAATACCTACTCCGAATTTTTCTTTTGCTTCCTTTACTGCTTGCTCAATATACAGATTGAATAACATGGGGGAGAGGCTACAACCCTGTCTCACTCCCTTCACAGCCACTGCTTCCCCTTCATGCCCCACGACTCTTATAACTGCCATCTGGTTTCTGTACAAATTATGAATAGCCTTTCGCCCGCTGTATTTTACCCCTGCCACCTTCAGAATTTGAAAGAGAGTATTCCAGTCAACATTGTCAAAAGCTATCTCTAAGTCTACAAATGCTAAAAACGTAGGGTTGCCTTTACGTAATCTTTCTTTTAAGATAAGTCGTAAGGTCAGTATTGCCTCACGTGTTCCAATATTTCTACGGAATCCAAACTGATCTTCCCCGAGGTTGGCTTCTACCAGTTTTTCCATTCGTCTGTATAGAATTCGCGTTAGTATTTTGCAGCTGTGACTTATTAAACTGATAGTTCGGTAATTTTCACATCTTTCAATACCTGCTTTCTGTGGGATTGGAATTATTATATTCTTCTTGAAGTCTGAGGGTATTTCACCTCTCTGATACATCTTGCTCACCAGATGTTAGAGTTTTGTCAGGACTGGGTCTCCCAGGATAGTTCTAATGGAATGTTGTCTACTCCCGGGGCCTTGTTTCGACTCAGGTCTTTCAGTGCTCTATCAAACTCTTCACATATAGTATGTTTATCTGCTTATAAGCTTTCTACTATCTGTATGTGCCTTGGGACAGTTCCACTCATTAAAGGAAGTTCAATATTTCTCCTCAGGCATATCTGGTCGTATTTGAAGCAGAATGAACAGCTATTAGTTTCGCTTAGTTTAAATGAGTTGAGATTTTCATTTGGTACTGTTTATTAATTCACTACCTCATACCCGGTTGACTACACTTTAAGAGCTAAGTGTTCGTTGGATACGTTTACCCATATCGCTGCCCAGTTCCTATCGGTGTATTTTCTTCTTTCCATCCCGTTCACTCCGGTTTTCTGGACTACTTTTATGTAAGTTTGGTGTCGCCGCTAGACCTTTGGTTGTGGGCTGATGGCTACAACGAACCGGGCGGGTCAATAACTGTGGGCTGCCCGGGTTCTGTGTCGCTTCGCTTTTCCTGAGGGAGACAAAGGGTCTCTATGATCGAAAACTCTTGAAACTCCAAACACTTCGGCTGCCTTGGTTACGAATGCACCATCCACCCTAGCACTTTATCAAGTTATAACATGCTACTGCGCAGCACCAAATAGAAATTTCTCGTCCACCTCAACCAAATACCTGGTATTCCTTTTAGCTTATGAGTTTAGACCACTAGCAGCACAACAATTTTCTGTGAATGCGTTTTCTAATGATTCTTAAATTATACTATTGAAATCAAGGCAGTCGTAAAGCGTATAAAAAGCATTAGAATTTTATTCGCAAAAACTAAAAGAAAAATAGAGAACCACAGAAGTAGCTACATGTTCGTATTCACTTAGTTTCGAATTTTCCGCGGTGTTTCCATAATTCTGTTCTACCCCTGTACATGTAAGAGCATTTCGTAACACTGAGCAGCCTCAGCTTTGCACTATTGATTTACAAGTTCACCAAGTTTCGCGGTAACCGACTCTTTTTTACGCACATTGAGCTGTGAGAGGTAAATGAAAACTTTGGCCCTAAACACAATTGTGGAAAGTACTGCAAGCTAAACACAGTTGTGGAAAGTATTGCATGATTTTATGTACTCACATGTAAAAGATACAGGGTGTTTCAAAAATGACCGGCATATTTGAAACGGCAATAAAAACTAAACGAGCAGCGATAGAAATACACCTTTTGTTGCAATACGCTTGGGACAACAGTACATTTTCAGGCAGACAAACTTTCGAAATTACAGTAGTTACAATTTTCAACAACAGATGGCGCTGCAAGTGATGTGAAAGATATAGAAGACAACGCAGTCTGTGGGTGTGCCATTCTGTACGTCATCTTTCTGCTGTAAGCGTGTGTTGTTCACAACGTGCAAGTGTGCTGTAGACAACATGGTTTATTCCTTAGAACAGAGGATTTTTCTGGTGTTGGAATTCCACCGCCTAGAACACAGTGTTGTTGCAATAAGACGAAGTTTTCAACGGAGGTTTAATGTAACCAAAGGACCGAAAAGCGATACAATAAAGGATCTGTTTGAAAAATTTCAACGGACTGGGAACGTGACGGATGAACATGCTGGAAAGGTACGGCGACCGCGTATGGCAACCACAGATGGCAACGCGCAGCTAGTGCAGCAGGTGATCCAACAGCGGCCTCGGGTTTCTGTTCGCCGTGTGGCAGCTGCGGTCCAAATGACGCCAACATCCACGTATCGTCTCATGCGCCAGAGTTTACACCTCTATCCATACAAAATTCAAACGCGGCAACCCCTCAGCGCCGCTACCATTGCTGCACGAGAGACATTCGCTAACGATATAGTGCACAGGATTGATGACGGCGATATGCATGTGGGCAGCATTTGGTTTACTGACAAAATTTTACCTGGACGGCTTCGTCAATAAACAGAACTGGTGCATATGGGGAACCGAAAAGCCCCATGTTGCAGTCCCATCGTCCCTGCATCCTCAAAATGTACTGGTCTGGGCCGCCATTTCTTCCAAAGGAATCATTGGCCCATTTTTCAGATCCAAAACGATTACTGCATCACGCTATCTGGACATTCTTCGTGAATTTGTGGCGGTACAAACTGCCTTAGACGACACTGCGAACACCTCGTGGTTTATGCAAGATGGTGCTCGGCCAAATCGCACGGCCGACGTCTTTAATTTCCTGAATGAATATTTCGATGATCGTGTGATTGCTTTGGGCTGTCCGAAACATACAGGAGGCGGCGTGGATTGGCCTCCCTATTCGCCAGACATGAACCCCTGTGACTTCTTTCTGTGGGGACACTTGAAAGACCAGGTGTACCGCCAGAATCCAGAAACAATTGAACAGCTGAAGCAGTACATCTCATCTGCATGTGAAGCCATTCCGCCAGACACATTGTCAAAGGTTTCGGGTAATTTCATTCAGAGACTACGCCATATTATTGCTACGCATGGTGGATATGTGGAAAATATCGTACTATAGAGTTTCCCAGACCGCAGCGCCATCTGTTGTTGAAAATTGTAATGACTGTAATTTCGAAAGTTTGTCTGCCTGAAAATGTACTGTTGACCCAAGCATATTGCAACAAACGGTGTATTTCTATCGCTGCTCGTTTAGTTTTTATTGCCGTTTCAAATATACCGGTCATTTTTGAAACACCCTGTATATACTAGTAAATCGCATGGTTCCTTAGAAAATAGAAACTTTACAATTCCGTTGTGAGGTGTTGAAGAAAGACTCCTCCAAGTTACTTACTATTTATTAATTTCTAAATGCGCTCAGCCACCTCAAGGAAAGCTTCTTTGCGTGTCAATGTTTTGCTTCGTCTGCAGGGACTTGTGAGTAACTTGTCCTTTAACTATCGATTCCGACGCACCTGAAAAAGGCTAACCGTGATGTCTGTGTCGCTCTCTTTCCACTTTGTGTGCGGAGTAGCCGTTAAAAGAAAGTCAGATTTGGTTGTAGCGATGGAACATCAGAAGATAAATATCGAATATCACCGCACTACTTGTCTATATCGAAAATTAATCGAATGAACTACATCGACGTTTCGAAATATAGGTATCAAAAATTTAATTTTAAAATTCAAGCTAATTATAGTTTCACGTGTTATTTAAAACTGTATGGGGCGGGTTTTATGAATTAATAAAAAATTAAGGACAGCAAAATGTAATTGTACATTACTCAAGATATAAACAGAGAAATCTTCGGGAAAAATAAAAATGTTACACTACAGCATATGAAAAAATAGACAGGAAAAAATCACTGGAAAATACAGATAATACAAATGAAAAAATTTCAAAACTTATTTTAAGAGAACTTAAAAAATAATTAGTTAACATGTTCGGCTTTTAATATACTTCTTTGAACAGAAATCACTTCATCAGCTATTGAAAAAAATCTTTCTTCTGTAACCGAAGGCCCCAACAGACCAATAATTCCTAGCTATGTGATGCAGACTAGAACTTGGCTGAGATATTTCCCTCCACATTGTGAATGAGTTATCTCCTAACAGTCCAGATGGTGGTTTTCATACATATACTGATGAAAAGTGTCTTCAGTGCCTACAGTTATTCTCTTTTTTTTAACTTCCACATTGCCAATATTTCTGCCAACCTTACTTTTGGATGAAAAATACACAATCGAGAACAAATAAAACTTCTCTAGGAACTTCAAAATAGAAAAGTGTAGGTATCGTTATTATGTTGTAAATATTTCAATACCGTAAAATGGGGTTACTTTATGACAGTTTTTAAATAAAGCTGAGTTTTTTTCATTATGAGTTAGATAATGATGACACTCATAATAATAATAATAATAATAATAATAATAATAATCCCGTGGAGGCCCGGGAAAAGAATAGGCCTCCGGTATGTTCTGCCAGTCGTAAAAGGCGACGAAAAGAACAAACCACTAATAGGGCTAACCCCCCTTTTAGTGTGATTTGTTGGTTCAGGACAGAACTAATGAAGCCTCGGACAAGCGCTGTCATGGTCGGGGACGACGCTTGAACCCTATGCCTGCCCACAATGGTAACGACACTGCTAGCCAACTGGAAAATGATTTAAATCCAAATAGAGGTGTTTTGCAGGATATGCTTCCTGCAACCACCCTAGAAGGAAAACAAAGACAGAGGATGAGATGGTCAGATGAAGTTAATCGACACCTCATGTTCTGTTATTACCAAGCAACAAACCTAGGAACCAACACAACTGGATACAGATCACAAGTATACACAACATTTATTACCAGATACCCAGAATTAAAATTTTTAACAGAACAACGACTAGCTGATCAGATCCGTGTAATAATAAAAAATAACAGGATACCCCAGTCAGAATTAGATAACATCAAACAACAAGTACAACAAATACTGGAACAAAATAATGTGCAATCAGAAGAAGAAGAAAATACAGTAATGGACTCAAACATCCCAGAGCAAACAAACAAAGAACAACACGCACCAATTAAACAATCAGAGGAAAACGAAATCTTAAGGCAGCCACCAGAACAAGCACAAATAGAACACAAAGTGACACAGATATTAGATATAGAAGAAAAATTTCAGCTAACATATATAGAATACAAAGACACAAATACAGACATTAGACCATTCTTGCATAGACCACCAAATAACCCACAAGTCGAAACAACAATAAAAACTATCAACACAATCATACACAACAAAATAAATGAAAACACAACTATGGAAGAGTTACAACTACTGGTATATATAGGAGCACTCACTACACTAAATATACACACTAGGCAGAGATCAGAACCAACCAACACACAGAAGAAACCCACAAAACCAGCATGGCAACACAGGCTACAGATCAAAATAGAAAAACTGAGAAAAGACATCGGACAGCTAACACAATTTATAAGAAATGAAATCTCGGAAAAAAAACGAAAAAGGTTAGGTAAAATCTCACAACAAGAAGCGACAGAGCAATTAGACGAAAAGAAGCAGAAATTACAAGCATTCGCCAAACGACTCAGAAGATACAAAAAAAGTGAAAATAGAAGGAAACAAAACCAAACATTCAACACAAACCAAAAGAAATTTTACCAGACAATAGATAACACACACATTGAAATAAACAATCCACCAAACATAACAGACATGGAACACTTCTGGAGCAACATATGGTCAAACCCGGTACAACATAACAGGCATGCACGGTGGATACAAGCAGAAACAGACACATACAAGATGATACCACAAATGCCTGAAGTGACAATTTTACAACATGAAGTCACCCAAGCAATTAATTCTACTCACAATTGGAAAGCCCCTGGAAATGATAAAATAGCAAATTTCTGGTTAAAGAAGTTCACCTCAACACATTCACATCTAACTAAATTATTTAACAGTTACATTGCAGACCCATACACATTCCCTGATACACTTACACATGGAATAACTTATCTGAAACCTAAAGATCAAGCAGACACAGCGAACCCAGCTAAATATCGCCCCATAACATGCCTACCAACAATATACAAAATATTAACTTCAGTCATTAAACAGAAACTAGTGACACATACAACACAGAACAAAATTATAAATGAAGAACAAAAAGGCTGTTGCAAAGGAGCACGAGGATGTAAAGAGCAACTGATATTAGATGCAGAGGTGACATATCAAGCTAAAACTAAACAAAGGTCGCTACACTACGCATACATCGATTACCAAAAAGCTTTTGATAGTGTACCCCACTCATGGTTACTACAAATATTGGAAATATATAAAGTAGATCCTAAATTGATACAGTTCCTAAACATAGTAATGAAAAACTGGAAAACTACACTTAATATCCAAACAAATTCAAATAATATCACATCACAGCCAATACAGATTAAGCGTGGAATATACCAAGGAGATTCATTAAGTCCTTTCTGGTTCTGCCTTGCTCTGAACCCACTATCCAACATGCTAAATAATACAAATTATGGTTACAATATTACTGGAACATACCCACACAAAATCACACATTTGCTATACATGGATGATCTAAAACTACTGGCAGCAACAAATCAACAACTCAACCAATTACTAAAGATAACAGAAGTATTTAGCAATGATATAAATATGGCTTTTGGAACAGACAAATGTAAGAAAAATAGCATAGTCAAGGGAAAACACACTAAACAAGAAGATTACATATTGGATAACCACAGCGACTGCATAGAAGCGATGGAAAAAACAGATGCCTATAAATATCTAGGATACAGACAAAAAATAGGAATAGATGATAGAAATATTAAGGAAGAGCTAAAAGAAAAATATAGACAAAGACTAACAAAAATACTGAAAACAGAATTGACAGCAAGAAACAAGACAAAAGCTATAAATAACTATGCTATACCAATATTGACCTACTCATTTGGAGTAGTGAAATGGAGTAACACAGACCTAGAAGCACTCAATACACTTACACGATCACAATGCCACAAATATAGAATACATCACATACATTCAGCAACAGAAAGATTCACATTAAGCAGAAAGGAAGGAGGAAGCGGATTTATCGACATAAAAAACCTACATTATGGACAGGTAGACAATTTAAGAAAATTCTTTCTAGAACGAGCAGAAACTAGCAAAATACACAAAGCAATCACCCACATAAATACATCGGCTACACCACTACAATTTCATAACCACCTCTACAACCCTTTAGATCACATAACATCAACAGATACAAAGAAAGTAAATTGGAAAAAGAAAACACTACATGGCAAGCACCCGTATCATCTAACACAGCCACACATCGATCAAGACGCATCCAACACATGGCTAAGAAGAGGCAATATATACAGTGAGACAGAAGGATTCATGATTGCAATACAGGATCAAACAATAAACACCAGATATTACAGCAAGCATATTATTAAAGATCCCAATACCACAACAGATAAATGCAGACTTTGCAAACAACAAATAGAAACAGTAGATCACATCACAAGCGGATGTACAATACTAGCAAATACAGAATACCCCAGACGACATGACAATGTCACAAAAATAATACATCAACAGCTTGCCTTACAACATAAACTTTTAAAACAACACGTTCCTACATACAAGTATACACCACAAAATGTACTGGAGAATGATGAATACAAATTATACTGGAACAGAACCATTATAACAGATAAAACAACGCCACATAACAAACCTGACATTATACTCACCAATAAAAAGAAGAAATTAACACAACTAATTGAAATATCCATACCCAATACAGCAAATATACACAAGAAAACAGGAGAAAAAATTAAAAAATACATCCAACTGGCTGAGGAAGTCAAGGACATGTGGCATCAGGATAAAGTTGACATTATACCAATTATACTTTCAACTACAGGAGTCATACCACGCAATATCCACCAGTACATCAATGCAATACAGCTACATCCAAAATTATATATACAACTTCAGAAATCCGTAATTATTGATACATGTTCAATTACCCGAAAGTTCCTAAACGCAATGTAACATATACCGTACAGTTAAAAGGAAGTGACGCTTGATCAAGGTCCGCGTCACTTTCATTCCGAACCAGACCTAAGGTCTGAGAAAGGAAAGATAATAATAATAATAATAATAATAATAATAATAACATATTATATCGTCGCAAAATATGGATAGTACCGATATCGCTGCTGGGCAAGTATCGATTAAATATATCGCTCACTTTGATTTCAAATTCAAATGGCTCTAAGCAGCATGGGACTTAACATCTGACGTCATCAGTCCCCTAGACTTAGAACTACTTAAACATAACCTAATCTGAGGACATCACACACATCCATGCCCGAGGCAGGATTCGAACCTGCGACCGCAGTAGCAGCGCGGCTCCGGACTGAAGGGTCTAGAACCGCTCGGCCATAGCTGCTGGCTCACTTTGATTTGATATATCGATATTTCGACATATAGCTTTCCAATATCCCAAGCCTATTTGGTGGTTTTTCTGAGAGGAACAGTGACAAGTATCCAGTCAGAACTGTTTCTCTTGCCCGAGTTTTTGCTTGTGAAACGCCAGACTAGGTTAAATAGTTAATTCTGCTTTTAGTAAGTAACGAAGTTTTGTCACCTACTTTTTTGTTCACAGTCATATGATTAATTTTTGTTCTGGTTTAGGTTCTTTCCTTTCGTTGTTTACGTCTTGCATGAGGAAACCTATTTTGATAATCGTTTTCTCAAATTACTATGAAGTAAGTATCTCGCACGAAAACATTTATTTGAAACTGTGTTTAATCATAGTATGCTGAATTTATCTCTTCACGTCGTTGAAGATAATACCGTAACAAAATCCTGCTTCCCAGATTAATATTTTATTTAGGTTTTTTTAAACATTTATCACAGGTGCCCCGTCTCAGCTGTACGTTTGACTAAATTTTGGGATCCATTCGTGTATTCTGTTGCACAAACATCGACGTATGAGTGTATCTAGACACTCCAGTTTACACTTTCCATTGAGATAAAATTTACCCAAAGTTTCAACTTTCACTCACCTAGAAGATATAGTCTGATGAAATTGGACGAATGTCTTTCAAACACCATGCGCTATTGCTCTATTGCTTTGGGGGGGGACCCGCTTAGTCAAATACTTCAGCTTCTCCAGACGTGTTGAAAGAAGTGTACCGCCAATGTCCGATTCGAACTGGGACAAAATTTCGGCGAGCAGCCCTTTCATTATAGTCAGTTGCACTGATGAACTGACCTTGCGTTGCAGATGACTTAGGCCTACATCCCCCCCCCCCCCCCTCTGCGCATACGACACAGCATTGTTTAATAGGAGCCTGGAACAATAAGAAGACTTCAACACATCTGGATCTAACAGAAAGCTGGTGTAGGAAAAATAAAACGAAACAATTCAGACAAGACTACTATCTTCTACTTCACCAGAAGGCATTCATGTACAAGAGCTTCCACGGAAACATGAAGTGAAATATGTAAGCTCACTTTCCACCAGAATATGAAGGATAAGAAAATACGAACGATTGGACTAGCTGAAGCGCTCATTTCCTCCTTTTTATGAACGCAAATCGAGAGGGCGTTCAATACGTAATGCAATACATTTTTTTCCCGTCCAGTTACGGCAGAAAAACTGCAAAATTTATTGTGGGACATCGTGGAATATTCCCGCTTCGATCCCTATAGTTTCATGAAGTTTGAATAGGTGGCGGAAGAATAACAGCCTTCAAAATGGCGTCTATAACAGAGCTGCGTTGAAGCAGAGAGCTGTCATTGAGTGTCTTTCGGAGGAAAAACAGAGCGTCGCACATATTCATAGGCGCTTGCAGAATGTCTACGGAGACTCCTAGCAGTGAACAAAACCACGGTGAGTCGTTGTGAGAGTCATAAAACTGCTACGGGAGCAAAGGGAACTTCACAGCAAACATAAACATAGCCAAAGCCTTGCAAACATACAAAAATTACACGAAGCGAAATGTAGTGTGAGGAGGGCTATGCGAGAGGCGTTCAACGAATTCGAAAGTAAAGTTCTGTGTACTGACTTGGCAGAAAATCCTAAGAAATTTTGGTCTTGCGTCAAAGCGGTAGGTGGATCAAAACAAAATGTCCAGACACTCTGTGGCCAAAATGCTACTGAAACAGAGGATGACAGACTAAAGGCCGAAATACTACATGTCTTTTTCCAAAGCTGTTTCACAGAGGAAGACTGCACTGTAGTTCCTTCTCTAGATTGTCGCATAGATGACAAAATGGTAGATATCGAAACAGTGACAGAGGGATAGAAAAACAATTAAAATCGCTCAAAAGAGGAAAGCCGCTGGACCTGATGGGATACAAGTTCGATTTTACTCAAAGTTCGCGAAGGAACTTGCCCCTTTCTTGCAACGGTGTACCGTAGGTCTCTAGAAGAGTGTAGCGTTCCAAAAGATTGGAAAAGGGCGGAGTTCATCCCCGTTTTCAAGAAGGGACGTCGAACAGATGTGCAGAACTATAGACCTATATCTCTGATGTCGATCAGCTATAGAATTTTGGAATACATATTATGTTCGAGTATAATGACCTTCCTGGAGACTAGAAATCTACTCTGTAGGAATCAGCATGGGTTTAGAAAAAGACGATCGGGTGAAACCCAGTTCGCGCTATTCGTCCACGAGACTCAGAGGGCCATAGACACGGGTTCCCAGGTAGATGCCGTGTTTCTTGACTTCCGCAAGGCGTTTGATACAGTTCCCCATAGTCGTTTAATGACCAAAGTAAGAGCATATGGACTATCAGACCAATTGTGTGATTGGATTGAAGAGTTCCTAGATAACAGAACGCAGCATGTCATTCTCAATGGAGAGAAGTCTTCCGAAGTAAGGGTGATTTTAGGTGTGTTGCAGGGGAGTGTCGTAGGACCGTTGCTATTCACAATATACATAAATGACCTTGTGGATAACATCGGAAGTTCACTGAGGCTTTTTGCGGATGATGCTGTAATATATCGAGAGGTTGTAACGACGGAAAATTGTACTGAAATGCAGGAGGATCTTCAACGAATTGACGCATGGTGCAGAGAATGGCAACTGAATCTCAATGTAGAAAAGTGTAATGTGCTGCGAATACATAGAAAGGAAGATCCTTTATCATTTAGCTACAATATAGCAGGTCAGCAACTGGAAGCAGGTAATTTCATAAATTATCTGGGAGTAGGTATTAGGAGTGATTTAAAATGGAATGACCATATGAAATTAATCGTCGGTAAAGCAGATGCAAGACTGAGATTCATTGGAAGAATCCTAAGGACATGCAGTCCGAAAACAAAGGAAGTAGGGTACAGTACACTTGTTCGCCCCCTGCTTGAATACTGCTTACCGCTGTGGGATCAGTACCAGATAGGGTTGATAGAAGAGGTAGAGAAGATCCAACGGAAAGCAGCGCTCCTCGCTACAGGATCATTTAGTAATCGCGAAAGCGTTACGGAGATTACAGATAAAATCCAGTGGAAGAGTCTGCAAGAGGGACGCTCAGTAGCTCGGTACGGGCTTTTGATGAAGTTTCGAGAACATACCTTCTCCAAGGAGTCAAGCAGTATATTGCTCCCTCCTACGTATATCTCGCGAAGAGACCATGAGGATAAAATCAGAGAGATTACAGCTTACAAGGAAGCATACCGAAAATCTTTCTTTCCACGAACTATACGAGACTGGAATAGAAGGGAGAACCGCCATACACCATCAGGGGGCTTGCGGAGTGTGGATGTAGATGTAGATGTAGAGGCGTCTGTCATCATCGCAACAAGATCGTGCAGACTTGTCAAATCTTCTGCATGCCGGCCGATCGCACACAGCTGTGATTCCTACAGTGTTAGACTTCAAGTTTTCGTCACAACAAAAATACAAACGAACGTCTTCTCCATGGCAACACAAGCCGTCACACAAGCCCTAACACATGACTGCGCACCCGAAAGGAGCTCACAAGACTTCATTGGTGCCGGCCGGTGTGGCCGCGCGGTTTAGACGCTTCAGTTGGAACCGCGTGACCGCTACGGTCGTAGGTTCGAATCCTGCCTCGGGCATGGATGTGTGTGATGTCCTTAGGTTAGTTAGGTTTAATTAGTTCTAAGTTCTAGGCGACTGATGACCTCAGAAGTTAAGTCGCATAGTGCTCAGAACCATTTGAACCATTTTTGAACTTCATTGGACTGTTGTTCCTAATCCATCCTATAACCCGGATCTCGCACCTTCTGAATTCCATCTGACCTAGTGAAAGAAGCACTCTGAGTGATGTGTTGGTAAATGTGCCAACACCTTGTAGATAGAGGAGTCCGAAATGGAAGCTATCTAACGCAGACGGGCGTGAATTCTGGAACAGGATAAGTATTGAATGCTAATAAGAAAAGTATGCAGCTCCTCGTATACTTATCTTTTATTCTTTGATGTGAATACAGCATTCTTGATGAGACATTTCATACGATAGCTATCAAACTATGTAAGGCTAATGGCGCCTTGCTAGGTCGTAGCCATGAACTTAGCTGAAGGCTATTCTAACTATCTCTCGGCAAATGAGAGAAAGGCTTCGTAAGTGTAGTCGCTAGCAAAGTCGTCGTACAACTGGGGCGAGTGCTATTCCGTATCTCGAGACCTGCCTTGTGGTGGCGCTCGGTCTGCGATCACACAGTGGCGACACGCGGGTCCGACATGTACTAAATGGACCGCGGCCGATTTAAGCTACCACCTAGCAAGTGTGGTGTCTGGCGGTAACACCACACTGAGGCTAGCAGTACGTGGATGATGGGGAGGTTATTGTTGCTCAAGATGTTGCTTCCGACGTTGACCAGGGCAGTGGCACTATGCAGGCATACAGGTCCTCCCAGTTAGGTGGCGTAAGGCTATTATACTGAAAGGAGATTATGATTTTGTAGCCCAAAGAGTGGGGAATAATATGGTGTGTTGGAATCCTGAATAAATCCAACCTGATTTTAAAAACAGTGTGGCATTGCTTATTGAACGCCCTCGTAATAAAAGAAATAAAGCAGTCATTACTTCAAATTTCCATCCTACCAACAATCACGTACGACAGCACTGTCGGCGACAGCAAGAAACCTCTACCACCTACAAATTTTATAAAATAAGTTTTTAATGTGAATTTTGCATGCTCCTCCGTAGACCAAAATATAGGTTTCTAAAACAAAAGCAGGTGGATAAGCAGAAATTCAAAGTCCAGCAGTATCAGATAGGAGAGGGACAAAAGCTGCTGGGATATGTTACAAACATTAGGATCATTTTGGAAGCCGCCATTTTGAATGCAACAGTCAGGTTTTGAATAGAAAGAGGGTTATGTGACGCACCAAGAAAACAGAGAATTGTATAACAGGTACAGAAAGGGCTTCAGACTCAAAGGGTGTAGGGTGAACACTAAACATGGGTAGACCCATCAAAAACTGGTGCTGTAGCTGTAAATTCTCGTAGCTGCGCAGGGAAAGAACCTCAACGCCAAACGCTAATAGAAAGCACCGAAGCTCCAATTGTTATGGGTACTGAAAGCTGGTTAAAGCCGGAGATAAGTTCAGCCGAAATTTTTATAAAGGATCTAACGGTGTTCATAAAGTATACTTACATAATTTGGTAGTAACGTGGGTGTTGCTATTAGTTGTACTTTACCTTGTACCGAAATTGCAGCAGGAGTTTCTGTGAGTTAGTAGGGTAGAGGTTATACTTGATAACCGCAATAAATTAAGAACTGGTACCTTTTAGCGTCCCCCTCCACCGACTCAGATCGTACAGTTCACAGAAAACAAGAATCTCGTTTCAAATAGCTATCCAACTCATGCAATTATAGCTGGTGGTGACGTGAATCTCCTGTAGATACGCTTGTTTAAAGCAAAATAAATGTACTTAAAAAAGCAGGAAACATAAATGCCTTCCTAAGAGATAGGCTCCACTCCTTCCAAACTACCTACGAGGGCAGTTCAATAAGTAATGCAACACATTTTTTTTTCTGAAACAGGGGTTGTTTTATTCAGCATTGAAATACATCAGGTTATTCCCCAATCTTTTAGCTACACAACACTATTTTTCAACGTAATCTCCATTCAATGCTACAGCCTTACGCCACCTTGAAATGAGGGCCTGTATGCCTGCACGGTACCATTCCACTGGTCGATGTCGGAGCCAACGTCGTACTGCATCAATAACTTCATCATCCGCGTAGTGCCTCCCACGGATTGCGTCCTTCATTGGGCCAAACATATGGAAATCCGACGGTGCGAGATCGGGGCTGTAGGGTGCATGAGGAAGAACAGTCCACTGAAGTTTTGTGAGCTCCTCTCGGGTGCGAAGACTTGTGTGAGGTCTTGCGTTGTCATGAAGAAGGAGAAGTTCGTTCAGATTTTTGTGCCTACGAACATGCTGAAGTCGTTTCTTCAATTTGTGAAGAGTAGCGCAATACACTTCAGAGTTGATCGTTTGACCATGGGGAAGGACATCGAACAGAATAACCCCTTCAGCGTCCCAGAAGACTGTAACCATGACTTTACCGGCTGAGGGTATGGCTTTAAACTTTTTCTTGGTAGGGGAGTGGGTGTGGCGCCACTCCATTGAATGCCGTTTTGTTTCAGGTTCGAAGTGATGAACCCATGTTTCATCGCCTGTAACAATCTTTGACAAGAAATTGTCACCCTCAGCCACATGACGAGCAAGCAATTCCGCACAGATGGTTCTCCTTTGCTCTTTATGGTGTTCGGTTAGACAACGAGGGACCCAGCGGGAACAAACCTTTGAATATCCCAACTGGTGAACAATTGTGACAGCACTACCAACAGAGATGTCAAGTTGAGCACTGAGTTGTTTGATGGTGATCCGTCGATCATCTCGAACGAGTGTGTTCGCACGCTCCGCCATTGCAGGAGTCACAGCTGTGCACGGCCGGCCCGCACGCGGGAGATCAGACAGTCTTGCTTGACCTTGCGGCGATGATGACACACGCTTTGCCCAACGACTCACCGTGCTTTTGTCCACTGCCAGATCACTGTAGACATTCTGCAAGCGCCTATGAATATCTGAGATGCCCTGGTTTTCCACCAAAAGAAACTCGATCACTGCCCGTTGTTTGCAACGCACATCCGTTACAGACGCCATTTTAACAGCTCCGTACAGCGCTGCCACCTGTCGGAAGTCAATGAAACTATACGAGACGAAGCGGGAATGTTTGAAAATATTCCACAAGAAATTTCCGGTTTTTTCAACCAAAATTGGCCGAGAAAAAAAATGTGTTGCATTACTTATTGAACTGCCCTCGTACGTAAGTGTAGAGCTGAAGTGGTTCATGTTTTCGGTTACTGGGGAAGTACTGGTGCTAAACTGTGTTCGCGTTGACCCTGTGTCCATAATCATGTTGTACAAAAGGAGATGATGTCTTTACAATATAACGACGGCTTTGGAACAATTGTTTTATTAATCACCATTGCAGGATGTAATTTTAGATGTTTTACTTCTGAGGAATGTATATTTATATATACCGAAACCATGATCAAGAATTTTAATAAATGTTTATCCTGCAACTGTTTTGGCTGTCATCATTTACCTTGAAAAATTTCAACAGTTGCTTGTTTCAGCCATGTTTAAAATCTTGAACCTTTTATTTAGCTGGCTGTATTTGCGTTCGCTGTATTGCAGTAATTGAGTAACGAAGATTTTTGAGAGGTAAGTGATTCATGAAAGGTAGAGATCATTGTTAGTCAGGGCCATTCTCTTGTGGGGATTATTGAAAGTCAGATTGCGCTGCGCTAAAAATATTGTGTGTCAGTTTAGTGTTGATCAGAATAAGTAAAGAGAGAAGTGTCTGAGTACGTTCAGTTTTGCTCAGCTGTTTGAAAATCAAATAACGTAAGAGGTTTACCAGCATAGTAAATCATAAATTTTCTAAGGTGACGTTTCGAAGTCACATTCGTAGTTTTAGCAGAGTTGAAAGGAAATGAAATGTCCTGTGGCTAGGGCCTTCCATCGGGTAGACCGGTCGCCTGGTGCAAGTGTTTTTAGTTGACGCCACTTCGGCGACTTGCGTGTCGATGGGGATGAGGACAACACAACACCTAGTCCCTGAGCGGAGAAAATCTCCAACCCAGCCGGGAATCGAACCATTTTGTTTTATATTGTTCATTGTATTTGTTCGGGGCGGACGTGCCATGACACCCGTTCAGGTTCTTCGTTAATCCGTTCGCTCAGTTTTTTTAATTATTATTACAGAGGGTAGTTAACCCTCTGACCGAACACGCTGAGCTGCTGTACTGGCACCATTCAGCTATCGGGGCGGACTTAGCTGAGTTGTTCTGCGAAGACACTAAACATTGTTAATACTATATCAATCGCTACTGGTAAAACCAAAATTTCTGAAACCTTGTGTGGTTTCTTATGTTTAGCTATCTTGTGCGAAATGTGGTAAGTGGCTAAATGGGCCTCAGAAGTCACATTCGTTGTTTTAGTAAAGTTCTTCTGTGTAGACAATAAAACATTCAGTTTCTTGACAAAAAATTGTTTTGGTTTTTACGTTAATTCAGGTCGTTTTTGTTTCAAGATGTCTCTCTAACTTGTTAGGCATCATGCTGTCAACAGCTAAAACAGTTAAAGGTATTACACACTGCGGACGTTCTTCGACACTGATTGTGGTTTTCGTGAAGCCCAACGATAAATAGTTCATGCCTTCCCATTTTCGCCTTTCGAGTATCTCCCTCCGATCCTCCAGCTGATGTCCGCAGCTCGTGGTCGTGCGGTAGCGTTCTCGCTTCCCACGCCAGGGTTCCCGGGTTCGATTCCCGGCGGGGCCAGGGATTTTCTCTGCCTCGTGATGACTGGGTGTTGTTTGATGTCCTTAGGTTAGTTAGGTTTAAGTAGTTCTAAGTTCTAGGGGACTGATGACCTCAGATAAGTCCCATAGTGCTCAGAGCCATTTGAACCTCCAGCTGACGGACCACTGATGTCTTCATGTCTGTCACTAATCAGGATCTGCTTTATACGGCAGACAAATCTTCCGCGCGAAGTCCGAAAGACCATAAGGAGGCTTTGAGATGCATGAGACGAGGCTTGCGCTGCGCGCTTTAGTTCAGGATACGATCATAGTGCAGCAGACAGCGGACTATTCCGCCAACGGTCGACGTCTGCCAGCTCGCCGACGATGCCGAAAGTGTGACGGCGGTTTCATAGCCGTCGCCCGTGTCTGGTGTTAACACCGACGTCGGGCGAAATTCAGTCCAGATCAATTGCGTCTTTTGTTCGAAGGAAAAGATAAGTTGTTTGTTACTAAGAACTTTTTTTTTAATATACCACGCCCCCCCTGCATGCCTTCGAGCAACCCCTGGGGTCGCGCCTAACGGTTTGAGAACCAATGCTGTAGAGGGTAAAACTACAAGGGAACGCAGGTTGCAAATATATCCAACAACTAAATGAGGACGCAGGGTGGCGCAGCTGCTACTCTGAAATATAGAGGTTGGCATAAGACATCACCGAAAAAAAACATGGCCAAGAGGCCAACTATAGAGGTGTGTGTGTGTCTTGGTGATGCTCTACACTGAGTTTCGTCAAGGAGTGTCCAACTTCGTCTACAATTCTACGTATCGTGGAACAATGGTTCAAATGGCTCTGAGCACTATGGGACTTAACTTCTAAGGTCATCAGTCCCCTAAAACTACTTAAACCTAACTAACCTAAGGACATCACACACATCCATGCCCGAGGCAGGATTCGAACCTGCGACCGTAGCGGTCGCGCGGTTCCAGACTGTAGCGCCTAGAACCGCTCGGCCACCCAGACCGGCCATTGTGGAACATTTGGATAGCTTACACGAATTTGATATACGCAGCACAGAGACCAATACATTTGTTCCCTTAAAATAAGTGAATTACGTTATTACTGTAGGTCATTAGACCTATATGAAACGAAATAATCATTTTGCTTGACCCTTTCCTTGTCACTGAGAACTATCATAATTTAATGCTGGAACTTCTGTCGTAAAATAAATCTAAATAGACGTGTAAGACGTAACGATGGATCCAATAATGGTTGACGTCTCTAAGCTATAATGAGTGGATAGTTAATGATAGCTAATTATTATTTTCGATTTTATTGTAGTTTCACCTGTACTATCTACTTTTAGTGAGTTCCCAGTTTCTGATAACGAGGAATATTACTTGCGTTTAGTTTTTTAGGATAAAAAACAAATAAACGTTACTCTGCATGGTATACAAGGCAGTCCTCATGGAGAAGGAAGCAGCAGGAAGGAACGTAAACGACGAGTAAAAACAAACCCTGGGTTGCTGACGTGCAGAGGGACGCATGTCAAACAGGCGCCCCATCGAACTGAGTGAGTGATGTTTCCAGTGTGTCAGGACCGTGCCTCGCAGCGCGTTTGTTGGGTCGCGCTGGGTTGCTTTCTCGTCAGTAAACTCAGCTGGTGCGTGGGAGCTCCATTCACGCTTGAAGAAGCAACAGGCAAAAGTGGTGGTACCCAGGACTTGCTCACGCTGCTTTCGCAGGTTCTATTTTCTCCTCTAAAATTGCTAGAGAGCGGTGCAGTACATAACATCACGGGTCCTGACTATGAAAAGCTCCATTCTGGAACCATACCAACTATTAAACATTAAAAATAAATAAAACAGCAGGTAATCTGAACATGAGCTTAGCTGATTGTTGCAGAAGTCTGGCACATTTACTATTTATTAGTCACAGCTGTCAGAAATACACAGTCTTGCGTGCGGCAGCTGTAGTAAGGACAGGTGACTCTCTTGGAAACCCTCAAGATCAACATATATTTAATACACAGTCCACACTTAATTTTAAATGGTCAAGCTCGTTCAGAACTTTTCCTTCCTGAACTTCATATGATCCTTTGTCTACACTTCTCGAATTATCTGGTCCGACATACTCGTCATTTACTTTTGTGTTCATTTTAATGTTATTTTCATTGCATTCTAAGCTGCTTAAATTTCCGCTGATTTACTGTACATATATATTTTCTTCATTTATGTGTAATTCATTTAATTCTTTCTGTTCGTATAAACCTATTTTTATTCTATAAACCTATGTGTCATATTCATGCATTTCTTAGACATTTAGGTGCTTTATTTGAAACTATCTTAGCACCCTGTAATGTCTCTTGCAGCGGTCTCTCCGCGATATTTTCAGAAATTTTATAAATTATATAACTCAGTACATATCTCGAAATATCTCTTCTTATCTTACCGGTTCATAAACTTTAATATACGATGATTATCAATGCAAAGTAGTTTCAAGCCCTATTATTCCGTGGAGCGTGCATTTACTCCATGGAATAGCTTCTCTGCTATCTATGTTTTGTCTTATGAAAAGAATGAAGGAGATCTTGCGGATTAGCCGTGAAAGAACAAAGCTGGATATGTATGTATTGTTGAGCTAGTCGCCATCTTGATGAGATTCTGTATGAGAAGGAATTTAATACATGAACTAAACTAAAGTAAGTGTGTTCGCGTATTATTTAACTATTTATTATTGACAGTGTCTGCTTATTACGCTGTGTTGCACGGGATCAGTGGGGAACGTCTGATTTGCACTGGACGAACCTGCCGTTTTGTATGCTCAAGATATCCAGTTTATTGCTTTCAATAAATAGGCTAACACGGTCTTACCAGCAGATCTCCGGTCTTCCCCATGTGATCACCGAAAGTTAATAATTATTACAAATGCTTTCAGGAGATCGACTGACAATTTTCGTCGCACCGAGACTTCGAAATTGCTTCACTGCCTTATGGAATTTAAGTTAAGCTCAATTTACTCAGGATAGAACAGTATTGAACTGTGTGAATGTGATAAGCCTGCTTTGTGAATGAAAATTCCCTTAATATCCGCATGGTTTTTACTATCCTGATCAGTGAAGCTAAATCAGGCCGGTGTGAGAGAGGTTTTTTAAATTTTAGATCCCACAAAATAAATAAATAAATAAATAAAACCTGTTGCTTCGCTTGCGTAGTCTGTATGGTCTGCACAGATGTTTTTTACTTTTTGTTTTTCTTTACTCAAATTATTATGTTGTTCACAAACTGCAACACCTTCTAACCTTTGCAAATTAAGGCAACAGAAGCGTGGTCTTTTCCGCATGTACTTCTGACCAAAAAGCGATTCTGGTAGCTGGAGTCCAACGTTTTTGTTAGTCATGCCTTTTGCGTTCTTGCAGTGATATTTCCGCAGGAACTTTAATTCCCTAATACGTATTTCTTAATATCTAACCGAAAACTGAAATACTAATTTTCGTATACTTACGAGGGTGGTTTGAAAAGTTCTCGGAATCACCACGAGAGGTCAGCGCTAACGTAACGAGGAGTTGTTCGCGTGATATTCATTGGACTGTTGCCTGTAAACACGTGCCACGTCAGTGCTCTTGGAAGAGAGCTGTGGCGGTGACGTGACTGTTGTTCCCACGTAGTGATTTGCGTAGATGGAAAAAGTCGAGATTCGAGCAGTGATTAAGTACTTCGTAAAGAAAGGTATGATTAGAAAGGACATTCATGCTGATTTCCAGAAAACACTGGAGGACTCTGGTCCTCCATATTCAACTGTTGCCAAGTGGGCAAATGGATTTAAATTTGTGCGGGAGAACTTAGACGATGATCCACGCAGTGATCGGCCAAGATGTGTCACTACTCCTGGAATCATTGCAAAAGTGCACAAAATAGTCATGGAGGATCGCCGATTGAAAGTGCGTGAAATTGCTCACGCTTGCCAGATGTCATATGAAAGGGTATATCACATTTTAACTTAAGAATTAGAAATGAAAAAAAAATTTCTGCAAGATGTGTGCCGCGACTCTTGACGCTGGATCAAAAACGCATGAGAACGGACATATCGGAACAATGTATGGCCCATTTTAGGAGAAACGAACGAGACTTTTTGCGACGGTTTGTGACCACAGATGAAACATGGTTGCACTACTGTACCCCAGAGACAAAACAACAGTCAAAGGAGTGGAAACGCGCTGATTCTCCGCCACCAAAGAAAGCAAAGACAATCCCTTCGGCGGGAAAGGTCATGGCATCAGTGTTCTGGGATGCGAAGGGGATCCTTGTTTGTAGATTATCTCCCCACTGGGCAAACAATTACTGGAGAATACTATGCTAACCTCCTGGACAAGCTGCAACAAAAGATACGCTAAAAAAAGGCCAGGTTTAGCAAGGAAGAAAGTCATCTTCCATCAAGACAATGTGCGCCTGCACACATGTGCCGTCACCATGGCAAAATTACACGAACTAAGGTATGAATTGTTGCCACATCCGTCTTATTCACCTGATACTGCTCCGTCAGACTTCCATCTCTTCCCAAAACTGAAAATTTTTCTTGATGGACGAAGATTCACTTCAAATGAAGAATTAATAGTCAGAGTTGACAAATATTTTGCAGGCCTGGAGGAAAGTCGTTTCCGAGATGGGAACAAGGCACTAGATAACGCTGGACCAAGTGCTTTAATCTACAAAGAGACTACATTGAAAAATAAAAAAAAAGTTCCGGTGATGTAAATACTTTTTTTTCTATTCCATTCCGAGAACTTTTCGAGCCACCCTCGTAGTTTCAAACATTTTGTAATATAACGAAAATTTTCACCCCCTATTTCACTGCCTAAGGGGTCGAATTTCCAAAAACTGTGAAACACGCATATTTTTATTTTTAACAGAGAAGGCAAATACAGATTTTTATAAATTTCGCTTTGAAAATGTTTTCATAACAAAATAATTTCATAAGACTTTTCATCTCCTATTTCACTCCATTAGGTGCTGAATTTCCAAGAACACTGAAACATGTTTTTCTATTTCTAACCGTGAAGTCAAATACCGATTTTAATACATGTTGCCTTAAAATGCTGTAGTATTTCTTTTTAATATGAATTATTTCGTAATAAACTTTCACCCACTGTTTTACCCCCTTAATGGTTGCATTTCCAAAAATAGTATAATACGTATTAATTTTATTTCTGACTGAGAAACCAAATGCCAGTTTTCGTAGTTCTATCTTGAAAATTGCATTAATAGCCACGTATTTTCAAAAAGCCTTTCATCCCCTTTTTCGCCCCCTCTGCAGCGGAGTTTCTGACAATCCCTTCTTGAACTCTATCTACAGTATAAGATCCACACCATCTCCAAATTACAAATTTCTATCCTCAGTAGTTTCGGCTGGGCCGTGATGAGTCATTGATTCAGTCCTTCTCTATTTCACTGCCTTAGAGGTTGAATTTCCAAAAACAGTGAAACACGGGTTTCTTTCATTTCTGACCAAAAAACCAAATAGCAATTTTCATAGACATGTCGAATTATCGGGTCTACTGCCGGAGTTTGTGTCGCTCTGGCACAATATTTCGGCCACGTAACTCGTTGCCTTCTTCAGGGGCTACCTGAGACTGCCATATTGGAGGATCTTGTCCAGTATTTATGCCCAGAGGGCGCTGGGTGCTCTCTCTGCCGTCCGCGCCCGCCTGGCGCTGCTTGTAACGTGTTGTCTATTCGCCGGTGCTCCCTCGGACGTGGACAAGAAGACCCGGAAGTTGCTGAAGGAGACAGGTCCACCTGAACAGGTCATCAAGAAGCTTCATCCCAAAGCATCTGTACCACCCGGACTCTATGGACTCCCCAGGGTCCACAAGGAGGGGATCCCTCTTCGACCTATTGTCAGTAACATCGGCACAGCGACATACCTCACTGCACAATACCTGAAGATGATATTGGCAACATACGTGGGCAAATGTGCACACCACATGCGGAACTCGGAGGACTTCCTACAACGGCTAAGGCAGCTACACACTGTGGACTCTGACATCATGGTCAGTTTCGATGTGGTGTCGCTCTTCACACGACTGCCACTCACCGATTCACTCAATATCATTGGAGAGAAGTTAGATGGTGCCCTGCTCGTCCTGTTCAAGCATGTTCTGACCTCAACATATTTTCTTTACAGGGGTCAATTTTATGAGCAAACAGAAGGAGTGGCAATGGGCAGCCCTCTATCACCATTGGTAGCCAACCTTTTCATGGAAAGGTACGAAGAGGAGGCACTTGCATCAGCCACTTACCAACCCAAGTGCTTTCTTAGGTATGTCGATGACACTTTTGTCATTTGGCCCCATGGCAGGGAGAAGCTAGATGACTTTTTGGAACATCTAAATTCACGCCACCCAAGTATAAAATTTACTTTGGAGCTAGAGAGGGATGGACAGCTCCCATTCTTGGATGTCCTGGTCAAGAGGAAGGCAAATGGCACTCTGGGGCACAGTGTGTATCGTAAGCCCACCCACACTGACTTATACCTTCAAGCCAGTAGATGCCACCACCCGGCACAGAAGAATGGAGTCTTGAAAACATTAGTTCACATGGCTCGGGCTCTGTCGGATACGGAAAGTCTGGCCACAGAGATAGGTCATCTACAGCTGGTGTTCAGCAGAAATCGATACTCCTCCACATACATCCAAAGGGCACTTCGTGCTACCAGCCAACCACAGGGTATAGAAGAGGAGCCAGAGGAGGCGAAGAAGGTGTCATACGTGCCATATGCTGGACCTATTTCTGCAAAGATCAGCAGAATTCTTTCAAAATATGATATAAAGAGTATCTTCTGTCCACCCTCCAAAATTGGGACAATGTTACGGAGCGTGGAGGACGGCCTGGGCCTACGTAAACCACGCATTTACAACATCCCGTGCCAGTGTGGAAAATCATACATTGGCCAGACAGCCAGGACGGTGGACATCAGGTGCAAAGAACACCAGAGGCACACCAGACTCGGACAGGCAACCAAATTTGTCATAGCGGAGCACTGTCTGGAGCTCGGCCACTCAATGGACTACAACAACACCAAAATTGTGACACAGACTCCAAGATTTTGGGACGGTGTTATAAAGGAGGCCACCAAGATAAAGGTCACAGACGACCTAATAAACTGAGACAGCGGTTACCAGCTCAGCTCGGCGTGGACTCCGGCTCTGGAGCTTATCAGGGCCCAACGAAAGGAACCAAGAAACTCCTCAAGAAGTAGTAATACCGCAGGAGCAGCGCCAGGGGGGCGCGGACCGCGACCGCAACTCCCGACGCAGGACGGGCCTCTGACAGCCGCCACGACCGCAGATGATGGACGAGCCGAGCGCGGACGACCGTCGGAGCACCAGGGAAGTGCCAACACCGCAGGAGCAGCGCCAGGCGGGCGTGAACCGCGAACGGAGCGCCCGACGCGAGACGGGCCTCAGACAGCTGCCACAGATGGAGACCAAGTCGGGCGCGGACGTCCGAGAGAGCGCCGGGGAAGAGACTCGAGCCGTGGCAGCCGGAGCGTGTAGGTCGTCTAAGCAGAGCGCTGAGGGGGTCGCAGGCCACCGTTTAGCCCCCTCCGCAGGACAAAGGCAGCAGCGGCCAGCGGACGAGTCGAAGCGTCCAGAGATAGGAGATAGGCCGGGAATCAACGATAGCTGTTGCCGCTAAAACGGTAACATCCAGAAAAGCAATTTTCGTTTAAATCAAAAAAAGCAAAAGTGTCGAATACCGTTTCGTCATGGCAGCGAAACGAATCTAAAGCGATAAAGCCACAGCCCCATTCAACACATAGCGCCGCACGGCAGAGCAGCTCTGCCCCCCTCTATAGGGACAAATCCGTGCCAGGGCCGGCAGCACTGCTCCGTAACTCACGCACGAGTAGATAGGGCTGACCACTCCCGTGGATACCTCCAGGCGTCAAAGCAAGGTGCCAACCAAGCGGGAACTCAGGGCCCCAAGTGCGGCCACACATGCCTAAATATTTAGACTACCGAGCTGACAACACGCCAGCGCACCATCAAAACCAATCCGAGATGACTGGACGACCGACTGGTGACCCCCCCAGCCCCACTGCCATCAGCCCAGCATCCCCAGGTGACATACCATCTGCACAACGGGATCAAAGGAGCCGGACCCCGTCATCGAGAGATACCTCACCGAGCACCTGCTGCAGCACGCCGCCACGAAGACCCAGAGTATCCACCTATGAAATATTCAGCTTGCCACGAGAAACCACACAAAACACCATCGCAACAACCTTCAAACAATTCGCCAGCACAAATATGAAGGCGAACATTGTAAACATCAATGTCAGGAGAGGCCTATCAACAATAATAAAATACGCGTCCGAGGAAGCTGCGCCAATCCTGCAAACCTTCTTCCGCAACCACCTCTCCCCAGCAGTTGAAGTGCAACTGCTCCCACCCAGGGAACCACTACAACGCAGGCAACTGAACAAGCCCTCCCTTAGCGCAGTAATCAAGGGTGTAGAGCAAGAGGTGGATGAGGAAGAAGTAAAACAACAGCTGATCGAGCAGGGATTGAAGGTCCACAAAACCTGGCGAATCACCTCCCGCGAAACTGGTGGGCCAACGATGAAATTCCGCGTACTGACTCACGATCCTGACACCATCGACAGAATGTTAAACGATGGTGTCAAGATCGACTACAAAGTACGAGCGGTAGAACCATCGAACCTCTTGCCCCCCCAGCCGGCGCAATGCGGTCGATGTCTGTCATTCGACCACAAAACGCACGGCTGCGTGGCCAAGCCAAAATGCCCACAGTGTAGCGGCGAACATACGCTCTCAAGGTGTAACGCGCCTCCACACAACACAAAATGCGCGAACTGCGGAGAAACCCACTCTGCACTATCACTGAAATGCCAGAGCCGACCGAAAGAAGCGGTTAAGACCTATGCACAGGCCGTCATAAAAACGATTGACGAACCTGCCCCACGCCCCCAAACAACAGCAGAACTGAAAGAAGAGGCAGTCATGAAGGAAGACTTCATCCGCACACTTACTACCGTCCTGCTCAACGTCTTCCAAGACAGGAAACACGAAATCAAGACTGTCCTACGCCAAACTATTAGACAACTCCTAAACAAAGATCTGGAAGTGACACAAAGCAACAACAGGGTCCACGTCACAATTACAGACACGACGTAAACAACTCCTCCACCCCTCCCCCCCTACAACGGTCAGAAGCACGATGGCGGGACCGATAGAGAACGACAGCGCCAACATCATGTCTGTGAATCTCCAAGGGCTACGAAACAGAAAACATACACTTATGCACAGCATGCATCAACACAAGATACATATCCTTGGCGTGGCCGAAACATGGCTACGCCCACAACAATACTGCAAACTAAGCAGATACACCTGCCACTCCAAAAACAGACCCGACGGCAGGGGGGGCGTAGCAATATACACAGATAGCAACATCCCAGTTATAGAGGTGCAATTACAGGATACGGAAGCTGTTGTGGTGCAAATTAGGACACAACAAAGATGCAAGCTGACTGTCGCATGTTTGTACAATCCACCCGGACACCCCATCCCACAAGACTTCTTGCAGTACTTGATGACGACCTACAACAAATTCATCCTGCTGACCGACCTGAACGCACGCCACACGCAACTAGGCTGCACAGCAACGAACGACAATGGACGAGCACTCTTTGACATACTAACAACCGACCCGATATCCAGACTTGCATTCGACCAACCTACGTTCATCGGACACCGCGGCTCCTCCACCCCAGACCATATCCTCCATAGCCCGATCCTAACCAATAACCTCTCCAATCCCTCCCTAGGAGACCCCATAACCAGCGACCATCTCCCCATCATATTCGCCACAACCGCTATAAACCCACCACCGCCTCACCCCACACAACGCAACATCCGCCTATACGCAAAAGCCGACTGGAGGAAATTCAAAACCATCATACAAGACGAACTAGCGATGCCAACTACCCTGACAGACAACGCCGACCTGGAATACCTAAACGAACGACTAGAAACCACCTTCACAACAGCAATAGACGAGGCAATCCCACAAAAGACGATAGAGAACTGGAGGCCCACCATTCCGGCGGAGGCGCTAGCGATCCTAAGGCGGAAAAGGCAACTACAGCGCGAAATTAGACGTACAAATAACCCAGTCTTAAGACGGCAGTGGAACCGACTAAAAGCACAAGCGAAACGCATGATCTCCCAGCACAAACAAAACGAGTGGGACGACACCTGCCGCCAACTCAACTACAAAGAAGGCAGAAAATTCTGGAACAAATTCAAGACGCTGACTGGACAAAAGAAACCCCCCCAACCAGACACTAATAGTAGACAACGAACCAATCACAGACCCTAAAACACAAGCAGACACATTCCAGAACGCCCTCCGAATCATCCACTCCTTCCCAACAGACGCCAAGTTCGACAATGACTTCTACCGACACGTAGAGAACCAACTCCCTGACCTACTAAGTCCAACAGCAGAAACAGAAGACACCTCCGAACTGACCAAACCTATAACAGACGCTGAAATCACCAACGCAATACGGACCGGACGAAACTCAGCCCCAGGACAAAACAACATCAAACGTATCCACCTGCAGAACGCCCCCCCCCCCCCCCCTCCCTGCCTTAACCCCAATCCTCTCACTGATGTTCAACTACTGCCTAACGACAGAAACAATCCCGACCGCGTGGAAGACAAGCAAGACCATAATGATCCCCAAACCCGACAAACCACGAACGGACCCCCTCTCCTACCGACCTATCTCACTACTGGACGTTATAGGAAAAACTTATGAACGTATACTGACCGACAGACTGCGAAAATATGTGGACAGCAAACAACTACTCCCCCTACTCCAAGCCGGCTTCCGCCCCAACCACTCCACCATAGACCCACTTCTCAAACTGACATGTGACATCACCCAGGGCTTCAACAGATCGCACTGTACGCTAGCCATATTCCTGGACATCGAGCGCGCCTTCGACCGTCTATGGCACAATGGGCTCCTGTTGAAACTGCTCAAACTCGGCATTCCACCGAAATTCGTACGCCTCATAAAAACCCAAATCACCGGACGACACAGCAGAGTACATGTGCAAGACGCCACCTCCCCGAACCATTCACCCCAGAGGCAGGAGTCCCGCAAGGTGCAATATCATCCCCGCTTCTGCACGCGCTATACACACACGACATACCGAACCCAACAGACCAACACGAAAAAATCGCACTATATGCAGATGACACTGCATATTGGTGCACAGGACTCAGAACTGACGTAATACAAAGAAAAGCTGCAAAATACCTGACCAAACTAGAGACATGGATGACTAAATGGAGAATCCGACCTAACCCGACCAAAACACAACTAGTCCTATTCCAACACCGCAACCTGACGAGAAAACGACAGCAAAAACAAGAAGACATAACACTCCGACTATGGAACGAACCCCTACAACTGACTGACAACGCGAGATACCTCGGTGTCTACCTAGACAAACACCTCAACTACCAAGCCCACCTGCAATACCTGCTCAACAAAACGAGGAAACGACAACAGTTAAACCGACAAGTGCAAGGACGACTGTATGGCTGCTCCACCAGGACAGCCATACACACATACAAGACATACATACAATCAATATACGAATACGCCGCTGCACCACTGGGCGGAATACCAAAGACAATAGCAAACAGACTGTGCTCGACAGAACGCCGACTACTACGCAGCATAGTAAAACTACCATGCCGCACCCCTAGCGACGAAGTATACGAGACGACAGAAATAACCCCACTGCAAACAAGACTGACAAAACTCAGGGCAAGATACGGCTCACACATCCTACACAAACGACCCGATATGGAAGACATTCTGATGACCAAGCCACGCACAGCAAGACGCCCGAAAAAGAAATACATTTACCCGGCGCGTACAGTAGCACAAAATACACAACTGAGTTCCCCGACTTAGCACCCACAATGACACAACTGACAGGAGGCAAAACCACCCCACCCCACTCCACCTAGACGAAAGACAATAACACAGCAACAAATGACCTAGTGCACCACGACAGCCCCTCACACTCAACACACAACACACCCCATAACACAAAGCACAATAACACGATAACATTAAGGAAATCATAGACTAGATAAGAACTATTGTTAACAAAAAAACAGCTCCAAGTACCACCAAAGGGAAAGGAGAATATGTAAAACTAGATATAAGGCAAAAAACATTGTAGCAACCAGCTCCAAGTACTGCAAAGCAGGAAAGGAGAACTTGTAAACACTAGTATTAAGATTAGTCTAAGCTAGAATATATAATCCAAAACACCACTGCCCCACAACATATTCCATCACGTAAAAGTATTACAGAGGAAAAAATAAGTGTAAAACCTGTAAAAAATCCCTCATTAGGTTAATGTGTCACTTCCAGTTATAAACTAGATTCAATTAACTAAACAATTAGTTTTGTTAAGTTAGTTATATTGTTAAACATGTTCAGTTAAGGCATAACTAAATCAATCACCATCACGTTTCCGACTTTGATAAAGGTCGCATTCTATCCAATCGCGATTGCGGTTTATCGTATCGCGACATTGCTGCTCGCGTTGGTCGAGATCCAATGACTGTTAGCAGAACATGGAATCGGTGGGTTCAGGAAGGTGATACGGAACGCCGTGCTGGATCCCAACAGCCTCAAATCACTAGCAGTCGAGATGACAGGCATCTTATCCTCATGGCTGTAAAGGATCGTGCAGCCACGTCTCGATCCCTGAGTCAACACATGGGGACGTTTGCAAGACAACAACCATCTGCACGAACAGTTCGACGACGTTTGCAGCAGCATGGACTATCAGCTCGGAGACCATGGCTGCGGTTACCCTAGACGCTGCATCACAGACAGAAGCGCCTGCGATGGTGAACCTGGGTGCACGAATGGCAAAACGTCATTTTTTCGGATGAATCTAGGTTCTGTTTACAGCATCATGATGGTCGCATCCGTGTTTGGCGACATCGCGGTGAACGCACATTGGAAGCGTGTATTCGTCATCGCCATACTGGCGTATCACCCAGCGTGATGGTATGGGGTGCCATTGGTTACACGTCTCGGTCACCTCTTGTTCGCACTGACGGCACTTTGAACAGTGGACGTTACATTTCAGATGTGTTACGACCAGTGGCTCTACCCTTCATTCGATCCCTGCGAAACCCTACATTTCAGCAGGATAATGCACGACCGCTTGTTGCAGGTCCTGTACGGGCCTTTCTGGATACAGAAAATGTTCGACTGCTGCCCTGGCCAGCGCCTTCTCCAGATCTCTCACCAATTGAAAACGTCTGGTCAATGGTGGTCGAGCAACTGGCTCGTCACAATACGCCAGTCACTACTCTTGATGAACTGTGGTATCGTGTTGAAGCTGCATGGGCAGCTGTACCTGTACACGCCATCCAAGCTCTGTTTGACTCAATGCCCAGGCGTATCAAGGCCGTTATTACGGTTAGAGGTGGTTGTTCTGGGTACTGATTTCTCAGGATCTATGCACCCAAACTGCGTGAAAATGAAATCACATGTCAGTTCTAGTATAATATTTTTGTCCAATGAATACCCGTTTATCATCTGCATTTGTTCTTGGTGTAGCAATTTTAATGGCCAGTAGTGTAATAGCATGTAATCAGATATATAAGAAAAATGGAAATAAATAAAATAAAAATTGTACCCTATGGCTGATAAAGGGCAAACAGACAAGCCCTAAAACAGCCCGCCTTCTCCCCTGAGGAGAAGGAATACGGCACCTGAAGAAAGCAACGAGTTACGTGGCCGAGCCCGCATCTCGTGGTCGTGCGGTAGCGTTCTCGCTTCCCACGCCCGGGTTCCCGGGTTCGATTCCGGGCGGGGTCAGGGATTTTCTCTGCCTCGTGATGGCTGGGTGTTGTGTGCTGTCCTTAGGTTAGTTAGGTTTAAGTAGTTCTAAGTTCTAGGGGACTGATGACCATAGATGTTAAGTCCCATAGTGCTCAGAGCCATTTGAACCATTTTTTTTTTTACGTGGCCGAAATATTGTGCCAGAGCGACACAAACACCCGGCAGTAGACCCGCTTATTCGACATGTCAAGATCTCGCCAGGAAAGCCTGAAGAGTTACAATTTTCATAGATTTAGCTTTAAAATGCTTTCACAATGAAATATTTTCATAAAACATCTCACCCCCTGTTTCACCCCTTTAGGAGTTGAATTTCCAAAAAAAAGTGAAATGTGGTTTTTTTTATATGAAGAAGCTAAATCCAAATTTCCACAGAGTTACCTTCGAGAATGCTTCAGTAACGTAATATTTCCACAAAGAATTTCATCCCTACTTCACCCCCTTATTGGTTGAATTGCAAAACAGTATCACAGGTATTTTTTATTTGTAACGGAGAAGGCAAATCTAAATTTTCATAGATTTAGCTTTGAAAATGCCTTTATAAAGAAATATTTCATAAAACATTTCATCTCCAAAAACATCGAAACACGTAAATTTTTATTTGTAACCGAGAAATCAAATATTGCCTTCAAAGATGTAGGTTTAAAAATACTTTAATCGTTCTTTAAAAATGATTTAGTTTTAAAAAACTTTCAGTTACTATTTCACCCCCATAGTGATTAAATTTCCAAAAAAAGCTGAAACAAGTATTTCTTTATTTTTGACCGAGAAACCAAATATCAGTTTACGTATGTCTGGTTCGAAAATTACCTTAATAACAACATATTTTCAAAAAAATTTCATCCCCTCTTTCACCCCTTTCAGGGTGTAATTTCAAAAAACCCCTTATTAAACGACCCTCTCCGAATTTCTACCCATAGCCATCTGGGCTGGGCGATGATGAGTGAGTCAGTCGTAGGGGCATTGCCTTTTACATGTAGAGACTAGCGAACCCGTCAATGCTTGCTAAATATGGGTAAACTTCATAATCTCCTTCTCCCTCTTTCTCTACTCGTTCCCTACGCCACCCTCTCGTTGTCCATCTCTTCCTCCTCCCGTCTCTTGCTGCCCATCATTCTTCCCCCCCCCCCCCCTTTCCGCTCTGTCTCTATCTCCTCCACCGCTCTCTCTCTGTCCATCTGCTTCTTCCCCCTCTCTGTCCACTTGCCTCTTCGTCCCTCTCTCTACCTTGAGCCTTATTTATTCTTATTGCAAACGAAACCTTGATTCGGACCTGAAGTCGCTTAAAATGAATGGGTAAGTACATTGGGAGACCTCTCCAGTTGCTGGATCTGTGAGGACAGAAGTCTGAAAGACAGTATTTCGCGTAGTTTTAATCCGCGATCTGGTAGGATTACGAAGCATCCAGATTCCAAAGTACAGGTGTCCCACTCGGAAGAGGCCCCACAAACAAGTGTAATAATTCCGCTGAAATTGCACTGTGTGATTACTGACATTTGACGTGGCAACACTGCACTCTAAAACACCGTTGAACGCAACAGTGTGTTTCCGCGCGTCGCTGTGGCTGGAGCTCAGTGTTTCGTGCAGTGACAATGTATCGCTATTCTGTCGAAGAGCACGTGTTTCTTGTGAAACAATGTTAGATTACTGGTTCCATTCAGACATGTCAGCGAATGTTTGTCGAACGGTTTGATGACCAGCATATACCGTCTAAATTCTGCATACAAAATATAATGAACAAGAAGATGGAGAGTAGTGAAACGGTGTTGGATCTTCACAGCGGGGGACGACAGCCGTTATTGAAAGAAAAAGTTACTGACATGAAACGATTGTTGACCCCTCCTGCATAGTCTGTTCCACGTTTATCTCGGCAATGTGGAACGTCACGGAGCACATGTCACAGAACTACAAAGAAAGCCGCCATGTATCCACACAGGTTTTCAGTTCTTCAGGAACTGAATGTCAATGACAAAGACAAACGTATTACATTTTGCCGTTGGTTTCAGCAATTTATTGTTCAGTTACTTGGAATACTGAAGTACATGTGGTTCAGTGATCGACGTGTGGATCCACCTTTCTGGCCTTGTAAATTCTAAGACTGAACGTGTAATGAAAATCCATATGCACTGGCCGAGCAACCGCTTCATTCACAGTAGATTGGCGTCTTCTGTGCAGTATCACAGCGTTGCATCATCGGACCAATTTTTGTCGAGTATACAGTGACCAGAGCAGTCTACATCGAAATGTTTCAGAAATCTGTGAACCAGCTGTGCGACGAAGAGTTACCCTTGGCTGGTACCAACAGGAAGGCACCATATGCCATAACTCGAGTGACCATGGCTGAGGTCGAATGAATCACTTTTCCCCAGCAGAGTGGTTTGGAAAAGAATTTGGCCCCTTGGGGTTACCTAAAAGGCGAGGTCTACAGTAACAAACCACACAACTTGGAAGATTTACGAGAGCACATCATCTGTGAAATCCAGGCAGTGACACCTGAGATTCTGGCAGCAACATTCGAGAATCTGCAGCGTCGTGTTCAACTAAGTTTACAAATCGAGGGCGGTCACTTCCAGCACCTTTTGTGATTCACCTTTATTTCCCTATGAACAAGGTATGACATGTTCATTTCATTTCCTGATTTTTATACAAAGCCATTAAGTGTAATTTGAGCAAACGTTTGTCTGTGGGCCTTCTTTCGAGTGGGACTCTCTTTAGTATTGCAATCATAAGCCGATAAGCCATAAATCCAGTTTCCCTGTTTTCTGTTATAGCCGACTGCAAGGAAGGAAACAAAACAGCTCATTGCTTTGCATGCAATTCTTGTTTAAAATCATACATAAGATGAAAGACTGGGTGAAACAATTTATCTGACGGTTTAATTGCCGTTGTCTTAGTTAAATCGAATGCGAGGAACAAAATTAAACCGTAAATTTTCACAGCACAACACAGAACAGAATTTTGTTTCTCGCTGTCGATTTTAACAGAAACCCTGTAGCCTACATCCCTGTACATTATATAGCCTGTGCCCTTATAAATGTATATTATAGTATCGCGTAAAAATCTGAAGTAAATCAGCCAGGAACACTTCGAGATTTTTACTGACAAAGTTTCTTCCTTGTATATTACTAGCTGACAAACGTTGCATAGCCCATGGTTCTTTTTCCAATTTTTTAAATCAGAAACATAAACAAAAAATGAACTGCGTTTGTAGTGTAATATCATAAAACTTTCATTTCCATGCATTCGTCAGACACCTTTGAAATTGTGAAGCCGTCGTACAAACAAACATGCGTAATGTACAAATGTCCAATTTACGAAAGAGTTTCAGTATGCTGGGCGCTGCTCTTCGCGTGTCTGCTACGCTATTTTGTAAACATCTCTATGCAAGGCCTGTTCATAGCTCTACAGACGGGACGTTGTTTTCGTAGACAGCAACTGAAAGTTGTTAAAAGAGCTGCCAGGTTCCGGGGATTTCCTTAAGCTAACTCGACCATAGACTGTCTTAGTAGTGAAGACTAAATGCTTGATGTAACATTTTTTTACGTTTCTCAGTATTTATGACGTCAAATCCCTTGAACTATATGTCGTACAACGATATCTTGGCGTAGGTACATTCAGCAGCGTATGTGGATATTGTATGAAAAATGTATTGCAAATAGAGTAAGTAGCAAAGAAGTCATTGTTTATGACGATGTATGTGGCATATTTGGATACTGTCTGCGAAATTTATTGCCAATTGAGTTCGTAGCACAGAAGTAATAAATTAAACGTCATACATGATGCGGCAATTTTTCACGCATCTCGTCGTTTATGACGTCATATCTCTTGATGGTTCTTACCCCAACAGTGATTGTTGCCTGCCAGTAAGGGACTTTATGTAAAAAGTTTGGCTGAAATAAGTCAAGTGGCTTACGAGGAGATGTGGAACATACATACATCAATTTCTATATATAAAAAATATAGCCTGTGTCCGTCGCAATGTTTATTAGGGCATAGTGTGAAATCTGAAGTAAATCGTGAACTCTGAACTTTTCGAGATGTCTGAAAAAGTTAACTATTAATTATTTGTTTTAAAGTTTCTACAGTGTCACGACTGCACTTTGAAAAATAATTTCCGTTAAGTGAGTTTTACAACAAATTTTTGAGATGGAAAGTATTTTCCAAATTTGGTCATCAAATTGCTAATATCTTTGATGAAAACAGTCAGCTGTTCTCTCACGATGACACTACAAGCCGTAAACAGGTGGATAAACGTAGCAGAGCATTTGTAGTTTATGTCTTTAATGATAGACAGAAAAATTTCTACCCAGAATCCATTCACATTTATGTTACTTAGGTCTCTGCCAAGAAAAACACGCACACATACACACGCATTCAAGTATATACAAAGAAAAAGAAAGAGAGAGAGAGAGCAGCGGCACAAAGAAAGAAATTTAGTCCCTTGCTGCTATAATTGTCAAACCTGCCGGCCTCAAGATTAAATTTATCACTTGTTGCAGTGTTCCAGTAAATACCAGATCGCACTACTAGTAACACAGGCATGAATAATTTGTAGGCAGAACGATCACACGATCATAACTTGACAACTATGTAAGTAACTTTTCATAATGTAAGCTAGTTTGGAAGAGATAATTATGCACTCAGCGAGGGTTTTGTATCCATAATGTACAACTTGCTGTTGAAGATTAGTGCTGATTTTAGTTTTTATACTAAATAATGTTATTAGTATTTTAATTTGTGCCATCTACAAGTGGATTCTTCCTTCTGGTTTTAACATAATTACTGAATGCATTTTAGCATTTGAGGATGCCACTGTAATTTTATGTAAGGCTTTTACATTTTACTTTTACAAAATTAAAAAAAATGTAGAACACAAATGACAGTAATAATGAGGACACTAGTTACTATCGATGTCACACATGGAGGTTAGCTGCATGGGAATATAAGCAGGAAGCCCAGGTTATCTGATATTTGTTATTTTTAATATCAAGTGGTATCATGTGCTATCATATTTACGATGAGTCATCGTGACTTGGATTTAATTCCGTACATTTACGGTTTACTAGCTGACGTATGTATTCGTGCTTGTATTTTAATGCCTGATCCTCATTATGTACTTGTATTCATGTAGCACTTAAGATAGGTACACTTTAGCAGGAATCGATCTGCAACAAATGGATTAAAAATATACGACTGATGCTGCCCTTTCTCTTGTCTTCGATGCATGGAAATGATCAAACAACGTCTCGACAGCAGTTGATTATACACTGCCTAGCCACATTAATGTGACCACCAGTCAAAATACTGAATAACCACCTTTTTGCAGCGCGAACGGCTGCGAAACGTGCAGGAAGAGAGCCATTATGGATCTGGAAGGTACCAACAGGGATATGGAGACACGTTGACTCCAGTGCGTTGGCCAGCTGGCGTAGGTTTCTCAGTTGAGGATGCATGGCATGAACGACTCGATCGATGTGATCTCACAGATTATCGATCGGATTTAAATTCGGGTGCCAAGGGGCGTACGGCAAACTCATCCTGGTGCTCTTTGAACCACTCAGTACACTGCAAACTGTGTGACACGTTGCATTATCCTGCTGGTAGATACTGTAAGGGTTGGGGGTTAGTTTTTGCTTATTCTTGAATTGAGAACAACTGTGTGAGGTGAAATGACAAGTTTAATGTCGCAATATTTCTCACCAAGTTACAGCGTTTCACACAGTTTTGAACTCGCCAATATAAAAACAGTGCAATGGATAACGTGTCTTGCCAACAACAAAAAGTGAAATAAGTTTATACACAACAATGTTAAATATTAACTCACTAAAAGGACATTAGTCTTAAGCACAATATTATGAAAGTTTAATTGGAAGTTTCTTTACATTAATCCTAAGCACAATAATATGAAAGTTTAATTGGATGTTTTTTTACAAAATTGCTCCTACACATACGTTATGATGTTGGTCAGTACTACAAAAATCGTCCGATTCCGGTTCAAAGTTCGGTACTATTTAGGATGACAATCAAGTGTACGGTGGATGGTTAGTCAAGTGACAAATTTGAGCGCAGGATTACCCAAGGCCGCTCGAGTGTACAGTGGAAGCAGGCTGGTGAACCAACAAAGTTTACGCCTCCGCACGCGCTATTTAACTTAAGCTGTGACGTGCTGCTGTCTGCAAGGCCGCTCTCTCCCACTGAAATTCCTATTCGGCAGAATATGTTTCTCGTTATGTGAGAAAACATGTACTCAGCCCTAGTCTTATTATGTGGCGATATACACACGCATGGTTCGAGCAGCGTGCCCTCTCAGTTCTCGCAAGAACAATTAACTAATTTGGCTGGTTCGTTTCTCCACAGTTGGAGCTACACGTTGCTACAGCTAATTTTATCTGGAGTGCAGCCGCTGTGAACGCAGTGTCCACACCAATTTCTTCTCTGCGTCATACAGGGCATTAAGCACTCTGTTCTGCACTTGATGCCAGTTCGGAGAAGAGTCCCTCTACACAACATTTCTCTCTTGTCCTACTCATGGCAGAACTGCCTCCCTCCACTTGGGTTCCTTTTTCACATCACGGCTTTTTTCGACCAATAGGAGTGTTCCCCTTATTTTGTAGAAACACCCTCTACCAATCGCAACGTCCCTTCTATAAAACTGCATCGAAACTTCAGCAGTTTTCTCCTTCCTAATGAGTTTCCGCCAAAGGGACGTTTTGTGCCAGTTCTAGACACCTAAAGTACATTGACCTTTCCATGTGCCGCACTCGCTGGACGAAAATGCTTCACTTGCTTTTGTTCATATCCCGTTGGAATTTCGAAATGCAGTTTTCTAAAGCTTCTTCTCTGCTCCTGTACCAATGCCCTCGCTACAGGCGGCCCTCCAGCTTGAATCACCTGGCCCGGGGTCGCTGTCCTCCTTTCCGCCACCCCTTTAAGTGGTTGCCGGCGTAACTCCCGCAGCGTGGTTTCGCTATGCCATTGTGGAGCTGGCTTTTCAAAACTAAAAGTGACTTGATTCGCGTTTCCTGTTCTACCTTCCGCTCAAAGACATGCGTTGTATAGGAATGGTGTGTTAATTACTGTTGATTGACTGTCATCCCTTTTTGCATTACATATTGATAGGCAAATGTTCTCATAACTATCGATTTACGTTAGGTGTCATCTTCACCTTCTCATTGCGATTTGTAAAGGTCTCATATAAGGTGCGAATCTGACCATTTATTCTGCCACCTTACAATACCATTGTGCTGAGGGGAAAAAAAAGCTGCATGTGGGGGTGGACGTGGTCCCCAAGGGTAGATGCTTACCTGTGTTGGTCCACTGTGCCTTCAAGAACGACGAGATCACTCAGGGAATTCCATGGAATTATTCCTCAGATCGTAACGCTCCTATCTCCATGCTGGACCCCTCCGAGAATTGTTGCAGAGTGTTTGCTCTCAGATGTTTCCCGTCGTACATGTCAACGGCCATGTGTACGATGGAGCATAAATCATGATTCATCTGAAAAGGCCACCTGTCACCATTTAGTGAACATCCAGTTGCGGACTGGCGTGCAAATTCCAGCCTTCGTCGCCGATGTGCAGCAGTCAGCATATGTTCATGTACCAGGTGCCTGCTAGGAGAACCATAAGCAACAACGTTCGCTGAACGGTCGTTGAGGAGACACTGCTGGTAGCCTCTTGATTCATCTGGGCGGTCAGTTCCTGAACAGTTGCACGTCTATATGCCCATACACATTTCCGAAGCCATCCTTCACCCCTGTTATCTGTAGCTCATTGTGCACCGCAGCTGCATCGGCGCTAGTTTTGGGCAGCGCCATTTTGCCATGCGCAGTATACGAGGGCTATTCAGAAAGTAGGGAACGTTTCCGTCTGACGCCGCTAGGCGCGCGCCGATCGCGTATATTTTGGCATGTGCGTGCTCGGCAGCTCATTCGGCATCCATCCGTGACGATGGCAACGTCTCAGCGCGTCTGCTTTTTCGATATTGGAATTTGAAATGTGCGCAGCAATCGAAAATCCTGCCGGTTGTGAGGTGTGGGCCATGATGCGGTTTTTGTTGAAAAACAAAAAAATACCTAAAACCTATAGAAATTTCTTGTGAACTGTGCAAAGTGTACGGAAACAAAGTAATGAGTGAATGTTCCGTCCGGAAACTGAGCTTTCGGTTTAAACATGGCTGAACCAACGTTCATGATGAAGAGAAGAGTGGACGCCCGAGCATTGTGACTGACGATCTTGTCGCTAAAGTTGATGAAACGATTCGTGAAAACCGTCGCTTTACAATAACAGAGCTTTCGCTTTCTTTTCCACAAGTTTCACGGACTTTGCTGTTTGAAATTGTCACTCAAAAGTTAGGCTACCACAAATTTTGTGCACAATGAGTGCCCAAAATGCATTTCTGGAGCCCTACCACAAACATGGTGATTCCTTACTGCATCGCGTCGTAACTGGTGACGAAACTTGGGTGAAACACGTCATTTGCGAGACAAAATTACAGCCCTTGGGGTGGGGGCACACAAGGTCCTCCCAAAAACCGAGAAAATGTTTGCGAACCTTGTCAGCCAGGAAGCTGATGGCGACAGTGTTTTGGGATAGGCAGGGTGTGCTTATTATTGATTTTCTCGAATGGGGAGCAAGCATAAATTCTGCCCAATACTATCAAACTTTGCACAACCTTAGAAAAGCAGTTCGAAACAAACGCCGAAACGCAGAGGAAAGCTGACTTCCAAAATTTTGTTTTTGTACGACAATGCTCGACCTCACACAGCAAACCGTACTAAAGAACTCGTTAATTCATTCAAATGGGAAATTTTCCCTCATCCACCTTACAGCCCCGATCTAGCACCAAGCGACTTCCACTTGTTTCCCAAGTTGAAGAACTGGCTCGCAAAGCAGCGCTTTGATGACGACGCGGAACTCCAGGCAGGCGTGACTCCCTGGCTGATGTCTCAGGCAGAAGAATTTTACGACGAAGGTCTTTCAAAGCTTGTCCACCGCTATGATAAGTGCCTCAATGTGTTTTGTCACTATGTGGAAAAGTAATATGTCAGTCGCTCTTTAAAATGTATATAATAACATGTATTTCTTGTACTTAGTTATTTTTAATGCCAAGACGTTCCCTACTTTCTCAATAGCCCTCGTACTTTAGCCATGGGACCACTCTAACATCTTACAAACTTAGCTGTTTCGGAAATGCTTCCACAGTTGGCTGCCACGAGTAGTCTCTGAGTGGTTAACGTGCGTTGACGTCGATCATAGGCGATGGTCACATTAATGTGATTGGGCCGTGTATATAATTGCAGTCATATATCAAAATAAAGTTTTTAGTATTTAAAACAGTAATAGTTGTGGTTTTATTTTACGCGATATCTGATATTTATTTATTGGCAGAGACAAGCCTCGTACATAAAGAAAATGACAACTGATTTTGATGAATTACAGAAGATATAAGCGGCGATAAAAAAATTTCCGTTTGAGAGCGTTGCTGCAGTGTACATGCAGCGTAGCGCGATTTCGATCCGGGTACTTAAGCACCGACATGAGGGAAGGAAGGAAGACTGGGTTTAACGTACCGTCGGCATTAAGGTCATTAGGGATGGAGCACAAACTCGGACTGTGTCAAGGATGGGGAAGGAAATCGGCTGTGCCCTTTCAAAGGAACCATCCAAGCATTTCCCTGGAGCGATTTCGGGAAATAATGGAAAACCTAAATGTAGATGGCCGGACACGGGTTTGAACCGTCGACCTCCCGAATGAGCGTCCGTGCGCCACCTCGCTAAACACCGACATCTAGGTAAGAGATTAGTATGGCATTCGTTTCTTTCCAACGGGCATTTGATAAATCTGGAAATGTAAACTACGTAAATTACCAATTGCGTCCAAACAGGAACAACTTGTTGAATGTTGTAACTCAGGTGTTTAGCTAACTCAAGTGAGAGACAATCGAGCACTTGTCCCGTAGTCCTCTCCCTGTATGATTATCAAGCCTTTGGTCCCTTAAAAAGGCCTTGAAGGGTCGATGATTCCTGACTGAAGAAGATGTGCAACAGGCAGTAACGGACTTCTTCACACAGCAGCAGACCGTGTTTTACCAAATGGGTATATTGAATCTGGTGCGCCGCTGAGATCATTGCCTCAGTGCTCACGGTGATTTTTCCTGATTGGTGAACTGTATGTCATTTGAACGGGAACTCTTTGACCACCCGTTATATGGATATATACATATCATAAAAATGGATTATGTACATATGTTAGTATCAATATATGTATGTAAGTTCCACACCTCCTCCTAAACCACTGGACTAATTACAACCAAACTTGGTACAAATATCACTTACAGTCTGTAAAATCATCACTGTGGGGATATATATGTGTGCCAAAACGTGTGCAATGTGTTAAATATACGTGAAATGTGTTTGATGTGTACGTACATGGGCAAAAATAACGAGTAAAAAGCTCATCCTACACTCATGGAGCGATTTCAACCAAATCTGACACACATATTACACTGAAGCGCGAAAGAAACTGGTATAGGCATGCGTATTCAAATAAAAAAATATGTAAACAGGCAGAATACGGCGCTTCGGTCGGCACGCCTATATAAGACAACAAATGTCTGACGTAGGTGTTAGATCGGTTACTGCTGGTGCAATGGCAGATTATAAACATTTAAGTGAGTTTGAACGTGGTGTTATAGTCGGCGCACAAGCGATGGGGCACAGTATCTCCGAGGTAGCAGTCAAGTGGGGTTCATTTCACGAGTATACCGTGAATATTAGCAGTCCGGTAAAACATCAAATCTCGGACACCGCTGCGGCCAGAAAAGGATCTTGCAAGAACGTGACCACTGACGACTGAAGACAATTGTTCAACGTGACAAAAGTGCAAACCTTCCGCAAATTGCCGCAGGTTTCAATGCTGGACCATAAACAAGTGTTAGCGTGCCAATCATTCAACGAAACATCATCGATATGGGCTTTCGGAGCCGAAGACCCACTCGTGTACCCCTGATGACTGCACGACACAAAGCCTTAATCCTCACCTGGGCCCGTTAACACCGACGTTGGACTGTTGATGACTGGAAACATGTTGCCTGGTCTGGCGAGTCTCGTTTCAAATTATAACGAGTGGAGACCAGCTCATGAATCCATTGACCCTGTGTGTCAGCAGGAGACTGCTCAACCTGGTAGAGGTTCTGTAATGGTGTTGGCTATGTGCAGTTGGAGTGATGTGGGCCGCCTGATATGTCTAGGTACGACTCTGACGGGTGACACGTACGTAAGCATCCTGTCTGATCGCATGCATCCATTCATGTCCATTGTGCATTCCGACGGACTTGGGCAATTCCAGTAGGACAATGCGACACCCAGCACATCCAGAATTGCTACAGAATGGCTCCAGGAACACTCTTCTGAGTTTAAACACTTCCGCTGGCCACCAAACTCCCCAGATATGAGCATTATTGAGCATATCTGGGATGCCTTGCAACGAGCTGTTCAAAAATGTCAAATACACTCCTGGAAACTGAAATAAGAACACCGTGAATTCATTGTCCCAGGAAGGGGAAACTTTATTGACACATTCCTGGGGTCAGATACATCACATGATCACACTGACAGAACCACAGGCACACAGACACAGGCAACAGAGCATGCACAATGTCGGCACTAGTACAGTGTATATCCACCTTTCACAGCAATGCAGGCTGCTATTCTCCCATGGAGACGATCGTAGAGATGCTGGATGTAGTCCTGTGGAACGGCTTGCCATGCCATTTCCACCTGGCGCCTCAGTTGGACCAGCGTTCGTGCTGGACGTGCAGACCGCGTGAGACGACGCTTCATCCAGTCCCAAACATGCTCAATGGGGGACAGATCCGGAGATCTTGCTGGCCAGGGTAGTTGACTTACACCTTCTAGAGTACGTTGGGTGGCACGGGATACATGTGGACGTGCATTGTCCTGTTGGAACAGCAAGTTACCTTGTCGGTCTAGGAATGGTAGAACGATGGGTTCGATGACGGTTTGGATGTACCGTGCACTATTGAGTGTCCCCTCGACGATCACCAGTGGTGTACGGCCAGTGTAGGAGATCGCTCGCCACACCATGATGCCGGGTGTTGGCCCTGTGTGCCTCGGTCGTATGCAGTCCTGATTGTGGCGCTCACCTGCACGGCGGCAAACACGCATACGACCATCATTGGCACCAAGGCAGAAGCGACTCTCATCGCTGAAGACGACACGTCTCCATTCGTCCCTCCATTCACGCCTGCCGCGACACCACTGGAGGCGGGCTGCACGATGTTGGGGCGTGAGCAGAAGACGGCCTAGCGGTGTGCGGGACCGTAGCCCAGCTTCATGGAGACGGTTGCGAATGGTCCTCGCCGATATCCCAGGAGCAACAGTGTCCCTAATTTGCTGGGAAGTGGCGGTGCGGTCCCCTACGGCACTGCGTAGGATCCTACGGTCTTGGCGTGCATCCGTGCGTCGCTGCGGTCCGGTCCCAGGTCGACGGGCACGTGCACCTTCCGCCGACCACTGGCGACAACATCGATGTACTGTGGAGACCTCACGCCCCACGTGTTGAGCAATTTGGCGGTACGTCCACCCGGCCTCCCGCATGCCCACTATACGCCCTCGCTCAAAGTCCGTCAACTGCACATACGGTTCACGTCCACGCTGTCGTGGCATGCTACCAGTGTTAAAGACTGCGATGGAGCTCCGTATGCCACGGCAAACTGGCTGACACTGACGGCGGCGGTGCACAAATGCTGCGCAGCTAGCGCCATTCGACGGCCAACACCGCGATTCCTGGTGTGTCCGCTGTGCCGTGCGTGTGATCATTGCTTGTACAGCCCTCTCGCAGTGTCCGGAGCAAGTATGGTGGGTCTGACACACCGGTGTCAATGTGTTCTTTTTTCCATTTCCAGGAGTGTATGTGTGAATTCCTAAGGGACCAAACTGCTAAGGGTATCGGTCCCTAGACTTACACACTACTTAAACTAACTTATGCTAATAACAACACACATACCCATGCCCAAGGGAGGACTCGAAACTCCGGCGGGAGGGGCCGAGCTATCCGTGACATGGCGCCTCAAACCACGCTGCCACTCCACGCGGCGTGCTGTTCACAAGAGATCTCCATGCTCTAGTACTCTTACGGATTTATGGACAGCCCTGTAGGATTCATAGTATCAATTCCATCCAGCACTACTTCAGACATTAGTCGAGTCCATGCCACGTCGTGTTGTGGCACTTCTGCGTGATCACGGGGGCCTACACGATATTAGGCAGGTGTATCAATTTCTTTGGCTCTCCGGCGTGGTTATGACGTGTAAAAAAGTACTGTGGGAGTAAGATCCACCAGCGTCCTATTGGGATGAGCTCCATAACGTGGAGGGAGAAGGGTGGAGAATGACATGGACAGCCAACGAGAGGGAAGGAGGAGGTGAACACTGATAGAGGGAGGAGATGGAGATAGGGGGTAAGGGGGAAGTGGACAGAGAGGGGGAAGAGGGAGAGATGGACAGAGACACGATGTGAACAGGGAGAGAGAGGGGGGGGGGGGAAGGGATGAACGGAAAAGGAGAAATGAAATTGACTAATAGAGGACTGAAATAAATACAAACATGGGCAATTCTGGGTACTCAGCTAGTATATAATAATACAAAAGAGTCTTTAAGTATGATAATTGTCCTACATCAACATAGATAAATAGTAAAACACTAAATGATGGCTGTATGGGTGAACAGAATAAATGATAAAATGTCTTAAATAAAATGTTTAAAATCGATTGGAATACAACAGATCTTTTCCCCACGCACTCCCAAGCACTGCTAGTTGAATTTGGATGTAGGGCCGGAGTTCACAATGAAATTCTCTTATGCATTCGTCGGAGCGGGAATGTCAGAAGCTGGAACGTGGCAAAGAAGCTAGAAAATCTGAAAAGCGAAATGCTAAGATTCAGTTTAGATGTAGTGGTGGTCAGTGAAGTGAAATTGAAAGAAGACAGGTATTTCTGTTCAAATGAATATAGAATCTTATCAACAACAGCAGAAAATTGTGTATCAGGTGTCGTATTCATTATGAATAGGAACGTAGGCGCAGAGTAAGTTGCTGTGAACAGTTCAGTGAATGGGTCCTTCTCGTCAGAATCGACAGTAAACCAACACCGACAATGATAGTTCAGGTACACAGGCTGACGTCGCAAGTGGAAGATGAAGAGACAGATAAAGCGTGTGAGGGTTCTGAACGGGTAGTACAGTGCGTAAAGGGAGAGGAAAAACTAATAGTCATGATGGAACTGGAAGGCGGTTGTAGGAAAATGATTAGAAGAAAAGGTTACAGGAGAATATGAGCTTGATACTAAAAACGAGAGAGGAGAAAGACTAACTGAGTTCCGCAATAAATTTCAGCTAGTAACAGCGAATACTCTGCTCAAGAATCACAAAAGGGAGGAGGTATACCTGGAAAAGTCCGGTAGATACGGGAAGAGTCCAGTTAGATTACAACATGGACAGACAGAAATTACGAATTTAGATGCTGGATTGTAGGCCATACTTAGGAGCATACATAAACTCGGAACACAACTTCAAGGACGTTTCTAAAAAGGGCAGTCACAGAAGTTGGGAAGAAAATCACAGGTACAACGAAGGTAACTGTGAAGAAACTATGGGTAACAGAAGAAATATATCAGCTGATTCATGAAAGAAGAAAGTACAAAAATGTTCAGGGAAATTCACGAATTCATAAGTACAAGTCGCTAAGAAATGAAATAAATAGACTGTGCAGAGAAGTTAAGGTGAAATGACTGCATGAAAAATGTGAAGGAATCGAAAAAGAAATGACCGTCGGAAGGACTGACTCAGCATATAGAATAGCCTAAACAACATTCAGGGAAACTGAAATCATGGAAGGTAACATTAAGAGTGCAATGGGAATTTCACTGTTAAATGCAGAGGATAGAGCGGATAGGTGGAAAGAATACGTTGAAAGCCTCTATGAGGGGGAAATTTGTCTGAAGTGATAAAAGAAGAAAGAGCAGTCGATTTAGAAGAGGTAGGAGATTGAGTATTAGAATCAGAGTTTAAAAGAGCTGTGGAGGGCTAAATATCAAATGTGGCAGAAGGGATAGACAACAATCCATCAGAATTTCTAAAATCATCGGGGGGAAGTGACAACAAAACGACTATTCACTTTAGTGTGTAGAATGTATGAGTCTGGCGACATGCAGTCTGGCTTTTGAAGAAATATCATTCACACAATTCCTAAGACTGCAAGAGTTGACAAGTGCGAGAATTGTCGGACGATCAGCTTAACAGCTCATGCATCCAAGCTACTGAGGAGAACGGTAAATAGAAGAATGAAAAAGAAAGTTGAGGATGTGTTAGATAAGGATCAGTTTGGCTTTAGGAAAAGTAAAGGCACGAGAGAGGCAGTTCTGGCGTTATGGCTGTTAATGGAAGAAAGACAAAGAAAAATCATGTTCATGGGATTTGTCGACCTGGAAACAGCCTTCGACAATGTCAAATGGTGCAAGAAGTTTGGATTTCCGAGGAAAATAGGGCTAAGCTGTAGCGACAGAGGAAGGACATCAGTGATAAGATTTGCTGATAACATTGCTATCCTTAGTGAATGTGAAAAAGAATTAAAGTATCTGCTGAATGGAATGAACAACCTAATGACTACAGAGTATGGACAGAGGGACGAAGGTAATGAGAATTCGCAGAAATGAGAACAGCGAGAAATTTAACATCAGTATTGATGGTCATGAAGTAGATGAAGTTAAGGAATTCTGCCATATAGGCAGAAAAATAACCCATGCCGGATGGAGCAAGGAGGATATCAGGAGCAGACTAGCATTGGCAGAAAGGCCATTCCTGGCCAATAGAAGTCTACTGGTATCAAAGATAGGCCTGAATTTGAGCAAGAAATTTCTGAGGATTGTGTGGTAGTAAAACATGACTGTGGGAAAACCAGAACAGAAGAGAATAGAAGCATTTGGGATGTGGTGCTACAGACAAATGTTGAAAATTAGGTGGACTGATAAGGTAAGGAATGAGGAGGTTCTCCAGATGAGGAAAGGAATATGTGGAAAACACAGACAACTAGAAGGGACAGGACGATTGGATATCTGGTCAGACATCAGGGAATAACTTCCACGGGACTAGAGGGATCTGTAGAGGTAGACAGAGGCTGGAATGCATTCAGAAAACAATTGAGTTCGTACATTGCAAGTGCTACTCTGAGATGAGTTGTTGTGGTCTTCTGTCCAAAGACTGGTTTGATGCAGCACTCCATGCAACTCTATCCTACGCAAGCCTCTTCATCTCTGAGTAACTACTGTAACCTACATCCTTCTGAATCTGAACAGTGTATCCACCTCTTGGCCTCTACAGTGGCAACGTCTGCCACCGAATGTAACAGCAACACGAAATATAGCGTGAAGAGGTAGAAGGCACCATATTAAGACTCGTTCGAGCTTTCCAAGTGATTTATTGTTTCCAACTACAGTGCCGTGTTCCCCTCGGTCTGCGTCACTGGATCCTGCAATGCTGAGGATACCACTTCACTATCTGTGAAACGGCTTGGCACAGAATGGCTGCCTCAGCAACCTGTGGACGCACTGTGTGTTGACCGTGTACGCCAGCGGAGTTGTGGCGTCATCAGGATGCCAGCAGTCGACTCAGCGGTCTGTGTCCCTGCCAACTCAGCGCCGCTTGGTGTGAGCCGCAGGAAGCCAGCAGCGTGCTTCTCGCCGGCGTGGCTGAGATCTGGTGACAACAAGCGCCCGTGATCCGGCATCCGAATCTGTGGCCCTCGCCTCGGGATGCCTCCCATGTGTGTTGGAAACCAGAACGACTGCCTGCAGTAGTGAGCTGTGGAGTGGTGTGCCGCTGGCTGGCTACAGACACCGTGTCAGCCTCAGAGGATCGAACCAGTGAGTCACCGTGGACTGGAAGGCTGGCGCCCCATCTGTTGCTGGTGGTGTGGCGTGCCCCGCCGTCCAGGAAAGCTGCCACACTTGAATGAATCTCGTTAGAATCCCTCACCTATTTATACTCAGCTGTGCGCCTCTGTTTTGCCACACGCGCCGCTTCACGTCACATACTCATAACATGCTATGTTGGCCAGTGGGCCCCTTCTGCTTGTGATTTGTGACATGCAAAACTGCTACATTTACTCTTTCAGCAATTTGACGGCCCTGTGGCCTCTATTCTACTTCGCAACTGTTGGTATGCGTAACTCACTGCAGTCCAGCCTGCACCTGGTTGTAACTTGTGCTCAGAGTATTGCACAAAACTAACTTTCCCTATTCTAAATGGTGGTGCCGCTACAGCCTCCCTCTGCGATTTTTACCCTCCATGCTTGCCTTCATAATACATTGATGATCCCTTGATGCCTCAGAACGTCTCCTACCAACCGATAACTTCTTCTAGTCAAATTGTGTCACAAATTCTTCTGCTACCCAGTTCTACTCAGTGCCTCCTCATTAGTTACGTGATCTACCCATCTAATCTTCAGCGTTTTTCTGTAGCACCGCATTTCAAAAGTTTCTATTCTCTTCTTGTATAAACTGTTCATCATCCATGTTTCACTTCTGTACATGGCTACACTAAATAGAAATACATTCAGAAAGGACATCCTGACACTTAAATCTATACTGGATGTTAACAAATTTCTCTTTTTCGGAAACGCTTTCTTTACCATTGCCAGTCTACATTTTATATCCCCTCTACTTCGATCATCATCAGTTATTTTGCTGCTCAAGTAGCAAAACTCATCTATTACTTTAAGTGTCTCATTTCCTAATCTAATTCCCTCAGCATCACCCGACTTAATTCGACTACATTCCATTATACCCGTTTTGCTTTTGTTGACGTTCATCTTATACCCTCCTATCAAGACACTGTCCATTCCGTTCAACTGCTGTTCCTAGTCCTTTGCTGTCTCTGACAGAATTACAATGTCATCGGCGACACCTCAAATTTTTTATTTCTTCTCCATGGATTTTAATACCTACTCCAAATTTTTCTTATGTTTTCTTTACTGCTTGCTCAATATATAGATCTGCTTCCCTTTCATGTCCATCGACTCTTATAACTGGCGTCTGGTTACTGTACAAATCGTAAATAGCCTTTCGCTCCCTGTATTTTATCTCAGCCGCCTTCAGAATTTGAAAGAGAGTATTCCAGTTAATACTGTCAAAAGCTTTCTCTGAGTCTACAAATGCTATAAACCTAGGTTTGCCTTTCCTTAATCTATTCTCTAAGATAAGTCGTTGGGTCAGTATTGCCTCACATGTTCCTACATTTACATGGAATCCGAACTAATCTTCCCCAACGTCAGTTTCTACCAGTTTTTCCATTCATTTGTAAAGAATCTGTGTTAGTATTCTGCAACCATGACTTATTAAACGGATAGTTCGGTAATTTTCACACCTGTCAGCACCTGCTTTCTCTAGAATTGGTATTATTATATCCTTCTTGAAGTCTGAGAGTGTTTCGCCTGTCTCACACATCTTGCTCACCTGATGCAAGAGTTTTGTCGTGGCTTGCTCTCCCAGGGCTATCAGTAGTTCTAACGGAATGTTGTCTGCTCCCAGGGCCTTGTTTCGACTTTGGTCTTTTATTGGTCTGTCGAATTCTTCACGCAGTATCATATCTCCCACCTCATCTTCATCTACGCTCTTCCATTTCAATAATATTGCCCTCAAGTACATCGTCCTTGTATAGACCCTGTATACACTCCTTCTACCTTTTTGCTTTCCTCTCTTTGCTTAGGACTGCTTTTCCATCTGAGCTCTTGATACTGATATAGGTGGTTATATTTTCTCCAAACGTCTCTTTAATTTTCCTGTAGGCAGCATCTACTGTACCTTACCCCTAGTGATATATGTTTCGAAATACTTACCTTTCTCCTCCAGCCATTCCCGCTTAGCCATTTTGTACTTCTTGTCGATCTCATTTCTGAGACGTTTGTATTCCTTTTTGCCTGCTTCATTTATTGCATTTTTATACTTTCCACTTCAATCAATTAAATTCTGTATCTCTTGTGTTACCCAAGGATTTCTGCTAGCCCTCGTCCTTTCACCTACTTGATCCTCTGCTGCCGTCACTATTTCATCTCTCAAAGCTACTCATTCTTCTTCTACTACATTCCTTGCCCTTATTCTTGTCAGTCGTACCCTAACGCTCCATCTGAAACACTCTACAATCTGTGAATCTTTCAGTTTATCCATGTCCCATCTCCTTAAATTCTTACCTTTCTGCAGTTTCTTCAGTTTTAATCTACTGTTCATAACCAATAAATTGTTGTCCACATCTGCCGCTGGAAATGTCTTATAATTTAAACCTGGTTCATAACTCTCTGACTGCTGTCTCACAAAAAAAAAAAAAAAAAAAAAAAAAAAAAAAAAAAAAAAAAAAAGAATTTACTTGTGCCAGAATTTTGTGTTTTCTCTACTTTGCTCTTATATGTCTCGACATTTTGAGAAATTTTTCAAACATTTTCGTACTATCAGCATCACATTGTAGCAACGGCCCATTGGTCAGGTTAAAGACCTGCATTAGGAGCGAATTATATGATGAATGTTTTGGTGAAGCTTACTTTTATTAATTACAATATAAATGCAGGCAAGTGTGCCCTTAGGAACCGCCAAAATTTACAAATCAAAATTACAAAACAATTAATATATTTCCGTCACTGCTGTTGAAATAAAAACATAACAAAATATCTCTTACACATCCGACCCAAAACATTATGACCACCTGATAACAGCGTGTATGAGGTGTCTCGACTTTCGGATATGTCCCCTACTCTATCCAACGCAAGCCTCTTCATCTCCGAGTACCTACTGCAACCTACATCCTTCTGAATGTGATTAGTGTATCCATCTCTTGGCCTCCCTCTGCGATTTTTACCCTCCACGGTTCCCTCCATACTACACTCCTGGAAATTGAAATAAGAACACCGTGAATTGTCCCAGGAAGGGGAAACTTTATTGACACATTCCTGGGGTCAGATACATCACATGATCACACTGACAGAACCACAGGCACATAGACACAGGCAACAGAGCATGCACAATGTCGGCACTAGTACAGTGTATATACACCTTTCGCAGCAATGCAGGCTGCTATTCTCCCATGGAGACGATCGTAGAGATGCTGGATGTAGTCCTGTGGAACGGCTTGCCATGCCATTTCCACCTGGCGCCTCAGTTGGACCAGCGTTCGTGCTGGACGTGCAGACCGCGTGAGACGAAGCTTCATCCAGTCCCAAACATGCTCAATGGGGGACAGATCCGGAGATCTTGCTGGCCAGGGTAGTTGACTTACACCTTCTAGAGCACGTTGGGTGGCACGGGATACATGCGGACGTGCATTGTCCTGTTGGAACAGCAAGTTCCCTTGCCGGTCTAGGAATGGTAGAACGATGGGTTCGATGACGGTTTGGATGTACCGTGCACTATTGAGTGTCCCCTCGACGTTCACCAGTGGTGTACGGCCAGTGTAGGAGATCGCTCCCCACACCATGATGCCGGGTGTTGGCCCTGTGTGCCTCGGTCGTATGCAGTCCTGATTGTGGCGCTCACCTGCACGGCGCCAAACACGCATACGACCATCATTGGCACCAAGGCAGAAGCGACTCTCATCGCTGAAGACGACACGTCTCCATTCGTCCCTCCATTCACGCCTGTCGCGACACCACTGGAGGCGGGCTGCACGATGTTGGGGCGTGAGCGGAAGACGGCCTAACGGTGTGCGGGACCGTAGCCCAGCTTCATGGAGACGGTTGCGAATGGTCCTCGCCTATACCCCAGGAGCAACAGTGTCCCTAAGTGGGAAGTGGGAAGTGGCGGTGCGGTCCCCTACGGCACTGCGTAGGATCCTACGGTCTTGGCGTGCATCCGTGCGTCGCTGCGGTCCGGTCCCAGGTCGACAGGCACGTGCACCTTCCACCGACCACTGGCGACAACATCGATGTACTGTGGAGACCTCACGCCCCACGTGTTGAGCAATTCGGCGGTACGTCCACCCGGCCTCCCGCATGCCCACTATACGCCCTCGCTCAAAGTCCGTCAACTGCACATACGGTTCACGTCCACGCTGTCGCGGCATGCTACCAGTGTTAAAGACTGCGATGGAGCTCCGTATGCCACGGCAAACTGGCTGACACTGACGGCGGCGGTGCACAAATGCTGCGCAGCTAGCGCCATTCGACGGCCAACACCGCGGTTCCTGGTGTGTCCGCTGTGCCGTGCGTGTGATCATTGCTTGTACAGCCCTCTCGCAGTGTCCGGAGCAAGTATGGTGGGTCTGACACACCGGTGTCAATGTGTTCTTTTTTCCATTTCCAGGAGTGTAAATTGGTGATCCCTTGATGCCTTGATGTTCGAAAGAACAGATACCACATGTATAATTAAGGTGAGGACGGCCAGTGATCACTTCAGTGTGGGTGCCCACCACGCTCGACCTCTTACGGGAATCGGCGAAATGCCGCGAATAATGAGGATAATGGGGAAGGGACGTTGCGTTAGTAGTGTGTGGGTTAGTTGAGAATCTGGGTGTGATGGAAGGTGTGCTAGGGTAATCCGTGCAGTTGCATTACATTGTGTCTGGATAGTGCAGCGGTCAGTGCATCTGCCTAGTTAGCAGGATCTCTGGTGGAACTCGTCCTGTCGTCTGCCGTCCTTGCATCTGGGGGGGCAAAGCCTTGTACATACGGAAACTCGTGATGCTTTAGTGTCTGATCCGTTGCCGATCCTTTTAGGCGAACGGCGGGCACATGACATCCTCACTCCCCCGCAAGAGGATGCGAGAGACGGTAACTGATTTTGCTGTCAGGGTGGATATCCATGGCGTCAGCAGGGCGCCTGGCGTGCGTGGGTTCCAAGCACTCTGGTCGACATCCATTGGTGTTGGCCCAGCGGTGGGTGCTGGAAGATCACCCTCCGCCAGATAAGATGAGGGGGCCACTGGATGTGGCGCCTGGAAAACTGCATTCAACTGTGGTACAGATGATCCTGGAAAAAGGAAAGGCCATGAGTCTCTGTAGGTTTTCTAACGGTGGTTTCCTGGGGCGGACGTGGTTCAGATGATTGCAACAGTGTGAACCATCTGGGGGTTGTACATCTACCATCGCCATCCCAAGAGCTGCGTGACTACCGCCAGAGTCCAATGGCAGCCTTGTCGGGAGAACGTCTGGATGCAGACGTCATCACAGCTGGAAAAGCACTGTGGACGACCTTGTGTTGGTGGCTTTTTCGGCTGCCATGGGTGGAGGAGGGAGAAAACTGATCGTTGTGGCCAATCATGGAGTCGTTTATCTGGACTGGTCCCCTCCTGTGGTGTCGGTCGATAGGAGGCTAAATGATGGAAAATGAATTGTCCTGAGATTTGTGATGGCGAAGCTTGGACAGCTGATACTTAAATGTTCGAACGAATCGCTCTGTCAGACCATTGGATTCAAATGGTTCAAATGGCTCTAAGCAGTATGGGACTGAACATCTGAGGTCATCAGTCACCTAGACTTAGAACTAATTAAACCTAACTAACCTAAAGACATCACAGACACCCATGTCCGAGGCAGGATTCGAACCTACGACCGTAGCAGCAGCACGGTGCCGGACTGAAGCGCCTAGAACCGTTCGGCCACAACGACCGAGCAGACCATTGGAACCCAGGTGGAAAAGAGCTGCGTGCGCAAGAGCAATTTCACTGGATGCACAGAAAGACATGAACTTAGCACACTTAATGTGAGGCCCATTGTCCATTATTAGTGTTTCTGGCAGACCTTCAACTGCGAAGATGCGAGTCAAGGCTTGAACCGCATGCTCAGATAACGTAGAAAACATTGGGGAGATGTATGGAAAACCAGAACTTATGTCGACCGTGATGAACCACGAATGATCATGAAATTGGGCCTTTAAAATTCATGTGGGTCGTGACTATGGCGTCGATGTCTCTGACCACAGAAAACAGCGACTCTATGGGGTTTTTTGTTTCCGTTGGAAAGCTATACAGGTGGCCACCAAGGCAGCAGTTTCACTGTCTCTCCCTTTCCAATATACCTGAGGATGGGATGACCACTCGAGTTTGGCCGTTTTCGCCCTGAAGCAACAAGGCGCCATTCTGGACCGAGAATTCATGCTGGTGATGCCTATAGCCTTGACGTCAAGGTTGACTATCTGCTGGTGGCTCAATGGTCATCCCTGATAGACCAGAAGCAGAACTTCATGAATAACCGGGTCTTCTGTCGGCAGCTGGGCCACGAGCTTAGAATTAACAGGGAGCGTGGCGAGAGCTGCTTTATCTTCAGTATCTAGCCACAGACTTCCGGATCAGAATCTAAGGAGGAGTCCTGACCCACTGGAAACTGCGAAAGTAGGTCGGCATTGGCATTGCAAGTGACACAACGGTGCAGAATTTTGTAGGAATAACTGGCGAGAAACAGAAACCATCATTGAAGGTGGCGAGCAGATTTTGTGGGGATACTGGCAGCGGCGTGAAATAGTGGCAGCAATATTTTGTGGTCGGTCAGAAGGGTAAAATGACGACCATAGCCAAAGTCACGAAATTTTTTTAAAGCAAAGACAATGGCCAGGGCTTCTTTCTCTATTTGTCCATAGTTGCACTGGGCCGACATCCATGTCTTCGAGAGGAAGCTGACCAGTCATTCTACCCCATTGACCATATGCTCCTACATCATAAACAGATGCAGCCACCGCAATGATCACAGAAAGTGACGGATCATAAGCAGGACAGGCGGGCTGAAGCAATACTTGCTTAAGAGCCTGGAAAGTGTAGTCATACGTCATGTCCCAATTTCATGCCATACTCTTGCATAAGAGCAGCGAATAAGAGCAGTGATAGTTGCAGTGTGGGGAACGAACACACGATAGTATTTCAGGTGGCCCAGTACAGAGTGAAGTTACTTGACATTCGTTAGTGGTGATAAATCCGGCATAACCTGGACACACATGGCCGGGACACATTATGGCGTTGGCCAGATTCTGGGGGGACTTAGGATATGCCCAGATAATCCACTTGAGGAATGAAAAAGTGTCACTTCTCCAAGTTATACCGAAGATCTGCAGCATGGAGGACGGAGAAATGAGCGAATGAGCGTATAGCTTATCACCCACGTCTTGTGCTGATCGTCCCGCAAGAAATATGTCATCTAGGTAGTTGGCTGTGCCTGGCACTTCCCACATAATATGTTCCAAATATCACAGGGGCGCTCGCAATCCCACAAGGCAGGCGGTTGTAGCGTAACAGACCAAAATATATGTTGATTACCAGAAAATCGCGCGAGGCCTGCAGATATGTGTCCTTGAGGTCATTTTTCGCGAAAATCTTGATCCCAGTCAGACGAGAAAGAATCTCGCCATCTTTGGGGCAGGGTAAGCATCCACAATGGATTGTGCATTAATCGTGTTGTTGAAATCGCCACATATGCAGCGGGAGCCATCTGGTTTGATGGCTGTTGCCCATTGACTCTTGGAAACAGCCAGCTGGCGTCTTGCAAACGTTGCAGCTCCACTCATCATTTGTCCCTCAGGGTCAATGGGACATTCCAAGCCTTGAAAAAGTGTAATGTGACCATCTGAAGGAGGGTGATATGTGCTTCAAATCCCACATTGCCTTTAATAGAAGGCTCAAACACTGATGATACTTCTCGAGGGAGAGTGTGAAAGTAAGGATCGTCAATGCCTGGCTGGAAGCTATGCCGAATTGTGCACTTCTTGTCCCGAAGCCATGAAGAGGTGAAGTCCTGATATGTCTGTCATCTGTCCCTGGGGTATCGACGACAATAAGGCGCTTTACAGATCGTGGTCCCACGGGATGGCCATGAACTGTCCTTTGACCACCATTATATCAATGCTTTAACTGCGGAGGCATTGGCAGAATGGTTGCAGTGGAGGAAAGCCTAATCATTGGTAGGTGTTCCACATGATGATCGAGGTGGTAGAACCAGTGTGAAACTGGAAGTTGACGGCTGTGTGGAGGTGAAGCACCTTTGTGGCTATGTCCGGTTTCTCCACCAGGAAAGTGTCTGTTTGAGCCGAATCCACGTGCATCTTGGTGGAGGCATGGCAAACCTCGGCTTTGTGCTCTCTCTTGTCACAGGAAGCACATTTGGCAAGGCAAAACTGGAACTGGTACCATGGATGCCTGATGAAACAGTTAACACAGGAGGGCAACTGTTGGGGGTGGTGGGCCTGGTTACCAACAGGTGGAGACTGTAGGGAGTGGGGACGGCCAGGGAAGTGGGCAGGTAGGGTGGGCTCTAAAGACGGTAGAAAGATCTTCTATGGAAGCTGATGCAGGCTGGAGTGGCCATGCAGTTGTAGGCGCTACAGTCCGGAACCGCGAAACCGCTACAGTCGCAGGTTCGAATCCTGCCTCGGGCATGGTTGTGTGTGATGTCCTTAGGTTAGTTAGGTTTAAGTAGTTCTAAGTTCTAGGGGACTGATCTGATGACCTCAGCAGTTAAGTCCATTTGAACCATTTTTTGGAAGCTGATGCGCGGATGGATTCTACGAATACTCGAAGTATATGGAGGCAAGTGTCCAATGTGGGGTCTTTCAGCTCCAGTAAGTCCATCTGAGTCCCCTCATCAGGAGTGTGTACCAGGAGCATGTCCCAAACAAGTGATGTGACATAAGACTGTTTACAGGCTTCATGGGAAATCCAAAATTGGAATTCCTGAGAAAGACCTTGGAGTGTTGCGATCCATTCATGGTAGGACTGACGATATTGCTTATGGTAAATGAAAAATTTGTGCTGCAATGCAGCAACACGTATGTGTCAGTCAAAATATTCTTGCAAGTAAAATTTTACTTCCTCATATGATAGAGTCTGCAGTTCTAATTCAGGTTTTAATTGCTGAAGAAGGCGGTAATCTTCTGGTCCAACATAGGTAAGGAGAAACGCCCTACAATGAGCGTCACCTGAGATACCAAACTCCAGAAAATGGTGCTCAACGCGCGCCCCGTAGTTCACCAGAGGTTCGACTTTCTTGTCCAAAGAGGGAATGGGCGGAGGTGAGGCTTAGGTGCACCGTGAAAGCCTTTAGCTGTGAGATCCGGCCAAGAACGCCGTTGGGAGCCATCGGCGGACATTGTCGTCAAGCGTGCTACTGTGGCGACCAACCCTTGCATGACCGCTGCATGAGCAACATTTGTTGCGACATGTCAGAGTGTTCAGATACTGGCAGTTCGACCTTGGAGAAACAAGAAAAGAAACCAAATATCAGGCGAGCTGAGAGTATAGAACACAAAAAAACCTCACACCACCTGGGTCCACATACCTAATTGCCACTGCTATATTTCCCAATGGGAGATGCTCGATGAGAAATAATAAGACACAGGTAAACAAGAACTAGAATTTATTACAACCCCAGTAAAGAGATTTAATAACAAAGGGAAACTCTTCTCAATAAAAAAAAGAATACAACTTCTCAGACACCAACAGGCATACACCTGGAACACACAGTAAATAAACGTAGTGGGACGTGAAGACTACGCCAGTGATAATACCTAATTACAGAGTTTGAGCGTTTGGCACAGCTGGCCGACACGTACATCTTGGGATTTTGCTGGAAAGTCATAGGACGTGCTGTGATGGGTTCCAACTGGGCTGCTAAGAGCTGGCGCATGAATTGGTCCAGAGCTCCAGTGATATGTTGGCTTGCGTCTATGGTGTGGAGGAATTCGTGCCAATGCAGTTCTGCACACATGACACGGCAGAGGAAATGGGTCCCCGGCATGGAGGACCTCTGTCGTCTTTGTTGTAATCGACACTGTCCGGGGAGTCGACGCCTTACACTTATGCAAAACCACTGTAGCACACTTCTGACCTTGGGACACAGATAGTTATCCCGCTGGAAGGTGCCATTGCTGTCTGGGAAAGGAAGCAAGTGATCCACAATAATATTCACGTAGTCCACAGATGACATGATGCCTACGATTATTACCCTTGGAAGGCTATGTGAAGATCCTCTGTAGCATAGTACTGCCTCCTTGAAAGGCTGGGTGAAGATCCTCCATAGCATAGTACTGCCTCCATGGGTCTGCATCCGTGGTGTAGTGCGTGTTTCGAGGTGCCTTTCGCCTGGATGACGACACATAAATGTCCATCAACTTGTAACGAGTAACGTGTGTCATTCAACCAGGCGTGACGGTTCCATTGATCCAGGGTCCAGCCTCTGATCTCCTGCCCACTGCAGTCGTAACTAACAATGTCGTTGGGTCAACAGGAAACAGGGGTCTTCCGTGGCAGAATACCATGTTGAACAATGTACGCTAAACCACATGCTCTGAAAAACTTGTGCTTGCCCCAGTGTTGTGCTGTGTAATCAGATTTGCCACAGATCTCCCCTTCCCGCCTTATTCTATGTTACAGAGCAGGCAAGCTTATGACCTCCACATACTGTCATGAGGTGCTTACAACCAACACCTTTTTGTCTACTTGTGGTTTCACGTCCTCCGACCACTTTCTGTAGGTGCTCCCAACAGTAATTGTGAACAGCAGACCAGTTTCGCCGTTTCTGAGATACTTGTTCAATGCGGCGGGCCGCAACAATTTGCCCCTTGTGAAAGTCGCTTCTGCCAGTGGATTTCCCCATTTGTGGTCCGTATAGTCGCCATGATTCCCCGTTCGTCTCTGCTGTGCTTTTACACATACCTCACCATGTCACGTGTGCGCAGCCACATTAGGAGGCATTTAGCTTCATGGCGGGCAATGGTCACAGCGTTTTGGTTCTCCAGTATATGTTCGTTATGTTCATAAGAATAGCTCCAGTCTTTGCAATATTTATATTTCGAGACCAGCGGAATGCTGGTAAGAGGATTATGATCGGAATGCTTAACTGTATATCACTGCTAGGCAGTGATAGTATGTCGGAGGCGCTAAGCTATTCCGTTTATAGACGGGAGTCGAAAGACAGAGGGCTTAGCTGTGTTTTACACCCAGAGATGAAGCGGTCACCTGGCGTTATTGGCAGTCACGCTCAGAAGAAAAGTCCTAGCTATATGTGTCACCACGTCTAACATCGAAGTCTCTATTCTCAAGTCTTTCAGTGAAGTGCCAAACACAAGGACAAATTAGCAGCCTCCAAAGATTTCGATAGGCATGTTAATCTATCACCTTGGTCAGCTCATGTTATTATTCTCGTCAATCAAATTACTTTACAACTTTCATAATCTGTTTTCCCTCGACAAAAGCCACTCACACTCAACAAGCTATCTTCAGGAAGCACACCTTCGTTATGGCAACATGTATTTTGGAAGTCTTGCCGCGTATAGTGTGACCGTCCCACACGGCCATGTCAGTATATAGCCGTATCACTAGTATTTTAATTAAGTATGCTTTTACCTAAATAACAGAAAAACCTGTCTCTATGTTGTCACGTATACTCTACCCCGACAGAAAAAACAGTGCAGTTACGGGAAAAGCCACGTATAACCTGCTTACTAAAATTTAGTTTAGTTTCCAAATAAAGTACACTATAGGAGGATAGTCCTGTTAATAGGAAAAGCTAATCAATAGAGTTACCCTTTTTACAGGATGTGATCATGTGTCGTGTCTAATGGATAAGTAAATCTGACTACTCAATTCTTTTCCTAAGATTTTACCCGGTGGTTAAGTAGAAAAGCAGTATTAATAATATTATACTGAAGATAGGAAAACTCAGTCCCGAGTTCATTTATTGGTTTAAAACATGTACTAATGGTCGCCAGCCTATCCAGGCAATCAAACAGTGGAGTATTGGAAAAGCAGACGTATGAACTTTGCTTACTTTCTTCCTACTGTTTAATTTGATTCTTCAAATTAAATACTACTCCACGTAAACAATGTTGGTGCAGACACTGGAATTTCTTTTTGAATACTACACCCTCATACATTACGTAAAAAAAAAGGAAAAGCCTAGTAGATAACTTCAAGAAAGCTAAAAAAATTTAGCCAGGGGGGAACTTAAGAAAAGCATTTTCTATGATAAACAAACTTAAATATTAAATACTAAGATACTAAAGCACACAGTTTTTATATTGGTCATTCACTTCAAGAAAACCTCTTTCTTACTGGAATTTACTTTCAAAAGCTATTATTCTTTGAACTAACTCTGTATAGCCATTTACCAGATTCTAGTAACTTGGCTACACTCTGATTGAATTCCACGTAAACAAACTTTTGCTATAACACTTTGCAATTGTTAAGAAAACACAAAAACAATTTACATGGTGTCTCTTTATATTAACTTGGCACTTCATAAGTCTGTAAAATGGGATACTGGGAGTCATCAAACACCAGGAAGGAACCCTATAGAGGGTTATGATTAGGATGAAATAACAGGGTAAACTACTTTCTTTATAATTCGAGAGTGATTATTAAAACACAGTTTTAATCAGTGTTTCACGCTGTACAAAAGTAAATTAACTACAAAAATGTCTTATCTGGTGGCTGTAGGCTTGTGTGTGACGAACAATTATGGCGGCTACACTACCCACAGTACGGCCTGCAAGTCTCTTGCTGTATGGGCTCACTTTTTCTTCTTGGCGTCAGTCAGTTCTACATACAGCAGCCCAACGATTCGCAGCTATGCCGTAAGCCGTTTGCAGTCTCCAGCCGAGGCATTTTGTGAGAATTTGCAGGCAAAGCTTCTCCTGCTCCACAAAGGTGTTGCCTCAATCACTGTTGCCTACAGACTGTGTGACTTACTTCACGTGCTTGCTCTAGGTAGCGCGCCAATTCGCCCTTGCCACCTTTTCCACTCCCCACAGCCACTTTCAAACAAAAGCACACTGGCTTTTACATAACACCTATTTCTTATATTGTTCTAAGCACGACCATTTCTTAAATTGCCAAATTTACACCAACATAAACAGTTTATACACACAAATATTTTTAAATACGAAAGGTCATCAGAAAATTATTTAACATAATAAACAATTTAAATAGTATTTTACATACATTACTCCCATACAATGTAAAGAACTTCAGTCTCCGGTAAAGTACACTTTACATATACAGAAAATATAGTACCAATATGCGAAAAATTTAAATAAAAAAATTACGAAAAATTTAAATGGACCATAAACAAATATTGTTATAAGTACAGTAGTGGAAATCAGCATAAAGGAGGGATTCCTGCGAAACATGCAGGTATTGATTTATTATGAAAGCAGTAAGCGGGTTGTTCCCGTATGAGCGTCCGAAAATTTAACGGGACAAAGAGGAACATTTTGAGGTAGGGAACCTGGCGTCGGAGACGCCAGCTTAAGGGGATAATGGGAATGAAAGCACATTACTGTGTACCTTTTTATTTACATTAGTTAACTGCAGATACCATCACTGACGCAATGAACGTACCATTTGTACTGTACCTTGCAAAATGTGCTGAAACTGACGGGCATCAACCTCAATGCAAGCATGATATCGGCGAAGCAGGTTCTGACGCCCCCTGACAAACATCCCTGATGTGTTTGCAATCACATCACAAACAGCTGCAGTTCTGGCAATTAATTTCATCTCCTTACCTACTGGGGTCTCATACACAAGTGACTTTAGACATTCCCATAGGAAATAATCAAGGGGATTCAGATCAGGTGACCTCGCAGACCATGGACTAGGACTTCCACTTCCAATCCAATGACAAGGAAATACTGTAGCGGTACTGCTCCATCGTATTGTACTGTACGTCACTGAATAGTACTGCGTAATGAATGATTCTGTCGTTGATTCATAGCACGTTCTGTCATGGGACAGTGTAAATACGAGACAACAGAGCCACATTATGGAGAAGTAAAGTAAGCAAAACTGGCGTCATGATTTCCTGGTAATCAGGCTCATCCTCCTTGTTTCCTTGCAGAAAATTAATAACGTATATGTAGATAAACAGCAGAGTACAGGTAAACTTGTACGCATGTTAGTTGTAAATAAGTTGGAAAACAGTAATGCTAGAAAAAGCGGTAGACATGTTTGCTTCCATATCTTCTTAAGCCGGCTTCTCTGACCCCAGGTTCCCTACCTCAAATTGTTCAGTGGAGCATTCTCGATGCTCTCACGGAGACACACTGTATAAGACGTAAACAGTCATGACGGAATTAAGAGCTTCTTTCATGAGACGAATAACAAAATAAGGCGTCTGCATTTCCTGGACAGAGACTGGTATAAAGGCACTCACTGTCCTGCTGTGTTATTGCATTGCTGTTATTTTTCCAACCTCCGTTCTCCCTGAGTACCTCAAAAATTCTCTTTGATGTTGATTTTGTTAGGGTTTATAGTTCTTGTAGCGGGGTGCACTCAGCCCTTGTGAGGCAAATCGAGGAGCTACTTGATTGAGAAGTTGCAGCTCCGGTCTCGTAAACTGACAAAACGGCCGGGAGAGCGGTTTGCTGACCACATGCCCCTTCGATTCCGCATCCAGTAACGCCTGTGGGCTGAGGATGACACGGCGGCCGGTCGGATCGTTGGCCCTTCATGACCTGTTCGGGCGGAGTTTATAGTTCTTGTAGTGAAATTGTCACCCATTCTTCTCGTATCGCCATTTTCAGCTCACATACGGCCTCAGATACCTTTCCTCTGCAATAAACGCGCCTTGCAAGTATCCCACAAAGGTTTTCCACTGGTTTCGAATTAGGGCTAGGTGCAGGCCAGGGCAAGACATCGATATCTTTATCTACAAACCACTTTTTGGTTGTAGCAGACGCATGAACGGATACGTTATTTTGTTGAAATGCTAGATTTTCGTCCCCTAAGTTCTCACAAAATCTAATCAATTCTGTCTCTAGCATCTCAGAGTACATGTTACAGTTCATTCCAGTGTTCAGCCATGCATTGCGTGATGTATCTTTTGCGCAGAAGGCTGCCCAAATCATAACACTTCCATCACCAAAATTTCTGCTCATTTTACCTGCCACTCTGTTCTCAGGTCATGCCGATAATACTGAAATCCATCTGGGCCATCGAAATTAAACTTTTTCTCATCACTGAAGATCAGTTTATGCCACTGTGAAGTCCGTGACGTATGGTTTTCAGCAAACTCCAATCTAGCCTGTTTACGTTTGGAGTAGGTTTTTGCAGTCGTTTCTGGAATGCAACATATTTGGCTCTGAGCACTATGGGACTTAACATCCGAGGTCATCAGTCCCCTAGACTTAGAATTACTTAAACCTAACTAACCTAAGGACATCACACACATCCATACCCGAGGCAGGATTCGGACCTGCGAACGTAGTAGCAGCGCGGTTCGGGACTGAAGCGCCCAGAACCTCCCGGCCACAACGGCCAGCTGCAAGATATTTGTCATGTGATAAAATTTGTCGTACACTCTGGCAGTTACTGGCAACTTTAAACCAGCAACAAATTGAAGAATGCCTGTTTGTGGCTCTTGATTTGGCGAAAGCAAACGGTTCGATGTGTCACATAATTTCTACTTTGCCCCTGTCTTCCGTACAGTCCATATCGTGCTCCTAAAGTAACGAAATTATTACTGTGCTAGAACGGTCCAACTTCTAGAGGATTTGATGATTAGGGACTCCCATTTCCCTGTAGGTACCGAGTTTTGTTTTTTCATCACTTTATATCTGTCTTCTGCGTGGCATTGTCACAATCGTTGTTTATGTACGCAACACGCACTGTCACTAATGATGTCTGTTTCGTATCTGCAGTAAAGGCATCTACGCACACAATAAAGCCACACTAAGATGACTGACTTTATACCGAGTTCCACCCTCTACCACCTGAATCATTGATCTCTTGTCATACATTGTGTTAGAGTCATCAAATGTGATACCATATGACTGCATTTGTCGGTTTACTGGATCTCATTCTACTGCATATACACCGTGCACAACTATTCCAACCGACGATGTTAAGTTTCCTAAAAATATCCAAGCCTTTAACTGATTTTGACCACTGTAGGAGTCCTGATATAATTGCCAACTACTCAAGAGGATACCTGAAGACTTTCCGTGGAATAAATTGGTTAAGGCCATCTCTGTATTTGAAAATGTATAAAATAACTTATCGAATTGCTTGCTAAATGTTGCTTCCTATTGGTGCCTATGGAACCTTTAGTGTAGGTTTTAATTCAGGGCCGTTGCGCCTAATTGGTAAAGCTTTTGTTAAAATTTTGGTATTTAGGGACAAACCCTTTGTCTCTTGTTTCCTTAACTCGGTGACTGAGACTAATTGCCTTAGTTCTGTTCTTTTAACTGTGCCCACTGGAGGCGATTAAGTTTTGTTCTCATTTTTTTTTTTAATAAAATTTGTAAAAATAGCTCACTTAACCAGCCACCTACTTTCACTCTGTTATAGGCATAAACATGCTTGAAAACACAAGCATTTCTTAAAACATTAATCTATAGGTGAATAATCCGAAACTAATAAAAGCAATATGATTAGGGTTCTCCGTCCTTAAGCATAAAGATTTTACATGCTCGCCGTCAAATACTGAACTCACTTCCCAACTAATCAAATGTTTCAATCTGGTTTGTACAAGGGAGTTTGATTCCTTAAAGAATCGGGAGTGGTGGGGATTTACTCGTTACCTTTAAATACTTATACAACGTGACGTACTTCAGACTCTCATGGAGCTGTTCTAAAGCTCACCACACGAATGTACAGGAAAACGAGACACTCGAACAGTCCTTTCATCCTTAACCTGTAAAACTACGATCACAACCATAGGTGGAAACACAACCGTCCAAAAGGACTACTAGTTAGGGGCAATTAACCACCTATGGGTAGGACCAACACACATAAATGGCAAATACTGGTGAACCACTACAAACAGCAAAGCTAACTGGCATTGTCAGTTGTAAACTAACCGACCAACCGGCAACGCAGGGAAGCCGTATTGCACACTAAACGGAAACAAACCCAGTGAAAATTCTTACACAGTGCAATCGATTTGTGACCATTTGACCGCTTACATAACGACCTTGGCATGTTACAGGTACAGACGCTGCAGCGGGTACAAGAGACTCATAAGTGTCCTTTCCAGCAGTACCCATCCTCGATAGGACTTATACTCTTTATGACTACCTAAGCTGTGACAGCTGTACCGAGCACTACACGAGCCCCAAAAGTAACAACAGCCTGACCCTTGAATGATCTGTCATAGTTAGCAAGAAAACCACTACTGCTCTTACTACCCGACTAGAATATCACAGAGGTTTTTCTACTGCAGCGCTTGCCCTAGCAGTTCCCCCCTCACCCCTCTGTTCTTGAAACCGCTACCCTTCGTTCGCTTTTCGTCCACTATCTGTCTCCTCGATGCGACCGTATTAGAGTGTAAACCTACCCGGACTACGGATAACGCCAGGGCTCGACTTCCCGTGAAGTTCTCTATTAGTAACTAACAAATACGAAGGTGACAGTAGATCTTTTGAGATGTCCACCACGTCGGTGTGGGCGTGAAGCTGCTCCGCCCTTTAAAAAAACGTACTCGAGATGTTCACACTTAATCTTGTAATAAGATATTGCGCGATCTTTTCTATTGTTGTAGGTGTAATCTTATATTTATCCACATTTCGAGAGCGATGGCATTCAGTACATCAAGTGGAAATTCTGTCGAAGTTGTAACCTCCCAACAGAAAAATAGTTATAATATTCACATTTAGTGTAACCTCCCAACAGAAAAATTTCCTTTAAGCTCCCAATAGAGAAATTTCTTTCCAATAATAAAATTTCTAGTTTTAACGTGACCTTCCATTAAAGACTGACTGCATATCAAGATTAATAAGTTTTGACGTCAGCAGCGCTGCGTCAAGGCATTGTGAAATCATCCTGAATAAACTGAAAAATTCTTACCTCATAATGATGTCGCCGGATAACGCTAACTATATATCTGCTCCTATAAAAATTTTTTGGCACAGCCCAGTGCAATGCTGGCCACTAGAGTTTCATTTGTAGGAAAACAACTGATTTTCTTTTGCTTAATCAACATGAATATGCACAGGAAAAATTCGTAAGATCTTTAAACTCAGATAAATGACTGGCAAAAGTTTTCTTCAGAACAAAAGTTATTATTGAAACATTTCTGCAGCGAATTATATGGGACTTTAACATTACAGTTGTGGTTAAATCAGTTGTGGTAATTAACATATGCGCGCGGCAACAAAGAATATATATATATATATATATATATATATATATTGAAACGTCCCCTTTGAAAAATTATACAAGACTGTGCTTAAACTGACACACAATATTTTTAGCGCAACGCAATCTGACTTTCAAAAAGCCCTACAAAAGAATGGCCCTGACTGACATTAACCTATACCTTTCACAAATCACTTACCTCACAAAAATCTTCATTACTCGAACTACTACAATACAGCGAGCGCCACTACTGCCAGCTAAATAAAAGATTCAAACTACTGAAGGCACTAACTACTGATAGGCATAGTTAGCAACTGAAAGATTTTGATAGAGAACAAACAATGTATTTACCTCAGTAGTGTTCAAAAGTCATAATGTATATAGCAGTTCATGACATCCAGTCTTACAAATTTCAAAACTCCGCCATTTCTCTCCCCACATCCACCACTGCTGGCGGCTCACCTCCAACTGCCCAACGCAACGCGCTGTTCACATCTAGCTGCCGCTGCCCAACACTACAATGGCAGACAACAATGCAAACTAGCCACAGACTGCACACAGCACAGCCAGTAATTTTCATACAGAGCGCTATGTAACGTTGCCAATAAGAAAATATAAACAGCCTACTTACAATATATATACATACACACACACACACACACACACACACACACACACACACACACACACACACACAGATATATATATATATATATATATATATATATATATATATATATATATATATATATATTACCTTGTACTACATTGCTCAGGCACTGCCATCGTGGCCGGCCGGGGTGGCCGAGCGGTTCTAGGCGCTACAGTCTGGAACCGCGCGGCCGCTACGGTCGCAGGTTCGAATCCTGCCTCAGGCATGGATGTGTGTGACGTCCTTAGGTTAGTTAGGTTTAAGTAGTTCTAAGTTCTAGGGGACCGATGACCTCAGCAGTTAAGTCCCATAGTGCTCAGAGCCTTTTTTTTAACTGCCATCGTTCTGCACGACCGGCCCAACACAAGTCAACCGCTGCACTGCCCTGTCCGAACTCCAGAACTCAAGTGCTGTGTGCGAGCTACAAACTACGTCTGCTCTCTGCGAGATACTAAACTCGACTTTCTGCCAACACTGCTCTGACCTGCGATTCTATTGTAGCATAGATATTCTATATCGCAGGCAGCGCGTGAGCAATCCATCGAAATTACATCTGCTCAAGTGCTCTAGCGAATAGCGATGAACCCCTAATGAACCTCTTACAAAGTTTTCCTTCATTTCCTTACTATCGTCTGACAACTGCAAGTCCAGCGATCATTTTTATAGTGCGGCTGATCGTATCTAATAAATCTTTTAAACAGGCCGATTTTGTAAACGCCAACAAAATGCAGGAAACAATCCCTAAGAGGATAAGGAACGAAAGAGATCATAGGAACATTTGGCCAGAAGTGTGTTTCAGGGAAGATACATTCAAATGAAGGCAGAGATGAAATGTGTAGAATACGACCCTTATTGGCACTAGGAAGGTGGCCCGCCAGCATGGGGCAAGCCAGTCCACTGCGTGATTCTACTCCACGGTTGCCACTATCCGTATCACTCACAACACGTGCATGCACCTGCGGCGACGGTTGTCACTGGTTCGTCGCACTGTCCACCACGGTGCTGGGATTACTGTCACCCATCCTATTCACAGATGAGGCTACCTTTATGGTCGGCGATATGGTCAACTTTCACAGCATCCACCTGTGGGCTACCCAGAATCTCCGTGGTATGCTGGCAGCGAACTACCAACACTGCTTCAGCCTCAATGTGTGGGTAGGGATTATTGGAAACCGTCCCTTTAGTATGGAACTAAAATACTACTACAGACAGAACATTCCCGCTTACTTGCTCTCCTCTCTTTTGGATTTCCACTCGTTGAAACGTACACTGTCGAAGATTTTTCATCTCATTTTTCAAGGGGGTGTACCTCCATTGGGACGTATTTCCGGCGATAGGTCCACACAACCTTTTCTTGCTCATTATCCTCTCGCGGATAGTCTCCTACAGTTTGTCCCCATTTATCAAAATCAGCCTGTATATATTGGAGACATTAAAGGTCTTATTATGCTTCCTTGAGGCAAATGCGATGTTGCTTTCTTTCCTATGGTGTACTCACCGTACATTATAAAGTACTGGGATCTGTTTGTGAAAAATTCCTTGAGCCACTCACATTTTCGCGAAGACACTCCGTATGGTCGTATTATCGTTAGTTGTGGCCGATGTCGTACGGTGTGGAACGCCTTTCGTAAATTTCCTGGCAGGTTAAAGTTGTATTCCAAGATGCTACCCCAGGCGGGTGTAAAATGAATGTGCGCGACGGAAAATAATAAACGCTAAAATGAAGATCTGGCCCTGTCTGACAACCCCATGAAGCAGCTCTTAGGATCTCTTAATGGACTTTAACATATAAATTACAGCCTAAACATAAATGAATGATTAAGGCAACTGATACTACTAAATGATAAACGCTGTTCCTGCTTATATATTTATTGTAGATTAAAAAGAACCTTTATATTACAAAGTTTACAGTTCCTAAGTAAAATTACTAATCAATTGCCAAACTCTGCACCTTATTATGACTGCGCTATCTAATACCAGTAACGCGAAATGATTGACATCATTTACGTACCAAACACTAGAAGACACTACTTTCCAAGATGATGTACGGTGGTGTGGAACCCCAGTGGAAATGAACTAACGAATCACAGCTGTATAGCTTTTATAGCCCTAATAAGCCGAGGCAGTTTGCGATGTCACCGTATGTACTGCGTCCGGTGCGTCGAAGTGATGGTTCTAGAAAATGGTTCAAATGGCTCTGAGCACTATGGGACTTAACTGCTGAGGTCATTAGTCCCCTAGAACTTAGAACTACTTAAACCTAACTAACCTAAGGACATCACACGACCGTAGCGGTCGCGCGGTTCCAGACTGTCGCGCCTAGAACCGCTCGGCTACTCCGGCCGGCGTGATGGTTCTCGTACTCGTCTGCGACGATGGAAGAACTCCAGCCACAAATAAACTCTTTCAGACACTAGGACGGCAGAAGGCGGTCCTCTGACTAATATACTGTCTTCTCTCTAATACTGTCTTCTCTTCTCTGTGTTCTACAGGCGAGAAACGCGAACTCCAGGCCACAAGGACGAAGTTCAGAAAACGTCTCAACGTAAGTATAGGCAGAGGAAGTGCTCTCAATTACTGAAAGATGCATACTCAACGACGACTTCCAACCCGGAGGTAAAGTCCAGAATCGTATAGGTTCGCAACAGTACAGTGCCTAACTCTTCCAACTATAAACTCTCCTGAGAGCAAAGACAGCAAGTCCGTCTGTACCAACAAAGCTGATACCGAGCGACCGTCACACACGGGCGCTCCCAACGGAAGACCACGTCTCTCCAGCGCTGGCCTCCCAGCGAGGCTCGGCTCCCCAACCTCGTAATTCCGAAAACGAATCATATCCCCGAAACCACGGAATGTTCTCCATCTCTACAGATTCTTCCAAACACCGACCAACCATATTTTAGTCTTTTGTCGTCCAGCGCGGAAATTTTGCGAGGAAATACACAATCATACAATGGTACGATTCTGAGTAAAAATCCGCAGAAATAACCCAGCTTGTGTGATTTCCAAGTTGACGCTTCCTCGTTCCTCTCAGCTGCATCCCAGACTTTCGTAGTTTCCGAAGTATAATCCTTCCAGACCGGCTACAATACTGGCCGGTCGCGACTGTGTTGTGCCCTAGTGCTCAGGTGCCCCAACGTCCGTCTTGCTACTTCATGAACCAACATACCTGTGTGGGCCTTCCACCCAGGGCTTGAGTTCCGCCTGCCGTTTCATTTCCACGGTCGTTCCAACCTCTACAAGTAGGAAAATAACGACACTCCATCACCTTTCATGCAATAAGCGTTAACAATTATTTACAAGGCGTATGTGACAAAGTCAGTCACCTTTACATATTCATATATACGATGTACAACCTATCACACGATACCTAATCGTGTTTGTAGGTCATGGCAAAGTATGTGGATGGGTGCTTGTAACCTTACAGTGTGTCGGACTGGGTGTCGAAACTGGGATCTTTGCCTTCAGCAGGCAAGTCCTCTACGAACTGAGCTGCCCAGATACGATTCACGACTCATCCAAAGGTTCCTGGTTCGAGTACCGGTCCGGCACCCAGCTTACATCTACCAGGACGTTTCATATGAGCGCACACTCCGCTACAGAGTGAAAATTCAATCTGGAAGGAAACCTCCAGGCCGTGGCTAAGCCATCTCTCCGCAGTATGCTTTCTCCAGGCGTGACAGTCCCGCAAGGCGAGCAGGAGAACTTCTGTGGACTTTGGAAGGTAACAGATGAGGCTCTGGCAGAAGTGGTGAGAACGGATCGTGAGTCTTGTTTGGGTAGCTCAGCTGGTAGAACACTTGCCTGTGAAAGGCTAAGGTCCCGGGTTCGAGTTCTGGCCCGGCAGCAGATTTAATCTCCCATTAAGTTTCATAGCAGCGCACACTCTACTGCAGAGTGCAAATTCATTATGGCCTTTCGGAAAGGTTGTAGCAATGAGTCGGTACGACTAGACGGCGTTGTGTGCGAAGTCATAAGTACTAGTTTCTTTTACCTTTATATTTTGAGGAGACGGTGCCCCACACATCGCAGGTATGATTATTGCCTTGAGCTGCTGATAAAATCTTTTTTTACACAATCAGTTTCGGTCGACGGGCCATCATCAGGTTTCTAAAAGTATTTACATCATGCTAGCCCAATATAAAGTCATTGACTAAAACCATGAATTAGTCACTGTTGTCGCATTATAATATAAATTACATCGTCAATACACAAACTGTGTTATGCAGTGCACTCTTTCTTGTCGCATCAGCAGTCGCCATTAACGCAGTGAACTCATGCGTGCCACAGAGCCGACTGACGATGTAATTCATATTACGACGTGACAATAGTGACCAATTCAAGGTTTTGTTATCTGGTGTCAATGATTTTATATTCGTCTCATACAGTGTGTTCGGAAATTCCTGTTACAAACTTCTACGATTTGTAGAGGGGAGTGAGTACATAATATTCTGAAGAGGAACCTATGTCCGAAAATGTATCGCTTTCGTGGTACAGCCGTCTGGAAACATGTTTGCTAGCTAGGTACGCAACAGGGTAGTAATGATAAGGGCTGCTTACGTCGAAACGGCTCATGTCATTTGTCCTACCTCTCTCATGTGGTTCGAGCGTCATTCATGTGTCTGAGTGTTTGAGCAACATGGTTGAGTACACGTTTGCAGAATACACTGGCATGATCCTTCTGTGTGGCGAATCTTACGCTAATGGAAGAGCTGCCCGTTGTCAAGATCTTTCTCCACAACGTCCATCGCATACTCTTTTTGTCAAAATTAGGCAACGGATCCGAGAAAAAGTACCTTCACAGTCAGCAACCGTGACTGTGGTGCGGCCGAGTTCTCCCTCGGCATGGGCGAGTGTGATGTTCTTAGCATAAGTTAGCTTAAGTAGTGTGTAAGTCTGGGGACCGATGACCTCAGCAGTTTGGTCTCTTAGGAATTCACACACATTTGACTGTGGTGCTCCAAGGAGGCACCGCACACCCGGACTAGAACACCCGTACTGCATCACACTGAAGAAAACCGTCAATGAGTACACGAGCAATTTCTTTGGCAATTAATGAGTGGAACTGTAAAAAAAGTGATGTACTAGGTAGCGCCTAATCAGTTACCTGTAAAAGTGGTCGCGTTACCAACACGTTTGTAGGTGGTTGAAGTACGGAAACGGTACTTTTCCGGACATGGGTTCCAATTCAGAGCATTACCTACTGTGACGTCCCCTATCCCCTTTTGTTGGCGCTGTTGATGTTGAGCCGCTACTGCTACAGCTCGGTGGATGGAATGGAGACGCGACGCGCAGTGATGGTTGTCCCCGTCGGATAACGTGGAACAGTACCTGAAAATCTTTAAAGAAAATTGTTCCTCGAGTAATGTATAAAAGTCCGTTTGCGAGTCCGCACAGTCTTCTCAGCGATGCGAACTGCTGATTTTAATTGTCTGTTATAGTTTTATGATGATTTCTATGCCCGGTTAGTTAGTTATTGCAGTACTGAGTGAATCATTCATCACCGGCGTCGTTTCACACCACTGAATCGAGGAAAAATTCATTTGCGGTTCAGTATCAGTAGTTGTTATGTTGCTAGGCAGAATTGTTCACTGTGGCACGACGCAAATCCAGAGATAATCTATAATGCTATCTTGCTGTCGTGCGTCGTAATATTATTTCGGCAAAACAGTCCTTTCAACGCTCAATGTTCACCAACTCACTCTTTTCAATTAAAATGTTCACAGTTAATTACTTTTGATCATCAACTATCACACAGTTCAATTAATGATGGAGCCAACACGTGAGATTTCCATTATTGACGAACAACTTTTATTGTTCCTTCTCAGCAATTAGTTTATAATCATCACACCACACGCTCACCGATGGATCAGATCAATTACGATTCTTTTCAATTCGGTGATCGTGACAATTACGACAACTTTTACAATCGGCGTATTTGTATTATCTTCGTGTGGTCGTATTAATGTTTCCTACTCCAGGCTAATCAGGTATTGCAGTCTTCGCTGCTATGTCCATTCTTCGTTGTAACTGTTCACTTTGATGAAGGTTGAGTCCAACAATAATATCTCCAATAATTAAAGTTCATTAACTCGTCGTACACTATCAGAATATCACTTCAGTTCAAGTTCTCAAGTCAGAATAACTGAACAAAGTCCGCGCATCTCTATCACGCAGTAGTACTTTTTTTGAACGGAAGCAATCTTGTAGCGTTCCGTTTGTAGTACTATAACAAACGGTGCTCTCTCACGACTTGATAGCAAGCAAGCTAACAGGCGACTAAGATTTCCATGATCAAGCATTGTAGACACACTGAATTTCCTTTTCGCCGCGTTTACAACTCTCTCTCTCACAATAAATGTTATATCTGACCGACACATTACTTTCGACTTAACTTTCGTCGTACTAATTTTCAATTATTACTGAGATGTTTGAGAGCTAATTAAAAATAACCTTTCTTTCTTTCTACCTTTATATAATGACATACTCAGTAATTATTGAAATTGTTGAAACTTCCGGGCAGATTAAAAGTGTGTGACGGACCTTTGCCTTTCGTGGGCAAGTGCTCTACCAACTGAGCTACCCAAGCACGACTCACGCCCCGTCTTCATAGCTTTACTTCTGTCAGTATCTCGTCTCCTACCTTCCAAACTTTACAGAAGCTCTCCTGCGAACCCTGCAGAACTAGCACTCCTGAAAGAAAGGACTTTGGAAGGTAGGAGACGAGATATTATACTGGCAGAAGTCGTGCTTGGGTAGCTCAGTTGGTAGAGCACTTGCCCGCGAAAGGCAAAGGTCCCGAGTTCGAGTCTCGGTACGGCACACAGTTTTAATCTGCCAGGAAGTTTCATATCAGCGCACACTCCGCTGCAGAGTGAAAATCTCATTGAAATTGGTGTTCATCAAAACTTTAAGATGTTATGTTATTGCCAAAGTTGTCGTACCTGTGAGGATAACAGTGTTCCCTACTTTAAATTATCATGACATTCTTATTTGGGTTTTCGTGTTTCTTGGGGTGTTACACTACTCACTTCAAGTCCTAGAAATTTGTAACGGAAATATCCTATATAATGCTGGAAACGATTGTAAGAACCTGATGATGGTCAGTCGATCGAAACTGGTAGTTGGAATAAAGATTTTATCAGCAGCTCAAGGCTGTAATTATGATATTTTTCAAAATTCCTTTACCTTGTCATGGAAACTGCATAGCTGTATATTTCAAGTCCTTTTACTGCAGAGAAGAGCTGAGAAGGGGCGGCAGCAGGTATAGGCACTGCAGGGTAGTCGTATAGCTGTGGGCGTGGCAGGGCAGACGGTGTGTCCTGTGTCTGGCGGCCGGCGTCTGTGGTCGGGGCTGGCCGTGGAGAGGGCGGGGGTGGGAGGCGGGGACGAGGGCGGGTAGGCCTCTGCGGGCGGCCGCCGTATCGAGCGGCCTGCGACACGCCAGACGCGGCGGCCGGCCCAGACCCAGACGCGCCAAAGGAGCCGCATTCTGCAGCGGGGCCAAGGCCGAGGGACGCGGCTCGCCCCCCCCCCCAGGGGTCAACGACCTCGGGAATCCCCGGGACTGTGCCGCAAGCCGGCGCACGTGCTTACCTGCAAGGCCGGTCCGTCACGCTAGCGCGCCGTAGCACTGGGCTTCGATCTTCTGGCTGATTAGCAAGCATCGCATTCCTCTTCAGACTCGACGATTACGGCCCTCGGAGATCGTACTCAGTTTTTTTCTGGCAGGCACGGATGCGGGGTTGGATTCCGAGCTAGTCTGAGGCAGAGGGAGTCACAGATTTTTACTTTCTCCTGAATAAGTGCGAGCACGACTCGCGCACCGAGAATTCCCTACAAACTTAATTACGTATATACAGGGTGGCGCACGAAATGTGTTACCAATTGTTTCTTTCACAATTTACGACGCACATTAGATATCCCGCGCGGATCTCTACAGCAATACCAGCAGAGCTTGGAAAAACAAATGAGTTACAAAATGACGTGTAATTCACGATACTGCCGCTAGGAGACTAGTAAGCAGCAATGGCTGACAATGGAAGACTGACGACACAGCAACGATCGGCAATTGTGTTACGTTTTCATGAAACGAAAAGCCTTGTTGTGACTCAGAGGCGTTTTCGACAACAGTTTAACACACGATGGGTCCCTTGCAAGAAGACCATCCACAGGTTGTGCGATAAATTTGTACAGGAAGGAACAGTATTGGAAGCGAAGCGACCTCGGCCTAAGGCTATTTGTTCGCCGGAGAGTATTGAAGCGGTACGAGTTGCTGTACAGAGAAGTCCCGGGAAATCGTGTAGAAAGGCAGCAGTGCAACTGGGAATATCCAGACGTTCCGTTCAACGCATTCTTGAAAGTGACCTCAATATGTACTCATACAAGATGACCTGTGCACAGAAGCTCACTGAAGAACAGAAGCCGGCCGAAGTGGCCGTGCGGTTAAAGGTGCTGCAGTCTGGAACCGCAAGACCGCTACGGTTGCAGGTTCGAATCCTGCCTCGGGCATGGATGTTTGTGATGTCCTTAGGTTAGTTAGGTTTAACTAGTTCTAAGTTCTAGGGGACTAATGACCTCAGCAGTTGAGTCCCATAGTGCTCGGAGCCATTTTTTTGAAGAACAGAAGCAGCAGAGACTACTGTTTGTTCAGTGGGCGGAGGGTAGGGAAGAAACCCTCAACAACGTTTGGTTTTCAGACGTGGAGCATTTTCGTTCTGACGGTGTGGTTAATATACAAAATGTACGCTTTTGGGCCACTGAAAACCCACAAGTGCTTCATGAACGACAACATTATGCTCCGAGGATTACAGCGTGGGCAGCAATTTCCAGTCACGGAGTTATTGGACCCTTTTCCTTTGAAGAAACTGTATACAGCGAGCGTTATTTGAGCATGCTTCGCAATAGCTTCATTCCACAGCTTCTTGCTACTGCCCTGCCCTTCAACACGCAGTCGTTCATGCAAGATGGAGCAAGGCCACAAACTGCAAACACTGTGTTAGAGTTTTTACACGAGTATTTCCACATACGGATCATTTCACTCAGGTTTCCAGGTCGCTTCAATGACGCCCAAAATTGCCCCCCCCCCCCCCCAATAGTCCAGACCTCAATCCATGTGACTTTTTTCTACATCTACATCTACATTTATACTCCGCAAGCCACTCAACGGTGTGTGGCGGTGGGCACTTTACGTGCCACTGTCATTACCTCCCTTTCCTGTTCCAGTCGCGTATGGTTCGCGGGAAGAACGACTGTCTGAAAGCCTCCGTGCGCGCTCTAATCTCTCTAATTTTACATTCGTGATCTCCTCGGGAGGTATAAGTAGGGGGAAGCAATATATTCCTTACCTCATCCAGAAACGCACCCTCTCGAAACCTGGCGAGCAAGCTACACCGCGATGCAGAGCGCCTCTCTTGCAGAGTCTGCCACTTGAGTTTGTTAAACATCTCCGTAACGCTATCACGGTTACCAAATAACCCTGTGACGAAACGCGCCGCTCTTATTTGGATCTTCTCTATCTCTTCCATCAACCCGATCTGGTACGGATCCCACACTGATGAGCAATACTCAAGTATAGGTCGAACGAGTGTTTTGTAAGCCACCTCCTTTATTAATGGACTACATTTTCTAAGGACTCTCCCAATGAATCTCAACCTGGTACCCGCCTTACCAACAATTAATTTGGGGGTACCTAAAGGAAAGAATTTTCCCAAAGCGTCCACGTGATTTAATGGAGCTCAGAATTATTCTTCAAGCTTGCAGTGAAATTACGGAAGACATGTGCCGTAGGGTAGTCACTAACTTCAGTGTTCGTTTGCAGGAAGTTAGGAAACGAAATGGTGGACATACTGAGCATGTGCTGAGTTAGATCAAATCTCCATGGACGGCTCTTCATTGTAGTATATGTTCCTTTCAGATTGTATTGACAATAAAGTTTATATTCAAAAACAAAATGGTAACACATTTCGTGCGCCACCCTGTAGATATTTTCCTGTGTTGGATATCCATACCGGCAACATAAACGTATGCCCATTCCTGAAAGGGGTCTTAGCAGAACGACGGACAAACAGTCAGATAACAAATCACAAAAAAAATTATTTTCGTATGGTATAATCACAAATTAACAATTTTCGGAATTTTTTCTTCACCTGTACTGCGAAACCTCGTTTCTTGTCAAATTTCACCGTTCTAGGTCAATGGGAAGTACGCTACAGGTTTTGATGACTGAGTTTGCATGTATCAAAAAACGTGACACAAATCGCTGTGTCTTTTGCTTGCATTAACTTACAGGGTGTTTCAAAAATGACCGGTATATTTGAAACGGCAATAAAAACTAAACGAGCAGCGATAGAAATACACCGTTTGTTGCAATATGCTTGGGACAACAGTACATTTTCAGGCAGACAAACTTTCGAAATTACAGTAGTTACAATTTTCAACAACAGATGGCGCTGCGGTCTGGGAAAAACAATAGTACGATATTTTCCACATATCCACCATGCGTAGCAATAATATGGCGTAGTCTCTGAATGAAATTACCCGATACCTTTGACAACGTGTCTGGCGGAATGGCTTCACATGCAGATGAGATGTACTGCTTCAGCTGTTCAATTGTTTCTGGATTCTGGCGGTACACCTCGTCTTTCAAGTGTCCCCACAGAAAGAAGTCACAGGCGTTCATGTCTGGCGAATAGGGAGGCCAATCCACGCCGCCTCCTGTATGTTTCGGATAGCCCAAAGCAATCACACGATCATCGAAATATTCATTCAGGAAATTAAAGACGTCGGCCGTGCGATGTGGCCGGGCACCATCTTGCATAAACCACGAGGTGTTCGCAGTGTCGTCTAAGGCAGTTTGTACCGCCACAAATTCACGAAGAATGTCCAGATAGCGTGATGCAGTAATCGTTTCGGATCTGAAAAATGGGCCAATGATTCCTTTGGACGAAATGGCGGCCCAGACCAATACTTTTTGAGGATGCAGGGACGATGGGACTGCAACATGGGGCTTTTCGGTTCCCCATATGCGCCAGTTCTGTTTATTGACGAAGCCGTCCAGGTAAAAATAAGCTTCGTCAGTAAACCAAATGCTGCCCACATGCATATCGCCGTCATCAATCCTGTGCACTATATCGTTAGCGAATGTCTCTCGTGCAGCAATGGTAGCGGCGCTGAGGGGTTGCCGCGTTTGAATTTTGTATGGATAGAGGTGTAAAGTCTGGCGCATGAGACGATACGTGGACGTTGGCGTCATTTGGACCGCAGCTGCAACACGGCGAACGGAAACCCGAGGCCGCTGTTGGATCACCTGCTGCACTAGCTGCGCGTTGCCCTCTGTGGTTGCCCTACGCGGTCGCCCTACCTTTCCAGCACGTTCATCCGTCACGTTCCCAGTCCGTTAAAATTTTTCAAACATATCCTTTATTGTATCGCTTTTCGGTCCTTTGGTTACATTAAACCTCCGTTGAAAACTTCGTCTTGTTGCAACAACACTGTGTTCTAGGCAGTGGAATTCCAACACCAGAAAAATCCTCTGTTCTAAGGAATAAACCATGTTGTCTACAGCACACTTGCACGTTGTGAACAGCACACGCTTACAGCAGAAAGACGACGTACAGAATGGCGCACCCACAGACTGCGTTGTCTTCTATATCTTTCACATCACTTGCAGCGCCATCTGTTGTTGAAAATTGTAACTACTGTAATTTCGAAAGTTTGTCCGCCTGAAAATGTACTGTTGTCCCAAGCATATTGCAACAAACGGTGTATTTCTATCGCTGCTCGTTTAGTTTTTATTGCCGTTTCAAATATACCGGTCATTTTTGAAACACCCTGTAGAAGCTCACGTTTATTGCACAGATCTTAATAACCGACAGATATGGCAATTTCATTCGTCAACCTGTGCCTGAGAAAAGGGTTCTTAACAGACGGGCTGACAGACAGACAGACAACAAATGACCAAAAATAATTTTTTTGCGTGTTATAATTACAAATTTGCTACAGAAGAATGCTGAAGATTAGATGGGTAGATCTCGTGACTAATGGGGAAGTATTGAATAGGATTGGGGAGAAGAGAAGTTTGTGGCACAACTTGACCAGAAGAAGGGATCGGTTGGTAGGACATGTTCTGAGGCATCAAGGGATCACCAATTTAGTATTGGAGGACAGCGTGGAGGGTAAAAATCGTAGAGGAAGACCAAGAGATGAATACACTAAGCAGATTCAGAAGGATGTAGGTTGCAGTAGGTACTGGGAGATGAAGAAGCTTGCACAGGATAGAGTAGCATGGAGAGCTGCATGAAACCAGTCTCAGGACTGAAGACCACGACAACAACAATTAAAAATTTGCAATTTCTGGATTTTTTCCTTTGATTGTTCTGCGCAACCTTGTTTCTTGCCAAATTTCATGATTATACGTCAAAGGAAAGTAATCTGGCGCGCGGAGTGGCCGAGCAGTTTGAGGCGCCATATCACGGACTGCGCTGCCCCTCCCGCCGGAGGTTCGAGTCCTCCCTCGGGCATGGGTGTGTGTGTTGTCCTTAGCATAAGTTAGATTAAATAGTGTGTAAGACTAGGGACCGTTGACCTCAGCAGTTTGGTCCCATAGGAATTCACACGCATTTGAACATTTGAAAGTAATCTATAGGTTATGATGAGTTTGTATGGAAACATGTGACATAAATGGTCGTATCTTTTGACTGCATTCACGTAGAAGCTTCGTTTTTTTTTCTTCACCGCCAAGGAACCGTGGACCTTAATGCATGTGATATAAATTTCAACATGATACGTCAACCTGTTTCTGGGGAAGGAAGTTTATAAGAGACGGACGGACAGACAGAAGGACAACAAAGTAGTCTTATAAGGATTCCGTTTTTACTAATTTCGGTACGGAACGCTAAACAGGTGCCACATATTCATACAGGAGATAGTATTCGTAAAAGTTAGTGAAAATTTCCAGTAATAATATGTCCGAAAAACAATGCCTATTGGTATCTGGGTCGTTGAAGATCCACAGTTCTGTCTGCTCTTTATTTACTGCAGTGACGGCTGGTGGCATCTGAAGTTGGGTATTGCCCCAAAATTTCAATGTTGCATTTTTATATGACGCTTACAAGGGAGAAAATTCTTTAACTCAGTGCCTTGGTTACCGACATTCATTATGATCTAAACATCCCTAGAATTCATGATGTATGAAGGTCACAAAATTCAACTTTTTAAATCCAGTTAACGATCCTGCTAGAAGTTAGAGATGTACACAGTGTGTCCCAGTTCCGTTAGGAACGATTGTGTGAAATTCTAAACTGCAGTACTATCTCGTGGCGAGCTGCTGTGTTAAGTTTCAAAAACAGCGGTGTAGAAAGACAAAGAGCCAACATTGCTGCAGCAAGCGTCCTGGCTACGAATGTACGAAGGTGAGTCAAATGAAAACCTTAAATATTTTTTAAAATATTATTTATTGTGCAGAAGTGGTACAAAGCTGTATCACTTTTCAACATAATTTCCCCCACGCTCAATGCAAGTCCTCCAGCGCTTACAAAGTGCGTAAATTCCTTTAGAAAAAAAATCTTTTGGTAGTCCGCGCAACCACTCAAGCACCGCGTGGCGTACTTCTTCATCAGAAAGGATCTTCTTTCCTCCCATTGCTTCTTTGAGTGGTCCAAACATATGGAAATCACTTGAGGCAACGTCTGGTGAGTATGGTGGATGAGGAAGACACTCAAAATGCAGGTCTGTGATTGTTGCAGCTGTTGAACGGGCAGTATGGGACCTTGCATTGTCATGTTGCAGAAGGACACTTGCTGACAACAATCCACGTCGCTTTGATTTGATTGCAGGCCGCAGATGATTTTTTAGGAGATCTGAGTATGACAGTGGTCCTTCTAGGCATGTAATGCTCCAAAAATGACGCCTTTTTCGTCCCAAAAGAGAGTCAGCATAACCTTCCCGCTGATGGTTCTGTTCGAAACTTCTTTGGTTTTGGTGATGAAGAATGGAGCCATTCCTTGCTCGCTCTCTTCGTTTCCGGTTGGTGGAAGTGAACCCAGGTTTCGTCCCCAGTAACGATTCTTGGAAGAAAGCCATCACCTTCTCCTTCGAAGCGCCGAAGAAGTTCTTCACAAGCATCAACACGTCGTTCTCTCATTTCAGGAGTCAGCTGCCATGGCACCCATCTTGTAGACACTTTGTGAAACTGGAGCACATCATGCACAATGTGGTGTGCTGACCCATGACTAATCTGTAAACATGCTGCAATGTCATTCAGTGTCACTCGGCGGTTTTCCTTCACTATGGCTTCAACTGCTGCGATGTTCTGTGGAGTCACAACTCGTTGTGCCTGACCTGGACGAGGGGCACCTTCCACTGAAGTCACACCATTTGCGAACTTCCTACTCCATTCGTAGACTTGCTGCTATTACAAACATGCTTCACCGTACTGAACCTTCATTTGTCGATGAATTTCAATACGTTTCACACCTTCAATACGCAAAAACCGAATAACAGAACGCTGTTCTTCCCTGGTGCAAGTCGCAAGTGGGGCGGCTATCTTTATACTGATACTGCAACGGTATGTGTGCATCTGCACTATGCTGCCGCCTACAGGCCATTCTGCACGCTGTTTGTAGCACGCTTACCAACTTACTGGATAACGGCGCGAAATTTCAACTTGTTATTACAAATTTAAGGTTTTCATTTGACTCACCCTCGTATATACCTGACATTCGGCGGAAAACGATACTGGAGCAGTGAGGTAACATCAAGTTTTTTGAGTTCTCCAGAGTTTGTGGCCGAGAATTCGTAGAATTCGACCAGAATTCCGAGAAACACGTTGCTAGCTGCAACTCCATGACGACACCCGAGCCCAGAAAGCTAAGACTGTGCACGAGTTTTCGGCTACCAGATGGATCACAGTCCTGCATCGCCCAGCGTATTCGCCGGATTTGGCCCCAGTCGACACCTGCTTGTTCCCGAAATTGAAGACGGTAATGAAAGGACTCCGTTATGACGCGGTCAAGGTTCGTTGGTTGGTTGATACCGGGGAGGGGACGAAACAGCGAGGTCATCGGTCCCACCGGATTAGGGAAGGATGGGCAAGGAAGTCGGCAGTGCCTTTGCAAAGGAACCATCCCGGCATTTGCCTGAAGCGATTTAGGGAAATCACGGAAAACCTAAATCGGGATGACCGGACGCGGGTTTGAACCATCGTCCTCCTGAAAGTGAGTCCAGTGTGTCAACCATTACGCTATCTCGCTCGGCCGAGGTAAGGATATCCAAGAAAATTGTGCTGCAGTGCTAAATGCAACGCCGAAAACGGACTGCAGTGACTGCTTCAAAACACATTTAAAACGATTCAAGCTGTGTTTTGATTCAACCGAAGACTAATTCGAATAAAAACAGTGATTTTGTGAACATAATCCGCAACTTTTATTTCTCATAGCAACAGTCCTTAAAGGAACTGGGACATACTGTGTACCTAAGATAAAAATAATATCTCTAGCAAACAACATGCTACGATTCATCAGCTATCTAGAAAAACAGTTATCGTCATGTAACACCATTATTTGCAGACAGTTCAGTTGCATCATGATCCCTTAAGGCTAATTCAAGGGAACCACAGAAACGAATATAATTTGTTAAAATATTTTAACACATGCCTATTATGCCTAACGTGTTCGTTATGCTCCGTAATTTTCCTTCTACACTCCAGCTACTGTCCAGCTACTTTTACTGGTCCAAAAAGTGCCGGTCTCAAACAATTTTGTATGCGAACAGCTGAAGATTCATGCTTCTTTACTTTGGTACTCAGATGATTTATGTCACTAATCTGACTTTCGTCCACGAGGTTCCTCCACCAAATAACAGACAAGAGAAGCAGAATAATGCTTTCTTAACTTTGGAGCCATATAAGTAATCAATTTTTTTAAATAAATATCTGTTTTAAATGATCTGTTAAACTGTCCATTCCCAGGATCCATATTTTGCATAATATTTAAAACTTGCAACGGTCGTCCTAGTCTCTCTACAGCAATCTTCTCCTCATCAGCAATGTGGGAAAAGCGTGCACCTTGTAAATTATTTACGCTATTCATTTTTACTCGCACGTCAACATCTCGAAACTATCTGACGAACTAGTTCTCACTGTTCAGAACGTATGCAGCAACGCATAGAAAACTGCGGTGTCAAGAACCAAAATAATGACCATGAAATACCGCAAAATCTGTACACAAAGTTCTTAGAAATAATATTAATACACATGATAAACATAAACATTACGGCTGCAGTAGCATCAGCAACCGCAATATTCCAGCCACTTTTCCAAATGTCATAATGTTATTATTAAATCTAAGCTCTGTTAACGAGTGACAAAAATATAAAATGTAGTTCCGCTGATGAGAAAAAAATATTCTCTTAATTTCTAAGCTCAAAAGAAATTTGTGAATGAAAGAAAATTACAGATGAAACGTCAGTATTGATAATATTGTGAGTGGCAGAATGGTGTACCCTAGCAGCTCGAGAAACTAATTAATGTTGCGGGAGGAGAGAAAACTGGGAGACGTGTGCTCTGTAGAGCGGTGTTACCTAACGGGCTATTTGGAACTGTTTCCAGTTAGTTTGCACGCCAACTCCGGCACCCTGTGACGTCACTGGCAAGAATGCACCTGCTGCTACGGACGGGCCTCGACTAGAGCTTTGCATTTCGATGAAAACAACCGCTCTAGCATTTTCCATTTCGTGCCGCTGCTCGACGGCTGTGGCCGTCTAATGCCATGTGGCCGGTTGTCCTCCACCTCTCGGTTATCGGTTGGACTGTCGAGCACTGCCGGGCGCTCGAGCGTACTCGCAATCTCGGCCGGTGACAGAACAACCGCCGCGCGCTCTACGGTGCCGAATCGCATTAGAAACCGTGTGTACACGCAGTTGACGACACGTGCCCTTAGCGCTAGGATTTCACCCGGAACAAGTCCCGCCCATTCACCCCCCTCCACACCTATCCATAGTGTAAGGCCCTCCCCTAAACGGCCGCCAGTTCCGCAAACTGGAAGCTACAACAAAGTTGTTATCGTCGCAGTCCAACACGTGTTATACTGTGATGAAATTCAGTAACGATAAGAAATTTAAGATTTTCTGGATAGTAATGTAATATAAATCTGCATTATTAAAGAAATAAAAATATTTATAGAGAATTGAAAGCATCGCCAGCAATAGAAAACAAAAAATAACGTGATGTTATTTAAGGGCAATAAGGAGAAATTTTCATTAACTAATTCACTTACTATAATACGTTTATTTGAGGGAAACAGCAGAGCAAACATACAATGCGAAAACAATGGTCTTGAATCTGTCATGTCGGCAGTAAAGCCACGGATGCACTCGAATAACTCTGTTGTCTAAAATCACCGTTATGTAGAAATAAGTGAAGGTTGTTATGTTTATGTAGGCCCTCATAGTAGCTCACGAAAATTAAAGAATATAAGAATGTCATAAAGTAGAAATGCCTAATGAAAGCAGTAAGATATTTGCATGTATTACATGTTTCGTTAGTATTTGCATGGGTAATGGGTGAATTTTAACTTGTAAATTCTTCCAATACCATACCTGCGCATTATAAACGAGGTTACAAAGAATTGTAGCTGTTTCTGTGTGATTAGTGACCTATATGCTGTTGCAAACGTCTCAGGAAAATAATGTGTCGTTATTCTTTGTCCTGTCTGTTTTTAACCAAAAGATTTATTAATTTCGTAAATGTCATTCAAAGCATTTAAAAAAAATAATAATGTGATGTTTATGTTTGTCACAGAGCAGTTATGGAGGAAATATATGCTGCGGTGTTTCATGGCTGTAAAACGTCCTTCATGCTGTGCTAGTTCTTCTTTCACCCCTAAAATTTTTCAGCAAAACTATTCAGTGAATAGCACGCGAAATCAGCTTGGATCGATCTTGCAACAACAAAGTAATTTTGATGCCCTCTGGAAGTATAGTGAACATTGGTGCTTGTTTCACATATACTGTCTGAGTTCTGAAACTTAAGTGTCAATTATACTGTGGTTCCTCTTTCTCCAAACAAATTATTCTTTGAGGGTAGGTTTATCCTGTTTTAGCTTTGGGTGCTTTTCCTCACATAGAAGTATGTTTCTTCATAGGCTATTCATCTGGATACTGAGTTCTCGTATTTAAAGAATTCAGTGCTACATTGTTTTCTGTTATATTTGCTGTGGAAGTACGTGGCACAGCTGAGGCCAATTGTGCACGTTTCTTGTAATGTGTCTTTTAACTACCTGGCAAAATTTAAGGCCTAGCAAGATATTAATGTAACATTCACTCCAAGTGCAGCCGAACGCGGTAAGCCACGTGGGTCAAGTGAGACGATGCCCAGGCGCCGAACAAAGACCGGGGAAACCGGGGGTGAGTGGGCGGGACTTGTTCCGGGTGAAATCCTAGCGCTTACGATTCCTGTTGACGACCTGGCTTTGAGCAGCGCAGACACCGTTATGGATAAACCAAGTATAGGTCGTAAACGTTCCATTAATGAAACGAAGAGAAGTATTATGGAGAGAATTAGGAGCGGCTTATTAGTCCTGACGAAGAAAGACATGTCAGAAGAGAGGGGCGAAAAGTGAAGCTTGGAAATCGTTTGCACTTGTAGTGGATCCTGTCACGCAGGCTTCTGCTGGTTTCGTGCAATGTACCTCATGTGATACCATACTTTCGTACCAGTCAAGCACAACAGGTATGATTCGGCACTGCAAAAGTAAATGCGGAGCAGAAGTCCACCGGCCACTTGCAGTACCAAGTAGCATAAAGAAAGTTGATGTTGATAGGTTGGTCGTTATGAGTGGGATAGATTTGCTACCGTTAAATACTTGTAGTAAGATTGGATTCAAGAATTATTCGCAGGAGCTCATCAATGTTGGCGCCACTTACGGCAAAGTCAGTATAGAATATGTTCTTCCGCACCCTACAACTGTATCGCGGCATATTAAAGAAAAGGCAGACAAAATACGGGTGAAAATGGTGCCCAAGCTAATATGTGCCTTAAGGAGCAAAATGTGCGCTTTAGACGCTGATCTGTGGTCTGATAACTACAAGAAGAGAAATTTTTTGACTGTGACGTCGCATTATGTGAATGATGAGTGGCAGCCAGAAACGTTTGTTTTGATGACAGCCGAGTTTCCGGACGTACCTAAGACAGGAGAGAACATACGGCACGAAATCGAAGAGCGGATGCTTGAGTTCGGAAGTAACAAGAATGATCTTACGAAATGTTACTTTGTCACCGACCAAGGAGCTAATATGAAGAAGGCACTTGAATCTTACGACCGTTTGCCTTGCTTTGATCACTGCTCGATGACTGCGCTTCGTCACACATTTCAAGAGACGTTTTTAGAAGACGAAGCCCCTGAAATCCTGTCGTGTCTACTATCAGCAAGAGCTATAGTAGTCTATTTGAAGAGATCGGGTCACTCGGGGCGTCTGCGGCACTCTGTGAAGCATGAAGCCGTAACTCGGTGGAACAGTATACTGTTAATGCTCAATTCCGTCATAAGTCAAATCGACGATATTCGAGATCTACTAGAATCCCGTGGGCAATCGACACTCTTAGAAACCTTCCAAGAAGGGTGCGTACCAGACGTTGTCGCTTTTCTGACCCCCTTTAAAGAAGCGAGTTTGGATTTGGAAACTGCAAAGATAACAACGCTGGAACTTGTGCTGCCGTGGTACAAGAGTCTGTTACATCATTGTGAACCAATAGACAGTGACAACGAGGTAAGAACACTTTCTATAGGTTACGATCCTTTATACAACTGCTAAATTATCAGAGTGCAGTTATGTATTTTGGGTTTCCTCTTCAGCTCATGGCGAAAAGAAAAAGGAGAGCAGCATACTTCATCACAGAGTAGTGCAAAATTGAGGCTATCCATTACGTTGCCACGGTTCTATGGCCACCACGGCGTCATTTGAAGAAATTCACAGCAGACGAAAAGCAAGCTGCGTATGCTGAAGTTCGACGATTGTACTCGGAACTGCCTGTAAATGGTAAGGTTCATTCACTGAAACCAATTAGTAAACGAATGTTTGTTTGTCTAATCTGCCATCTTTCCTTAGATCAACATTTATTAGGTCTACAATGTGATATTTGGGAAAGGTTTCGCAGCTCAAACATTCCACAATGCGTTTTGATGTAATTTGTGCGTTATATATAAAATGTCACCGTAATTATAGTCATTTAGTAACCAGTAATTCTGACTACGGTGTATACATATTTGAAGGCGACAGGAATGTCTTACGGATGTTTTCAATCATGTTTAGAGTCCATTCAAGCAAACAGTGACCAAGTTCTTCCCATGAAAAAGTCCAGGATGGACTGGAGTTCGGATGAGGACGACGAAGATGGACACACAGTTACTACCAATGAACTCGACAGGTACCTTTCGCTCTCCAAATCCGACTGTAGCTGTGCCGAAGGACAAATTTTGCAGTGGTGGAAAACGCACGCGGGGTTATTTCCAAGGCTGTCGACAGTAGCCAGAAGAGTTCTCTGTATTCCTGCCACTAGTGCTGCCAGCGAGAGAAATTGTAGCCAGGCCGGTCACCTGCTGTCCAGCAAAAGATCGTGCCTGGAATCAGACAAGGTGGATGATCTCTTATTGATCCATCACAATTACGTAAGTATTCACAACATACCACGTAATCACAAGGAAGGAAACATTCCTCAAACTCTATAAATGTGTGATTCCACTTTCATTGACTTCACAGGAAGAAGTTCAAACCGCCAGCTGTAGTAATAGCTCCAGGAACACAAATGACGCCTGTGTATCAGGGAGCACCAATGACGAAAAACGAATTGTATAGTCATGATTCACTTGTAACGTTATTTACAGGTCATAATTTGTTCAGAGATTAACGTTTGTGCAACAAAATGTCGTGAGTATTACTTTTAAGTCCGTCATTCCTTCCCGATCCTGCATTCAATATTAGTACAACATACACGTGGCCGAGTTTGGAGATAGGCTACACATAGTCCATGATTAGACTACTGTGTTCCCGTTTGTCTACCGAACGGAACAAAATACTAAATACAGACATTACAGTTTTTAACGTTACAATTACTGGAATACATGATAACCTCAAAGGCGAAACTCCAGTAGTCTGCAACATATTAACAAACTTCAAATGTAACATGTACAAGTGTATTATTTAGGTCATAGAACTGATAGTAAACAACGAAAGACATTTGTTAAAGAAATAAGCGAGTGGTTGATGTGAAGCGGTGGCCTCTGATTTCCAGGAGTGTGACGAAGCGCCGCTCGCTGGCACTGAGTCCACCGGTTACTGGCGACCGGCCGAGCCCTTGGCGCACTCGGCCGAGCGCTAGCGATCGGCTGCCCACAGTCATGTACAGGTGGCCATTCAGACGGCCAGAAAGAAGATATGGTCCAATGAGATTGTCGCCTACAATGCCGGCCCAGATATTCACAGTAAAACGTATTTGATGGCATGAGTCTAGTATTGAGGGTTTTCCTCATCCCACACTTGGTATTCCTGCTGTTCGAAATACCTTCACAATCAAATGAGGCGTCGTCAGTGAACAGGACGACTTGGAGGAAATCTGGTAGATCAAAAAAATGTTCAAATGTGTGTGAAATCTTATCTGCTAAGGTCATCAGTCCCTAAGCTTACACACTACTTAACCTAAATTATCCTAAGGACCAACACACATACCCATCCCCGAGGGAGGACTCGAACCTCCGCCGGAACCAGCCGCACAGTCCATGACTGCAGCGCCCTTAGACCACTCGGCTAATCTCGCGCGGTTCTGGTAGATCAATCCATTGTTGGAGCAACCAGTGAAACAATGTGACCCTTGGTACAAAGTCAGTCACGAGCATTGCATGGACTCGTTGTGGGTGACATGGGTGGAGTACTCGCACGCGCCCATTTCATGCACAATGCAACGAGTACTTGTAGTGGAGTCCGCTGCAACACGTTCCACCACCTCTTCAAAATCGGGTCTGCGAGTGGTCTTCATGATGCCAAGTCCCTCGTTTCTTCTTTCCAATGGCTCTGAGCACTATGGGACTTAACTTCTGAAGTCATCAGTCCCCTAGAACTTAGAACTACCTAAGGACGTCACACACATCCATGCCCGAAGCAGGATTCGAACCTGCGACCGTAGCGCTTCTTTCCAATGAACCAGTCTCCCACATTCGTCGATCGAGAGAAATAAACACTCGTCGTGACGCATGATGACTGTTAGCAGCGAGAGAATTGCTGCGTGCTTACCCATACATAAGTGCATGTGAGTGAGTTCTGCAAAACTGTACCGGCACTGATCCATCGTATTGTACTTTCCGTCTCTGAATAGCACTGGGTAATGAATGGGTCTGTCGTTGATTCATAGCACGTTCTGTCATGGGACAAATATCTTACGGACAAGTAAAATGAACAAAACCTGCATCATGGCTTCCTAGTAATCAGACTCGTCCTGCTTGTTTCCTTGCAGGAAATAAAGAATGTACATGTAAATAAACAGCACAGTACGTGTAAACTTGTACGCAGGTTAGTTGTAAATAAGCTGGAAAACAGTAATGCTAGACAAAGCGGTAGACAAGTTTACTTCCATAGTTCCTTAAGCTGGCTTCTCCGACCCAAGATTCCCTACCCGGAATTGTTCAGTGGAGCATTCTCTATGTCCTGTTACATTTTTGCACGTTCCTACGGAAACACCCTGCATAGAAACGTAAATATAAGAAAAGAGGACGTACAAAGTTTAAAATCACTGTAAGTTGTGCAACACTGCAACAACACCACATACTGCCACTGATTTACAGATGAGGCAGATTTCACAAGAGATGGCACCGTAAATTAGTACAACATCCACATGTGGGTAGATGAAAATCTTCGAGCAGTCATGAAGATGAGTCATGAGGATAACTTCAGTGTCAATGTATGAGCAGGAACGGTCGGTAACAAGCTCATTGATCCACACACTTTACCAAACATCGCTCGCGACAAATTACCAGCGGTGTTGGAGAATGCACCACGTGCAGAAAGATAGCGACTGTGGTTTATGCACGATGGGGCTCATCCCCATTTTCTACGGATCCTGCGACAGTACCGCACCGCAATCTTTCGCTGGCTATGGATCGTCGAGAACGTCCGGCAACATGGTCTTCCAGATCTCCGGACCTGAATTCGTTGAATTTCTGGCTTTGCGGACATTTAAAGGCATCGGTGTACGCTTAACGCTTCAGCAATGCTACTGAAGCATGTGACACAGTCCGAATGGATCCAGTATTTGAAATACATGATTCACTGTGGAGAAGCGGAGAAGGGCTGAATGCTGTGTCAGAATGCGTGGTACCCACATGCAGCACTGCCTACAGTGTCTACTTCCTCGTAACATATCAGTTTCTGGATACACTGTTACAGGTACCTCTCTTTCAGTTTTGACCATTACCACCACCTGCGGTGACACTTTATACAAGTCGCGGCCCTTCAGCCATATTGTTGTTGTTGTGGTCTTCAGTCCTGAGATTGGTTTGATGCAGCTCTCCATGCTACTCTATCCTGTGCAAGCTTCTTCATCACCCAGTACCTACTGCAACCTACATCCTTCTGAGTTCTGCTAACTGTATTCATCTCTTGGTCTCCCTCTACGATTTTGACCCTCCACGCTGCCCTCCAATACTAAATTTGTGATCCCTTGATGCCTCAGAACATGTCCTACCAACTGATCCCTTCTTCTAGTCAAGTTGTACCACAAACTCCTCTTCTCCCCAATTCTACTCAATACCTCCTCATTAGTTATGTGATCTACCCATCTAATCTTCAGCATTCTTCTGTAGCACAACATTTCGAAAGATTCTATTCTCTTCTTGTCCAAACTATTTATCGTCCATGCCTCACTTCCATACATGGCACCACTCCATACAAATACTTTCAGAAAAGACATCCTGACACTTAAATATGTACTTGATGCTAACAAATTTCTCTTCTTCAGAAACGCTTTCCTTCCCATTGCCAGTCTACATTTTATATCCTCTCTATTTCGACCATCATCAGTTATTTTGCTCCCCAAATAGCAAAACTCCTTTACTGCTTTAAGTGTCTCATTTTCTAATCTAATTCCCTCAGCATCACCCGACTTAATTCGACTACATTCCATTATCCTCGTTTTACTTTTGTTGATGTTCATCTTATAACCTCCTTTTAAGACACTGTCCATTCCGTTCAACTGCTCTTCCATGTCCTTTGCTGTCTCTGACAGAATTACAATGTCATCGGCGAACCTCAAAGTTTTTATTTGTTCTCCATGGATTTTAATACCTACTCCGAATTTTTCTTTTGTTTCCTTTACTGCTCGCTCAATGTACAGATTGAATAACATCGGGGAGAGGCTACAACCCCGTCTCACTCCCTTCCCGACCACTGCTTCCCTTTCGTGTCCCTCGACTCTTGTAACTGCCATCTGGTTTCTGTACAAATTTTAAATAGCCTTTCGCTCCCTGTATTTTACTCCTGCCACCTTCAGAATTTGAAAGACAGTATTCCAGTCAACATTGTCAAAAGCTTTCTCTAAGTCTACAAATGCGAGAAGCGTAGGTTTGCCTTTCCTTAATGTATTTTCTAAGATAAGTCGTAGGGTCAGTATTGCCTCACATGTTCCAACATTTCTACGGAATCCAAACTGATCTTCCCTGAGGTCGGCTTCTACCAGTTTTACCATTCGTCTGTAAAGAATTCGTGTTAGTATTTTGCAGCCGTGGCTTATTAAACTGATAGTGCGGTCTGTCAACACCTGTCTTCTTTGGGATTGGAATTATTATATTCTTCTTAAAGTCTGAGGGTATTTCGCTTGTCTCATAAAATCTTGCTCACCAATAGTAGAGTTTTGTCAGGACTGGCTCTCCCATAGCTGTCAGTAGTTCTAATGGAATGTTGTCTACTCCTAGGGCCTTGTTTCGACTTAGGTCTTTTAGTGCTCTGTCAAACTCTTCACGCAGTATCATATCTCCCATTTCATCTTCATCTACATCCTATTCCATTTCCATAATATTGTCCTCAAGATCATCACCCTTGTACAGACCCTCTATATACTCCATCTACCTTTCTGCTTTCTCTTCTTTGCTTAGAACTGGGTTTCCATCTGAGCTCTTGATATTCATACAAGTGGTTCTCTTTTCTCCAAATGTCTCTTTAATTTTTCTGTAGGCAGTATCTTTCTTACCACTAGTGAGATATGCCTCTACATTCTTACATTTGTCCTCTAGCCATCCTTCCTTAGCCATTTTGCACTTCCTGTCGATCTCATTTTTGAGGCGTATGTATTCCTTTTTGCCTACTTCATTTACTGCGTTTTTATATTTTCTCCTTTCATCAATTAAAATCAATATATCTTCTGTTAACGAATGATTTCTACTACCCCTCGTCTTTTTACCTACTTGATCCTCTGTTGCCTTCACTATTTCATCCCTCAAAGCTACCCATTCTTCTTCTTCTACTGTATTTTTTTCCCCCATTCCTGTCAATCGTTCCCTAATGTTCTTCCTGAAACTCTCTGCAACCCCTGGTTCATTGAGTTTACCCAGTTCCCATCTCCTCAAATTCCCACCTTTTTGCAGTTTATTCAGTTTTAATCTACAGTTCACAACCAATAGACTGTGGTCAGAGTGCACATCTGTCCCTGGAAATGTCTTACAATTTAAAACTTGCTTCCTAAATCTCTGTCTTATCAATTTTAAAACATACGTACTATAAAATTGGACTTGGCAGTTGACAAAATGAATGTTTGATACACTAAGAAGACAGGCGGTTGTGTAAGTTAAAATGCAAAAAGGCTCTTTTTTGATTAATTAAAATATTAACACGGCTGAAATGGCAAAAATCCTGCGAGAGGAACAGGATGGGAGCTGACGCTATCTCCAGTTGTGAAGTGGCTCGTCCAATTCATATACATAATGCCTGAGAACACAAGCTGGAATATTTTTAGATAAGAAAACTCGGTGTGAAAAGGGCGAGGAGCTCTGAATAAAAACTGGGACCGAGCATCAATGTAGCATAAGAAACTACTATCGTATCCTACGAGACACTAACACTCTGACTTGTGTTGTACACTCCTGCATGTGCCCTGGGCAGCTAAATGGCACAAGAAACTAAGTCCCGTCCCAGAGGCAACGAAGGTCCAGCGTCTGAGGCAGACTAAGATCGGAATCTTCAGCAGCGCCACTTATGTAGGTTCCAGAAGTTTCCATGCTGCTGGTCACTTAGCCGACACTATCCTAACCACAAGAAAACAATTTCTGAATACTATCTGGTAGAGGGACGCATACCGTGTTTCAAGAATTGTTCCTTCGTTGCTACTGTTGTCGGTAACAAGCGGATGCGATGAGAGTGAGTCGCTGCAAAACAGTCGATATGTACAGGATCAACTTCGAGATATATCGCACGCAGAGGGGCACGCTCGAAAACTACGCAATATTTTATTTAAAAAACAACATACAATCATGGATTTTTTTGAACAGGATTAACTTTTAATTAAGACTATTGGACCAAAACATCATTTACAATTTATTTTACATTTTTCTACTATTGTATACATAAACTACCAAGCATTGTTCCAAATGTTCGGTAATAAGATTGTGTCTTCGATCACTCAAGACTTTTTTAGAAACCTTACATGGATGCAGTGTCGAAAAACAGAATTTGTGTCCTCAAATTCCTGTCTAGTGTTTAATAGTGGACACTTAGGCGGGATTTCTGCCGAGATTGAGCTTCTATCCAGGTGAATTCGCACTGAACGTATGTAGAGGCATCGATGAAGCACGACGTATCGAAGCCCAGGCATCGGAAGAAAATATGCAAAGGAGGCAGGAGAGGAGAATGCTCCATTAGGACAAGAAAGAGAATGAATATTATGAAATGGATAGTATTAGTGACTAGACGTATGGCAATATTGTTAAAAACTGAAATAAAAAATTTAACTGAGATTTGCCGTAGATTGATATTTGATATATAATGTAACTTTTCTCAGCACAATAAAAACAAACACTTTAAAGCTTGGTGCAATTCTTGAAAATCACTTACTGAATAATTCTGTACAGCACTTTTTCTTTATCTTGTGTCTGATAAACGTTCTCTTTCATTATATGAGATAAATATAGCAGTCTTGCTTAACATAAAACGGAAAAATTAATTTGAAAATAAATACGAGCGTAAACGAAAATATGTTGCACACGTTTTACAAGTCTTTTATGCAGACATACGCTGTAAAGTTTCAGCTTCAGTGCTTGATTAGTTTATGAGAAAAAGTACATTATATGTGCACTGGTAATTAAAAATTTAAATCGTTATAAACTAAATTTCCTACGACATTATCAAACAAAAACTGCACAGAATATCACACACTATGCACTAAATAACAGTCTCAAGTTTTAACATTTTAATTCTACTATTGTAGGAGATATTGATGTTTAAATGTCAGTACTCGTCTTGGCCTCGTCTGCCCTTAAGCAAGTGGTCATAATGTTTTGGCTTATCATGATATGTGACCTGAATCCACCTTTGCAATGCAATACAGCAGTCATTCGGTCTGGTACGGATCCGACATATCCTTGATATGTTTCCGGAGTTACGGGGCACAAGGTGCCACTGGTTACGCAACTCGCATACATTACGAGCCTGTGATTTGTTGGCTCAGATCTGACGCCAGATAGGATCACAGATGTCCATTGGACACACAGCTGACGAATTTACACAGGGTGATCAGCTGCCCTACCCATGCGTTTTATGGAACCCTCAATGCCCTCAAACACCTCATTAAGATTTTCATATTCTCTCGCTCGCTACGCGCAAATAATTAGTCCTATAGCAAAATGAACGGGAGTTTTTGTAGGAAATTTAATGTAGTTAAATTTTGTACTGCGACACGTTTTCGCTAGAGGCCGTAATTTTCGAATTATTCGAGAAAAACGTCCAAAAGCGACCTGCAGACGCATTTCTCTCGAATGACTCGAAAATCATGCATACCAGCGAAAACGTATCCTAGTACGAAATTTAACTGCATTAATATTCCTCCTGTACATGTTTTCTGTAGCGCTAACTGTTCTCACATAGTGAGAGAGAGAATACGAAAATGCAGAGCGTGGTTTTTGGAGGTGTTACAGGTTACATAAAACTCATAGGTAGGGGCAGATGAGTCATATTTTTTGTGTTTGTTTTGCACGCGCAGTAACGGTACATTTTAAACACACGCTCTTGTAGAAAACAGGAACAGAACCAGCTACCTCCACTTTACTAAAAGGTGACTCTTTGCCAATATCTCGAAAGCCAGGTAACTGAATTCAGTATTAGGACAGTGTGTGCCGAAGTTGGAGCACTGTAATCTGCGCAGACGCCGACCTAGACAACAGAACGCAGCATGTCATTCTCAATGGAGAGAAGTCTTCTGAAGTAAGAGTGATTTCAGGTGTGCCGCAGGGGAGTGTCGTAGGACCGTTGCTATTCACAATATTATAAATGACCTTGTGGATAACATCAGAAGTTCACTGAGGCTTTTTGCGCATGATGCTGTAGAATATCGAGAGGTTGTAACAATGCAAAATTGTACTGAAATGCAAGAGGATCTGCAACGAATTGACGCATGGTGCAGGGAATGGCAACTGAATCTCAATGTAGACAAGTGTAACGTTCTGCGAATGCATAGAAAGAAAGATCCTTCATCATTTAGCTACAATATAGCAGGTCAGCAACTGGAAGCAGTTAATGCCATAAATTATCTGGGAGCAGGCATTAGGAGTGATTTAAAATTAATCGTCGATAAAGCAGATGCCAGACTTTTTGAGATTCATTGGAAGAATCCTAAGAAAATGCAGTCCGAAAACAAAGGAAGTAGGTTCGCCCACTGCTTGAATACTGCTCAACGGTGTGGGACCCATACCAGATAGGGTTGATAGAAGAGATAGAGAAGATCCAACGGAGAGCAGCGCGCTTCGTTACAGGATCATTTAGTAATCGCGAAAGCATTACGGAGATGATAGATAAACTACAGTGGAAGGCTCTGCAAGAGAGACGCTCAGTAGCTCGGTACGGGCTTTTGTTGAAGTTTCGAGAACATACCTTCACCGAGGAGTCAAGCAGTATATTGCTCCCTTCTGAGTATATCTTGCGAAGAGACCATGAGGATAAAATCAGAGAGACTAGAGCCCACACAGAGGCATACCGACAATCTTTCTTTCCACGAACAATACGAGACTGGAATAGAAGGGAGAACCGATAGAGGTACTCAAGGTACCCTCCGCCACACACCGTCAGGTCGCTTGCGGAGTATGGATGTAGATGTAGATGTAGAGGCGGCGCATACACGGCAAGAGCTCTTTGTCTCCCTGTCCGATGAGGTAAATTTACTTTTTGCATGGTTTGCTAAATCGGTTAAGGCAATTGCCGAGTTGGCTGCTTTGAAAAGGGAATGGAAAATTTCCTTTCCCAGCTTTCTCCAGTTTCGAGCTTCTACTTCGTCTCGAATGACGTTGTCTTCGACTTGACATTAAGCGCAGCTTTTCCTTTTCTTTCATTTGAGAACACAATATCCTCTATGGGGAGTTGAACCTAATATGTAGCATATGCTTGCACGTCTAAATCGTCCTTATATATTAGTTTCAGTAGCAGCGCAGATAGGATAGTTTTCATTACCAAATTTGGCAGGAAAATCTGGAACGAAGGAAAGAAAATTAAGATTAATCGTCCCGTCGATATCGAGGTCATGAGGGACGGAGCACGAGCTCTGAAGATAGGGAAACAAATGGCCCGTACCGTTTCAGGGAAACGTCCCGGCATTTGCTTGGAGCGATTCAGGAAAAATCACGGAAAATCTACATGTGGACGGCCACGTGGAAATTTGAGATGTCGTCTTCCTTGAGTACGAGTCGTGTGTGCTAACCAATGCGCCACTTCGTTTGGTGAAAGACAGATTACCCAAATTTCAACTATGTGGTAGAGCGTCAATGGACAAAATTTTACGGTATTGTGAAATACTCTTGATATATGTATGTGCCGATCAAGACTGTGAGAGATGGGAAAGACTCTCAGTCGTTCAAGCGCCTCCATTGAAACATCCACGAAAGTAAATAGGGCTTCATCACAGATTTGAGCGAAGTCAGAACTATGTTGACGAACAAAAGCTGAAGGGAGGCGAAATGAGGGCAAGGAGAGCAATGGGAGAAGTATTCAGTGAATTCTAACATATTAGTTTGCCAACCGATTTGATGAAAATTACTGATGAATTTTGTCCTTTCGTAAGACCAGTAAACAAATCAAAATCACGTACACAGTCCTCAGCGATTATATTTCTGCCGAAAGGAGGGTGACACAGAGAAGGCCCAAATACTGAACTCGGTTCTACGAAAATCTTTCAGAGCAAAATATGATTTCTTCTTTCACTCACTGCGTAAACGGCGAAATGGTAGGTTCTGATGTAATTGATAATTGATCATTTAGTCTAGAAATAAAATGTGTCAGGAGAGGAAAGGCATCTACGAGATGCCTACACGACAGTATGCAGTTTGTGTGAAATAACTCGCTCCGGTTCTACAAACGGTTTATCATAGACCGCTGTAACGCTCGCAGGCAGTATTCACTACTATTAATAACCTTGATTTAGTGTATGTTGGTGAAAGACATAGGTGGAGCTGCCTTCAGTTGCAATTATACGTTTCTCCACGAGGCATTTGCCAAAATTTCACTTAGCTTGTTTAGGAAGAAATGAAGAAACTTGCACTAATGTATTTCTTTTTCTTGCCTTCAAGTCATGGTAGAGGTAAAGGAAAGTAAACACCTTTCACGGATTAGCCTTTAGGCCTGTCGTGATAGGTCGACTGCTACCTATAAGGAAATAAGAGAAGCGATCAATGTTCATGGGGCATGTTATCAGCGTGACGCCAATCCCTCCAGCCGTTATCTTTAGCTTTTTTTAGTCTTAGCACCATCGGAGAAGAAATCCCGTTCGAATATTTGTTACTACGAAGAATTTTACATCAACGAGACGAGAGGTAACGCTGCCATTAATCCGTGGAGAGGTCCGATACCATCACAAAGAATAAGGATCTAACCCCGCCACAGACTGATAAGACTGCGAAATCAAATAAGCATTCCAAGTGGTATAAATTGTGAGCCATTCCTATTTTCAAGGAGGGTCGTCCGATTGACGGACGTAATTATAGGCCCAGTTGAGTAGCCGATGTTGGCCCCTAAGTTCATCTCCTCATCCCCTCTAAGTCAGTCTCCTCACCCCCCTCTCCCCGTCCAGCCCCATCTCCCCCGCCCTGTGTTCATCTCTTCCTCCTCTCTCTCTCTCTCTCTCTCCGTCCATCTCAACCTCTTCCATTTTTCTGTCCATTTCCTCCTCCCTCCGCTCTGTCCAAATCTTCCTCTCCATGACGGGCCTCCATCACCTTCTCTCCCCTTTCTGTCCACCACGAACTTCCCGTCTTCTCTCTCCATCACCAAGTAATCACCCCCACTCTGATAGCAGACCATGGTTCCTTACCTCACAGTATTTCTTTCCATGAATTTAGGAAGAGCCTTCTAGCCGCGGCTTTGCCAGACTACGCACATGTCACACATATTTCACATATTTCAAACATATTTGTACACATACACTATGTGATTAAAAGTATCCGGACACCTGGCTGAAAATGACTTACACGTTAGAGGCACCCACGTTAGTGGAGTTCAGTATGGTGTTGGCCCACCTTTAGCCTTGATGGCAGCTTCCACTCTCGGAGGTATACATTCAATCAGGTGCTGGAAGGTTTCTTGGGAAATGGCAGCCCATTCTTCACGGAGTGCTGCTCTGAGGAGAGGTATCGATGTCAGTCGGTGAGGCCTGGCACGAAGTCGGCGTTCCAAAACATCGTGAAGGTGTTCTGTAGGATTCAGGTCAGGACTCTGTGCAGGCCAGTCCATTATAGGGATGTTATTGTCGTGTAACCACTCCGCTACAGGCCGTGCATTATGAACAGGTGCTCGATCGTGTTGAAAGATGCAGTCGCCATCCCCGAATTGCTCTTCAACAGTGGGAAGCAAGAATGTGCTTAAAACATCAATATAAGCCTGTGCTGTGATAGTGTCACGCAAAACAACAAGGGGTGCAAGCCCCCTCCATGAAAGACACGACCACACCGTGACGCCACCGCCTCCGAATATTACTGTTGACACTACACACGCTGGCGTTCATTAGCCATACCCACACCCTGCCATCGGATCGCCACATTGTGTGCCGTGATTCGTCACTCCACACAACGTTTTTCCACTGTTCAATCGACCAATGTTTACACTCCTTACACCAAGCGAGGCGTCATTCGGCATTAACCGGCGTGATGTGTGGCTCATGAGCAGCCGCTCGACCATGAAATTCAAGTTTTCTCACCTTCCGCCTAACTGTCATAGTACTTGCAGTGGATCTTGATGGAGTTTTGAATTCCTGTGCGATGGTCTAGTCACAGTACTTTCAGTGGATCCTGATGGAGTCTTGAATTCCTGTGTGATGGTCTAAATCCTATTACACATTACGACCCTCTTCAACTGTCGGCGGTCTTGGCTGTCAACAGACGAGGTCGGCCTGTACGCTTTTGTGCTGGACGTGTCCCATCACGTTTCTACTTCACTATCACATCGGAAACAGTGGACCTAGGGATATTTAGGAGTGTGGAAATGTCGCGTACAGACGTATGACAATAAGTGACCCCCAGTCACCTGATCACGTTCGAAGTCCGTGAGTTCCGCAGAGCGCCCCATTCTGCTCTCTCACGATGTCTAATAAGCATTGAGGTCGCTGATATGGAGACCTGGCAGTAGGTGGCAGAACAATGCACCTAATATTAAAAAGGTATGTTTCTGGGGTTGTCCAGATACTCTTGATATTCCCCTTCGGAGGTTCGAGTCCTTCCTCGGGCATGGGTGTGTGTGTTGTCCTTAGCGTAAGTTAGTTTAAGTTTATTAGTGTGTAAGCCTAAGGACTGATGACCTCAGCTGTCTGGTCCCATAGTTCTTACCACAAATTTCCAATACTCTTGATCAGATAGTGTATCTCCTGAAATATGTGTCGTACAATGATACCTTACATAATTTTCCACTTACATTCAGTGGTATATGAATACTGTCTACAAAATGTGTCGCAAATACAGTTAGTAGGGAAAAAAAAGCAATGAATCAAAACGTTATGCCTGATGCGGCAGTTTTGCTGCATGAACTGCGAAAATGTAGTAAGCGATAAACTTTTTCTCCTTTAATCAGTTTGTGGGGGTGTCAGCGAGAATGAGTTTCTTAAAGGTTTGAGATTATGTGTGAAGTTTGTTGCAAGTCACTAACTGCTCTCATGCTCAAATGCTGGATTATTACATTCTGTGCATTCCCGGATCGTGGGTTACACTCTTTTTTCAACCTCACCGTCTTCCATTTGATACGTAGGTGGTTTTTACCCGCACAGCGATTTTTTTCCAGACAGTATGAGATAAATGTACTAAGTTTAAGTGGAGTAAGTGGTTTAGAAGGAGATATGGAACATACATTTTTTAGTAAGTGTGGAAATCACTGACGTCAAACTGGAGTAAATCTATAGAAACACGTTTTATGTGGCGATTTTGTAGAACTAAGATCCCTTTAGAAAAACAACATTGGTTCAGCAAACAGAGATCTCATGAAGTTCAATTCGTTCTGTTCATCTTTGAAACCCAGAGCGCCGTCTAACAACGATGCACAGGCTGGTGCCCGTGTTCCTGGACTTTCAGAAGCGTTCGATACGGGTCTGCAAGGTCTCTTTGTGAACAAAATGCGAAATATCGAGCTCGGCTTTTGACTGGATTTATGTCTTCCTAGCAGCAAAAACTCCATACGTCGTTCTTAAAAGAACAAAATGGCCAGAGGCTAATGGAACTTCGGAAGTACCGCAAAGTAGTATTCTGAGCTATTACTATTTATTGCGATGACGTTATAACGTGACTGCAGGAACAGATGTTCAGCAATTACCGTCTTGACGTCATCGGGGTTCGCGTGTGGGCACGGATGACTATGAAATACGAGACGTTGCGTTCTTCATTCTAACTCGCTTCACGGCGGTAGTAAACCACGAAATAAACGCACAACTGGTCAGCGCTCCCAGACGATAGACGCACCTTGCTTCCGAACATACGTTTCTCTTACTTCGATAACGATCTGTGGTGACACTGAGGTTACTCCACAATTAGAATAAGAACGAATTTGTCTCAGGTAGCAAATCAGTTTAATAAGTCACAGCTGCAAAATACTAACACGAATTCTTTACAAACGAATGGAAAAACTGATAGAAGCCAACCTCGGGGAAGATCAGTTTGGATTCCGTAGAAACACTGGAACACGTGAGGCAACACTGACCCTACGACTTATCTTGGAAGAAAGATTAAGGAAAGGCAAACCTACGTTTCTAGCATTTGTAGACTTAGAGAAAGCTTTTGACAATGTTGACTGGAATACTCTCTTTCAAATTCTAAAGGTGGCAGTGGTAAAATACAGGGAGCGAAAGGCTATTTACAATTTGTACAGAAACCAGATGGCAGTTATAAGAGTCGAGGGACATGAAAGGGAAGCAGTGGTTGGGAAGGGAGTAAGACAGGGTTGTAGCCTCTTCCCTATGTTGTTCAATCTGTATATTGAGCAAGCAGTAAAGGAAACAAAAGAAAAATTCGGAGTAGGTATTAAAATTCATGGAGAAGAAATAAAAACTTTGAGGTTCGCCGATGACATTGTAATTCTGTCAGAGACAGCAAAGGACTTGGAAGAGCAGTTGAATGGAATGGACAGTGTCTTGAAAGGAGGATATAAGATGAACATCAACAAAAGCAAAACAAGGATAATGAAATGTAGTCTAATTAAGTCGGGTGATGCTGAGGGAATTAGATTAGGAAATGAGGCACTTAAAGTATTAAAGGAGTTTTGCTATTTGGGGAGCAAAATAACTGATGATGGTCGAAGTAGAGAGGATATAAAATGTAGGCTGGCAATGGCAAGGAAAGCGTTTCTGAAGAAGAGAAATTTGTTAACATCCAGTATTGATTTAAGTGTCAGGAAGTCATTTCTGAAAGTATTTGTATGGAGTGTAGCCATGTATGGAAGTGAAACATGGACGATAAGTAGTTTGGACAAGAAGAGAATAGAATCTTTCGAAATGTGGTGCTACAGAAGAATGCTGAAGATTAGATGGGTAGATCACATAACTAATGAGGAGGTATTGAATAGGATTGGGGAGAAGAGAAGTTTGTGGCACAACTTGACAAGAAGAAGGGATCGGTTGGTAGGACATGTTCTGAGGCATCAAGGGATCACCAATTTAGTATTGGAGGGCAGCATGGAGGGTAAAAATCGTAGAGGGAGACCAAGAGATGAATACACTAAGCATATTCAGAAGGATTTAGGTTGCAGTAGGTACTGGGAGGTGAAAAAGCTTGCACAGGATAGAGTAGCATGGAGAGCTGCATCAAACCAGTCTCAGGACTGAAGACCACAACAACAACAACATGGTTCCACTATTGGACAGTGTGTCTAAGGCATTTAGCCTGACCGGGTTGTCTTCAAACGCGCCTCCGACGATTGTCTGGTTAAAGGCATAAGCCATACTCATCGGTGACGAGAACGTGATACCAGTCCTGAGCAGTCCATTCGGCATGTTGTTGGGCCCAACTGTACCGTGCTGTATGGTGTCGTGGATGCAACGATGAACTTTGCCATGGACGTCGGGAATGAAGTTGCGCATCATGCAGCCTATAGTGTACAGTTTGAGTCATAACACGACGTCCTGTGGCTGCACGAAAACCATTATTCGACATGATGGCGTTGCTGTCAGGATTCCTCCGAGCCATAATCCGTAGGTAGCGGTCATCCACTGCGGTAGTAGCTCCTGCGTGGCCTGAACGAGGCATGTCATCGACAGTTCCTGTCTCTCGCTATCTCCTCCATGTTCGAGAAACACCGCTTTGGTTGACTCCGAGACACCTGGGCACTTCCCCTGTTGAGAGCCCTTCCTGGCACAAAGTAACAATGCGGACGCGATCGAACCGCGGTATTGACCGTCTAGGCATGGTTGAAGTACAGACAACACGATCCGTGAACCTTCTTCCTGGTGGAATGAATGGAACCCTATCGACTGTCGGACCCCTCCGTTTAATTGGCGCTGCTCATGCATGGTTGTTTACATCCTAGGGCGGGTTTAGTGACATCTCTGAACGGTCAAAGGGACTGTGTCTGTGATACACTATCCGCAGTCAACGTCTATTTTCAGGCGTTCTGGAAACCGGGATGATGCAAAACTTTTTTGATGTGTGTATATAGATCTCTGGGAAAGCTATTTTATTTATTTTATTTTATTTACACGTCGAGTTCCGTAGGACCAAATTGAGGAGCAAATCTCCTAGGCGCTACGGTGGCAGGTTCGAATCCTGCCTCGGGCATGGATGTGTGTAATGTCCTTAGGTTAGTTAGGTTTAATTAGTTGTAAGTTCTAGGCGACTGATGACCTCAGAAGTTAAGTCGCATAGTGCTCAGAGCCATTTGAACCATTTGAACCAAATCTCCTAGGTCATGGAACGTGTCAGTACATGAACTTACAACATAAAAGTAATAACAGATAAAAATAAATGTTCATGAACCTGAAAAAAAAGTCAGTCCAGAAGTTTAAGTAAACGCTATCAGCAATACAATAAGAATCAGCTTAATTTTTCAAGGAACTCCTCGACAGAATGGAAGGAGTGACCCATGAGGAAACTCTTGAGTTTCGATTTGAAAGCGCGTGGATTACTGCTAAGATTTTTGAATTCGAGTGGCAGCTAATTGAAAATGGATGCAGCAGTATACTGCACACCTTTTTGCACAAGAGTTAAGGAAGTCCGATCCAAATGGAGGTTTGATTTCTGCCGAGTATTAACCGAGTGAAAGCTGCTTATTCTTGGGAAGAAACTAATATTGGTAACAATAAATGACAATAAGGAATATACATATTGAGAGGCCAATGTCAAAATACCCAGACTACTTATTGCCCGAATCGCCCGTTTCTGAGCCAAAAATATCCTTCTAGAATGGGAACAGTTACCCCAAAACTTGATACCACACGACATAAGCGGATGAAAATAAGCAAAGCAGACTAATTTACATGTCGAACGATCACTTACTTCAGATACCGTTCGAATAGTAAAAATGGCAGCCTTAAGTCTTTGAACAAGATCCTGAACATGGGCTTTCCATGACAGTTTACTATCTATGTGAACACCTAGAAATTTAAACTGTACAGTTTCACTAATCATACGCCCATTCTGTGAAATTAAAACGCCAGGTTTTATTGAATTGTGTGTTAGAAACTGTAAAAACTGAGTCTTACTGTGACTTAACGTTAGTTTATTTTCTACAAGCTATGAACTGAGGTCATGTACTGCACTATCTGAAACCGAGTCAATATTGGGCACAACATCCTTTACTACCAAGCTAGTGCCATCATCAAACAGAAATATTTTAGACTTACCAATAATACTAGGGGACATACCATTTATATAAATAAGAAACAAGAGCGGCCCCAACACTGATCCCTGGGGCACCCTCCACCTGACAGTACCTCACTCAGATCCCACATCACAGCCGTTATCAGCATTGTGAATAATGACCTTCTGCTGCCTGTTGCTAAAGTAAGAGGTGAACCAATTGTGAGCTACTCCTCTTATTCCGTAATGGTCCAACTTCTGGAGCAATATTGTGAGATCAACACAGTCAAATGCCTTTGTTAAATCAAAAAAGGAGGAAATTAAGGATGATTGACCAGCGGCGGAACAAAATCACCGCCTCGCCCTTGGAAGCTACCCGGTTTTGGGCGTGTAATCTGAGAAGTATTTGAATAATGGGCTGTGTGCAGCAGTCTATCAGGGGATCGATATCCCTCCCCCTGGCGCGGAGCCACCTAATTTCGGTAATGGCTCCGGCGCTCCCTGCTTCAGTTTCGTCCCCCTAGTAACACCGCGGCGCTGCTGTGAAATGGAAGCAGGGGAGGCTGCGGCATTACGCCAGAGAAACGTGGCGCCGCACTGGTCGCTGCACGACCAGATAAATACCACAGAGATCTGGCAACGAAAACAGTAATAGCCCTCTGTGAGTATCGAAAGCAGTTCATGGGACCTTGAAAGGCACTGCTATCAGTTATAACAGTTATAATTTAACTTGAGCACATGGCAAGTTACAACTCCGGTATTCTAGTAGTTCAACCCTCCCTGTGCCACCTATGAGTGGCACTGTCTCTCTTCATGTAAAAAGGATACGTGCCATGCAGGTGTAAGCGCATTTTATGCCTAATGCCCAACGTCAAGAAAACGATTTACTGAAATGCCAACTCTCGATATATTCTTTACTGCAGCTGGTATCTTGAAACTCTCTGCTACTCGCACTTACCTTGTCTGGGTGAAAATCTGTATATATATATAAAAGAATGTCGTGTTAGTTACATTATTTATAACTCAAGAACGGCTGGACCGATTTGGCTGAAAATTGGTGGAGACGGACAAAGGATACTTTTTATCCCGTTCGACCGCTATAAAACGTGGTATAACAAAAACGCATGTGGCATTGTACATAGTAATCATATCGCGGATATCTGTTTTCACTTAAAGCTTTTTCATCTCTAGCAAGTCTATATGTATGCAATAAATGAGGAGTTGCATTATATTTCCGATTGCACTTTAAACTGTAGGTCTCCCTGTAAGTGACTGAGTGGGAGGATGGGGAGGGCACGTAACGTCCAGTAGGGCCAGCTTAATAAAGCACTGTAACTTTGTCTCATCGAAAGACGAACTTATCAACAAAGTATTCCCAAACATCATTACTAACTACAATAGTAATGAATTGTTGAGTGAGTGAGCAATTTTAGGGGCTAAGAATAAAGATGTAGACGACCTAAATTACACAATTCAGAATGAGATCATTGGTAAAATGCATTCATTCAGATCTATTGACTGTGTAACAAATGAAGATGAAGCCACCAACTATCCAATTGAATTTTTAAACTCCTTGGATGTGCCTGGCTTACCACCGCACAATTTACGCCTAAAAGTTGGCTCCGTAGTAATCATGCTTCGAAACGTAAACCAACCAAAACTGTGCAACGGTACACGTTTGGTGATAAGTTAATTGATGAACAATATTATTTACGCGACGATACTCAAAGGAAAATTCGAGGGTGAGGAAGTTCTCATTCCGAGGATCCAGATGATCCCAACCGATATGCCGTTTGAGTTTAAAAGACTTCAATTTCCGATCCGTCTTGCATTCGCCATGACCATTAACAAATCACAAAGCCAATCCTTGAAAGTTTGTGGTTTAAATCTGGAATATCCATGTTTTTCACATGGTCAGTTATATGTGGCATGTTCAGAGGTCGGAAGACCATCTGCGTTGTTTGTTCTTGCGCCTGATAAAACAAGAAATGTCGTGTATCACAAGGTACTTAACTGAAGAGTGGAGGATATGCGCCAATAAAGATAAAGAACAGAGAATCATTAAAATACTTAATTTTTTTGTTTGTATTTCCTAATAAAAAATTGAACTTAACATCCAAAATCTGATTATTTATTGGCTTTAAGGTGGAACAGAGTTCGACAGGTCAGCTAGTTTCATATAAAAGAAGAAAATGCTAATTTCTGCGGAAGGCAGTTTAACTGCGCTGTGCTCACACTACTAGTATGAATTAGGGATAAATGTGTACATGTGCCAATGAGCTTGAAAATTGTGACACATTACTCAAGCAGAAAAGTAAGTCCTGTGAGATTTTAAATTAACTTCTGTTATTATTCAGAAAACAGACTCGAAAATTCATGAACAGCAGGTGTGCATGTCCTCTTATGGGGTGGGTATGCAATATCACACAGTCATAGAAAGTAGAAAAAAATCTCCGTACGGTATGCAATCCCCATAATACTATTTATAGAGTTGGAAACTAATGTGAAAGGCAGCCTGTATACTCAGATGCCGTATAGAAAAATAGATATCGATCCCTGTACATTTATACAAAGGTGCAACACTGACAAAGACCTATCCTTCTTTTATTTTTATTCTTTATTTACACGTCAACTTCCGTAGGACCAAATTTAGGAGCAAATCTCCAGGGTCAGTACGTGAAATTACAACATAAAACTGATGATGATGATGATGATGAGTCCCATACTTCTTTACAGAGCGTAGGGGAGCGACGCGGGAGAACCGCGCCGCCATACTAGGCAAGGTCCTAGTGGAGGTGGTTTGCCATTGCCTTCCTCCGAAACATAAAACTAATAACAGATAAAAATAAAATGTTGATGAACCCGAAAAAAGTCAAGCCATAAGCTTAAGTAAACGCAACCAACAATACAACAAGAATCAACTCAATTTTTCAAGGAACTGCTCAACAGAATAAAAGGAGTGACCCATGAGGAAACTCTTCAGTTTCGTTTTGAAAGCGCGTGGATTACTACTAAGAGTTTTGAATTCTTGTGGTAAGTTTTTGAAAATACTGCACACCTTTCTGCACAAGAGTTACGGAAGTCGGATCCAAATGCAGGTTTGATTTCTGCCGAGTATTAACTGAGCGAAACCTGCTTATTCTTGGGAATAAGCTAATATTGTTAACAAGAAATGACAGTAAGGAATACATATATTGAGAGGCCAGTATCAAGATACCCAAACTCGCGAACAGGGGCTAAAGAGGTCGTGAATTTACACCACTTATTGCCCGAACCGCCCGTTTCTGAGCCAAAAAATCCTTTTAGAATGGGAAGAGTTACCCCAAAAAATAATACCATACTACATAAGCGAATGAAAATAAGCAAAGTAGAATAATTTTCGTGTCGAACAATCACTTACTTCAGATGCCGTTCGAATAGTAAGAATAACAGCCTTAAGTCTTTGAACAAGATCCTGAATGTGGGCTTTCCATGACAGTTTACTATCTATGTCAACACCTAGAAAGTTAAACTGTTCAGTTTCACTAATGAAATTCCAATTCTGTGAAATTAAAACGTCAGGTTTTGTTCAATTGTGCGTTAGAAACTGTAAAAACTGAGTCGTACTGTGGTTTAGCGTTAGTTTATTTTCTACAAGCCATGAACTTATATCATGAACTGTTCTCTAGTGTCGTCAGCAAACAGAAATATTTTAGAGTTACCCGTGATGCTAGAGGGCAAATCATTTATATAAATAAGGAACAGAAGCGGCCCCAACACTGATCCCTGGGGTACCCCCCCCCCCCCCCCCCCATTTGACCATAGCCCACTCAGACTCCACATAACAGCCATTCTCAACACTGTGAATAAAGACCTTTTGTTGTCTGTTGCTAAAGTAAGAGGTGAACCAGTTGTGAGCTACTCCTCGTATTCTGTAATGAAACTTCTGGAGCAATATTTTGTGATCAACACAACCAAACGCCTTAGTTAAATAAAAAAAAATATGCCTAGCGTTCGAAACCTTTTGTTTAGCCCATCCAGTATCACACAGGGAAAAGAGAATATGGCATCTTCAGTTATTAAACGACTTCTAAACCCGAACTATACATTTGATAGTAAATCGTGTGATATAAAATGATCAACTATCCTTGCATGCACAACCTTTTGAATAACTTTAGCAAACACTGATGGCATAGAAATAGGTCACAAATTGTCTGCATTTTCCCTTTCTCCCTTTCATAAATTGGCTTAATTACTGAGTACTTCCATCGTTCAGGAAACTGGCCATTCCTAAAGAAAAAATTACAAATATGGTTAAATAGAGGGCTAACATGTGCAGCACAGTACTTTAATATTCTGCTAGACACTCTGTCATCTCCATGAGTGCCCTTAGTCTTCAGTGATTTAATTACTGACTCAATCGTCCTCTTGTCTGTATCACTGAAGAGTATTTCAGACATCAATCTCGGAAAGGCATTTGCCAAGAGAATTGTATGATTCCTTGTAGAAACTAAATTTTTACTTAATTCACCAGCAATGTTCAGAAAATCATTGTTAAATAGTGTACATATATCTGATTCATCAGTAACAGAAATATTTTTACTACGAACTGACTTTATATCGTCGACCTTGTGCTACCGACCAGACACTTCCTTAGCAACTGACCATATGGTTTTAATTTTATCCTGTGAAATAGCTATTCTATTTGCATACCACGTACTCTTTGCCTTCCTAATAAAATTTTTAAGTACCTTACAGTACTGTTTGTAATGGGCTACTGTAGCTTGATTGTGACTAACATTGTGATACAATTTCCGCTTTGTTCTCCATGATATCCTTATCCCATTAGTCAGCCACCCAGGCTGCCTTTTACTGCTAGTACCACGTTTAGAACGTTCTAATGGAAAGCAACTCTCAAAGAGCATGAGAAATGTGTTGAGGAAATCATTATATTTGTCATCTATGTTATCGGCACTGTAAACATCCTGCCACTCCTGTTATTTGACGAGGTTTAAAAAAACTGTCTATTGCTGTTGGATTAACTTTCCTATACAGTTACATACGTGACATTTGTTTGAGTACAAAAGCCTTCTAGTGTTAAAAATTTGTGCATCATGGTCTGAAAGGCCAGTCACCCTTTTCCTAACAGAATGCCCATCTGGTAATGAAGAGTGAATAAAAATAATGTGTATGGCTGTGCTACTGTTCCCCTGCACCCTAGCTGAAAAAAAGACACAGTCTGCATCAGATCATATGAATTTAAGAGATCTACCAACATCCTTTTTCTTGCACCATCATATACAATTTTCATTCTGAAGTTACCACATATAACGATACAACTATTCTCTGGTACTTCCTGTAACGTGAATCAAGAACCCTCTTTAACTTGAGCAGAAATGCCCTGAAGTCAGGGTTAGGGGACGTATAATCAACAACAATTAGAAGTTGAGTTTCACTAAATTCAAGTGCTCCTTCACAACATTCAAATATCTGTTCAGTGCAGTGCCGTGATACGTCTGTGGACTCAAATGGAATGCTGCTTTTTACGTGCATGGCCACTCCCTCATCCCGCAAGGAACTCCTTGAAAAACAGGCAGTTGTATCTTGGTAAAGGAAGCCTCTGAATTGTCAAATTATTTAAGTTGTGCTCCGATATGCCAATGTTCATATGGTTGCACAATTGCGAAAGGATATTCCGCAGATGCACCAGCAAGTCATGTAACCGCTTATTTGAATTACGCCAGTGCAACGCAAGCAAGCGGCGATCTCATCAATAATCCTAACAATGCAGTTTAGCAATGCCCATCTCGACTAATCCACAAAGCAAAACTCCGAAATTAACAAATCGTCAGCATCAGGTGTAGATCAAGCAAAGAGGGAGAGAATGACAGAATGATCGGCAGGCCATGCTGTCCAATCGAACTTTAAAACTCTGTGCCAATCAATCTGACTGGCTGACCAGCGTCTGCGCTCAAGGTACAGCTTGAATACTTGCTTTCTCATTACTCCACCAAAGCTAGGACTTCTCTAACAGACGAAAACACGGAATTTCAAGTATCTGAGTTACGCGAGCGGTTCGCAACTTGCACGTTGATACATGACATGAAAGACGTTTATAACAAAATACTTTTCATGCAATGCAGGCTGTCATGGCCGACGTTTATATCTTTAAGGACATGTGTGTTGCGAGCTGAGTTAGCTGTTCATTCATGCTCTGGTGTGCGTACTGTAAGACCTTCGGTACACACACCATCAGATTATTTGACTGGTCGCTCTAACGAAGTAGGCGAGTGTTTGCAATATGTCTCGTGGTCTTATCGTGGCGTGTTTATCTTCTGCCGCTAGGTCAGATGATAGAAATGCCACTTGCACGCTTAGAGTAGCAGATTGACGGTGACCATCTTTAAACAGAACTTGATTAATTTTCACACACATTTATTAAAATAATAACAAGCATAAAAATAACTTGGCTCTGGATGCTATTTACAGTTGACAATCTGAAGTTCCTTTGGTCTTGGTACGTTAATCTTATTCTCACATATCTCTGATACTTGACAAAGTGTCTATTCATTTATCTTCATGGCTATGTACAGGAATATGATAATCTTATTAGGCGCAGACTGAAACTTGGCTATAGACTATTGCAGACTAATGCAGACTGATGCAGACTGATGCAGACTGACTAATCGGAGGTCTGTACACTCGTTATAATACCTCGCGCGTTCAGGTATCACTGCGCGAGTGTGATCCGCGAGGAGAAAAGGTTCTACGTTAGCAGCAATCTCACTGGCTGCGTTACATATTAATACGCGGATCGGCGGAAGCAGAATTTGGTCCGTCTCTAAGGCAGCGCCATCTCGTAGTGCGGAGACGGGCGAGCGCTGCGCCTGCGCTGTTGTGCTTAGCGGGGCGCGCTCTATTGGGAAAGTTGTGTATGCGCTGACTACGTAGAACTATGTACACATCACATGCATAGATATTTTACACAATGATATCAGACTTGTCATCTTAACTGAAAAAGGTACAACTTTCTTTAAATTGTCTGATACATTCATTCTACTGTTATCTCATGTATGTCTAGGTTAACATGTAAATTTAATTTAGATATATGTACAATGTTTTTTGTATGTAATGGGAAAGAAGCTTACTGATGAAGTATAAAAGACATTTTTAGACCAATCATTTGTATCACATCAACAGCCACTTCCCACATTACACACAGCCGGACACAAAACTATGCTGCACAACAATGCACACACACACACACACACACACACACACACACACACACACACACACACTGGCGTGGAAGCCTTGCTGATACTCCCACCATTCTAGTGAATTCTGAATTCTTCGTGTTTCACCTTGGCATATCTGAAAAAACTGAGTCAAGACACAACACAATGAATGAGACGTTGACTCAAGAAGATGGAAAAAGTTTAGAATTATCCATCAGAGATCATGAGCATAGGGATTTACAGGAAAGATTCAATAAACTATGAAAATTTACTGTAGAATAATAGTTGTTTGTTGCTGAATAACGTTAATTTTTTTCCATTTTATGCTCTGTGTTATGAAAATAATTTTTGACTATGTAGTACCAAATATTTAATAAGTATGTTTTAGCTGACTTTTTAGCCTTGGTCTGTTTGTTTATAACCAGCGCAACCATAGCCTTATACACATGGATGTTGTTGTGCCCAATCTGGGTGAAAGTGATACACTTTGAGCATGATTTTTAATTAATTAAAGTGCTTATCTGAGTATGTCAGTGCCACTTAAATATAAAAATGAAATTAGATGTACCAGCTGCAAGAAATGGGACTGCACGTATATCATTAGCAATTGTTATTGTCACTCTTATTATGCCTATTTAAATTTATCTTGTTCAACAGGGACGTGATGGTCTAGTGGGTAGAGCAATAGACTTGTGCCCTGGAGGCCCCATGTTGAATCCCGGATAGGTATGTACAGTTTTCCTCGTTTCATCCATTCCAGAACGGCCACAGGCCCACTCAGAGTGATATCAAATGAGCACCGGATATCCTTCCCGGTGGTAAAAGGCAGCCGAACGCTGGGCTCGTCACCCTCCCCTCCTAGCGCCGCAGCGAAGAAAGGCTGTACTCTGCCATTAGTCAAGCCAATAGCCCAGTCACGGGGTTGCGTCAATTACCTTTTAATACAGAGGTTGCTAAAGTCGAATATCTGCGTAAAGACATCATCCCAAGTGCACCTTACTGCTGTGTTATGTGGGCTGGTATGTAATGGACGCCTCACAACTATCGAATAAGATAGCCTTGTTTCAAACAGACTGGCCTTATATTCGGGAGTATGGCTATACTGGTTTACGTTTCCCATGGTTTCCCTAAATTACTTCAGGCAAATGGTGGGACGGTTCCTTCTATAAGGCCCCGGCAGACAAACTGTCCCATCTTGTCCAACTAAATCTCTAAGTATGTAAGTGAATGTATAAAAGAATTACGTCATTTTTTATGTTCTTAAGTTGTAATACTACGACATGCTCAGTATACTTGTAAGGCTGTCTATGGACGAATACTAACAACCATGTAACGTCCTCACGACCAGCTAATAGCTGCACCTTATACAAAACATAAAGTGCCTATAAGCACTCATCAACTGTGAATGACCCTGTCATGGCTAAATACCTAGATAGTGGACGGATAAAAGGGTTTTAAAAATCTCTATAAACTATGTCGTCGCAGTATCAGTACAAACCATTCGATATCTGTTTCAGTTATGATTAATCACAACTGAAATAGAGAACTTCACTATTGTTGTTACCACATACAGTTGCATATCGACAGGAGATTTAAGAGTATTCAGCGTTTAAGAACATTTCAATATAAATAAAACTGAACGTACAATGAATGAACACAGGATTAAATACACACGTCAAAAAAAGTTTTGCATCACCTCGGTTCCGAGAGTTCCGGAATCTGAACAGAAATTTGGAATAGAGATCAACATAAACATCATTTACGTCCTTTTTATCGCCCATGAAAGCCTCACATTGCATGTTGTACCACCATACAGCGAGACCTTCAGAGGTGGTGGTCCAGATTGCTGAACGCACCAGTACCTCAAATACCCAGTAGCACGTCCTCTTGCAGATACATGCCTTATTCGTCGTGGCATACTATCCACAAGTCCATCAAGGTACTGTTGGTCCAAATTGTCCCACCCCTAAACGGCGATTCGGCGTAGATCCCTCAGAGTGGTTGGTGGGTCACTTCGTCCATAAACAGCCCTTTTCAATCTACCCCAGTTATGTTCGATACGGTTCATGTCTGGAGAACATGCTGGCCACTAATCGAGCGATGTCGTTGTCCTGAAGGAAGTCATTCACAAGATGCAAGATGCGCACGATGGAGGCGCGAATTGTCGTCCATGAAGAAGAATGCCTCGCCAATATGCTGCCGATATGGTTGCACTATCGGTCGGATGACGGCATTCATGTATCGTCCAGCCGTTACGGCGCCATCCATGACCACCAGCGGCGTACGTCGGCCCCATATAATGCCACCCCAAAACACCAGGAACCTCCACCTTGCTGCATTTGCTGAGCAATGTGTCTAAGGCGTTCAGCCTGACCGGGTTGCCTCCAAACACGTCGCCGACGATTGTCTGTTTGATGGCATATGCGACACTCATCGTTGAAGAGAACGTGATGGCAATCCTGAGCGGTCCATTCGGCATGTTGCTGGGCCCATCTGTACCGCGCTGCATGGTGTCGTGTTTGCGAAGTTGGACCTCGCCTTCGACGTCGGGAATGAAGTTGGGCATCATGCTCCACAAAAAGCATTATTCAACATGGTGGCGTTGCTGTTATGGTTCCTCTGAGTCATAATCCGTAGGTAGCAGTCATCCATTGCAGTAGTAACTCTTGGGCGGCCTGAGCGAGGCATGTCATCGACAGTTCCTGTCTCTCTGTATCTCTTCCATGTCCGAATAACATCGCTTTGATTCACTTCCGCCGGCCGGTGTGGCCGAGCGGTTCTAGGCGCTTCAGTCCGGAACCGCGCGACCGCTACGGTCGCAGGTTCGAATCCTGCCTCGAGCATGGATGTGTGTGATACCCTTAGGTTAGTTAGGTTTAAGTAGTTCTAAGTTCTAGGGGACTGATGACCTCAGATGTTAAGTCCCATAGTGCTCATAGCCATTTGAACCATTTTATATTCACTTCGAGACCCCTGGACACTTCCCTTGTTGAGAGCCATTCCTGGCACAAAGTAACAATGTGGACGCGATCTAAATGCGCTATTGACAGTCTAGGCATGGTTGATGTACAGACAACACGAGCCGTGTACCTGCTTCCTGGTGGAATGACTGGAACTGTTCGGCTGTCGGACCCCCTCCGTCTAATAGGCGATGCTCATGCATGGTTGTTTACATCTTTGGGCGGGTTTAGTGACATCTCTGAACAGTCAAAGGGAGTGTGTCTGTGAAACAATATCCACAGTCAACGTCTGTCTTCCGGAGTTCTGGGAACCATTGTGATGCAAAACTTTTTTGATGTGTGTAGTTACAATTTCTAGCACTTCTCAGCGTAGCTTTACCTCTGTACTTAAATTCTTCCTGGATTTGAGAACTTTTTCTAAAACTCTTCTACAAGGTGAGGTTCAACAGCCGTAAAGTATTTTATAAAATGTAGTTTAACCATCAGCTGCTTATTTGTCCCATTAGTCATCTACCGGTTTCTGTTATTAACCATCATCCAGGATGTAGGGTACAACAGATTAGTTAAAAGCGTCCTTACGTCCTGTTTGACGGTTAATAACCGAAACCGGTAGATGACTAATGGGACAATAAACAGCTGATGGTTAAAATTTTATTTTATTTTATAAAATAAATACTTTTAAAAACATCGGAGACTAACTGTTGGTGCATTGCCATCTACTGAATGATGGAGGAGGTCTCAAGGATCAACTAAGTCGCGGCAGTGGGTCACCTTATGCCAGCTTAATAGGACCACTCTGTAGCAGAAGATTTCGTTGGAATGTCCGAACTGGAAGTCTCGAGCGGCCTTACATCAGGAAGGTGACCTGTATAGCGGAAGCCTTGAAGTCCAACACAAATGCTTGTATCCTACTTTTACCGATGCCCAGCACGTCTGTCCCTGGTTAATCGATTTCAATTGTCATTCCAGCCGTGTAAAACCCCGGGGTGCATGGATGTGAAATCGTACTGGAATGATAGAACTGGTCAGACTCCGTCACACACTCCTTAGGACCCGTTATTAAATTTTAATTACCAAACGGAATAGCTATATCAGAAGTGACCCTAACGTGCAATCCTAGGGTGGGGAATGGCTGTAAAATCCCACTGAATATTTTTTTTTACTCAATCGACAAATAATAATGATGATTTACTTAAACGATCTGGTTGATGCTATTGACAGCGGCATTAGACTGTTTGCCGATGATGCTGTAGTCTACAGGAAACTAGTATCACACGAAAGTTGTGAATGAATCAATGAGGATTTGCAGAAAACAAATGGGTGGTGTAATGACTGACAGTTATCTCTCAATATTAGTAAGTGTAACCTGCTGCGTATAACGAGACGAAAATCCCCATTAGTGTAGGAGTACAAAAATGGTTCAAATGGCTCTGAGCACTATGGGACTTAACATCTGAGTCCCCTAGACCTTAGAACTACTTAAGCGTAACTAACCTAAGGACATCACACACATCCATGCCCGAGGCAGGATTCGAACCTGCGACCGTAGAGGTCGCGCGGTTCCAGACTGAAGCGCCTAGAACCGCTCGGCCACACCGGCCGGCTGTACGAGTACAAAATAAATGCCCAGTCTTAGGAAGCGGTAACATCCTTCAAATATCTGGGTGTGACTACTCGAAATGATCTCAAATGACCAGATTACACAAGTAAAGAGCAAGGCGAACTCTAGATTGCGGTTTATTGATAGATTCCTGAAGCGATGCAGTCCTTCAACAAAGGAAATTGGTTACAATACGTTAGTTCGTCCAGTATTATTGTTCGTTTGTATGGGACCCTTGCCAGTTGGATCTGATTGAAGAGATTGAGAAGGTCCAAAGAAGAGCGGCAAAATTCGTGACTGGTACATTTGGCCATCGCGAGAGCGTAACAAATCTCATAGAAAGTTTGAAGTGGGACACACTTGCAGATAACCGGAAGGGGCTGCTCACTAAATTCCGAAATCCGATCTTCGCCGAGGATGTAGAGCATATATTATTACCACCAACTTTCAGATCGCGCAATGATCACCATTCAAAGATAAGGGAAATTAGAGCTCGTACTGAGGCGTTCAGACAGTCGTTTTTCCCTCGCGCGATCCGCGAGTGGAACAGAGGGGGGGAAATATGACTTTGGCGCAAATTGTGCCCTCCGCCACACACCGCTTGGTGGCTAGCGGAATATATATGTAGATATGTAGATGTAGAAAGACAAATAAAATTAAATTATGTTTTTATTATATAAAAGCAATGACATAGCATAAGACTCAGTGATATAATAGTAAAAGTGATTGCAACAAAGGTATGAAGCAATTGGGGGGAGCAAAACCGTATTACAGCTGCACATTCAGTCACTAATAGGAATGCAAGCCACCACATGTTTCAATTATTCCAGTGGATGAGAGAACAATAAATGAAAACGCCACTTTCAGTGGATCTGGGATTAACGATACTGTGGCAACAGTACGTCCCCTTTGCAAACATCAGTGCCCACTTACCGCCGGTGCTGATGCTTACTTCCGCCAGTCTGTCGTGGTGGTCGCTTGCCCATGTGTGGTCTTAGTGCGTAAGGTGGCTATAATATCGCACCTTACAAGAACTCATCCACATATTTTGCCGTGATCTACATACACAATTAGGTATCATGTGATAGGTTGTACATCGTATATATGAATATATAAAGGAGACTGACATTGTCATGTACGTCTTGTAAATAATTGTTAACGCTTATTGCATGAAAGGTGGTGGAGTGTCTTTATTATAAAAACGGCGTAATGAATTATTGCCTATACTAGTAGAGGTTGGAACGCCAGTGGAGATGAAACGGCAGGCAGAACTGAAGCTCTGGTTGGAAGGCCTGCACAGGTGTTGGTCCTGCTTAAACACAGGAAGTAGCTAGACAGACGTGGTGGCACCTGAGCTCTGGAGCACAATAGAGTCGCGACTGGCCGGTGTTGTAGCCGGACGGGAAGGATTATACTTCGGAAACTACGAAAATCTTGGACGCAGGTGAGAGGAACGAAGAGCAGCACCTCGTAAACCACGCAGGCTGGTTACTTTCAAGGATTTGTACTCAGAAGTGTACCATTGTACGAGTACAAGTTTTTCCTCGCAAACTTTTCGAGTTGGACGACAAAAGACTATGGTAGGTCGGCGTTCGGAAGAATCTGTAGAGAGGGAGAATATTCCGTAGTTTCGAGATTATGATTTGTTTTCGGAATTACGATGGTGGGGAGCCAAGCCTTGCTGGGAAGCCAGCGGTGGAGAGAAAAGGTCTTCCGTTGTGAGCGCTCGTGTGTGACGGTCGCTCGATATCTTCTTTGTTGGTACAGACGGATTTGCTGTCTCTGCTCGCAGCAGAGTTTATAGTTAGAACAGTTAAGTACTGTACTGTTGGGAACCTATACGATTCTGGACTTCACCTGCGGGTTGGAAGTCGTCGTTGAGTACGCAGCATTCAGTAATTGAGGGCACTCCTTCTGCCTATACTTACGTTGAAACGTTATCTGAATTCCGTTCTTGTGGCTGGGAGTTCGCGTTTCTCGTCTGTAGAACACAGAGAGAAGTAGACAGTATTAGAGTATATTAGTCAGAGGACCGCCTTCTGCCGCCTAGTGTTTGAAAGAGTTTTATTTTGTGGCTGGCGTTCTTCCATCGACGCAGACGTGTACGAGAATCAGCACGCCGACGCACCAGACGCAGTACATACGGTGATATCGCAAATTGTTTCTGCCTATTAGGGCTATAAAGCTAAACAGCTGTGATCAGGTTAGTTTATTTCCACTGAGGTTCCACACCACCGTAGATCATCTTTGAAAGTAGTGTCTTCTAATGTTTGGTACATAGATGATGTCAGTCATTTCGCGTTATTGATATTAGATCGCGCAGTCATAATAAGGAGCAGAGTTGGGCAATTGATTAGTAATTTTACTTGGGAAATGTAAATTTTGTAATATAAAGGTTATTTAATCTACAATAAATATACAAGCAGGAACAACGTTAATAATTTAGTAGTATTAGCTGCCTTCATCATTCATTTATGTTTAGATTGTAATTTATAGAATTAATCTGCTTCAGGGAGTAGTCAGACAGAGCCAAATCTTCATTTCAGCGTTTATTATTTTCCGTTGCGCACATTCATTTTACACCGGTCTGGAGAAGCATCTTGGAAGTGAACAATGAGCATTTCGATCGTCAAGATTCGCGCACCGTGAAGTCCTATCCACCGTCTGAACCCAGAGTTCTCGACCTCTCAGACCGTGATCTTTCTTCACCTTACACACCCAATCCAAGAGTTTCTATCCTCCCGTGTCCCTGCTCCCGACTCTGTTATTTGCGCTGTCCAAGTCAATCAAGAAAAAGTTATCGTTTTCTGCCAGCAGCGCGAAAACAGCCACGTTTAATAAATTGTCGCTCTAGAATGTCTCCAGACGCAGGCCAATCAGAGCACATCTTCGTCAGTTTTCTCTAGAAATTCCCTTCTGACGTCATTACGCGATGGGCAAATCACAGCGTTGTTTATATATTTACAAATTTCCAGAAGCCTAACCAATGTGACGGGAACCCCATATGGCTTTTCCTCGCACTTTTCCTCGCACAGCGTACGCCCAGACATTCCAAGACTTATGATTTCTCATCATTAAGTATTATGTGGCAGCCAGTATTTGAAACTATCGCCCTCGGCCTTCTACAGAGCCGAACGGTACCGAGTACCGCGAATCCCCTCTTACCTTGATTGACAAGGGAGTTCTACGAGTCCTACCAAGTGTCTCCTTGAGACGCGTAAGCCGGAACAAAGCCTCTGAATGCCTTGTGGTCTCTCCTGTTGCTCCCAGAGTTCTGTGCGAACTGAGAGGTTCTCAAGCATTTGTAGAATGGAACTGCAAGCCACTGCAGTTTTCTAAAATACATTACCCAGCATTAAATAACATCATGAGATTTTTAGTAAGATGAAACTAAAGTGTCCTGTCTATCGTCAGGCGTAACAAGGGGCAGACGAATTTAGCGTATAAATGGAAGGAAGCAAGCCAGACGGCTTGTAATCTTTCAGCCGTTATTTCATTACACCAAGTGACTGCGTTACCATTTGTAAAATATGTCCATCACAATAAATCCCATTCTGTTTAAAATGTTTTACTTCTTATAGCCTGCTTGGGAGGTATGCAGCAAAGAGAGTTTTCATCCCACATACACTCCTGGAAATTGAAATAAGAACACCGTGAATTCATTGTCCTAGGAAGGGGAAACTTTATTGACACATTCCTGGGGTCAGATACATCACATGATCACACTGACAGAACCACAGGCACATAGACACAGGCAACAGAGCATGCACAATGTCGGCACTAGTACAGTGTATATCCACCTTTCGCAGCAATGCAGGCTGCTATTCTCCCATGGAGACGATCGTAGAGATGCTGGATGTAGTCCTGTGGAACGGCTTGCCATGCCATTTCCACCTGGCGCCTCAGTTGGACCAGCGTTCGTGCTGGACGTGCAGACCGCGTGAGACGACGCTTCATCCAGTCACAAACATGCTCAATGGGGGACAGATCCGGAGATCTTACTGGCCAGGGTAGTTGACTTACACCTTCTAGAGCACGTTGGGTGGCACGGGATACATGCGGACGTGCATTGTCCTGTTGGAACAGCAAGTTCCCTTGCCGGTCTAGGAATGGTAGAACGATGGGTTCGATGACGGTTTGGATGTACCGTGCACTATTCAGTGTCCCCTCGACGATCACCAGTGGTGTACGGCCAGTGTAGGAGATCGCTCCCCACACCATGATGCCGGGTGTTGGCCCTGTGTGCCTCGGTCGTATGCAGTCCTGATTGTGGCGCTCACCTGCACGGCGCCAAACACGCATACGACCATCATTGGCACCAAGGCAGAAGCGACTCTCATCGCTGAAGACGACACGTCTCCATTCGTCCCTCCATTCACGCCTGTCGCGACACCACTGGAGGCGGGCTGCACGATGTTGGGGCGTTAGCGGAAGACGGCCTAACGGTGTGCGGGACCGTAGCCCAGCTTCATGGAGACGGTTGCGAATGGTCCTCGCCGATACCCCAGGAGCAACAGTGTCCCTAATTTGCTGGGAAGTGGCGGTGCGGTCCCCTACGACACTGCGTAGGATCCTACGGTCTTGGCGTGCATCCGTGCGTCGCTGCGGTCCGGTCCCAGGTCGACGGGCACGTGCACCTTCCGCCGACCACTGGCGACAACATCGATGTACTGTGGAGACCTCACGCCCCTCGTGTTGAGCAATTCGGCGGTACGTCCACCCGGCCTCTCGCATGCCCACTATACGCCCTCGCTCAAAGTCCGTCAACTGCACATACGGTTCACGTCCACGCTGTCGCGGCATGCTACCAGTGTTAAAGACTGCGATGGAGCTCCGTATGCCACGGCAAACTGGCAGACACTGACGGCGGCGGTGCACAAATGCTGCGCAGCTAGCGCCATTCGACGGCCAACACCGCGGTTCCTGGTGTTTCCGCTGTGCCGTGCGTGTGATCATTGCTTGTACAGCCCTCTCGCAGTGTCCGGAGCAAGTATGGTGGGTCTGACACACCGGTGTCAATGTGTTCTTTTTTCCATTTCCAGGAGTGTATTTAGACCTGCCTATTCTGTAGTCGTTAATTTAAAATTGTTTTGTTCGCAAATGTGTGCTTTAGATAGGAGACATACACACTACAGTTCAGATTGCTGACTGCGCTAGTGTAAGTAATCGATACGAGGTACCATACTGTTTAGTCGACAACACACCATCCTTTCCAACACCCAGTCCACAGGACGGTCGCAAGAACACGTATCCTTGTTCGGCTCTTTCAGAGACCCTGAGAACAACCCCCTCTTCCTTTTGGGCCATACGAAGGCACTTAGCTTGCTCCAGATTGTATTTAGCCTGGAGAGGCTGGTGGCTCTTTTCCTTCCGCTGCGCCGCCATGCTGCAGAACCCACCCTGTTGTCCCCACGGGAACCTCCGATGTGGAGCCAACGCACGGGTCTTTTCCTTCCGCTGCGCCGCCATGCTGCAGAACCCACCCTGTTGTCCCCACGGGAACCTCCGATGTGGAGCCAACGCACGGGCCAGCATGTGCCTTCTACGCGTTTCTCTGGAAGTCCTTCACAGAACATCACAAACTTTTATAATTATCGCTTTGCAGAAATGTGGTTTAGCTGTCTTTCAACGCCTTCAAATATCCCACCTCCATCCCGCAACAGTCATTGTGCCACTCCCCCCCCCCCCCCCGCCCCCCACCCCAAAAAAAAAAAAAAAAAAAAAAACACGACGTTTTCGATAAGGCAAGTAAAAAGTTCGTGAAATGGAGCACCTGAAGTGCAAAATCATTGTAGCTACATCTTCAGTCCGTCTACATATATTGAGATAAATATCACGTAAAATTCTTTTTAATTATGGCAGTACCTGCCAAGGGTTTTCCATTTACATTTTTTTTGCCTGTTATTCTAATAGGTGCCTAAATCTTCATGTCATAACTTGTCTGTCTGCTTCATTTGTAATATCATTAAGTAATTCTATTTTTAAATTCACTTTCCTCTTCTTCGATTAGGCCACAGCCTACGACTATGTTCTACAAAATGGAATGTTCCGTACGTATAGCGCCTAGTTATTTTTTGAGTGAGTTACCTGATGCATGACGTCAAGTGTGGTTCTGGTACAGACATTGTTTAGGTAATCTCAGGTAATTTTACTTCCGAGGTAACAAAATTCTTTTGCTTCTGCTAGTGCCACGTTTAGCAAATCGCTGTTACTCTCCTTAGTAACTTTTATTGTTTTCGCCTCTGCTTTGTTTGCTTGCAACCCAAATTCCTTGCTACTGGCCGTTCGATTTAACAGTTCTGCTTAGGAGTCCTTTCTCTGAGGAGAAGGAATATGTCGCCTGGGACCGCTACGATTCGCATAAGCTCTCCTTGCACTTTTGCTTTTCTGATATTTTCTTCTTTTTACCTATAACTTCTACAACACACGAGTTTTACAACAGTGCCGAATACTGCAACTATGCACTACTGCTTTCTCAAAAAGTATTAGTCTTCTGCTATTATCCACGCATTTCCTTTTGAAATATAGCGGATATTCAGTATTCCCTTCTGTCATGCACTACTGCTTTCTCAAAAAGTATTAGTCTTCTGCTATTATCCACGCATTTCCTTTTGAAATATAGCGGATATTCAGTATTCCCTTCTGTCATTGCCATTCTTCTCAGCACTGCTATTATTTTACTCCACATAAAGCTTTTCATAGCTGCCTCTACATCCACAAACGTTGTGATGAAAATATTTTGATTGTACTTATATTACCCTACCATTAATAAGTGCAAAATCAGAATTACCTATCTTGCGTTTATATTTGTTTGAATCCAAGTAATCTTCATTTAGTTACTTTTCTTCCAATTATAAAATCTATTCTTTTCTATGTTTTGTGCATAACAATAAGTAACACACAAAATGAAACTCTTAAAGAAAGCTATGGAAAAGTAATTATGATTTCTAGCGAATGATATGTCCCAGAGTTGTTCAAGCTTGCACTAGAGAAAATAATCACACAAACTTTCAACAAGAACATCACCACAACGTTTCTGTCTTCCCCAATAATGATGTAGTTCTGTTATCTGTCCTCAGAGAAGAATACGAAGGAACGAGCTAGGCCACGTCATTCACACCTCCACTAATAATGATCTTTTGAATGTGATGGAGTATTAAAGTACCTGGAAATATTATTCACAGAGGTCGCTTCGAACTAAGCAGAGATGAATGTGATGATCCAAGCTGGGAACTGTCTACATAAATCAAGAAACCTGATAAAATGTTCACAGCAAATGTGGACAGGACAGTGATCCATCTAGTGACATTATATGGATGAGAGACGTGGCATGTCTTGACATCAGCCTTCTTGTTTTTGAGTGAAACGTCTTGAGGAAAATCTACAAGAATCCAAACACTGTGGACTTGTTGCAAAGTTGTCTTCATCCACGGCGCCCACTGATGGCCTGTCAAATTGTCCAATGTTGTTTCCTATGGAGCAGTCCTGGGGAAAGACGGAGATGTGGACTCTGAAAGGAACTGCTACAGAGCGACATTCCGAATGACTGGCGGAGAAACAGAACACCATGGGGGAGTAGTCTTGTAGCAGCATGCTCTTGCTTGCTAAGGAACTGACGGCAGTATTTTTTCTGGAAAATTGGTAATTTAGAAGATCATTTTACACACTCTGCCAGTTCCTATACCGTTTAAATAGCTTTATGTCAATCTCATTAATTTGTGCTAACAAGTTTAAATTCTAATCATTCAGCTTTCTTTAAAATTCTGACTGTATTGCTTTATCTTCTAGTTCTTATACATCAACTCCTCCTCCTCCTCTTCAACCATCTAGCGCTATTTATCTTCTCTCTCGTACGTATTTTCATGCCCACTTTGCATAGTAAAGTCTTTATTTTTCCACGACCCGCTGCCGCGGTTGGGCCAGGCACATTTCGTTTGGAATCGTTACGAACATTCCAGTTAAGAGTTAACGGTCATATTAACACTTAAATCAATGCTCAATCCAAATCACATATTTATTATACAGATTTACCATAACTGAAATTAATACTTCATGAATTTTACTTCTACGTAGCACTAAGATAAGGGGCGACCAAAGCGTTTTCGTTGGCTGCTTTGCTGCACTGTATGTGGAATACACCGCGACTCCGATGCGGGTATATAAACACGTAACGGGGAGCATTACAGGTAAGTATGAGTGAGAACGGCCACGGTGTTTGCCCTCTTCTTTGGTTCGTAACAAGTCACGTGACAGTCAGAATTATGAGCCACTTAATACGCCTGGGAGGAGCGTATCCACTGACGCTAGCAAGGCAGCGAATAGAACGCGCTGTTAGCCTTTTATTTTTTTTAATGTCTTCCCTCTCCCATTCCTGGAGATGTGGTACAAGGGATGCAATGGTTTTATTGTTTTTAAAGTTATTGTTATTTTCATTTATTTTTATTTGGTAACTTTTCTTTTGTTGTTTTACATAATTAATAATTTTTTAAAGCAGTAAGTAACTGAAACTACACTCCTGGAAATGGAAAAAAGAACACATTGACACCGGTGTGTCAGACCCACCATACTTGCTCCGGACACTGCGAGAGGGCTGTACAAGCAATGATCACACGCACGGCACAGCAGACACACCAGGAACCACGGTGTTGGCCGTCGAATGGCGCTAGCTGCGCAGCATTTGTGCACCGCCGCCGTCAGTGTCAGCCAGTTTGCCGTGGCATACGGAGCTCCAGCGCAGTCTTTAACACTGGTAGCATGCCGCGACAGCGTGGACGTGAACCGTATGTGCAGTTGACGGACTTTGAGCGAGGGCATATAGTGGGCATGCGGGAGGCCGGGTGGACGTACCGCCGAATTGCTCAACACGTGGGGCGTGAGGTCTCCACAGTACATCGATGTTGTCGCCAGTGGTCGGCGGAAGGTGCACGTGCCCGTCGACCTGGGACCGGACCGCAGCGACGCACGGATGCACGCCAAGACCGTAGGATCCTACGCAGTGCCGTAGGGGACCGCACCGCCACTTCCCAGCAAATTAGGGACACTGTTGCTCCTGGGGTATCGGCGAGGACCATTCGCAACCGTCTCCATGAAGCTGGGCTACGGTCCCGCACACCGTTAGGCCGTCTTCCGCTCACGCCCCAACATCGTGCAGCCCGCCTCCAGTGGTGTCGCGACAGGCGTGAATGGAGGGACGAATTGAGACGTGTCGTCTTCAGCGATGAGAGTCGCTTCTGCCTTGGTGCCAATGATGGTCGTATGCGTGTTTGGCGCCGTGCAGGTGAGAGCCACAATCAGGACTGCATACGACCGAGGCACACAGGGCCAACACCCGGCATCATGGTGTGGGGAGCGATCTCCTACACCCCTGGTGATCGTCGAGGGGGCACTGAATAGTGCACGGTACATCCAAACCGTCATCGAACCCATCGTTCTACCATTCCTAGACCGGCAAGGGAACTTGCTGTTCCAACAGGACAATGCACGTCCGCGTGTATCCCGTGCCATCCAATGTGCTCTAGAAGGTGTAAGTCAACTGCCCTGGCCAGCAAGATCTCCGGATCTGTCCCCCCATTGAGCATGTTTGGGACTGGATGAAGCGTCGTCTCACGCGGTCTGCACGTCCAGCACGAACGCTGGTCCAACTGAGGCGCCAGGTGGAAATGGCATGGCAAGCCGTTCCACAGGACTACATCCAGCATCTCTACGATCGTCTCCATGGGAGAATAGCAGCCTGCATTGCTGCGAAAGGTGGATATACACTGTACTAGTGCCGACATTGTGCATGCTCTGTTGCCTGTGTCTATGTGCCTGTGGTTCTGTCAGTGTGATCATGTGATGTATCTGACCCCAGGAATGTGTCAATAACGTTTCCCCTTCCTGGGACAATGAATTCACGGTGTTCTTATTTCAATTTCCAGGAGTGTATTAAGGACACTCGTTGCGTCGAAGGACAAAAAGAAAAAAAGCAAAGTGTGAGGCTAAGGAAGCCATTAAGGGGGGGTAGGACGTCAAACGGGCCGACTTGGAGCAGGAGAGGCACCACAGGACATTTCAGTTTCTACTGTCTACACTTTTACACATAAATTTATAAAACTTTGTCAGCATAACCAGTAAGGATTCAGAATTCACACTCTTAGCAGTGGAAGTTGTAAAATATAACGAAATAATAGCCGGCCGTGGTGGCCGTGCGGTTCTAGGCGCTGCAGTCCGGAACCGCGGGACTGCTACGGTCGCAGGTTCGAATCCTGCCTCGGGCATGGATGTGTGTGACGTCCTTAGGTTAGTTAGGTTTAATTAGTTCTAAGCTCTAGGGGACTGATGAGTGATGACCTAAGATGTTAAGTCCCATAGTGCTCAGAGCCATTTGAACTTTTTTTGAACGAAATAATTTTTTACATGTGTAATTTCATCATTTCTTTCACTTACTAATGGCAGCATTTGTTGCTATAGGTACACTTTTCTTCATAAATAAGAGAGATTTTTCGATGAATTTTGCACAGCATACAAACCATACTTAAATGTGTATGAAGCTCTAGAATTTTCCAAATCTATTAAAAACTGTGGTAAAAATTGAGGTAATTAACTACAAAATTTGTGTTTTTTCTAAACATGAAGTTTAAAATACAACAGCTCATTCGTTTTTCCATTAATTAAATAAATTCTAGACTTTCATGCACCTGTAAGTATGGTATGTATGCTGACAAAGTTTTATGAATTTATTTGTAAAAGTATAGACACTGGAAATTAAAATGTCATGTGATGCCTGTCCTGCTCCAAGTCGGCCCATTTGACGTCCTACCCCCGTTAATTAAAACCTAAGGGTGGAATCCGTACCACTATTAACCGGTACTATATCTTGCACCGGATGGGAAACGAAAGAAATGCGAAGAACCTTTCGCACTGGGGACAAAAAGAGGAAAGGGGGCAAATACTGCTACACAGCGCGAGGGGTCACGACGAAACTCTCCATCTGCTTTATCATCCAGGTATGACTTCTCGCAATGAGCAAGGTAGGTCCCACGTTGTACCGTGTAGTGTTCTATCATCGCCTTTTAATTTTAGCTTCTCTTGCCCGTGATGTTCCAGCTACGTGGAGAGTCGCACTCCACAAATAATTGGGAAATATTGTCGATACTTTGGGTTGCTGAGGGTTTTGAGACGTCGTTCTTGCAGATAGTTCCAAAAGTCTAAAGTGTCCTCAGTGCCATCTTGAAACAAATAATGCACTACATGACCACGAAGCCACTCCATTAGTTTTCGTACTTGGGTAATACGTCTCATCCGGAAATAATACAGTCTTGGGTTCGATATGATTCGGCGTCACCCGAAGGAAGTACGCTGACCTTTGCTTCACTGAGTGCCAGACTGCCGTAGACTCACCACAGCTAAGACGGTGTTCATCGTCGCCTTTAACGCCACAGCTCGTGCACATTGGTGAGTCTACCATGTGGATCGCATGCAGCCTTGACCTGCTTACCGTTGGCAGTGATATACCACATCGCCGTGACGTCAGTGTCCAGTGTTACGTGGTGAGTTGTCCTCCACACTACTCGCCAGTTGACGTTCGGGCGCTTCCTGCCACGATGTTATCGGGTCGTCCATGCTGCAGGACACGATAAACCGTCTGTGCCGTCGCCAGTTGAGTCGCTGGTAAGGCAAGTCGAACGTAACTGAGTTAGAGGTGCAAGACACCGATGTAGAAGAGCGAGGAGGGGACGTGGTGTAGCGGCACAGGTGGCAACAGGGAGGGCGGCACTAGTTCTTCTAATAACAAACTCGTCATACTGTCCGGACGGCGGTGCCATAGTTTGACTAATGTGCTCACAAATAGGGCGACCGCTCTGTCATGAACGTGATAAAGGCCAAGTTCTCCCCGATGCGTGGGAAGGGTGAGAGTCTCATATGTGATCGTGAAAAGCATTCCTGAACTCACGATGGGCCCAAAAGCCGCCAGCATACGGAGAGCTAACACCACCGGTATAGGAAATATCTGGGCGCCGGCCGCGGTGGTCTAGCGGTTCTGGCGCTGCAGTCCGGAACCGCGGGACTGCTACGGTCGCAGGTTCGAATCCTGCCTCGCGCATGGGTGTGTGTGATGTCCTTACGTTAGTTAGGTTTAAGTAGTTCTAAGTTCTAGGGGACTTATGACCTAAGATGTTGAGTCCCATAGTGCTCAGAGCCATTTGAATATCTGGGCGATGTGCGGAATGTGTGACTCTAAATGTATGTTGACATTCTGGGTCCGTTGGACGATGTCCAGTGCTCGTAGACCGCTGTTGGCTATCCCAGTCCGAATACTTAGTAAAAGTCATCAAAAGTTGCGAGCACAGGTTTGTCGTATGTCGTCTGTGAAATCAATGCCGAAGCATTTCAAAGTATGTCTGAGCTGTAAGGGGGTGACGCTGTCCTCAGGCAGTCCGACCCCGACGTTCATCGCCACTGATTTTGCCATGCTATATGTAGCCATCCAATTCATTGCGCTGGCGGTGTCATCGCCGTTGCGGATGACGATCACCAGGTCGTCAGCACACGCTTTACATCGGGAAGTATGGCCTCACAACGTCATAACCGCTAACCGTTGGCGCAGGCCGCATAGGAGTGGTTGGATGGCCACAGCGTAAAGTAAAGTGAACAGAGGGCAGCCGTGGCGTATCGATAGACAAATGGTGAGGGGCTGCTTAGGTTAGCCGTTGACGATCACCTTGGATGTCGCGCCACGGAGTAGTCGCATGACGACAGTGAGGAATAGCTGCGGGTACCGCATATGTTGGAGGACCGCTTCCAAATAGTCGTGGTCCTCGCGATAGAAAGCTTGACTGAAATCGATTGCCTCCAGGGCTTCCTTCAGACGACATGCCCTTGCCTGTGAGATCAAGTCGCGATATTCACTGAGTGCTGTTTGAATATTACCGTCGCCTCCTAATGACGTTTGATCGGGGAGATGACGTGTTGTAAGATCTGACGTATCCGCGCCGCCAACTGTCGAGAAAAGATCTAATTCAATAGCGTCAGCGGACGGTAGTCCTGCAGCCGTGAGCCATCGGACGGTTTGTGAATTGGAATAATCATCCCTTCTACAAGGGCCGCGGGGGGCGGCACTTCTGGGGATAGTAGTTCGCAACAGATGTCCATCCATCGGGTGGCTAGTAAATATTGGAAAGTCCGGTAAAATTCCAAGGGAAGGCCATCAGGACCCGGAGACTTGTTTATAGCTCCTTTTCTTCACTTTTTCTTCAGTAATTCTGGCCATGAAGGACGCTTCCAGGTGCCGGGGTGATGGTGCCGTAAATCGTCTGAGAGACGTCCTCCAGTGCTGTCGGATCAGAAGTCTGAGCTGAATAGAGCTGGGAATAATGATGTAGAACGATGTGCTTATGTCTTGTTGCGTGGTGAGGCAACGGCCGTCTCCGTGTCGATGAAGCGTATCAGCGCTCTTTGGCCTCGTTTACGTTCACGATGTACGTGAAACATAGAAGGGCGTTCGCTCGCCATCATATGCTGCGTCCTATAGCGAATGACCATCCCCTCTAGGTGGTGTCCCATATTAGCGACGATCGGAGCCTTAGCACGGTGGACCACCGTTTGTCGATCCGGGGACGTCGCCATAGCATCGCAGTCTCGCAGTACCCTGAAGTAAAAATCGAGTGTGTGTCTACGCCAATCAGAGTGGTCGCGACCGTAGGTTATCAACGGGTGTCTCAGTGCCGGTTTGGCGCAATCCAACCACCAGCTGGTCGTTGTCGGTTATGCACGGGGGCGATTTTCTTACGAATGCCAGCCAGGTATCCTCAACAGTTTGGCGGCAATCCGGGTACGATAGGGGAGCGACGTTTAATTTCCGCGGGCTGCGACTTCTATACACTTGTTGCCGCCGTACGATGATGGTACAGATGTAAACTGAGTGGTCCGAGAAAGCTGCAGGCCACAGTTCCGCATCCTGTGCCCAGCGGCAAGAGAGCGTGAGACTTAAATCCTGTCGATGCGACTGGAAGAGCGATTCGTGAAGTGTGCGAATCCCGGTCGGTGGCCGTGAAGATGTTACCAAGTGTCCACCATCTGCAGGTTTCGGATTAGCGTCTCGAGTTCCGGGCGCGGATTATGTTGTGGGAGTTGGTCTCTGGATGCCAGTACGCAATTGTAGTCACCTCCAAACACCAGATGGTCGTGGCGGCCGTGGAAGACCGGGGCGACGTCTTCCGCAAAGAATCGTGAACGTTCGCGACGTTTGTCCGTCCCGGAAGGTACGTAGATACTGATAAGGCGGACACCCAGTGCTGTGAGTGCCATTCCTCTTGCCCCAGGCAGAAAAAGGATATCGTCCGCCACTATCCCTTCCCGAAGAAGTACAGCGACGCCACTGCCTGTGGGGGAAGCTGGAGAGACGCATGCGTCATAACCGTACATGCCCGGTAAGTCATCGATGTACACCTCCTGGAGAAGGGCTATATCGATGGAAGCAGAATTCAACATATCCTGAAGTAAGGATAACTTAGCGCGCGTCTGTATAGTGTTGATGTTTACAGTTGCAACACGATAAGTTTGAGATCTGTCCATAGCACTCGTGTTGGCTATCAACACCCGTGTAAGGGGTGTGTGCACGTGACGTCAGGCTGTCTCATCGCTGTCACTGGAGGTGGAAAATGATCAACACTCGAGGGGTGAATTCCCCCGCGTGTCGTCCGACGCGGTGGGCAAGGAGTTTTCCTGACCGTCGTCCGCCCAGTCGCCATGAAATACCATCGGCTGTTGGTCGCTGCTGAGGCACTCGGCGCAGACTCCTTCGGCGCTGTGTTGTGTTGTTGTTGTTGTGGTCTTCAGCCCAGAGACTGGTTTAAAGCAGCTCTCCATGATACTCTATCCTGTACAAGCTTCTTCATCTCCCAGTACCTACTGCAACCTACATCCTTCTGAATCTGTTTAGTGTATTCATCTCTTGGTCTCCCTCTGCGATTTTTACCCTCCACGCTGCCCTCCATTACTAAATTGGTGATTCCTTGATGCCTCAGAACATGTCCTACCAACCGATCCCTTCTTCTCGTCAAGTTGTGCTACAAATTCCTCTTCTCCTCAGTTATGTTCAGTACCTCCTCATTAGTTACGTGATCTACCCATCTAATTTTCAGCATTCTTCTGTAGCACCACATTTCGAAAGCTTCTATTCTCTTCTTGTCTAAACTATTTATCGTCCATTTTTCACTTCCATACATGGCTACACTCCACACAAATACTTTCAGAAAAGACTTCTTGACACTTAAATCTATACTCGATGTTAACAAACTTCTCTTCTTCAGAAACGTTTTCCTTGCCATTGCCAGTTCTACATTTTATATGCTCTCCACATCGACCATTATCAGTTATTTTGCTCCCCGAATAGCAAAACTCATTTACTACTTTAAGTAGGGCTATCTGCATTGCTGAGGCACTCATGCCTCCCCACCAAGGTTCATGGGGGACGCTACTGGGTGGTAATCGGCAGCGGCTGCCTGCAAGCGATCCTGCTGATCTGTGGGATCGGAGGGACTGAAACCATCACCATGGCGATCTGTTGGTACCGCCGTCGGATTGTCCATAGTCCATGTCAGACGTTTGCTGCAAGCACTCGTCCGATGGAGCACGCCGCCGTCTCTTGTGTTTCCGTGGGGAACGCTGTTTATGGACGTTTGTTTCAGTATCCGAACGTGGTTGGATCTCGTCAGCTTCTCTGGTGTCTGGAAGAAAATCCGCTGTTGGCACAACCCGTGGGTCAATGTCCATCCTGTCATCTCTGCTTTCTTGCAAGGTCGATCTGTGATAGTCCTCAGGAAGGGGCGCCGTTGTAGTGGCTGGATCCGGTACTGCAGAATCCATTGTGGCTTCGCTATCGGGGGCGGCTGTCGGACTAATGTAGCCGGCATCGGGAAGGGCGGCCATCCGAGCAGCCCCGGCATAATTGAGAGGAAGGGTTGTGATCGTAGAAGGAATCATAGATTCACCTGTCGAGATCTGAGCAAGACGCCGTCGGAGACAATCCGACCTGACGTGTCCTTCTTGGCCACAATCGCAGCTAGTGCATGGCTATCCGTCATGCATAATAATCGCCCTATATCCGCCGACGACAAGGTAGGATGGTACATATTTTGTCAGTTCAGTTTGATCTGTCGTGCCCCGTTAAGAACCGGGTACGTTGTAAAGGTGGTCCATTTTTCGGCCATGTGGCTGACCACTCTGCCATAAGGCGGTGACTACGTCCGGTGGTACTTCGAAGACTCATACCATACGGAGGCCAAGCCCCGCGTGATCGATAGAGACCACCCCAATATGGCCATCAGAATGTTTGAATTTAAGATCGTTTGCATGTGCGCACACGATTCTGTTGCACACCTCGTCACTTACTAACTTGAGGTAGACAACATTGCTCGTGATAGAGAGATGGATACCAATTATATCCTGCGGATTAATTTTAACGCCGTCACGTAGAAAACTTTCCATTTCAAAAGCTCACGGCCCTGCATGATCAGGTGGAAAACTGATATTGATGGAGGTTTGTCTGTATGAATGTGCTGTATTACGTCGGTAGTGATGGACTCTAAACTAGCGGCGACGAAGTAGTAAAAACTACGAACATTCGCGACCGCGCGGACGGGACGTAAACAGGACGTCCTCGCCGCAGCACTGCGGAAAGCAGATTGACCCATTCGGCTATCCGTGCACGGGTCACGGCCAGACCCAAACTTCCCTATGTCGTCAACCATGCGTCCTTTGGACGTGCATGCACGTCCAAAAGGAACTTTGCATCGCAATCAGAATAACACAGGCACTGCAATATCGTACAATGATTCAATCGTGGCAACATGCAGTTGTAAAATGTAAATGTCGTGTAACTAGGGCTTCCCGTCGGGTAGACCGTTAGCCGGGTGCAAGTCTTTCGATTTGACGCCACTTCGGCGACTTGCGGGTCGACGGGGATGAAATGATGACGATTAAGACAACACACCACCCAGTCCCTTAGCGGAGAAAATCTCCGACCCATCCCGGAATCGAACCCGGGCCCTTAAGATTGACATTCTGTCCCGCTGACCGCTCAGCTACCGGGGGCGGACAACATGCAGTGGTAGAGTTGCCCGATGCAGGCCAACGATATTAGAAGGTCTGACAATGTCGGTGCCTTGAGCAGAATATCCGAAGAACGGAGGTATGATCTATAGGACATGGCTTACCCCCCTCCGGACCGAGCACTGAATTGGTCGTTCACAAATGACCACCAATTGAAGAACCTCATGAACGAACTGTGGGGCTATGTGAATATTTTGGGTTATCCAGGTAATCGATTATTTTACGACTGTGGCCACAATCAAATTAAAAAAAGATGTTCTGTGCCATTCTGCTTGGTTGGACAGCATAAGTGGCGACACTGCATAAAATAAATAAATAAATAAATAGAACGGACAGCGCGCATTTAGTGCTGCGTCGTACGATCGCCTGCAAACAGTTCTGGACCCAAATGGTTCAAATGGCTCTGAGCACTATGCGACTTACATTTGAGGTCATCAGTCCCCTAGACTTTGAACTACTTAAACCTAACTATCCTAAGGACATCACACACATCCATGCCCGAGGCAGGATTCGAACCTGTGACTGTAGCAACAGCGCGGTTCCAGACTGAAGCGCCTAGAACAGCTCGATCACAGCTGCCGGCTACTGGACCCACATGGCGGTTATAACAGTAAGGTGGATAGCACCAACGTTGCAGTCGAGTCCGTTCGCTGATTTTCGGCAATCCGTTCGTCCTCGCTCGTGCTGGTTCGTGACGATTGATTTCTTTTTATCTATATTTTCGGATATACCGCACTAGCAAATCTACACTGTGTGGTGGTGCCTGCATTTTACTAATACTTTGATTAAAAATATCTTGTCATCTTTATGTAATTCGCAATTAGTGACTAGATGTTACGAGAGGCGAATGCGCCATTATAAAAGAACTTGGAATGTATTCGTAGTTGCGAATATGGACAACCATCAATTGTATAATGGAATGACTACAATGAAAATTTGTGCCGGACCGGGACTAAACCCAGGTTTCCCAGTTATCGCGAGAGGTCGCCTTTCCACTGAACAACACAGGCACTGCAATGTCCGAGGTATTCACCGACATCGAAAATGCGACATTCGATTAAAGTGTCTCCCCTGAACCGGAATATAAGTAATGAATATTGTAACCTCCCCACAATAATTTTACAAGACAGAAATATTATTTATGAATGCCAATGGACATTGCGCTAAGTGTAACCTCTCCACTGAAATTTTAAAGACAGAAATAATAAATGAATAGGAGCCAAATGTAACCTCCCTAGCAATTAAATTTAATGACAATAAAAGTGAGAATCGCAATCTGACTCAAGTATAAGTTCTTCATAAAAATTAAAGTCCATTCAGTGATAAGAAAATCTCAGTGATAATAATGATTCAATTAAACCGAAATATCGGTCTTTGGCCCTGTGCAAAAAAATCAAAATTAAATTCTTACCTCATTGCAACACCTAGTCAAATTTCTGCTCTTGTTGTTGCGCACCGCTTGGAGGAACTGCATTGCAAATAATAATATTCCTTTTTTTTTTTTTTTTTGCTTTTGAAATCAAAGTTATTATTGGGGGCACTTGTTGAAAATTAGTTACAATAGTTAAACTTTACATTATCCGATGATTATCTTAATTAACAGTATACCTCATTCAGCATCTTGACCAGTGTTGTCGCCAGACCACATCACGCAATCCCACTGGACTGCTACCACTGACCGACCGCTCTGCATGACGACTACTGGCGTACTGCACGCCACTGAACAGAGCTACTGACTCGCAACGACTGACAGAGTACTGCCCTCAACTAGACAGAGCTACAGACTCGCAACGACTGACCGACAGACTGAGAACCGCTCGCAACACTCGCGCGGTCAAGCGCATACTCTCTGGTCACAGATGCTACAATGCCTCGCCATCGCTGCTATGTTACATACGTGTTTCATAACCCTCCACTGGGGGGGCAAAAATTTGGCAGCGATGGTGAGTCATTTGGACTTGCCAAGCGCGGCAAAATTTTTCTTTAATTAACAAAATTCTACAACTTACAGAATATTTAAATGTTGTGCACACGCACTAAGTACAAAATATATCAGACAAAGACAAAATGTGAGTACAAAACATAGTAGCAAATCAGAAAAATGTATATACAAATTATTTGACAGATAACAAAGTGCACAGGCACTGAAAAAAAATTCTTTAGCATATTCAGAACAAATAAACAGACTGGCAAAAATATTATGTTGACAAGTGACATGAGTGCACATGCACTGCAGTTGAGAACATATCAGTAATTGATGAAATGTATGTACAATTAGTAACAAATGGCATAAGTGCATTCGCATTAAAGTATTGAATATACAGAATAGTAGAAATCATATTGAAAAATGAGAAAAGTGTACAGGCACTGAAGTTCAGTAGAAAACATATTAACACCTAACAGAAGTGCACATGCACTGTAGTTCAGAAAATAAAATGTATATACAATATAAAAGACAAAAGTGCACATATACTGTACTTCAGAACAAATCAAAAAAATGTCTTTAGCATTTTGGCAATAAATAAACATAATAGCAAAAAAAAATCATGTCGACCAGTGACATAAGTGTACTCGCACTGGAGTTTAGCGAATTGAAAAAATGTATAGCCATGAACATAAATAATGTTAGCAAAAATGATTTTCACTATGTGACAAGAATTAGGATAGGAAAGGGAAGGAATGCAACATGGTTGTAGCACTTTAGATTGCACACAGCTGCTCTGAAAGTCCATATCTTTCCACAGAAGTACAACACCAAGTGACACAACTTGAAGTTCTTTTCCCCTCAGAATTTATCAGCGTAGCCAAGACACTGAACTGTCGTATTAATGTTTCATGTTTTCATTTTGGCAGTACGTTAGGTACACCAAACAGTGGGACCATAATAACGTCTTCATCGCTCACGGTGGTGGACAGCATGTCGTGTCAACACCACGCTCTTACACGGCACATCAACGTAGAATTAGTGCAAAACCAAATATAGTGCTCCATGATCACTAGGATAAACAGGACAAATGGACATCGCAGTAATTCAGGGTAGTTAGCTCATAAGGTGAAGGACATTAAGTCACATAATATTGTCAATTACAGTAGTAGTTTGCAGCATTCATAGCCCAGTTATTGAACATTTCTGTACCATGTATGTAGTATTACAGAAAAATGTTCATTAATTGTTTTACATAGAATCAGTAATCTTCTTTTCCTAGTTACAAAGCATTATTAAATAATCGCGTTCTTTTCCAGTTACAAAGCATAGCGTAGTTAATTAATCATTTGTCATTCCAATATTGTATTAATCATTAACCTTCTCCTAATTACAAAGCATCATGAAACTATCGCATTCTTTTCCAGTTACAAAGTATAGCATAGTTAATTAATCATTTGTCATTTCAATAGTAATAATCATTAGCTTTTTCCTAATTACAAAGCATTATTAAACAGTCACATTCATTTCCAATTATAAAGCATAGTTAATTAATCATTTGTCATTTCAATATTGTATTAATCATTAACCTTCTCCTAATTACAAAGCATCATGAAACTATCGCATTCTTTTCCAGTTACAAAGTATGGCATAGTTAATTAATCATTTGTCATTTCAATAGTAATAATCATTAGCTTTTTCCTAATTACAAAGCATTATTAAACAATAGCATAGTTAATTAATTATGTGTCATTCCAATCTAGTAAGAATCATTAGCCTTCTTCTAATTACAAAGCATTATTAAACAGTCACATTCATTTCCAATTATAAAGCATAGTTAATTAATCATTTGTCATTTCAATATAGTAAGAATCATTAGCCTTCTAATTACAAAGCATTATGAAACAATCACATTCTTTTCCAGTTACAAAGTATCAACATTGAAAAAAAGAACTAATTAATGGCATAATTAGTAACAATTCATTAAGTGACACTAATTATTGGCACTCAGTGGCCATCAGGTATCGAATAGTATAAAACATTGTTCCTCATTCAGTATTATTCAGATCATTACGAAGTCATTATTAAAAATCAGTTAATTATAGTCATAGCATTAATAATCATGGGGATTATAAGTAGTCTCATTACAATAACAGTGGCAATTACTAGCCAGTTACTAAGCATTATTTTATATATATGTGTATTTGTGTTGTCTCATTAAGAAGTCATTACTCACATGACATACTATTCAGAGCTAATCAGTATTATTCAGAATTTTCTCAAACTGGTATCACTATTTGGGACTGTTAATACATTTTTTTTTTTGTTAGCAATGCATTGCGTTGGGATCGATAATTAATTGCTGAGGCATAACACTTTTTGCTTTTGACCTATTGCTGCAAATGAGGATAGGTAACGTCATTCGTCATGAGTCAGCTGTAGTAAGGTTATGTAACAAGGCAGTATATGTGATTACATTTATAAATGATAGACACAAATGGGTAAAAAAAAATAAAATGCAAGTACTAGAACAGGTATAATAAGTAACAGTTTTAGTAAGTATCATGACAAGCATCTCCTGGAAAAAAATACAAAATGGATTATTGACCTGAAAGAAGAAACGCACACTATGCTGAAAAGTAGTGAACTTCGAATTAACAAGTAGTGAAATGTGTATAAAATGTGTTCCATAGCTGTCCTTTCCAAAACTTTCCGTCATCCTACTATGCAATATAACACCTGCTGTCAAAACAAACTGCAACAAATACTTAAATAACTACATAGCATAAATATAAAACTCCAACATTATCCTCATCTGTAAAGAAAAAAAACTTCATTATCAATCACTTCATTATCCATATTATCATAACTTCACTATTATCATCACCTGTAAATAAAAACTTCATTATTCATAATAGCATATCCTTCATCATTATTCATCAGTATTCATTATCATCTGCAAAAAATCACTTCATTACTCATTATACAACTATTCCTTATCTCTAGCATATTTCATCACTAAAACTAAGATGTGTAGTTCAGTCTGACAGCCTGCATCAATCACCTTGTATTCTGAAAGAAAAAATTAGTTAAGACTGCTATTCTATGATGAGTATAGTATATTCTTGTTAATGCTTGTTAATCCTGATCCATTTACTCTTCCTCATAAAGTTTTTGCATCTTCTATCGTTTATTCCGTAGGTGAAATTCCCATTTCTGTTGAATTTATTTCTTACACGCACCATTTCTTACTGAAATTGATGAACAGAGATTAATGTCTTGCATTTAAATCATATACCCATTAAATAATGACTGGTTTATGGTAACATAATTAACCATACAGCATAACATGACAGAAAACGTAATATGTCAAAGGCATTGACAGTGTTCAGATGCAAAAATGTACACAGAATAATACAATGCAGCAGCAAAATGTAAAACAGTCACGATGTTGAGATGTCACAAGGCAAAAAAATGTCAAAGTCAACTGGTGTGTGTTATATCTTAACTATTTCACAGTGCATACAAACAAAACTGGAGTACAATCATATACACAAAAAAAAGTGGAAAATGTGCACGGTCTGATGTGTAACGACAAGAAAAGCGACCTGCTAACCTTACCTTGCCGGGCACTTGCCAAGAAAAAATGCGGTAATCATCAGTAATTAGTCAAGTGAAATAATTGCATTAATAAATGACATCATAGTGTGTTGAATCATAAAGTGTCTTCATTCAATAAACGGTTTAATGTTTGAGATATGGTGGTTGCCTTTCGATTTTCTAGTTCTCAAAGTTTCGACGTGTACAACATTGGGGTGAGGGATGCTGCGAATCCGATATGGACCTGCGTATAGAAGTTCAAATTTAGTGCACTTACCTTTTAATTTACTGGATAAATAATGTGTACGTACTAATATTTTCTGTCCAACGTGAAAGTCTCGGCGTGTACAAACCTGTTTTTGCTGTCTTCTCCGGCGCTCTGCGGCACGTTTGATGTTGTTCAGCGCAATGTCAATTATTTCGTGGTGTCTTAGTCGACGACATTTAGGGAAGTTTACTAATTCTTTAATTTTGTTTGGTGGTTCAACGTTTTTCAGTATAATAGACGGAGATAACATAGTGGATTCATTTGTAATGGAATTAATTACGTCTTGGAATGAGAGTATGTGTGTATCCCAATCAATATGTCGCTTGTGACAGTATATTCGGCACAGTTTACCAATTTCTTTCATTAATCTTTCACAGGGGTTCGAAGAAGCGTGGTACTTGGATATATAAATCGGAGAAATGTTTCTAGCTCGTAACATGCGTGTCCATACACTACTACGAAATTGAGATCCATTGTCAGAAATTACTTTCATCACATGCCCTACATGAAATAGAAAATGTTTTACAAATGCTTTCGAAACAGTTTTAGCAGTAGCTTTACGTAACGGAGTGAAAGTAACAAATTTTGAAGTGAGCTCAACAGCGACAAAGATGTAGCAAAAACCTCTGTTAGTTCTCGGAATCGGACCAAAAATATCTACAGCGGCCATGTGTCTTAATTTAACAGGTATAATGGGATATAATGGAGGAATATGTGAAGTGGTGTCTGATTTAGCTTTCTGGCAAATTTTACAAGACGCTAAAACTCGTCGTATACGTTTCTCCATGTTAGTAAAATAAGAGTTCTGTCTCAGTATAAGAAAACATTTTCGTGCTCCGTAATGTGCGTAACTTAAATGAGTGTACCAAATTAATTTGTTAACCAGTTCGTCATGAATGCATAATAACCAATTGTTGCTGTCAGGATGAGAGCGGCGAAACAGAATGTCATTGCGTACAGTGTAGTGGTTCCTAATCGTAACATTTTTCCTATCTTGCCAAAGGTGTTTAATTTCTTTCCACACATTGTCCTTATTTTGCTCTTGCGCTATGTCCTGTAGTGACGATGAAATAAAGTTTTCAAATGCGACTTGCTGAATGTACATGACACTGAAATTTGTTTTGCAGAAGTTGGTTGCTACGTCTTGCTGATTGTTGCCGAGAGAACGCGATAGTGCGTCTGCTATAACATTTTGTGTGCCGGGAATGTGAACAATCGTAAAATTAAATTCTTGCAAATAAAGTTTCCATCTGCTTAATCTGTCGTGAGTAAATTTAGCTGAAAGCAAAAATTGTATTGCTCTGTGGTCTGTGTAGACGGTGGTATGTCTGCCATAAAGAAAGTGCCTAAATCTCGTAAAAGCCCAGACAACACATAATGTTTCCAATTCTGTAACGGAATAATTTCGTTCAGCAGGTGACAGAATGCGGCTTGCAAATGCGATGTTTTTAATAACTGTTGAACCATCTTCTTCAATTTCCTGGAAAATGTGTACGCCTAAAGCGGTGTTAGAACTGTCGGTGGCAATGGAAAAATTTCTAGTAAGATCTGGGTGCGATAAAAGTGGAGCATTCAACAAAGCATGCTTCAGGTTCATGAATTCAGAATGTGCTTGCTTATCCCAGGACCAAATAGTGTTTTTACCTGTTAATTGACATAATCTGGGTGTGTCTAAAGCAGAGTGATGAATAAATTTACGAAAAAAGTTAATTAAGCCCAAAAAACTGCGTAATTGCTTCTTCGTCGTAGGAACAGTAATGTCACGTAGAGCTTGAAGTTTTTCCGGATCAGGCGCAATGCCCTCTGCTGAAATTACGTGTCCAAGAAATTTTATGGAAGTTTTGCCAAAGTGCGATTTACTAAGATTAACTGTAAGTCCTTGTGCATGAAAGGTTTGTAACAGTTGTTCAAGAATCAGATTGTGTTCAGACCAGTTAGCTTCTGCGATAAGAATGTCGTCTACATACGTCGTAATTCTGTCTTTAAGTTCTGTCGGAAGTATTGTGTTCAAACCGCGAATAAAAGCTGCAGAAGAAATAGTTAAGCCGAACGGTAATTTGCAAAATTGATAACAGTCGCCGAAACAAAGAAAAGCTGTATATTTTCTACAATTCGGATGAAGTTGAATTTGCCAAAATCCCGATTTCAAATCTAGTGTAGAATAAATAGCTGTACCATGAAATTTCTGTAAAAGTTCCTCTAGTGTCTGTGGTCGATCTGTTTCGTTAATAATAATGTCATTAATGTGACGTGAATCAAGTACAAGGCGAAGTGAGCCATCTTTTTTCTTAACAATATGCAACGGGTTTATGTACGGACTAACTGCTGGTTCTATAATTCCTTGGTCGAGCATATCCTGCAATTCTTTTTTAACTTGTTCTCTATGAATATATGGAATGGGATAATGCTTTGCTTTAAATGTATCGTGCTGTTTGACTTGAAATTCATACATAAATCCGGACATAGTACCAGGAATGTTGTCGAAAACTGGAGCTTGCTGTAAAAGAATTTTGTGTAATTGCGTTCGTTCGTTGTGTGTAGTTGCACTGCTCTCTTTAACCTTATCAGAAATCATCTGTATTACGTCGTAGTCAGCTTCGTCTGGAGTATTATAGTTGTGTACGTACGTATCCGTGAACAATGCAGAATTACAGTCTATGTTGCGTGTTGCGGAAATGACCTCTGTGCGGTTAATTGTTTGTTCTTCCGCAGACAATGAATGCTGAAACTCTAAAGCCAATTGTACATTTTCATCCTTTAACATTAAATAAGAATTTTGAAAATCGATAACTGCGTCGTGTTGTACCAGAAAATTCGTACCTAAAATTACGTCTGTTGTCAATAAAGGAACAATCCAAAAATTTGAGTGGAAAGTATGACCTCCAATACAAAATGATAAATGCGTCTGTAATTTAACGTCTACACCTTTACTCGATACTGCTCCTTTTACTTTCGTCTTGCCTAAAGGTAATGTGGGATAAGTATTCGCTTTCTTGCATTCGTTAAAAGTCTCCTCATTTATTACTGATATAGGTGAGCCGGAATCGATTACTGCTGAGAATTTCGATGAACCAATCTTAATTTCGATAACAGGATGTGAAATGGTTTTCTGAATAACTGGTCTTTCCTGCAAGAGAGTGTCTCTGATATCGTCAAAAGTAATTACGTTTTCGTGAACAACATTTTGCGTGTCAAAGGTAGTGCTTGTGTTATTAGAAGATGCGTTCTGTACAGTATCTAGTCAGATTCTATCTGACGTGTTATTATTATTAGGAGGATTCTGTGGCATTTCGACTATTTGAACTGTCCTATTACTTCTTCCAGACGTATTACGCTCTGGATGGTACCTACTGTCGGGTTCATTCATGAGAATATGTTCTTGCGTATGATTTTGCTGTTGGTGAGACCGACTGTTGTTATATGTACGCTGATAATTGTGCTCATCGTTTTTACGTCTGTCGTAATAGTCATTCCTATACGGTGCATTACGATAGCAATTGAAATACTGTCTTCTTTGTACGTAGTTGTTTCCTTGCTGACGTACGTTACTATTTGTTGTATCAGGGACTATACGTGCACGCGGCGAAACATTTAAGTTAGGTTGACCTTGTGCATTACATTGTTGGTTATGTATTCCAACCGGCTGACTTTCATGCTGTTGTGGTGGAAAACGTCTATTGTTACCAAAATGTGTTTCCTGTTGCTGAAAATTTTGACGATATTGATAATCTGAATTTTGTCTGTGATTTAAGTTCTGGTAGTTGCCGTTACTAACGCGTCTGTTATCTTTCCTATTGAAATTACGTGTCTGATAATAATTGCTGTACTTTTGTTGACCTTGGTTATTATAAGAAAAGTTTTTGTTTACAAAAGAATAATCAGATTGCTGTACTTCCAAGAGCTGTAAAAGATCTCTGAACGCTGAAATATTTTCTTTTTGCTGGCCCGTTAGAAGTGACACTCGTAATGACCGTGGTAATTTAGAGATGCATAATTGTATAAGTGCGGATTCACTGTACGGCTCACTCAGGTATTGGTTTTGTTGTACCATGTGCTCAAAAAATTGCGTCACACTGGGAAAATTTGAGTTCTCGTAATTCGGCAAACTAATCAACTGATCTTTAATTCCGCGCTGTGTCGTCTTCGACCAGTACGCTGACAGAAAAGCATTCTGAAATTCCTCTACTGAATAGCATTGCCTCGCGATCGGTCTCATACGAGTTGCCGGTTCCCCTTCCAGAAAACTGCAAATAAATTCAAGTTTATGTGTTACAGGCCAAGTTGGTGGAAGAGCAAAGTTAAATTGTTGAATCCAATCCAGTGGGTGAATCTGCGTTCTATCGTTTTTGAAAACCTTAAACTTTCTCACTGACAGAAAATGTTTGTAGTCGAAATTATCATCTCTGTGTAATGGAACAGGTTCAGGATCGTAAGAGAATCTATTGAACTGTGGTTGATCGGAATCTAAGTCCCGTACTCTCTGTAGATTACCCAAATTATACGCGCTGCGTGAGTCTGACACATGTTCATAAAGTGGCGTCTGTTGTGGCATGTTATTAACTGAAATGTTTTTCATCTCTGTTACTTCTTGTTGTAAATTTGATAACTTCCTACGTAACGTGTTGTTAGACGAATCGATCTCATTAATAGTCTGCTGCAAATTTTGAAATTCAGGTGTTTGGTTAAATGAAACCGGTGCAGTATCGTCTGATTTATTGTCATTAGTATTTCCGATAACATCAATACGACTGGCCAATTCATCACATTTTTCAGTCAGTATTTTAACCTGATCGTCGGTTTTAGAATCAGACGCATTAATCTGTTTTTGCAACTTACGCGTAGTTTCGCTCAGTTTTTTAATATCAGCTTTGATGACTTCGCAATCCTGTGTTAGTTCTAATTGTTCGAATCTGTCTGTCACTGTTTGAATATTTACTGTGTGTGTATCTGTTTTTGATTTAAGACCAGAAATTTCATCCCGTAATTTCGCGTTCAATTGTTCTATGGTATTAATTTTGTCGGACACTGTAGTAATATTATTGTCTACATACGTTTTTGCTTTCGCGAATATTTTACTTTTGTCCTCTTGTCTTTGTGCAGTGATTGTTTCCATGACTTGCCGTTTTACTTTGTTTTGATTTTGAATAAATCTGCGGAAACGCGTATCACTGTTCTGTACGTGCTGATTAAAGCGCTCGTTAATCTGAGTGTTCTGCTGTTCGAATTTCGCGTCTATCTTTGCGTCCATAGTGCGCGAAAGTTCTACCGTCATTGCTTTAAACTCGTCCCGTAATTGTGCAGCTTTTTCAGAGCATTGTTTAGCGACTCCGCTAATTTCGTCTCTGAGTGTTTCTGTTGCGGCTGTTTGCATTTCCCTTAATTCTTGCGCAACAGACTTAATTTCTTCGCTATTTTTTCGTGAACAAGCCTCAATTTCCACACGCAACTGTTCCTTAGTGTCATGGCACTGCGCGGCAACGGCTCTAATTTGTTCACTAAGCTGTCTGGAATTGTCGTCTAATTTTTCATTTAAGTATTGTTTGAGTTTTTCGTTATCTTGTTTGACCTGTTCACTAAGTTTGTCTTGTTTTTTGTCATTATTGTCAAGTTTTTCATTTAAGTGTTTGTTATCTTCCCTAAGTTGTTTGACCTGTTCATTGAGTTGTTGTTTGAGATTTTCACTCTGTTGTTGTAGCAATCTTACCAAAATTTGTTCAAAGCCAAAGTTAGCGTTTATACTCTCTGTACTGTTTAGTGGTGGATCTGGAACTCTCTCGCTTACTGTAACCATTTGGTTATTCTGAGATTTACAAAAAGGTTTGTCAGTCGGATGTGCACTGTCAGACATTATTTCGGAATTAAATAGATCCATCGTACTTTGAGTATCCTGTTCATTTTCATTAGACAAATTTGTCTGTACATTACTTGGATTTTCTAAATCGGGTGTGTTAAGCTCGGCAGCGCTCATTACAATAGAGCGTTCTGCGTCATCAATTGTCGTCAAATCAACAGAGGACATAACCGAGTTCGTTTGTTCATCATTAAGACAAAAGTCATCATTAGTGGTTGGAATGCACTGATTGTTAGTGAACGCAGGATTGTCATCATTACACTGCGTGTCATATGTCCTATCGGTAAAGTTGTTTGAGTCGGTAATTTCATTCATAATACCTCGCGATACACTATTCACAGTCTTTCGCGGCATTTTTACAATAGTCAAAAATTTTTCACAAAACCAATAAGCACAATGCAAAAGCAACACACAATTACAATAGAGCAACGAATTGCCGTTGACCTGTAGAAAGAAAGTCACAAGTTAATAAAAGCGTTGCGCCAAATCCTAATCATATCTAAGCAAATAAGAGCAGATATCTGACTGTCGCTCAAAAGACTCTCAACGAAATACGATCCTGGACTGGGTGTCGCCAAGTGTAACCTCCCCACAATAATTTTACAAGACAGAAATATTATTTATGAATGCCAATGGACGTTGCGCTAAGTGTAACCTCTCCACTGAAATTTTAAAGACAGAAATAATAAATGAATAGGAGCCAAACGTAACCTCCATAGCAATTAAATTTAATGACAATAAAAGTGAGAATCGCAATCTGACTCAAGTATAAGTTCTTCATAAAAATTAAAGTCCATTCAGTGATAAGAAAATCTCAGTGATAATAATGATTCAATTAAACCGAAATATCGGTCTTTGGCCCTGTGCAAAAAAATCAAAATTAAATTCTTACCTCATTGCAACACCTAGTCAAATTTCTGCTCTTGTTGTTGCGCACCGCTTGGAGGAACTGCATTGCAAATAATAATATTCCTTTTTTTTTTTTTTTTTTTTGCTTTTGAAATCAAAGTTATTATTGGGGGCACTTGTTGAAAATTAGTTACAATAGTTAAACTTTACATTATCCGATGATTATCTTAATTAACAGTATACCTCATTCAGCATCTTGACCAGTGTTGTCGCCTGACCACATCACGCAATCCCACTGGACTGCTACCACTGACCGACCGCTCTGCATGACGACTACTGGCGTACTGCACGCCACTGAACAGAGCTACTGACTCGCAACGACTGACAGAGTACTGCCCTCAACTAGACAGAGCTACAGACTCGCAACGACTGACCGACAGACTGAGAACCGCTCGCAACACTCGCGCGGTCAAGCGCATACTCTCTGGTCACAGATGCTACAATGCCTCGCCATCGCTGCTATGTTACATACGTGTTTCAATATACGAGTGCAGGTTGTACACGCATGGATGACGACATATGGAAAGTTGGGTCTGACCGTGAAGCATGGTCGGATAGCCAAACGTGCTCCAGCAGAGTAGCTTAGCGTTTTCGATCAGAGAGGTGGCTGCCTCTGTGATACAAAGGTAATCCCAAATGTATGGTCTCCTATTTTTTTTTATAAGTACATACATCTGTTTATTTCTACAGTTGTTTACATCAGTTTACAGCTTGAACATTTAGCCATTTTTCGACATAAACCCCATTTCTATCGATGCATTTTTGTAGACGCTGTGGCAGTTTTTGTATGCCCATGTCAAATCAGCTCCCCGCCATGCTGTTCAGAAAGTTATGAACCTCTTCTTTCACCTCGTCGTCGGAGTTGAATCGCTTTCGGCCAAATGTTCTTTTAACCTAGGGAACAGGTGATAGTCACTGGGCGCCAAATCAGGAGTATAGGTTGGGTGGGTGATTATGTTCCACTGAAACTGTTGCAGGAGAGCAACGGTTTGCCGAGTGATGTGTGGGCGAGCGTTGTGATGGAGAATGTGTACGCCCTTGCTCAACATCCCTCTTCGCCGGTTCTGAAATGCCCGTTTGAGTTTTTTCAGAGTCTCACAGTACCCGTCAGCTGGAATTGTGGTCCCAGTGGGCATAAAGTCGACCAACCATACCCCTTTCCGATCCCAAAAAACGGTTGTCAAGACTTTACTGGCAGACTGTGTTTGTTTGAATTTCCGCGACTTTGGCGAAGAAGGATGCCGCCACTGACGTGATTGTTGCCTGGTATCAGGTGTAAAGTGGCATGCCCAGGTTTCGTCACCCGTGACAATTGAGTCCAGAAAGTTGTCCTGTTCGGCTGCAGGGCGATGAAGAAATGCGCGGGAAGCATCAACTCGCCGCATGTGGTCCTCAGTCAGCATGCGTGGCATCCATCTTGCTCACACCTTCGGTAGTTCTATGTTTCCATTAAAATTCTGTGATCGGTGCTTCGGGAAACCTCAGGAACCAAAGTGCAGATATCATCCAGGGTGATCTGTCGATCTTCACGCATGCTCAACCTTCAAACACTGTCTCCTCACAAATTGACGGTCTCCCGCTCTTTTGTTCGTCGTGAATTTCGGTCCGAGCAGCTGCAGACTCTCTACACCGCTTACGAACATTTTTGACATCCATGCACGACTCACCAGACACTTCCGTCAATTGGCGATGGATTTCAATCGGCGCAGTGCCAAGTGCGTTGAAAAACCGAATAACTGCGCGCAATTCGCACTTGGCGGTAACATCCAACTGGAGCTCCATTCTCAACGGCTGCCAAGCCAAGCCTGAGCGCCTCAGAGCATCGTGCTCATGTTTACACACAGCGCGTGAAGCACTCTTCATAACAGTGTGACCAACTGTCACGCAAACAGAGTTCTGTACTTATAAAGAAATAAGAGATCTTACTTTTGGGATTCTCTCTCTCTCTTCTCAGCTATCACAGGCCCTGTAGACCACGCGCTGCATCAACGATCTGCTTCCACCGCCTTCTATCTTTCGCAGCCTCTCTTCACCCTGTGGAAATTCCTAATGCTGCGATGTCCTTCCCTATGTCTTCTTTCCACCTTGTACGGGGTCGGCCCAATGGCCGGAAGAGAATGTTTTTATAGCATTCCAACGGTAAAAGAGACAGAAGGCATCTATCTCTACGGGGCAGGCAGAACTCAGAGCCTGGGAAAGGCAATCTGCCTAGGAAATGGTAATCCAAAATATTACTCAGCGAGCTTGGAAACTGTGAGATGGCAGCCCCCGCGCAGCGCTCGTAACGTGGCCAGGGGATTCTATACCTACTGGCTCACATCAACGATTTGCCTCGGATAATGGATTCAAAGGAAATTTTTGGGATTACCGTCGTAATGATAATAAAAAAAAACTGAGTGAGCTATTTAACGATGAACTTGAAGGGGTGTAATGTGACGTCCGCCCAGACCAAATGATAGAAACAATGACGAACATAACGAAGAAAAAAAAAAAAAAAGGAAGAAAATGGCAAGGCGACGGCTCGCGTTGGGCGGAAATTCTGGGTTGAGTCCCGGTCCGGCACAAATTTTCAATGTCGTCATTCTATTCTACAGCTGATGGTTTCAAATATTTGCAAATGCCAATACATTTAATGTAATTCATAATGACTGTAGTCGCCATAATACCTGTTCCTTCGAATATATATGCATGGAACATATACTGTGTTCGAACATTACAACTAACCTCAAAGGGAACGGTCTGTTGACCCATAGCCAACACGGATTTAGAAAACATCATTCTTGTGAAGTACAACTAGCTCTTTACACACACAAAGCGCTGAGTGCTGTCGACGAAGGATTTCAAATAGATTCCGTAGTCCAGATGGGTTTTGACACCGTACCTCAGAAGCAGCAGGTAATCGAAACGTGTGCTTAACGAATATCTCTCAGTTATGCGACCGAATTCGTGATTTCCTGTCAGAGAGCTGACCGTTCGTAGTAACTGACGGAAAGTGATCGAGTTAAACATAAGTGATTTCTGGGGTTCCCTAAAGTAGTACTGTAAACGCTCTGTTCTTTCTTATCAATATAAACGATTTAGGAGACAATCTGAGAAGCCGTCTGAGGCTATTTGCAGATGATGCTGTCGTTTATCGTCTAGTAAAGTCGTCAGAAGATCAAAACCAATTTCAAAACGATTTAGATATCCGTATGCCGCGAAAATTGCCAATTTACACTAAATAACGAAAAGTTCGAGGTCATCCACATGACTGCTAAAATGAATCCGTTAAACTTCGTTTATACTATAAATCAATCAAATATAAACAACTTAAATTCAACTAAATAGCTAGGAATTACAATTAAGAACAACTTAAACTGGAGAGAACACATGGAAAATCTTCTGAGGGGAGACGAATCAAAGAATGCGTTTTATTGGCAAAACACTTAGAAAATGCAACGGATCTATTAAGGCGATTCTCACTGCGGTACGATCTTCTCACGAAACTTCAATCACCAACTTTCTCCTCCGAATGAGAAAATATTTTGTTGATGCCGACCTATACAGGGAGAAACAATCATAATAATAAAATATGGGAAATCAGATCTCTCACGGTGTTCGTTTTCTCCTCGAGCTGTTTGAGAGAGGAATAATGGAGAATTAGTGTGAAGACGTTTCGATTAAACCTCAGCCAGCCACTCAACTGTCATTTGCAGAGCAGTCATATAGATAGGTAGGTGGACAGAAAGGGCTGCCATTCCTCCACAAACATTCAGATATCTCATTGAAAGTTTCCCTGGATAGAGTATCAGCGATTTCTGCCCTACTGCACTCGCGCGTTGACCTAGGGGCAAATGACTGTCGGGTAAGACTCCGGACATGCCCAAATCTCTCCTATCTTATTGTCACACTCACTACGCGAGTTATACATTGGTGCCACGCCAGTATAATAGTCTTCGAATGAAGCATCTCTAAATTTACCCGTTTCGCGGGAACTACGTCGCCAATCATCCAAGGCTTACCACTATTACAGTATTTCTGTTACGCTTTCATATGGTCTATAGTGCCATTTACGACCCTAGTAGCGCTTCCCTTACAGAAGTACAACACTTTCGCAGAGCTCTCTATACAAAACTACGATTTCCTTTTATCTTCCCTTACACCGATATTAAGTGATCGTCTCAGCTCATATTCCTTCTTTGTATAACGCCTAAATACATTCACGGTGTTTTGCGCTTAACATGTTCACTACTTATCTTGCAATCATACGAGGTGCGACAATAAATTAATGAGACTAATGTGAAAAAAAAGTTGCTTACCGTTTTAGTCAAGTTTAGTGTTGTCTCCTTCAAAGTAGTTCCCTTCTGATTGCACACACTTTTTCCAGCGCTTCTGCCATGAATGGTAACATTTCTGGAACTCATCATCTGTAATATCCTCCAAGATCCTCGTCACAGCTTTTTCGACATCTTGTGTTGTTTGAAAATGGTGTCCCGGCCGCTTTGACTCTTGGAAATACAAAAAAGTCGCACGGAGCGATATCTCGTGAGTAAGGTGTCTGTTGTAGTACTGAAATTTGTTTTGAGGTTAAAAATTGCTGCACTGACAGAGCAGTATGGGATGGCGCATTATCGTGATGCAGAATCCAAGTATCAGCAATGTTGGCACGGACACGAAGAACCCTTTTACGAGGTCTTTCTAAAATTTCTTTGTAGTAATTTCTTTTGACTTCGATATGCTAGCTTTTTTTGGTCTGTGTGATCCCTTTGAGCACCATTGAGAACTTTGGCGTTTTGTCTCTGGATCGTACTGAAAAAACCAACTTTCATCACCAGTGATAACACGGCTCAACAATTCTGGATTGATTTCCGTTTTCTCTAACAGATCGGCTGCCATATTTTTCCGTGTTTCTCACTGTTGTGGTGTGAGATTTCTGGGGACCATTTTTGCACAAATCTTTATCGTACCAAGATCTTCAGTTATTATTAGACAAACCGTTTCTCGACTGATGTTCAGTGCTTCTGCAATCATTTTCACGGATAAAATTCAATCAGATCGTACGAGTACACGCACCCTGGCCAAGTTGACATCCATCCATGAGGTTGATGGTCGTCCACTGCAGTCTTCATCTTCAACATTTGTTCAGCCGTAACTAAACATTTTATGCCAACGAAAAACTTGAGCTCTTGACATAACCTCATCTCCAAAAGCCTTCTGAAGCTTACTGTAAGATGGCGTTTTCAACCAATTTAACGCAAAAAGAAATGGCATACCGTTGGGCAATACTATGTGGTTCCATTTCCGTGACGAGAGACACATGTGTTGACTTATTACAGTACAACTCATGACTGAGCAGTTGCATCGGTGTGCTGCATGAACTAGAAGCAGCTTATAGATCAAGGTCAAAGATATTGTGCCTACGCAAGCCTTCAGGGTTGCCACATCTTACAAAGAAAGTCAGTCTCATTACTTTATTGTCACACCTGATATACTATTGGGTTCCTTCTATTTGTTATAGACATTATCTTTGCATTTGTCAACATATAAAGACAACTGCCACTTCATAAACCAAATGGAAATCTTGCACGATACTCCCATATTTTCTTACGATCTTCGAGCGACGATACTTTCCTGCAGAAAATACTATCTGATAGTTGCTCTGACTGTTGTGTCGGCTACTGTGGGAGTCAGTGCCAGCAGGACAGAAGTTGCGATGGTCGGCAGCAGGCATCCAAAATGATCTGTGCATTAAACTTGTAAGTAGACTGTATACGTTTTTTTATTGGTAACGCCAGATAGCGCTCTGTATGAAAATCACTGGTTGTGCTGTGTGCACTCTGTGGCTGGTTTGCATTGTTGTTGGCTGTTGTAGTGTTGGGCAGTTGGCTGTTAACAGCGCGTAGCGTTGCGCAGTTGGAGGTGAGCCGCCAGCAGTGGTGGATGTGGGGACAGAGATGGCGGAGTTTTGAAATGTGTAAGACTGGATGTCATGAACTGCTATATACATTATGACTTTTGAACACTATTGAGGTAAATACATTGTTTGTTCTCTATCAAAATCTTTCATTTCCTAACTATGCCTATTAGTAGTTAGTGCCTTCAGTAGTTTGAATCTTTTATGTAGCTGGCAGTAGTGGCGCTCGCTGTATTGCAGTAGTTCGAGTAACGAAGATTTTTGGTGAGGTAAGTGATTTGTGAAAGGTATAGGTTAATGTTAGACAGCGCCATTCTTTTGTAGGGATTTTTGAAAATCAGACTGCGTTGCACTAAAAAAATATTGTGTGTCAGTTTAAACACAGTCATGTATAATTTTTCCAAGGGGACGTTTCATATGTGGACCCTTAGCCGAGGATACCTCACTGGAATCTTCTGATTTTTTCTTGTAGTTTGTGTAATTAGTGCAGCCTTTGTTTATTGCTAGCGCTTAATTGTAGAGAGAATTTCCTTTGTAGTTGTAGTTTTTCATTCTTGTACAGTAAAACAGTTGTGGCATGCATGTATATTTGCACCAAGTATTTCGCAGCTGCTCTTGCAATTAACGAGATATTATTTTCAGTGCTATGTTAATGTGTTTTCTTATTTTGCTCTTCAAATTGTGCTTTTCTGTGTTGTCGTGTGAAATATTGTACAATAATGGCGTGTGAAAAACGTAATACTAGGCTCCAAAGTAAACTGAGAAATGACAGTGAAGACGAAAGCAGTGTGTTAGCGCTACCGTGCAATGAATTAACAGACATTCAAAGTAGTAATTTGGTAATTGTGCATAGGGAAATGGAGCGGGCTGCAAATAATGATTTAGGCAGTGAAACAATTAGTGAACAGGGAAGCATTATCGATCGATCGGTCGGCAACAGCTTGCCTCAGGAATCCGAAATGACAGGACACAATCTTGCAAATACTGTAGATTCAGGTTTTGCGTCCTCACCGTTTTCTCAAATAAGTCAAGACACATTTTCTGCTTGTCAAAATGTGAATGTTGCCGGTGCAAATGCACTGCCGAAAAGCATAGAGGAACAGATTTCAGACACTAATACATTATTATTGCAATTAATGCAACAAATCAAACAAAATCAGTGACAAACACAGCAAAAGCTTCAAAAGTTAGACACAATGGAACAAAATCTTCAAAAGTTAGACACAATGGAACAAAATCTTCAAAAGTTAGACACAATGGAACAACACCAGAGACAAACACAGCAACAGTTAGACACAATGGAACGAAATCAGAGACAAACACAGCAAAAGCTTCAAAAGTTATACACCACACTTGAACAAACACGTGAAGATTTAATTACTGAGTTGCATAACATTCAATCGAAATGTCAAAAAGTCTGTAATGACGTAAAAACACAAATTTGTGAGCATTTTCAACCTATTTTTTCGCGGCATGAAAATTCATTACAGAATCACGAAGCAGCCATAAAAGAACTGCAAACTATTGTTCATGAAAATCATGAGACCTTGCGAGCTAAAACTGACTCAGTTGTATCTACCGATTCGGTTACGCAACTTGCAAAAACTCAGGAAAACTTAAAGGACACAGTAGACACGATTTCAACACAAATGGACACTCTGAAATTTGGTTCAGAAAAACACACTGAGGAAATAAGTACACTATCGTAAAAAGTAGCCGAACTTTCGGATCAGTTTACTAACTTATCTACAAAGGTAGATGATGATCTGAATGACACAAGACCTGTAGCCTTTACTGACACCGAAGAGTATGAAAAAATTAGAAAATTCAAACAAAATCAAAATCAAATCAATACACTGTACAAAAGAGAAATCCGGGAAGTACAAGATCAGTGGGCACAAGTAATACAAGAATTACATATTTCAGAGGACACTCGCGCTCCAGTACGGGAAGAGGGACATAGAAATACGGAACAGCCACAAAATAATAACACAGGACACTTCGGAAATTATGAAAGAAATTGGCAAGGTGCACCGAATTTTGAAATGGAACCGCCGAAACGACGTAACAATGAGCGTTGTGCGACTCGACGACACGATGATTTTGACTATAAGCTGTTCATTACTACACGTAAATTCAAAACATTTAAGAATTCTGGCAACGACATTCATCCACGAGAATGGCTTCATCAATTCTCTCATTGTTTTCCTCCCAACTGGTCATTGCAGCACAGATTAGAATTTGTGTGTGGCTACTTAGAGAATGAACCAGCTGTAAGAATGCGATCGGTCATTCGCGATTGTCACAATGAAGGAGAATTTTATCATGCCTTCCTCTCAGCATATTGGTCTCAAGCTACATAAGACCTCTTGTGAAATATTTTGAAGAAATGTTGCATAAGAATCAGTACCTGTCAAACCCATACAGCCCCTCAGAACTCATCCGTATTTGCTTAATCAAATTACCTGAACATTTACGACATATTATTTTGGCAGCACGTTGCAAAGACGACATCGAAGCTTTTCAGGGACTCTTACAAGAATTAGAAATTGACACTGACAATCGTGGAACGCAAAAACAGGAACACAACAATTACAGGTCACATCCGTCGCAATTCCGCGATGAAAGTAATAATAACTGGACACAACAAGGCTATTCTTACAACGCAAATCGTGAACAAAACAGACACCACCCATATGACAACCACTGGCAGAGTAATAGTTACAGAGAAAGATCGTACTTCCGTAATTATGAATATGACAGAGATAACCATAGAAACAGACAATATGGAAAACAAAACAATTATTATCAAGGGAGACAGAATAACTTCAGACGCAACAGTTCAGCACGCAGTTACGATTCCGGGAGAAATTCTCCACCACATGACCGACAAACAAGAAACTATGTAAACTACCAACAAAACGACAGACCTGAATCCCATCAGAACTGGCGGGATTCAAACATAACAGGGCACTCTCGGCAAGGTGAATATGTAGAAGTTAGGTCTCCTAATCCCAATAACGACGTACGCCAACAAAGGAACAGACAATGACTCGCACCGCAGGCAGCCGCGTGCACCGGCTGGCTAGGAGAAAAATAACATACGACGTATACCGCATGATAATTGAGTTCAAGTTGAACCTCTGCACACTAGGAAGAGTAAAGGATTGCACCACATTTCACATATAAAACCGTTTATTGAGAGATAATCTGCTTTTTAACTTTGTTTTTTTTTTTATAAAACTTTTCAGTTCACATTTCTAGTACGCATTGTCACACTTAGAAACTGTTAACATGCAACTATGTTTTAAAATAAACTATCCAGTCTAGAACTTAGGGAACATATTTAGGCAGTAATTACGAATGCATTGTTATAGTGAACAGACGACACAGTGTTATTGTGTGTGTGCATTCTTGCTTGTTAGTTGCACGATTATGTAACGACTATAAGGCTCACATAATTAGAACATTTACCAGTACTGCTAATGAGATTTTAATGCATCATTTTGGTTTACTTGAAAATACATTCTGGATTTAAAGTACTTTCTGTGAGATACCAGATGACACAGTGGTTAGTTTATGTGACAGCCACACGATTTTATCACGACGCTACTAATGAGTGACAATTTACAATGTTGCTTTTGCGGTGTATCTGTTTTATATCTGCACAGTTTTTCTGTATTATTCTGGAAAGTAAAACATGTTTTAGTAGTAACTTTTGTGGTATAGCTACAATGAGACTGCCTTTTACGTAGCACAACACTACGTTACAGCACAGTACTTTCTTGATCACGGTAATGTATGTAATAACTAAGATATCTTGTAACCTCCCCACAAAAATTTAAAAGATATTATTTTAATAGAAATGGGAGCCAAGCGTAACCTCCCTAGCAATTGAATTTAATGACAATAAAAAATGAGAATCGCAATCTGACTCAAGGTGTAAGCTCCCACAAAAAATATAATAAAAGATAATTCAGTGCTAATGAAACTTCAGTGATAATAAAATTCAATTAAACCGAAATATCGGTCTTTGGCCCTGTGCAAAAAATCAGAATTAATTTCTTACCTCATTGAAACTGCATGTCAAATTTCTGCTCTCATTGTTGGCCACGGCTTGGAGGAAATGCATTGCAAATAATATTTTTTTTTTGAAATTTAACTGAAACTTTACTTTAAAGCAAATGGAAGGAAATCGTTGGTTCAATTAAATGCTTCTTTTGTAAAAAATTGCTTTGAAATCAAAATTATTATTGGGGCGATTATTGCACAAATTAGTTACAATTAATTTACATTATTAGCTGAGCGCATTTAAAAATAATATACCTCGTCCTGTATCTTGACCAGAATGCCGTGTCGACGCCCGCCGACTCCTCACACACAACTGCACTCGACTGCTACTACCGACATACTGCACTGCTCACAGACTGCCCACTGACAGACTGCTCGCATGACGACTACTGACCGACTACTACTCGCAACTGAACTGAGCTACTGCTACCGACAGAGTACTGACAGAGTACTGCTCGCAACGACTACTGACAGAGTACTGCTCGCAACGACTCGCGCGGTCAAGCGCAGACTAACCATGATAAAAGGCTCTCTGGTCAAAGATTTTATCATGCCTCACCATCGCTGCTACATTACATACGTGTTTCATAACCCTCCACTGGGGGGGCAAAAATTTGGCAGCGATGGTGAGTCATTTGGACTTGCCATCGCAAGAAATTTTTACAATTTACAGAATATTCAAATGTAGTACATAAATTAAATGTGGTGCACACGCACCAAGTACAAAATATATCAGACAAAGACAAAATGTGAGTACAAAACATAGTAGCAAATCAGAAAAATGTATATACAAATTATTTGACAGATAACAGAGTGCATACGCACTAAAAAATTCCTTAGCATTTTCAGAACAAATAAATAGAATGGCAAAAAACTCATGTTGACAAGTGACATGAGTGCACATGCACTGCAGTTCAGAACATATCAGCAAATGACGAAATGTATATACAATGAGTAAGTACTGAACATACAGAATGAGTACAAATCATATTGAAAAATGAGAAAAGTGCACAGGCACTGAAGTTCAGTAGAAAACATATTAACACATAACATAAGTGCACATGCACTGTAGTTCAGAATATATCATCAAAATAAAAATTTATATACAATATAAAAGACAAGAGTGCACATATACTGTACTTCAGAACAAATCGAAAAATGTCTTTAGCATTTTCACAACAAATAAACGTAATGGCAAAAAAAATCATGTCGACAAGTGACATAAGTGTACTCGCACTGGAGTTCAGCAAATCGAAAAAAATGTATAGCCCATGAACATAAATGATGTTAGCAAAAAATGATTTTCACTATGTGACAAGAATTAGGATAGGAAAGGGAAGGATTGCATCATGGTTGTAGCACTTTAGATTGCACACAGCTGTTCTGAAAGTCCATATCTTTCCACAGAAGTACAACACCAAGTGACACAATTTGAAGTTCTTTTCCCATCAGAATTTATCAGCGTAGCCAAGACACTGAACTGTCATAGTAATGTTCCATGTTTTCATTTTGGCAGTACACTAGGTACACCAAACAGTGCGACCATAATAACGTCTTCATCGCTCACGGTGGTGGACAGCATGTCGCGTCAACACCACGCTCTTACAAGGTACACCAACATAGAATTAGTGCAAAAACCAAATATAGTGCTCCATGATCATGAGGATGGACAGGACAAATCGACATTGCAGTAATTCAGGGTAGCTAGCTCATAAGGTGAAGGACATTAAGTCATATAATATTGAGAATTACAGTAGTAGTTTGCGGCATTCATAGCCTAGTTATTGAACATTTCTGTACCATGTATTTAGTATTACAGAATAATGTTCATAAAATTAAATTATTGGCATCATGGGTAATCGTATTACAATAAACAGTGGCAGTCCTTGGCCAGTTACAAAGCATATTTAGTATGACAGAATAATGTTCATCAGACGTCTTAATTGAAAAGGAGAGTCAATTATTGGCCTAGCATTAACATAATACATTGAGTGATACAAATTATTGGCACTCATTGGCCATTTACCAAAACATGAAAAGTCAACATTGAAAACAAGAGCTAATTAATGGCATAACTAATAACATAATTCATTTAGTGACATTAATTATTGGCACTCAGTGGCCAGTTATAGAACATGAAAAATCATCATTGAAAACAGGAGCTAATTAATGGCATAATTAATAACGTAATTCATTTAGTGACATTATAGAACATGAAAAATCATCATTGAAAACAGGAGCTAATTAATGGCATAACTAATAACATAATTCCTTTAGTGGCTTTAATTATTGGCACTCAGTGGCCAGTAATAGAACATGAAAAATCATCATTGAAAACAGGAGCTAATTAATGGCATAATTAATAACGTAATTCATTTAGTGACATTAATTATTGGCACTCAGTGGCCAGCAAGTATTGAATAAAATGAAACATTGTTCATCATTCAGTATTATTCAAATCATTAAGAAGTCATTATTAAAAATCAGTTAATTACAGTCATAGCATTAATAATCATGGGCATTATAAGTAGTCTCATTACAATAAACAGTGGCAGTTATTAGCCAGTTACAAAGCATTATTTTATATATTTTTCCTTTTTTTTGTGTGCTAGCAATGCATTGCGTTGGGATCGATAATTAATTGCTGAGGCATAACACTATTTGCTTTTGACCTATTGCTGCAAATGAGGATAGGTAACGTCATTCGTCATGAGTCAGCTGTAGCAAGGTTATGTAACAAGGCAGTATATGTGATCACATTTATAAATGATAGACACAAATGGGAAAAAAATAAAAATACAAGTACTAGAACAGGTTTAATAAGTAACAGGTTTAGTAAGTATCATGAAAAGCTTTTCCTGAAAAAAAATACAAAATGGATTATTGAGCTGAAAGAAGAAACACATACTATGCTGAAAAGTAGTGAACTTCGAATTAACAGGTAGTGAAATGTGTATAAAATGTGTTCCATAGCTGTCCTTTCCAAAACTTTCCGTCATCCTACTATGCAATATAACACCTGCTGTCAAAGCAAACTGCAACAAATACTTAAATAACTACATAGCATAAATACATAACTTCAACATCATCCTCATCTGTAAAGAAAAAACTTCATTATCAATCACTTCATTATCCATATTATCATAACTTCATTATTATCATCACCTATAAAGAAAAACTTCATTATTCATAACAGCATATCCTTCATCATTATTCATCAGCATTCAGTATCATCTACAAAAAAAAAATCACTTCATTACTCATTATACAACTATTCCTTATCTCTAGCATATTTCATCACTAAAACTAAGATGTGTAGTTCTGTCTGACAGCCTGCATCAATCACTTTGTATTCTGAAAGAAAAAATTAGTTAAGACTGCTATTCTACGATGAGTATAGTATATTCTTGTTAATGCTTGTTAATCCTGATTTATTTACTCTTCCTCATAAAGTTATTGCATCTTCTTTCGTTTATTCTGTAGGTGAAATTCCCATTTATGTTGAATTTATTTCTTACACGCATCATTTCTTTCTGAAATTGATGAACAAAGATTAATGTCTTGCATTTAAATCATATACCCACTAAATAATGACTGGTTTATGGTGACATAATTAACCATACAGCATAACATGACAGAAAACGTAATATGTCAAAGACATTGACAGTGTTCAGATGCAAAAATGTACACAGAATAATACAATGCAGCAGCAAAAAATGTAAAACAGTCACGATCTTGAGATGTCATAGGGCAAAAAGAATGTCGAAATCAACTAGTGTGTTATACCTTAACTATTTCACAGTGCATATAAACAAAACTGGAATACAATCATATACACAAAAAAATGGAAAATGTGCACAGTCTGATGTGTAACGACAAGAAAAGCGACCTGCTAACCTTACCTTGTCGGGCACTTGCCAAGAAAAAATACGATAATCATCAGTAATTAGTCATGTGAATATAATTGCATTAGTAAATGGCATCATAGTGTGTTGAATCATACAGTGTCTTCATTCAATAAAGGGTTTAATATTTGACCAATGGTGGTTGCCTTTCGATTTTCTGGTTCTCAAAGTTTCGACGTGTACAACATTGGGGTGAGGGATGCTGCGAATCCGATATGGACCTGCGTATAGAAGTTCAAATTTACTGCACTTACCTTTTAATTTGCTGGATAAATAGTGTGTACGTACTAATATCTTCTGTCCAACATGAAAGTCGCGGCGTGTACAAACCTGTTTTTGCTGTCTTCTCCGGCGCTCTGCGGCACGTTTGATGTTGTTCAGCGCAATGTCAATTATTTCGTGGTGTCTTAGTCGACGACATTTAGGGAAGTTTACTAATTCTTTAATTTTGTTTGGTGGTTCAACGTTTTTCAGTATAACAGACGGAGATAGCATAGTGGATTCATTTGGAATGGAATTAATTACATCTTGGAATGAGAGTATGTGTATGTACGGACTAACTGCCGGTTCAATAATTCCTTGGTCAAGCATATCCTGCAACTCTTTTTTAACTTGTTCTCTGTGAATGTATGGAATGGGATAATGCTTTGTTTTAAATGTGTCGTGCTGTTTCACTTGAAATTCATACATAAAACCGGACATAGTACCAGGAATGTTGTCAAAAACTGGAGCTTGCTGTAAAAGAATTTTGTGTAACTGCGTGCGTTCGTCGTCTGTATTTGCACTGCTTTGTCTAACTTTATCGGAAATCATTTGCATTACGTCGTAGTCAGCTTCGTCTGGAGTATTATAGTTACGAATACGTGAACAATGCAGAATTACAGTCCATGTTACGTGTTGCGGAAATGACCTCTGTGCGGTTAATTGTTTGTTCTTCCGAAGATAGTGAGTGCTGAAATTCTAAAGCAAGTTGTACATTTTCATCCTTTAACATTAAATAAGAATTTTGAAAATCAATGACTGCGCCGTGTTGTACCAGAAAATTGGTACCTAAAATAACGTCTGTTGTCAATAAAGGAACAATCCAAAAATTTGAGTGGAAAGTATGACCTCCAATACAGAATGATAAATGCGTCTGTAATTTAACGTCTACTCCTTTACTCGATACTGCTCCCTTCACTTTTGTTTTGCCTAATGGTAATGTCGGATACGTATTCTCTTTGTTACACTCGTTAAAGGTTTCTTCATTTATTACTGATATAGATGATCCAGAATCAATTACTGCTGAGAATTTCGATGAACCAATTTTAATTTCGATGACAGGATGTGAAATAGTTTTCTGAACAAATGGTCTTTCCTGTAAAAGAGTGTCTCGTATGTCGTCAAAAGTAATTACATTTTCATGAACAACATTCTGCGTGTCTAAAGTAGTGCTTACGTTACTGGAATATGCAATCTGTACTGTGTCTGGTCAAATTCTGTCGTACGTGCTATTATTTACGGGAGGATGCTGTGGCATTTCGACTATTTGAACTGTTCTGTTAACTCTTCCTGACGTATTACGCTATGGATGACACCTATTATCTGGATTATTCATGATAATGTGTTGTTGCTGATGTTCTTGCTGCTGAAAAGATCGACTGTTATTAAATGTACGCTGAAAATTGTGCTCATTATTTTTACGTTGGTCATGATAGTCACTTCTATACGGTGCATTGCGATAGGAATTCAAATACTGTGTTTTCTATACGTAGTTATTTCCTTGCTGCTGTGCCTTACTATTTGTTGGACCAGGGACTATACGTACACGCGGCGAAACATTAAAGTTTGGTTGACCTTGTAGACTGCATTGTTGGTTAGGTATGCTAAGCGGCTGACTTTCATGCTGTTGTGGTGGAAAACGTCTATTGTTACTAAAATGTGGTTGCGACTGTCGAAAATTTTGTACATACTGATGATTACGATTTTATCTGTTATTAAAGTTCTCGTAGTTGTCATTTCTCGAGTGCCTAATGAAAATTGTCACATTCGGTAAAAGATTTGTCATATAGGGTTTTCATTATAACGTTTCTTAATTCTAGAAAGAGCAATAGTTAAAGAGCAGTTTTGATAGATATAAAGGATAGTAGAAGAGAAGGCAGCAGTGCAGAAAACTAAAGATGAAACAGCACTACTACAGCTCGGTGCCCTATGCACGCTACGGCACATATTCATTAAAGCGTAATGAATCCCCTGAGGTCTTTTACGCACTGCAAATAAATTTTAGCTTTTGCGTTACAGGCAATAGCGGTATAAATTCAAAAGCAAATAGTTGTATCCATGTTAATTCCAATTTTTTCATTATAGGCAATGCTGTTGTAAATACAAAAATAAATTGTCGCATCTGGTTCAAAGCTAGCTTCTGCATTACAGACAATAGCGGTGAAAGCATAAAAACAAAATGTCGTATACAGCTCAAAGCGTGTACTTGTGTTCTGTCATTATTAAATTCTTTACATTTTCTTGCGAATAAAAATTGCTCGTAATCTATGTTCTCGTCATTGAATTTGAAAACACGTTCGGGTTTGTGTGTGAATCTGTTCGTCTGTGTCATTTCGTACTTCCAGTTACGTAGCTTTTCAGATTTTAAGTCGCGTGGCTTTTCGGATTTTAAGTCGCGTAGTCCTTGTAAATTGCACACATTATACGCGCTGCGTGACTCTGATAAATGCTCGCAACGTGGCGGATTCTGTGATGTATTGGTGACTGAAATAATTGTTAATTCTGTTATTTTAATACTTTCGTCAATTTGGTTGTTGTGTCGTTCACTTTTATTAACAACTTCCGTATTCACAGTGTGTGAAACTTCTAGTGACTTTAAATTAAACTCGTCGCGTATCTGTACTGCGTTTTTAGGGCATTGTTCAGTGCCTGCATTAATTTCGTCTTTATGTGATTTTGTTGTGCCTACACGTGTACTACTTAATTCTTGTGCAACAGTGCCAACTTTTTCATTACTGTTATTAGCACAAGTCTTAGTATTCACACGTAATTGTCCTCTATCGTCATAATATTGCGCGGCAATGGCTTTAATCTGTTCCTCAAGCTGTTCATTCCGTTCACAAAGTTGTTTGATTTTATTAATGTTGTCTTGTTCTTCATTGGATTGTTTATACCTTTCATTAATTAATTCACTTCGTTTGAGACCGTTTTTCTCTATTTCAGTCATTAGTTGTAATATTGTAATAATTTGATCCAATGTAACATCCTCTACTCTATTATCTGTGCTTTTTGATTGCGTACCTACAATTGTCACGTTTTGTGCGACCATTTGGTCATTCTGTAATTTACAAAAAGATCTGTCGCTCGAACGTACATTGTCAGTCACTATTTCGGAATTAAATGAATCCGTCGTATTTTCAGTACACTGACCATTTTCATTCGAAAAATTTGTCTGTACATTACTTGAATTTTCCAAATCGGGTGTGTTAAGCTGGGTATCGCTCATTACAATAGGGCGTCCCACGTCATCAATTGTCGTCAAATTAACAGAGGAGACAATTGAGTTCGTTTGTTCATCATTAAGATAAAAGTCATCATTAGTGGTTGGAATGCATTGATTGTCAGTGAACGCAAGATTGTCATCATTATACTGCGTGTCACCATTACTATCGGTCACGCTGTTTAAGTCGGTAATTTCATTCAAAATACCTCGCGATACACTATTCACAGTCTTTCGCGGCATTTTTACAATAGTCACAAATATTCACAAAACAAATAAGCACAAATACAAAAAGGCAACAAACAAATACAACAGAGCAACGAACTGCCGTTGACCTGTAGAAAGAGAGTCACAAGATTAGTAAAAGCGTTGCGCCAAATCCTAATTATATCTAAGCAAATAAGAGCAGATATCTGACTGTTTTTCAAAAGATTCTCAACGAAATACGATCCTGGACTGGGTGTCGCCAAGTGTAACCTCCCCACAAAAATTTAAAAGATATTATTTTAATAGAAATGGGAGCCAAGCGTAACCTCCGTAGCAATTGAATTTAATGACAATAAAAATGAGAATCGCAATCTGACTCAAGGTGTAAGCTCCCACAAAAAATATAATAAAAGATAATTCAGTGCTAATGAAACTTCAGTGATAATAAAATTCAATTAAACCGAAATATCGGTCTTTGGCCCTGTGGAAAAATCAGAATTAATTTCTTACCTCATTGAAACTCCATGTCAAATTTCTGCTCTCATTGTTGGCCACGGCTTGGAGGAAATGCATCGCAAATAATATTTTTTTTTTTTGAAATTTAACTGAAACTTTACTTTAAAGCAAATGGAAGGAAATCGTTGGTTCAATTAAATGCTTCTTTTGTAAAAAATTGCTTTGAAATCAAAATTATTATTGGGGCGATTATTGCACAAATTAGTTACAATTAATTTACATTATTAGCTGAGCGCATTTAAAAATAATATACCTCGTCCTGTATCTTGACCAGAATGCCGTGTCGACGCCCGCCGACTCCTCACACACAACTGCACTCGACTGCTACTACTGACATACTGCACTGCTCACAGACTGCCACTGACAGACTGCTCGCACGACGACTACTGACCGACTACTACTCGCAACTGAACTGAGCTACTGCTACCGACAGAGTACTGACAGAGTACTGCTCGCAACGAGTACTGACAGAGTACTGCTCGCAATGACTCGCGCGGTTAAGCGCAGACTAACCACGATAAAAGGCTCTCTGGTCAAAGATTTTATCATGCCTCACCATCGCTGCTACGTTACATACGTGTTTCAATCTATACGCAAAGAATTTCACTTTTGTGTATCATGAGGTAAGTACATTGACTTCTGCAGAACTTAGCTTTCGGAGGACGATAACTATGACACTTCCACAGAGATTATCTTACAACAAGACGCACAGTTTAGCGCTACAGTACACGTATTTGAGAGATTAATTTTATACTTTAAACATTTATTTTTAAAGATTTTTGAATTACAAAGAAAGTTTTCCGTGATACATTTCATTCCATTGCTGTAATCTGTAACACCTGAGGGTATAATTACATTAATCCTCAGGGGGTACACGCCTACTTTGTGTACCATGTGTTTGGCAAGCACAAGGAGCCCTAGCTAATATGGTATTTGCTTATACAACTTTACCCATCGGTACAATATTTCTCTAATACATAAATTACACAGCTATCTGATCATTTAACTGAGAGATAAACATTTTTTTTACTACATCAGTGACAGATGTTTACGTAATTACACAGCTGGATAACTTCACACTTATGAAATTTTATTTTGTCTGTACTGTGTGAACCCTTCATATTTTTCGGAACCATTGTGATACTATGAGAGCTTTGAATGATGTATTTGGTATGGGATCATGATTTTTAAAGTACGTTTGAGGTAGATGACACTATTGAAATGAGCAGAGAATTTTTTTAGGTTTTGAAATTATTGGAGGAAGCTACAACGATTTTGAGAATTGACTGAGACATTATGATATTATTACGACGACGATGTGTATTATGCTGTTGAGATATGTTTATGATCAATAAGATGATGCTACCGTATATGAGGAATTTGATTATGCTACGTATTTCTTATGATGAAATATTGTTGAAGTGTCGACGAATATGTGTATGTATAATAAGGTAAGGAATAATGAGTAGTGGTTAGGGACTCTGATTTGTGGAAAAGGATGTTGGAAACCAAGAATCATACTTTAAGAATTATGAAATGTGTGTACATGCGTGAATGTATTACAATGCTGTCGAAAATTTTTTGGACACTGTTATATTTATAGGATTTTATTTTCTACACATTTGTAACGCAAATTCTCAACCTGTGAAAATATTTTTATATGAGACTGTCACTGTAGCAGAAACTGCTGTCGTAAATATTTCAGTAAAAAAGGTAAGTGACCTTGACGTAATGTGTTTTGGGCCCCCAGCTGAGAGATAGTCGTCTGACAAAAGAAAGCCATTAGGTGAAAAAAAAGAGGCCATTATTCTCGTTATTGACATTTCTTTGTCGAAAGCATCGCAAATACGACACGCTCAAACTTGAAAACATATGATTACACTGTGGAGCTCTTCATTTTTTGATATTTACTAAAATGCCTAATGAAATGATGAGAAACATTTTACATCTATTGTCTTTGCAGTTGAGAGATTGCTCATTTTGTTTGATATCTAGTTTCTAGCTGCACTGCAGCATTGGTTAAAATAAAATTTAATAGATGTACTAATATAGATATTTTATGCCTACAGATCCAGTAAATAACCATTTTATAATTACTTAAAAAAACGAGGGAGCACAAAAAGACATTTCCCTTCACAGGAATTGCATACATAATTTTTGTCAATGACTGGGTAACTTATTTAGTAGTGTAAGTTAAGGTGATGCATCACCCTAGTGTTAAGATGTGACATAGGTATTAAACATGGCCATTTTTACTGTAATATTTTTTCTGCTTGAGCTTTGTCATGTTTAGATACAAGTTATTGCATCTGCTGCTGCTGTTTGACAGGCATAATGTTACTGAATTTGACTTTGTATTACTCTCTTAAGCCATTTTTACTACAGATTTATTCTTCTTGTTTGCTGCACATTGCCTTATATTAGTTGTAATATTGCAATTGCTTTGCTAATTTCTATAATGCTGCTTGCTTTGCAAATTTGCATTTTTTTGTCCTTGCAGTTTGTGTTAATTTGTTATGTGCTGCTGCATTGCCTCGTCCATTGGTATATATATCTGAGCACAGTAGATTTAGGTTAGCTTAAGAGGGGGTAGACTATATAAGAAAGTAACTATGATGAATTGGAAGAAATGCATTGAGAATCTGTAAGAAAATGGTTTGGCCAAAAAAGTAATGTACAGTGGAGAAAAACTATTTTTGAAAGATGTGAACAGAATACAGAAAGCAAGTATAGATAGGACTTTTTGGGAATAATGATGAATGAAGGGAGATCTCCAAGAAGTGAAGAAAGTTTTGTTTGAAGAATACTACAGTAAAACAAACCCTGTCCTTTCCTTTTGTATTATTCCGCTATGTGTTGGTGTACCCTTGTGTATTTGTGTTCATTCTGTCTTTATGTGTTTATCTGATACGATTTATGTTGTAGAATTTTTCTAATACTCAGCTACATTCACTATGATAAGGAATACTGTTATCCTCAAATATAATTTGCATTAATAATATGTTATTTACTTTGTAAAGATGTTTAGACATTATTTATCTGTTCTGTTTTGCTGCTCATGTGTGAAGTTGATGTTTCAAAAGTTATTCTGATCTTTTATGCATGTACTTATGTCATAATTCCTGTAACACTGATATATATGTTATTTCGATTCTTTTGTAAAGCCCGTATTACTACAAATGTTATCTGTATTGTTATGTTCTTTAATGATGTATTTTGTACCTTACTTATTGTATTCTTATGTTATAAAATCGTAATTGACACCAGTTCATCAAATTAAGTAACTTGTAAGTTACATTTCACTGCACACATTTCTGCTGGTCATAGTATATGGATAATATGTGAGAAGTTGGGACTGTTAGTGTTTGCACGTGTGTTAATAATTCAGCAAGGGACTAGATAACAGCATTGCTGGTTCTAAGAACAATTTCAAAACCTTTGTGAGTGCACAAGTGGTGGTTATGGACTTGTTATATTATCCACAAGACTCTTCAATGGTGGTTGCGCACCTGCAGAGTCACAACAGATGGCTGCTGGCCATCTCTACAAGGACTACAGTGGGTCTGCATCTTTGATGACCAACCAATACCATTATTTCTACAAGGACTACAGTGGGTCTACACCTTTGCTGACTCACCAATACCATTATTTCTACAAGGACTGCAGTGGGTCTGCACCTCTGGTGGCCGACCAATACCACAATTTCTACCAGAACTACAGTGGGTCTGCACCTCTGGTGGCCCACCAATATCGTAATCTCTACCAGGACTACAGTGGGTCTACTCTGTGATGACCTACCTACCAATATTCTTCAAAACTTTGAATGACTCTGCTGTGGGTTTGCTCTGTTGTGGCCCATTACCTGTCTGCATGTCGAGAGTCAGCACTGTCTTTCCGTTGGAAGGACAACACTACTTCTTCAAGACTGCATGGAAATCCACTATTTCTGTGTGCATTTTCTTTTACTGCTCAGACTTTGAGAAAAACACTGCAATTTTACTGTGCTGAATGATCAGGACTGTCTTTATGGACTGTGAGAAAATTTTAGCCTTTGACCAACATTGTATTCATAAGTGTGTGCATTTGATTTCTTTGTTATTGTAATTATGAAAAATTTTTTCAAATCTGTATTGGCCACTGCCCAAAACAATTTGTAAAATTTTTTGTGGGGAGCATGGGGGCTATGTAAGTAGACTGTATAGGTTTTTTTTTATTGGTAACGCCACATAGCGCTCTGTATGAAAATCACTGGCTGTGCTGTGTACACTCTGTGGCTGGTTTGCATTGTTGTTGGCTATTGTAGTGTTGGGCAGTTGGCTGTTAACAGCGCGTAGCGTTCTGCAGTTGGAGGTGAGCCGCCAGTAGTGGTGGATGTGGGGAGAGAGATGGCGGAGTTTTGAAATTTGTAAGACTGGATGTCATGAACTGCTATATACATTATGACTTTTGAACACTATTGAGGTAAATACATTGTTTGTTCTCTATCAAAATCTTTTATTTCCTAACTATGCCTATTAGTAGTTAGTGCCTTCAGTAGTTTGAATCTTTTATTTAGCTGGCAGTAGTGGCGCTCGCTGTATTGCAGTAGTTCGAGGAAAGAAGATTTTTGGTGAGGTAAGTGATTTGTGAAAGGTATAGATTAATGTTAGTCAGGGCCATTCTTTTGTAGGGATTTTTGAAAGTCAGATTGCGTTGCTCTAAAGAAATATTGTGTGTCAGTTTAAACACAGTCATGTATAATTTTTCTAAGGGGACGTTTCAAACTTGAAGATTAATATAACACTGTATCTATACAAAGAAGAGAACAATTGCCTAACTTCTTGTTTCTCCTACGTGCAAGTACATTGACAGTCTATTAGTACCCAGAATGGCGGCTGAGTAACGTCTTCCTACTACAGAGTACTGATGTTCTTGAAGACTGAGATCGAACTAAGGGCCGTCCAGTGATGAGCGGCTTGTTACGAGGCTTGTTTTTTAAGTAAGTACCGTTTTGAAATTAAAAAAAACGAGCTAATATATCTCAATAATTTTATTTTTACATGAAAACCTGTACCTTAATCTAGTTTCTACATAATTTCTGTCAATATTGAGGCACTTGTCATAATGTTGAACCAGTTTTTGAATACTTTCCTCATAGAAGTCAGCCACCTCACTTGTTAACCACTGCATCACCACTGGTTTGACTTCATCATCGTCTTCATGACGGTGACCGCCCAGGTGTTTCTTCAAGTGCAGGAACAGATGGTAGTCACTGGGCGCAAGATCGGAGCTGTACGGAGGATGATCTAGAGTTTCCCATCGAAAAGATGTGATGAGATCTTTGGTCTGATTCCCCCACGTGCGGACGGGCGTTGTCTTGCAGCAAAACGATGCCGTTGCTCAACTTCCATGGACTGTTGCTTTTAATTCTGGTGTGACGTAGGCCACCCATGTTTCATTGTCCGTAACAATTTGGCTTAGGAAATCATCACCGTCGTTGTGGTACCGTTCAAGGAAAGTCAATGCACTGTCTAAACGTTTGGTTTTGTGCACATGCGTCAACATTTTCGGTACCCAACGTGCGCACAATTTTCGGTAATTCAAGTGCTCGGTCACAATGTCGTACAAAACACTACGAGAAACATTAGGAAAGTCATCCCGCAAGGAGGAAATCGTAAAGCGTCTGTTTTCTCTCACCTTGTTGTCCACTTCCTGCACCAAACTTTCATTAACGACCGAAGGACGCCCACTCCGTTGTTCATCATGCACATTTGTGTGGCCATCTTTAAATGCTCTCACCCACTTTCTTACCATTCCATCACTCATAATGTTTTCTTCGTAAACTGCACAGATGTCACGATGAATATCGATCGCTTTTAGACCTTTAGCACTAAGAAATCATAACAGCCCGTACTTCACAGTCGGCGGGACTCACGATTATCGGAGGCATCTTAAACACTCAGTACACAATGTAAACAAGGAAGAATCAGCCTGTAATGGCGTCAGTGCGTAGATTAAGGTACAGGCTTTCATGTAAAAATAAAATTATTGAGATAGGTTAGCACGTCTTTTTTAATTTCAAAACGGCACTTACTTAAAAAACACGCCTCGTAAATCGGTGTTAACAGGGGGCGCTGAACTCTGTCTTCCTGGAAGTGTGGCACTGCACACTCTTTCTACTGACGCACAGGTCACCGCCTTCTTGATGCTGTTTCGCGGCGCTGCGCTGGTCGGTGTGCAGTCGATGCCTTAGGACTGCCCACTGGCACTATCTGATAAGCAGCTTATATATGCAAGCTCCTTGTCCAGGTGTTAAATGCCAAAAGGATTGGTCGTCGAGTCATCCCCGGGCACTCGGCGAACTTTGGGTGCGGTATGGAGGGACATGTGATCAGCACACCGCTTTCCCGGCATTCCTGCCGACTTTCCAGGCTCTTGAGCCATTACTTCTCGTCGAAGGCGTTCCTGCACTGATATCACGAAGCTGAATACACCCATAACCAGTCCTCCCACCAAAGAAAAGTCTCTGGCAGTACCGGGAACCGAACTGAAACGCGTGGTTAAATCTGCAGGACAGAACAGGTAGTTGGAATTGTGCAAAGTGGCCAAAAATGAGCGGCTGTCAGTTACACTCGAACACATATAACCTTATTTAGTTGCCCAAACATTACAGCGCAAATTTACGACTTAACTATCGACTGAATATGTCACACAATCTTATGGCTTAAGGAGACAACCTCTTTAATTATTAAAACGGCTGAACGCCCATGATTTAAAACACAACTACAATAAATTTTCAAAAGGCAGAAAGCGCAAGGTTTTATCCTTAAATAATATTTCAGATGAGGCTAAAGGCCCAAAGAATCTAAGACTTGACAAGTAAGGAATTTTAATTTTAAAACGTCTGAATGTCCATGATATGAAAACACAACTACAATAAATTTTCAAAAGGCAGAAAGCCCAAAGCTGTATCCAAAATATTTTAAATGAGGCTGAAGGGCCAAACATTCTGACTTAGTAAGTAAGGAATTTTAATTTTAAGATGGCTAAAAGCCCATGATTAAAAACACAACTACAATGAATTTTCAAAAGGCAGAATGCCCAAAGCTTTATCCAAATAAAATGTTTTAAATGAGGCTGAAGGTTGAAACTACGCAAGACTTGACAAGTAAGGAACTTTCAATTTTAAAGCGGCTGAAGGCCCATTACTTAAACCCAACTAAAAGCATACAAATTCAGACCATATTCTATGAGCCATGAAAATACACAGTCAAACACCAATAAAAAAAGGCAGTACAGCCAGCGGCGCTCAAAAACTTCCGGGGGTCGTTCTGCACCTGAAATATTAAACGTTCGCTAAGGGGAGACAGCTAGTCGGCCCAACTATATCCGATCCGCCGGCAACCCAACCAAGAGACAGTCAACGGACCCACTGAAAAGACGACTTGCTTTCCACCCTACCAGTACACAAGGAACACCAAAGCCAAAACGTAAAAGGCGTAGCCGCCCACAACCAAGTATGCATAAGCTGTCAAAACTACACACACGTGTTGGACAGCGACAACACGGTGAGCAAAAGACACTGCCTGAATTTTACGTCAGCGGACAGGGCAGGTAACCGGAACGCTAAAGGCCACAAGGCAGAAAATTCCGCTGGTGCACTTGGACTTCATATAACCAAAATACAGTTAAACTCCCCCAGATGGTGGCCAAACCTTAGCGAACTCGAAAGCTCGCTGTTGCTTACGGGAATTCCCCCAATAGCCAACCATGAAAACCAACGCCACGATGTGAACAAACTGGCTTCGGTAATTAAATCACCACTCAACTTAGATGTCCTGGGTCGGTGAGCCACGAATCTCGTAGCAACCGGAACAGCCCCCATACACTCCGACACTGCGTAGAGACCGCCAGTGGACCCGGCCCACTGCTCCTGGCTGATCCACACCAACCGACCGACTGCCTCACACAGGCTAGCCGGAAACTGTAAGCACCAGACCAAAAAAATGTTCAAATGTGTGTGAAGTCTTATGGGACTTAACTGCTAAGGTCATCAGTCCCTAAGCTTACACACTTAACCTAAATTATCCTAAGGACAAACACACACACCCATGCCCGAGGGAGGACTCGATCCTCCGCCGGGATTAGCCACACAATCCATGACTGCAGCTCCTCAGACCGCTCGACTAATCCCGCGCGGCGTAAGCACCAGACCAAAGACAGAACAAGGTGCGAATATCGTTACACACCGCTGCTGCCACACGTAGAAACAGGAAGAACCACAGCATAACCGCAATAACCGCGGGAAACCAAACGCAGAGTAACAGCCAAGGTTTAAACCAACGCATAAGCTCGGGCCAGCGCTGCTCACGAACCTCAGTCCTCCGCTTGGCAGATATCTATGCTGACGACTCAGCTATGGAGGCAGACAGTTTAAGTACGCTGAGATCTTTGGGGCCACGCCCTATATTACTTTCGTTGCCGTCTGACATTCTCTGTCGGATTAGATTCTGATAGACCTATTTCGTGCTCTTAGAGAGTCCTCTGTTTCTTATGTCTTCCGTGACTATTCGCGAGGACTCGCTGCCGATTTCATAGTGTCTGATGACACAATAAGGGATGCCGTAGACATGAACGCTTTTGTTGACCTCCAACTGCTGCGTTCCTTCGTATAGTCGTCTTAACTGTTCGTGGAAAGATGTACAAGCCGTCCACTGCTATTAGTTGTAAAGGGTAGGCATTAACTCCATATGTTTCATTTAATGTAACGCAAAGCTCTTTTTGTTCGCATAGTCCTACGTTATATACGTGTACTATGGTAGGAGTGTACAGAGAGTCTATACAAGGGCGATGTTCTTGAGGACAGTATTTTGGAAATGGAAGAGGATGTAGTTGAAGATCAAATGGGAGATTTGATACTGCGTGAAGATTTTAACAGAGCACTGAAAGACGTAAGTCGAAACAAGGTCCCGGGAGTAGACAACATTCCATTAGAACTACTGACAGTCGTGGGAGAGCGAGGCCAAACAAAACTCTACCATGTAGCGAGCAAGATGTATGAGACAGGTGAAATACCCTCAGACTTCAAGAAGAATATAATAATTCCATTCCCAAAGAAAGCAGGTGTTGACAGATGTGAAAATTACCCAACTATCAGTTTAATAAGCCACGGCTGCAAAATACTAAAACGAATTCTTTACAGACGAGTGGAAAAACTGGTAGAAGCCGACCTCGGGGAAGATCAGTTTGGATTCCGTAGAAATGCTGGAACACGGGAGGCAATACTGACCCTACGACTTATCTTAGAAGATCGATTAAGGAAAGGCAAACCTACATTTCTAGCATTTGTAGACTTAGAGAAAGCTTTTGACAATGTTGACTGGAATATACTTTCGAATTCTGAAGGTGGCAGGTGTCAAATACAGGGAGCGAAAGGCTATTTACAACTTGTACAGAAACCAGATAGCAGTTATAAGAGTCGAGGGGCATGTTAGAGAAGCAGTGGTTGGGAAGGGAGTGAGACAGGGTTCCAGCCTATCCCCAATGTTATTCAAATTGTATATTGAGCAAGTAGTAAAGGTAACAAAAGAAAAATTCGGAGTAAATAAAAGATTCAAACTACTGAAGGCACTAACTACTGATAGGGATAGTTAGCGAATGAAAGATATTAATAGAGAACAAACAATGTATTTACCTTGATATCATCATATATAAATATAGCAGTTCATGACAAATTTCAAAACTCCGCCATCTCTCTCCCCACATCCACCACTGCTGGCGGCTCACCTCCAACTGCACAACGCTACGTGCTGTTCACATCCAGCTGCCGCTGCCCAACACTACAATGGCGAGTATTACAACAATGCAAAGCAGCCACAGACTGCACACAGCACAGCCAGTGATTTTCATACAGAGGTGGAGTTACCAATAAAAAAACCTAAACAGCCTACTTACATAGCCCCCATGCTCCCCACAAAAAATTTTACAAATTGGTTTGGGCAGTGGCCAATACAGATTTGAAAAAATTTTTCATAATTACAATAACAAAGATATCAAATGCACACACTTACTGATACAATGTTGGTCAAAAGCTAAAATTTTCTCACAGTCCATAAAGACAGTCCTGATCATTCATCATAATAGTAATTACAGTTTTTTTTCACAAAGTCTCATTAGTAAAAGAAATTGCACACAGAAGTAGTGGATTTCCATGCAGTCTTGAAGAAGTAGTGTTGTCCTTCCAACGGAAAGACAGTGCTGACTCTTGACATGCTGACAGGTAATGGGCCACAACACAGCAAACCCACAGCAGAGTCATTCGACGTTTTGAAGAATATTGGTAGGTAGGTCATCACAGAGCAGACCCACTGGAGTCCTGGTAGAGATTGTGGTATTGGTGGGCCACCAGAGGTGCAGACCCACTGCAGTCCTTGTAGAAATAATGGTATTGGTGGATCATCAAAGATGCAGACCCTTTGTAGTCCTTGTTGAAATAATGGTATTGGTGGGCCACCAGAGGTGCAGACCCACTGTAGTCCTTGTAGAGATGGCCAGCAGCCATCTGTTGCGATTGTGCAGGTGCACATTCACCATCGAAGAGTCTTGCGGAGAATATAGCAAGTCCATAAACCACCACTTGTGCACTCACAAAGTTTTTGAAATTGTCCTTAGAACCAGCAATGCTGTTATCCAGTCCCTCGCTGAATTAGTAACACACGTGCAAACACTAACAGTCCCAACTTCTCACATATTGTCCATATACTATGACCAACAGAAACGTGTGCAGTGAAATGTAACTAACAAGTTAATAATATCATGAACTGGTGACAATTACAATTTTATAACATAAGAATACAAGAACCAAAATACATCATTAAAAACATAACAATACAGATAACATTTGTAGTACAGGCTTTACAAAAGAATCGAACTAACATATACATCAGTGGAATTATGACATGAGTACATACATAAAAGATCAGAATAACTTTTGAAACATCAACTTCACACATGAGCATTAAACAGAACAGAATTAATAATGTCTAACACCTTTACAAAGTAAATAACATATTATTAATGCCAATCATATTCGAGGATAACAGTATTCCTCATCATAGTGAATGTAGTTTAATATTAAAAGAAGAAAAAATTCTATGAAACTACACAGAGACAGGAAGAAAACAAATACACAAGGGTACACAAATACATAGTGGGATAACACCAATAGGAAAGGACAGGGTTCGTTTTCAGTGTCTCATTTGGTACTGCAGTCCAACCCAAAACTCCATATATCTTTCCTCTTATTTCATCCTTTGTTTCCACCAAAAAAATTCTATCTAAGCATGCTTTCTGTATTTATATGTTCACACATTTCTTACCTCAACATTTATTTCCAAGAAAATCCTACCTAAACCTGTTTTCTGTACTTTTTTTCGTATAACTTCTCAATGCATTTCTTCCAATTCATCGCAACTCATTCTCTTAGAGGCTACCCCCTCTTAAGCTAACTTAAATCTACTGAGCTCAGATGCTAAACTAAGGGACGAGGCAATGCAGCAGCACAAAATAAGTAACACAAACAGCAATGACCAAAAAAATGGAAAATTGCAAAGCAAGCTACAGTAAATCTAAATTACCAAGCAATGCAACATTACAACTAATATGAGCCAATGTGCAGCAACAAGAAAAATAAATGAATAGTAAAACTGGCTTAGCAGAGTCAAATTCAGTAACACTATGCCTGGCAAACAGCAGTAACTTATACCTAAACATGACATAGCTCATGCAGAAAAAATATTACAGTAAAAACAACAATGCAGATAAGGGAAATGTATATTCACATCTTAATGTCTATGTAATTAAAGTGGTGCATCACAAATTATTCTACAAAAGAAATTACCAAGTACTTGAAAAGAAAATTATAGATGCAGTTACTGTTATTAGTCCCTTCTTATTGTTCTCTCCATTCCAAGTGCTCCTTTTTCGAAGAATGTGGATCAGAAAATAATTATTTAATAAATCTGTTGACAGAAAGTGTTCACATTAGCAGATGCATTTAAGTTTATTTTATAAAACCAATGCTGCAACACAGCTGGAAACCAGATATTAAACAAAATGAGCAATCTCTTAACTACAAAGACAATAGATGTAAAATGTTTCTAATCATTTCATTAGGCATTTTAGTATATGTCATAAATTACGAGCTCCACAGTATGCTTTCAACAAGGAAATGTCAATAGCGAGGACAATGGCCTCCCCTTTCTTTTTTTCTACCTGTGCTTCTGATGAGGCACTCACTAATGACTTGTTCTCCCGGCGTCTGACACAGCTGCGTGCCCACGACGCATTACGTGCAGGTGGTCACTTAACTTTCTTACGAAAATATTTACGACAGCTGTTTCCGCTACTGTGACAGTCTCATATACAAAATTTCATGGGTCGAGAATTTGCGTTGCAAATGTGTAGAAACAAAACCCTTTAAATATAACAGTGTCCAAAAAATTTTCGCCGGCATTGTGATATATTCACGCATTTACACACATTTCATAACTCTTAAAGTACGAATCTTGGTTTCCAACAACCTTTTTCACAAACCAGAGTCCCTAAACACTACTCATTATTCCTTACCTTATTCGTCGACACTTCTTCAATATTTCATCATAACAGCTACGTGGCTTAATCAAATAACTCATATAGCATCAGCCTATTAATCATAAACATACCTCAGCAGCGTAATACACATTGTCGTCGTAATAATAACATCATAACACCTCAGTCAAATCTCAAAATCGTCGTAGCTTCCTCCAATAATTTCAAAACCTAAAAAGAATTCTCTGCTCATTTAAATAGTGTCATCTACCTCAAACGTACTTTAAAAATCATGATCTCATACCAAATACATCATTCAAAGCTCTTGTAATATCACAATGGGTCCGAAACAATATGAACAGTTCACACAGTACAGACAAAATACAATTTCATAAGTGTGAAGTAATCCAACTCTGTAATTGCGTAAACATCTGTCACTGATGTAGTAAAAAAGTTTATCTCTCAGTTAAATGATCAGGTGGCTGTGTAATTCTGTGTTGGAGAAATATGGTACCGATGTGTAAAGTTGTATAAGCAAATACCATATTAGCTAGGGCTCCTTATGCTTGCCACACACATGGTACACAAAGTAAGCGTGTACCCCCCTGAGGATTAATGTAATTATACCCTCAGGTGTTCAAATGGTTCAAATGGCTCTGAGCACTATGGGACTCAACTGCTGTGGTCATAAGTCCCCTAGAACTTAGAACTACTTAAACCTAACTAACCTAAGGACAGCACACAACACCCAGCCATCATGAGGTAGAGAAAATCCCTGACCCCGCCGGGAATCGAACCCGCACGACCACGAGATGCGGGCCCCTCAGGTGTTACAGATTACAGCAATGGAATGAAATGTATCACAGCTATACTACAAAAGTTACTACTAAAACCTGTTTTACTTTCCAGAAGAATTCAGAAAAACTGTGCAGATATAAAACAGATACACTGCAAAAGCAACATTGTAAATTGTCACTCATTAGTAGCATCGTGATAAAACCGTGTAGTTGTCACATAAACTAACCACTGTGTCGTCTGGTATCTCACAGAAAGTACTTTAAACCCAGAATGTATTTTCAAGTAAACCAAAATGTTGCATTAAAATCTCATTAGCAGTACTGGTAAATGTTCTAAGTATGTGAGCCTTATAGTCGTTACGTAATCGTGCAACTAACAAGCAAGAATGTACACACACAATAACACTGTGTCGTCTGTTCACTATAACAATGCATTCGTAATTACTGTCTAAATATGTTCCCTAAGTTCTAGACTGGATAGTTTATTTTAAAACATAGTTGCATGTTAACAGTTTCTAAGTGTGACAATGCGTACTAGAAATGTGAAATGAAAAGTTTAAAAAAAAAAAACAAAGTTAAAAAGCAGATTATCTCTCAATAAACGATTTTATATGTGAAATTTGGTGCAATCCTTTACTCTTCCTAGCGTGCAGAGGTTCAACTTGAACTCAATTATCATGCAGTATACGTCGGTAAGGAATGCTAAAATTTTTCTCAAGGTTAGCGTCTATGTTATTTTTCTCCGAGCCAGCCGGTGCACGCGGCTGCCTGCTGTGCGAGTCATTGTCTGTCTCTTTGTTGGCGCGCGCCGTTATTGGGATTAGGAGACCTAACTTCTACAAATTCACTCTGACGAGAAGGCCCTGCCCTGTTTGAATCCCGCCAGTTCTGATGCAATTCAGGTCTGTCGTTACGAATATATCGTCTGTCGTCATGTCGGTAGATTCCGTAGTTTCTTCCTTGTCCGTCACGTGGTGGAGAATTTCTCCCTGAATCGTAACTGTGCGCCGAACTGTTGCGTCTGAAGTTATTCTGCCTCCCTTGATAATAATAGTTTTGGTTCCCATATTGTCTGTTTCTCTTATTGTCTCTGTGATAGTCATTACCACGGAGAGGTGATCTTTCCCTGTAGTTATTACTACTCTGCCAACGGTTGTCATACGGGTGGTGTCTGTTTTGGTCACGATTTGTGTTGTGAGAATAGCCTTGTCGTGTCAAGTTATTATCGAGGAATTGTGACGGATGTGTAATTGTTGTGTTCCTGTTTCCGCATTCCGCGATTGTCAGTGTCAATTTCCAATTCTTGTAACAGTCCCTGAAAAGCTTCAATGTCGTCTTTGCAACGTCCTGCCAAAATAATGTGTCGTAAATGTTCAGGCAATTTGAGTAAGCAAATGCGGATGAGTTCTGAGGGGCTGTACGGGTTTGAAAGATACTGATTCTTGTGCAACATGTCTTCAAAATACACTCCTGGAAATTGAAATAAGAACACCGTGAATTCATTGTCCCAGGAAGGGGAAACTTTATTGACACATTCCTGGGGTCAGATACATCACATGATCACACTGACAGAACCACAGGCACATAGACACAGGCAACAGAGCATGCACAATGTCGGCACTAGTACAGTGTATATCCACCTTTTGCAGCAATGCAGGCTGCTATTCTCCCATGGAGACGATCGTAGAGATGCTGGATGTAGTCCTGTGGAACGGCTTGCCATGCCATTTCCACCTGGCGCCTCAGTTGGACCAGCGTTCGTGCTGGACGTGCAGACCGCGTGAGACGACGCTTCATCCAGTCCCAAACATGCTCAATGGGGGACAGATCCGGAGATCTTGCTGGCCAGGGTAGTTGACTTACACCTTCTAGAGCACGTTGGGTGGCACGGGATACATGCGGACGTGCATTGTCCTGTTGGAACAGCAAGTTCCCTTGCCGGTCTAGGAATGGTAGAACGATGGGTTCGATGACGGTTTGGATGTACCGTGCACTATTCAGTGTCCCCTCGACGATCACCAGTGGTGTACGGCCAGTGTAGGAGATCGCTCCCCACACCATGATGCCGGGTGTTGGCCCTGTGTGCCTCGGTCGTATGCAGTCCTGATTGCGGCGCTCACCTGCACGGCGCCAAACACGCATACGACCATCATTGGCACCAAGGCAGAAGCGACTCTCATCGCTGAAGACGACACGTCTCCATTCGTCCCTCCATTCACGCCTGTCGCGACACCACTGGAGGCGGGCTGCACGATGTTGGGGCGTGAGCGGAAGACGGCCTAACGGTGTGCGGGACTGTAAGCCCAGCTTCATGGAGACGGTTGCGAATGATCCTCGCCGATACCCCAGGAGCAACAGTGTCCCTAATTTGCTGGGAAGTGGCGGTGCGGTCCCCTACGGCACTGCGTAGGATCCTACGGTCTTGGCGTGCATCCGTGCATCGCTGCGGTCCGGTCCCAGGTCGACGGGCACGTGCACCTTCCGCTGACCACTGGCGACAACATCGATGTACTGTGGAGACCTCACGCCCCACGTGTTGAGCAATTCGGCGGTACGTCCACCCGGCCTCCCGCATGTCCACTATAAGCCCTCGCTCAAAGTCCGTCAACTGCACATACGGTTCACGTCCACGCTGTCGCGGCATGCTACCAGTGTTAAAGACTGCGATGGAGCTCCGTATGCCACGGCAAACTGGCTGACACTGACGGCGGCGGTGCACAAATGCTGCGCAGCTAGTGCCATTCGACGGCCAACACCGCGGTTCCTGGTGTGTCCGCTGTGCCGTGCGTGTGATCATTGCTTGTACAGCCCTCTCGCAGTGCCCGGAGCAAGTATGGTGGGTCTGACACACCGGTGTCAATGTGTTCTTTTTCCATTTCCAGGAGTGTATTTCACAAGACTGGAGAATTCAGATTGTTCGAAATGTTTCATCATTATGATGCTATGTTTTACTCGGTCTTGTGTGGCTTGAGACCAATATGCTGAGAGGAAGGCATGGTAAAACTCTCCTTCACTGTGGCAATCGTGAATGACCGATCGCATTCTTACAGCTGGTTCATTCTCTAAGTAGCCACACATTAATTCTAATCTGTGCTCTAATGACCAGTTGGGAGGAAAACAATGAGAGAATTGATGGAGCTACGCTTGTGGATGAATGTCGTTGGCAGAATTCTTAAATGTTTTGAATTTACGTGTAGTAATGAACAGCTTATAGTCAAAGTCATCATGTTGGCGAGTAGCATATCGGTCATTGTTACGTCGTATCGGCGGTTCCATCTCAAAATTCGGTCCACCTTGCCAATTCCTTTCATAATTACCGAAATGCCCTGTGTTATTATTTTGTGGCTTTTCCGTATTTCTAAGTTCCTCTTCCCGTGTTGGATCGCGAGTGTCCTCTGAAATACGTAATTCTTGTATCACCTGCGTAAACTGATCTTGTACTCCCCGGATTTCTCTTTTGTACTGTGTATTGATTTGATTTTGATTTTGTTTGAATTTTCTTATTTGTTCATACTCTTCTGTGTCAGTGAAGGCTACGGGTCTTGTGTCATTCAAATCATCATCTACCTTTGTAGATAAGTTAGTGACCTGATCCGAAAGTTCGGCTACTTTCTCCGATAGTGAACACATTTCCTCAGTGTGTTTTTCTGAACCAAGTTTCAGAGTGTCCATTTGTGTTGAGATCGAATCTACTGTGTCCTTTAAATTTTCCTGAGTTTTTGCAAGTTGCGTAACCGAATCGGTAGATGCAACTGTGTCAATTTTAGCCCACAAGGTCTCATGATTTTCATGAACAATGGTTTGCAGTTCTTTTATGGCTGCTTCGTGATTCTGTAATGCATTTTCATGCCGTGAAAAAATAGGTTGAAAATGCTCACAAATTTGTGTTTTTACGTCATTACAGACTTTTTGACATTTCGATTCAATGTTATGTAACTCAATAGTTAAATCTTCACGTGTTTGTTCAAGCATGGTGTGAAGATTTTGTTCCACTGCGTCTAACTGTTGCTGTGTTTGTCTCTGGTGTTGTTCCATTGTGTCTAACTTTTGAAGATTTTGTTCCACTGTGTCCAACTTTTGCTGTGTTTGTCTCTGATTTTGTTCCATTGTGTCTAACTTTTCAAGCTTTTGTCCCATTTGTTGCATTAATTGTAATAACAATGCACTGGTGTCTGAAACATGTTCCTCAGTGCTTTTCGGCAGTGAATTTGCACCGGCAACATTCACATTTTGACAAGCGGAAAATGTGTCTTGACTCATTTGAGAAAACGGTTAGGACGCAAAACCTGAATCTACAGTATTTGCAAAATTGTGTCCTGTCATTTCGGATTCCTGAGGCGAGCTGTTGCCGACCGATCGATCGATAATGCTTCCCTGTTCACTAATTGTTTCACTGTCTACACCATTGTTTGCAGCCCGCTCCATTTCCCTATGTACAATTACCAAATTACTACTTTGAACATCAGTTAATTCATTACTCGGTGGCGCTAACACACTGCTTTCATTTTCACTGTCATTTCCCAGTTTACTTTGGAGCCTAGTATTACGTTTTTCACACGCCATTATTGTCACAGTATTTCACACGACAACACAGAAAAGCACAATTTTAAGAGCAAAAATAAGAGAACACATTAACATAGAACTGAAAATAATATCTAGTTAATTGCAGCTGCGAAATACTTGGTGCAATTCTACATGCATGCCACAACTGTTTTACTGTGCAACAATGAAAAACCACAACTACCAAGGAGATTCTCTCTACAATTACGCAATAGCAATAAACAAAATCTACACTAATTACACAAACTACAAGAAAAAAATCAGAAGATTTCAGTGAGGTATCCTCGGCTAAGGGTCGACATATGAAACTTCCCCTTTGAACAATTATACAAGACTGTGCTTAAACTGACATACAATATTTTTAGCGCAACGCAATCTGACTTTCAATAATTCCTACAAAAGAATGGACCCTGACTAACATTAAACTATACCTTTCACAAATCACTTACCTCACAAAAATCTTGGTTACTCGAGCTACTGCAATACAGCGAGCGCCACTACTGCCAGCTAAATAAAAGATTCAAACTACTGAAGGCACTAAATACTGATAGGGATAGTTAGCGAATGAAAGATATTAATAGAGAACAAACAATGTATTTACCTTGATATCATCATATATAGATATAGCAGTTCATGACAAATTTCAAAACTCCGCCATCTCTCTCCCCACATCCACCACTGCTGGCGGCTCACCTCCAACTGCGCAACGCTACGCGCTGTTCACATCCAGCTGCCGCTGCCCAACACTAAAATGGCGAGTATTACAACAATGCAAAGCAGCCACAGACTGCACACAGCACAGCCAGTGATTTTCATACAGAGGTGGCGTTACCAATAAAAAAACCTAAACAGCCTACTTACAGTAGGTATTAAAATCTATGCAGAAGAAATAAAAACTTTGAGGTTCGCCGATGACATTGTAATTCTGTCAGAGACAGCAAAGGACCTGGAAGAGCAGCTGAACGGAATGGACAGTGTCTTGAAAGGAGGATATAAGATGAACATCAACAAAAGCAAAACGAGGATAATGGAATATAGTCGAATTAAATCGGGTGATGCTGAGGGAATTAGATTAGGAAATGAGACGCTTAAAGTAGTAAATGAGTTTTGCTATTTGGGGAGCAAAATGACTAATGATGGTCGAAGTAGAGAGGATATAAAATGTAGACTGGCAATGGCAAGGAAAGCGTTTCTGAAGAAGAGAAATTTGTTAACATCGAGTATAGATTTAAGTGTCAGGAAATCGTTTCTGAAAGTATTTGTATGGAGTGCAGCCATGTATGGAAGTGAAACGTGGACGATAAATAGTTTAGACAAGAAGAGAATAGAAACTTTCGAAATGCGGTGCTACTGAAGAATGGTGAAGATTAGATGGGGAGATCACGTAACTAATGAGGAAGTACTGAATAGAATTGAGGAGAAGAGGAATCTGTGGCACAACTTGACTAGAAGAAGGGATCGGTTGGTAGGGCATATTCTAAGGCATCAAGGGATCACTAATTTAGTTCTGAAGGACAGCGTGGAGGGTAAAAATGGTAGAGGGAGACCAAGAGATGAATACACCAAACGGATTCAGAAGTATGTACGTTGCAGTGGGTATTGGGAGATGAAGAAGTTCGCACAGGATAAAGGAGCATGGAGAGCTGCATCAACCCAGGCTCTGGACTGAAGACCACAACAACAACAACAACAACAACAGTACTACTTTGAACTGAGAAGGAAATTTTTGTAGATGACATACAGCACCGAGATGAAATTATAGTAGAGAGACGTTTGACTTGCCTCACCGGTAGCTCTGTCCAGAGATGACCTTTTCAATCGCCGCGTGTGGTCTAGAAACCGCAGAGCAGGCTAACCTGATCGGCTGCTACTGTGGACTCGTCTACCGGTTGTCACGACAAGTTGGCTAGTGCACTCGTCTATTTCCACTGCCGGTGCTACTAGATTTCTCCTCCGTGATCGGTTACGTCTTTCAAACAGCGAAGAGCAGTTCTCTACGCTCTAGCTCCAAGGATTTGCAAGCAAACGTATTAATCACTTTACAGTCCTAGATACGCTTGCACATGTTATAAGGCCAGTGTCTCGTGAATGAAAATTAACACAAACAATTTTATATGTAAAGCATTCGCAGCTGCTGAAGGTCATGATTACCGAAACACCGCTGATATCTCCTAAACCATAATTTTAATTGACCACACTACTTGTTTCACGGCTTGCAGCCGTATTTTCAGGCGCAACCTACATATTTAAGAACTGAAATATAATTATAAACTGTACTGAAAATTTGTGTTGTTGTATAAGATTATTTGAAGCATTGTACTCCCGGAAATGATTACCTGAATCTGTCTTAGGTGAACGCAACGTTCTTAGACAAGGTGTTGCCATTCAGAGAATACTGTGAATATTTAAAAAACTAAACGAACGAAGGCTACTTGGGAAGGTGGTCCAAATAATATTCTCTACTAATGTTGCCGAGTAGTTCGTACCGATATACTGGCCATTCATTACATGTGCAAGTACCATCGCAAACCAGACATGAAAGTCGCACCTTACGAGAGAAGGCCCTGCTTTACAAGCACCAGGAATCACTGACTGTCCAGGTAAATACATTCATGGGCCAAAACGTTATGACCACTGACCACCGCGAGATTGCATGCAGGCACGTGACACAGTAAAGAAGAATGTAAGCGGAACAGAGACGAATCGGTAGTCATTATAGCGAAGATACGGGCCGCGAATGCGGAAATCCACTTATACAGGGTGGTCCAATGATCGTGACCGAGCCGAATATTTCACGAAATAAGCGTCAAACGAAAAAACTACAAAGAACGAAAGTTGTCTAGCTTGAAGGGGGAAACCAGATGGCGCTATGGTTGGCCCGCTAGATGGCGCTGCCATAAGTCAAACGGATATCAACTGCGTTTTTTTTTTAAATAGGAACCCCCATTATTTGTGTAGTACGTGAAGAATATGAATGTTTTAGTTGGACCACTTTTTTCGCTTTGTGATATATGGCGCTGTAATAGTCACAAACATATGGCTCACAATTTTAGACAAACAGTTGGTAGCAGGTAGGTTTTTTAAATTAAAATACGGAACGTAGGTACGTCTGAACATTTTATTTCGGTTGTTCCAATGTGATACATGTACCTGTGTAAACTTATCACTTCTGAGAACGCATGCTGTTACAGCGTGATTACCTGTAAATACCACATTACTGTAATAAATGCTCAAAATGATGTCCGTCAACCTCAATGCATTTGGCAATACGTGTAACGACATTCCTCTCAACAGCGAGTAGTTCGCCTTCCGCAATGTTCGCACATGCGTTTACAATGCGCCGACGCATGTTGTCAGGCGTTGTCGGTGGATCACGATAGCAAATATCCTTCAAATTTCCCCACAGAAAGAAATCCGGGGACGTCAGATCCGGTGAACGTGCGGGCCGTGGTATGGTGCTTCGACGACCAATTCACCTGTCATGAAATATGCTATTCAATACCGCTTCAACCGCACGCGAGCAACGTGCCGGACATCTATCTTGTTGGAAGTACATCGCCATTCTGTCATGCAGTGAAACATTTTGTAGTAACATCGGTAGAACATTACGCAGTAAATCAGCATACATTGCACCATTTAGATTGCCATCGATAAAATGGGGGCCAATTATCCTTCCTCCCATAATGCCGCACAACACATTAACCCGCCAAGGTCGCTGATGTCCCACTTCCGCAGCCATCGTGGATTTTCTGATGCCAAATAGTGCATACTATGCCGGTTTACGTTACCGCTGCTGGTGAATGACGCTTCGTCGCTAAATAGAACGCGTGCAAAAAATCTGTCATCGTCCCTTAATTTCTCAGAACTGTACACTACGTTCAAAGTCGTCGCCATGCAATTCCTGGTGCATAGAAATATGGTATGGGTGCAATCGATGTTGATACAGCATTCTCAACTCCGACGTTTTTGAGATTCCCGATTCTCGCGCAATTTGTCTGCTACTAATGTGCGGATTAGCCGCGACAGCAGCTAAAACACCTACTTGGGCATCATCATTTGTTGCAGGTCGTGGTTGACGTTTCACATGTGGCGGAACACTTCCTGTTTCCTTAAATAACATAACTATCCGGCGAACGGTCGGGACCCTTGGATGATGTCGTCCAGGATACCGAGCAGCATACGTAGCACACGCCCGTTGGGCACTTTGATCACAATAGCCAAACATTGAAACACGTATGTAACATAGCAGCGATGGTGAGGCACGTTAAAATCTTTGACCAGAGAGCCTATTATCGTTGTTAGTATGCGCTTGACCGCGCGAGTGTTACGAGCAGTCTGTTACTAGTAGTCGTGCAGTACAGTTGCGAGCGGTACGCTGGTGGTCGTCATGCAGAGCGGTCGGTCAGTAGTAGCAGCCCAGTGCGGTTGTGTGATGTAGTCTGTCGGCAACACTGGTCAAGATGCTGAATGAGGTATACTGTTAATTAAGATAATCATCGGATAATGTAAAGTTTATTTATTGTAATTAATTTCCAACAAGTGCCCCCAATAATAATTTTTGATTTCAAAGCAATTTTTACAAAAACAAATTTATTTAATTTCGTTCCACTTCCCTTAAAGAAAAGTTTCAGTTTTCAATTAGATTACCAAAAAAAAAAGGAATATTATTATTTGCAATGCAGTTCCTCCAAGCCGTGCGCAAGAATAAGAGCAGAAATTTGACTAGCTGTTACAATGAGGTAAGAATTTAATTCTGATTTTTGCACAGGGCCAAAGACCGATATTTCGGTAAAATCGAATTATCATTATCACTGAGATTTTCTTATCACTGAGTAGACTTTAATTTTTTTTGTGTGAAGAATTTATATTTGAGTCAGATCGCGATTCTCACTTTTATTGTCATTAAATTTAATTGCTAGGGAGGTTACACTTGGCTCCCATTCATTTATTATTTCTGTTTTAAAAATTTCAGTGGAGAGGTTACACTTAGCGCAATGTCCATTAGCATTCATAAATAATATTTGTGTCTTATAAAATTTTGTGGGGAGGTTACACTTGGCGACACCCAGTCCAGGATCGTATTTCGTTGAGAGTCTTTTGAACAACAGTCAGATATCTGCTCTTATTTGCTTAGATATAATTAGGATTTGGCGCTACGCTTTTACTAAATTTGTGACTTTCTTTCCACAGATCAACGACAATTCGTTTGCTCTGTTGTATTTGTGTGTTGTTTTTGCATTGTGCTTATCTATTTTGTGAAAAATTTTGACTATAGTAAAAATGCCGCGAAAGACTGTGAATAGTGTATCGCGAGGTATTATGAACGAAATTACCGACTTAAACAACGTGACCGATAGTAATTGTGACAATCCTGCGTTCACTGACAATCAGTGCTTTCCAACCAATAATGATGACTTTTACCCTGATAATGAACAAACGAACTCAATTGTCTCGTCTGTTAATTTGACGACAATTGATGACGCAGAACGCTCTATTGTAATGAGCGCTGCCGAGCTTAACACACCCGATTTGGAAAATTCAAGTAACGTACAGACAAATTTGTCTAGTGAAAATGAACAGTGTACTGAAAGTAGGACGGATTTATTTAATTCCGAAATAATGTCTGACAGTGTACATCCGACTGACAAACCTTTTTCTAAATCTCAGAATAACCAAATGGTTACAGTAAGCGAGAAAGTTCCAGATCCACCACTAAACAGCACAGAGAGTATAAACGCTAACTTTGGCTTTGAACAAATTATGGCAAGATTGCTACAACAACAATTTAGTGAACAGAACGAAAATTTTAGACAACTTAATGAACAGGTCAAACAACAGAGTGTAGATAACAAACAAGATAATGAAAAACTCAAACAACACTTAAGTGAAAAACTTGACAATAATGCCGAAGATCTCAAACAACTTAGGGAACAGAACAAACAGCTTAATGAGAAATTAGACGACAATTCCAGACAGCTTAGTGAACAAATTAGAGCCGTTGCCGCGCAGTGCCATGACACTAAGGAACAGTTGCGCGTGGAAATTGAGGCTCGTTCACGAAAAAATAGCGAAGAAATTAAGTCTGTTGCGCAAGAATTAAGGGAAATGCAAATAGCCGCAACAGAAACACTCAGAGACGAAATTAGCGGAGTCGCTAAACAATGCTCTGAAAAAGCTACACAATTACGGGATGAGTTTAAAGCAATGACGGTAGAACTTTCACGCGCTATGGACGCAAAGATAGACGCGAAATTCGAACAACAGAACACTCAGATGAACGAGCGCTTTAATCAGCACATACAAAACAGTGATACGCGTTTCCGCAAATTTATTCAAGATCAAAACAAAGTAAAACGACAAGTCATGGAAACAATCACTGCACAAAGACAAGAGGACAAACATAAAATGTTTGCGAAGGCAAAAACGTATGTAGACAATAATATTACTACAGTGTCCGACAAAATTAATACCATAGAACAGTTGAACGCGGAATTACGGGATGAAATTTCTGATCTTAAATTAAAAACAGATACACACACAGTAAATATTCAAACAGTGACAGACAGATTCGAACAATTAGATCTAACACAGGATTGCGATGTCATCAAAGCTGATGTTAAAAAACTGAGCGAAACTACGCGCAAGTTGCAAAAACAGATTAATGCGTCCGATTCTAAAACCGATGATCAGGCAAAAATACTGACTGAAAAATATGATGAATTGGCCAGTCGTATTGATGTTATCGAAAATACTAATGACAATAAATCAGACGATACTGTACCGGTTTCATTTATCCAAACACCTGAATTTCAAAATTTACAGCAGACAATTAATGAGATCGATTCATCTAACAACACGTTACGTAGGAAGTTATCAAATTTACAACAAGAAGTAACAGAGATGAAAAACATTTCAGTTAATAACATGCCACAACAGACGCCACTTTATGAACATGTGTCAGAGTCACGCAGCGTGTATAATGTGAACAATTTACAGAGACTACGCGAATTAAAATCCGAAAAGCTACGCGACTTAAAATCTGAAAAGCTACGTAACTTGAAGTACGAAATGACACAGACAAACAAATTCACACACAAACCTGAACGTGTTCTCAAACTGAGTGACGAGAACGTAGATTTCGAGCAATTTGCATTTGTAAGAAAATCTAAGGGATTTAACAATGACAGCGTACAGGTACACGCTTTGCACTGTATGCGACAATTTATTTTTTTTGCTTTCACCGCTATTGCCTGTAATGCAGAAGCTAGCTTTGAACCAGATGCGACAATTTATTTTTGCATTTTCATCAGCATTACCTATAATGCAGAAATTTGTATTAGCAAGAATACAGCGATTTACTTTTGGAATTTTACCGCTATTGCTTGCAACGCAAAAGCTAAAATTTATTTGCAGTGCGTAAAAGACCTCAGGGGATTCATTACGCTTTAATGAATATGTGCCGTAGCGAGCATAGGGCCCCGAGCTGTAGTAGTGCTGTTTCATCTTTAGTTTTCTGCACTGCTGCCTTCTCTTCTACTATCCTTTATATCTATCAAAATAGCTCTTTAACTATTGCTCTATCTAGGATTAAGAATTTGTAAAGAAAACCCGATGTGACAAATTTTTACCGAATGTGACAATTTTCATTAGGCACTCCAGAATCACGAGAACTTAAATAACAGATAAAAATCGTAATCATCAGTATGTGTAAAATTAACAGCAAACGCATTTTTTGGTAACAATATACGTTTTTCACCACAACAGCATGAAAGTCAGCCGCTTAGCATACGTAACCAACAATGCAGTCTACAAGGTCAACCAAACTTTAATGTTTCGCCGCGTGCACGTATAGTCCCAGGTCCAACAAATAATAACGCATGGCAGCAAAGAAATAACTACGTACAGACAACACACTATTTCAACTCGTATCGCAATGCGCCGTATAGAAATTACTATCATGACAGACGTAAAAAAAAAAAAATGATGAGCACAATTTTCAGCGTACATTTAATAACAGTCGATCTTATGAGCAGCAACAACATATTATCACGAATGAAACAGACAATAGGTGTCATCTATAGCGTACATGTCAGTAAGAAATAAAAGAACAGTTCATATAGTGGATATGCCACAACATTCTCCCGTAAATAATAACACGTACGATAAATTTTAACCAGATAGAGCACAGATTGCATATTACAGTAGCGCAAACATTACTTTGACACGCAGAATTTTGCTCACGAGAATGTTATTTGAAACATGCTCTGTTGAATGCTCCACTTTTATCGCACCCAGATCTTACTAGAAATTTTTCCATTGCCACTGACAGTTCCAACACCGCTTTAGGCGTACACATTTTCCAGGAAATTGAAGAAGATGGGTCTACAGTAATCAAAAACATCGCATTTGCAAGCTGCCTTTTGTCACCTGCTGAACGAAATTACTCCGTTACAGAATTGGAAACATTATGTGTTGTATGGGTTTTTACGAGATTTCGGCACTTTCTTTATGGCAGACATACTACCGTTTACACAGACCATAGAGCTATACAATTTTTGCTTTCAGCTAAATTTACTCACGACAGATTAAGCAGATGGAAACTTTATTTACAAGAATTTAATTTTACAATAGTTCACATTCCCGGCACACAAAATGTTATAGCAGACGCACTATCGCGTTCTCTCAGCAACAATCAGCAAGACGTAGCAACCAACTTCTGCAAAACAAATTTCAGTGTCATGTACATTCAGCAAGTTGCATTTGAAAACTTTATTTCATCGTCATTACAGGACATAGCAAAGGAGCAAAATAAAGACAATGTGTGGAAAGAAATTAAACACCTTTGGGTAGATAAGAATAATGTTACGATTAGAAACCACTATACTGTACGCAATGACATTCTGTTTCGCCGCTCTCATCCTGATAGCAACAATTGGTTATTATGCATTCCTGACGAACTGGTTAACAAATTAATCTGGTACACTCATTTAAGTTACGCACATTACGGAGCACGAAAATGTTTTCTTATACTGAGACAGAACTGTTATTTTACCAACATGGAGAAACGTATACGACGAGTTTTAGCGTCTTGTAAAATTTGCCAGAAAGCTAAATCAGACACCACTTCACATATTCCTCCATTATATCCCATTATACCTGTTAAATTAAGACATATGGCCGCAGTAGATATTTTTGGTCCAATTCCCAGAACTAACAGAGGTTTTTGCTACATCTTTGTCCCTGTTGAGCTCACTTCAAAATTTGTTACTTTCACTCCATTACGCAAAGCTACGGCTAAAACTGTTTCGAAAGCATTTGTAAAACATTTTCTATTTCATGTAGGGCATGTGATGAAAGTAATTTCTGACAATGGATCTCAATTTCGATGTGGCGTATGGACACGCATGTTACGAGCTAGAAACATTTCTCCGATTTATATATCCAAGTACCATGCTTCTTCGAACCCTTGTGAACGGTTAATGAAAGAAATTGGTAAGCTGTGCCGAATATACTGCCACAAAAGACATATTGATTGGGATACACACATACTCTCATTCCAAGATGTAATTAATTCCATTCCAAATGAATCCACTATGCTATCTCCGTCTGTTATACTGAAAAACGTTGAACCACCAAACAAAATTAAAGAATTAGTAAACTTCCCTACATGTCGTCGCTTAAGACACCACGAAATAATTGACATTGCGCTGAACAACATCAAACGTGCCGCAGAGCGCCGGAGAAAACAGCAAAAACAGGTTTGTAGACGCCGCGACTTTCACGTTGGACAGAAGATATTAGTACGTACACACTATTTATCCAGCAAAATAAAAGGTAAGTGCAGTAAATTTGAACTTCTATACGCAGGTCCATATCGGATTCGCAGCATCCCTCACCCCAATGTTGTACACGTCGAAACTTTGAGAACCAGAAAATCGAAAGGCAACCACCATTGGTCAAATATTAAACCCTTTATTGAATGAAGACACTGTATGATTCAACACACTATGATGCCACTTACTAATGCAATTATATTCACCTGACTAATTACTGATGATTATCGTATTTTTTCTTGGCAAGTGCCCGGCAAGGTAAGGTTAGCAGGTCGCTTTTCTTGTCGTTACACATCAGGCCATGCACATTTTCCATTTTTTTTTGTGTGTATGATTGTTCTCAAGTTTTGTTTGTATGCACTGTGAAATAGTTAAGATATAACACACACCAGTTGACTTTGACATTTTTGTTGCCTTATGACATCTCAACATCGTGACTGTTTTACATTTTTTGCTGCTGCATTGTATTATTCTCTGTACATTTTGCATCTGAACACTGTCAATGTCTTTGACATATTACGTTTTCTGTCATGTTATGCTGTATGGTTAATTATGTTACCATAAACCAGTCATTATTTAGTGGGTATATGATTTAAATGCAAGATATTAATCTTTGTTCATCAATTTCAGAAAGAAATGATGCGTGTAAGAAATAAATCCAACAGAAATGGGAATTTCACCTACGGAATAAACGAAAGAAGATGCAATCACTTTATGAGGAAGAGTAAATGGATCAGGATTAACAAGCATTAACAAGAATATACTATACTCATCGTAGAATAGCAGTCTTAACTAATTTTTCTTTCAGAATACAAGGTGATTGATGCAGGCTGTCAGACTGAACTACACATCTTAGTTTTAGTGATGAAATATGCTAGAGATAAGGAATAGTTGTGTAATGAGTAATGAAGTGATATTTTGCAGATGATAATGAATACTGATGAATAATGATGAAGGATATGGTATTATGAATAATGAAGTTTTTCTTTACAGGTGATGATAATAATGAAGTTATGATAATGTGGATAATGAAGTGATTGATAATGAAGTTTTTTTCTTTACAGATGAGGATAATGTTGAAGTTATATATTTAGGCTATGTAGTTATTTAAGTATTTGTTGCAGTTTGTTTTGACAGCAGGTGTTATATTGCATAGTAGGATGACGGAAAGTTTTGGAAAGGACAGCTATGGAACACATTTTTATACACATTTCACTACCTGTTAATTCGAAGTTCACTACTTTTCAGCATAGTGTGCGTTTCTTATTTCAGGTCAATAATCCATTTTGTATTTTTTCCAGGAGATGCTTGTCATGATACTTACTAAACCTGTTACCTATTATACCTGTTCTAGTACTTGCATTTTTATTTTTTTTACCAATTTGTGTTTATCATTTATAAATGTGATCACATATACTGCCTTGTTACATAACCTTGCTACAGCTGACTCATGACGAATGACGTTACCTATCCTCATTTGCAGCAATAGGTCAAAAGCAAATATTGTTATGCCTCAGCAATTAATTATCGATCCCAACGCAATGCATTGCTAACAAAAAAAAATGTATTACCAGTCCCAAATAGTGATACCAGTTTGAGAAAGTTCTGAGTAATGCTGATTAGCTCTGAATAGTATGTCACTTCAGTAATGACTTCTTAATGATACAAAAAATATATATATATAAAATAATGCTATGTAGCTGGCCAAGGACTGCCACTGTTTATTGTAATGAGACTACTTATAATGCCCATAATTATTAATGCTATGACTGTAATTAACTGATTTTTAATAATGACTTCGTAATGATCTGAATAATACTGAATGATGAACTATGTTTTATTCTATTCAATACTTGCTGGCCATTGAGTGCCAATAATTAATGTCACTCAATGAATTGTCATTAATTATGCCATTAATTAGCTCTTGTTTTCAATGTTGATACTTTGTAACTGGAAAAGAATGTGATTGTTTCATAATGCTTTGTAATTAGAAGACTAATGATTCTTAATTATGCTTTGTAACTGGAAAAGAATGCGAATGATTCTTAATTATGCTTTATAACTGGAAAAGAATGCGATTGTTTCATAATGATTTGTAATTAAATGACAAATGATTAATTGACTATGCTTTATAATTGGAAATGATGCTATACTTTGTAACTGGAAAGGAATGTGACTGTTTAATAATGCTTTGTAATTAGGAAAAGGCTAATGATTAATACTATTGGAATGACAAATGATTAATTAACTATGCCATACTTTGTATTCTTACTATATTGAAATGACAAATGATTAATTAACTATGCCATACTTTGTAACTGGAAAGGAATGTGACTGTTTAATAATGCTTTGTAATTAGGAAAACGCTAATGATTAATACTATTGGAATGACAAATGATTAATTAATTATGCTATGCTTTGTAATTGGAAATGAAAATGCTTTGTAATTAGGAGAAGGCTAATGATTCTTACTATATTGGAATGACAAATGATTAATTAACTGTAATTAGAAGAAGGCTAATGATTCTTAATTATGCTTTGTAACTGGTAAAGAATGTGACTGTTTAATAATGCTTTGTAATTAGGAAAAAGCTAATAATTATTAATATTGAAATGACAAATGATTAATTAACTATGCCATACTTTGTAACTGGAAAAGAATGCGATTGTTTCATAATGCTTTGTAATTAGGAGAAGACTAATGATTATTACTATATTGGAATAACAAATGATTAATTAACTATGCTATACTTTGTAACTAGGAAAAGAAGGCTACTGATTCTATGTAAAACAATTAATGAACATTTTTCTGTAATACTGCATACTTGGTACAGAAATGTTCAATAACTGGGCTATGAATGCGGCAAACTACTAATGAAGACTGTAATTGTCAATATTATGTGACTTAATGTCCTTCACCTTATGAGCTAACTACCCTGAATTACTGCAATGTCCATTTGTCCTGTTTATCCTAGTGATCATGGAGCACTATATTTGATTTTGCACTAATTCTACGTTGGTGTGCCTTGTAAGAGCGTGGTGTTGACACGACATGCTGTCCACCACTGTGAGCGATGAAGACGTTATTATGGTCCCACTGTTTGGTGTACCTAGAGTACTGCCAAAATGAGAACATGGAACATTACTACGACAGTTCAGTGTCTTGGCTACACTGATAAATCTGATGGGAAAAGAACTTCAAGTTGTGTCACTTGGTGTTGTACTTCTGTGGAAAGATATGGACTTTCAGAACAGCTGTGTGCAATCTAAAGTGCTACAACCATGATGCAATCCTTCCCTTTCCTATCCTAATTCTTGTCACATAGTGAAGATCATTTTTTGGTTAACATCATTTATGTTCATGGGCTATACATTTTTTTAGATTTGCTGAACTCCAGTGCGAGTACGCTTATGTCACTTGTCGATATGATTTTTTTTGCCATTATGTTTATTTATTGCGAAAATGCTAAAGGCATTTTTTCGATTTGTTCTGAAGTACAGTATATGTACACTCTTGTCTTTTATATTGTATATACACTTTTTATTTTGATGATATGTTCTGAACTACAGTGCATGTGCACTTATGTTAGGTGTTAATATGTTTTCTACTGAACTTCAGTGCCTGTGCACTTTTCTCATTTTTCAATATGTTCAATACTTCAGTGTGTATGATTTTTTTTTTTTGTCATTCTGTTTATGCTAAAGAATTTTTTCAGTGCCTGTGCACTTCGTTTTCTGTCAAATAATTTGTATATACAGTTTTCTGATTTGCTACTATGTTTTGTACTCACATTTTGTCTTTGTCTGATATATTTTGTACTCGGTGCGTGTGCACAACATTTAATTTATGTACTAAATTTGAGTATTCTGTAAACTGTAAAAATTTCTTGCGATGGCAAGTCCAAATGACTCACCATCGCTGCCAAATTTTTGCCCCACCAGTGGAGGGTTATGAAACACGTATGTAACATAGCAGCGATGGTGAGGCACGTTAAAATCTTTGACCAGAGAGCCTATTATCGTTGTTAGTATGCGCTTGACCGCGCGAGTGTTGCGAGCAGTCTGTTAGTAGTAGTCGTGCAGTACAGTTGCGAGCAGTACTCTGTTAGTAGTCGTTGTGCAAGGCAGTCTGTGAGTAGTAGTCGTGCAGTACAGTTGCGAGCGGTACGCTGGTGGTCGTCATGCAGAGCGGTCGGTCAGTAGTAGCAGCCCAGTGCGGTTGTGTGATGTAGTCTGTCGGCAACACTGGTCAAGATGCTGAATGAGGTATACTGTTAATTAAGATAATCATCGGATAATGTAAAGTTTATTTATTGTAATTAATTTCCAACAAGTGCCCCCAATAATAATTTTTGATTTCAAAGCAATTTTTACAAAAACAAATTTATTTAATTTCGTTCCACTTCCCTTAAAGAAAAGTTTCAGTTTTCAATTAGATTACCAAAAAAAAAAGGAATATTATTATTTGCAATGCAGTTCCTCCAAGCCGTGCGCAAGAATAAGAGCAGAAATTTGACTAGCTGTTACAATGAGGTAAGAATTTAATTCTGATTTTTGCACAGGGCCAAAGACCGATATTTCGGTAAAATCGAATTATCATTATCACTGAGATTTTCTTATCACTGAGTAGACTTTAATTTTTTTTGTGTGAAGAATTTATATTTGAGTCAGATCGCGATTCTCACTTTTATTGTCATTAAATTTAATTGCTAGGGAGGTTACACTTGGCTCCCATTCATTTATTATTTCTGTTTTAAAAATTTCAGTGGAGAGGTTACACTTAGCGCAATGTCCATTAGCATTCATAAATAATATTTGTGTCTTATAAAATTTTGTGGGGAGGTTACAACATCCACACGATATCGACCTTTTCCGCAATTGGTAAACGGTCCATTTTAACCCGGGTTAAGCAAATACCGTCCGCACTGGCGGAATGTTACGTGATACCACGTACTTATACGTTTGTGACTATTACAGCGCCATCTATCACAAAGCGAAAAAAGTAGTCCAACTAAAACATTCATCTTTCTTTACTCACTGCACGAATATGTAATAAGACATGGGAGTTCCTATTGTAAAAAAAAAACGAGTTGATATCCGTTTGACCTACGGCAGCGCCATCTAGCGGGTCAACCACAGCGCCATCTGGTTTCTTCCTTCAAGCTAGACGAGTTTCGTTGTTTGTAGTTTTTTCGTTTGATGCTTATTTCGTGAGATATTTGGCCCGGTCACTATCAATGGACCACCCTGTATATGAGGTTTTGACAAAGGGCACATAGTTACGGCTAGGCGCCTGGAAACGAGAATCTCTGAAGCGGGGAATCTGGTCAGCTGTTCGCGTACTTCCGTCGTGAGCATCTGCAGAAAGTGATTAAAGGATGGTGGAGTAACGAGGAGGCCACATGGTACTGGATGTCCACGTCTCTTCACAAAACATGGAGCTGTATAGCACGAATCCTACGTGTTCCCGTACTGACCCAAAGGCATCACCAACTACGATTGCAGTGCGCACAGCATGACTGAGCATTCACCGTGGGTCAGTGGCAACGTGTCGCCTGGTCGAATGAATCGCATTTATTGTTACACCAAGTCGATGGTTTAGTCCTTACACGCCGATTTGGCCAATCAGAGACTTTAAAGTTGATTGGCAGAAAACGGAAAAATGTTCAGCTTCTCAGCCTCTTTCCCACATGTTTCAAAAATGGTTCAAATAGCTCTGAGCACTATGGGACTTAACTTCTAAGGTCATCAGTCCCATAGAACTTAGAACTACTTAAACATAACTAACCTAAGGACAGCACACACATCCATGCCCGAGGCAGGATTTGAACCTGCAACTACAGCAGTCGCGTGGTTCCAGACTGTAGCACCTAGAACCGCTCAGCCACCCCAGTTGGTCCCATGTGTTTGCCGTGTCTTTTTATAACACAATACAGGGTGGAAGCAGAGCCCTCCATAAACAGCTTGTTATCTCCCCTGTTGCGTCCATTTCAAAGTTTGCAAAGAACGGCCATAAACACGCAAACAGCTTCGTGTATCGACAAACATGTTTTCAAACAGAGTCTGGACGTCTGGGCGCCAGTTTCCCTGTCCCACGGACATTTACAGAATGTTTACATTTCTTTTGGTGGCTTGCTCGCTAACAAGGCCTACAATGTACTGTCGGCTACTTTTCGGCGCTAGGCCATATACCTGGACGTCTGCCCCCTGTCTGGCACCAAGCTTAAAGTGTTTCTGCACAATGCGACCGCGGCACGCGGCCATCTGGAAATGTCTCCTCGCCATTCTCCAGAAAAAACGCGCTTTGTCGCCCCACCAACGACCTGCTTTTACTGCAGCTTGTTTAAGTCGGAACCCTGTTCCTTTGAACGCAGGTAAAGCTTACCGTATTTCTTTCCCTAGAGCACGCAAACAAGACCATAAACTGCTGCCCACTATTTCATCACAATGTATGAAGTCAAATTGCCATAGATCGTATTCCCTATACCGAATCAGAAGTGAGAGTGCCCTGCAATCTCTCAGGGTGTTTTTGGAAATTGAAAAAAAGTGTAGTCAAGATGTAAGGAAAGTTATTATGGCTGCTTCATCTCACAGCTTTTCATGCAAATTGCAACGATGGTGTCACAGGCGCGACTAGGCGGTGTTTGCTTAGCGGCACATAGCGGAGAGGCCCCAAGCGCGAGTGGCTGAGTGGCTGCCGCTGGCTGTCCTGCATTGTGGTGGCAGGGCGCGCTCTTAGTCCAGAACTGCTGAAGGCATGGCTGAGCAGATGCGCAGCACTGGGTCCACCAAGCCCGTATGACAACAAGCGGCATCGGATGGAAACTTGCAATTCCATTGCCATCATGATGCCTATAGAGTGGTATGAATATGTGATACCACATCAACCATGGTTTAAGCCAAATACACTCCTGGAAATGGAAAAAAGAACACATTGACACCGGTGTGTCAGACCCACCATACTTGCTCCGGACACTGCGAGAGGGCTGTACAAGCAATGATCACACGCACGGCACAGCGGACACACCAGGAACCGCGGTGTTGGCTGTCGAATGGCGCTAGCTGCGCAGCATTTGTGCACCGCCGCCGTCAGTGTCAGCCAGTTTGCCGTGGCATACGGAGCTCCATCGCAGTCTTTAACACTGGTAGCATGCCGCGACAGCGTGGACGTGAACCGTATGTGCAGTTGACGGACTTTGAGCGAGGGCGTATAGTGGGCATGCGGGAGGCCGGGTGGACGTACCGCCGAATTGCTCAACACGTGGGGCGTGAGGTCTCCACAGTACATCGATGTTGTCGCCAGTGGTCGGCGGAAGGTGCACGTGCCCGTCGACCTGGGACCGGACCGCAGCGACGCACGGATGCACGCCAAGACCGTAGGATCCTACGCAGTGCCGTAGGGGACCGCACCGCCACTTCCCAGCAAATTAGGGACACTGTTGCTCCTGGGGTATCGGCGAGGACCATTCGCAACCGTCTCCATGAAGCTGGGCTACGGTCCCGCACACCGTTAGGCCGTCTTCCGCTCACGCCCCAACATCGTGCAGCCCGCCTCCAGTGGTGTCGCGACAGGCGTGAATGGAGGGACGAATGGAGACGTGTCGTCTTCAGCGATGAGAGTCGCTTCTGCCTTGGTGCCAATGATGGTCGTATGCGTGTTTGGCGCCGTGCAGGTGAGCGCCACAATCAGGACTGCATACGACCGAGGCACACAGGGCCAACACCCGGCATCATGGTGTGGGGAGCGATCTCCTACACTGGCCGTACACCACTGGTGATCGTCGAGGGGACACTGAATAGTGCACGGTACATCCAAACCGTCATCGAACCCATCGTTCTACCATTCCTGGACTGGCAAGGGAACTTGCTGTTCCAACAGGACAATGCACGTCCGCATGTATCCCGTGCCACCCAACGTGCTCTAGAAGGTGTAAGTCAACTACCCTGGCCAGCAAGATCTCCGGATCTGTCCCCCATTGAGCATGTTTGGGACTGGATGAAGCGTCGTCTCACGCGGTCTGCACGTCCAGCACGAACGCTGGTCCAACTGAGGCGCCAGGTGGAAATGGCATGGCAAGCCGTTCCACAGGACTACATCCAGCATCTCTACGATCGTCTCCATGGGAGAATAGCAGCCTGCATTGCTGCGAAAGGTGGATATACACTGTACTAGTGCCGACATTGTGCATGCTCTGTTGCCTGTGACTATGTGCCTGTGGTTCTGTCAGTGTGATCATGTGATGTATCTGACCCCAGGAATGTGTCAATAAAGTTTCCCCTTCCTGGGACAATGAATTCACGGTGTTCTTATTTCAATTTCCAGGAGTGTATTTAGCACATTAACTTATTTGTGACGTAATCAGACGTTTGAAGCTATTTTATATGTACACGATCGATTCAATAAAGAATAGGTAGTGATGGTGGTGGTGGTGGCAGGGGTTGGATGAGAGAGGTTACTGGTCAAGTCTAGACTATACTAACAGATATCGGAAACAGTACAGAAAGTGTCATCATTGACAAATGTCTGATGGTGTTTCAGTTACTAAAGGCATTGTAACTCTATGTCTAATGAGCTTTGTGCCCTTTGTTCGCACATTTTGAATCTGCTGTTCGGTCGATCGTCTGTAGCAGATCTGTTGCATGCGTTCTCCTGGAAACAGTCGGTATGCTGAGTGTTGATATTGGTGCGCTGCATGCAGGCTAGTAGAATCTGAGATGAGTGGGTCTCGTTAGTGGTGTGCGCAGAGACAGCGGTTGTGGCTTGTGAAGGAGAGGCAGCTGTGGTGGCAGCTGCTAGCCGATACCGATGAATGATGGGCCTAAAGTTATCTGTGGCTGTGATGAATTTTATGCAGAAGAATACAGAGTGGACAGTACGGACTGACAGCATAGTTCAAGAAAACAGAGTGCTATCACAAGAGAGTATCTTATGATTGACTAGCGCCGAATGCACAACGTTGCCAACATTTCTTGAACAAACGTGGGGAGCGTTGTGTGTTTAGCAGTGGTGAATCTTAAGGAACTGTTTTGTGAGGGCAGTCTATTTTTCTTTTGGTAATGATAATCAGCGTACAAACGTCTCAAAAATGATATCGACAGGAAGTGCAAAATGGCTAAGCAGGGATGGCTAGAGGACAAATGTAAGGATGTAGAGGCTTATCTCACTAGGGGTAAGATAGATACTGCCTACAGGAAAATTAAAGAGACCTTTGGAGAGAAGAGAACCACTTGTATGAATATCAAGAGCTCAGATGGCAACCCAGTTCTAAGCAAAGAAGGGAAGGCAGAAAGGTGGAAGGAGTATATAGAGGGTTTATACAAGGGTGATGTACTTGAGGACAATATTATGGAAATGGAAGAGGATGTAGATGAAGACGGAATGGGAGATAATATGCTACGTGAAGAGTTTGACAGAGCACTGAAAGACCTGAGTCGAAACAGGGCCCCGGGAGTAGACAACATTCCATTAGAACTACTGATGGCCTCGGGAGAGCCAGTCATGACAAAACTCTACCATCTGGTGAGCACGATATATGAGACAGGCGAAATACCCTCAGACTTCAAGAAGAATATAATAATTCCAATCCCAAAGAAAGCAGGTGTGACAGATGTGAAAATTATCGAACTATCAGTTTAATAAGTCACAGCTGCAAAATACTAACGCGAATTCTTTACAGACGAATGGAAAAACTGGTAGAAGCCTACCTTGGGGAAGATCAGTTAGGATTCCGTAGAAATGTGGAACACGTGAGGCAATACTGACCTTACGACTTATCTTAGAAGAAAGATTAAGAAAAGGCAAACCTACATTTCTAGCATTTGTAGTCTTAGAGAAAGCTTTCGACAATGTTGACTGGAATATACTTTCGAATTCTGAAGGTAGCAGGTGTCAAATACAGGGAGCGAAAGGCTATTTACAATTTGTACAGAAACCAGATGGCAGTTATAAGAGTCGAGGGGCATGTTAGAGAAGCAGTGGTTGGGAAGGGAGTGAGACAGGGTTCCAGCCTATCCCCAATGTTATTCAATCTGTATATTGAGCAAGCAGTAAAGGAAACAAAAGAAAAATTCGGAGTAGGTATTAAAATTCATGGAGAAGAAGTAAAAAGTTTGAGGTTCGCCGATGACATTGTAATTCTGTCAGAGACAGCAAAGGACTTGGAAGAGCAGTTGAACGGAATGGACAGTGTCTTGAAAGGAGGATATAAGATGAACATCAACAAAAGCAAAACGAGGATAATGGAATGTAGTCAAATTAAGTCGGGTGATGCTGAGGGAATTAGATTAGGAAATGAGACACTTAAAGTAGTAAAGGAGTTTTGCTACTTAGGGAGTAAAATAACCGATGATGGTCGAAGTAGAGAGGATATAAAATGTAGACTGGCAATGGCAAGGAAAGCGTTTCTCAAAAAGAGAAATTTGTTAACATCGAGTATAGATTTAAGTGTCAGGAAGTCGTTTCTGAAAGTATATGTATGGAGTGTAGCCATGTATGGAAGTGAAACATGGACGATAACTAGTTTGGACAAGAAGAGAATAGAAGCTTTCGAAATGTGGTGCTACAGAAGAATGCTGAAGATAAGGTGGGTAGATCACGTAACTAATGAGGAGCTATTGAATAGGATTGGGGAGAAGAGAAGTTTGTGGCACAACTTGACTAGAAGAAGTGATCGGTTGGTAGGACATGTTCTGAGGCATCAAGGGATCACAAATTTAGCATTGGAGGGCAGCGTGGAGGGTAAAAATCGTAGAGGGAGACCAAGAGATGAATACACTAAGCAGATTCAGAAGGATGTAGGTTGCAGTAGGTACTGGGAGATGAAGAAGCTTGCACAGGATAGAGTAGCATGGAGAGCTGCATCAAACCAGTCTCAGGACTGAAGACCACAACAACAACACAATGAGCGTTTGGCGTCATTGGCCGGGAGGCCCCTTACGGGACAGGTCAGGCCGCATTGGTGCAGGTCTTCTTACATTCGGCGCCACACTGGGCGACCTGCGCGCCGGATGGGGATGAAATGATGATGAAGACAACACAACACCCAGTCCCTGAGCGGAGAAAATCCCTTACCCAGCCGGGAATCGAACCCGGGCCCCTTAGGACGGCAGTCTGGCTCGCTGACCATTCAGCTGTCGGGGCGGACTTTCTTTTAGTGTAAACTTCCCACTTCCCACTTCGAACGAGTATTGTTCATGCTATGGGTAGTGATGTAGGTTATTGTGTCAGTTTGCCATGCCACCTGTAATTTGGAGTTTACTTCAATTCCCGTGTTAAAGTGTACAATGGGTCCAAGAGTGGTTTAGGCATTGTGGCTATACTGTGTTGTATCTTCGAAGTGATCTGCTAGTACGTAATTTAAGCTACTCATTCCTCCCTTGAACAAACTGTATAACATAAACATGTTACTGAGTGGCACTGATTGATTGAGAGAATGCGGATTATTTGGCGAACAAAGGCAAGCCAACGGAGTAGTTTTAGCAGAGCTATTGCAGATTTGATTTGTATATTATTAGCTAAAGTGGTTTTTACTCAATAGAAGGATGTGCAAGCCATATCAGCTGCGTGCAATGCAAAATGTTTCCTGTGAGGCTAAATACGATTATTGTGTGGTATTAACGTGAGTTCTTTCGCATATTCCATCCTGTTCATCTACCTTGTCTTGTTAAGAGTTCGACTAAGTTGTGCCGCGCCCTCGGCAGTGATATGAATCTGTTCAAATTGGTTAATGTCGAGCCCACGTCAGAGGTGCGAACCATGTCTCGATCAGTCCTTATTCCAAAATATTTTGGGACCTTTCAGATTTAATAAATTTATCTTTTCGTAAAATTCTTTAAATATATCGTGAAAAGAAAAAAATAATAATTTTCAATAAAATTAGTCTTGTTTCTGTTGGTGTGGCTGTTCTGTTTGACGGATACTGTGGCCAAAATAAATTTTGGCTTTAGTAAAGAAATCTGACAGTAATGTGAGTGTGAAAAATACAAATTAAGGTATCGTACTGTTCTTGGAAAAGAAATATGTAACGTGTAATATGTAACATGTAACATGTAATATGTGTTTGTTAGCTTTGTCCAGTGGTGAAACGTTATAGCTAGAATGGAACTGTCACAAGAAAACGTTTTATTCTCATACGCTGTCCGCTATTATGTGCATTATGCGCAGCAGAGATAATAGATCCACTCTCTCCACAGGTAAGTACGGGAGGAATGTTTAATGACCGTAGCAAAATTCCAGCTCACACAGTTTGTGAGCTCCTCTTCTTGTCGGTTTTGGTTGTTTTTTAATTACCACTGAATGGAGTTCTTTAAGCACAGGGGACTGAGATGGCGCTATTAGTTAATTATATCCTTTCTAGAAACCTGTTACTGAATTACAGTAACAAAATTATGCCACGATATTCGAATAAAACTTCAACTTTCATGAATGTCTCAATTGTGGACGACGTTCCCTAATAGCGAGTTACTGCTTAATTTCTTGAGGGAAGTCATTTTTTTGCGTAGGCTGTTTTTATCTTTGAAATAGTTATTTAATGCCTAGCTTAGCTAATTTCGCCCTCCTTGAGTATTTTCAAACTACCACTATTACTTGCAGTTTAGTGAAAAACTGTAGTCGTACAGTATCACATATCTCACACATCCGTGTGGAGAAAACAGTATCTGAGGTCGTTGTTAGTAAGAGTTTGAGTATCGTGGTAGTTACGGCGTCAGCTTTATAAGACATGAATTCAGAAAGAAAAGTGCGACCCTTACTTGCCATCGTGCTACCCTTCATGTTCACAATTCCAAAATTGAACCGTTTTTCACCCAGAGTTACTAAAGTAGCATTAAACCTCATTTAAAAACATCGATGAAATGTACATTTGCCCATCTAACTGGAGCGGATGTACACTGCATGAGACCGAATCCGAGGATAGTGATGTGTGTTTTCACGAGTGTGGAGTCTATCAGAAGGATGGCTGAACGCTGTGTAACTGTGGTAGCCGCGTGGGAATGCATTTTGCCATGCTTACAGACAGATGGCTATCGCAGAACACAATGGCCAATTTCACAATTTTTTTTGTATCCAGACCTACGGTTCAGGACTTTTTCTTGGTTTGGCCTTTAGTAATATGGAAAAAAGTTAACCTATGTGTAATGAAAAGTTGCTTCCTAAATTTACATGAACATAAGAACATTCACCGGTATACTTGGGAAGGCAGGGGAACCAGATCTGTTATTGACTATATAATAACAGATCAGGAATTCAGGAAGGCTGTGAGGGACACACGTGTATTCAGGGGATTCTTTGATGACACTGATCATTATTTAATCTGCAGTGAAATTGGTATTGTGAGGCCAAAAGTGCAGGAAGTCAGGTCCATATGTAGGAGGATAAGAGTGGAGAAACTTCAGGATAAGGAAATCAGGCACAAGTACATAACAGTGATCTCAGAAAGGTACCAGTTGGTTGAATGTAATCAATTACAGTCATTGGAAAAGGAATGGACAAGGTACAGGGACACAGTACTAGAAGTAGCTAAAGAATGTCTTGGAACAGTAGTGTGTAAAGGTAGGATGAAGCAAACAGCTTGGTGGAATGACACAGTCAAGGCAGCCTGTAAAAGGGAAAAGAAAGCGTATCAGAAATGGCTACATACTAGAACTCAGGTAGACAGAGAAAGTTATGTTGAAGAAAGAAACAAAACCAAACAGATAATTGCAGCATCCAAGAAGAAATCTTGGGAAGACTTTGGAAACAGGTTGAAGACTTTTGGTCAAGCTACTGGAAAACCATTCTGGAGTGTAATTAGCAGTCTTCGCAAGGGAGGTAAGAAGGAAACGACAAGTATTTTGGACAGGTCAGGAAAACTGCTGGTGAGTCCTGTGGATTCCTTGGTCAGATGGAGGGAATGTTTTGAAGAGTTGCTCAATGTAGGTGAAAATACGATCAGTAATGTTTCAGATTTCGATGTACAATGGGATAGGAATGATGATGGAAATAGGATCACATTTGAGGAAGTGGAGAAAATGGTCAATAGATTGCAGTGCAATAAAGCAGCTGGGGTGGATGAAATTAAGTCGTAACTCATCAAATACAGTGGAATGTCAGGTCTTAAATGGCTACACAGGATAATTGAAATGGCCTGGGAGTCGGGACAGGTTCCATCAGACTGGACAAAAGCAGTAATCACACCAATCTTTAAACATGGAAACAGAAAAGATTGCAACAACTACAGAGGTATCTCTTTAATCAGCGTTGTGGGTAAAATCTTCTCAGGTATTGTTGAAAGGAAAGTGCGAGTATTAGTTGAGGACCAATTGGATGAAAATCAGTGTGGGTTTAGGCCTCTTAGAGGTTGTCAGGACCAGATCTTTAGCTTACAGCAAATAATGGAGAAGTGTTATGAATGGAACAGGGATTTGTATCAATGCATTATAGATCTAGAAAAGGCATATGACCAGGTTCCTAGGAGGAAGTTATTGTCTGTTCTACGACATTATGGAATAGGAGGCAAACTTTTGCAAGCAATTAAAGGTCTTTACATGGATAGTCAGGCAGCAGTTAGAGTTGACGGTAAATTGAGTTCATAGTTCAGAGTAGTTTCAGGGGTAAGACAAGGCTGCAACCTGTCTCCACTGTTGTTCATATTATTTATGGATCATATGTTGAAAACAATAGACTGGCTGGGTGAGATTAAGATGTGTGAACACAAAATAAGCAGTCTTGCATATGCGGATGACTTAGTTGTGATGGCAGATTCGATTGAAAGTTTGCAAAGTAATATTTCAGAGCTAGATCAGAAATGTTAGGACTATGGTATGAAGATTAGCATCTCCAAAACGAAAGTAATGTCAGTGGGAAAGAGATATAAACGGATTGAGTGCCAAATAGGAGGAACAAAGTTAGAACAGGTGGACGGTTTCAAGTACTTAGGATGCATATTCTCACAGGATGGCAACATAGTGAAAGAGCTGGAAGCGAGGTGTAGCAAAGCTAATGCAGTGAGCGTTCAGCTACGATCTACTCTCTTCTGCAAGAAGGAAGTCAGTACCAAGACTAAGTTATCTGTGCATCGTTCAATATTTCGACCAACTTTGTTGTATGGGAGCGAAAGCTGGGTGGATTCAGGTTACCTTATCAATAAGGTTGAGGTTACGGATATGAAAGTAGCTAGGATGATTGCAGGTACTGGTAGATGGGAACAATGGCAGGAGGGTGTCCACAATGAGGAAATCAAAGAAAAACTGGGAATGAACTATATAGATGTAGCAGTCAGGGCGAACAGGCTTAGATGGTGGGGTCATGGGTTCAGCAGCAGAGGGTAGGAGGAGTCGGGGTAGACCAAGGAGAAGGTACCTGGATTCGGTTAAGAATGATTTTGAAGTAATACGTTTAACATCTGAAGAGGCACGTATGTTAGCACTGAATAGGGGATCATGGAGGAATTTTATAAGGGGGACTATGCTCCAGACTGAACGCTGAAAGCCATAATCAGTCTTAAATCTTCTGTTACCAATGTATCGCTTTCGTAGAGAAACATGAAGATGATATTGGACTAATAACAGCAATCTTCCTAGTCGCACTCCAGTCTTGAATGGAAAGAAAAAAGAGACCTTGATATCACATGGAATAAAAAGTACCAGCTGCTATTCAGTTCTAGCTGATTCACAGAGTGGATTTAGCGTAAGAACGACAAAAACAAATGTTACCAGCTTCAGTCCTAGTTCGTTTGCCTGCAGTTTTATCTTTTTTTATAAAACTGCCATTTCAGAAGCCATTCCGCATGCATCATTATTCCTGAAAATATACTTGTGCCTCTGACTGTAGTAACACTTTATTACTGCCTCAGAGGCATAATTAGTCCTGTTCCTGAAAATTTACTTGTCCCTGTGGCAGTAGTAACATTCATTACTGCTACAGAGAAATGTTGTACAACTTCGATGTAGAATTATGTTCCGTGAATATTTAACCTGAAGCGCAGCTGTTTGTCGATACACCAAGCGTTAAGGCTGTAAACCTTTATTATTAAGTAAGCTTTCATGATGAGATTTTAACTGCGTCCCATTTCAGCTTCTTGTCGTACCTTTGACGGAAAATTCTAATTTATCTTCTCTAGTTTATGTTTTTCTCGGTATGGCTAAGGGGGCACTGTATATCGAGCTGTGACCTCAGACAGTACCTGGTACGTGACCTTTGAGGCTAGTAGTTCATTCTCTGAATAGCTGCCACAAATTTCTGTGCTTTGTGCGCAACCGCTACGGTGGTGTATGAGAGTCTTACATGCAATCTGGGCGTAGTCTCCATCACCCCGGCGTCCTCTGCACGTAAGCTTTCCTCCGATGTAGACGCTGAACAAAAACATTTATTAGTGTTGTGAAGAATTTACGCATAAATAGAGAGAGCAAATAAAAGTATCTAAATCAACAAGTTCCTATCAGAAACAAAAAGCCAAAGACGACATTATCCTGGGACGTTGCGAATATCAGGTAGGTCATTAGTCTGAATTTTTTGGTATGTATGTTTCTTTGTATGCGTCGGTTGTGTTCATTGCAATGTTTTTTAATTTACGGGGTGGGCAAGGTACCCACTACTGCTTCAGTTTAACACTGCGCGCAACGGATCTATTTGCGGTACCTTTGCATAAATTTCCTAACTTGAAAACTATTGCTGAAATTTCAGAGCTTCCATAATGGCTGCCTATCGACTAGTTGTTCCCTATCCTACACCCACAATCGCTAAATATCTTTCTATCCTTATTCTCTTCCCAAACATTCGTCCTGCAATTATTTTCATACATTCATTTCATTCTCCCTCCTGCTGTGGACTCAATAGGATAAGGAAATATAGGAAACAGTGGGCATTCTTAACATATCCAATCAATAAAAAAAGTTGGATTCCTCTGGTCATTCTTTTCTATCTTGGTGTTGGTTTGCAGACACCGACAGTAAGCCTGTGCTTAGTAAATTAAACGATGTTATTACGATCAAACTCGTGTTCTCAGAAGAACACGACGATCAATTGCGTTAAGTATTGTTACCGTGTTAGAAATATGAACGAGAGTTTCATTGCTGAAGACATTGGCCACCTCTCAGGTGTTTCAAAAATAATCATCTGATTTTTAAACAGATCATAACTATTATGGTATTTGAGATATGTGCGTGAACAACGTACTGTTGGAAAGAGGAAACTCTCAAGTTTAGCACGGTTCCCGCTAGGTAGCAGCAGTGTGCGCCCACTTCAGTTCTAGTAAGTCGTGTCGGGACAACAGAAAGCGTTTTGTGTTCTACGTTTTGCGCAGTGCGTGTCAGTAATAACTGTTCAGCGAGACTTCGTATTAGCTCTGGTGTGGGTCCTCCTATAGCACTGAGCATTAGACGACGGCGTGAACAATGCCGAGAAACAGGTTGTTTCGGTAAAAGCAAATCGCTGGGCCGCATCCGCCATAGTTTCGCAAGGAGTCCGTAGAAACCCGTTCACTGTGCAGCTCAACAGCTCATCATGCTCCCGATATCCGTCTGGCGTGTGTTGTGTTGACGTTTACTCACGAAACCACACGAAATTTAGCTACTGATAGCTCTTCGTGATGGTGGCAAAGAACAACGTGTGGAGTTCTGTAATTTCGTTCTTGGCAAGATGGGGGATGACAGTTTTTTCCACGCTTACTGTTTAGTGACAAGGCAACATTCCATTTAAATGGAAAGGTGAATCGTCATAATGTGAGAATATGGGATACGGAACAACCATATGAAGTTGTACAGCATGAGAGGGACTGTCCAAAATGTAATGTGTTTTTTGCAGTTACGTGGGAAAAGATGTATGGTCCATTTTTCTTTGCTGATAACACTGTTACAGGAAGCACATATCTCTATATGCTTGAGAACTTACTTTTCCCACAGTTGGGGACTGATTCGAACGACTTCATTTACCAACAGGATGGGGGACTGTCACTCTGGCATGTGGAAGTGCGGGAGTTTATTAGTCAAATGGCTCTGAGCACTATGTGACTTAACTTCTGAGGTCATCAGTCGCCTAGAACTTAGAACTAATTAAACCTAACTAACCTAAGGGCATCACACACATCCATGCCCGAGGCGGGATTCGAACCTGCGACCGTAGCGGTCACGCGGTTCCAGACTGAAGCGCCTAGAACCGCACGGCCACACCGGCCGGCAGTTTATTAGTCAAAGGATTGCTGAACGATTGATCGGTCGCACTGGACCAAATGATTCAGCCTTACATTACTGGCCTCCCAGGTCTCCAGACCTGATTCTATGTGATTAATTTTTGTGGGGGGTTTACAAAAGACTCTGTTTATGTGCATCCGTTACCAACAACAATGAATGAATTGATACATTGCATAACAGCGGCTGTGGAGGCTGTAACTCAAGACATGCTAGCTGCAGTGTTGGAACAATCTGAATACCGCATTGATATATTCCGTGCATCTCAAGAGGGCACATTGAACTCCTGTGAAAAGGTAAGAAAAAAAAAAAACTTTTTGTGTTTCCTCTTCATCAAAAAACAAAATTCTTTGTATATGTTTATTAGTTTCAGATATATAGGCGTGGCAAATCGGATGATTCTTTTTGATACACCCTGTATTTTATGGCGAACAATGTTTTTATTTACTTACTTTTTACTTATTCGAAATAACCTACAGTATATGTCTAATTTCATATTAAATGCCTACTCTCATTCTTCGCAGCAACTATTATAAAATTAATCCTTTATGAGAGATGCTGATATATCTAGAATGCATCTACGAAACTAAGACTGAACGTCTTCAAGAGGATGTCTGTCTCACTTGTAGGCCGGACGTGATACTCAAAATACACACACCCCCAACACAGTAGGTGTAGAATGTGAGTTGGCTGGGAGGCAGCGTAGCTGTATATAAAATAAAACGAGAAAAAATCAAAAAGAAAGATCATGTAGTTGATGTGCTTACAAATATGCGGCATTGAGGATAAACAAATAAATTACAATGAAAATGGAAATAAAATACATAAAAAATTCATTAATTTCCAGAAATTTCTTCTCTTATAAATATTTTCACTATTGTGCAGCACATCGGATTCTGAGAAGAAGAAATTAAATCATAGAATAATAAGAAATTGAATAACAGAACACCGTTTTCTTAAAAGTCAAGCTACGACATAAAACACTCTTTACTGTATTCTCAAATCCATTGTGTTATGATTGTGGATAGATGTGGCACATTTTTCAACGATAACCCGTCTTGTTCAAAAGTAACAGCCGGAAGACAGATGTCCATAAGGTACTGTTGTCATTTTAGAAAAATGCAGCTTGGAAATTAGAGCATCGTGGTTTGTTGTAAAACGTTTAGCAGCTCTCAAAGTTTTTTTTTCTGTTATGGCAGAATTTTAATGTGTACTATACTCGTCTCTCGTGGAACATCAAGGCGATATTCGAGTTATGCCAAATTACGGCTTAGCAGTGTGAGAAGGGTAATAATGTCGTTGGCTAGCGTTGTGTACGCGCAATCCTTGATGTAACTCCTCAAAAAACGTCTGGTGGTGTGACATCGGAAGAGCGTGGGGGCCATGCGACGGGACTATGACGACCTATCAACCTTTCAGGAAACATGTCATTCGGCACAACCCGCACGTTAAAACTCCAATGTGGGGATGCACCGTCATGTTGGAAAATGATGGCTGCAGCTCTTCGATCTGTGGTAGCAGTAGCTGTTCGAGCGTGTTCAGGTAAAAATTTTCCTTATGGATTTCTCTGGGAAGAAAAATAGGTCTGTCACCACATCGTGCATTAAGCCAAACCAAACATTAAACTTCCGGCTATCACCGATGTGTTCACATGTGTTGTTTGGGATTTCGGAGCCCCAAATCCTAATGTTGTCGCGAGCCACATGTCCAGAAACGTGAAATATTACTTCAGCTGAAGGCAATCAGATTTTCAGAATGTTACTGTCAGCAGCTATGAAAAACGTGAATGCATACGGCAGATGACGATCGTTTGGCTGCAGTGCTTGGACCATATACATTTTGTATGAAAAAAAGGCATAGCCGCTTGTGTAACACTTTTTGGACGGTTGAGATGCAAGACCAATTGACTCCTGGTTGCTGGGCTGAAATGCAGCTTGCATCCTGTCAACACGTGCTTGAGACACAGGTGGACGTCCACTTCAAGAAAGGTCTTTGACATCATCTGTCTCTTTAAAATTCTTGGACCGTTGTCACAGTTCTGGACTCTACGTACCAGATGACACGTTGCATCCTCAGGAACGGCCTGCATGATCGCCCGATTTTGTAATAGTAGATTTCTTTTTGTGGGGATATCTAAAGTATGCATTTTATGTCACCGAACACACAACTCCAGGTAACGTCATCGAAGAAGGCTGTCGCCCCATAACAGCAGCAACTTTACATCTCATCTGTAGCCCGTTTAGAAGGCGCCTCGAGTAACGCATTCCTAAAAATGGGCACTCGTTTGGACACCTGACTTAAATGAATGTTCCACCATCATGACGTCCCTCTGACCACAGCCAGTTACTTATAGCATGTTCATCCATCTCTAATAGTTTGAATGTTTCTAGCTTTCCATCCAAAATTTTTAAAAATATGATATAAAATGATTTGTACATAAATGGTTTGAATAAATCAACTGCGTAATGCAAAATAGAAGATGGTATCTTAGAAAATAAAAGCTCGTCTGATGACATGATAGAAGAAGAAGATGAGATCTGTGTGAGAGAAAAAGTCGATCTAATACTTGCCTCAGAATTCAAAAGAGCTTTGGAAGAATTAATGTTAAATAAGGCAGAAAGGATGGATACAATTCCATGGAATTTCTAATATTGTTGAGAGAAATGGTAACCAAAGACTACTCAAGTTGGTATGTAGAATTTATGAGACAAGTAGGTGTATAGAATCTATGAGGGTGGCGACTTATCATTAGAATGTCGGAGAAATATCATCCGTTCAATTCTGCAGATAGCAAGAGCAAATATGTGTGAGAAATATCGCACAATTAGCTGACCAGCTTACGCATCCCATTTGCTGCCAAGAAGAATGGAAAAGAAAACTGAGAATCTGTTAGAAAAAATGGAAAAGAAAAATGAGGACCTATTAGATGACGATCAATTTGGCAGCAGCAAATGTAAAGTCATCAGATAGGCAGTCGTGACGTTGCGTTTGATAATAGAAAAAGACTTTAAAAAATCAAGACACGTTCACAGGATTCGTCGACCTGGAAAAAAGCGTTCGACAACGTGCAAGATGTTCGAAATTCTGGGGAAAGATAGAAGTAAGCTATCGGTAGAGACGAGTAATGTATAATATGCACAAGAACCAAGAGGGAACAGTAAGGCTGGATGACAAAGAACAAAGTGCTCGGATTAGAAAGAGGGTAAAACAGGGATGCAGTCTTTCGCCCCTACTATTCAATCTATACCTCGAAGGAGCAATGACGGAAATGAAAGAAAGACTCAAGAGTTGGATTAAAATTTAGGGTGAAAGGATATCCATGACAAGATTCGCCAATGACAGTCCATCCTGAGTGAAAGCGAAAACGAATTACAGGATATCTTAAATGTAAATGTCGTGTGACTAGGGCCTCCCGTCGGGTAGACCGTTCGCCTGGTGCAAGTCTTTCGATTTGACGCCACTTCGGCGACTTGCGCGTCGATGGGGATGAAATGATGATGATGAGGACAACACAACAGCCAGTCCCTGAGCGGAGTAAATCTCCTACCCAGCCGGGAATCGAACCCGAGCCCTGAGGATTGACATTCAGTCGTGCTGACCACTCAGCTACCAAGGGCGAACACAGGATATCTTGAATGGAATGAACAGTCTAATGAGTACGAAATATGTATCAAGAGTGAACTGAATAATGACGAAGAGAATGAGAAATAGCAGAAATGAGAAAAGCGAGAAACGTAACATCAAAACTGATTATCAAAAGGTAAACGAAATTAAGGAATTCTGCTACCATGGAAGCAAAATGACCTGTGACGAACATAGCAAGGAATACATAAAAACCGGATTAGATTGGACAAAAGAAGTCTACTAGAATCAAATATAGGCCTTAAATTGGGGTAGAAAAATTCTGAGAATGTACGTTCGGTACACAGCATTGTGTGGTAGTGAATCATAGGGTGTGGGAAATCCAGAACAGAAGAGAATAGACACATTTGAGGTAAGGTTGTAAGGTGTCAGGCAAATCCAACACCTTCCATGAAAACTCTGACATGGTAGCAAATCCGGCAGTATGTCACATAGCTCCAAATAAATCCTGACTTTAAATTAACCAAAGTAATACGATCAACGAGTGAGCAAATGGAATACCACAGACTAACACAAGAACGCCTAAATGCATGTCATACCTCCCCACCGTGAAACAGACGCAGTTCCGAGGGAAGAAACGAGAACAGAAGCCGAGAGCAGAACCGTGTTAAGCTAGAAGGCCCTACGATAAGGGACGGACACCCACATCGCTGGCTGACCGCCAAAACCACCCCCCCCCCCCCAGCCCATGTTAAAAGATAGAGCTCTCCAGAAGAACAGTATAGATCATAGGATAACACTAAAAGGGCCACACCAGCTGCAAGTTTTAGCGTGAGATTTTATCGCGTATATATTACGTTGCAAACGTTGAAAACATTGCCCCACCACGAAAAGCATAACGTTTCTCATTGGATAGACAGAATTTTGTAGCCGGAGCTTAAGGTTAACATTGAGACCCTGACTGGTCAGTTAAAAACACAGCCAGATAGCTCTTTTAAACCAACTTCGGTAAATTGTAGTAAGGAGAAGTTAGGACAGAGTTGCTTCCGAGACGGCGAGATGTGAGGAGCTGCGTCGTCCGCCGCCCCCTGACGCTGCCTAAACAACGACAAGGTAATGAACGCAAGCGATGCCACATTTTTGAGCGCATAAGGCTTCACTCAGAACTGTAGAAGTCTCATCTGTTACATCCCCTTTTTACGTAATACTAGTGTCGATCGTCAATTAAATCTCATGGTGTTCTCATTTGTTACTTGAGTGAAAATCTGAAACGCGATGATTTTTCTGTTATATAATTATTGAGAAGCCACATCAGCCACTGTAATTTACGACAAGTTAAATAAGTAATTAAAGATAATTGAGGGTCACTGTAGACCATTTTGATAGTTTTCTCTTTTATGAAACTTAACTTAAATCTAGATTATAGATGTGATATGGCATAGGTCATCCTTCAATCCATTGTAGAACTTGGAAACCCATTCAGGGAATATTCGTTCACGTTTTTGTTGAACGCAGTTGGTTTTTATCATCCTGTATTAAAATATTTCCTTTTATCAATAGTGCAATTTATAAACAATGTTTTGTGAGCAGAATAAAATTTCCAATGGTAAACTTAACTGCTTTTTCGACGTTATTTTACCAGCTAACTAAAAATAGGAAAGCCTTGAACCCTTTCCACTAAATTTAGTTAGTATTAAGAGTCTCTTACAGGGAGTGCAGTGGAGCTGATGCTGAAATCATTAAGTATTTGATTATATCATCGCTAGTCTCACTGAACTCTTCTGAACTCTGTAGTGGACTGGCCAGACAGCCAATCCACTATGACCGGTAGCCGAAAGGCACGCGTTTAACCTCACGCAGGCTGGCGTGAGGTCTGGAACAGATCAGAGAAATAAGATTAGCAAAACAGGAGGTAACTGGTAGAATACTTAACTTTAATCCACAATTGGTGAACATCTCTCTTGACGGTACATGCTTCACAAGATAATTAGCAAAGGATAAAGGCGCCTTGCTAGGTCGTAGCAAATGACGTAGCTGAAGGCTATGCTAACTATCGTCTCGGCAAATGAGAGCGTAATTTGTCAGTGAACCATTGCTAGCAACGTCGGCTGTACAACTGGGGCGAGTGCTAGGAAGTGTCTCTAGACCTGCCGTGTGGCGGCGCTCAGTCTGCAATCACTGACAGTGGCGACACGCGGGTCCGTCGTATACTAGCGGACCGCGGCCGATTTAAAGGCTACCACCTAGCAAGTGTGGTGTCTGGCGGTGACACCACAAACTCTACATGTCATGTGTGGTCTGGCGTCTCCTTACCAGCAAGAGGTCCCAGGTTCAAACTAGTCCATTCCCTAAAAACACGCTCAGAGCGTCGTTGCGCGAAAGTGGTAGGGAGACACGACTTAGAACAAACAGACACCACGCAGAATGTTAGAAGGTGCTGCAGGAGAATGTTGAGAATTTGGGAGTCTCATAAGGTAAGAAATGAGGAAGTTCTCCACAGATTTAGCAAAGAAAAAAATATATGGAAAACAATGAAATAAGAAGAGACGGATGGTAGAACATCTGCTAAGACATCAGAGAATACCTTCCATGGCATTAGAGGGATCTGTAGAGGGTAAAAACTGTAGGGAAAGACAGAGATTGGAATAACTGGGGACGTAGGTACTGGTATTAGATGAAAAGGTTGTCACAGGAGAGTAATTCCTGATGGGCCAGTTCAGAACAGTCAGAAGACTGATGACTAAAAAAGAAGAAAAACCACTCGTTTCAGTAACTCTAAAGTAAACAACTGTGTGGGTGAGGTCTGTATCAGCTACAGATTCTTTCGCTGCGTGAGTGCAGAAACATTCCCTGTGTTTTATCCACCTCTTGACCAACCCTGGTGGCAGTGACGTGAACTTCGGCGAGAGTCGGTCCTGAAGTTGGAGAAGCTGTGAGAGATGGCATACCACTCTCTCAGTCTAATAACATTGTCAGTCAGATTAACATTTATATTTTAGGTCATGATCTCGGTGTTCCCCAGTACTACATTTGCTATGTGTGGTTTATGACTTCTTTACATGGGGAAACTGTAGGCAGAATGTTCTTACAACTATATGTGTAGCCTGTAGAGAAATTGTACCCGAGGGGCGGTATTGGAGATGATAAAGAACAGGGAGACAGATGAACTGGGGACCATAAATGCTGAATGGAGCGGCTTGGCCGTGTGAGTGATTCTTGGAAGTAGTGCTCAGTGGATCACACCAGCAGAGGAATTTGGCTGAAACTCTCTCCTTACTCTTAGGGTGAGACAAAGGGAGCTGGTTCGCAAAACATTTTACCGAAGATGGCGAGATGACGAAAACTGGGTGGAGGAAGCCATTTAAGAGAGACTGCTGTAAACTGATCTATTGTGCAAGTGGTGGGAAGGTCATAAAACTCCATACATTCTCATGTTAGAAGCTGTAAGATACAGACAGAGTGGCTGGTGTATGTGTTTAGTGGAGGCAGGACTGTAACCCTGCCACGAAGCCACTAGGTTCTCTTAAAGAGTGGCGAATACATATACTCGTATTTCATAGGCATGACTATCCAGGAAGCTTAACAGTCTTCTTTCAGAAATTGGAAATGAGGGACTCTGGCCTTGTCTAGGTAGCCGGTTTTTGCTGAAACATGGCAATGCTTACCGCGAGAACGACTCTGTTCTAGTCTAAAATCTTCTTTTTTCAGACAAGAGAGATTTGGAGTCGCCGATTGGCTCATCTCAGGCTGTGCAAAGTAGAAAAATGGTTCAAATGGCTCTGAGCAATATGGGACTTAACTTCTGAGGTCATCAGTCCCCTAGAACTTAGAACTACTTAAACCTAACTAACTTAAGGACATCACACACTCATCCATACCCGAGGCAGGATTCGAACCTGCGACCGTAGCGGCCGCGCGGTTCCAGACTGTAGCGCCTAGAACCGCTCGGCCACCCCGGCCGGCTGCAAAGTAGAGGCTTGCTTCCCAGCATGGGATCCCTGGTGCTGTGTCTGAATTGGCTACCGGGCCAACAGAAGAGTTAAGGGGGGAGATTCAGTGAGTAGAGGACAGTTTGATTGGTTTGTGCGATATGGGGCGGTTTCGATTTTGCTAATTTGGCCCACATACCGAGGCTTGGCTTTGCCTACTTCATCTTCTGGTCCTCCCCTGGTGTCTCCCTAGTGGGTGAGACTAGTGATCTGTATCTTGTGGTGGACTAAGAGTCAGTAGCAGATTTCAACTGTACTGGCAATGGAACTGCATATCGTCTCAGACATATCATGTGTTCCAAGGGTAAACGTATTTGTCCTGAGTCGGCCGCCTGAGGTTTGACAACTCCAGTATGCACCGTCGTGCCTGTGTGTTCGATTGATTTGGCCAGCCAGCGAATGGGTGCAACTCACACTGATATCTGCCGAGATTTCAGGGCCTCGATAGGGAAGTTTCCTCCGTTCTGGTAATCAGAACAGCATGCTGCGTAGCTTTCATATTTTAGTGGATGTGTCAGAACACACAACTGCTGTAGCACACTGGTCCTAACCCATTGCGTGCCGTTTTCTGCTGCCGATGAAAGGGTAAAGTATCGCTGCACTGGAGTAGGGTTGTTAAATGATATTTACAGCTCCTTGTTCTCAGGTGAACCATAGTCAGTGGACTACATGATTCTAGCTGACTCCATTTGAATAAGCCGGCCGGAGTGGCCGAGCGGTTAAAGGCGCTACAGTCTGGAACCGCACGACCGCTACGGTCGCAGGTTCGAATCCTGCCTCGGGCATGGATGTGTGTGATGTCCTTAGGTTAGTTAGGTTTAAGTAGTTCTAAGTTCTAGGGGACTTATGACCACAGCAGTTGAGTCCCATAGTGCTCAGAGCCATTTGAACAATTTTTTTGAAATCCATTTGAATAGAGTTGGGCCTCACAGTGGTTTCATGCAATCAAAATCAGCCTGCGCCGAAAAAGTTATTAATTCAGTTGAGAATTAATATACACTCACGCCCCTAAATTAAGGATAATTGCAGAATGAGGTGCCATACAACGTGGCACTACACAAAACTGGCGCTAATAGCATAGGCACATAGAGAACACACACGTCACAGATCTGTACGTCCACGGTATTGGTGATAAGTTGAGAAAACCGTCCCGAAAACGCTACTGTTTCCTGCGCATGTACCCCGACATCAATATGGGATATGATCACCATGCACACGTACACAGGCCGCACAACGGGTTGGCATAGTCTAGATCACGTGGTCGAGCAGCTGCTGGGGTATAGCCTCCCATTCTTGATCCAGTGCCTGTCGGACGGAGCTCCTGAAGTGTCTTAGGGGTTTGAAGACGTGCAGCGATACGTCGACCTAGAGCATCCCAGACGTGCTCGATGGGGTTTAGGTCTGGAGGATAGGCAGGCCACTCCATTCACCTCATATCTTCTGTTTCAAGGTACTCCTCCACGATGGCAACTCAGTGGAGCCGTGCGTTATCATCCATCAGGAGGAAGGTGGGACCCATTGCACTCCTGAAAAGGCGGACATACTGGTGCAAAATGACGTCCCGATACACCAGACCTGTCACAGTTCCTCTGTCAAAGACATTCATGGGTGTACGTGCACCAATCATAATCCCACCCCACACCATCAAACCACGACCTCCATACAGGTCCATATCAAGGACATTAAGGGGTTGGTATCTGGTTCCTGGTTCACGCCAGATGAAAAACCTGGCGTGAATCACTGTTGACTATACGTGGACTCCTCCGTGAACGTAACCTGGGACCACTGTTCCAGTGACCATGAACTGTGTTCTTGACACCAGGCTTCACGGGCTGTCCTCTGACCAGGGGTCAGTGGAATGCACCTTGCAGGTCTCTGGGCGAAAAACCATGTCTGTTCAGTCGTCTGTAGACTGTGTGTCTGGAGACAACTATTCCAGTGGCTGCGGTAGGGTCCTGAGCGAGGCTACCTGCAGTAGTCTGTGGCCGTCTGCTGGCATTGATGATGAGATATCGGTCTTCTTGTGGTGTTGTACACCGTGGACGTCCCGTACTGTAGCGCCAGGACACGTTTCCTGTCTACTGGAATCGTTGCCATAATCTTGAGATCACACTTCGTGGCACACGGAGGGTCCGTGCTACGACCTGCTGTGTTTGATCAGCCTCCAATCGCCCTAGTATTGTACCCCTCATAACGTCATCAGTATGTGTTCTTTGAGCCATTTTCAACAGACAGTCACCATTAGCACGTCTGAAAACGTCTACGAACTTACTCGGTGCTCTGTACTCTGCCATGCACCAACACACCTCTGCGTATGTGGACTGCTGCCAGCGCCACCGCGCGACGACCGTAGGTCAAATGCACCGCATGGTCATACCCCGAGGTGATTTAAACCTGCAAACCGCCCACCAGAGCATTATCCTTAATTTATGAGCATGAGTGTAGCTTCCACCCCTGTGTATGGTTCGCCTATCAAACACCATTCCTTAACTGATTTGTGTTTGTAATCTTTTGTAAGATTTATCAGCTTGTTATCCAGAAAGTTGTAGTTTCCAAAGGTTTTTATAAATGTTATCATTATTTTGTAAACTGAAATACGCCAATGTTGTCATTCACACTCCCTCAACTACTCAATGTTTTAATTTTATTGTGGTGGTAAATGGGTGCACCAGCAATTATAGGTTCAATCTCATTAGCTTAGTTAATTTGATTCTTGAGTTCTGAAAGTGATTACAGGCATAGAGCAACAAAAGTGCCAAGAGGAAATTCACTAATTCATATATAAAAATTAAGGTTGTAGCACGTGATTTGAAGGTTATCAAGATAATATTTTTCGTTATGTAAAGATAAAAACATTTAGTTTCACTCAGACATATATTTATGATTAAAGCAAGTGAAGGCTTGCAGCTGAACCCACAAGTCCTCGGGAAACCGAAGCCATAGATAAATGATTCCTCGGGAAACTAACCCATTGACAGAAACTCTGTGACATAAATAAATTATGTTCATAATTCTGCAGAATGGATAAGGCTTCTTATGTTTATCTATTTAAATAAGTATTACTTTTGAATTGTCTGTGTCTAGTTTGTAGCATATAGTTTTTCCGATGGTTTTGCTGCGCCTTCCACTTCTTTAATTGGTTTGAATGTTCTATCATAACTTCCCATCAGAGGGTTTCTTGCTCAGAGAGCGGTAGGCTATTTGGGCGCGCGCGAGTTGCGCTTGAAAGGACTTGGACTGCATCGCCTGGGTTATGTGGCAGCTCCTCATGAACTGCAGCGTGTGATGAAAGGGTGTGGTGACAGGAGGCAGAGCAGTCGGCTGTGGTGTGTTCAGTTGGCTGTCACTGGAGTATAGTGCGCGCAGAACACCGTGGCAGCTAGATGTGCAGGCGGCAGGGGGTCATGGACAGGCACTGTAGGGGAAACGCCGAGCGCTGGAGGGGAAGTGCTGTTCTACACTGAAGCTTACACTCACATTTTCTGTAAATATTAAGTGAATGGTGCCCATTTAAAAAAAAAAATCTACTGTCACCTCTGCTTTGGTGTGTATCTAAAAGTAATTTCGCCGAAACTGCGGCAATTTATTTTCGCCTGGCTTGTTTCCCATCTGTAACTTTCAGAGCAGCATCATGAGTGGCGAATTTTGCGTAAAACCTACACATTTCTCTGGTTGTCATGTTAAAATTTGCTACTTTTGCCAAAACACAGCGGAATTTACACAGAGTCACCTCACTAACATGGGTAGACACAGGTGCAAAACAGTTCTGAAAAAGCAGTTTATTAAGTGAGGAACTGAGGGAAAGTAAGGTCAGTAGCTTTTGAAAAAGCACATTCTCGGCGCAAAACAAACCTGTAATGTCTTCACTTACGTTGTTCCAAAACCCATAGCATTTCTCGTTTCAGCAGCTATCGATGGTCCATAAAAATTGCATTCTTTTTTCGAAAAAGTCTGTAGTTAGTGGATTAACACGGTTGATAATTAAGTTTTGCATCATAACCGTATCGAAAAGTACCCACGTATTTGTATGCTATTATTTGCCAAAATCTCATGTCGATATCTGAAGCCGCGCGGGATTAGCCGAGCGGTGTGAGGCGCTGCAGTCATGGACTGTGCGGCTGGTTCCGGCGGAGGTTCGAGTCCTCCCTCGGGCATGGGTGTGTGTGTTTGTCCTTAGGATAATTTAGATTAAGTAGTGTGTAGGCTTAGAGACTGATGACCTTAGCAGTTAAGTCCCATAAGATTTCACACACATTCAACCTGATATCTGAAACCGGTTATGAAATATGAGGAATGTGAGGAATGTTGTGCATATTCCACTCTGGCTTTATCGCTCTCGTGGCGCGATCAATTTTCTCGAGATCGGTGAGAGAGACCTCCAGCCATGTCTAAATACAAGTTCAATACGAAGGGCTTAATTCAATAATGGTACAAGTCCATTTTCGTTCATTCTGAGATACAGAGTCCTAAAGTTAAATGAGGGCTGAGAAATCTGCAGTTGAGGTACCAGAAATATTCAAGCACATGGCGTCTTGCTAGATATGAACCTTTCTTTCTGTTTGTTTCGACCATTAATTTCAGAAGCATTATAGACAGAAAAGTGGAGGTAATGGACTTGCACCACTATTGAAATAAGCCCTTCATATGTTAGCTAAATTTCATACACTGCAACATATTATGTAACGCGCATCAAACGCAAAACGAAAGCGACCTCAATTTTTTCATTATAAACTTTTTCGAATATCGCACAGTATCTTAGTTTCACGTAAATATCACAATAATTACGACCATTAACGAAATGATGGGCACGCATCATGAACCTGACATATAAAGATATAAGTAAAGGAAAAAGGTATTTTTTACCGAAGAGTTCCTGTAAAATCGTTTGAGAAGGATTGCAGGGCTTGCTTCACGAGTCTGTTATCGGCGACCCGCCGAAAGGCTTCAAACACTGTGGGTCTCCCCTTCCGAGCAAACGAATGAAGTAGCCCAGCGCTTCGGACGAAAGTTGGTCACTGCGCATCCGGGCATCGTATACTGCACGGCCTGTAATAGCGTGGGCCGCTTTGCGACTGCTAGAGACACGTCTTCCTCAAATGGCTCTGTCAGCAACCTGAAGAACGAGTCAAGCTGCTGACTGGTGTTCTGGAATTCTGTGGTGCGGAATCTTGCGGAGCCCGGAGTGAGTTGGTAACATAACGGAGAACGATTATGGGAGACTTGTCAATTCTTCTTCTCTCTGGTAGCCTGTGACCACAATGTTGATTCTAGTTAGTCTTAAAGAGTTAAGCTACGGCGCGGTGTCTCTATCTCCTTCCGGGCTCTCCAGAAGCCGTTGAGATTTACTGCGCTTATTATACTGTTCCGATGCCCCTTTTTCATCTCAGATCAGAGTAATGTGCTTACTCCTGCCAAGTTTTGATCACTGCCGTGACCTCGAGCTGATTGCGTTTTGATAAGTTTTAAATCGGTAGTATTCTGTGTAACAGACATCACTAATTCGGTCCTTTTTTAGCGTATAAGTGCCTTCTCCTATATTTTACGTATGTGGGTTGCTTCTGATAACAAATTTATGTTTCAGGTATTTCTATCCAAATATTGCGCTCTGTTTAATGCATCGCAGAGGTGACATTGATGATTGATGTTTGAAAAACCGCACGGAGCAGCCGTTTGATAGTCGGGCTTGCACCTGTGTTATTATTTGGAGTTAGGCTTTTAAGTTATCAGTCTTTTTTTTTAAATTTCTCATACTGTTGCAAGTTATGTGTACTTACTACATCACTATACAGGTTCTGTGTACTGTAGGGGCTGTTAGTTACAGAAAATGATATTTAGCTTAAAGCTGTCATTGCCGTTTTCTGAACGAATTTATCTCATTTTGAGAGAACTGAAGGGCGATCTGTTTAATTATTAATAACCATTCGATAGCGAAGATCGCTTTTTTAAAATTTAAAGCTACCGGTTTCAGCGGACTGTGCTGTCATCGTCAGGTCTTAAAATCTTTTGTTGTAAAACATGTTCATTCTACGCTAACCTCACGCACAAGATGTCAAGTGATAAAAATAGCACATCATAAAATCTTTGTCATTGCTAAAATATTTAAAAACATAGAGCACCTTGTGCAACAGGCTGTGACCATATGCATATTGCTCACAGTAGGTTTTTGCATCAAGCACGGTACACAACAGCACAACTGTCTACATATGCTGGAAACAGTGCCCATCCACTTTAAATGGCGTACAAATTACTTGAACACGCTTCACAACAAAATATTTTAAGTCTCTTGAAACCGGTTGTCTTAAATAAAAACATATTTTATGCGATCTTGTTTTTTGAACTGTCTGATTGAACTGAGTGCATTGTAATACAGTAAATCGGCTCCTGTACTCACACAATTTTGAGAAGGCTATGTTCCTGTGAGCAATGTTATTTCGTTTTTATGTACTCAGGCTTTAAATTTTAAGATTTGTCCACTAGCTGAAGTTACGTATTTACTGATTTTTTAAAAATCTGTTCAGTGCATTGGACTTTGCTAATACGCCATTTACGAAATTTAATAATATTTATTATAGTTGCATGTTCATAGCAGCTTGGTCAGGCGAAAATATTGTAATTGGATTACGTTAAAATTTCGTAAGCACACTTACATTGCTCAACTCACGATTGAATTTGTGTATCGAGTGGATCGTATTTTATAGTTATGTGAAATTCATTGGAGCTTTGACACCTTCTCTTTCCCTGAACTATAGTTCATGGGTAAAATTTGTGATTATAGATTGGTTTCATGTGGACCGCTATGAGACATTTTAACTGTTATTTCTTGTAGCGTTATGTCATCACAAATTGTAATATGAAGTACGGAGCATGTCTTACTTATTCTGTGAAATTTAAAACAAGGTTTTTGGGTTTTAATGTTCAAGTTGGAATTTCTGTGTAATAATATTACACTGAGGTAACAATCGTGTGATGCACATGTACTTGATGACGATAATACCGCTTACACGAGGCATGTAAGAGCAGTGCATTAGTGAATATGGCATTTGTACTCAGGCGATTCACGTGAAAAGGTTTTCGACGTGATTATGGCCGCACAACGGTAGCTAACAGAGTTTGAACGCGGAATGGTAACTGCAGCTAGACGCATGAGACATTCCATTTTGTAAATCTATAGAGAATTAAATGATCTGCTGAACGGAATGAACAGTCTAATGAGTACACAGTATGGTTTGAGAGTAAATCCGATAAAGACGAAGGTAATGAGAAGTAGTAGAAATGAGAACAGCGAGAAACTTAACATCAGGATTGATGGTCACGAAGTCAATGAAGTTAAGGAATTCTGCTACCTAGGCAGTAAAATAACCAATGACGGACGGAGCAAGGGCGACATCAAAAGTAGACTCGCTATGGCAAAAAAGGCATTTCTGGCCAAGAGAAGTCTACTAATATCAAATACCGGCCTTAATTTGAGCCGGCCGCGGTGGTCTAGCGGTTCTAGGCGCTCAGTCCGGAGCCGCGCGACTGCTACAGTCGCAGGTTCGAATCCTGCCTCGGGCATGGATGTATGTGATGTCCTTAGGTTAGTTAGGTTTAAGTAGTTCTAAGTTCTAGGGGACTGATGGCCATAGATGTTAAGTCCCATAGTGCTCAGAGCCATTTTTTTTAACCTTAATTTGAGGAAGAAATTTCTGAGGATGTACGTCTGGAGTACAGCATTGTATGGTAGTGAAACATGGACTGTGGGAAAACCGGAACAGAAGAGAATCGAAGAATTTGAGATGTGGTGCTATAGACGAATGTTGAAAATTAGGTGGACTGATAAGGTAAGGAATGAGGATGTTCTACGCAGAATCGGAGAGGAAAGGAATATGTGGGAAACACTGATAAGGAGAAGGGACAGGATGATAGGACATCTGCTAAGACATGGTACTAGAGGGAGCTGTAGAGGTCGCGGGTCGCATCAAACCAGTCAGTAGACTGATGAAAAAAAAAAAAAAAAAAGAAAAGAGAATTGAATATTCCGCGATCCGCAGTATCAAGAGCGTGCCGAGAATACCGTATTTCAGGCATTTCACAACGGACAACACAATGGACGATGGCCTCCAGTTAACGACCGAGAGCAGCGACTTTTGCGTAGAGTTGTCAATACTAACAGAATAATGACACTGCGTGAAATAACCTCAGCGATCAGTGTTGGCCGAACGGCAAATGTATCCGTTAGAACAGTGCGGCGAAATTTGGCGTTAATAGTCTATGGCAACAGACGACCGTCACGGGCGCCTTTGATAGCAGCATGGTGTCGCCTGCAGTGCATTTCCTGGCCTCGTGACCATATCGCTGGACCCTTTGAAAACCGTGGAACGGTCAGATGAGACCCTATTTCAATTGGTAAGAGTTGATGGTAGGGTTCGAATGTGGCGCTGATCCCACGAAGCCATGGGTCCAAGTTGTCAACAAGGCACTGTGCAAGCTGGTGGTGGCACTATACTGGTGTGGGCCCAACTGAACCGGTCATTGACTGAGAAGGTTGTGTTCAGCTACATGGAGACCATTTGGAGTCATTCATATACTTCATGTTCCCAAGCAACGATGTCATATCACCGCGCCACAATTGGTTTCAAGAACATTCTGGACATTTCAAGCGAATGGTTTGGTCATCCCGATCGCTCGACGTGAATCGCATCGAACACAACTCAGTTTCTACATCTACATCTACATATATACTTCGCTAGCCACCAAGCGGTGTGTGGCGGAGGGCACAATTCTCACGAAAGTCATATTTGCCCCCTCTCTGTTCCACTCGCGGATCGCACGAGGGAAAAACGACTGTCTGAACGTCTCAGTACGAGCTCTTATTTCCCTTATGTTTGAATGGTGATCATTGCGCGATTAGAAAGTTGGTGGTAATAACATATGCTCTACATCCTCGGTGAAGATCGGATTTCGGAATTTAGTGAGCAGCCCCTTCTGTTTAGCGCGCCGTCTATCTGCAAGTGTGTCCCACTTCAAACTTTCTATGATATTTGTAACGCTTTCGCGATGGCTAAATGTACCGGTCACGAATCTTGCCGCTCTTCTTTGGACCTTCTCAGTCACTTAAATCAGACCAACTGGTAAGGGTCCCATACAGACGAACAATACTCTAAGACTGGACGATCTAACGTATTGTGAGCTATTTCCTTTGTTGAAGGACTGCATCGCTCCAGGATTCTACCAATAACCTCAATCTAGAGTTCGCCTTACCCGCTACTTATGTAATCTGATCATTCCATTTGAGATCATTTCGAATTGTCACACCAGATACTTGACGGACGTTACCGATTCCAAAGACTGGGCATCTATTTTGTAATCGTACGTTAATGGAGATTTTCGTCTTGTTATACGCAGTAGGTTACACTTACTAATATTCAGAGATAACTGCCAGTCATTACACCACGCATTTATTTTCTGCAAATCCTCATTGGTTTGTTCACAACTTTCGTGTGATACTATTTTCCTGTAGACTACAGCATCATCGGCAAACAATCTAAGGCCGCTGTCAATACCATCAACCAGATCGTTTAGGTAAATCGTAAAAAGCAGAGGACATGTTACGCTAACCTGGGGCACACTGAAGTTACGCTTGTTTCTGTTGAAGTCACCCCGTTCAGGACGACATACTGCTCCCTGTCTGTTAGAAAACTTTCTATCCAACTGCATATATCATCGGATAGACCGTTAAGCGGGCACTTTATGTAGCAAGCAACAGTGCGGAACTGAGTCGAACGCCTTTCGAAAGTCGAGAAATATGGCATCAACCTGGGAGCCGGTATCTAGAGCCTGTTGTATATCATGCACAAAGAGGGCCAGCTGTGTCTCGCATGACCACTGTTTCCTAAAACCGTGCTGGTTTCTGCAGATGAGCTTCTCAGAGTCTAGAAAGGTCATTATGTCTGAACACAAAATATGTTCCATGATTCTAAAACAAATCGATGTCAGTGAAATTGGCCGGTAATTATGTGCATCCGATTTTCTACCCTTTTTATAGATTGCTATGACCTGGGCCTTCTTCCAGTTCCGCCGAACTTTCCACTGTGCCAATGATCTCTGATAGATGGTGGATAAGAATGGTGCTATATTTGTAGCTTAGTCAACATAGAATCTTACTGGGATACTGTCTGGGCGAGATGCCTTCCTGGCGTCTAAGGATATTAACTGTTTTACAGTCCCAGATACACTAAACACTAGTCAACCATCCTTTAGTTTGTTCGGTAATTGAAAGGGGGAATGATGCTGCAGTCCGTAAACGAGCTATTGAAAGCTAGGTTTAGAATTTCGGCCTTCTGTTTACCACCATCAGTTACATTACCCGTACTGTCAGCAAGAGAAGGTATTGAAGAGAAGGTATTTATAGCGTTCATAGATTTTACGTACGACCAAAATTTTTTGGGGTTATTTTTAGAATCTGCAGATAAAATGTTGCTATCAAATTCGTTAAAAGAATCTCTCATTGTCCTTCTGACAACTGCTTTCATTTCGCATAATTTCTGTTTGCCAGAGGGGCAGTGACTACGTTTAAAATGAGTGTGCAAAATTCTCTGCTTTCTCAGCAACATCCTAATATGTTTGTTGTACCAAGGTGGATTCTTACCCTCCCCTATACTTTGCTAGGCACATACTTCTCTAGCACATGGCGGACAATACCTTTAAAATCCAACCAACGGTGCTCAATATCTTTATGTCCCGCGTTGAATGCTTGGAGCTGACTATGAAGATATTCATTAATGACACTTTTATTTGCTTTCCCAAACAAGAAAACTCTACACTGTTTCTTTGTTTTTTTTTTTTTATTTTTGCAACTTTCACTGACATAGAAGCCACAACGGCATTATGGTCTCTAATACGAGGGCAGTTCAATAAGTAATGCAACACATTTTTTTTCTGAAACAGGGGTTGTTTTATTCAGCATTGAAATACACCAGGTTATTCCCCAATCTTTTAGCTACACAACACTATTTTTCAACGTAATCTCCATTCAATGCTACGGCCTTACGCCACCTTGAAATGAGGGCCTGCATGCCTGCACGGTACCATTCCACTGGTCGATGTCGGAGCCAACGTCGTACTGCATCAATAACTACTTCATCATCCACGTAGTGCCTCCCACGGATTGCGTCCTTCATTGTGCCAAACACATGGAAATCCGACGGTGCGAGATCGGGGCTGTAGGGTGCATGAGGAAGAACAGTCCACTGAAGTTTTGTGAGCTCCTCTCGGGTGCGAAGACTTGTGTGAGGTCTTGCGTTGTCATGAAGAAGCAGAAGTTCGTTCAGATTTTTGTGCCTACGAACACGTTGAAGTCGTTTCTTCAATTTCTGAAGAGTAGCACAATACACTTCAGAGTTGATCGTTTGACCATGGGGAAGGACATCGAACAGAATAACCCCTTCAGCGTCCCAGAAGACTGTAACCATGACTTTACCGGCTGAGGGTATGGCTTTAAACTTTTTCTTCGTAGGGGAGTGGGTGTGGCGCCACTCCATTGATTGCCGGTTTGTTTCAGGTTCGAAGTGATAAACCCACGTTTCATCGCCTGTAACAATCTTTGACAAGAAATTGTCACCCTCAACCACATGACGAGCAAGCAATTCCGCACAGATGGTTCTCCTTTGCTCTTTATGGTGTTCGGTTAGACAACGAGGGGCCCAGCGGGAACAAACCTTTGAATATCCCAACTGGTGAACAATTGTGACAGCACTACCAACAGAGATGTCAAGTTGAGCACTGAGCTGTTTGATGGTGATCTGTCAATCATCTCGAACGAGTGTGTTCGCACGCTCCGCCATTGCAGGAGTCACAGCTGTGCACGGCCGGCCCGCATGCGGGAGATCAGACAGTCTTGCTTGACCTTGCGGCGATGATGACACACGCTTTGCCCAACGACTCACCGTGCTTTTGTCCACTGCCAGATCACCGTAGACATTCTGCAAGCGCCTATGAATATCTGAGATGCCCTGGTTTTCCGCCAAAAGAAACTCGATCACTGCCAATTGTTTGCAACGCACATCCGTTACAGACGCCATTTTAACAGCTCCGTACAGCGCTGCCACCTGTCGGAAGTCAATGAAACTATACGAGACGAAGCGGGAATGTTTGAAAATATTCCACAAGAAATTTCCGGTTTTTTCAACCAAAATTGGCCGAGAAAAAAAAGTGTTGCATTACTTATTGAACTTCTAGATTAACTTCCTCAAAAAGATCAGGTCTGTTTGTCGCCAGGATATCTAATATGTTCCCATCTCTAGTTTCGTGCACAAAATCTTGCACCAGTAACACTCTCGCAATAATGGGCGGCTGTACAGGCAGCAGGGCTCAGTATCTCTGCGGCGGACTTCCAAAGACTTGTTGAATCCATGCAACGTCGAGCTGGTGCATTACGTTGGTCAAAAGGAGGTCCGACAAGATATTAGGAGGTATCCCATAACTTTTGTCACCTCATCGTATTTTTTTTTAAGTGCAGTGTAAGTTGAGCCCAGCACCTTACCACTGCCTCCACGCTCCTACCACTTCACCTTTCCCTTATTATTTTGTAAGTTACAGACAAAAGCAGGTTATCTGTGTAAGTAGGCTGTTTAGGTGTTAGTAGGCTGTTTAGGTTTTTATGTTGGTAACGCCACATAGCGCTCTGTATGAAAGTCACTGATTGTGCTGTGTGCAGTCTGTGGCTGGTTAGCATTGTTGGAATATTCGCTATTGTAGTGTTGGGCAGCTGGATGTGAACAGCGCGTAGCGATGCGCAGTTGGAGGTGAGCCGCCAGCAGTGGTGGATGTGGGGAGAGAGATGGCAGAGTTTTGAGAGCGGATGATCTGGACATGTGTCCATCAGAGACAGTAAATTTGTAAGACTGGATGTCATGAACTGCTATATATATTATGACTATTAAGGTAAATACATTGTTTGTTCTCTATTAAAATCTTTCATTTGCTAACTATGCCTAACAGTAGTTAGTGCCTTCAGTAGTTAGAATCTTTTATTTAGCTGGCAGTATTGGCGCTCGCTGTATTGCAGTAGTTCAAATAACGAAGATTTTTGTGAGGTAAGTGATTCGTGAAACATATAGGTTATTGTTAGTCAGGGCCATTCTTTTGTAGGGATTATTTTTCTAAGGGGAGGTTTCATATGTCGACCCTTAGCCGAGGATACCTCACTGGAATCTTCTGATTTTTTCTTGTAGTTTGTGTAATTAGTGTAGCTAATGTTTATTGGTAGAGTGTAATTGTAGAGAGAATTTCCTTTGTAGTTGTGGCATGCATGTAGATTTGCACCAAGTATTTCGCAGCTGCGCTTGCAATTAACTATATATTACTTTCAATGTTATGATAATGTGTTTACTTATTTTTGCTCTTCAAATTGTGCTTTTCTTGTTATCGTGTGAAATACGTGATATTTATGGCGTGCGAAAAACGTAACACTAGGCTCCAAAGTAAACTGAGAAATGATAGTGACGGCGAGCGTAATTTATCAGCACCACCGTGTAATGAATTAACAGACATTCAAAGTAGTAATTTGGTAATTGTGCGTAGGGAAATGGAGCGGGCGGCAAATAATGGTGTAGGCAGTGAAACAATTAGTGAACAGGAAGCATTATCGATCGATCGGTCGGCAACAGCTCGCCTCAGGATTCCGAAATGACAGGACACAATCTTGCAAATACTGTAGATTCAGGTTTTGCGTCCTCACCGTTTTCTCAATTAATTCAACACACATTTTCTGCTTTTCAAAATGCGAATATTGCCGCTTCAAATGCACTGACGAATAGCGCTGAGGAACATGTTTCAGACACCAGTGCATTGTTATTACAGTTAATGCAACTAATGCGACAAAAGCTTCAAAAGTTAGACACAATGAACAAAATCTTTGAAAGTTAGACACAATGGAACAAAATCAGAGACAAACACAGCAACAGCTTCAAATGCTAGACTCCACACTTGAACAAACAAGTGAAGATTTAACTGCTGAGTTACTTAAAGTCGAATCGAAATGTCAAAAAGTCTGTAATGACGTAATAACACAAATTTGTGAACATTTCCAACCTATTTTTTCGCGTCACGAAAATGCATTACAGAATCACGAAGCAGCCATAAAGGAACTGCAAACTATTGTTCATGAAAATCACGACACCTTGCATGCTAAAATTGACTCAGTTGCATCTACTGATTCGGTTACACAACTTGCAAAAACTCAGGAAAAATTAAAGGATACACTAGATACGTTTTCAACACAAATGGACACTCTGAAACTTGGTTCAGAAAAACACACTGAGAAAATCAGTTCATTGTCGGAGAAAGTAGCCGAAGTTTCGGATCAGCTCACTAACTTAGCTACAAAGGTAGATGATGATCTGAATGACACGAGACCCGTAGCCTTCACTGACACAGAAGAGTATGAACAAATTAAGAAATTCAAACAAAATCAGAATCAAATTAATATGCAACAAAAAAGAGAAATCCGGGAAGTACAAGATCAGTTGGCACAAGTAATATACGAATTACATGTTTCAGAGGAGACTCGCACTCCAACACGGGAAGAGGGACTTAGAAATACGGAAAAGCCACAAAACAATAACATAGGGCATTTCGGAAATTATGAAAGAAATTGGCAAGGTGCACAGAATTTTGAGATGGAACCGCCGAGACGACGTAACAATGACCGATATGCGACTCGCCGACACGATGACTTTGACTATAAGCTGTTCATTACTACACGTAAATTCAAAACATTTAAGAATTCTGGCAATGACATTCATCCGCAAGCGTGGCTTCATCAATTCTCTCATTGCTTTCCTCCCAACTGGTCATTAGAACACAGATTAGAATTTATGTGTGGCTACTTAGAGAATGAACCAGCTGTAAGAATGCGATCAGTCATTCACGATTGTCACAATGAAGGAGAATTTTATCGTGCCTTCCTCTCAGCATATTGGTCTCAAGCTACACAAGACCGAGTAAAATATAGCATCATAATGATGAAACATTTCGAACAATCTGAATTTTCCAGTCTTGTGAAATATTTTGAAGACATGTTACACAAGAATCAGTACCTGTCAAACCCCTCAGAACTCATCCGCATTTGCCTAATCAAATTGCCTGAACATTTACGACATATTATTTTGGCAGGACGTTGCAAAGACGACATTGAAGCTTTTCAGGGACTCTTACAAGAATTGGAAATCGACACTGACAATCGCAGGACGCGAAAACAGGAACACAACAATTACAGGTCACATCCATCACAATTCCATGATGAAAGAAATAATAACTGGACACGAAACGGCTATTCTTACAATGCAAATCATGACCAAAACAGACACCACCGATATGACAACCGTTGGCAGAGTAGTAATAATGACAGAGAAAGATAACCTCTCTGTGGTAATAACTATGACAGAGACAATCAGAGAAACAGACAATATGGGAACCAAAATAATTATTATGAAGGGAGAGAGAATAACTTCAGACACAACAGTCCACCGCGCAGTTACGATTCCGGGAGAAATTCTCCACCACATGACTGACAAAAAAGAAACTATGGAAACTACTGACATAACGACAGACCTGAATGTCGTCAGAACTGGCAGGATTCAAACAGGGCAGGGCCCTCTCGACAAGGTGAATTTGTAGAAGTTGATCTCCAAATCCCAATAACGACACGCGCCAAGCAAAGAGACAGTAGACAATGACTCACACCGCTGGCAACTACAAAACGCACTTATGAAGCTGACGACATAGCTGCCGTGGCTAGTAATTACGTAAAAATGGAAGACATTAGGGACATCTTACTCCAAGAACACGACGTAAAACATAACAACATTGCATGTCCTGTAATTCACATTACAGTAAATGGCGTAAAATTTACGGCAGTACTTGACTCTGGCATTCCCATTTCAGTAATTAGTGAAACAGCCTTTAGCAAATGCAACAAATCGAACGATTGCCCCACACTTCCGTTACATAAGATTAAATTACAAGGTGCAATCGTTGGAAAAAGTGTAGTTGTACACCAACAAACCAACTTAGAATTCTTTTGTCCAAGCCACAGTTTCTCTATGAACTTTCTTGTTATTCCATTACTGTCAACGGAAATTATATTGGGAGTAGACTTTTTGAATGAATTCAAAGGAATCTTAAACTTTCACGATGCTGAAATAAGATTAGAGAAACAAGGTAAGTCAATAGCTTTGAAATTTGAAGATTGGCTCTCAAACCATGACTAGGAAATTAATCGGTTTTACCTTCTGTTAGACAACAGTTCGGAATTTTCGACGGAACTAGACACTAACAATCACTCTGCAAGTACTGACAGGGATGATATCGACGGCGTATTTGATACTAATGAGTTAATTCAGAATAAAATTCAAACAACTGAGAATTGTAATGACACTGATAGGCAGGACCTTTTTGAGATTTTACAAGCAAATTCCACAGTTTTTACTCACAAAACAGGAACAATCAAGGGATTTCAATACCAATTTCGTGTTCGTGAGCATACTAAATTTTGTGTTAGACCATACGTAAATCCGCCGCATTATAGGGACCGTGTTAGAACAGAAATACAATCTATGCTTGATGAGGGCAGTATTGAGCCTGCAGTAAGCTCATACAACAACCCATTATTTGTTGTTGAGAAGAAAAATGGATCGATCAGGCTTGTCTTAGATTCGAGACAAATCAATACTATCATCATTCCTGAAACAGACAGGCCCCAAATGTTGGAAGAACGTCTTAAAAATTTTAATGGTGTAAAAGTGTTGTCTTCTATTGATCTCAGACCCAGCTTTTATCAGATCGAACTTCATCCAGAATGTATAAAATACACAGCCTTTCTTTGTTTCGGCGTTTGTTACCAATTTCGGAAACTTCCTTTTGGTTTGAACATTTCTTCGGCAGCATTCATTCACGGGCTAAATTCCATATTACCTGAGTTCTTAAAACGTCACATCACCTTATATGTGGACGATATTCTAATAACAGAAGCCTTATGGGAACAACATAATCGCATCCTCAACAGTTTGTTACGTACTTTTGCAGAATCTGGAGTTACAGTTAACTTGGAAAAATCTGAATTCGGTAGGTCAAAGGTGAGGTTTTTGGGACATATTATTTCTTCTGAAGGCATTCACCCGGATCCTGAAAAGTTAGAAGCAATCAGAGCCATTCTAGTTCCATCCACAAAAAAACAAGTCCGCAGTTTTCTAGGTCTCGTAAATTTTTACTGTCGTTTTCTGAATATGCAAATTCTAGTTACACCAAAACTTTGTTCTTTCACTGTAAAAAATACTATTTGCAACTGGGACGAACAAGCACAGTTGGAATTCAATTCTTTGAAAGAAGCGCTACTTAATGCGCCAATACTAGCTAATCCAGATCTGTCACAAGATTTCTGCCTTAGCACGGATTCTTCTAAAGTCGGTCTTGGTGCCCATTTATTTCAAGAAGCCATAGAAAATGACACTACTGTTCAGCAAACCATTGCTTTTGCTAGTCGAGTGCTAACGAAACCTGAAAAAAATTATTTCGTTACTGAATGAGATGCTTTAGCTATCGTTTGGGCATTTAACAAATTCCTTTCTTTTTTCTGGTAAGCACGTAAAAGTATACAGTGATCATAGTGCATTACAATTTCTTATGTCTTCAAAATTAAATCATGACAGTTTAAAACGTTGGGCATTGTTTCTGCACGAATTCCACTTCACAATAGTCTACATTCCCGGCAAGCAGAACATTGTCGCGGACGCACTGTCACGCACACCGGCTGGGCTTGAGAAAAGTAACACAGAAGGCAACCTCGAGAAAAATTTCAGTATTCTTTACATTCAGAAAGTCGTCTTTGAAAACTTCATCACCACATCTTTAAAGGACATTGCTCATGAACAAGATAAAGATCCGATTTGGAAAGACATCAAAAGGAAATGGCATGAAAAGACACACACACAAATTCGACATTATTATCTGGTTAGAAACAACATACTCTTCAAACGCTGCACTGTTGATGACACGCTATGGGTACTTTGTATTCTTGACGATTTTGTTAATAAGCTCATTTGGTACATTCATTTCAGCTACGCACATTTTGGTCCACGAAAATGTTATCATATTCTTCGGACGACTTGTTATTTTAACAGTATGGAAAAGAGAATTCGACGAGTCTTCTCTATTTGTAAACTTTGTCAAAAGGCTAAACCATCTACTATCTCATATCGTGCTCTGTTGTTTCCTATCATTCCTTCTAAAATTAAAAGAATTTGCTGCTGTTGATCTCTTGGGACCCCTTGTCAGAACATCTAATGGATTTTCGTTCGTTCTAGTCGCTGTTGAACTTACTTCAAAATTTGTTTCTTTCGCACCGTTATGTAAAGTCACTAGACAGTCTGTATCCAACGCCTTTACTAAAAATTTCTTGCGTGAAGTTGGACACGTTAGTAAACTCATTTCAGATAACGGACCGCAATTCAGGTCTGCTGTTTGGTTACACATGCTTCGGAATCATAAATCAAACCTGTTTTTATTTCATTATGAAAGAAATCAATAAGCTTTGCAGACTTTATTGTCACAGAAAGCATCAGCATTTGGACAGATATTTACACTTATTTCAAAACGTGCTGAATGAAATGCCTCATGACTCCACTGTTTTACCACCTATTCTTGTACTGAAGAATGAAGAACCACCGAACAGAATCAGAGAGCATGTACCTTTTCCGAATACACGTAAACTTCGACACAAAAACATAACTGATTTGGCTATTAAAAATATAAATTTTGCAGCAGACAAAAGGAGAAAACTACACGGTAAAGCAAATGCAAAGAAATTATATATTGGTCAGAAAGTTCTCATTAAAGCTCATTCATTGTCACATAAGAAGAAACACTTGAGTCACAAATTCTTTCTGATTTACAATGGCCCTTACAGAATCCGACGTATACCACTTGATAATTGCGTTGAAGTTGAAACTCTGCGTACTAGGAAGAGTGAAGGATTGCACCACATTTCACATGTAAAACCGTTTATTGAGAGATAATCTGTTTTTTAACTTAGTCTTTGCTATAAAATTTTTCACTTCAAGTTACTAGTACTCTTTGTCACACTTAGAAACTGTGAACATGCAAGAATGTTTTAAAGTTAACTATCCAGTCAAGAACCTTGGGAACTTATTTAGACAGTAATTACAAATGCATTGTCATAGTGAACAGAGGACACAGTGTTTGTATGCGTACATTCTTGCTTGTTAGTTACACTATTACGTACCGACTATAAGGCTTACATACTTAGAACATATACCGGTACTGCTAATGAGATTTTAATGCAACATTTTGGTTTACTTGAAAATACATTCAGGATTTAAAGCACCTTCTGAGAGATACCAGATGACGCAGTGGTTAGTTTATTTGACAGCTACACGATTATATCACGACGCTACTAATGAGTGACACAATTTACATTGTTGCTTTTGCGGTGTATCTGTTTTATATCTGCACAGTTTTTCTGTATTATTCTGGAAAGAAAACATGTTTTAGTAGTAACTTTTGTGGTATAGCTACAATGAGACAGCCTTTTCCGTAGCACAACAATACGTTACAGTACAGTGCTTTCTTCATCATGGCAATAAGCGTAATAACTGCGATATCTATACGCACAGCATTTAACTTTTGTTTATGATGAGGTGAGTACATTGACTTCTGCAGAACTTTGCTTACGGAGGACGATAACTACGACACTTCCACAGAATTATCTTACAACAAGACTCACATTTAGCGCTACAGGACACGCGTTTGAGTGATTAATTTTGTACTTAAAACATTTATTTTTTAAGATATTTGGAATTGCAAAGATACAATGGTTTTCCGTGATACATTTCATTCCATTGCTGTAATCTGCAGCACCAGAGGGTATAATGACTTTAATCCTCAGGGGGGTACACGCTTACTTTGTGTACCATGTGTTTGACAAGCACAAGGAGCCCTAGCTAATATGGTATTTGCTTATACAACTTTACGCATCGGTATCATATTTCTCTAACACATAATTACACAGCTATCTGATCATTTAATTGAGAGAGACAAACTTATTTTTACGCCGTCAATGACACATGTTTACGCAATTGCACAGTTGGTTAACTTCAGACTTATGTAATTGTATTTTATCTGTACTTTGTGAACTGTTCATATTTTTTTCGGAACCATTGTGATACTATGAGAGCTTTGAATAATGTATTTGGTATGGGATCATGATTTTTTAAGTACATTTGAGGTAGATGACACTATTGAAATAAGCAGAGAATTTTTTTTACGTTTTGAAATTACTGCAGTAAGCTACGACGTTTTTGAGATTTGACTGAGGTGTTAAGATGTTATTATTATGACGACGATGTGTATTATGCTGTTGAGGTATGTTTATGATCAATAAGCTGATGCTATATGAGGAATCTGATTATGCTACGTATTTATTATGATGAGATATTGAAGAAGTGTCGACGAATGTGTATATGTGTAATAAAGTAAGGAATAAAGTAGTGGTTAGGGACTCTGATTTGTGAAAAAGGACGTTGGAAACCAAGAATCGTACTTTAAGAGTTACGAAATGTGTGTACATGCGTGAATGTATCACAATGCCGGCGAAAATTTTTTGGACACTGTTATATTTATAGGATTTTGTTTCTACACATTTGTAACGCAAATTCTCGACCTGTGTAATTTTTTATATGAGACTGTCACTGTAGCGCAAACTGCTGTCATAAATATTTCGGTAAGGAAGCTAAGTGAGCTTGAGGTAACGCATTATGGGCGCCCAGCTGTGCCAGTCTCCTGGAGAAAAAGCCATTAGAAAAAAAGAGGCCATTAACCTCGCTATTGACATTTCTTTGTAGAAAGAATTTCAAATAAAACACGCTCATACTTGAAACATATGATTACAGTTTTGAGCTCATACTTTCTGATATTTACTGAAATGCCTAATGAAATGATGAGAAATATTTTGTCTATACATGTGATTATGACTACTGTCTTTCTAGTTGAGAGATTTTTTTACTGCCTTATGAAATGCCATATGGCTAGTGAATGATGTTTCATGCTTTGCTTTGTATATATATTTGCCAGCTAGTTTCTATCTGCACTGCAGCATTGGTTAAAATAAAATTCAATACACTCCTGGAAATTGAAATAAGAACACCGTGAATTCATTGTCCCAGGAAGGGGAAACTTTATTGACACATTCCTGGGGTCAGATACATCACATGATCACACTGACGGAACCACAGGCACATAGACACAGGCAACAGAGCATGCACAATGTCGGCACTAGTACAGTGTATATCCACCTTTCGCAGCAATGCAGGCTGCTATTCTCCCATGGAGACGATCGTAGAGATGCTGGATGTAGTCCTGTGGAACGGCTTGCCATGCCATTTCCACCTGGCGCCTCAGTTGGACCAGCGTTCGTGCTGGATGTGCAGACCGCGTGAGACGACGCTTCATCCAGTCCCAAACATGCTCAATGGGGGACAGATCCGGAGATCTTGCTGCCCAGGGTAGTTGACTTACACCTTCTAGAGCTCGTTGGGTGGCACGGGATACATGCGGACGTGCATTGTCCTGTTGGAACAGCAAGTTCCCTTGCCGGTCTAGGAATGGTAGAACGATGGGTTCGATGACGGTTTGGATGTACTGTGCACTATTCAGTGTCCCCTCGACGATCACCAGTGGTGTACGGCCAGTGTAGGAGATCGCTCCCCACACCATGATGCCGGGTGTTGGCCCTGTGTGCCGCGGTCGTATGCAGTCCTGATTGTGGCGCTCACCTGCACGGCGCCAAACACGCATACGACCATCATTGGCACCAAGGCAGAAGCGACTCTCATCGCTGAAGACGACACGTCTCCATTCGTCCCTCCATTCACGCCTGTCGCGACACCACTGGAGGCGGGCTGCACGATGTTGGGGCGTGAGCGAAGACAGCCTAACGGTGTGCGGGACTGTAGCCCAGCTTCATGGAGACGGTTGCGAATGGTCCTCGCCGATACCCCAGGAGCAACAGTGTCCCTAATTTGCTGGGAAGTGGCGGTGCGGTCCCCTACGGCACTGCGTAGGATCCTACGGTCTTGGCGTGCATCCGTGCGTCGCTGCGGTCCGGTCCCAGGTCGACGGGCACGGGCACCTTCGGCCGACCACTGGCGACAACATCGATGTACTGTGGAGACCTCACGCCCCACGTGTTGAGCAATTCGGCGGTACGTCCACCCGGCCTCCCGCATGCTCACTATACGCCCTCGCTCAAAGTCCGTCAACTGCACATACGGTTCACGTCCACGCTGTCGCGGCATGCTACCAGTGTTAAAGACTGCGATGGAGCTCCGTATGCCACGGCAAACTGGCTGACACTGACGGCGGCGGTGCACAAATGCTGCGCAGCTAGCGCCATTCGACGGCCAACACCGCGGTTCCTGGTGTGTCCGCTGTGCCGTGCGTGTGATCATTGCTTGTACAGCCCTCTCGCAGTGTCCGGAGCAAGTATGGTGGGTCTGACACACCGGTGTCAATGTGTTCTTTTTTCCATTTCCAGGAGTGTAGATGTACTAATGTAAATATTTTCTGTCTACAGATCCATAAACAATAATTTTATGATCTACTTCCTTTAAAAAAAAAAGGAACACAAATAGACATTTCCCTTCACAGGAATAGCATAAATAATTTTTTAACGATTTGGTAACTTGTCTGCTAGAGTAAGTTATCGTGATGCATCACTCTAGTGTTAAGATGTGACATAGGTATTAGACATGACCATCTTTACTGTAATATTTTTTCTGCTTGAGCTTTGTCATGTTTAGGTATAAGTTATAGCATTTGCTGCTACTGTTTGCCAGGCATAGTGCTACTAAATTTCACTTTGTATTACTCTGTTAAGCCAGTTTTACTGCTGATTTATTTTTCTTGTTGCTGCACATTGGCTCATATTAGTAGTAATGTTGCATTTGCTTTTATAATTTAGATATACTGCTGCTTGCTTTGCAAATTTGCATCTTTTGTCATTGCTGTTTGTGTTAATTGTTTTGTGCTGTTGCATTGTCTTGTCCCATAGTTTATGCATCTGAGCTCAGTAGATTTAAGTTAGCTTAAGAGGGGGTAAGCTATATAAGAGATTGAGTTGTGATGAATTGAAAAAAATGCATTGAGAAGTTATATGAAAAAGATTTGGGCCAAAATGAGTAGTGTACAAAGAAGATTAATTATTTTGAAAGAGGAAATGAACAAGACAGTATGGTTTAGGAACAACAAGTGTAGATAGGACTTTTTGGGAAAAATGATGAATGAAGGGAGATCTCTATGAAATAAAGAAAGTTTTGTTTGCAAAATACTGCAGTGAAACAAACTCTGTCCTTTCCTTTCCGCTATGTGTTTGTGTACCCATGTGTATTTGTGTTTATCTGATAAGAGTTATGATGTAGAATTTTTCTAATACTATGTTATTTACTTTGTAAAGATGTTTAGACATTATTAATTCTGTTCTGTTTTAATGCTCAAGTGTGAAATTATTGTTTCGAAAACTATTCTCATTATTTTATTTATTTACTTATGTCATAATTCCTGTAACACTGATGTACATGTTTATTTCTATTCTTTTGTAAAGCCTGTATTATTACAAATGTTATCTGTATTATTATGTTTTTTAATTATGTTTCCTGTACCTTTGTGATTGAATTCTCATGTTATGAAATTGTAATTGACACCAGTTCATCAAATTAAGTAACTTGTAAACATTCATTTCAGTGCACACATTTCTGTTGGTCATAGTATATGCACAAGATGTGAGAAGTTGGGACTGTTATTGTTTGCACGTGTGTTAATAATTCAGCAAGGGACTGCTTAACAGCATTGCTGGTTCTAAGGACAATTCCAAAAACTTTGTGAGTGCACAAGTGGTGGTTTATGGACTTGCTATATTGTCTGCAAGACTCTTCGATGGTGATTGGGCTCCTGCACAGTCGCAACAAATGGCTGCTGTCCATCTCTACAAGGACTGCAGTGGGTCTGCACCTTTGATGACTCGCCAATACCATTATTTCTACAACGACTGCAGTGGGTCTGCACTTCTGGTGGCCCACCAATAGCGTAATCCCTACCAGGACTACAGTGGGTCTGCTCTGTGATGACATACCTACCAATGTTCTTCAAAACTTCGACCGACTCTGCTGTGGGTTTGCTCTGTTGTGGCCCATTACCTGTCTACATGTCAAGAGTCAGCATTGTCTTTCTGTTGGAAGGACAACACTACTTCTTCAAGACTGCATGGAAATCCACTACTTCCGTGTGCATTTTCCTTTACTGCTCAGACTTTGAGAAAAAAACTGCAATTACTATTGTGATGAATGATCAGGACTGTCTTTATGAGAACAATTTTTGCTTTTGACCAACATTGCATCAATAAGTGTGTGCATCTGATATCTTTGTTATTGCAATTATGAAAAATTTTATAAAATCATTATTGGTCAGTGCCCAAAACAATTTTTAAAATTTTTTGTGGGGAGCATGGGCGCTATGTAAGTAGGTTGTTTAGGTGTAAGTAGGCTGTTTACGTTTTTATGTTGGTAACGCCACGTAGTGCTCTGTATGAAAATCACTGACTGTGCTGTGTGCAGTCTGTGGCTGGTTGGCATTGTTGAAATATTCGCTATTGTAGTGTTGGGCTGTTGGATGTCAACAGCATGTAGCGTTGCGCAGTTGGAGGGAGAGATGGCAGAGTTTTGAGAAAGGATGATCTGGACGTGTGTCCATCAGAGACAGTAAATTTGTAAGACTGGATGTCATGAACTGATATATATTTTATGAGTTTTGAACACTATTAAGGTAAATACATTGTTTGTTCTCTATCAAAATCTTTCATTTGCTAACTATGCTTATCAGTAGTTAGTGACTTCAGTAGTTAGAATCTTTTATTAAGCTGGCAGTATTGGCACTCGCTGTAATGCAGTAGTTCGAGTAACGAAGATTTTTGTGAGGTAAGTGATTCATGAAAGGGATAGGTTATTGTTAGTCAGGTCCATTCTTTTGAAGGGATTATTGAAAGTCAGATTGCGTTATGCAAAAAATATTGGGTGTCAGTTTGGTGATGATAAGAATAAGTAAAGAGAGAAATGCCTGAGTACGTTCAGTTTTGCTCAGCTGTTTGAAAATCAAATAACGTAAGGGCTTTATCAGTACAACGATTCATAAATTTTTTTAAGGGGTGGTTTCATCTGAAACATCCTGTAGTCCATATCCAAATGTAGAACAGGGCTTTTATTTAACAAAAGAGCGTGAAACACGAAGTGAAGAGCTAGTAGGACCACGGGACGCTGTTCCGGCTTGCAGGACTGGAGAGGCAGCGCTCGTGGGCCGGCGGCAGCGTTGGCGTGGCGGCACCAAGGCCAGAGCGGGTGGGCTGGCGCCGCCCACGCCACGAGGCGCGGCCGTGGACGGGCCCATCGCCACTCTCCAGCTCCAGCTCCAGCTGGCCTCGTTACTTAATCTGGAGGCGCTCCCAGCCCTGTCCGCGGCCGCGATTACGCGCTTCCTTCTTGGAAGTGCCAACCAGTCAGCTCCGGTGCCTCCCAGCTGCGAGCTCGATTTGGACTGCCCAGCGTAGCTGAGCTGCAATGGAACACAATGGGCGGAAGCGTCTCGTGTGGGAGAACCAGCATCTGATACTGGCTATTATCCAATCGGTGCAGTCATTCTTGAAAGGACCTTACTCCAAATTTTAACAAAATGAGTTAAGAACGGTACCAGTTTCGGTACACATATATACACTTTTCTGCATGACACGAGGTCCCAGACATTGCAAATGTGCTTTTGGAACCTGTTAGAGGGAGGTAATTTTTGAAAGGGTTTTACTTCTGGAATAATGCCCTTTCAATGGTGATTATTTTCACGTGGTGTCTATCGAATTACTGACACACTATGCTTAAGTATGGCTTTTCATAGTTGACGTCATATGTTGAACGATACTGCTAATTTTTTTTCCCATAAGATGAAGAATAATGAGTCTGCAATGCATGTGTACCACGAAGCCACTGCGAAAAAAAGGAGGAAATGTGATCCTCTGATTTGCTTATACAGGTTGCTCCATTGATCGTGACCGAGCCAAATATCTCACGTAATAAGCGTCAAACGAAAAAACTACAAAGAACGAACTCGTCTAGCTTGAAGGGGAAAACCAGACGGCGCTATGGTTGGCCCGTTAGATGGCGCTGCCATAAGTCAAACGGATATCAACTGCGTTTTTTTAAATAGGAACTCCAATTTTTTATTACATATTCGTGTAGTATGTAAAGAAATATGAATGTTTTAGTTGGACGACTTTTTTCGCTTTGTGATAGATGGCGCTGTAATAGTCACAAACATATGGCTCACAATTTTAGAGGAACAGTTGGTGACAGGTAGCTTTTTAAAATTAAAATACAGAACGTAGGTACGTTTGAACATTTTATTTCGGTTGTTCCAATGTGATACAGGTAGCTTTGTGAACTTATCATTTCTGAGAACGCATGCTGTTACAGCGTGATTACCTGTAAATACCACATTAATGCAATAAATTCTCAAAATTATGTCCGTCAACCTCAATGCATTTGGCAATACGTGCAACTACATTCCTCTCAACAGCGAGTAGTTCGCCTTCCGTAATGTTCGCACATGCATTGACAATGCGCATGTTGTCAGGCGTTGTCGGTGGATCACGATAGCAGATATCCTTCAACTTTCCCCACAGAAACAAATCCGGGAACGTCAGATCCGGTGAAGTTGCGGGCTGTGTTATGGTGCTTCGACGACCAATCCACCTGTCATGAAATATGCTATTCAATACCGCTTCAACCGCACGCGAGCTATGTGCTGGGCATCCGCCATGTTGGAAGTACATCGCCATTCTGTCATGCAGTGAAACATCTTGCAGCAACATCGGTAGAACATTACGTAGGAAATCAGCATACATTGCACCATTTAGATTGCCATCGGTAAAATGAGGGCCAAACATCTTTCCTCCCATAATGCCGCAGCATACATTAACCCGCAAAGGTCGCTGATGTTCCACTTGTCGCAGCAATCGCCTATTTTTCGTTGCCCAATAGTGCATATTATACCGGTTTACGTTACCGCTGTTGGTGAATGACGCTTCGTCGCAAATTGAACGCGTGCCAAAAATCTGTCATCGTCCCGTAATTTCCCTTGTGTCCAGTGGCAGAACTGTACACGATGTTCAAAGTCGTCGCCATGCAATTCCTGGTGCATAGAAATATGGTACGGGTACAATCGATGTTGATGTAGCATTCTCAACACCGACGTTTTTGAGATTCCCGGTTCTCGCGGAATTTGTCTGCTACTGATGTGCGGATTAGCCGCGACAGCAGCTAAAATACCTACTTGGGCATCATCATTTGTTGCAGGTCGTGGTTGACATTTCACATGTGGCTAAAAACTTCCTGTTTCCTTAAATAACGTAACTATCCGGCGAACGGTCCGGACACTTGGATGATGTCGTCCAGGATACCGAACAGCATACATAGCACACGCCCGCTGGTCTTTTTGATCACAACAGCCATACATTAACACGATATCGACCTTTTCCGCAATTGGTAAACGGTCCATTTTAACACGGGTAATGTATCACAAAGCAAATACCGTCCGCATTGGCGGAATGTTACGTGATACCATGTACTTATACGTTTGTGACTATTACAGCGCCATCTATCACAAAGCGAAAAAAGTAGTCCAACTAAAACATTCATATTTATTTATGTACTACACGAATATGTAATAAGAAATTGGAGTTCCTATTTAAAAAAAACGCAGTTGATATCCATTTGACTTATGGCAGCGCCATCTAACGGGACAACCATGGCGCCATCTGGTTTCCCCCTTCAAGCTAGACGAGTTCGTTTTTTGTAGTTTTCTCGTTTGACGCTTATTTCGTGAGATATTTGGCCGGTCACTATCAACGGACCACCCTGTATAAAAGAGTAATGTACCACAACATGTCAAGGAACCAGGCTTATTTTCCGACGGTTGCATTCGGCAAAATAATAATCACTGTAATACCCTAATATGAGCATCTTTGACGAACACTAAACATTTTGATTAAGTGGAACAGGTTTTTCGTATTCGTTGACATTCGTGTAAAGTGTGTGACAGGAAAAGTTCCATGGTGAAACGCGTAACCAGAAGACCTTATAGAGTCTATATGGCGAAAGAATATTGTGAAATCACTGTATGCTTTCAAACATCGTAAGCTCACCAGAAAGTTAATAGAAACTGAAGATACCTACAACTTCTAGGTGGTGGCCAACATACTACAGGGAAGGGCTGTTGTCGAACGAATCAAAATGTATATATGTTCCAAAATACCAGAAAGTCAGGTGTTATTCACGTTCCGTTATGCACTTTGAATATAGTAAATTATGACAAGGCATTGCAGCTTCTGAAAACACAAGAAAGTTACCCAAGCATAATTTGATGATTTATCCCTGGAAGCGTCGTTTTTAATTTTTAAAAGGCTTATATTAGGCCAGTGGCTATTAATAGAAACAAAATACAAGGCCTTCAACATTTCATTGGTTACGTACAATCCGCATGAAAATACGTATATCTCTCGTGAATTAATGAAATGACCTGTCTGTAACACTGCTGCTGCTACTGCTGCTGATTTTCATCAATTTGATTGGTATTACAATACTGTGAAAATGTATGAGCAAAAAAAGAAACAAAACGCTACTAAAAAACGTAACGTACCATGTGTACGAATTACTTCCTCAAGTAAAGAACCTTATTCCAAGATTTCAAAGAGATTGCAAAAACCTAGTAACTGCAATAATGGCAAAATATCCATTTTATTCTGTTCTTTAGATGCTGGGAAGCATATTCCGTATACTCACCCACAGAATGTTTTTCTTCCTTCCGGAAAATTTAACGTTTTGGTGTAAGGTACTTTCAAAGACGACTATATCAATTGTTTAAATGGAAAAGTTGTTGTGTGCCGTTATTGCCACTGGATCACGCACCCATTCCTCTTAATCTAGACATACCACGGGCCTAACTTAAAAGGTATAAGCTTACGCTTTGTTGGAAATCTAACGTGGGCATATGCAGGTTGGTCTGTCTTTGAAAACACATCTTCATTCTCTCACTTGAGCTGTAAGAAAAGAAATGTACAGGATGTAACAGGCAAAAAAGCAGACATTTCTGTTGGTGACCGAACAAATTTACATCAGTATTTACTTCATTTGCACACTAATAATTATGGCTGATAAAGAGTAGTATTTTAGTTAGTACCTCCAAATGTATGTGGCAAGATCAAGCTATTAATCCTTGTTTTCCACTGGGCACCAGGTCCAGTGTTGAAGTGTGGACATGCGGACGCAAAACGATTAGTCTTCACTGACAGGCGCAGATCACTTACAAGGGGATCGTACGAACTTTCCCTCACCTATTAGGTTCACATTGACAGTTCCGTAGGACACGACTAGGGCTTCAACATATCTAAACAGGAAGACGCAACTCCCAACCGTTTTCGAGAATATCGAATTTGAAGATTGTGACCCTGCTTCCATACATTGTAGGGCAGCTAGTATTTACAGAGTCCGCAGCCGAGGAAATAAGCGCTTAGTTTCTTAAGCAAAAGGCCCTGGATCGAATCTCGCTTGCAGTAGTGTTTCTTTACACTCCCTAGTAGTTCTATCAACAGATTTATGAGTATGCAAATTATCAGTGTTTAATTACTCATTTGTTATTTTCCTAGTCTTTATCCTGAAAAGGTAAGAAGCTTATTTCTTAAGGAGACAGGGTACATCGAGCTAGTGATGAATGCTTGCGTTAGGTACGTGTGCAATATACGGTTGAATGATCACATCAGTCCTTCATACTCCCAGCTAGGTTGGATACGCCCACATAAGGCACGCGATCTCCACACGATGTGCTTACTTAATCGATTTCTTAGCCACTGGTGCCCCCAATACTTATCTTCTCACATTAAACACCTATCATCATTCCACAACCGCAATACCAGATCGGATATGTCTAGCATCTTGGCTGTACCTTTACATAACACAAAATCTTTCTCCGTGTCATCCTCCATCTCAGCCATACGACTATGGAACGCGCTCCCCTGTGATCTGCGTCTTATCCAGAACCACTCAACATTCAAGAGGGAACTCAAGACTTACATATTAGGGACGGTATAGCCACCATTGTTGTGCCCCTCGCATCTTTTTCTTTCTCCTCTCCATCATAGCTTAGAATTTTACCATTCTATTTCTCTTCCTCTACCCTATCTACCTCTTCTATATCTCTTTCACCCCATTCTATCGTCTTATGTCTCTGCTTGATGAGAATGACTGACAAGCTGCAAGAATATAACGAGAAAATTCCCAACTAGCAATAGGACTGACATTCATAAAAGAAAAATATGTTTACTTTCATATACATAGTCATTACTATTATTATTATTATTATTATTATTATTATTCTTGATTGTTATAATTATTTTTTGATTGTTATAATTATCATTGTACTACTTTTATAATCTCTATTTTTTTTTAACATTAATACTGTATAACATGTTATATGTCCTTAATGTTCTGTAGAAACTGAAATTTGTTGAATCTGAGTATGCCTGGTTAGGTGCAAGAGAGGGCCTGAAGGCCCTAATCTTGCCAGGTAAAATAAATGCATAAATAAATAAATAAATAAATATAATAAAAAGGATACACATGGGCTAACAATAAATCGGTATAGTCATTTTACTTATGTTCTTATATTGCTCATTTGCTCCAACAATGTCATAACTCAAAAAACACGATTTTTGAGTTAATAGTACAAGTGCAATGGCAATGAACTGTATTTTCAACTGGTAGAGTGTAATATCTGAGCTTTTAAAATTTGTCGCTGGATGGCAGTAGTGTCGTTTTGCTGGAAGTATGTTTACGTTTAGACCGGGCTGTTAGTTGCAACACTGTATTATTCCAGTTGTGAGTCAGCTGTTGCACGTAACACGTCGTTAAGTTCTCTAGTACAATGACATATTTTGTGCTGTGACAATATTGCTGAAAGGTAAGAGCGCTTCCTATGTATTTCTTTGAAATGCATAATGCCTTTTTTAAAGACATGAAATTTGGCATCAGAAACTTGGAATGAGTTCCGTTGACTTCTCTATGTTATGACCTTGTTGCAGGAAAGAATCACATTCATTGCGGTACTATTTTGCTTCGATACGTTGTTGCAGATAACAGGAATTCGTTTCTTAACCATCCGTTTTAGAATCATGTGCTGTTATGACACTATTGCACTAAGTCGTCGTCAGTATTCACATTTTACTTTGATTTATCTACATTTATGTCAGTGTTGTTGTAATAACTTACTGTAACCTAATATTTTATGACCGTGAAATGGACTTGCACAATAATTATAAATCAGTCAGATCGTTTATTCGATAGTATAATTTTATTTCCAGTCAGAGAATCATACAATCAGATAGTCGAGGAACAAAACTGGTGTTAATGGCTCACAAGAAACAAGTAGGAAATGTGGAGGAATGGCAAGTAAAATGTACCTCATCAGTTCCTTTTGCAGATCTGAATACCAATTCTGTGTCTAGCGGAGAACTTTCAGAAGAAAGAGGTATATTATTAATTATTCCGGTTTTTTTCACGGAAATATATCCCAAGTCTTTTCATTTTGTAAGAATGAGTTCTGCACTCTAATACAACATTTTTAATTTTCAGGGGATTGTATTAGCTGCTGCCACCGAGCCAGCTGCAAACGTGTAGCCGGCCGATGTGGCCGAGCGGTTCTAGGCGCTTCACTCTGGAGCCGCGCGACCGCTACGGTCGCAGGTTCGAGTCCTGCCTCGGGCATGGATGTGTGTGATGTTAGGTTTAAGTAGTTCTAAGTTCTAGGGGACTGATGACCTCAGATGTTAAGTCCCATAGTGCTCAGAGCCATTTGAACAATTTTTTTGCAAACGTGGAGGTTAAGAGTAATCCTGGTGGAAGTTCACCTGTTGGAACAAGGTCAGATTCTTCCTCAAGTTCATGTTCATTTTCCGAAGATGACGATGATGGAGATGATGATACTGTCGCCATGTATGTACCACCCAACCTTATTAGTAAGAGCGACAGCGACGGTGCAGCTAATTCTAACAGAGGGAAATGTTTTCTAATATCGCCCAAGTCAAAAGTCCGATAATATTAACGAGTCCGGCAAAGAAAGGACTCAAGCGAAGAAAGAAAGAGCACATCTGGATAAGGAATGCTAATAAGAAGTTAAGAAACAGTGGAAAGCCATACAAAATGCACAACACAGGGAGCAAAATCCGAAAAGAGAGGAAAATGAAACCTCTGTGTACGGAAAAGTGTAAGTAGAAATGTTCTGTGAAGTTTACAGAAGAGGAACGGATGCAGATGATTAATTTCTGTTGGTCGTTGGAAATTTGTGGTAAGATCTTATGGGACCAAACTGCTGAGGTCATCGGTCCCTAAGCTTACACATTACTTAATCTAACTGAAACTAACTTACACCAAGGACAACACACAAACAGACCCATGCCCCAGGGAGGACTCGAACCTCTGACGGGGGGAGCCGCGCGTACCGTCACAAGGCACGGCTTCTGATGACCTCACCCTCCGTGCCCAGCGACTAACTGTACTTCAGTCGACAGCAGATGCTCCAAAAACTTTGCACAACCGTTTGTGAATATTACGCACTTTTTCTCTGCAGTAAGAAATTCAATGACGGCACGTTGCTTGTAACGTACATCACCTACAGACGCCATTTTGAAACTATCCTGCAGCCACGCTATCTGTCGGAGGTGACGGAAACTTGGTGCGCTCACTCAGGAGACTTAAAATAATACATACGCAGCGTTATGCATTCGTAGCATTGTTTTCGGCTGAGAAAAAAAATGGGGTGCTTTACTTTCTGGGCAACCCTCGCATTAAATTTTAAAAACTTTAAGGAGCCTGTCGGACTTGATCTTGCACAGTAGGTGTGAGATATCTTTTTGACGAAAAATGTTTTTTCTAGCTTATTATCGAAAAGCAAGTCTACCTCCTCTCGCGTCCGTCGGCCGTCGTAATTTAATATATATATATATACACTCCTGGAAATTGAAATAAGAACACCGTGAATTCATTGTCCCAGGAAGGGGAAACTTTATTGACACATTCCTGGGGTCAGATACATCACATGATCACACTGACAGAACCACAGGCACATAGACACAGGCAACAGAGCATGCACAATGTCGGCACTAGTACAGTGTATATCCACCTTTCGCAGCAATGCAGGCTGCTATTCTCCCATGGAGACGATCGTAGAGATGCTGGATGTAGTCCTGTGGAACGGCTTGCCATGCCATTTCCACCTGGCGCCTCAGTTGGACCAGCGTTCGTGCTGGACGTGCAGACCGCGTGAGACGACGCTTCATCCAGTCCCAAACATGCTCAATGGGGGACAGATCCGGAGATCTTGCTGGCCAGGGTAGTTGACTTACACCTTCTAGAGCACGTTGGGTGGCACGGGATACATGCGGACGTGCATTGTCCTGTTGGAACAGCAAGTACCCTTGCCGGTCTAGGAATGGTAGAACGATGGGTTCGATGACGGTTTGGATGTACCGTGCACTATTCAGTGTCCCCTCGACGATCACCAGTGGTGTACGGCCAGTGTAGGAGATCGCTCCCCACACCATGATGCCGGGTGTTGGCCCTGTGTGCCTCGGTCGTATGCAGTCCTGATTGTGGCGCTCACCTGCACGGCGCCAAACACGCATACGACCATCATTGGCACCAAGGCAGAAGCGACTCTCATCGCTGAAGACGACACGTCTCCATTCGTCCCTCCATTCACTCCTGTCGCGACACCACTGGAGGCGGGCTGCACGATGTTGGGGCGTGAGCGGAAGACGGCCTAACGGTGTGCGGGACCGTAGCCCAGCTTCATGGAGACGGTTGCGAATGGTCCTCGCCGATACCCCAGGAGCAACAGTGTCCCTAATTTGCTGGGAAGTGGCGGTGCGGTCCCCTACGGCACTGCGTAGGATCCTACGGTCTTGGCGTGCATCCATGCGTCGCTGCGGTCCGGTCCCAGGTCGACGGGCACGTGCACCTTCCGCCGACCACTGGCGACAACATCGATGTACTGTGGAGACCTCACGCCCCACGTGTTGAGCAATTCGGCGGTACGTCCACCCGGCCTCCCGCATGCCCACTATACGCCCTCGCTCAAAGTCCGTCAACTGCACATACGGTTCACGTCCACGCTGTCGCGGCATGCTACCAGTGTTAAAGACTGCGATGGAGCTCCGTATGCCACGGCAAACTGGCTGACACTGACGGCGGCGGTGCACAAATGCTGCGCAGCTAGCGCCATTCGACAGCCAACACCGCGGTTCCTGGTGTGTCCGCTGTGCCGTGCGTGTGATCATTGCTTGTACAGCCCTCTCGCAGTGTCCGGAGCAAGTATGGTGGGTCTGACACACCGGTGTCAATGTGTTCTTTTTTCCATTTCCAGGAGTGTATATTATCATTTTTTAATTGTTGCCGACTTACGTGGTGGGCCTTAATAAAAATGATATTTCATTTAATTTTAATTTTACGATTAAATGCTTTCCTGAAGTTATTCTTTTTAGCAATATTAATTTCAAATTATTCGTTACGTTAATGAATGTTAGACTCGCTGAATCTTAAAACATGAGCATATAAGTTGTACAATGTAATAAACTATTCATATTAATTTCCTCGGCTAGTCAGTTCACTTCAAAGCATAAGATCTTTAGTTATTAATTAAAATTGCGGCCCACACACGCGCGAGAGTATTTTTCTTACCTCCGTTAACCATTGTACTGTAGTCAGAGTCCTGGCTCTGGGTCTCGGCTATGGTATTGAAAATAAGAATCTTAAAGCTAAGTATTTTCTGCAACGTCGGGCGGCTGTGGAGAAAAATTAATATTATGTTAATAGCGGGCGAGTTTTCCGATTCCGCTAATTTTTCATAAGTTAATATCGCCACGTAATGGCGTCGTTGGCTGCATCGGCCGCTGCGATTGTTGAACTGTAAATTACTTGAATGCAGGTTAATTCAAGGAAGGCGGACATGAAATCGGGATCACCTCTTACAAATTAAAAGTGCACAATAATATTAATTCAGTATATCATATGCTTATCTCATACAAATATGCTTACATTTGCCAGCACTCGAAAGATGTCCGTCGATACACAATAAAGACAAGAGAAGAAGTGAAGACGACTAAAAAATTAACAAAAGAGCGTATCTTGTCGTCTTTTTAGATCACTTTGTTATATTTCTTTGCATTGCATTTCTTTGCATTTCTCGACAGAGAAATTATTGTTTTACGGCTACATGAAAAAAAGTCTTACAAATTGTGAATGTCTCTTATTTATAAATATTGTTTTTAAGTCTTTTCGTAATATGGCACTGGGTACGCTATATTGCCCCCCGAAATCTTTATGTCATAAAAAATGTTCGTGTTTTTTGACATAAATATTTCCTCTTTCATGTCCACAGTGTCAACACGCAGATTTTTCTTTCACAGTCTACATATGTCACATCGTATATTTAAATCGTTAAATTACTGAGGTGTGTTGCCCACAAAAGGTAATACAGATGAGGTTCAAGGTATACAACCACGAGTTAGTCGGGAATGTTTGAAGTCCCAGGGGTGTCAACTGTTCGCTCCCCATTTGGCGCGGCCGTAGGGAAACCTGGGGAAAACCTCGCCGGAGCGACAGACTAACTGCTTGGGTCACTTTCACTTAATTGTTTCTGGGATGTCATTGGAGTACAGGATGTGCATACATTACAAATAATGTTTTGTTGCACTACGCAAAGAAATGAGGTCATTATAACAATTCATTGCGGCGTCATTGATGATCTACGCCGCGACGTTTAGCTCGCGACGGCGTCGGTTGGTGTGTTCGGTGCTCGGCGGTCGCGGCGGCTGCGGAGAGGTCAACGCCCGCTCGACGCCAGCGTGTCTCTCGCCGTCGCGGAACGCCAGAATCAGCTGATCGGCTGCACGGTATCGCCAGTTTCCGAGTGTCAAGCCAGCACTGTCTTGCAGAATACATGACATGGACCTTCTCCCGTGAATGCAGTTTTGATGCAATACTGTTTCCATTACACGTCAGTTTTTGTCTTGACAAAATTACACTCCTGGAAATGGAAAAATGAACACATTGACACCGGTGTGTCAGACCCACCATACTTGCTCCGGACACTGCGAGAGAGCTGTACAAGCAATGATCACACGCACGGCACAGCGGACACACCAGGAACCGCGGTGTTGGCCGTCGAATGGCGCTAGCTGCGCAGCATTTGTGCACCGCCGCCGTCAGTGTCAGCCAGTTTGCCGTGGCATACGGAGCTCCATCGCAGTCTTTAACACTGGTAGCATGCCGCGACAGCGTGGACGTGAACCGTATGTGCAGTTGACGGACTTTGAGCGAGGGCGTATAGTGGGTATGCGGGAGGCCGGGTGGACGTACCGCCGAATTGCTCAACACGTGGGGCGTGAGGTCTCCACAGTACATCGATGTTGTCGCCAGTGGTCGGCGGAAGGTGCACGTGCCCGTCGACCTGGGACCGGACCGCAGCGACGCATGGATGCACGCCAAGACCGTAGGATCCTACACAGTGCCGTAGGGGACCGCACCGCCACTTCCCAGCAAATTAGGGACACTGTTGCTCCTGGGGTATCGGCGAGGACCATTCGCAACCGTCTCCATGAAGCTGGGCTACGGTCCCGCACACCGTTAGGCCGTCTTCCGCTCACGCCCCAACATCGTGCAGCCCGCCTCCAGTGGTGTCGCGACAGGCGTGAATGGAGGGACGAATGGAGACGTGTCGTCTTCAGCGATGAGAGTCGCTTCTGCCTTGGTGCCAATGATGGTCGTATGCGTGTTTGGCGCCGTGCAGGTGAGCGCCACAATCAGGACTGCATACGACCGAGGCACACAGGGCCAACACCCGGCATCATGGTGTGGGGAGCGATCTCCTACACTGGCCGTACACCACTGGTGATCGTCGAGGGGACACTGAATAGTGCACGGTACATCCAAACCGTCATCGAACCCATCGTTCTACCATTCCTAGACCGGCAAGGGAACTTGCTGTTCCAACAGGACAATGCACGTCCGCATGTATCCCGTGCCACCCAACGTGCTCTAGAAGGTGTAAGTCAACTACCCTGGCCAGCAAGATCTCCGGATCTGTCCCCCATTGAGCATGTTTGGGACTGGATGAAGCGTCGTCTCACGCGGTCTGCACGTCCAGCACGAACGCTGGTCCAACTGAGGCGCCAGGTGGAAATGGCATGGCAAGCCGTTCCACAGGACTACATCCAGCATCTCTACGATCGTCTCCATGGGAGAATAGCAGCCTGCATTGCTGCGAAAGGTGGATATACACTGTACTAGTGCCGACATTGTGCATGCTCTGTTGCCTGTGTCTATGTGCCTGTGGTTCTGTCAGTGTGATCATGTGATGTATCTGACCCCAGGAATGTGTCAATAACGTTTCCCCTTCCTGGGACAATGAATTCACGGTGTTCTTATTTCAATTTCCAGGAGTGTATTTGTTTTCGCCGCACTCGCAGGCACTGGTGAGTGTCCCAATACGAGCTTAGCACAAACATTCGCCGTTTCTGCGGTCGCTGTCTTGCAACAGTCCACGCATCGCATTCCAATCTCGCATTGTTGTACTCACTGAAATTACAGTCTGTCCCAAAAATATTTACTGTGGGTTCACTTCACGTTAACAGTTCACATTTATAAGCAAATTCACAGTTTTTCGTGCATAATATTGGTGTTTGGCGTCTTCACCGCTGTTGAACGTTCAATACTAGCACTTCACTGTCCGTATCACAGTTTCACCTTCACAGTTTTTCACACTGTTTAAAGTAACTGTTTCGATTAGTTCACAAACACTAATGTATTTCATTCAGTCTGAGCTGGATTTTGGCTCGTGCTGGATTTTACCAGTCTCTCGCACTAATTATCTCTTTTCATTTTCCACTTAGAGTCGTACTTGCCTTCAGATTTTTTGACTATACAATTGTATTTCCGTCTCATCTGAGGTAAGTCCCCATGTCATGTCTGCCACTCATTGCGTACTTGCCCTCCAGAGCCAGGCTCGACTTTACAAAACTTTGCCTCTCGCATTATTGTACACATTTTATAATCTAGGCCTAGCGTGCAAGTTCCTAGATTAATGTTAGATTTGTGACTTTTGTTTACACTACAAATTCGTGCAAATCCCTGCCTTAGCAGATGGCAATATATTTTAACAGTGCTTAGCGGTAGTCGCGTTTACTGATTTGCTTTGTACCTTGTCCACAACACATGAGGTACCTTGGGTGATGTACACCCTGCACTGATATTGTTAAGTAAATTATGATTGAGCATATTTCAAGATCGGTATAGACATAAATACATGAAACGACATATACACTATAATATTGAATTTCATAAGTTGCATTACTACTACAGTTCAAAAATATGCATGACACACTAATGAAAAATTCTTTCATCGTTACATGCTGTTGAATTTTTTTAAAACATTTTTTAAAGCATTTTTTAAAAATGTAATTTGTAAAATATTCTTAAACCTATGTTCATTTTTTTTCTTTTTTTCAATTGCTTAATAATACTGTTATTCCTTAACATCTACAAAATTGAATCACACTAATCTTGTGTGCCTCATTGTCTTTAAATGTTACACTAAAATCTGAACATTTACTCACAAAAAGAAAATACACTATAAACTTAACCTACTACACACAAATGTGAACGTTGCTCTACTGAGCGAACTTCTTTAAGTCTTTGTATGGATTTTTCTTGTTTCCTTCGTAATTGCCTCCTTCTTTGACCATGGGATGGTGTAGTTTGCGTGACAGAAAGTATCGTGAGATACCACTTCGATGTTATAGGTGTAGCCCTCGATAACACCGGGTTTTTTCGAAAACACATTCTCATAATCTGTAAGTAGCTGTGTCAATTCGTTTTGTTGTGCTTCAGTCAAATGTTCTGACTCCCTGACTTTCATGGCTATCAGTTTCCTTTTTTCCTCTTTATCTTCAGTAATAAATTCTTTATAATATGCTTGTCTTGTACTTAAGTCAGAATATAAATTCATTACCTGTATTCCCTCGAATCTCGACTGAAAGTTCCGGCAATATTTACCGTGCACTTCCCGTGTCCTCAACAACGACAAAACTACACGTGTACCCTCATTCATAAGGCTTACTTCCCCGCACAAGAGGTCGATTTTTGCGTCCCTCTGGTGTAAAAATTCCATCCCCAGGATGCAAACAACACCTAATCCTTTAACTACTAGGAACGAGCTTTTCATTGCTTCATTTCCTACCGTAAACTCGACTTGCACCTGGTGCTTTATGATATGAGATTGTGCACCTATTGCACCTGTAACACGACAATTCTTCACTGGCAATACTGGTATTCTATTATTTTGACTCAAGTACTTGTAAAAATTTGCACTCATGACATTGGTTGACGCACCGGTATCGACTATTATGTGTATTGGTGCTCCATACATATCTGCTTGCAATATAGCCTGCACAACACTTTTGTCGGTTCGGCTACATTTCTGCGGTATGTCTACAAGTTCCTTTTCTATTTTTATTCCCTCATTGTATCTCAACACACAAAGTTTATGGCTGTCATCCGTGAATGTGCCCTCACTACACCATCCTGCAGCCAACAACGGAGAGCGTATTGTGGCTGTCTTTAGTTTAACGGATGAGCATTAGTGGGTTGACAGTTGTCTGTCACTTCCACTAACCTCACATTGTGGTTCTGGTTGTTGTTGTTGCTACTGTTGGGTTGGCCGCCCTGCCTCCCCGATGGTGTATTTTGATATTGTGTATGGCCCTGGTTTTGCGGTGGTCGGTTGTAACTTCCTGAGATGTACTGTGACGGACCTGGGTTGGCGTTCCATTGTGGCGCTGTGTTTTGTTGCCACTGTGGTGTTGGTTCATTACAACCACGCCACTGGTTTCGGTTGTTCCGCCATTGCGGATTGCCGTTACCATTATATCCATTACTCATGCGTCCATCATGATGTCTCTTTCGATTTTGACGATTATAACCGTTGCCGTTATAACCATTGCCATTGTTTGTGCCTCGATTCTATTGCCGGTGCTCTTGCCTATTCCCGTTACCATTTGGTACTAAGTTACTACCGTTACTGTGGCTGCTATTGTAATCGGCTTTTTGTTGATTACAGCCTGCATGGTTCCACTTGTTTTCGGTTTTCATATCTTCGATCAATATGTCAACAGAATCCACTATTTCCATGAATTGTTCTATATCGTATTCCGGCACATTGATGAAATATCTTTTAATTTCACTGGGCAACTTCATTTTTATTAATCTGATTATGTCACGATCGGACATTGGCTCGTCCCAGTACCTGGTTTTGTTTATATACTTTTCGAAATATTTGCGTAACGTTCCCATCTTAGGATTGTACATTTCTGGACTGTACAACTCCTTTCGTAGTCTTTCTTGGACGCTATCGGACCAGAATTTTTGCAAGAATGCACCTTCAAACTGTTGCATCGTTAGACATTTTTCGGACACGTCGGTGGCCCACAGTGCCGCGTCACCTTGAATAAAGGAGACCACGAACTGTATTCTTTGTCTATCCGTCCATGTCCTGGGAAACACATTCCTGAAGATCTTAATAAATATAACAGGGTGGACATTTCGTTTTTCGCTATTGAAGGGTTGGAATGTCCTGTGTTTTATTACATTGTCTTCTTTTTTGAACATCTGATTGCTACATTCTGGGACATTCATCACTTCGTAATGTTCGCTGCACGGTATCGCATGTTGTTCGTGCTCATAATTCGCATTAGGTTGCGGTTGCGCACTCGCACCCTGCCTACCGTCAGCGTTATTATAGTAATCAGTACGCGGAGTCGGATTCATGATCTGTCCGCCACTGTTTACATTGCTTTCCAACGCAGACAGTCTCCGCGCGACCTCCTGTTGCCAATTTGGCAACTCCGCTGTCACACGGGATTTGATCTGTGTTAATTCGGCATGTAGTGCACCAGCGCTAGCGTCAATATTTACACTCGCGGCCGCAGTCGCTTGTTCTACAGCTGTTTTTACGTCGCTTTCAATCTTTGCAGATATCTCGCGATCCTTTACTTCTAGCCATTCATTTAATTCTTTTTCTACTTTTTGAGCTTGCACTTCCAAATATGCGCCAATACTTTTCCGTGCATCTATCTCCACATTATCCACGCGGTTGGTTAAAGTCTGGACATTGTCTTCAAGCCTAGCCTGCGATATCTGTAATTTCAGCATCTCGCCGGCTAAGCTTTGCACAAGACCGGGGATTTCTTTGCAAGCGTCCCGCATCTCGGCAAGTTCGCTTTGGATTCTATCTAGTTTCGCTTCATTGCGCTGCTCTTGCTCACGTAGCATCTGAGCCAGTTTTTCGTCTCTTTGTTTTTCCCTCTGTTCTGACATTCTTTCTTTTTCCCTTTCTTTCTGTTCTCTTTGTTGCTCTTGCTCATAGAGCATCTGAGCCAGTTTCTGATCTCTTTCCCTATCTCTTCCTTCTAACCTGCGCAGAAATTCCGCAAATGGGTCTGCAATCGGTGAGCATACTGGTGCCCCGCTTAATCTAGCACTCGATTGGCACCCCTGCCCAGGCAGTGGAGTTGTTACTCTATTCCCATTCTGCAGTGGAGCGTCATTCACCGTCCACAGATCCTCGCCCCCCGCTCCAGAAATTATGTTATCCGAAGCGGTGGCTTGGGATTCGTTTACGTATTGCAAATGATCCTCACTTTCCATATTAACAGAATTTTGTTCTTCTGGTACGGATGGTTTAGGTTGTCCTATCTTACCCATACTAAATTCACTTCAAGCCACTGACGAATCTTTAACAGTGATACACACACGATTAATTATCCCCTCCAAAAATAAACATATAAATAAACAAAACGAATAATTATCCCCTCCAAAAATAAACACATAAATACACAAAACACCGAAGGTATCTCATGTGCACATGGGTTCGATATTCCGCACAGAGCTACACAGGATGCTTGCACAATAGGCCTTACCTTACTTATTTTTCTTTCTCGCAATCCTTTTCCTTTTCTACACTTTTTCCTCTCCAGATCTCCTCAGGGTGTGGTTTTGTTGTTGTACATGTAAAAGAATTCATACAAGCATTAATATTTTACAACAATTAGACACATACATAATTACATTCATTACAATAGAGTCATATTTCCTAAATTTCGTATTAATTTCTTTAATCGGGCCCCGAAGTTGCGGCGCCAATCTCGCGTCCGTCGGCCGTCGTAATTTAATATATATATATTATTATTGTTATTATTATTTTTTAATTGTTGCCGACTTACGTGGTGGGCCTTAATAAAAATGATATTTCATTTAATTTTGATTTTACGATTAAATGCTTTCCTGAAGTTCTCCTTGTTAACAATATTAATTTCAAATTATTCGTTACGTTAATGAATGTTAGACTCGCTGAATCTTAAAACATGAGCATATAAGTTGTACAATGTAACAAACTTTTCATATTAATTTCCTCGGCTAGTCAGTTCACTTTAAAGCATAAGATCTTTAGTTATTAATTAAAATTGCGGCCCACACACGCGCGAGAGTATTTTTCTTACCTCCGTTAACCATTGTATTGTAGTCAGATCCTGGCTCTGGGTCTCGGCTATGGTACTGAAAATAAGAATCTTAAAGCTAAGTATTTTCTGCAACGTCGGGCGGCTGTGGAGAAAAATTAATATTATGTTAATAGCGGGCGAGTTTTCCGCTCCCGCTAATTTTTCATAAGTTAATATCGCTACGTAATGGCGTCGTTGGCTGCATCGGCCGCTGCGATTGTTGAACTGTAAATTACTTGAATGCAGGTTAATTCAAGGAAGGCGGACATGAAATCGGGATCACCTCTTACAAATTAAAAGTGCACAATAATATTAAATCAGTATATTATATGCTTAACTCATACAAATATGCTTACATTTACCAGCACTCGAAATATGTCCGTCGATACACAATAAAGACAAGAGAAGAAGTGAAGACGACTAAAAAATTAACAAAAGAGCGTATCTTGTCGTCTCTTTAGATCACTTTGTTATATTTCTTTGCATTGCATTTTTTTGCATTTCTCGACAGAGAAATTATTGTTTTACGGCTACACGAAAAAAAATCTCTTACAATTTATGAATGTCTCTTCTTTATAAATATTGTTTTTAAGTCTTTTCGTAATATGGCACTGGGGACGCTATACTCCGTAGCTGAGGGCTCAACATGTCTGACTGCCATACGTAATATTTAGGTTTAATTTCCAGCTCTGTCAGAGATTTTGCCTCGGTGGAAGGACTGGAACGGGTGGACTCCGCCTCGTGATGTCAAATGAGGAGCTACGTGAATGAGAAGTCCGGAGATGATAGTGAGAGCCTTGTTCTGACCATGTGCTCCTCCACACCGCGTCCAAATCACGCCATTGGCAATATATTTTTCTGCAGTCAGCTAGCACCGCGTATCTCGCGGCCAAAACGAGTAGTTTGTAATGCAGAGCTTAGAGATCATAGTTCAATAGGACTCGAGGCCGAAGATTTGCCCCAAGGCCACTAGATCTATCAGCTGTGCCATAAAAAAGAAGTTTTGCATCACCTCGGTTCCGAGAGTTCCGGACCCAGTACAGAAAATTATAATAGATATCAACATAAACATCGTTTCCGCCCTTTTTATTGCTCATGAAAATCACACATTGCATGTTGTACCACCATACAGCGAGACCTTCAGAGGTTGAGATCCAGATTTGCTGTGCACACCAGTACCTACAGGGTGTTTCAAAAATGACCGGTATATTTGAAACGGCAATAAAAACTAAACGAGCAGCGATAGAAATACACCGTTTGTTGCAATATGCTTGGGACAACAGTACATTTTCAGGCAGACAAACTTTCGAAATTACAGTAGTTACAATTTTCAACAACAGATGGCGCTGCAAGTGATGTGAAAGATATAGAAGACAACGCAGTCTGTGGGTGCGCCATTCTGTACGTCGTCTTTCTGCTGTAAGCGTGTGCTGTTCACAACGTGCAAGTGTGCTGTAGACAACATGGTTTATTCCTTAGAACAGAGGATTTTTCTGGTGTTGGAATTCCACCGCCTAGAACACAGTGTTGTTGCAACAAGACGAAGTTTTCAACAGAGGTTTAATGTAACCAAAGGACCGAAAAGCGATACAATAAAGGATCTGTTTGAAAAATTTCAACGGACTGGGAACGTGACGGATGAACGTGCTGGAAAGGTAGGGCGACCGCGTACGGCAACCACAGAGGGCAACGCGCAGCTAGTGCAGCAGGTGATCCAACAGCGGCCTCGGGTTTCCGTTCGCCGTGTTGCAGCTGCGGTCCAAATGACGCCAACGTCCACGTATCGTCTCATGCGCCAGAGTTTACACCTCTATCAATACAAAATTCAAACGCGGCAACCCCTCAGCGCCGCTACCATTGCTGCACGAGAGACATTCGCTAACGATATAGTGCACAGGATTGATGACGGCGATATGCATGTGGGCAGCATTTGGTTTACTGACGAAGCTTATTTTTACCTGGACGGCTTCGTCAATAAACAGAACTGGCGCATATGGGGAACCGAAAAGCCCCATGTTGCAGTCCCATTGTCCCTGCATCCTCAAAAAGTACTGGTCTGGGCCGCCATTTCTTCCAAAGGAATCATTGGCCCATTTTTCAGATCCGAAACGATTACTGCATCACGCTATCTGGACATTCTTCGTGAATTTGTGGCGGTACAAACTGCCTTAGACGACACTGCGAACACCTCGTGGTTTATGCAAGATGGTGCCCGGCCACATCGCACGGCCGACGTCTTTAATTTCCTGAATGAATATTTCGATGATCGTGTGATTGCTTTGGGCTATCCGAAACATACAGGAGGCGGCGTGGATTGGCCTCCCTATTCGCCAGACATGAACCCCTGTGACTTCTTTCTGTGGGGACACTTGAAAGACCAGGTGTACCGCCAGAATCCAGAAACAATTGAACAGCTGAAGCAGTACATTCATCTGCATGTGAAGCCATTCCGCCAGACACGTTGGCAAAGGTTTCGGGTAATTTCATTCAGAGACTACGCCATATTATTGCTACGCATGGTGGATATGTGGAAAATATGGTACTATAGAGTTTCCCAGACCGCAGCGCCATCTGTTGTTGAAAATTGTAACTACTGTAATTTCGAAAGTTTGTCTGCCTGAAAATGTACTGTTGTCCCAAGCATATTGCAACAAACGGTGTATTTCTATCGCTGCTCGTTTAGTTTTTATTGCCGTTTCAAATATACCGGTCATTTTTGAAACACCTTGTATAATACCGTGTGGCACGTCATCTTGCATTGACGCATGCCTGTATTCGTCGTGGCATACTATCCATAAGTTCATCAAGGCACCGTTGGCTAGGTTGCCCCACTCCTCAACGGCGATTCGGCGTAGATCCCTCAGAGTGGTTGGTAGGTCACGTCGTCCTTTTCAATGTTCGATAGGGTTCATGTCTGGAGAACATTCTGTCCACTCTAGTCGAGCGATGTCGTTATCCTGAAGGAAGTGATTCACAAGATGTGCACGATAGGGGCACGAATTGTCGTCCTTGAAGAAGAATGCCTCGCCAATATGCTGCCGATATGGTTGCACTATCGGTCGGAGGATGGCATTCACGCATCGTACAGCCATTACGGCGCTTTCTGTTGTGGCGTAACAAGCTAGCTATGCCACACTGAGAAGGGAGCCGAAAGGCACGCGTACACACACGCCGACTGGCGTCAAGTCTGGAACAGGATAAGTAGTGAATTCTAATAAGAAAACTATGCAGCTCCTCAAATACTTAACTTTATTCCATATTGTGGTACATCGCTGTTGATAATACAAATAAGACTCTCTTCAGATAGCCGGCCGGTGTGGCCGTGCGGTTAAAGGCGCTTCAGTCTGGAACCGCGTGACCGCTACGGTCGCAGGTTCGAATCCTGCCTCGGGCATGGATGTGTGTGATGTCCTTAGGTTAGTTAGGTTTAATTAGTTCTAAGTTCTAGGCGACTAATGACCTCAGAAGTTAAGTCGCATAGTGCTCAGAGCCATTTGAACCATCTCTTCAGATACGGTTAATGGCGCCTTGCTAGGTCGTAGCCATGGACTTAGCTGAAGGCTATTCTAACTGTCTCTCGGCAAATGAGAGAAAGGCTTCGTCAGTGTAGTCGCTAGCAAAGTCGTCGTACAACTGGGGCGAGTGCTCTATCGTATCTCGAGACCTGCCTTGTGGTGGCGCTCGGTCTGCGATCACACAGTGGCGACACGCGGGACCGACATGTACTAAACGGACCGCGGCCGATTTAAGCTACCACCTAGCAAGTGTGGTGTCTGGCGGTGACACCAGACTTTCCATGACCACCAGCGGCGTACGTAGGCCCTACATAATGCCACCCCAAAACAGCAGAGAACCTCCACCTTACTGCACTCGCTGGACAGTATGTCTAAGGCATTGAGCATGACCAGGTTGCCTCCAAACACATCTCCGACGATTGTCTGGTTGCAGGCACATACGACACTCATCGGTGTCCTTTCGGCATGTTGTTGGACCCATCTGTACCGCGCTGCATGATGTTGTGGTTGCAAAGGTGGACCTCGCCCTGGACGTCGGGAGTGAAGTTGCGCATCATGCAACCTATTGCGCACAGTTTGAGTCGTAACACGACGTCCTGTGGCTGCATGAGAAGCATTATTCAACATGGTGGTGTTGCCGTCAGGGTTCCTCCGAGCCACAATCGGTAGGTAGCGGTCATCCACTGCAGAAGTAGCCCATCGGCGGCCTGAGCGAGGCATGTCATCGACAGTTCCTGTGTGTCTGTAACTCCTACATGTCCGAACAACATTGGTTTGGTTCACTCCGAGACGCCTGAACACTTCCCTTGTTGAGAGCCTTTCTTGGCACAAAGTAACAATGCGGACGCGATCGAACCGCTGTATTGACCGTCTAGGTATGGCTGAAGTACAGACAACATGAGCCGTGAACCTTCTTCCTGGTGGAATGAGTGGAACTGATCGGCTGTCGGACCCCTCCTTTTAAGTCAGGAAGTTTTCAGAATCCCCTTCGGATCCCAGAAGACTGATTCCATGACCTTTCCCGTCGAAGGAATTGTCATTGCTTTCTTTGGTGGCGGAGAATCAGCATGTTTGCACTGCTTTGACTGTTGTTTTGTTTCTGGGGTATAGTAGTGCACCCAAGTTTCATATGTAGTGCCAAAACTCTTGTTCGTTTCTCCTAAAATGGGCTAAACATTGTTCTGATATGTCCATTCTCATGCGTTTTTGATCCAGCGTCAAGAATCGCGGCAACCATCTTGCAGATAAATTTTTCATGCGATATACCCTTTCAGATGACATCTGGCAAGCGTGAGCAATTTCACGCACTTTCAGTCAGCGATCGTCCATGACCATTTTGTGCACTTTTGCAATGATTTCTGGAGTAGTGACACATCTTGGCCGACCACTGCGCGTATCACCATCTAAGCTCTCCCGACCAAATTTAAATTCAGTTGTCCACTTGGCAACAGTTGAATATGAAGGAGCAGAGTCCTCCAGTGTATTCTGGAAACCGGCATGAATGTAATTTGCTTTCACACCTTTCTTTACGAAGTACTTAATCACTGCTCGAATCTCGATTTTTTCCATCTTCGCAAATCACTACGCGGGACACAACAGAGCCAAGTCACTGCCACAGCCCTCTTCCAAGAGTACTGACGTCGCACTTGTTTACAGGCAACAGTCCAATCAATACCACGTGAATAACCAGTTGCGCTAGCGCGGACCTCTCGTCGTCATTCCGAGAACTTTCCAAACCACCCTCGTATACCCCAGACAAACGGTGCAGAGAATGACGTAAACAGAATCAAATGGGACCGACAAGTCTTATGAAGCAGCCCTACACAGACAGTCCAAGGCCACTGTCGTCTTCACTTTCCATCCGCGTCCAACAGAGTCTCTGGTCCGTCCCTATCATTCTCGACGTGGACGAGACGCCAGGCTGCGGCGTCCTTCCCTCTGGTGCGCAACTACAGCTTGTTGCTTGGCACCAACAGCCCGCCAGAGGGCTCTGTGTTTTTGCTGGCTGTGTCATGTCACGCCGCGCCGAGCTGTTATGATGAAGTGCGACACACGGCCGGCAATTGCACGCGGCCTTGGTCGTCGCGCCAGGCCTGCAGCTGTGACGCCACGGCACAGCGTATCCAAAGCCGAGCGGTCACCTTATCAGCAGAGTGTTACACCAAAAGTTGTTTCCTGTTCACACGTCTACACGTCGACAGGGACGTTTTATGTTTTACATTTACAAGGTGGCTCACAGGAATCAGTACATTTTCATTTAGTTACTAAACGGTTTAGCGCACACTATGTGATCAAAAGTATCCAGACACCTGGCTAAAAATAACTTACAAGCGCCCTCCATCGCCAATGCTGGAATTCAATTTGGTGTTGGCCCCCCCTTAGCCTTGATGACAGCTTCCCCTCTCGCAGGCTTACGTTCAATCAGGTGCTGGAAGGTTTCTTGGGGAATGTTGTTGTTGTTGTGGTCTTCAGTCCTGAGACTGGTTTGATGCAGCTCTCCATCCTACTCTATCCTGTGCAAGCTTCTTCATCTCCCAGTACCTACTGCAACCTACATCCTTCTGAATCTGCGCAGTGTATTCATCTCTTGGTCTCCCTCTACGATTTTTACCCTCTACGCTTCCCTCCAATACTAAATTGGTGATCCCTTGATGCCTCAGAACATGTCCTACCAATCGATCCCTTCTTCTAGTCACGTTGTGCCACAAACTTCTCCCCAATCCTATCCAATATCTCCTCATTAGTTATGTGATCTACCCATCTAATCTTCAGCATTCTTCTGTAGCACCACATTTCGAAAGCTTCTATTCTCTTCTTGTACAGACTATTTATCGTCCATGTTTCACTTCCATACATGGCTATACTCTATACAAATACTTTCAGAAAAGACTTCCTGACACTTAAATCTATACTCGATGTTAACAAATTTCTCTTCTTCAGAAACACTTTTCTTGCCATTGCCAGTCTACATTTTATATCCTCTCTACTTCGACCATCCCCAAATAGCAAAACTCCTTTACTACTTTAAGTGTCTCATTGCCTAATCTAATACCCTCAGCATCACCCGACTTAATTCGACTACATTCCATTATCCTCCTTTTGCTTTTGTTGATGTTCATCTTATATCCTCCTTTCAAGACACTGTCCATTCCGTTCAACTGCTCTTCCAAGTCCTTTGCTGTCATCGGCGAACCTCAAAGTTTTTCTTTGTTCTCGATGGATTTTAATACCTACTCCAAATTTTTCTTTTGTTTCCTTCACTGCTTGCTCAACATACAGATTGAATTACATGGGGGAGAGGCTACAACCCTGCCTCACTCCCTTCCAAACCACTGCTTCCTTTTCATGTCCCTCGACTCTTATAACTGCCATCTGGTTTTTGTACAAATTGTAAATAGCCATTCCCAAGCAGAAAGGTGGAAGGACTATATAGAGGGACTACACAAGGGCGACGTACTTGAAAACAATATTATGGAAATGGAAGAGGATGTAGATGAAGATGAAATGGAGATACGATACTGCGTGAAGAGTTTGACAGAGCACTGAAAGACCTGAGTCGAAACAAGGCCCCAGGAGTAGACAACATTCCATTAGAACTACTGACGGACTTGGGAGAGCCAGTCCTGACAAAACTCTACCATCTGGTGAGCAAGATGTATGAGACAGGCGATGACATTGCAATGGCAGCCCATTATTCACGGAGTGCTGCACTGAGGTGAGGTATCGATGTCCATCGGTGACGCCTGGCACGAAGTCGGTGTTCCAAAACATCTCAGAGGTGTTCTATAGGTTTGAGGTGAGGACTCTGTGCGGGCCAGTCCATTACAGGGATATTATTGTCGTGTAACCACTGCGCCACAGGCCGTGCATTATGGACAGGTGCTCGATCGTGTTGAAAGATGCAATCCTCATCCCCGAAATGGCTCTTCAACAGTGGGAAGCAAGGAGGTGTTTAAAATATCAATGTAGGCCTGTGCTGTGATAGTGCCACGTAAAACAACAAGGGGTGCAAGCCCCGTCCATGAAAAACACGACCACACCATGCCACCAGCACCTCCGAATTTTACTCCTGGCACTACACACGCTGGCAGATGACGTTCACCGGGCATTCGCCATACCCACACCCTGCCATCGGATCGCCACATTGTGTACCGTGACTCGTCACTCCACACAACGTTTTTCCACTGTTCAATTGTTCAATGTTTACGCTCCTTGCACCAAGCGAGGCGTCGTTTGGCATTTACTGGCGCGATGTGTGGCTTATGAGCAGCCGCTCGACCATGAAATCCAAGTTTTCTCATCTCCCGCCTAACTGCCATAGTACTTGCTGTGGATCCTGATGCAGTTTGGAATTCCTGTGTGATGGTCTGGATAGATGTCTGCCTATTACACATTACGACTCTCTTCAACCGTCGGCGGTCTCTGTTAGTCAACAGACGAGGTTGGCCTGTATGCTTTTGTGCTGTATTGGTGTACTTCACGTTTCCACTTCACTATCACATCGGAAACTGTGGACCTAGGAATGTTTAGGAGCGTGGAAATCCCGCGTACAGACGTATGACACAAGTGATACCCAATCACCTGACCACGTTCGAAGTACGTGAGTTCCGCGGAGCGCCCCACTCTGCTATCGCATGATGTCTAATGTATACTGAGGTCGCTGATATGGAGCAGCTGGCAGTAAGTGGCAGCACAATACACCTACTATGAAAAACGAATGTTTTTGGGGGCATCCGGATACTTTTGATCACATAGTGTATATTTACACTAAACTTTTCGGCACACTGCTATTACTGAACAGTCAAACACACAAAGTACATCACACAACAGGCTTCCATCACTGGGGTCGCACAGTGCTGACTCTGCTCGAAGAAGCTCCTTATTACGTTCTCAGTCATTTCTTGAGCAATAAAGTGGCCCATATCTGCTCCCGGATTGTGGCTTTCAACTCGTCAGTGTTGTAGAGTCGGCGTTAACAATATTTGTTCTTGAGGTGACCCCAAAAAATTAAATAAAGCCAGCCGTTGAAAGATCAAGTGACCTCGCCGGCCGTAGGATGTCACCGACTTGTGAGAGCAGTAGATTTGGAAAGTGGTTCCTCAGTGTAGTCATTGATTTACAGGCCACATGGGCTGGAGCCCCATCTTGCTGAAACAATATCACGATTAGACGACAATGTTCCTGAATTGTTAATCGTGGCCGCATAGCGCTCGGAATTGGCACTCCCTGGCCGGCTGTTGATGTTTTAAAACAAGTATGGCTCAACGATTCCAATTGACTGTCCAATAGCGCGCCAGATGACGACCTTTGGGCAATTCTGGGCCTTTTCACGAATGACTTGAGGATTTCTGTAATATTGTAAGTTTTTTTTACAGACAAATCCATTCACATGAAAATTCATCTCATCGGACATCAGAAGATTTGTCAGAAATGCGTCATCCTCATCAATTCTGCACAGTAATGTTGCCAAGAAATTGCGACTACTCACTGTATCTCTAGGTCTTAACTGTTGAGCCTCTTGCAGCTTGTAAGGCTGGAACTTTAAATCATGTGAGACCTGAGTTTCTCCTGGCGTATACAACTTTCAAATAACGTCCGGGAATTCAGCCAGGTAACACTTTCAGCGACCGCCGATATTTCGGCGGGAGAACACCCCGCCATTTTCAAGGCATACTGCAACGGGCAGGCGGCGTACATGCAAATTTAAAACCTAGGTTCTCGGACTGAAGCAGGAAAGATAACACATACACTGAACACTAGTGCCACCAAAGATGACCAATGTCAGAGCTATCGATAGTGAGACTACGAATTCGCAGGTGAGGTAGCATTGGCTCTGTCCTTCTGTTTTTTGACAAGGGAGAGAGCCGGATTCCAAACACAATTTAAACAAAAAGTTCCATCCCTGTTAACGAGGTTTCTCGCTAATTTAATCTCAACCGCCTCCTTAATAACATTGTCCCAATAGCTGGACGTGCATGCCAATATCTCATTGTTATTATATAACATGGCGTGACCAGTATCCAAGCAATGTTCGGCAATAGCACATTTACTTGGCTGCTGTAATCGTGTGTGCCGTTTATGCTCAGTACATTGGTCCTCCACGGTCGTGTTTGACAAACCTCTGCAAAGACGTGCCACCGACTTGTAATGTTCTGGAATGGCGATAGACAGATCGCTGTGGGCTTCGTTGCAGAGCTGCAAGAACTCGGAAGATCCTCTCCAGCGTTCCAAGTGTCATTTCAAGTCCTTGAGCACACAACCCGTCTCACGCCATTATTTTGAACACCTGGATACTGTCCTTCTGTCTGGAAGACGGATATGCTGGACTCTTCCACGCGTCATTGCTCGTTCTAGAGGCCTCCTCCACTGGCTCAATAAGCGCCTCCACTGGCCAACGTTCCACAGTGAACTGAGTGGCACGCTATGCGGGATCGGTTAACCGCGTTAGATGGCGCGAGCACGTGTACATCTTAGGAAGCCGGTTATTTGAAAATGTACTATTTCCCGTTGTAAGGGGTCCATGACTATGGAATTTGTTGCTAGCCCACTCGAGCAGATGTAATTTCGATGGATTGCTCACGCGCTGCCTGCGATATTTAAGCCATAAGAGAATCTCAGACCAAAGAGCAGTGTTGGCTGCAGTAGGAACTGTGTGACAGTAGGAGTAAGTAGTAGCTAGCAGTGTGGTGTATGGAGTTGGCTAGGCCGGTCGTGGGGAGCGATGACGGTGCCTGAGCACTGTAGTATAAGGTAAAAGCAGCCTCGTGCATATGTACTATTGTTATATCAAGTCCCAAATAATGTTTTAAAAAATCTCTTAATAATAATCTTTCTTATAAAAATTAACTTTTGACAATCATTCATCTCAATTTAAAAAATTTACTAATTTCTCCACTCCATGGTCATCCCAATTATTGTAAAGAAAAATCAGTTGTTTCTTTTTTTACATGACAAATCTATCGGCCAGCATTGCACTGGGCTGTGCCAGAAAAATTTCATATAGGAGCAGATATATATGCGTTATCCGTCGACTTCATTGAGGTAATAATGTTCAATTTATTCAGAATGATCCTTCAGGACCATGACGCAGCAATGCTGACGTCCAAATTTACCAGTTTGGATTCACAGTCAGTTATTGAAAGGTTATATATGAGCCACATTTTTTATTGAGAGGTTAGTCACGTTTTTATTGCGAGGTTACGGAATAATAACCTGTTGGGAAGTTACACTGAATGTGAATGAATGCTATAATTATATTTTTTTTTACTGTTGGGAGGTTACACTTTTTGTGGTGAGGTTACACCGTGGAACACCTTGTACATTCGCACTACTGGCAATGAAAACTGCAACATCACGGAGATTGCATGCGACAAATTTCAGACAGGCATGAAGTGTACTATATGCTTGAATAAGCAAAAGACTAACATTTGGGCGCAACCACACTAATTAGGTAGAAGTGATGCCATATTCGCGGTGAATAACCTAAAATTTGCACCGCAGATATTGCGAAAATGGAAAGTGCTATTGATGTGTGGTTTTCACAGAACTGACTACTAGTCATGGACTAGTCAGTTACTAAAACTTCATAGCGTTCCATTCATATACGAGATGCGACAATAAAGTAATGAGACTGATTTTCTTTGCAAGATGTGACAACCTTGTAGGCTTGCGTAGGCACAACATCTTGACCTTGGCCTATAAGCTGCTTCTGGTCCAAGCAGCACATCGATGCAATTGCACAGAAGTGAGTTGTTCTGTAATAAGTTAGCACGTGTTTGTGTCTCTCGTCACGGAAATGGAACCGCATAATATTGCGCAATGGTATGCAATTTCTTTTTGCGTTGAATTGGGTGAAAACGTGGCGACAACTTATGGTAAGCTTCAGAAGGCTTTTGGAGAGGAGGTTATGTCAAGAGCTCAAGTTTTTCGTTGGCATAAAATGTTTAGTGAAGGCAGAACGAATGTTGAAGATGAAGACAGCAGTGGACGACCATCAGCCTCACGGACGGATGTCAACTTGACCAGGGTGCGTGAACTACTACGATCTGATCGAAGATCATCAGTGAAAACGATTGCAGGAGAACTGAACATGAATCGAGAAACGGTTCGTTTAATAATAACTGAAGATCTTGGTATGGGAAAGATTTGTGCAAGAATGGTCCCCAAAAATCTCACACCACAACAGCGAGAAACACGGAAAAATGTGCAGCCGATCTGTTAGAGCAAACGGAAACCAATCCAGAAATGTTGAGCCGTGTTATCACTGGTGATGAAAGTTGGTTTTTTCAGTACGATCCACAGACAAAACGCCAAAGTTCGCAATGGTGCTCAAAGGGATAACCCAGACCAAAAAAAGTTCGCATGTCAAAGTCAAAAGTGAAATGCATGCTTGTGTGCTTCTTTGATTCCAAGGGAATTGTTCATAAAGAGTGGGTGCCTCCTGGACAAAGAAATTTTAGAACGATTTCATAAAAGAGTTCTTCGCTGATAATTGCTGATAATTGGTTTCTGCATCAAAATAATGCGCCACCCCATACTGCTCTGTCAGTACAGCAGTTTTTAACCTCAAAACAAATTTCAGTACTACCACAGCCACCTTATTCACCAGATATCGCTCTGTGCGACATTTTTCTATTTCCATGAGTCAAAACGGCGGTCAAGGGACACCATTTTCAAGCAACACAAGATGTCCAAAAAGCTGTGACGAGGGTCTTGGAGGATATTACAGAAGATGAGTTCCAGAAATTTTACCATCAATGGCAGCAGCACTGGAAAAAGTGTGTGCAATCAGAAGGGAACTACTTTGTAGGAGACAACACTAAACTTGACTAAAACGGTCAGCAAAATTTTTTTTTACTGTTTAAACGCTTCTGTGCGCACTGTAATTAATATAATCTTCTCCTCACGATCGCTACGGGCGCGATACTTAGGGAGTTGTAGTATATCACCTAAAGGTTTAAAGTTGGTGATGACTCCACACACCGGAGCAATAGAACAGGCAGTACTAGTGCCTTATATACGACTGTCCTTACAGCCACACTGTTTCGCAGATCCCTTCCAACAATCATAGGTTTACATCTCCGTAACAGTGATTTATGTGTTCGTCCCGTCTCATATCACTTCTAATTATTACCCCAAATAGTTACACAAAGCGATATGCTAATCGGCTCTGTTGGGCTCTTCACTTCGTTGCAGACGTCATCTTACATTCATCAATATTTAAAGAGATCTACTAGTCGTTAACCAAGTGGAAATTTGGCTCAAGTTTCTCTGCGTTTCCTTACAGTCATCCAACGACACTACATGGTTATTTATAGGTTCCTTCGCGGTTTCAGAAGATGATCGCGTAAAGATTGCACGTCATACAGAAAATAGACATTTATCACTGGACAGAACACATCTCCAAGTTTTAACTCCCATTCTAGCGCTCAGTATAGGCACTGTTTGCGATGCGGCAGGTGTCAACACGCGCGTGTTAATTAATGTCGTTGGCGTGAACTTCCCGGGCACGCACGAGAGCAGCCCGCATTGGAAGTCTGTTCACTGGGTTGCCTAACTGCAGGCAAGAGTTAATGCGTTGTGAAAATACGAAGTGGATGACTTGTCTTCGTGTTCTGACACACTTGTCCGTAGTGCAACTATGCAACAACACACATTACCTGTTGAAACTTGGAGAGATGCTCCGTTCACTGATATGTGTTGTAATTTTCACACTGTCTCCTTCCCAAATCCTAGAGGTACTTGTGAATAACACCGTAATTTCCTGTGGTCAACAGAATCGTCATCGAATAGTCACAGCACAATCGTCCAATGCAGTGATGTTGAAAGGAGTCTACTGAGACACACTTGTATGTGGCACCAGAATAAGGTAAGAATATTAATAAATTAAAATGAAACTAGTATACTATAAACGATGAATTTCTGATAGGCTCGATAATGCGGATCGCTGATTGCGCGACCGCAGAGCCAAAGATATTGCTTTGTTGGAGTAAGAGAGCACTGGGCACATAGTTGTAGGTAGCTGTCTGTGAGGGAAAGACGATGGAGTAGGCAGTTTTTGTGGTGTGCTGTGTGAAGCCACGAAGAGTTAGATTGATGTAGGTATGTCAATATTGTAGAACATGGAAGCAGAAGTCTTCATGCCACCAAGGTAATGATGTTAAATAATTATGATTTCTGTTTTGCCAGTGCATTAGTATAAATGAGTTGGCTGATAATTTGTAATTGTTGAGTAAACCGTTTTGATAAAAAGGCTAGCTAGATATTTCACTTTGTAATGTTTCTAAGATTTATCCATCATTTCGATTTTCAGCTCCTTGTATTGGGCGTGTTTGCAGTTAAAATTGTTGGATGTGAAGTCCACCAAATGTAAAGGTATTTACAAAAAGAAACGATCTGTTGTTTGAACTAAAAATGCACATAATTTTATAATCATTTACAAAAATGTTCACATTGCAAATAAATAAAAACGAAAATCCACTGATGATGGCACAGTGGTGCCGAAACATGTTTGGGTACTGAGAAAAACGGTGTTTTCCAAGAATTTCTAAGATTTGTTAACAGTGGTATATTTAATTTGATGATTTGCTTTCATGTTGGATTAATGAAGTTAGATAATATTCGCTGTTTAAATCTCATTATTTGTGAATCAATTGTGAGTAATGTAACTTGAATTGTCAGGTGTTTTTGAAAAGCCAAACGTAACTTGCAATATAATTTTGCTAAAAAAACTCAGAGTTAGTAACTCACCCTAATCAGAACAGCCTCCCTGTCCACGTCATATATTTCTAAAGAAGTTGGATTTTCTCAAATGTTCTCGCTTATCAGCCAAAAGAATTTCATGTGCATGTCAAGTATTATGGCCAGCATTGCACACTGCTGAGCTTGTAGCTAGCATTTATATTTTTGTGAGAGACCAGAATATATCGCGTTCCACCGTTGCTGCTTTACAGGTAAGACAATTTAATTTATTTGTTATGTGCACAGGGACCAAAGCCATCAGTTTTGAACAGGGCCAGATGATTCAGTGCCTAAGGGGCTGAACGTATTTTGCAGTGACTGTATTTCTTTATTGGTATTGGGAGTTACATTGCCCAATCAATTCATGTAAAGTTTTGCTAACAACAGCACAGAGTAAGCACACCACTTGCTATTAGAACACGCAACACGACAATTCGAGTTCAGTACTCATTCCACAGATCAGACATTCATTGAACGTAATTGTAAAGAAATATTTTTTAAAAAGAACGTTACCCAACGTATATTGTACGTCAAGGCTCTTCTTTGCAGCTTTCAGGCTTGATGTTTGATCCATGTTTAGGTATCTAAGAAGAGTTGAAGGAAAACCCAGGGAGTGTTATCTTAAGTTCAGAAGCTATAGAGGGCGAAGCTCATGCCATTTTATGACTCCCTGCTGGGCGTGGATTTGTAACCTAGAAATCGACAGAGGTAGTGCAAGCGTTAAATATTAGTCTATAATTCCATATCCAACCGTTATCGTTTACGTATGCTGACATTTGTTCCAAATAATCCTTGCTGCAAAACTCTTTGCCCCATTCCCTGTTTGCTTGGATTTGTCAGAATAAAAGTTTGCCGGCCGCTGTGACCGAGCAGTTGTAGGCGAGTTCAGTCAGGAACCGCGCTGCTGCTACGGTCGCAGGTTCGAATCCTGCCTCAGGCTTGGATGTGTGTGATGTTCTTAGTTAGGTTTAAGTAGTTCTAAGTCTAGGGGACTGATGACCTCAGATGTTAAGTCTCATAGTGCCTAGAGCCATTTTTGAATAAAAGTTTTTCAGTAGCCCATTCTGCCCTTCTAGGTGAGGATTGGACGATGATAAAATATAAACGCGTAGGAATTGTTCGAATTCCCAAGGCGAGAATTAAGAACAAGGTTTTTGAAAGAGTATTTCACAGCTGTGAGGCAAACAGCGAAAATGGAAGTCAGCTATCAAGTATACCCAGTTGAAACCTTCCCGTCTCCTCTATATCTCTCTTGTTAAGCAACCTTCCTTTCTACAATAACCTATGAAACTTTCCCTAAGGATTTCTATCCCTTGCTTAATAATAACAAATGAAATCTTCCCTTTGAAATTAATTCTCTTTCTCAATAATATTAAGTGCAATCTTCGCATTCAAATTTAAATGCTGCTTATTAAAAGTGATTTGCTGATTATTTCGACGAAACATAGAATGTGTCGTCGTTGTGGCCCTCAGTCGTTACCTGCAATAACGCAAAACTGTTCCTTAACTTTTTTTACTGTTACTGGATCGCCATATGACTACTACATCGAACTGCGACATGAATATACTTACTCTGTTTTACTATACTCTATTAGATGCTGGTGGGCTGTCATAATAAGTGGCTGTATTTATTAGCAAAGCTGACGTCATTCTTTAATAGCAAAGCTGACGTTATTCTTTAATTAATTTGACTGAAGTTTCGTAATTCATAGTTAATCTTTTTCTTGACAACAATAAAATTTTGCAAATTTTTATGTTGATGGTTTTTGGGATGGATTATAATCAGTAATGCAATATTTCTGACAAAAATTAATTATATTCTGAATGAAATGATTTTACAAACGTTCAAATGGGACTTACTTTTTACAATAATCTTACAACTAGCTTTGCGCAAACATACCTTCAGTAGTCTTGAGTTTCTCAAAAAGTAATTCAATAATATTAGTTCCTCTTATGATAATAGTTAGCTGAAGTCTCTGTACATCCGTTTATAATCTCTTGTAAATCATAGCCGGCGGCTGGCAGGCACACCGCTCCTCTCAACCTCTCGTTTCAGGCCTGCTACGGACTCGCTTCACATCTCGCTTACTACTGCCTTCCCACGAGCGCTTAAGTGCGGTCTTTCCCACCAACAATGCTTTCTGGTGCAGACAACCCCTGCTACCATTACAAAATAATCAATGCGCGGTCTTTCCCGCTCTTTTCTTAAAATGTATCCATACGCGGTCCCTCCCGTCCTTTTTAAAATTATATCAATGTGCGGTCTCTCCTGCCAACAATACTTTGGTGCAGACATTCCCTGCTACCACAATTATTTCCAACACTACAAATATTAATTATTCCTACTTAATCCTATTAATAAACTATAAACAGCTTTCATAAATTGTGATTTGACAATAGACAATAGAAATATACACGTCTTACACAATGGAAAATGCTTCGTCTCAATGGCAGACCACTGAGTGCGGGCTGAGAAGATCTGATCTCTAGACTGTTCGCAGTTTTTAAATAGGAATCAAATATTAAGTAATCTTCCAAAGTTCTTATGTTTTCTGGCTGCTAATTCGTTCCTATCTGCTGGTGTGTGGTTGCGCATCTACAATGTAGCTCTGTGATTTTCTTAACTTAACGAATCTGTTGTCCTATTACTGAGAAAGATTTAACGATAAGTCACGTTTCTCTAGAAAAAACATGGACAGGAGAATCCTATACTTATTTTATTTCTTGTTATGACTTTCGTCGAGTCAAGTCATCCGTAAACACACAGTTACTTTCCAGTGGATAAAATCTTGGAAATCACACGATATTTCGATAATACTACCGTACTGCTGGAAGAACAAAACGGTTTCAGAATGGGCGATCCTATGCACATGCCACTTTCGCAGTTAAGCACTTAACAGAAAAGAAAAGGGAAAATAACCCTGAAACTCATAAGCATTCGTTCGAGTAAGTAGGGAAAAATCATGGGACATCATGGCTCAAAGAGTATATCCGAATCATCTAACTAAAGTATTGGAATGTATATATAAAGACAGAACAATTAGCGTACATGTCGGAAGCAGAAGGTACAGCAAAAAGATACATGTAAACCAACATGTATGCAGGGCTACAGCTTGTCTCCTATTCTGTTTACAATTCATACAGATGATCTGATTAGAGAGTGGGCGCATAAAATTAAACAAGGCATTTGTATTGCATCAAATTTTACGCTTAAGACGATGCTATTTCCTGATGATCAGATTATTATGAGTAAAACTGAAGACGAGCTGCATGCAAAGAGCAGTATATATGTTACAGAAGATATGTAAGAATTGTAATTTCAAGGTTTCCGTAAGTAAGACAAAAACAATGGCCTTCGAAGGTAAATATACCGCTAGAACCAAATTTGTAATCAGTGACACTATATTAGAAGAAGTGACAGGTTTTAATTACTAAAGAACATATGACAGCTTGTTCTTGTTGTTGTCTTCAGTCCTGAGACTGGTTTGATGCAGCTCTCCATGCTATTCTATCCTGTGCAAGCTTCTTCATCTCCCAGTACCTACTGCAACCTACTTCCTTCTGAATCTGCTTAGTGTATTCATCTCTTGGTCTCCCTCTACGGTTTTTACCCTCCACACTGCCCTCCAATGCTAAATTTATGATCCCTTGATGCCTCAGAACATGTCCTACCCACCGGTCCCTTCTTCTTGTCAAGTTGTGCCACAAACTCCTCTTCTCCCCAATTCTATTCAATACCTCCTCATTAGTTATGTGATCTACCCATCTAATCTTCAGCATTCCTCTGTAGCACCACATTTCGAAAGCTTCTATTCTCTTCTTGTCCAAACTATTTATCATCCATGTTTCACTTCCATACATGGCTACACTCCATACAAATACTTTCAGAAACAACTTCCTCACACTTAAATCTGTACTCGATGTTAACAAATTTCTCTTCTTCAGAAACGATTTCCTTCCCATTGCCAGTCTACATTTTATATTTTCTCTACTTCGACCATCATCAGTTATTTTTCTCCCCAAATAGCAAAACTCCTTTACTACTTTAAGTGTCTCATTTCCTAATCTAATTCCCTCAGCATCACCCGACTAAATTCGACTACATTCCATTATACTCGTTTTGCTTTTGTTGATGTTCATCTTATATCCTCCTTTCAAGACACTGTCCATTCCTTTCAACTGCTCTTCCAAGTCCCTTGCTGTCTCTGATAGAACTACAATGTCATCGGCGAACCTCAAAGTTTTTATTTCTTCTCCATGGATTTTAATACCTACTCCGAATTTTTCTTTTGTTTCCTTTACTGCTTGCTCAATATACAGATTGAATAACATTGGGGAGAAGCTACACCCCTGTCTCACTCCCTTTCCAACCACTGCTTCCCTTTCATGCCCCTTGACTCTTATAACTGCCATCTGGTTTCTGTACAAGTTGTAAATAGCCTTTCGCTCCCTGTATTTTACCCCTGCCACCTTCAGCATTTGAAGGAGAGTATTCCAATCAACATTGAAAAAAAGCTTTCTCTAGGTCTACAAATGCTGGAAACGTTGGTTTGTCTTTCCTTAATCTAGCTTCTAAGATAAGTCGTAGGGTCAGTATTGCTTCACGTGTTCCAGTATTTCTACGGAATCCAAACTGATCTTCCCCGAGGTCAACTTCTACTAGTTTTTTCCATTCGTCTGTAAAGAATTCGCGTTAGTACTTTGCAGCCGTGACTTATTAAACTAATCGTTCGGTAATTTTCACATCTGTCAACACCTGCTTTCTTTGGGATCGGAATAATTATATTCTTTTTGAAGTCTGAGGGTATTTCGCCTGTCTCATACATCTTGCTCACCAGATGGTAGAGTTTTGTGAGGACTGGCTCTCCCAAGGCTGTCAGTAGTTCTAATGGAATATTGTCTACTCCCGGGGCCTTGTTTCGAATCAGGTCTTTCATTGCTCTGTCAAACTCTTCACGCAATATCATATCTCCCATTTCATCTTCATCTACATCCTCTGCCACTTCCATAATATTGTCCTCAAGTACATCGCCCTTGTATAGACCTTCTATATACTCCTTCCATCTTCCTGCTTTCCCTTCTTTGCTTAGAACTGGGTTTCCATCTGAGCTCTTGATATTCATACAAGTGGCTCTCTTTTCTCCAAAGGTCTCTTTAATTTTCCTGTAGGCAGTATCTATCTTACCCATGGTGAAATAAGCCTCTACATCCTTACATTTGTCCTCTAGCCATCCCTGCTTAGCCATTTTGCACTTCCTGTCGATCTCATTTTTGAGACGTTTGTATTCCTTTTTGCCTGTTTCATTTACTACGTTTTTATATTTTCTCCTTTCATCAATTAAATTCAATATTTCTTCTGTTACCCAAGGGTTTCTACTAACCCTCGTCTTTTTGCCTACTTGATCCTCTGCTGGCTTCACTACTTCATCCCTCAGAGCTACCCATTCTTCTTCTACTGTATTTCTTTTCCCCATTCCTGTCAATTGTTTCCTTATGCTCTCCCTGAAACTCTGTACAGCCTCTGGTTTAGGCAGTTTATCCAGGTCCCATCTCCTTAAATTCCCACCTTTTTGCAGTTTCTTCAGTTTTAATCTACAGGTCATAACCACTAGATTGTGGTCAGAGTCCACATCTGCCCCTGGAAATGTCTTACAATTTAAAACCTGGTTCCTAAATCTCTGTCTTACCATTATATAATCTATCCGATACCTTCTAGTATCTCCAGGATTCTTCCATGTATACAACCTTCTTTTATGGTTCTTGAACCAAGATGATTGAGTTATGCTCTGTGCAAAATTCTACGAGACGGCTTCCTCTTTCATTTCTCTCCCCCAATCCATATTCACCCACTATGTTTCCCTCTCTCCCTTTTCCTACTCTCGAATTCCAGTCACCCATGACTATTAAATTTTCGTCTCCGTTCACTACCTGAATAATTTCTTTTATCTCATCATACATTTCATCAATTTCTTCATCATCTGCAGATCTAGTTGGCATATAAACTTGTACTACTGTAGTGGGCATGGGCTTCGTGTCTATCTTGGCCACAATAATGCGTTCACTATGCTGTTGGTAGTAGCTTACCCACACTCAAATTTTTTATTAATTATTAAACCTACTCCAGCATTATCCCCATTTGATTTTGTATTTATAACCCTGTATTCACCTGACCAAAAGTCTTGTTCCTCCTGCCATCGAACTTCACTAACTATGACAGCTATAAATACCAAAATCCTTTTAAACAAAGTACCCTGTTCCAGCAAACATGTAGCGCAATAAATAGAAGGCTAAAAACTAAAACCAGAGAAGAAACCGAATGAAGCAGTACAAAGAAATGGGTGTGCCTGCTTTTCTCCATGGATCTGAAACATGGTCACTGACAAGAGCTGATAATATCAAGATAATTGGTGCTGAAATGAGATTCTTAAGAACAGTAAAACGCTCATTTCCGTGTTCATAGGAAAGATTGTTTAACAGGGTCTTGCAGAAACCAAATCTTTGTTTGTTTTTAGGTGGTTAGAATCCCACGAGCTTTCATTAGAGCTTTCCTCGGCCGTTGTCAAGTGGTAAATAACTGCCGTGTCGCCATGGCCTCGCCATTATATAGCCGCGCCGCTGGCAGTGACGTCACTGGTGCTGTCTTCCTCGCCAAATATGGTAATATTTTCGTCCCTCATCCGTCGCGCGTGCTTCAACCTCACGATGGCTGGGTCCCAGGCTGTGCTGAGCTTCAAACCGCCAACCAGCAGTGCGGCTTTAAAACGGCCAGGCCACGGCGACACGATACACATTCAGGGGATACTTGCACAATACCGGACATCTTAGGCTTTTTTTACACAAAAACTTTTTAGACACATGTAGGAAACGGAAGTACAACAGCTTATTTATCAAAAAAGGAATAATTTTTGAAAATACAACACTTTAGCACATCGAATAAACAAATTAAAAAATGTAAAAAATGACTACTTTGAAAAACCATTTCCCTGTAGCGGACACTATACAAAGTAATTAATTACAACTGTAATTATTCACTATTGACTTATAAAAAATATAAAAATAAACTTACGGAACGAAATAATATAAATGCATACTGTTTATGCAAGGCAGTTTTCACACTTACGGGAAAGGAGACTTTCTTGGTCCGTGTAAGCCACATTAGCCCACCCCTTACATGACGAGCACTGAACCCAATCTTCATATGTTGGTTCCCTGCAAAAAATACACTCTGTAGTGCTGTCTTCTTCGTCAGTGTCAATTTTAGAACTTATGTTCTATGGAATATTTGTCCAGAAGTGAAGTTTTCTGTTTATTTTAACTTTTCTTTTTTTCTTTTTCTGTTCACTCGTATGAGCATGTTTTTGGATCTTCCTCTCTTTTCTTAAGATTGCTTTTGCAAGCTTTTTTTCGGATTCTTTTAATTTTGTGCCCAGCATATCTTTACAGGGACTGTCACTTAATATTGAACTTTTTTTCACTTCTTCTCTTCTTACTGACAGTTTCTTTCTCGCTTTCTCTGACACTGGAGAAATTTGGTGTACGACTGTTTGGACTAAGTAGGAAACGCAGCTTCCATGTCCACTGAAATACCCAGAAGTACTTGGAGGAGAAGCAGGAGCAGAATCTACAGTGGGAAGACTTGTTGATGCAACGCCGGGCGAGGTGGTATCTGCAGAGCATAACAGAACTGGTTCAGTCGTTGATGCAGAAGGAGTTGCAACTATAGACGCCAAAACCCGTCGACCTTGGAAGAACTGTCGGACTTTCTTTAGAGAAGCGAGCTGCAGCTAGAAAGTCCAAATCGGTAAAGATGTCTTTATTTAATGGGTGGAGCCCAGTGCAGGAAAACTCAGATGTTGCAAGGTCCGTTCTGCAAACAGCCTTGAAAGCTATCCCAAGCAAATCAGTAATGTTCCTTTGAGTTACTTTAAGAGGGAGATATTGGTTCGTCCGAGTAGCACAGGCTTCGGTGTAAGCAGCTTCGAAGGGTCTCACTACTGTACTGACCAGTGGCTAAAGTTCGTGCATACATGAGGAGGAATGCTTTTCATATGTACATTGTTGTGCCTTGTGCACAAATCAATTGAAGTTCATTGTGTGAGTTGTGGCCATCTAAAATTATAAGAGCAGGACGTTCCTTTGTTGGGTTCACATGAGCAACAAACATCTTCAGCCAAAACAAAAATGAATTTGCAGTGATTCACCAACTTTATTCACAAGCGAAGATACTCTCCTCTGGTGCATCTTTTTTAGCTCTTTAGCCATTTTCGTTCTTCCAGACACAAATAAAGCGGGTGGGAACACAACACCTGTAGCGGTGATTGTTACCAGCACAGTCACATTTCTTCCTCTTTCTCCTGACGAGATTTTACTAACTAATTTTTTGCCTTTTTGGGGCAAAACCAATGAGAGAATTTTCATGACCCACTGACACAAGACTTTCGGCACAGTTTAAGATTTCCGAGGGATCAAACTTTTATTCTGGTAACATTGCCTCATACTTGTTGCAAAACTAGCCAACTTGCTTTTTATTGAAACTGACAGCCCTTTGGATACTTGTTGACTGAGGTTTTTGCAAAGAAAGTTCAGGTTGGCAGCCTATAAATTCATAGCAAAATTTACCATCTGCTGTCTTTTTTTTTCTCTACTGAATTGGTACGTAATTTTAAGGGCTCAGTCATTTCAAATAAAAATCTTAAGAATTCTTTTTTATTCATTGGCGTCATTCTGTTATCTAGATCTACCAAATGCTCTACTAACCTTGATTCTACTTCTTCTGAAAAGGTCTGCGTGAAACAATCAGTCTGGAACTTTATTTCAACATTCGCACCCTGTTTCAAAAGCTTTACTCTCTCTGCCAAAGTGCTTTTTGGGACAAAAATGTATATAAGCCCGCCTTATTCCCGTTTTGTAGGATAGGACTTGCTCAACAGCAAACTTCATGTTATCCTCGGACCAAAGTCACGTCTTTATACTTTTTATCCAAGGCCGCGCGGGATTGGCCGAGCGGTCTCAGGCGCTGCAGTCATGGACTGTGCGGCTGATCCCGGCGGAGGTTCGAGTCTTCCCTCGGGCATGGGTGTGTGTGTTTGTCCTTAGGATAATTTAGGTTAAGTAGTGTGTAAGCTTAGGGACTGATGACCTTAGCAGTTAAGTCCCATAAGATTTCACACTCATTTGAACATTTTTTTCGCAGGTTCGAATCCTGCCTCGGGCATGGATGTGTGTGATGTCCTTAGGTTAGTTAGTTTTAGTAGTTCTAAGTTATAGGGGACTGATGAGCACAGATGTTAAGTCCCATAGTGCTCAGAGCCATTTGAACCATTTGAAAATTTTTTTTGTATCCAAGGCGTGAAATGTGCGTGGAAAAGGAAAAGTGGTATTAGTGTGCCTTCCAGCCGTACTAATACTGTAGTTCACGTGTCTGATACTGAGCAAGTGATGTGTGTCCAGTAACAGGCAGTTGAGTTGGTGGAAGAATATATATTTATAATGATGAGCTAACGTTTAAAACCGAAATTCAGCTATCACTACTTTTTAACAGTGAAAGTGGTGTTGCCACAAAAAATAGCTGAACACATTCTACTCACTTACTCTCATTTAACATAGGGTGAAACCTTACAACAGGCAGCCGCCGCTCGAGTGCAATCACATCTCCCACTCACTGCTTAGACAACACTGGCACGAAACTGGTGAGAACCGTATTGTGACCTTCAGAGAGAAAGAGCTTCGCGCAAAAGAGTGCATCTACCTGCCATCTATCGGAGTTTTTGAGAAACATGCTCTGACCAATATTGGCCAGCGATACATACTGTGCAAGTCTCCTTTACCATCTGACAGTGTCTGGAGACAGTTCAGTCGAAAACTCTTGGAATTTTAACGATGAGACCCCTCTGGAGACCTCAGGAAATTTTATTAATTCATATCACTGTCAGACCATTCATTCACACTAATTTCCTGTTCGTTTGTTTCAGCTATGGAATGGGTGTTCAGGTTCGCTGTGCCGATGTCTCTGTGGCATAAATTTGAAATTCACACCACATTGTTCTTTCTCCGCACTGAGCTGGTGGTGGCAGTGCTACCCTGGTGCTTGAATTTTAGATAGAGGGCATGGTCGGTTGTGTTTTAGGCGGCACCAAGGTCGCTCTAAGGCGAACAGATGTGGCACGAGATGGAGGAGGTCAGTTACCTGCTTCCTTGGAGTTATCAATACCTCCTGGAGGCCAGCACCGAAGTCATCCCAGGGCTCATCGCCGGTGATCAGGGCTATGGGCTGACATATCATTAACTATATCCGCTGAGATCAGGAAGATGCTCTGACACCTGGGCGCTTACTCAGGGCTGGAACCAGACAGCATTACAAACTCCCATCTTAAGCAGCTACAGGCAACCCATTGGTCATCATCACCAGTAGCTTCAACAGTTTCCTCCGCCTGGGATACATTCCATCCATGTGGAAGATGGCAGAAGTTATACCAATCGCCCAACCAGGCATACATTTAAGTCAACCAGGAAATCACCACCTCATCACCCTCTTATCTACCATGACCATGTCCTTCGAATGGGTATTACTGCAGTGACTGAAACTTGTTCTCACCACTCGTGACGTCATATGGATAGGACAAGTTGTCTTCCAACCATCCCTCTCTGCAGGGCTTCAACTGCTGCCAGTCTCAGGAAACGTCGCTAACTATGGAGAAGGCGTATGAAAGGGTCTGCAAAGAAACAATTCTCTGTCAACTACCCAACGTCCACATCTGCCCAGACTTCGTAATGGACCGCCGATTTTTCGTCAAGATTGAGGGGCAGCGATTTGCCTTCAGGTTTACAGCAAGGAATTCCACAAGGCACAGTGCCGCCCCCACAGTGTATATAATCTACGTCAAATATATACTGATGCACAGTTCACTCGCGGTATGGTCATTCTCACCAGTAATCGACGAGTCATTGCTGTCGTCAACCTTGTGACCAACTGGGCGACCTACCGCTTCATTCAACAGAGGCGTAATTTTTAGCCATCGAAGACCCGACCTCCGTGATAGGGTAGTGTCGAGTGGAACAGAAATCACCTGTACAAACCACATTAAGTATCTCAGTGGGCATTTCGACAACAAGCTCCTCTTCCAGCTCCACCTGACTGAGAAGAGACCGAAAATGCTTGGATTAACCACCCTTGGCTAGCATGCGCATACACGTCCATACAAAGCTCTACCTCCATAAAGCTACAGTTCAGTGCTGTGTGGGCGAGCACATTCAACAGCAAACTACTGCAGGTTCTACGAAACAGATGCTTTCGGCCCATCCTTGGGGTACCCAGGTGGTCTGGGGTCCGTGACTTGCACCAGAACTTTAAAATGCTGTCTGTCAAGGAACTGGACTAACGGGGACAGTTGCCTCTGAATATTGGCACCGCTTCCAGGTACCTCGAGCTATCGTTTAGGCTCCACAATAAAACATTATTTAAATGAAATCAACCTTCACCTCACACTGCCATGACCCCCACCACAGAAGAACTCAAGCACCACTCTGAATCTACAGCCCTCCTTACACTAAAATAACGAGTGAACCGCCCATTTCCCTGTCATCTAGGAGGTTCAGCCAGCAATATGGTAGCACTTTAGCAAACAACCATACAAAAAACTTCCTTCAGAAGCCAGTTGCAGTGCAGCTAGCAGCCCCAGACTTTGGTAGGATATCACTCGCTACAACACAGATGCCTCTCCACTCTGCATTCCACCGAGGGACCAGACACTGTCAATCTAATGGTGCCATGTTGCGAGGATTGGTATACTACTTCACCGCTCTGACAGTGTCGGACTTAGTTCTGGTTATATTTGCACGAACTTAGACAATTTCTCTTGGTCATTCGCCGGCACTTCATCAGCAAAATACAGCCCCAAGAAACTCCAAGTATTGTTATTGCATCCTTCATAGTTTAACATCTGCCTAAGACTCTGAACTCTATCTTAGAACTTAGATTGTTTACAATAAAACTTTTTAATGGTTTATCTGATGTATTTTTGTGAGATATTTCTGTTTTTGTTGTTGTGGTCTTCACTCCTGAGACAGGTTTGATGCAGCTCTCTATGCTACTCTATCCTGTGCGAGCTTCTTCATCTCCCAGTACCTACTACAACCTACATCCTTCTCAATCTGCTTAGTGTATTCATCTCTTGGTCTCCCTCTTCGATTTTTACCCTCCACGCTGCCCTCCAATACTAAATTGGTGATCCCTTGATGCCTCAGAACATGTCCTACCAACCGATCCCTTCTTCTGGTTAAGTTGTGACACAAACTTCTCTTCTCCCCAATCCTATTCAGTACTTCCTCATTAGTTATGTGATGTACCCATCTAATATTCAGCATTCTTCTGTAGCACCACATTTCCAAAGCTTCTATTCTCTTCTTGTCCAAACTATTTATCGTCCATGTTTCACTTCCATACATGGCTACACTCCACACAAATACTTTCAGAAACAACTTCCTGACACTTAAATCTATACTCGATTTTAACAAATTTCTCTTCTTCAGAAACGCTTTCCTTGCCATTGCCAGTCTACATTTTATATCCTCTCTACTTCGACCATCATCAGTTATTTTGCTCCCCAAATAGCAAAACTCATTTACTACTTTAAGTGTCTCATTGCCTAATCTAATACCCTCAGCATCACCCGACTTAATTAGACTACATTCCATTATCCTCGTTTTGCTTTTGTTGATGTTCATCTTATATCCTCCTTTCAAGACACTGTCCTTTCCGTTCAACTGCTCTTCCAAGTCCTTTGCTGTCTCCATGGCTTCTCCATGGCTTTTAATTCCTACTCCAAACTTTTCTTTTGTTTCCTATAAAAAGGAAATCATGAATCCGTTGCACAACTGAGGCAATACTTTATAGGCACGCAAGCCGGCCGTGGGGACCAGTATCAAAAGGATTCTGAAAATTTAGAAATTTGTATCTGAAACGTGGTATTTACTAGAATTAGGGAAAATTTGGAAGGGACGACCCACCAATGTAACTTTCTTTTCACACAACCTGTTTATTTAACAATATACACTACTGGCCATTAAAATTGCTGCACCACGAAGATGACGTGCCACAGACGCGAAATTTAACCGACAGGAAGAAGATGCTGTGATATGCTAATGATTAGCTTTTCAGAGATTCACACAAGGTTGGCGCCGGTAGCGACACCTACAACGTGCAAGACAACATTTGCAAGACAACTACCATCTGCACGAACAGTTCGACGACGTTTGCAGCAGCATGGACTATCAGCTCGAAGACCGTGGCTGCGGTTACCGTTGACGCTACATCACAGACAGGAGCGCCTGCGATGGTGTACTCAACGACGGACCTGGGTAAACGAATGGTAAAACGTAATTTTTTGGGATGAATCCAGGTTCTGCTTACAGCATCATGATGGTCGCATCCGTGTTTGACGACATCGCACTGAACGCACATTGGAAGGGTGTATTCGTCATCGCCATACTGGCGTATCACCCGGCGTGATGGTATGGGGTGCCGTTGGTTACACTTCTCGGTCACCTCTTGTTCGCATTGGCGGCACTTTGAACAGTAGATGTTACATTTCAGGAGTGTTATGACCCGTGGCTCTACCATTCATTCGATCCCTGCGAAACCCTACATTTCAGCAGGATAATGCACCACCGCATGTTGCAGGTCCTGTACGGGCCTTTCTGGATACAGAAAATGTTTGACTGCTGCCCTGGCCAGCACATTCTCCAGATCTCACACCAATTGAAAACGTGTGGTCAGTGGTGGCCGAGCAACTGGCTCGTCACAATACGCCAGTCACTACTATCGTATTGAAGCTGCATGGGCAGCTGTACCTGTACACGCCATCCAAGCTCTGACTCGATGCTCAGGCGTAGCACGGCCGTTATTACGGCCAGAGGTGGTTGTTCTGGGTACTGATTTCTCAGTATCTATGCACCCAAATTGCGTGAAAATGTAATCACATGTCAGTTCTAGTATAATTTATTTGCCGGCGGAAGTGGCCGTGCAGCTAAAGGCGCTGCAGTCTGAGAACCGCAAGACCGCTACGGTCGCAGGTTCGAATCCTGCCTCGGGCATGGATGTTTGTGATGTCCTTAGGTTAGTTAGGTTTAACTAGTTCTACGTTCTAGGGGACTAATGACCTCAGCAGTTGAGTCCCATAGTGTTCAGAGCCATTTGAACCATTTATAATTTATTTGTCCAATGAATACCCGTTTATCACCTGCATTTCTTCTTGGTGTAGCTGTTTTAATGACCAGTAGTGTATAATGATAAACTGTTTTCTTTACAGGAATAACAAGTTTGTGAAATGAATAAGCTTTTGCAAGAGAAATCAAAACAAGAACAACATGACGATAATTACAAGGAGACCGGACCCGCAGCCCGCCCGTTATCGGGCGAAACAGCGCTGAACACAGTTTCTCTTATTAAATGCCCTTCTGCAACACACGAAAACATGTAAGCAATATTGTAGACAAGAGTGTTTCTATTACTCAGACAGATCACATATTTTTTGTTTTTAATTTGGAAACTGTCTGTCGAAAGGTTTCTTGGTTAAGATGCACACCTATGCTTAAAGGTTAAACAAACTAGGAAACAATTATGACAATGATAATGTTTGCTTCAAAGCAAGCAACCTTTTAATTTCAATCAGCAAGCAAGGTGCGACTGGACCCCAACCCGTCCTTTTTGACGATCTTATTCTGACTAAAGCCCTGATGACAGTTGACTGTTAATATTTCGAAAGTTAAACTAGTTGTCGGTTATGAAGGCCGCTCTGAAGGAACGTCTTAAAACATTACGGATGAACACTTATTACAAGAGAACTCACTTGGCGGAACCACAAGATCAGTTAAAAAAAATGCACCAATAATGATCCGGTCTTTCAAAGACAGGAACGCGCAACTTAGTACAACCGGTAGTTCAGATTATCACAAATGCCTTTACAGTCAAGGAATTGAACGGGTTAACATCTAAATCTAACCACAAGACCCCTGCTTGCTTAACGGCAACCTTTGCCTTGGTGCAATTGTTCCGACTGTATTTCCGACCAGGAGCTGATTCATTAAAACATTAATGATCGGGTATAAAGTAGAAAGGAAGGCACTATAACATCAGAACACATTTTCAAATGACAACTAGTGTCTACTACAATACTAGGGGCTATATTTACGACCAAAGAGCCGACCGAGTAAAACTCTGAGGGCTTGCTAAAAACCAGAAAATACACTGCTGGAAATTGAAATAAGAACACCATGAATTCATTGTCCCAGGAAGGGGAAACTTTATTGACACATTCCTGGGGTCAGATACATCACATGATCACACTGACAGAACCACAGGCACATAGACACAGGCAACAGAGCATGCACAATGTCGGCACTAGTACAGTGTATATCCACCTTTCGCAGCAATGCAGGCTGCTATTCTCCCATGGAGACGATCGTAGAGATGCTGGATGTAGTCCTGTGGAACGGCTTGCCATGCCACTTCCACCTGGCGCCTCAGTTGGACCAGCGTTCGTGCTGGTCGTGCAGACCGCGTGAGACGACGCTTTATCCAGTCCCAAACATGCTCAATGGGGGACAGATCCGGAGATCTTGCTGGCCAGGGTAGTTGACGTACACCTTCTAGAGCACGTTGGGTGGCACGGGATACATGCGGACGTGCATTGTCCTGTTGGAACAGCAAGTTCCCTTGCCGGTCTAGGAATGATAGAACGATGGGTTCGATGACGGTTTGGATGTACCGTGCACTATTCAGTGTCCCCTCGACGATCACCAGTGGTGTACGGCCAGTGTAGGAGATCGCTCCTCACACCATGACGCCGGGTGTTGGCCCTGTGTGCCTCGGTCGTATGCAATCCTGATTGTGGCGCTCACCTGCACGGCGCCAAACACGCATACGACCATCATTGGCACCAAGGCAGAAGCGACTCTCATCGCTGAAGACGACACGTCTCCATTCGTCCCTCCATTCACGCCTGTCGCGACACCACTGGAGGCGGGCTGCACGATGTTGGGGCGTGAGCGGAAGACGGCCTAACGGTGTGTGGGACCGTAGCCCAGCTTCATGGAGACGGTTGCGAATGGTCCTCGCCGATACCCCAGGAGCAACAGTGTCCCTAATTTGCTGGGAAGTGGCGGTGCGGTCGCCTACGGCACTGAGTAGGATCCTACGGTCTTGGCGTGCATCCGTGCGTCGCTGCGGTCCGGTCCCAGGTCGACGGGCACGTGCACCTTCCGCCGACCACTGGCGACAACATCGATGTACTGTGGAGACCTCACGCCCCACGTGTTGAGCAATTCGGCGGTACGTCCACCCGGCCTCCCGCATGCCCACTATACGCCCTCGCTCAAAGTCCGTCAACTGCACATACGGTTCACGTCCACGCTGTCGCGGCATGCTACCAGTGTTAAAGACTGCGAGGGAGCTCCGTATGCCACGGCAAACTGGCTGACACTGACGGCGGCGGTGCACGAATACTGCGCAGCTAGCGCCATTCGACGGCCAACACTGCGGTTCCTGGTGTGTCCGCTGTGCCGTGCGTGTGATCATTGCTTGTACAGCCCTCTCGCAGTGTCCGGAGCAAGTGTGGTGGGTCTGACACACCAGTGTCAATGTGTTCTTTTTTCCATTTCCAGGAGTGTATATATATATATATATATATATATATATATATATATATATATATATATATATATATCGGCAAGCAAAGAGCTTCTGAGAACACAACCCACCGATACCAACTCTTCCTGATACATGTCCGCAGCTCGTGGTCTCGCGGTCGCGTTTTCGCTTCCCGAGCACGGTGTCCGGGGTTCGACTCCCGGTGGGGTCACGGATTTTCACCTGCCTCGAGATGACTGGGTGTTTGTGTAAGTGGCGAGATTGGACTGAGCAAAGGATGGGAATTTGTATGGGCACTGATAACCGCGCAGTTGAGCGCCCACAAACCAAACATCATCATCTTCCTCATAGATACTGGTAACGGGGCCGCAAGAGGGACAGTCGATACTACCCTTGAGCTAGTGGCGCCAGACAGAATAGTCTACTAACTTAATGGCGCCACGGCTCAGTATAAATATCAGATTCCCCGTTTTAAGCACTCATTACTTACGGTAAATAAAGAGGTAGTTGTGTTGCATAAGAACACGTTTTATGTATCCTTGTTAATTGTGTCAACAGATCGTTTCAAGATGGTTTATAATCTTCGAACTCAGTATATGTTCCAAAATCCTTCTGAAAATCTCAACTTTTTTGGTTGTAATGTCGATACAGCCATTTACCAAGGTAAATGTGACTTTTTACACCATAATCAACCAATCGAGATCTTGAAATGGCCTGTAACGACCTGAACTAGTCTACCACGTGTAATCGTAAAGTTTTAATTATCAGTTTGACAAAGTAAAGTTACCTAGTCAAATTATTGTTTGTTTACAGGCAGAGCAGTTAGACAAAAATAAGGAAACACAAAAACAGAATACATTGCAATGCCTTATACGGCGTAGGAAAACCGTTGGCATTCAAAGAACAGCTTCCAATCATTTCGGAATGGATAAATACAGGTCCTGTGTGGTTTTTAATGTGAAACCTCCCCTTAGAAAAATTAATGAATTACTGTGTTGATAAACCTCTACGTTATTTGAATTTCAAACAGCTGAGCAAAACTGAACGTACTCAGACATTACTCTCTTTACTTATTCTGATCAACACTAAACTGACACAATATTTTCAGAGCAACGCAATCTGACTTTCAAAAATCCCTACAAAAGAATGGCCCTGACTAACAATAACCTATACCTTTCATGAATCACTTACCTCACAAAAATCTTCGTTACTCGAACTACTGCAATACAGCGAGCGCCAATACTGCCAGCTAAATAAAAGATTCTAACTACTGAAGGCACTAACTACTGGTAGGCATAGTTAGCAAATGAAAGATTTTGATAGAGAACAAACAATGTATTTACCTTAATAATATTCAAAAGTTATATATATCAGTTCATGATATCCAGCATTACAAATTTACTCTCTCTGATGGACACACGTCCAGATCGTCCGCTCTCAAAATTCTGCCATCTCTCTCTCTACATTCACGACTGTTGCCGGCTCACCTCCAACTGCGCAACGCTACGCGCTGTTCACATCCAACTGCCCAACACTACAATAGCGACTGTTCCAACAATGCCAACCAGCCACAGACTTCACACAGCACAGTCAGTGATTTTCATACAGAGCGCTACGTGTCGTTACCAATAAAAAAACATAAACAGCCTACTTACAAATGCAGTCTTATCCCATTCTTCCTGCAAGATAATGGTAAGTTCAGGTAACGACGATGATGGTAGACAGCGATCACGCACCATTGTGCCCAAAGTGTACCACAAAGGTTCAATAATACTGAAATCTGATGACTGATGGCCAGTTTAGATGTGAAAATTTATCCTTGTGCCCATAAAACCAGCCCTGGATGATGCAAGCTGTGTGAACAGGCGTGCTATCGCCTTGGATAACAATGCACGTAACCCTTGGCAGTAATGCGACGTAGCTGAATAATCATAAGTCCCATAGGACCCCACGATATGGCTGGCCAAATCATCACCGAAGCCACGCAATGGTTCACTCTTGGGACGTTAACTCTGCCCGAAGTCGTAAACAGTGTGAAATCTGACACATCCGACCAGATGACATTCTCGTAGGTCCAAGTATTATGGCTTCAGCACCTCGTTTTGCTGTTATGGGCATAACTGATGAATGGTTTTAGTATTCCAGCTCTGCCTGAAATTCCTTCCTCATGGAACTTCCTTCGTGTTGTTTTGGTACTGACAGAGTTTGCGACTACGACATTCAGTTCTGGAGTGACTTTTGCAGCTGTCGCCCTCCGATATTTCGTCACAACCTTCTTCAGTGACCGGACACATTAACTCTCTTGCTTAAGGAAGTACCCACTGTAACGCCGGAAATGCATATCCTCCTATTTCCATCTATTGTACTATAAATTTTTTTCCTTATTTTGTTACCTGAAGATATGACATTTTTGTGTCTATATATATTGTAATTGTTTTACTATTTGTATATATATATATATATATATATATATATATATATATATATATATATATATATATATGTGTGTGTGTGTGTGTGTGTGTGCATTTATGTCGATGTATAATTGGTTTCTTTTGTAAATACTATTTGTATTTTTACGCTGGGTCTTGCCTAGGGAAAACAACGATATCGAACGGTTACATCGATAGGTCGTGTTGAGAACCAAAGTGTTTAGGATCTTTGTTAGTGTGAACTCTGCCGCGTGGAGCGCGAGCAGAGAGAGACTCTGGCTGGAGTATGGCGGTGGAGCAAATGTGTTGTGTGACGCTCCCGCGAGTTGCCGCGCTTCCGGGGTTTGGCAGCAGGTAATTGCGCTCGACTTGCTATGATAGTTTCTGGGACGGTGTCGCGGACGGGAAACATTAGCAGGCACACATCAAGAGCCCGTTTCGCCAACATCCAGCTTCTGCAACAGCTATGGCCGACAATGAGTGACTGTCGCCACCTCCTCGATCGACAACTTCAAACCTTCAATCAACCAACAAGGAAGACTGAAAGCACGTAAAGTTTTAGAACTGTATGGCAGACCTCAGCTTTTCAAACTATTCCATTAGCATCACTAAAATACAGCAACTTAGCATGAACCTTTGTTGCTCATTGTCCCTTCCTTTTCCGAAATGAACTCGACTGTCGTTGAAATTCAAACGCCAGCATTAAAGTAATATCATTCGATTTCACGGCTTTAATTTCAAAGTTCAGTTAAGGTATTCATAGCTGGCTACAATATTTAGATTACACAAGCACAAATTAAGAGTGCGAGTTTCGTTACCATATTTTAGCTTACCTGTGACTGCAGCTCAGCTTAGCGCGTACTAAATTTTACTATCGTTAATTGTTCAGAATCATTTAATTCAAGTTCGAAGTTAAATCTCTTAATTCTAAATTGCGTAGATTAAAGTAGCTTTTGAAATGGTTGTTGAGGTAGCCCAAGACTAACCTTATTTTATTGAATTTCCTAGTGCTTCAGAAACAAAGTTCACTATTAATTTCAGTCACTAAATTAACTTTCAATTTTCCGGTTTTATTAATTCTTTTGCTAAATTAAATCAGAGTGTAGCGAAATTTATTACTTCTGACAAACATTCAGTTTTCACACAACACGTGTCAACCTTCAGTTGCCACGCTTTTAGTGCTAATTATATGTGCAATAACCTTTCTTTTTCAGTTATTATAGTAGTTGTCCATAGGACTCGCGACCGTAATTTTCCCCAAATCTCAAATCTCTAATTAACGCCAGTTAATTGTTAACGTAACGACTGCACATTTACTTTCTTTATTAACTTTACCCTTTTTCAAAATTAATTTCCACCAGTTTCATTTGCATTTTTCCTTTCATTTAGATGTAACCCTTTCCTCCCTCTTTACCGACAGATTAACTTCGGTGACGATTGCTTTTCCCAAATTTCCATTAGGTAAACGCGGTTTAATTTTTACTAAGGTCGATAAGTGAGGGGGAGGTTACACCATCGAAGAAACACCAACAGTTTGCCCTTATTCGGGTTCACTTAGGTGTAACACGATGCACTCACAACTACACAGAACAGTGTTCTGACCAGGTCTGGTTCGTGCAAAATGTCGAGGACATTACACAAGTGCCGTTCGTGGTAAATACAACAGTGCAACCTGCATGCTTGGCTAGCATCTTTATTTATGGAACCGAAACGAAATGGAGCAGCCCACCGATAGAGCGATTCATCGTGCTGTAATTTTCTGCAGCTGAAGCGGAATCACGATGCAACAATTTACGCTTTACGTGAGTCACTGGCTTATGTACAGGGAGGATATAATTAAACTTTCGCTACTTCAGCCAGAGTACACGGAAAACTGCTTCCAGTATGGGAATGATGTTCAAACAGTGCGCTGCAAGATTCGCGTTGTTAATGTCATTAATGTCTTCACTTTCCATTAGGAGTCGATTCGGGTACGGCGACTTAAGGAGGAATTCTGACCCCAAGGACCAAGGACATTCAGCGTGAGTGGCACAAGTTACTGCGACCTGCTTCACCTACTTGTGCTCCATGCTCCACGGGAGAGAGGTGCTTTGGACCCAACTATATTGATGCACGATGGATCTCCATCTCACATAATTTCGAAAATATTTCGACAAGATTTCCCCACCATGTTAGAATTCTAGGTGGAGATTTTAATTTGCCGGATATAGACTGGAAGACTCAAACGTTCATAACGGGTGGCGGGGACAAAGAATCCAGTGAAATTTTTTTAAGTGCATTATCTGAAAACTACCTTGAGCAGTTAAACAGAGAACCGTCTCGTGGCGATAACATATTAGACCTTCTGGTAACAAACAGATCCGAACTATTTGAAACATTTAACGCAGAACAGGGAATCAACGATCATAAAACGGTTACTGCATCGATGATTTCAGCCGTAAATAGAAATATTAAAAAAGGCAGGAAGACTTTTCTGTTTAGCAAAAGTGATAAAAAGCAGATTTCAGAGTACCTGACGGCTCAACACAAAAGTTTTGTCTCAAGTACAGACAGTGTTGAGGATCAGTGGACAAAGTTCAAAACCATCGTACAATATGCGTTAGATAAGTATGTGCCAAGCAAGATCGTAATAGATGGAAAAGAGCCACTGTAGTACAACAACAGAGTTAGAAAACTGCTGCGGAAGCAAAGGGAACTTCACAGCAAACATAAACATAGCCAAAGCCTTGCAGACAAACAAAAATTACGCGAAGCGAAATGTAGTGTGAGGAAGGCTAAGCGAGAGGCGTTCAATGAATTCGAAAGTAAAGTTCTATGTACTCACTTGGCAGAAAATCCTAAGAAATTTTGATCTTACGTCAAAGTGGTAGGTGGATCAAAGCAAAATGTCCAGACACTCTGTGATCAAAATGGTTCTGAAACAGAGGATGACAGACTAAAGGCCGAAATACTAAATATCTTTTTCCAAAGCTGTTTCACAGATTGCACAGATTGCACTGTAGTTCCTTCTCTAGATTGTCGCACAGATGACAAAATGGTAGATATCGAAATAGACGACAGAGGGATAGAGAAACAATTAAATTCCCTCACAAGAGGAAAGGCCGCTGGACCTGATGGGATACCAGTTCGATTTTACACAGAGTACTCGAAGGAACGTGCCCCCCTTCATGCAGCGGTGTACCGTTGGTCTCTAGAAGAGCGTAGCGTTCCAAAATATTGGAAAAGGGCACAGGTCATCCCCGTTTTTAAGAAGGGACGTCCAATAGATGTGCAGAACTATAGACCTATATCTCTAACGTCGATCAGTTGTAGAATTTTGGAACACGTATTATGTTCGAGTATAATTACTTTTCTGGAGACTAGAAATGTACTCTGTAGGAATCAACATGGGTTTCGAAAAAGACGATAGTGTGCAACCCAGCTCGCGCTGTTCGTCCACGAGACTCAGAGGGCCATAGACACGGGTTCCCAGGTAGATGCCGTGTTTCTTGACTTCCGCAAGGCGTTCGATACAGCTCCCCACAGACGTTTAATGAACAAAGTAAGAGCATATGGACTATCAGACCAATTGTGTGATTGGATTGAAGAGTTCCTAGATAACGGAAAGCAGCATGTCATTCTCAATGGAGAGAAGTCTTCCGAAGTAAGAGCGATTTCAGGTGTGCCGCTTTTCACAATATACATAAATGACCTTGTGGATGACATCGGAAGTTCACTGAGGCTTTTTGCGGATGATGCTGCGGTATATCGAGAGGTTGAACAATGGAAAATCGTACTGAAATGCAGGAGGATCTGCAGCGAATTGACGCATGGTGCAAGGAATGGCAATTGAATCTCAATGTAGACAAGTGTAATGTGCTGCGAATACATAGAAAGAAAGATCCCTTATCATTTAGCTACAATATAACAGGTCAGCAACTGGAAGCAGTTAATTCCATAAATTATCTGGGAGTACGCATTAGGAGTGATTTAAAATGGAATGATCATATAAAGTTCATCGTTGGTAAAGCAGATGCCAGACTGAGATTCATTGGAAGAATCCCAAGGAAATGCAATCCGGAAACAAAGGAAGTAGGTTACAATACGCTTGTTCGCCCACTGCTTGAATACTGCTCAGCAGTGTGGGATCCGTACCAGATAGGGTTGATAGAAGAGATAGAGAAGATCAAACGGAGAGCAGCGCGCTTCGTTACAGGATCATTTAGTAATCGCTAAAGCGTTACGGAGATGATAGATAAACTCCAGTGGAAGACTGCAGGAGAGACGCTCAGTAGCTCGGTATGGGCTTTTGTTGAAGTTTCGAGAACATACCTTCACCGAGGAGTCAAGCAGTATATTGCTCTCTTCTTCGTATATCTCGCGAAGAGACCATGAGGATAAAATCAGAGAGATTAGAGCCCACACAGAGGCATACCGACAATCCTTCTTTCCACGAACAATACGAGACTGGAATAGAAGGAAGAACCGATAGAGATACTCAAGGTACCCTCCGCCACACACCGTCAGGTGGCTTGCGGAGTATGGATGTAGATGAAGATGTAAATGTAGAAACAAAAGTTTGGAGGAAATTATTTTCAACTAAACCATATATCATTAGTAAGAAAACAAGTAGAAAACTTACTTGCAAGGACCTTTTCAGTTTTGTGGATTTACTTCTTTATTATTGTAGTCTACATATGGAGTTTGTTTCGCTATCGCTGTTACACTTATAGAGGGTGATTCATTTGCCCCTACCGAACAATTTTATGCAACCCGCACTACGTCTGTATCCAAATGCTACCCAGACAGCTGACGGCCACATGATGGACATAACTAACGTCTCAGAACTTTGGGGTACTGTCAGCGATACACCTTCCTTCTGCCACACTTATACAAGTGTCTCCAGTCTTTCTTTGTGTAACTAGCCCTGTAAACAAACAGGTTTTGGATGTTTCTGTAAGTTTATTCTGTTGTTTAGCACTTAATCTTTCATAAATGATTCACGAACGTTTCCTTATGAATTGTGCTTCACCATGGAAAAAACAGGAGATATCAAAATGAGAAGCGTGGAAATAGCAACTTTCCAGCACATAACCCAATGAAAAGATCAATATATGACTCGCCGCGTTAACGTGCTAAAGTAGTTTCATAAACAAAATTTGTTCAGTAGGTCTAAGATGTCTTCATATACTTTATTACTTCTTCTGCGGCATCTTGACAATGTACCTTCCATCTCCAGAGATCACTGTCCAACAACATCGTTGTAACACGTCAGTTGCATAAAACGACAGCGCTGGGGGCATTATACACTCCTGGAAATGGAAAAAAGAACACATTGACACCGGTGTGTCAGACCCACCATACTTGCTCCGGACACTGCGAGAGGGCTGTACAAGCAATGATCACACGCACGGCACAGCGGACACACCAGGAACCGCGGTGTTGGCCGTCGAATGGCGCTAGCTGCGCAGCATTTGTGCACCGCCGCCGTCAGTGTCAGCCAGTTTGCCGTGGCATACGGAGCTCCATCGCAGTCTTTAACAGTGGTAGCATGCCGCGACAGCGTGGACGTAAGCCGTATGTGCAGTTGACGGACGTTGAGCGAGGGCGTATAGTGGGCATGCGGGAGGCCGGGAGGACGTACCGCCGAATTGCTCAACACGTGGGGCGTGAGGTCTCCACAGTACAGCGATGTTGTCGCCAGTGGTCGGCGGAAGGTGCACGTGCCCGTCGACCTGGGACCGGACCGCAGCGACACACGGATGCACGCCAAGACCGTAGGATCCTACGCAGTGCCGTAGGGGACCGCACCGCCACTTCCCAGCAAATTAGGGACACTGTTGCTTCTGGGGTATCGGCGAGGACCATTCGCAACCGTCTCCATGAAGCTGGGCTACGGTCCCGCACACCGTTAGGCCGTCTTCCGCTCACGCCCCAACATCGTGCAGCCCGCCTCCAGTGGTGTCGTGACAGGCGTGAATGGAGGGACGAATGGAGACGTGTCGTCTTCAGCGATGAGAGTCGCTTCTGCCTTGGTGCCAATGATGGTCGTATGCGTGTTTGGCGCCGTGCAGGTGAGCGCCACAATCAGGACTGCATACGACCGAGGCACACAGGGCCAACACCCGACATCATGGTGTGGGGAGCGATCTCCTACACTGGCCGTACACCACTGGTGATCGTCGAGGGGACACTGAATAGTGCACGGTACATCCAAACCGTCATCGAACCCATCGTTCTACCATTCCTAGACCGGCAAGGGAACTTGCTGTTCCAACAGGACAATGCACGTCCGCATGTATCCCGTGCCACCCAACGTGCTCTAGAAGGTGTAAGTCAACTACCCTGGCCAGCAAGATCTCCGGATCTGTCCCCCATTGAGCATGTTTGGGACTGGATGAAGCGTCGTCTCACGCGGTCTGCACGTCCAGCACGAACGCTGGTCCAACTGAGGCGCCAGGTGGAAATGGCATGGCAAGCCGTTCCACAGGACTACATCCAGCATCATTACGATCGTCTCCATGGGAGAATAGCAGCCTGCATTGCTGCGAAAGGTGGATATACACTGTACTAGTGCCGACATTGTGCATGCTCTGTTGCCTGTGTCTATGTGCCTGTGGTTCTGTCAGTGTGATCATGTGATGTATCTGACCCCAGGAATGTGTCAATAAAGTTTCCCCTTCCTGGGACAATGAATTCACGGTGTTCTTATTTCAATTTCCAGGAGTGTATTAACCTTTTCAATGGGCTATATACCGGAAAGTTATTACTCCCACACTTCTCATTCTGATACCTCCTGTTAATTTAGTTTTCCCGAAGGCAACGTTTCTGAACCATCTACGAAAGATTAGCTCCTATAAACGGAATAAAATTACAGAGACATCCAAAACCAGTATAACTACACTGCTAATTACACAAAGAAGGATTGGAAACACTTGTGTAGGTATGACAGATGTAAGGTATACCCTGCTCCAGAAATACTTTGTAACACATGGCCAGTCCTCACTTGTATCTTTTACGGTATGATTCTGTTTGCTAGCACCCGCTCAAAGCCCTGTGAGGGAGCTTGTATCCGCTAGGTGGCTGTTGCCTGTCTGGTTACCGTTCCTGGTACAGACGTAGTGTGGGTTGCACGGAATGGATTGGTGGGGGCAGATGTGTATTTCTAATTCCTTTTTTTCTTTTTGACACTAACTTAGTTATCGTCTGAAGGAGACATTCCCACACAGCTTAAAGAATGAGAGAAGTTCTATAACCAAGGTGAAACAGTGTGCTTCCTGCGATTAGTGAAATTCTCGTTGCCAACAGCTGATGGCAACAACATACTCTAGCGGTAAAACTCTGTTACGTTGAGAACCCTGCAAGTCAGTGACACACGGAGTTTCAAAACCAAAGCAAATAGTTACGATCCCTTCTCGCCCAACGCACAGAGCACACGTATGCGATATCCACGCACAATGACGTATCTACCCATCAACCTTCATTTTGACACGTAAACGGAACTGCCAAAAAGAGTAAGTTACAGGGTTTTAAAACTAAGAGATTCATTTGGAAAAACCGAATCATTGGCTGTTCGTTGTAAACTGCGTAGCTACCAAGATCACCAGATTTGAGCTCGTGTGATTTCTGACTGTGGGGTTACCTGAAGGAAAGGGTTTTTCAACAGGACAGTGACACACGTTGGAGGTTGAAGATGAGCATAGGGAGGGAGGTGGTCAACATCGCACGTAACATCTTTCGGGCTGTAGTAGAGCAATTTCTAGTGCGATTCCATGCTGTCGTAAATGCACACGGTCGTCAAATTGAGCAATGTTTGTAATATGAAACGTAAACATGATAATTAACAAATTTTACCCCTTCATACATCTACATCTACGTAATTGTCCTGCTATTCACAATAAAGAGCCTGGCAGAGGGTTCAATGAACCATCTTCAAGCTGTCTGTCTGCCGTTTTACTGTCGAACGGCGCGCTAGAAAAACGAGCTCTAAATTTTTCTGTGCGAGCCCTGATTTCTCTTATTTTATCGTGATGATCGTTTCTCCCTATGTAGGTGGGTGCCAACAGAATATTTTCGCAATCGGAGGGGAAAACTGCTGACAGAAATTTCATGAGGAGATCCCGTCGCAACGAAAACTGCCTTTGTTCTAATGATTGCCATTCCAATTCACGTATCATGTCTCCCCTGTTTCGCGATAATAAAAAACGAGCTGCCCTTCCTTGAACTTGTTCGATGACCTCCGTCAGTCCCACGTGATGCCGATCTCATACCGCACAGAAATACACTCCTGGAAATGGAAAACAGAACACATTGACACCGGTGTGTCAGACCCACCATACTTGCTCCGGACACTGCGAGAGGGCTGTACAAGCAATGATCACACGCACAGCACAGCGGACCCACCAGGAACCGCGGTGTTGGCCGTCGAATGGCGCTAGCCGCGCAGCATTTGTGCACCGCCGCCTTCAGTGTCAGCCAGTTTGCCGTGGCATACGGAGCTCCATCGCAGTCTTTAACAGTGGTAGCATGCCGCGACAGCGTGGACGTGAACCGTATGTGCAGTTGACGGACTTTGAGCGAGGGCGTATAGTGGGCATGCGGGAGGCCGGGTGGACGTACCGCCGAATTGCTCAACACGTGGGGCGTGAGGTCTCCACAGTACATCGATGTTGTCGCCAGTGGTCGGCGGAAGGTGCACGTGCCCGTCGACCTGGGACCGGACCGCAGCGACGCACGGATGCACGCCAAGACCGTAGGATCCTACGCAGTGCCGTAGGGGACCGCACCGCCACTTCCCAGCAAATTAGGGACACTGTTGCTCCTGGGGTATCGGCGAGGACCATTCGCAACCGTCTCCATGAAGCTGGGCTACGGTCCCGCACACCGTTAGGCCGTCTTCCGCTCACGCCCCAACATCGTGCAGCCCGCCTCCAGTGGTGTCGCGAGGACGAACGGAGACGTGTCGTCTTCAGCGATGAGAGTCGCTTCTGCCTTGGTGCCAATGATGGTCGTATGCGTGTTTGGCGCCGTGCAGGTGAGCGCCACAATCAGGACTGCATACGACCGAGGCACACAGGGCCAACACCCGGCATCATGGTGTGGGGAGCGATCTCCTACACTGGCCGTACACCACTGGTGATCGTCGAGGGGACACTGAATAGTGCACGGTACATCCAAACCGTCATCGAACCCATCGTTCTACCATTCCTAGACCGGCAAGGGAACTTGCTGTTCCAATAGGACAATGCACGTCCGCATGTATCCCGTGCCACCCAACGTGCTCTAGAAGGTGTAAGTCAACTACCCTGGCCAGCAAGATTTCCGGATCTGTCCCCCATTGAGCATGTTTGGGACTGGATGAAGCGTCCTCTCACGCGGTCTGCACGTCCAGCACGAACGCTGGTCCAACTGAGGCGCCAGGTGGAAATGGCATGGCAAGCCGTTCCACAGGACTACATCCAGCATCATTACGATCGTCTCCATGGGAGAATAGCAGCCTGCATTGCTGCGAAAGGTGGATATACACTGTACTAGTGCCGACATTGTGCATGCTCTGTTGCCTGTGTCTATGTGCCTGTGGTTCTGTCAGTGTGATCATGTGATGTATCTGACCCCAGGAATGTGTCAATAAAGTTTCCCCTTCCTGGGACAATGAATTCACGGTGTTCTTATTTCAATTTCCAGGAGTGTATTCCAGAATAGGGCGGACAAGCGTGGTGTAAGCAGTCTCTTAGTAACCTGTTGCACCTTCTAAGTGTTCTTCCAATGAATCGCAGTCTTTGGTTTGCTCTTCCCACAACATTATCTATGTGATCGTTCCAATTTAGGTTATTTGTAATTGCAATCCCTAAGTTTTGTTGTTGAATTTACAGCCCTCAGATCCGTGTCATTTATCGCGTAATCTAAATTTAGCGAATTTCTTTTAGTACTCATATGAATAACTTCACACTTTTGAAACTTCCTGGCAGGTTAAAACTGTGTGCCGGGCCGAGACTCGAACTCGGGACCTTTGCCTTTCGCGGGCAAGTGCTCTACCAACTGAGCTACCCAAAAACGACTCACGTCCCGTCCTCACAGCTTTGCTTCTGCTTTTTTCTTGTTATGAGTATTGTCCACTGATGAGATGTCAAGTGAGAGAAGGCATACCTCTGTTTATATGTTTTTCCTGAGATAAATCAGATGATGCCACCAGCATTATTATCTATGTTTCTGTTGTTTACCTATACGTAGTATTTTTCTAAACAGTTTGAATATGCCCTGCTATTTAATCTACTGTGGTACGTCTATGTAATTCGCCACTGGTTCAGTTGTGCTATTTAGGTAACCGCCCTAACTGGATGCTGTAGATTTTTTTACTATTCGATTTTGCATAAGCATGCATTTTCAGATGTTTAGACGAACCTCAGCGTCTTCTCAATATAATTCTTCTCATGCAAGTTAGCCTGGATGTTTTTTTTTCTCTCTGCTTTAGTGGTAGCACATCTTCGCGTGACTTGAGCCTGTTGCATAATTTTCTTTATTATTTATTTATTCACAGTTTCTTTTATTACTGTTGATGGTGCGTTCTCTCTAACAGCCCAGTTTCTTATGTTTCAACTATCTGATTAGTCATGCAACGATGTTAGATTTTTCTTCGTTTTTTCTCTTTGTAATATGTTACAATCTTGGACTTATGATTTATGTTACTTACTGAGTCCTCCTTCATATGAGATAGCTTGGAAGCTATTTACTATAAATTCTGGCACGTATTTGACAATGCAGAACATCTTTGGCTTGGTTCAGATACGACATACTTAAAACATACCATGACAATCAATGTATTGTATGTGCGATTGACATCATTAGGACTCTCATCAGAAATGAAACATGAGGCTGTCTATCAAATGTTGATAGTATGTTTGTTTAAACCTTGGTAAATTATTAGATCTCACAACTTTTTGACTGCGCTATGAACTGTAATACACAGATATTCTAGTACATAGTCTGTCAGTTAAATTAAAATCTCTGTCTCTTACGAGTGTAGAAAGCGATTGGCGACATTATACAGTACGACACGTTGGTTATAGTGGCGGCTGCTCATAACCTATAATATATCACGCGACTTGTAAAGACAGTCGTATATCACGTCTAGGTTCATTATCTCAGTAATAGCTCTTTTCCCACACAGATTTAGCATTTGTTATGTATGAAAATATGTAAATGTACAGATTGCAAACTATAGAAAATTTCTAAAACAACAGAAAATAAAATAAAATTTATGTCTTATTGCTAACAGTAGCTGCTGAATATTGGCTTTAGTATGATATAAAATAAAGAAAAGTTTTTATTTGATCCTCACACATTATTAATAGGGCATCAGTTATTAATTAGAAATAAAAGAAAAAGGGCTATAAGAAAGAATCCAGAAAATACCACTTTTCCGAGAATTGGGAGTTTTACTACGTTGGTGTCGAAAATTAAACAACAAAGGGAAATTTTGCAAGGTTGCATTTACTTTGCCACAAAACAGTATAACAGGTGATAGTGAACCAGGAACAATGTAAGGAATACAGAACGTAGACAACTGCAACATGTACAACGGTAGAAGAATATGTTCTCCGTTTCTTTCAATTTACCGGATCTGCGCGCACATTCTGACGACTGGTTAATGTGCTCAGTATCGGGTGTGACCACCTCTGGCAGCAATACGGGACTGAAAACGACGGTGCATGCTGTGAATGATGTCATAAATCTCGTGTTGACGCAATAACGCCGATTCTTCGTGCAGAGCCACTCACAAGTCTTGGAGAGTGGTTGCTGGATGCTGACGTGGTGAAACCCGTCTCCATAATACACCCCAGACATGCTCTATGGGATTCAAATCAGGATAGTGAGCAGGCGACGCCATGCGTGCAATATCTTCTGTTTTCAAGAAAACATCAACCAGCTGTGCCCTAAGAGGTCGAGCATTACCGTCCATCGATGCAAAGTATGGGCTCACAGCACCTCGCAACAACCGCTCATGAGGTCCCGAGATCTCGTCACGATACCTGACAGCAGTTAAACCTTCCCCATTCACCAATACAATTTCATGAGGAGGTTTTCGAGTGATTAACATAACCGCTACCCAAACCATAAAGAATCCTCTTCGATGTTGGTTTCTTTCCATAATTTTTAATCGTGTTCCACTTTTCCTTCAGATGAAAATCTACATCTACATCCATACTGCGCAAGCCACCTGACGGTGTGTGGCGGAGGGTACCTTGGGTTCTCCCTTCAATTCCAGTCTCGTATTGTTCGTGGAAAGAAAGATTGTCGGTATGCCTCTGTGTGGGCTCTAATCTCTCTGATTTTATCCTCATGGTCTCTTCGCGAGATATACGTAGGAGGGAGCAATATACTGCTTGACTCCTCGGTGAAGGTATGATCTCGAAACTTCAACCAAAGCCCGTACCGAGCTGCTGAGCGTCTCTCCTGCAGAGTCTTCCACCGGAGTTTATCTATCATCTCCGTAACGCTTTCGCGATTACTAAGTGATCCTGTAACGAAGCACGCTGCTCTCCGTTGGATCTTCTCTATCTCTTCTATCAACCCTATCTGGTACGGATCCCCACGCTGGTGAGCAATATTCAAGCACTGGACGAACAAGTGTACTGTAACCTCCTTCCTTTGTTTTCGGACTGCATTTTCTTAGGATTCTTCCAATGAATCTGTCTGGCATCTGCTTTACCGGCGATCAGCTTTATATGATCATTCCATTTTAAATCACTCTTAATGCCTATTCCCATATAATTTATGGAATTAACTGCTTCCAGTTGCTGACCTGCTATTTTGTAGCTAAATGATAAAGGATCTTTCTTTCTATGTATTTGCAGCACGTTACACTTGTCTACATTGAGATTCAATTCCCATTCCCTGCACCATACGCCGATTCGTTGAAGATCCTCCTGCATTTCAGTACAATTTTCCATTGTTACAACCTCTCGATATACCACAGCATCATCCGCAAAAAGCCTCAGTGAACTTCCGATGTTATCCACAAGGTCATTTATGTATATTGTGAATAGCAACGGTCCTACGACAGTCACCTGTGGCACACCTGAAATCACTCTTGCTTCGGAAGACTTCTCTCCAATGAGAATCACATACTGCGTTCTGTTATCTAGGAACTCTTCAATCCAATCACACAATTGGTTTGATAGTCCACATGCTCTCACTTTGTTCATTAAACGACTGTGGGAATCCGTCGAGAATCACTCTCCAGACTAAATCGGGACACGTATGTGGAAAGAACAGTGGCCCATTGTTTGACCTTCCAGGGCATGTTGACGACTCCACTCTAGATGTTCCCTTCTGTGAAGACGCGTTGGAGGCACAGATGCATCAAATCTCCGACAGTAAAGGCCAGTCTGCGAATCCTTCTGTACACCGTTTGCCTCGATACAACACGTCCATTGGATGCTGAGAGGTCAGATGCCAGTTGCCGTGCAGTAGTAAGGCGGTACCGTCGTACCTTTAAGCCAAATAACGGTCCTCTCTTTCTGATGTTACATGTGCTCAGTCCTGCCCTGGTCGTTCTCTATAAACTGTCGCCTCATCCGAGGAACAACAAAACGATTTACATTGAGCCATCGGGCCAAATGAGTTTGCGTCTGTCCAGTGCTATGGCCGACCACAGCAAAGAGTCTGGTAGGCGTCTTCTGTGTACCACAATCCACCATTTGTGACTGTGTACATAGCGACTACCCGGCAAACACAACCCGTTCGATAGGTGCCCCTATGTCATCGTTGGCGCGGTTGTGCGTTGACCGAAAGGCCGTCTTCCGTGCAGAACACGATCGTACGGACATCTGTTTACAAGTTTGCATGATCGGGGAAATAGCGGTCTGTTGCTTTTATTTTGGACACCAGTGTATTTGGGCAGTAAAATATCTGATTCCGAAGCAGAGAGGTTTAAAATGTAGACTAGCAATGACAAGAAAAGCATTTCTCAATAAGAGAAATTTTTTAATGTCGAATATAGATTTAAGTGTTAGGGAATCTTTTCCTGAAGCAACACTACTGGCCATTAAAATTGCTACACCACGAAGATGACGTGCTACTGAAGCGCAATTTAACCGACAGGAAGAAGATGCTGTGATATGCAAATGATTAGCTTTTCAGAGCATTCACACAAGGTTGGCGCCGGTGGCGACACCTACAACGTGCTGACATGAGCAAAGTTTCCAACCGATTTCTCATACACAAACAGCAGTTGTCCGGCGTTGCCTGGTGAAACGTTGTTGTGATGCCTCGTGTAAGGAGGAGAAATGCGTACCATCACGTTTCCGACTTTGAAAAAGGTCGGATTGTAGCCTATCGCGATTGAGGTTTATTGTATCGCGACATTGCTGCTCGCGTTGGTGAGATCCAATGACTGTTAGCAGAATAAGGAATCGGTGGGTTCAAGAGGGTAATACGGAACGCCGTGTTGGATCCCAACGGCCTCTTGTCACTAGCTAGCAGTCGAGATGAGAGGCATCTTCGTCTTTTCGGATGAATCCAGGTTCTCTTTACAGCATCATTATGGTCGCATCCATGTTTGGCGACATCGCGGTGAACGCACGTTGGAAGCGTGTAATCGGCATCGCCATACTGGCGTATCACTCGGCGTGGTGGTATGGGGTGCCATTGGTTACACGTCTCGGTCACCTCTTGTTCACATTGACGGAACTTTGAACAGTGGACGTTACATTTCTGTTACGACTCGTGGCTCTATCCTTCATTCGATCCCTGCGAAACCCTACATTTCAGCAGGATAATGCACGACTGCATGTTGCAGGTCCTGTACGGGCCTTTGTGGATACAGAAAATGTTCGACTGCTCCCCTGGCCAGCATATTCTCCAGATCTCTTGGTGAGAGGTCAATGGTGGCCGAGCAACTGGCTCGTCACAATACGCCAGTCACTACTCTTGATGAACTGTGGTATCGTGCTGCATGGGCAGCTGTACCCGTACACGTCATCCAAGCTCTGTTTGACTCAATGCCCAGGCGTATCAACGCCGTTATTACGGCCAGAGGTGGTTGTTCTGGGTACTGATTTCTAAGGATCTATTCACCCAAATTGCGTGAAAATGTAATCACATGTCAGTTCTAGTATAATATATTTGTCGAATGAATACCAGTTTATCATCTGCGTTTCTTCTTGGTGTAGCAATTTTAATGGCCAGTAGTGTATTTGTCTGGAATGTGAAGTGAAACGTGTGCGTGGAACAGTTTAGACAAAAGAAGAATAACAGTTTTTCATATGTGGTGCTACATAATATTGCTGAAAACTAGACGGACAGATCATGTAACTAATGAGAGGTACTGAATAGAATTGGGGAGAAAAAAATTTGTGGCACAACTTGACTAAAAGAGACCTGGTAGGACACATACTGAGGTATCACGGGAACACCGTTTTAGTACCGGAGGGAAATGTGAGAGGTAAGAACTGTAAAGGGAGCCCTAGAGATGAATACAGTAAGCAGGCTCAAAAGGATGTAGGTTGCAGCAGGAATTCGGGGATGAAGGGATATGTATTAGACAGAGTAATACGGAAAGGTGGACCAGAGCAGTCTTCGGAAGGAAGACCACAGCAACAGTTTTATAACAATTTTTTTTTGCATTTCCTTGCTTTCCGCGAAGCAAACTCACTGGTTCCGTCATTTGAAGTCATCTTAACAGTTGTGTCTCATTCTGTCGACAAGATAGCGAAATCTGAGAGTCTTCTTTTACCCACAATCTGTCTTAATTAGTGATACTTTCACCTTCAATTTTCTGGAACTGCGTCTAGAGGATGCTGCAGTGACTTGACATTATAAATATCCTCAAAACTATTTCCTGTATTTCCTTTCTTAGTTTCTCCACCGTCGCATCTCGGTCCATTTCTCAATCGGCAGAAATCGGATAAACCGGAAACCTTCTGTCAAATAGCATATTTGCTTCGGCACCCGCTCGCCGACCTTTGAAGTACTACACTGCCGTAGCGAAGCAGCTGCAAGAACTCCACTGCTCAAAACGATTGAGCTGTGTAGACGTCAGTCCGCAGCTCGTGGTCGTGCGATAGCGCTCTCGCTTCCCGCGCCCGGGTTCCTGGGGTCGATTCCCGGCGGGGTCAGGGATTTTCTGTGGCTCGTGATGACTGGGTGTTCTGTGATGTCCTTAGGTTAGTTAGGTTTAAGTAGTTCTAAGTTCTAGGGGACTGATGACCATAGATGTTAAGTCCCATAGTGCTCAGAGCCATTTGAACCATTTTTGTGTAGACGTCAGCTGTATGAACCAAACGCACAGTTGCCACATAAATTATGTTAGCAATAGAAATCTGTTCGGCAGTATTTGATTCTTCGTGATGCTACTTGGTCGAAGTGGCGCTGTAGAAGTGAACTTCTCAAAGGTTAGAAGGGGGAAGAGAACTCACGACCCTTCCCAATGTAGTGTCGAACCATCTGTCTTGTTTTTTTTTTTTCGTCACGCTTTGAGTCGTTACGTACTTGAAACCATGGAGGGGGTCTATCTCGCCGTCCCCTAGGTATAGCCCTGCCCTGGTGGTGTCATTGGCGCTTCTCATCGCTTTTGTTTAGCGAGCCGTCGATTTTAGCTGTGTAGTTAGTGTTTTCTCATACAGGAGTGCAAGTTTCAACAGCGAAGTACGCAAGCGTTGATGCCATATTGTACAGCGTACGTGAATCTGCACACATTTTACTTGCTCTTTCTACCGAGTGACTCCATCTGACAACCAAATGTTATACATTTTATTGCATTACTTTGATGTCCTCTGTATTGAACACTAAAAACACTTCAGAATCATTTAAAACTAAATAGAAACAGGTTGCATAAATTACATTACTACTTACCTACACAGTAGCAAAAGAAATGTACGAGGCCTGTTCATAAAGTAAGCTCCGATTGATTGCCAAATTGAAACCACAGTGAACATCAGAAATGTTTTACTTGTAACAATTAGCTACACCTTTCAGCTACTTCTCTATGTAGTCGCCGTTCTGACTTAGACTTTTGTCATAGCGTTGTACCAACTTTTCAATAGCTTCATCATAGAAGGCAGCCGCCAGTGCTTTCCGCCAATTCTCCACGCTGGCCTACACCTCGTTGTCTGTGTCAAAATGTTGTCTTCAAAGACAGCGGTTCATGTGACCAGAGATGAAACTCAGGGGGAGACAATTGCGGACTGTATTGTGGGTAATCTCACATTTCCATTTGAAAACGATGCAGGAGCATCTTCATTGCCCCTGCAGAATGCGGCTGAGAATTGTCTTGAAGAAGAAACAGCACGACAGTTATGTAATGTTAGCTGCATAGCTTCAGGCGAAATTTCTCACCAGGCCCTCGTACTTGGCGGCAGACACTATTTTCTAGACATCTTTACGCACTCACTGCGAGCTCAGAAATGAGAAGAGCGACGTGATTCTAACTGGGGTTATACTAGAGACACTACCCAACACATCTGTGCAAAGCTTTATCGGATTTTCATAGTCGTTTCCATTTCGCGACCGATCGGAGCTTACTTTCTGAACGCCCCTCGTAGATTAGTGCTGCTACGAGTGGCAACCCAGCCACTCGCTCTTGAGCAAGGCAGTATGGGACCACTGTCAGTTGACTGCTTATTTACTGAAACTTCAATGTTATTTCTACTGACACTACAGCCATCTAGTAGTCAAAAAGCAGTAAAGGAAAAAACAAGAAAAGTGAAAAATGAAAGAAGAAGAACCGAACAGAAAAAAGAGAAAATGAGTAAAATGAAGTGTTAAAGGGATTGTCGGTGCCCGACATTAAAGAACGGGCCCGTTTGCATCAGAAATGAAGTTTGTATTTTGGCGTAGCAGTCGCTCTGTAAACTCGTACACCGCCACAGCTGGCCGACAGAACCGTGGGAGAGAGAGAGCTGACTCTGAAGTCAAGTTTAATTTTGCTCCCTCATGGTCTTTCTTATTCTCTTTCTCTTTGTCTGACTGTCTCCTACTTTCTTTACGGTGCTGTGGTTCTAGTGTAGCATTTTTTTTAGTACCGAGAACTAGTGTTGTCGGTCTCTTTACCGGATGCGACAAAATGCATTCTTCCCACAGGCCTGTGTCGCAGAGTGACGAGTTCCGGCCATTACGTGCTTCCTACACCGCGGCCCAGTTCCGTCTTCTGGGAAGATACCGGACTGTGCGTGCTACAGGCGCAGCAGGAGTCTCGCCTGAGTTTTCTACGCGGCAACAACGCCGGGTGGGAAGTCGGAGGGCGCAGAGAAAGCTGTCCCGACGACGGAAGGTAGTCAAGCCCTAATCATATTATGAAGGTTGAATTTTTTGTTGGAGATCATAAATGACCTGCCGCCAATGGCAGCCACGTCTGAGATGAGAAATGTTACTCTGTAAAGCGGGTGAACACTGGAATATAAGGGCGCCGCCGGACTGCACAGAAATACAATACGCAGATCTGCAATTCATATTGAGAACAGTTACCGAACGTACTTAAATCACCACGATGTCAATCGTAAAATTTCGATACACCTCTGTACTGCAGCGCTATTGAAAAAGAGGGAACAGATTTCAAACATCTACATCTACATTTATACTCCGCAAACCACCCAAAGGTGTGTGGCGGAGGGCACTTTACGTGCCACTGTCATTACCTCCCTTTCCTGTTCCAGTCGCGTATGGTTCGCAGGAAGAACGACTGTCTGAAAGCCTCCATGCGCGCTCTAATTTCTCTAATTTTACATTCGTGATCTCCTCGGGAGGTATAAGTAGGGGGAAGCAATATATTCGATACCTCATCCAGAAACGCACCCTCTCGAAACCTGGCGAGCAATCTACACCGCGATGCAGAGCGCCTCTCTGGCAGAGTCTGCCACTTGAGTTTATTAAACATCTCCGTAACGCTATCACGGTTACAAATAACCCTGTGACGAAACGCGCCGCTCTTCTTTGGATCTTCTCTATCTCCTCCGTCAAACCGATCTGGTACGGATCCCACACTGATGAGCAATACTCAAGTATAGGTCGAACGAGTGTTTTGTAAGCCACCTCCTTTGTTGATGGACTGCATTTTCTAAGCACTCTCCCAATGAATCTCAACCTGGTATCCGCCTTACCAACAATTAATTTTATATGATCATTCCACTTCAAATCGTTCCGCACGCATACTCCCAGATATTTTACAGAAGTAACTGCTACCAGTGTTTGTTCCGCTATCATATAATCATACAATAAAGGATCCTTCTTTCTATGTATTCGTAATACATTACATTTGTCTATGTTAAGGGACAGTTGCCACTCCCTGCACCAAGTGCCTATCCGCTGCAGATTTTCCTGCATTTCGCTACAGTTTTCTAATGCTGCAACTTCTCTGTATACTACAGCATCATCCGCGAAAAGCCGCATGGAACTTCCGACACTATCTACTAGGTCATTTATATATATTGTGAAAAGCAATGGTCCCATAATACTCCCCTGTGGCACGCCAGTGGTTACTTTAATGTCTGTAGACGTCTCTCCATTGATAACAACATGCTGTGTTCTGTTTGCTAAAAACTCTTCAATCCAGCCACACAGCTGATCTGATATTCCGTAGGCTCTTACTTTTTTTATCAGGCGACAGTGGGGAACTGTATCGAACGCCTTCCGGAAGTCAAGAAAAATAGCATCTACCTGGGAGCCTGTATCTAATATTTTCTGGGTCTCATGAACAAATAAAGCGAGTTGGGTCTCACACGATCGCTGTTTCCGGAATCCATGTTGATTCCTACATAGTAGATTCTGGGTTTCCAAAAACGATATGATACTCGAGCAAAAAACATGTTCTAAAATTCTACAACAGATCGACGTCAGATATAGGTCTATAGTTTTGCGCATCTGCTCGACGACCCTTCTTGAAGACTGGGACTACCTGTGCTCTTTTCCAATCATTTGGAACCCTCCGTTCCTCTAGAGACTTGCGGTACACGGCTGTTAGAAGGAGGGCAAGTTCTTTCGCATACTCTGTGTAGAATCGAAATGGTATCCCGTCAGGTCCAGTGGACTTTTCTCTATTGAGTGATTCCAGTTGCTTTTCTATTCCTTGGACACTTATTTCGATGTCAGCCACTTTTTCGTTTGTGCGAGGATTTAGAGAAGGAACTGCAGTGCGGTCTTCCTCTGTGAAACAGCTTTGGAAAAAGGTGTTTAGTATTTCAGTTTTACGCGTGTCATCCTCTGTTTCAATGCCATCATCATCACGGAGTGTCTGGATATGCTGTTTCGAGCCACTTACTGATTTAACGTAAGACCAGAACTTCCTAGGATTTTCTGTCAAGTCGGTACACAGAATTTTACTTTCGAATTCACTGAACGCTTCACGCATAGCCCTCCTTACGCTAACTTTGACATCGTTTAGCTTCTGTTTGTATGAGAGGTTTTGGCTGCGTTTAAACTTGGAGTGAAGCTCTCTTTGCTTTCGCAGTAGTTTCCTAACTTTGTTGTTGTACCACGGTGGGTTTTTCCCGTCCCTCACAGTTTTACTCGGCACGTACCTGTCTAAAACGCATTTTACGATTGCCTTGAACTTTTTCCATAGACACTCAACATTGTCAGTGTCGGAACAGAAATTTTCGTTTTGATCTGTTAGGTAGTCTGAAATCTGCCTTCTATTACTCTTGCTAAACAGATAAACCTTCCTCCCTTTTTTTATATTCCTATTAACTTCCATATTCAGGGATGCTGCAACGGCCTTATGATCACTGATTCCCTGTTCTACACTTAAAGAGTCGAAAAGTTCGGGTCTGTTATCAGTAGGTCCAAGATGTTATCTCCACGAGTCGGTTCTCTGTTTAATTGTTCGAGGTAATTTTCGGGTAGTGCACTCAGTATAATGTCACTCGATGCTCTGTCCCTACCACCCGTCCTAAACATCTGAGTGTCCCAGTCTATATCCGGTAAATTGAAATCTCCACCTAAGACTATAACATGCTGAGAAAATTTATGTGAGATGTATTCCAAATTTTCTCTCAGTTGTTCTGCCACTAATGCTGCTGAGTCGGGAGGTCGGTAAAAGGAGCCAATTATTAACCTAGCTCGGTTGTTGAGTGTAACCTCCACCCATAATAATTCACAGGAACTATCCACTTCTACTTCACTACAGGATAAACTACTACTAACAGCAACGAACACTCCACCACCGGTTGCATGCAATCTATCCTTTCTAAACACCGTCTGTACCTTTGTAAAAATTTCGGCAGAATTTATCTCTGGCTTAAGCCAGCTTTCTGTACCTATAACGATTTCAGCTTCGGTGCTTTCTATCAGCGCTTGAAGTTCTGGTACTTTACCAACGCAGCTTTGACAGTTGACAATTACAATACCGATTGCTGCTTGGTCCCCGTATGTCCTGACTTTGCCCCGCACCCGTTGAGGCTGTTGCCCTTTCTGTACTTGCCCAAGGCCATCTAACCTAAAAAACCGCCCAGCCCACGCCACACAACCCCTGCTACCCGTGTAGCCGTTTGTTGCGTGTAGTGGACTCCTGACCTATCCAGTGGAACCTGAAACCCTACCACCCTATGGCGCAAGTCGAGGTGGCAGAACCGTCTCAGCCTCTGATTCAGACACTCCACTCGGCTCTGTACCAAAGGTCCGCAGTCAATCCTGTCAACGATGCTGCAGATGGTGAGCTCTGCTTTCATCTAGCTAGCGAGACTGGCAGTCTTCACCAAATCAGATAGCTGCCGGAAGCCAGAGAGGATTTCCTCCGATCCATAGCGACACACATCATTTGTGCCGACATGAGCGACCACCTGCAGATGGGTGCACCCTGTACCCTTCATGGCATCCGGAAGGACCCTTTCCACATCTGGAATGACTCCCCCCGGTATGCACACGGAGTGCACATTGGTTTTCTTCCTCTCTCTTGCTGCCATTTCCCTAAGGGGCCTCATTACGCGCCTGACGTTGGAGCTCCCAACTACCAGTAAGCTCACCCTCTGCGACCGCCCGGATCTTGTAGACTGAGGGGCAACCTCTGGAACAGGACAAGCAGCCATGTCAGGCCAAAGATCAGTATCAGCCTGAGACAGAGCCTGAAAACGGTTCGTCAGACAAACTGGAGAGGCCTTCCGTTCAGCCCTCCGGAATGTCTTTCGCCCCCTGCCACACCTTGAGACGACCTCCCACTCTACCACAGGTGAGGGATCAGCCTCAATGCGGGCAGTATCCCGGGCAACCACAGTCGTAGTCCGATAGGGGGATGCGTGGGACGAGCTGGCCGTCCCCGACAAACCCCCATCCGGACCCCCACAGTGATGCCCATTGGCAACAGCGTCAAGCTGTGTGACCAAAGCCAACACTGCCTGAAGCTGGGAGCGAAGGGATGCCAACTCAGCCTGCATCCGAACACAGCAGTTGCAGTCCCTATCCATGCTAAAAACTGTTTTGCAAAGAACGTCTGCACTAATCTACCGAGAGCGCAAACAAATAGACAAAATTTAAACGGTTATTAAAATACAAGATTGCCTAGTAAATGCAGTAATGCTGCTACTTGCGCACTGCTGACACTGCTCGGCGGCGGAAGGAGACTACGCGAATTTACACTATTCAGGTACTAAAACGCGATGCTACAACTCTCAAATACTATAATACGCCCGAAATTTATGAATTAAACAATGCAACTACCAAAAACACGCAAAGAAATTAAGAATTAAACTATGTAACAAATGAATGAGCTAGGAGTATACGACTTGCTGCTGCAGCTGCTTATCCATTTTGTAGCTGCTTATCCATTTTATAGCTGCTTATCCATTTTATAGCTGCCAAACTACAAAAGATAGAAACACAGTTCCAACGTTCCTCGAAAGAGAAAAGTTCAAAACTTTTATGCATTCAGTGTGAGAACCGTTTGTTACACGACAAATGCCAGAACAGTGGCTCATTTTCTGCCACACACGAAGCAGCTGGTCTCTCGTTATCGAATTCAAAGCTTCAACATTGCGATGTCGCATATTTCCAAGCCAACGTGCTTAGAGAATTTTGAAGTCATAAACGGATCAAGAGCCATCTGTCTAGATACTCTGTAACCATAACGACGTCGAAACGGAAGTTGACAGAGAAGGACGAAACACTAAACACGTTTTTCCAAATCTGTTTCACTGTTTCGTTCGTCGCACTAACGTCAAAATTACAAATCGAAATGAACAACCGCAGGACAGCAGATCAGCTGAAATTACTCAACAGGGAACCGAGGTAGGGCTACTGGACTTAGTATACCAATATGAATCTACATAGTGATCATCTAATAGTAGCAGCCTATCGTAGGTAAGTGGAGGAGGGAAGCGTTCTTCGTGATTGAATAAAAGCGCAGGCCATTTCCGTTTTTATGAATCACTGAACAGAAATACAATACTGTAGGCATATGTCGCCGAAGTTATTATGATTTACGATTGTGGATCATTTTTACGCTCGCCTATTACGACTTTTCTGGAGACTGAAAATCTCCTTTCTTGGAAACGACGTGGATGCCATAAACAACGGTCTTGGAACCCAGCTCGTTCTATTCGTCAACGGCACCCAGAACGCAGTAGATACGGGAATCAGGTTGATTCTCCCCCCACCCCCTATATGTGGATACAGTTCCGCACTGCCGTCTAACGAACAAAACACGAGCTTAGAAAATGTCGGACCAACTGTGTGATCGGGTTGTTTCTAGCAAACAGAACACAGCAAGTCATTCTAATGAAGAGAACTCTTCAGATGTAAAAGTAACTTCGAGTGTATCCAATGGGAGTGTTATAGGACAATTACTTTTTCCAGTCTACGTAAGTTCCATGAGACCCTTCGCAGATGATCCCCTTGTATGGCAGATGTGCCAACGCCAAAAAATGTGAAATGGAAGAAGACTTACAGAGGATCAGCAGTACGTCCAGCGACCGGCACTTGGCCACAACATAAACGAATGTAGCTTATTGTGTATAAATCGACAGAATACTCATTACTGTATGAATACATTATTGTAGAATAATCACTGGGAGCAGTTTCACCCTTTAAATATCTGTGAAAATGGGTTCTAAACAATATAAAATCGAACGACAACATAAAACTAATAACGTGTAAAGCGGATGGCAGACTGAGCTTCATCAGAAAAAATGATATCTGCGTATGGAATTTCTGAACTGGAGTTCGGCGCCTGGTGCAAGTATTTTATGCTGACGAAGTGGTGATGAGAACAACGCAATACCCTATCTCGAGCGGAGGAAATCGACAACCTGGCCGGGAAACGAACCCGGGCCCTGTGATCGACAGTGAGCAAGGCCAACCACAAAACGGCGCACTGCTGAGAAATTCTTTGGAACAATCGTTAGGAAGTACAGTCCATCCACCAAGAAAGTAATTCACAGAAACTCGTTCCACCAAGAATATCGCTCGTCTTTCTCGGATCCGTACGAGATAGAACTGGTAGAGGAAACAGAGAAGATCCAAAGAAGAGCAGCGTGTTTCGTTACAGGTTCATTAAGTAAGCGTGAATACATGACGGAGAGGCCAGTCAATTACAATAGCTCATGTTACAAGAGGGGAGTTGTGTATCATTGAGTAGTTTACATAGTAATATCTATCATTAGCAGCATCACAATGACTACAGTCTCCTACCTAGGCGCTACAAGGGATGTGTCACAATGCGATGATCATAGAATTCTTTATGTTTCTGATAAGTACACTACTGGCCATTAAAACTGCTACACCACGAAGATGACGTGCTACAGATGCGAAATTTAACCGACAGGAAGAAGATGCTGTGATATGCAAATAATTAGCTTTTCAGAGCATTCACACAAGGTTGGCGCCGGTGGCGACACCTACAACGTGCTGACATGAGGAAGTTTCCAACCGATTTCTCATACACTAACAGCACTTGACCGGCGTTGCCTGGTGAAACGTTGTTGTGATGCCACGTGTAAGGAGGAGAAATGCGTATCATCACGTATCCGACTTTGATAAAGGTCGGAATGTAGCCTATCGCGATTGCGTTTTATTGTATCGCGGCAAGGCACTTCGCGTTGGTCGAGATCCAATGACTGTTAGCAGAATATGGAATAGGTGGGTTCAGGACGGAATACGGAATGCCGTGCTGGATCCCAACGGCCTCGTATCACCAGCAGTCGAGATGACAGGCATCTTATCCGCATGGCTGTAACGGATCGTGCAGCCACGTCTCGATCCCTGGATCAACAATTTGACGACGGCTGCAGCAGCAGGGACTATCTGCTCGGAGACCATAGCTGCGGTCACCCTTGACGCTGCATCACAGACAGGAGCGCCTGCGATGGTGTACTCAACGACGAACCTGGGTGCACGAATGGCAAAGCGTCATTTTTTCGGATGAATCCAGATTCTGTTTACAGCATCATGATGGTCGCACCCGTGTTTGGCGACATCGCGGTGAACGAACATGTATTCGTCATCGCCATACTGTCGTATCAACCGGCGTGATGGTATGGGGTGCCATTGGTTACACGTCTCGGTCATCTCTTGTTCTCATTGACGGCACTTTGAACAGTGTACGTTACATTTCAGATGTGTTACGACCCGTGGCTCTACCCTTCGTTCGATCCCTGCGAAACCCTACACTTCAGCAGGATAATGCACGACCGCATGTTGCAGGTCCTGTACGAGCCTTTCTGAATACAGAAAATGTTCGAATGATGCCGTGGCCAGCACATTCTCCAGATCTCTCACCAACTGAAAACATCTGGTCAATGGTGGCCGAGCAACTGGGTCGTCACAATACGCCAGTCACTACTGTTGATGAACTGTGGTATCGTGTTGAAGATGCATGGGCAGCTGTACCTGTGCACGCCATCCAAGCTCTGTTTGACTCAATGCCCAGGCGTATCAAGGCCGTTATTACGGCCAGAGGTAGTTGTTCTGGGTACTGATTTCTCAGGATCTATGCACCCAAATTGCGTGAAACTGTAATCACATGTCACTCCTAGTATAATATATTTGTCCAATGAATACCCGTTCATCATCTGCATTTCTTCTTGGTGTAGCAATTTTAATGGCCAGTAGCGTAAGGTGGCTACCAGAGACAGAGATTGTTTTTAAGACTCGGCGTGCGTATTGACCAATTTAAATCCAGACAATAACGCTCAGGTGCAATTGATATGGGTATATAAAACTCAAGTGTAGCCATCATGTTAACACACTACTCTCACACCATAGCCAGTGGCGAGGAAGAGAGCTTTGGGTGGGTGTTTGGAGATTCTGGCAGTGGCACTGTATAAACATTATAGTAATGTTGAAACTTCCTGGTAGATTAAATCTGTATGCTGGGCTGGGACTCGAACATGGAACCTTGTCTTTTGCACGACGCTCTTATCAAAGAGCTGTCCACACACGATTCACGAACCTCCGTCACAGTTTTATCTTCGCCATTAATTATGGTGCTGTCTTCCAAACTTCACAGAACTTCTCCTGCAAGCTTTACCAGACTAGCACACTTAGAGGAAAGGATATTGCGGAGAAATAGCTTAGCAACAGCCAAGTTCACGACGGAATATGAGCTGTTTTTCAAACTATATGCAGAAATGTGACTCTAACCCGATTCCTTTAGTTTCGCGTTCAACGCTCGTGTGTGGATAGCTCTGCATCTTCATTCGCTTTGGGACATGTACTGAACCCTCCATTTATTTTTCACTACAGTCATTACTACGTCTTCCATTCCAGTCCATATCCTCACTCATTTGTTTTCTTGCCTGATCTAGTGATTCCCAACATTCATCTCTCCATAACTCACTGAACGGTACACACTAGCACAAAGGCATAATGACTAAATTTTCTGTTTCAGACACATCACAACCTTCGTTTGAAAACCCTGTTATCAAGAGTATCTTGGATTACTTTTATTTCATTATTCATTACTTATATTAAATATAATTGACTTCTTATTACTTTCTAAATTTTTTAAATGCAGTCTTCGCTGTTTTCGAAATTTATCTACACTGGAGGCAAGCACAACAATGTCATTCACAATAAGAGGGCAATTCTGGTATATTGTAATAACACGTATTTCTTCTGTCTATTGCCAGTTTAGGTACCGAAAACTTCTCAACAGCTTCTGAGTGTAATCACTGTGTGCTGATATGGAATCTCCTTCCCTGACTCCTCTGCAGGTCCGAATTTCACACTATCCTCATGAACTCTCTTTAAAGTTGTATCTTGCGCGTATATATTCTTCACTGAGCTAACGTAATTTCGATGAATGCCTTGGTTCTTGAGTATGGTTTGTGCAAACTTTGTTTAAATTCAGTCAAAGGTTTTCTGAAACTATGTATTAATTCAATTCATGAGCTGAAATTGCCGCTCTCGGATGCCACAGTGCGATTTCCCGCATACTAGCGGTACAAAAATATCTGGTATATTTCGTCCCACGTATGATTTTGGTAGAAAGTGGACATCAAAATAAGTCGGTTTGGCAACACTAAACACATGTGTGGGATGTTTCTCTATTCAATCCGCATAGCCCTGTTGTACGGTTGCTGTGGTAGATAGAGCTTCGCGTTAGAATATTCGAGGTCCAGAGTTCTATTGACGCTCTAGTTCAAATTCTTATTTTTTATTTTCCAATTTTAGACTACGTGGTATGACGTCTGGCTTCTTACTCGTTTTACAGGAATTACGACAGGGCTTATAATAAAAAGTGCAATTATTTGTTACTGACCATTTTTGAAATACGGGAGTACAGTCCCGTCATTATTCGTCTTTTAACGACGTATTTTTGTTTTAAACGTTTACTCCCTTAGTTTCCGCGCATCCTCCCCCCTTCCCGCTATAATTTCCCGCCCATTGTCAGTAATGTGTCCCTTTTTTAACGTTGGGGGGAAGGGGTATAAACGAAGGAAACGGACGTAATGTTGACAAAGGACCTGAAAGAATGGAGGGGTGTATTACGTGGAGAGGAAGAGAGTAAATATTTAATAAGGAACTACGTCTTTAAAAATGGAAGAATAAAACCATTGTGCTCCATATTTCTGTGTCTATCAAATAACTGTATGTTTTTACTTTTTTATGTTTATTTATTTTTTTGTATAAGACATGCTGTAATTGCTGTATGACGACTAAGGAGGCATACGTTCTGTCACGCAGTCTGAAATCAGAAAATAAAAAAAAAGCGCTATCCCTGGAATCGAACTCGAGTGTTATAATGCTAAACTGTTCCCACTCCACCCGCCGTGGAGCACAACTGCAGACAACTGAATGAGAGTATTTGTGGTGCAAGTGATTACAGTATTGCCAAATGGCCTTTCTTTGACGTCTATTTTATACATTTTCTACCAAAAATTTGTATGCGACAGAATTTTGTTGGAGACATTTTGTGGTATGATGTATCAGTACCACCCCACGATATATCCAGGCTGGTAGAATGGCAACCTTCGGTCTGACGTCGACAGCGGTCGACGGGATGTAGTGGAGCCAATGGTGCACATCCGCTGAGCCACAACTCCAGTGGCTGTCTACTACATGCTAGCAGCCTCCACTCTCCAGGACACTAAGCAGAAGCTGCCCAGTCACTGCTCTGTGTCCATAATTGTTGCTATTGGACGAGTTGGACTCTGTTTCGGGTCTTCCCTCGCTTGGAGAAATACAAGTTAAGTAAACCTTCTGTGCTCTGTGATGACTTGTTCGCTAATCATTTCTGCTCCTGTCCAGCTTTCCAAAGACGACAGTTGCCACACCACTCTACGTACAAAGTCGTACACCTCACATTTTTGTACTGTTAGTATGAAAGGAATCACGCTGTGCCGTCTCAGTGCACAAATTTTGGTGCACGCTGTATAACTCTGTTCACTACTGACATCCATTGTGCAGTAATCACTCTTACAGTTTGATTGGTTTTGACTGAATAAAATCCAATGTTTTTTCTATACAACAGAAAAAAACAAGCTTGGTTGCTCAAGATAGGATTATTCAAGCTTCACACTCGACGCGTTTCGCCTGTTCTAGGCATCATCAGACAACCTGGGCAAATTACAAACTAGTATAAGTATAAACTGCTAATAAAGGCAATAGTAAACGAATAAATTAAGAATAACAAGAGGAACACATACACCGTATGGACTACTGAGCACAGCGCCACATTTGTGCTTCAGGGAGAAGTGAGGGGTATAAATTTCTACTCATAAAATAATGCACCATAACTGAAGTTACCGATAAAAATTCTTGCTAATCGTAACCGAGGCGTCGAACGTAATTAAGTGTCCCATAGAAGCGGGAGGTAACAGCCAGAAAGCCATTGCGAACGCTTCATTATATCACCTAGAAGCAACACGGAGAAAGGTAATGACAGTAGCAAAAAGAAAGCTATTGAAGCGTGCGAGGATACCTAACGCAGGCAAATAGGCATGTTCAGTGAGCAGAAAAAACTCCCGGGCGCAAAATACACCCATATAACTCGGCAAATGAATAGGCACTAATAAAATTAAGAAACAGCTAAAATTATTAGTAAAAATGTGAAGCAGCGAAGCCAGAAGCAGCGTTAAACCGGCAAACTAACTGTAAAGATGATAACTTACCGACGAATAAACCGCCTCATGAACACAAATGTGGTCTGTTTACAATACTACGACCACTACCTGTCATGCCGGCAGCTAGACTGCCAAACATTTGTGAAGGCCCCATGTTGTTTCCAGGTGATGTAACGAAGCATTGACAGTGGCTTTCTGGCTGTTACCTTCCTGTTCAATGAGACGCCTCGCTTACGATTGGGAAGAATTTTTATCCATAAGCTCAGTTATGGTGCAATATTTTGAGTCGAAATGTGTACCCCTCACCTCTAATGAACCACAAATGTGGCCCTGTGCTCCATAGTCCAATCGGTGTATGTTTTCCTCTTGTTATTTTTAATTTTTTGATTTGTTATTGCCTTCAATAGAAATTTGTACTTATACTTAGTTTTCAATTTCCCCAGATTATCTGATGGTGCCTAGAACAGGCGAAACGCGTCATGTCAAGATTTAATCTACCCTCTTTATTTGGCCAATATCTGTTTTCAGAAATTTTGGAGCATCCTGTACGTTTGTTACAATTTTTTTTTTCTGAAGAAATTCTTAAGCCAGTTCTGATCGCTATTTCTTCCGGGAGATTTATTGTGTTATAGCAGTTGCCACATTTTCGGAAAGTGTAGTAAAATCATCTGCAAATGCAAGACAATTGGTTTCGATCGTTTTGCTTCCTCTTCCTAACCTTATAGATGAGATGTTCAGTTCAATAAGTTTTTCGTTCCAAATTCTTACTATTTTCTCTAACACACTATTAAAAGAATCGGGGATAGCCCATCACTTCATCGTACGCCTGTTTCTATTTTTAAAGGCTGCGAAATTTCTCCCATTAATTTTACTTTACAGACTGTATCTCTAAGTGTTTTACGGATTAGCTTTGCCAGTTTACACTTCACGCTGAATTCTCGAATTATTTTATCTATAATTTCTCTGTCAACAGGATCGGAAGCCTTTTTGAAATCCACGAGCATAACTACAATATCCTTTGAGATAAGTAATTTGTGGCGGGTTACTGACTTGAGATTAAAAATTTATTCTGAACATGACCTTCCCTTCCTAGAACCACCTTGATATTCACCTAAATGACTGTCTAGTGTCGTTTCTATTCTGCTTACTAAAATCTTGGAAAACGCTCTATACGCTACTGGCAGTAAAGAGATTCCTCTGTAGTTGTTTACATATTGTTTTTAACCTTTTCGTGGAGTGGATGTATCAAGGCAACTTTCAATTCCTTTGGGTTTTTTTTCTATTTTCCAGATTTCTTCAAAGCAAAAATTTAGCTCCTTTGCTATACTTAGCAAGGACCCCTTCAAAAGTTCAGCTGTAAAAGAATTTTATCCACTAGCTTTGCTGTTTTGAGGGTCTTAACTACTTGAATTTCTTCTGTTGTTGGTGGTAAATATTCTTCCGAATTTGCATTAATATCTTAGAATTTCAATTTATGACTTGGTTCAGGACAGGCCAGAAGCTGATGAAAATATCTTGCCAGTATTTCAATGATTTTAATGTTTTTCTCTTTTATTCTATGTTGTTGGTGCCACATTTAGTGAATGTCTTCTATTATTACGAAGAAACTTGGAACATAACTATCTTAATGGGTTAATTCGTGAGACAGCCCAAAGCACTCTACGGGCCGATGCACTGAATTTGTTCACAGAGCTAAAATAATGGCGTGGAACGAAAGCCTCCCGCCGGGTAGACCGTTCGCCTGGTGCAAGTCTTTCTAATTGACGCCACTTCGGCCCAGCCGGGAATCGAACCCGGGCCCTTAGGCTGTCCAGTCTGTCGCGCTGACCACTTTTTTTTTATGGCAACAGCGCATGGCGGCCTGGATGGTCACCTATCCAAGTGCCGACCACGCCCGACAGCGCTTAAGTTCGGTGATCTCAAGGGAACCGGTGTATCCACTGTGGCAAGGCCGTTGCCTGACTCAGCTACCGGGGACGGACCACAGAGCTCACAGTAAGGAATGGCTGACACGGGGAACGCACTGCTGCCCCCTCAGACGGTGTTTATCGGTGCGAGTCCTGTGGTGAACTGAAGCGGGCAGCAGACGAGTGGTGGTTGACAGTTGTATTACTGATGTCTTCCTGGCCCGGCGGCACTGAATGCCGGCAGGTAATTGGTTGGGACGTTGTCAGGGCAGGACAGCGAAGGGGCCGCGCCACTTCCTGCACAGGCCAGGCGTGTCCGGCTCGTTTCTGAATACAACATTCACGGGGAACCCAGGTCTTTTCAAAGCAGCGTGCCAGAAGATCGTTCCGACACATCTGCGCACTAGTAAACGGAGCCAGTGCCTACGTACAGCTCTGCATCTATACTCTTCAAGACGCCATATGGTGTACTGCGAGCGGTTTATGATGAACCGGAAACATTTTTTTCCCATCCTCTTTGTAACTTTCCCCATGCTCGGGGTCGATAAAAATAGTCATCACTCAAACGATTCACAAAAATCAAGCTGCGAATATAATTAATGTCATGTGGTAAACTGTAAATCTGCAGTCTCGAGGTTTCTGGACCCAGAGTTTACATGTGCCCTCAAGTTTTTCTAATTATATACTGTGGAAACACTGATAAACTCGAAAGAATTCTTCATAGCACAATGTTTGCACCGCAAATAATTCACAGAAGAAAATGTGCAGGACCCAGTGAAATCAGACATGTTTTCGCATTGTTGCCAACATACTGTTCGTTTGGGTGGTGTTTACAGAAATTAAAAGTATAAAAGATATACAAGACTTACCACAACGTCAGTTCGCTCTGTGCTCTCCTCTCCAGTTTTAGGGATGTGACATCTAAAAACCGAATTATAAACATGGACTTAAAAACAGAATTAAGCTGCGTGAAGAATAGCGTTACTTTAATCTATATTAGTATTAGGTTACAAGAGTTTCTCCTTTACTTACTGATTTGTTTCGAAAAGAATATACGTATTTCGAATGCATATATTTATTAAACTTCAAGATATACGAATATGAAACGTTACACATATATTTACGAAACCCTGAAGTTCAGATTACAGATTTTCAATATGTCCTGCATCAGCGACACGATCAATATCACATCTATACTCAAATTCCTCCCATACTCGGGCAAGCATGTCCTTGGTAACTGATATTATGGCAGTACGGATCCGGTTCTTCAACTCTCCCAGGCCGGCCGCTGTGGCCGAGCGGTTCTAGGCGCTTCAGTCTGGAGCCGCGTGACCACTTCGATCGCAGGTTCGAATCCTGCCTCGGGCATGGATGTGTGTGATGGCCTTAGGTTAGTTAGGTTTAAGTAGTTCTAAGTTCTAGGGGACTGATGACCTCATAGTGCTCAGAGCCATTTGAACCATTTGAACCAACTCTCCCAGGTTCTGTGGGTTTGGTGGTACATAAACGTTGTCTTTAACGAAACCCCACAGGAAGAAGTCAGAAGTGTCAAATCCAGTGAGCGTGGAGCCCAGCTGAGAAATGCTAAGTTGCCAGCTGCTTGACGACCAATCCAACGGTTCGTAGAGTTTCATTCAGATATTCACGCACTTGGTGACTCCAGTGTGGGGGAGGGGGGGGGGTGCCCCGATGGAAAGCAGTTTGAGTTCGTGCAACATTTTCTTCAGGAACACGGGTGCGGCCACGACTCTTTCCTTTACATACACATCCTGTATCTAGAAACTGTCGATACCATCTGCGAATGTTCCACCCATTCGAAGGATCAATCTGGTACCTCAACCAGAAACGTCTTTCCACTGTAATCACGGAATTGCACTTCGAAAACTCGAGAACACAAAATGACTTCTGCTGTGGAGTAGCCATTTTAAACATATGACGGTTACCAAGCAAAACAGAAGACAACTGGCATCCAGCGGCTATTAATATAAACTAGACTATGTATTCGTTTCTGCAATAGCCGAGCCGAGGCGCAGCGAATGATAGTTTGGACAAAATAATACTTTGTAATGTGTATTTTTGAAACACCCTGTATATTAATTGATAGCAACCATACTTCAGTCCACTATTATTTCCACAGCAGTGTCTCTCAGAAAAATAAAAGAAATGTAATTTTTTAAAAATTTAAAAAGACTGAGAATATATGTGTAGAGTGTCTCCTCTTAAATGAATTATCACGCTAATTCCTGATCTTAGATTTAGAGAGTGCAATATTTCAAAAGTTACAGAGAATTTAATGTAGTGATTTACGTTTTAGTGATATTAAATTCTCTGATGCGTTTGGGTTATATTGATATGTGTAAAACCCGATATTTTATCCTCCAGCATCAGTTGAATAACTCACCACACATAGTTACACAGTTACAGATCGCGCTAAACAAATCTGTCAAAAACACATCTTTCTGGTTGCACACACTTGATTCTTTGTACACACCATCCGCAGACTACCGGGTGCTGATAGGGTCGCAGACGCATGCACATTGAAAAGCTGGCAGCGACTGCCCTTGGTAGCAGCCTCCATTTGCCTGTTACTTAACCCACGAATAAGGCATCAGGTGCCGCCGTCCCTTTGATACCAGACTCATTTCTTGTTTTGCTCCCAAACGCACACATTCCATACCAGCTCAGTGAACACAGCAGCTCTATGTGCTCGCCCAGCCATGCAGATACTGATTGAGTTATTTCACAACACAACTGGCAGTAGACTTGGCCTCTGTTTCTATGTTTCGATACAGTGTATCGATACGTGGAACTGTTTCAGTGTTTCGGAACGGCTGTGGGTCACTGTTTCGAAACAGTGGTGTTTCATTCCGCCCCTGTCTCGGACAACCGGACCAGATCCGATCTCGAGCCAGACACAGAAACTGTATCGTTGTTCCAAAATAAGGCTGTTTCAGTCCACTTGTGCTTGGAACGGACTAATTGTATCGAAACAGTGATGTTTCATTCCGCTCTGTGTCGGACGAGATTCAGGCTCGGCACAGGTACTGAAACACAACATAACACTTCATGAACACTTTCAAGAGTGTCGAAATCTTTTGACAAGCAATAGCATGAAGCTTAAGATACCCGAAAATAAAGCTTCGTTTCTAGCTGACTGTCCTATTACGAAATGGCGTAACATCTGCTTTATAAACACTAACCAAACAATAAAACAACGCATACTATTCACATTCAAAATAATAAATATGTGGAAATCATTCAGTTAAATTACACTTCTTTATAACATACGCTTCTCTGTTGATGTAGAGTAATCACATTAAGAAACGCAAGGAAGCGTACAACATTTTCAATAAAAAAGGTGTAGAGTGACAGTTATTAGACATATACATAAATTTGATGTAGGTATAATTGCAAGCAATCTGTTTGACGTATCACTGATAGTGTAATGGTGAACGGGAAGGGCTGGGAAGCATGGTGAATTTATAGTAAGGTTTCGAAACACCTTGAAAGACAAAATTTTTTTCTTTTATATTTTGTTATTTATTCGAATTATTTGGCGTTATTTGTGAGTCTATAGTCACTGTGCCTATTATCCACAATGATTCCCTTTGTGTGAATGGAAATTAGCAGGATGGGTATATTACCCACACTAACAGAATATGGGAATCCCAGTAGCATATCCGTTGTTTCTGCAGTTTGCTCCCACCTCCAGTTCCGTTCGTGGTGGTTCTTCTGTCTTCAGCTATGGCTGTCCTCAGCCAATTGAAAAGTATGAAAGTCACACGACACGAAAGCAGCGCATTTGCTGCAGGAAATACGAAACTGCCAAGACGCCTAAGTGATAGTTTCATGCTTTCTGCGATATGATTAGCGCTCTCGCACCTCATTTGTGTTTATATGGACATACTTATAGAGTAGACATTCAAGATGATAAAATGTGTAGGTTTATTAGATTACAAAACACAAACTGTTTCACTGTTTCGAAACAGCGTATCGAAACACTACATTGTACTGTTTCATTTGTTTCGAAACAGTTACGTGTTTCAGTTTGTCCATCTCTAACTGGCAGAGGACGCTGGGAGAACCAAACTCCGCACCCCTCCTCCCTCCACTCCCCTACTCCCCTCCCTCCGCGCCCCTCCAGTTACTTCCTGTGAAGAAAAGCATCAGGTGGCAGCAATTCTTTGATATTGATACCTGAGCTATTCCTGTCGAAACACATGCTCTCTCTCTCTCTCTCTGTCTCTCTCTCTCTCCCTCTAAGTGGCTGCTTCCTGCCCAACGAGTGTCTGTCATGTATTGCGCTAAACCCCTCTTTTGTTCTAAACAAAGTAGTGGATACCTGGTAAATCCCCAGCTGTGGATGGCTTGGAAATAGTCCTTCACTCTCTCACACAGATTGACTAATTAATTAAATCGACACTCTTTGTGTGTGGGCAGTTTCTCCTTGCACCCTACAGGTGGGTACTAGCATGGTGTATTTGATGGGATTCGAGCTTGCAACTGCCGGGTTTCTGGATTTTTTCCCCTTGCATTCTATTGGCGGATACTGGCACAATTAGGTCATTTGGTATGAGGTCCATTACGTTGGAAGTAGCTGAGAATTTCAAATTTCACCCCAGTTGCATGCTATGTCTTTAAATGATCTGCATAGGGTTTGGATTGGTGTGTGTGCTAGCAATACCACTCTCGGAAACAACAAATTTATCACTTGGGAATTTGACGTTACTATTGGTTTTAAAGGCGCTATATAATCCCCAAATTAGTTCTCTCAGCTTCGCCAGAACGAAGAACGACGACGACAAGGAGGAGGAGGAGGAGGAGGAAGCTGAAGAGGGTCTACCGCATGATAGGATAGCAACAACGAAGAATACCATTCCCACCTTCATGCTGCAAGATAGAGTCCACTGGACTGTATTGAGTAGCAGTAAACACCACACACTTATATCACATTCCATTCCATGGTAGTAATTGTCATGGTTAGATGTCAGGGAACACTGAAACTGCTTTATGTTTTCAAATCTTTTAGAGATGATAAAAATTTTATTATGTGATGATTTTTATCCACTTGATTTCTCAGGCGTGAAGTTCAGCGTAAAATAAACACGTTTTTACAGCAAAAATATTTTAAGACCTGAAGATGACAGCAGTGCCTGTTCAAACCGGATGTCTTGAATAGAGGATTATTGTATAAGATCTTGATTGTTGAATGGTGTTTTACAGTCACTGAAATACTTGCACATACCACGCACTCATGTCCTGACGTCCATATCTGACATGGACAGGCGTCTTAGCAATTGGGCCGGGCCCGCAGCCAGACTTGGCACGCCAGAGAGGACCGTCCGGCCATGGATGGTGTCCAGTATGACCGGAGTGGTAGGAATTCGGATGCTATCACCAGCACTTCTCAGTGATCAATACTGAATATTCCCAAATATCCACGTAAAACTCAGAGAACACTCGTAACATACGGATTGTGAAGGCTGCCCAACACATACTCAGTATTAGTTCGCTATTCACCCTCGCAGAGAGTGACACTGTTGTACCCCACTTAGCCGGTTTGGGAGACTGAGCGATGGCTTGCACATTGAGCCAGAAATGTCCATTTTTTTCTAGTGAGTGTCTACCTCCAGCAACCACCCGGACAGCCAGCAGATTCGTCCTAGGAAACCTGTCACATATTTATCAGTGTAATTACGGAAAAAATATTGCGATTCCAGCCCCAATCTGGTGACATTAGACAATGAGTGAAGTACCGGAAATACCTCCTTCTGACGACTGTGGCGCTGGAAATATCAATATCTATATCCTTCTTACGACTGGACATAATTTTCGACATAAAGTCTTTCATCAACAGTATGGCTATCAATGTGTTTAAATCTCAATTTTCCACGTCATATCCATAACTCCCTTAAGACCAGGCACAGTTATTTTCATTGCACGTGTCAGAGCACTGACCACATTAACTTAACACTTAACATTTCCGATTATTCCGCATGTGTATAGCATCCGAAAAAATTATTATATGTCCACATTCACACTGGCTAGGTGTCTCAGTTCTCCCCAGTTCTACACATTTATTTGACATTTAAGTTTCCCAGCCCTTATTTGACATTTAAGTCTCCCAGCCAATCATATTCGAGAATAGATTGTAGGCATTTTCAGTTAGCGTTTCTGGAAGGTGCTGCATCCCACCAAGACTCTTTCAAACAAGTGTTGTAAAGCACATGCGCCAGGCACTGTGCGATAAGCAACAGTGCTCCTGCAGGTGAAATGGTTGGAAAGATATCACCAATATGGTTTGGTGTACTGTAGTGAACATCGCAGTCGATAGTGCGACAAAGGACATGTGAGGATCTGCTTAGGGGAACCGATGAGAGAATGTTTTTCCTATCCATTATAATACAGACCTATTGTCCGCCCTGCTTGTACACTATAACAGATCCAGTTGAACTTTTGCATTCGTGTATCCCGCAGGTGTTTTCAAAATGAATCTATCACCCCCTATGGTCGGTTCGTCAATGCATTGAAATCAGAATTACCCACATCACATCTATCCTCCCCTTACCACTACACATATGCAATTTTTTCATATGAATAGCAGTCTGATCACAGCCCACAAACGTCTGGCTGCATATCGGAACATAAGCCACAGTAACTTTACGTTCAAGCAGTATATCATTTCTGACCATCATTTACAGGAGTATAGCATCACAAAAGATTATCCTATGTTCCCACTCACACCATCTGGGTGTAGTTTTGCGCGGCCTCCTGCAGCTTCCCAGCAGCAAAACCCTCCTGCCAAATAGTTATTCTCACATATTCGTCGAGGGATAAAGGGCGCAATTATAGTTAAAAAACCTTGGTGCCTTTTATTTATGTTACATACATTCTTGCACGGCAGTTGGTGTTTGATGGAATATGAAGAAATGGTACCCCAAGCCAAGTCACAGAACCCTGATAATTCTCTCTAAATCCTATCACATTCCAACAGCACTGTTCCATTAATTACAAGGCTGACAGGTAGAGAAAAACGTAGCACACTACAGGCGGAAATTCTGAATCATGGAGAGTATACACAGATCGCACAAACAAATTCAAAAGCATACCATCTATAATCCTTCGGTATCGAATGACAGTCTATAAATATCACTCATTAAGTGTCCTGGACTCCTTTATCGTATTGCTATGATTACTAAGTTAGAAATATGACAGTGTAATGGTGTGTCCCTTGGAGCAGGTGTCCAGTGAACGAAGTCGCTTGCACAAACCTGTGTAAAGTTTTGTCACCAATACTGCGGACGGACCATATCCTGCAAACTAAACTACTGGCCATTAAAATTACTACACCACGAAGATGACGTGCTAAAGACGAGAAATTTAACCGACAGGAAGAAGATGCTGTGATATGCAAATCATTAGCTTTTCAGAGCATTCACACAAGGTTGGCGCCGGTGGCGACACCTACAACGTGCTGACATGAGGAAAGTTTCCAACCGATTTCTCATACACAAACAGCAGTTGACCGGCGTTGCCTGGTGAAACGTTGTTGAGATGCCTCGTGTAGCGAGGAGAAATGCGTACCATCACGTTTCCGACTTTGATAAAGGTCAGATTGTAGCCTATCGCGATTGCGGTTTATCGTATCGCGACATTGCTGCTCGCGTTGGTCGAGATCCAATGACTGTTAGCAGAATATGGAATTGGTGGGGTCAGGATGGTAATACGGAAAGCCGTGCTGGATCCCAACGGCCTCGTATCTCTAGCAGTCGACATGACAGGCATCTTATCCGCTCTGCTGTAACGGATCGTGCAGCCACTTCTCGATCCCTGAGTCAACAGATGGGGACGTTTGCAAGACAACAACCATCTGCACGAACAGTTCGACGACGTTTGCAGCAGCATGGACTGTCAGCTTGGAGACCATGGCTGCGGTTACCCTTGACGCTGCATCACAGACAGGAACACCTGTGATGGTTTACTCAACGACGAACCTGGGTGCACAAATGGCAAAACGTAATTTTTTGGGATGAATCCAGGTTCTGTTTACAGCATCAGGTTGTCGCATCCGTGTTTAGCGACATCGTGATGAACGCACATTGGAAGCGTGTATTCGTTATCGCCATACTGGCGAATCACCCGGCGTGATGGTATGGGGTGCAATTGGTTACACTTCTCGGTCACCTCTTGTTCACATTGATGGCACTTTGAACAGTGTACGTTACATTTCAGATGTGTTACGACCCGTGGCTCTACCCTTCGTTCGATCCCTGCGAAACTCTACACTTCAGCAGGATAATGCACGACCGCATGTTGCAGGTCCTGAATACAGAAAATGTTCGACTGCTGCCCTGGGCAGAATATTCTCCAGATCTCTCACCAACTGAAAACGTCTGGTCGATGATGGCCGAGCAACTGGTTCGTCACAATACGCCAGTCACTACTCTTGATGAACTGTGGTATCTTGTTGAAGCTGCATGGGTAGCTGTACCTGTACACGCCATCCAAGCTCTGTTTGACTAAATGCCCAGGTGTATCAAGGCCGTTATTACGGCCAGAGGTGGTTGTTCTGGGTAGTGATATCTCTATGCACCCAAACTGCGTGAAAATAATCATGTCAGTTCTAGAATAATATATTTGTCCAATTAATACCCGTTTATTATCTGCATTTCTTCTTGGTGTATCAATTTTAATGGCCAGTAGTGTATCAATCATAAGACAGGGTTCCTGTGTTGTTCTTTCATAAGCAGTTCCATAAGTTATTTTTCTGCTGTAACATATCCAAGCAGAATATGACTATAGCTTTGTACATCGCAACACATTTTGTTTTTCTGCTATAACTTTGAGGTCTGTGTCAGGAGCTTAACCAGCACTAATACTTTTCGAAACATCGGCTCTCACAGAAAGCTGGACATCACATACTGTAAGCTCAGCTGCTCCCACAGTACACAAGAAGATTGAAGTAAAAGACAGAGGTGATGTTTCTTATTGATGAAAATGTGGACAATATCTCAATATATGGAAACTGCATGAGTTTGCGGCATTGTGGAGCGCTTCCAAACAGCTTTCTAGAGATGATGTCCTCTACATTTAATCTCATCTTCCACAGTTATGGGGTAGCGGATGTCACGATGTTCTGTTTTCGAATAGACCCAAAACATTGATTCCGCATAGTAGTGGTGCATATTTCACCCGGGTATGTGATCGCTGTTTCGGTGCCCTAGGTGTTGATCATTCTGACCCCCAGATCTTTGGACACTGCGTCTTTCATTTCTATGATTTACAGAGCATAACCTCATGCGGAACAAGGAGGTATTTTGCAGGACTTAAACCCTTAGAGCACAGATAGTATGCACCATCAGTTGTAAATCCCAGCAGTGGAGGAATGAATGATTTTCATACACCCAGTCGTGCATATAAGTACCCTCATCACTCTACATTTTTCGTCGTATTTTCATCAGTTTTATATATTTTCCACCAATTTTCATAATTTTACCAGGTTTTCCACAATTTCAATACATTTAACTGAATTACTCGAGGTCAAAACACCAGTGTCGATCAGCTGTCACGTTAACAAAACGTCTCATCGCGTCCATCTCGTGATGCTATTAGCCAATGACGTTGCAGCACTGTTCTTAATTTCTGTATCATTGCTAAATGACCCCCTCCATTACTTTGCGAGGGTCATATACATGTGGACACATTTCAAACCCTGTTACACTGCCTACATCACATGTCACAAACAATGTTTCATAGTGTAGGATATAGCCATCAGCAGAGGGGAGGTGCAAAAGCTACGTTCATTAGCTGAAACACTTTTCTAAATTCGGTAAGATTTTATTACGGTTTGCCTCTCCCCCTATGTGAATAAGACTCTCAAAGTATTCTCACATGCATAGTATAAAGACAAGAGACTTCTATTTCGTTGAAACTATTGGCTAAGGACTCTGAAGAAAACTCTGGATGCCTTCTCTCTATGTATCTCTTAACTTTTCCTCTGTCTTTAGCCAACCCTAACTGCAACAATGTCTCCAATTTGTTTCGGGCCTGACTTGGAGTAGGAGGGTACTATACCTGCTGACAGCCGACGTCTCGTGAAGGAACAGAAAGAACTGAGTTCCATGCAGTCAATACACCTTGATATTTCTTTTTTGCACAGAGTATAACACTGATTGACACTGGCGATACAGACCGATATTATCATTCCAATACTGTAACTGCTGTTGTGTGAAGACTGTACCATTCTTACTCCCATCACCCATCCAATTACTCACAATCTCTCTAGATGCTCAGGAATTTAGCACTCCTTATTGGTGTATAGTAGATACGAACCTGATACATTTGAGAGTATTGTGATGATATAACAGACGACTGAGAAAAAGAAGACACTTAAGATTTATGCATAATAGAGCTCCAGATGGAAAGAGCTTGAAACATTTTACGTAAATCAACTGCGGTATTAATTCTAGGGTATTGTTCTAGAGTCTGGAGTCAGGACCAACAGCATGCTAGGAAGAGAAAAATGATCGTAAAACATAAACACACGCACTCCTAAGACTTTACGGTTCTGCACTTAAACACGCTACAATGTTAAAGCCATGTGGTTTCCAAAATATTAGTCATGTGGAATGCAACACTCCTAACGCAGTAATGCAGGAAGTATACATCCAAAATCTGACATACATTCACCCTCCAAGTTTTCTATCGCACTGATTTTGGTGACAAACATTGAGATGACAAACTGCTCCCTTCCACACGAAATAAAAACATCGATTATTTGTGATACATGCACAATACGCCCACCGTTCGCATCCGATTACGGTTCAGGAATTATACTATACTCGCATCAGTCCTATAAAGTGATCGCCAGCAATGGAAAATGCACAAACCAACGACTTCTTATGTGGAAATACTCGTAGACAAATGCATAGTAGTAGGGATTTGGCATGTGAAATTACACACCATTATGCACTGATTGTATGTAAAAGGACATCTGTCAAGCAAATGTATACGCTGGATTTACAATAGCTCACAAACTCCTGTCACTAACTAAGAATCACCGCAGTAATGAAACTTACGACTCGATTTGTGTCCAAAATGTGGTAGGAGAATGGAGTACTTCACATACAATTTTGTTCGTCTAGAGGAGTGTGCCAAAATAGGTTTTCCATTGCTTTGGTAGACATGATTCATCACACATGTGTTGGAAGTCCTCTGCTGACTGCAGTATTTAGAGGTTTGCTGTTAATGATCGCAGGTAGATAGCGCTCTAAGTCATACACAGAACGTGCAGTTGTATATGAGGCCAATGAAGGTTGTACCACACAACTGGTACAACTCGAAGAGAAGATGGAAAAAATGGTTAAATATGCGACCTGCTGACCCACTCCCTCTCTCTGGAATGCATCATCAGCCTACCATTAAACCTAACCTTGTTACAACCCCTCTCAACCGATTACTCTATCTACCTTCTATCATTCTTTAATGCACATCCATGTCAGTTCAGAGGCAGATGGCTCACTTTTTCAGGAAAGCATGAAAAACAGCAGTCAACTTTTATGCATCCCTATTACCTCATTTGACATACAGTAGTAACTTGTTAGAAACCCTGCTGCAACTGCTCTGCAAGGTATTTGTTAGCTGACACTGCATGGTTATGATTGGTAGAGAGTACTGAGAATCACATTGTAAATACTGTTGGTTAGAAATGGTTCAAATGGCTCTGAGCACTTTGCGACTTAACTTCTGAGGTCATCAGTCGCCTAGAACTTAGAACTAATTAAACCTAACTAACCTAAGGACATCACACACATCAATGCCCGAGGCATGATTCGAACCTGCGACCGTAGCGGTCACGCGGTTCCAGACTGAAGCGCCTAGAACCGCACGGCTACACAGGCCGGCTGTTGGTTAGAATTTAAACCACATAAACCATGTTGCACAGAGTAAAACATGCAATCCATTCAGCAGTCGTATATTGCAGCCCCCCCTCCCAGCTGGTAATACAATGCTCTTTGGCTAAAGATCCTTTATAAAACACCTTATAAGGTGTTTACCGACAACTTTGAGGTCACAAATTTATTTTTCTACATGAGCAGAAGTAACATAAAATAAGTAAAATTGCAAATATAGATGAAAAATACATATAAATAGAGGGAAAATACGCCAAAATGTGGGGAAATTGAGGGAGAATGAGGGAGTACTTACATGTCTGCTGGAGTCATACACTGCTGTAGTCATACACTGCTTGGATGTGTTACAGCAGAGAAACAACAAATCAAACTGCCTATAAAAGAACGACACAGGAGCCCTCTCTTGTGACTGATAGTATGTGGCATATGGCGCTCCTGCAGTACAGGAGACAAAACTTTACACAGATCTGTGCAAGCGACTTCGATCACTTGCCACTTGCTCCAATGGACCAGTATGTTCAGATTTAATACGCTCAATGTCAACACACAGACGTCTGTTTTCAGTATATCAGAAGGGAGAGACGTCGTAATATCTTATTGAGTTCTCTACCAGGCGAAGTTAAAGAAGTTTTTATAGTTCATGGTTTTGCTCCATTGGATATTATTAAAAAAAAAAAAGAGGAGACAGAGTGACACAGAAAGAGGGAGGGAGGCAGAGACTGTGCTGTCAGTGAAGTCTCTGACACCATTACACTGTCATATCTCTAAAACAGTAATAATAGGAATACTCTACAGGAGATCAGGGCGTCTAGACGGTGAAGTTTATAGACCATAATTCAATATCGATGAATTATAGGTATGATGCTTCTGAATGTCTTTGAGCAGACTGCATATACTCTCCAGGGGGCAAAGAAAATGAAAATGTCCGCTCTTAAGGGAAAACCGCGAGGATCGTGAGGGAAACTGCGATTTCAGTGCGTTGATAGCGGTAAGAGGGATGGAACATTTTATGGAATATTATGCCTAGTGATAAGGATATAGATATTGATACTTCCAGAGCCACAGTCGTCAGGAGGAGGTATTTCCAATATTTTGCTCATTGTCAATTATCACCAGATTGTAGTATTTTACTGTAATTACACTTATAAATATGTGGCTCGTTTCCTATGACAAATCTGCTGGCTGTCTGGATGCGTGACGGAGATAGCGATTGACTGGAACAAATGGGCATTTCCGGCTTAAGGTGCAAATGTTACTGAACCTCCCGAACTGATCAGGTAGGGTACAACCAGGGGGGCGCAGAAAGCTATGCGCAGAAAGCTACGTGTTTTCTCAGTTGTGCGCATGACGTCACGGTGGAAGCAGCTGTGCCAAACAGTACACAGTTCGAATTGTGTGTGATTGTTTTTCTTGTGTTGTTTTGTGTTTGAAGGAGTATTTTGATTGAGTTCTTTCTTCTGAGGTACTCAGTCAACAGCGGAAACATTCGGAATTCGCGAGTGTTGACGGTTTTTGCTGTAATTGATACTTGATTCGGAACTGAAATAGTTAGCGATAGTGGACAGCGGAATCAACATTGTGTTCGCCAGCTCTATAGTTTCGTCCTGTGAAATCCTTATTGGAGAATCTACAAGTGAGTGAGAAAATTAATTTTTACAATGCCAGGCTGTGCTGTAACGGGCTGTTTTTCCTACAACTGGAGCACAAAGGGAACTGACGTAATGTATCACAGTTTCCCGCGTAATGAAACATTACAAAAACTATGGTTGTCAAAATGTTGAGGGAAAGACAGTGTAAATGTTGCGCATGCAAGAATATGTTCTCGCCATTTCGCAGAAACAGATTACTTAAGGGATTTACAGTCTGAATTGCTTAATTTGCCCCGAAAAAGAATGCTCAAGCCAGATGCAGTTCCTTCGCGCAATTTGCCGTGCAGTAGTGCGACTGTCAATGTGTCACCCGCAACAGAAGACAGAACCAAACGGTATAAGAAACGAGAACTACATAAGAAATCTCTGGAAACTCTGGAAAAGCTGTCACCAAATAAGAAACATCATAATAAGAGCACATGTACAGATGACAGTTTTTTTTTTTTTTGAGACACAGATAAAGTTACTTTGATGAATACTATAGCGGCTTTAGAAAGAAGGAATACTCTTCTTACAAACAAGTGTGTGCAACTTCGAGCTCTTAAGTAAATTCATTTCAATGCGATTAAATGAATAGTTTCTGATTTATTTGAGCCGAGGTTTCGAATTTCAAGTGTGTGTCAGTGTGGTTGTGATCTGACATTTTACCGATGTGTGAGGCATAAGCTGCGAATGAATATAACTCATCAGTTTTAACTGTAATGTTTTAGCAGCAGAAAAGCAGTTTAGACATTTCATTTCTGTATAAACAAAATCTTCCGCCAAAAACTTGACGTAAACGCGCATGCCGTGTCGTCTCTGCTTGTGAGCGCTTGCTTCCACGCTGACGTCACTAGGCCAGCCAATGGCAGAGCAGAGCGCTTACTACCCAACCTTATTATTTAGTAACATTGGGTACAACTGTGTCACTCTCTGGGAGGTGTGGCGTTCGCTGTGTAATTCAGTGGTTTGGTATTTAACTAATTTGTAAATGAAAATGATAATGTTATTTCATTACAGAGAGTAATTACAAAATAATTTTTTCTCCCGGTTAAAGATTTGGTCAAGTTGCTAAAGAAATACAAGTTAACGTTGTGTTAAAGTGTTGTCTGTAAGCTGTGTAAGTGTCACTAAATCACAGTTCATACAACAGATTCTATACAACTATTGATTATGATGGAAACAGTTATCTTCAGCAAAATGATCATTAAAACCACCGAATATCAGCCGCGCACAACACTGACGTATGTTACCTGAAACAATATTCTTCGGAACTCGTGCGTAATTAATTTCGGCTCCACGCATCGCCAAGAAAAAGTTTGTTATATGGATCGTGCTATGAGCACTGTTTTTAAAGAACCAATCTGATTCGAATTAGTTTCATTAAAATGAGTTCGGGACCACCTGCGCACATTTATTTTAACACATTTTTCTTACCTTCGGCATTTATGTCTGCAGAGTTGCGTAATTTGAATTTCCCGCTGAGATAATTGTTAAGATGGCGGCAGACAATTGACGGAGACTTTCTATTGTTAGAGCAAATTCCCTTTTAACAAGATAAGTATTTGAAGTAATGCCGATTAAACTTTACTTTTATATTCTGCACTATTTAGACTAATTTTCATCAAGCAACCCTTTGATACTTTCGTAAGAAACACAGATAAAAATGCGATACAAATCGCTACCATCAATGGCTGCGCTCCTTGCAGCGGAAAGAAATAATTAACACAGATAATGCTTATTGGGAGAGGAATTAAAGTTACCAATAATTATTCACACATATTTATAATAATAAAGAACTCTATTCTCAAGTAATAATTAACAAATAGTTACAATTTCTTAACAGACCTCAGTTTGATATGCGTCTTGCGTCCGCAACCTACAAAAGCCAACCAAAAAAAGGTAAACACAAAGGAAGACGAACGCAGATCATAAAAGGAATTTACAATTATCATTGTCTTTGCATGATACACATCGATATGTCCAATTATATCATAAAATATTATATAAATAATTAATATTTATCATCGTTTTGTATTATTTCACTGTTTTTCTATATGTCTGATAGATAATGTTTATAACTGTTAGAGGCATAGTTTCCTCTCGTCGCCCACAGTAGCTAAAATTTATCACGTGGATGTTACAGAGGGTGAATAGCGAATTAATACTCAGTGTATGTTGGGCAGCCTTCACTGTCATGTGATTTTAATGTGGAAATTTGAGAAGATTTAATATCGATCACTGACAGTGTTGGGGCTAGATGATTTAAAAAACATCCGAATTCCTACCACATCAGTCATCCTCGATGCCCTCCATGGCCAGGTGGTCCTCTGGCAGGCGGAGTGCGGCTGCAGGCCTGGTGAGATCGTTAAGACACACCCACAGTGGTGTGTGGCTACTGGGCATGAGCACACAGGATGTATGAAAGTTTCAGTGATCTCCGATATCCAACCATGACAATTACTACGAGGGCAGTTCAATAAGTAATGCAACACATTTTTTTTTCTCGGCCAATTTTGGTTGAAAAAACCGGAAATTTCTTGTGGAATATTTTCAAACATTCCCGCTTCGTCTCGTATAGTTTCATTGACTTTCGACAGGTGGCAGCGCTGTACGGAGCTGTTAAAATGGCGTCTGTAACGGATGTGCGTTGCAAACAACGGGCAGTGATCGAGTTTCTTTTGGCGGAAAACCAGGGCATCTCAGATATTCATAGGCGCTTGCAGAATGTCTACGGTGATCTGGCAGTGGACAAAAGCACGGTGAGTCGTTGGGCAAAGCGTGTGTCATCATCGCCGCAAGGTCAAGCAAAACTGTCTGATCTCCCGCGTGCGGGCCGGCCATGCACAGCTGTGACTCCTGCAATGGCGGAGCGTGCGAACACACTCGTTCGAGATGATCGACGGATCACCATCAAACAACTCAGTGCTCAACTTGACATCTCTGTTGGTAGTGCTGTCACAATTGTTCACCAGTTGGGATATTCAAAGGTTTGTTCCCGCTGGGTCCCTCGTTGTCTAACCCAACACCATAAAGAGCAAAGGAGAACCATCTGTGCGGAATTGCTTGCTCGTCATGTGGCTGAGAGTGACAATTTCTTGTCAAAGATTGTTACAGGCGATGAAACATGGGTTCATCACTTCGAACCTGAAACAAAACGGCAATCAATGGAGTGGCGCCACACCCACTCCCCTACCAAGAAAAAGTTTAAAGCCATACCCTCAGCCGGTAAAGTCATGGTTACAGTCTTCTGGGACGCTGAAGGGGTTATTCTGTTCGATGTCCTTCCCCATGGTCAAACGATCAACTCCGAAGTGTATTGTGCTACTCTTCAGAAATTGAAGAAACGACTTCAGCGTGTTCGTAGGCACAAAAATCTGAACGAACTTCTCCTTCTTCATGACAACGCAAGACCTCACACAAGTCTTCGCACCCGAGAGGAGCTCACAAAACTTCAGTGGACTGTTCTTCCTCATGCACCCTACAGCCCCGATCTCGCACCGTCGGATTTTCATATGTTTGGCCCAATGAAGGACGCAATCAGTGGGAGGCAGTACGACGTTGGCTGCGGCATCGAACAGTGGAATGGTACCGTGCAGGCATAAAGGCCCTCATTTCAAGGTGGCGTAAGGCCGTAGCATTGAATGGAGATTACGTTGAAAAATAGTGTTGTGTAGCTAAAAGATTGGGGAATAACCTGGTGTATTTCAATGCCGAATAAAACAACCCCTGTTTGAGAAAAAAGATGTGTTGCATTACTTATTGAACTGCCCTCGTACTACAGAATGGAATGTGATTTAAGTATGTGATGTTTATTGCTTCTCAATACAGTCCAGTGAACTGTCTTACAGCGGAAAGGTGGGAATTGTATTTGTTGTTGTTACTACCCTGTCACATGGTAGATCCTTCATCCTCCTCCTGCTCTTCCTCACTGTTCATTCTGGTGTAGCTGAGAGAACCAACTTAGGAATTATATAGTGCTATAAAAACAAAATGTACATCAAATTCACAACTAATCAACTTATTGTTTCTCATAGTAGTACTGCAAGCACAAAAACCAGTCTAAGGACATAGCATGCAACTGAACTGAAATTTCAAATCCTCAGCTGCCTCCATTGTAATTGACTCGCTACCAAATGACCTAACTGTGCCAGTACCCAAAAATAGGAGGCAAGGGAAAAATACCCAGAAACTGGGGAGTTACGAAATTGAATTCCACCAAATATACCAGGCCTAGTATCCGCCAATAAGATGCAAGGAAAAACTGCCCACGCACAAAGTGGGTATCGATTTAATTAATTAGTCAATCTGTGTAATAGAATGAGGGAATATTTGCAAGACAATCACAGTTGTGGACTTTCCAGATACCCATTGCTTTGTTCAAGGCAAAAGAGGGGCTAGTACGGCACATGACAGACTCTCGCTGGGCAGGAATAGTCACTTGAGAGAGAGACGGAGAGAGAGAGAGAGAGAGAGAGAGAGGAAAGAGCATGTGTTTCGACATGGAGATGCAGAAAAAACTGAACTGGCAGGCGCCTGAAGATAGACGCAAACTATCCCAAGAAAAGCTGCTTACAGACTTTCATCATCTTAAGGGGAGACTCTAGAAAAATACAACCTCCTATATATCGCTCCTGTAGAAAACGCGAAGACTAGATGTTGCAATGCACACATAGTTGTTTAAGCGATCGTTATCCCCAAGCTTTACGCGTGAGTGGAACGAGAAGAGGAAATATTGATACAATGGAAAGCACCCTCTGCCACGTACAACATAGAGTTAACTTGGTGATTCTATTCGTTGAGCTTTAGACGGGGTGCAATTCGATTGACGAAATGAGCTCGACAGACGCGTTATCGAAATTCAAATTTCATGAAACAACGGCGTGATCGTGGAAAAGTATCACTGACGCCATACTGTGGGGAAATTTTGTGGGTACGTTATTGAAGCAATTCTCATATGTCATATGAGTCACATTAAGCGGTGTAACTGTGCAGTCGCACTCAATCACACGGGCAGAGAGTGTGGAAAGAAACAAATAAAATTCTAAGAAATGAGGTAGCGTTTGGACATTCTGGAATATAAACTGCTTTTTAACCATTTGAATACTGTATAACGATACTTGGAAAGGCACAGAAAAATCAAGGATACAGGTGGAACCTTGTAAAGATACATCGTATGAAAAGATAGAACTGATGATGCACGAAAAGAGGAAATCAGCATAAAGGCATGAGAAGCAAATACAAAACAATTGAAACTGCTACAAAAAATAAATAACTTGCACAGTGACCAACTAGTTGGAATGCCGCTAAGGAAAGACAAAGGAAGATGAAAGTAACAGACCCAATATGCAGAAACAAATAACAAGAAATGGTTTTCATTTAATGCAAGACTTTGCCATTACAATGTGCTATTAAAGACCGAAAGTGTGCTCCTGATCAGAAGTCGAAGTGAGAAACAAAGAAAGTCTATGAGCAACTGAGGAACTGTATAAGACGTATTTTGCTGTTGCGGACAGATTTACGTGCAAAGCCAGCACGATTTTGGCGCAAGTGGAGAGCAGGCATCCATAAAACTAGTTGCCTCTATGAAATCAAGACTAGTATGAAGCGGTGTAATCAACACGTAGCCAGTATATAATAGGCGCAATTACAGGAACACAGAAGGCAGTGAACAACAAAACAATAGGTAAGACAACAGGAACATAGAAGACAGTGTACAACTGGCATAACTACGGGAACACAGAAGTCAGTCTTCCAACAGGCGTAATTACCTGATCACAAAAGGCATTGTCTAACAGGTACGACTACAGGAACACAGAAGGCAGTGTGCAAAAAACATAGAGGAACACGCATGACTGTAAGAAAACAGATGCCAATGAATAAAGTCGCAATTAAAGTAGCAAAGAAGGAATCGCACAACCGGCATGAGTACAGGAACACAGAGGGCAGTGTACAACAAGCATATTTAAGAGATTAAAACTGTGTGCCGGACCGAGATTCGAACTTGGGACCTTTGCCTTTCGCGGGCAAGTGCTCTACCAACTGAGCTACCCAAGCACGACTCACGCCCCGTCCTCACAGCTTTACTTCTGCCAGTACCTCGTCCCCTACCTTCCAGACTTTACTGAAGCTCTCCTGCGAACCTTACAGAACTAGCACTCCTGAAAGAAAGGATATTGTGGAGACATGGCTTAGCCACAGCCTTGGGGATGTTTCCAGAATTAGATTTTCACTCTGCAGCGGAGTGTGCGCTGATATGAAACTTCCTGGCAGATTAAAACTGTGTGCCAGACCGAGACTCGAACTCGGGACCTTTGCCTTTCGCGGGCAACTGCTCTACCAACTGAGCTACCCAATCAAGACTGACGCCCCGCCAAGTTTGGAAGGTAGGAGACGAGGTAATGGCAGAAGTAAAGCTGTGAGGACGGGGCGTGAGTCGTGCTTGGGTAGCTCAGTTGGTAGAGCACTTGCCCGCGAAAGGCAAAGGTCCCGAGTTCGAGTCTCGGTCCGGCACACAGTTTTAATCTGCCAGGAAGTTTCACATCAGCGCACACTCCGCTGCAGAGTGAAATCTCATTCTGGATATTTAAGAGAGCTTTGAGGCAATATACAACAGACGTAAGTACAGGAACGCAGTAAACAGCCATAATTTCATGAACCCTCAGTGAGATAAAATGATTCTGTTATCGAAAAACACTAAACGGTATTTGTAGCGAGACTGCGGAGAAGGTCAACCCGAAACAATTACGAATCAGTGGGATGCTCAAAAAGAGGACACTCTAAATGAATGATGTTTGTCGTGACCCACAGAAGACACAATCAAATTGAAACAAAAAAAAAAAAAATCTAACAGCGAAGTGTAGTGGAATCCGTGTATGGTGCTGGAGGCAAGCTCTGTCGCGTAGGCGCTAGCGGCTTCATAATCCACCTCGCAAGCGGCGATTACGTCAACATTGGGACCACGGAGCTGTGTCCCCGCACAGGCCAAGGCCAGCCGGTTGCTGGCCGTATCTGTATTCCTTATTCTGCATGGCTGCACTGCTGGTGCCCGGCGTTTAACACACAGAGTTTCTGCACAAACATACCGCGGTCTTCAGACAATGCTACTTCAATCTACTCTTCATCACTACAATATTGTGATCTGTGTCTATATCTGCTCCAGGGTACACTTTACAATCCAGTATTTGAATTCGTAATCTGTCTGACCATGATCTAATCTAACTGAAATCTTCTCATATCGCTCGTCCTTTCCCCAGTATATCTACTCTTCTTGTGGTTCTTGAACAGTGTATTCGCTATTACTAGCTGAAGCTTATTACAGAACTCAATTAGTCTTTCTCCTCTCTCTTTCCTTGTCCCAAGCCCATATTCTCCTGTAACCTTTTCTTCTACTCCTCCCCCTACAACTGCACTCGAGTCCCCCATGACTATTAGATTTTCATCCCCCTTTACATACTGTATTACTCTTTCAATATCCTCATAAACTTTCCCTATCACTTCGTCTTCAGCTTGCGACGTCCGCATGTATACCTGACCTATCGTTGTCGGTGTTGGTTTGCTGTCTATTCTCATAAGAACAACCCTGTTACTGAACTGTTCACGCCGGCCGTTATGGCCGAGCGGTTCTAGGCACTTTAGTCTGTAACCGCGCGACCGCTACGGTCGCAGGTTCGAATCCTGCCTCGGGCATGGATGTGTGTGATGTCCTTAGGTTAGTTAGGTTTAAGTAGTTCTAAGTTCTAGGGGACTGTTGACCTCAGATGTTAAGTCCCATAGTGCTCAGAGCCAATTGAACCATTTTTTGAACTGTTCACAGTACACACTCTCTACCCTACCTTCCTATTCGTAACAAATCGTACTCCCATTATACAATTTTCTGCTGCTGCTGCTGCTGATATTACCCTATACTCATCTGAACAGAAATCCTGGTCTTCTTTCCACTTCACTTCACTGACCCCTGCTATATCTAGATTGAGCCTCTGCATTTCCCTTTTCAGATTTTCTAGTTTCCCTACCACGTTCAAGCTTCTGACATTCCACGCCCCGACTCGTAGAACGTTATCCTTTCGTTGATTATTCAATCTTTTTCTCATGGTAACCTCCCCCTTGGCAGTCCCCTCCTGGAGATCCGAATGGGGGATTATTCCGAAATCTTTTGCCAATGGAGAGATCATCATGACACTTTTCAATCCCAAGCCACATGTCCTGTGGATACACGTTACGTGTCTTTAATGCAGTGGTTTCCATTGCCTTCTGCATCCTCATGTCGTTGATCACTGCTGATTCTTCCGTCTTTTGGGGCAGTTTCCCACCCATAGGACAAGACAGTGCCCTGAACCTCTGTCCGCTCCTCAGCCCTCTTTGACAAAGCCGTTGGCAGAATGAGGGTGACTTCTTATGCCAGAAGTCTTCGGCCACCAATGCTGATTATTAATCAAAATTTAAGCAGTGGCAGGATTCGATCCCGGGACCGAAGACGTTTTGATTATGAATGAAAGACGCTACCCCTATTTTTTACAGTTTGTTCCTCATTGTTCCTCGTGTTTGATCGCAGCGGATGTCATATGACATCCGTTGAAGTTCTTTGTTGATCCCTTCACCCAGTTTTTTTTTTTTTTATTACAGAGGCTAGCCTGCTCTCTGACCGAACACGCCGAGCTACCGTGCCGGCTAAAATGTTGATGCTTAGGACAGCCGGGAATCGAACCCAGGCCCTTACGACTGACTTTCTGTCGCGCTTACCACTCAGCTACCGGGGGCGGACAGCCCCTAGCCCACGGGCAACATAAATATGACAGAAAGTCAGGCAGGGGGCAGGCGACCATTACTATAATAATCAGTAGTTCTCCATGCAGGCTGACTGGGTCGCAATAGTAAAAGTCAAACATCAGGCAAGGAATGACATTACTGCCAATGTGGCGCGTTTCGCAGTTTATCCATCATCAGATATCCAGTAGCGATTACTGTACGAAGGTACGGCGTTTCAACATTTGTAGACGAGTCTGACGTTTGACTAGTGCCGTTGGGACCCGGTCAGCATGAATATAGAGTTACTGATTGTTTCAGTTTCAAGTTTGACGTCGGATAACGAATAACGAAAGAAATATTTTTCCGTGCGATATAATTACAAAAATACAGTTTTCGGTCTTTTTCTTATGACTGTATTGTGAAACCTTTTTCGAAATTTCAGATTCTAGGCCAACTGTAGCCGCCCTCCGTCGATCTGCTGTCGTCGATTTCTCTGACGGAAGACATCATGTTGTTACCTCCTATATATGCCCGACCTTTAGTTATATCTATACATCAGATGGAGCTGCCACAAACATCTTCACTGTAACGGCAACTAAATTTCGGATTTTCATGGTTATTAATGCTAACTTTTTGCTCAGACGATCACCCTTCATTTGTTGCTGCGTAACCGACGACAGGAGAGTTAATGACGTCTGTGGATGTTAGTTATTTTTTACTAATACTAATTTTACTAATGGAAATCACATTAGTTCTTTTATCAACAGCATTTAATAATAATTAAAGGAGCATGAATGATTGCGTTTTGTATGGAGGGAAAAGCAGGGTTGATCCTACAGTTACTCTCAGCAATTACGGCACTAAAATCTCCGTGATTTTTATAGTTCGTCATTCAAAGATATTATAGCAGGGGCTATGATCCATTACTATACTTCTATAAAGTCATTCAAACTTCGACGTTTTTATTTTCACAAAGCTAAGTGTTCAGCTACGTTCTTGTAATCAGTTTAACGTCCCGTCGTATAGTCCACAGGTCCAGTTATCAGTTATTCGGCATGTAATAGAGTTTAATACTGAGCACTACTTATCTCGCGCACACAGTTTCTCAGATGTTCTTAGCCCGTGACCTTACGCCAAAAGTCTGGCTCGTAAAAATTAACTATAGTCAATTTCCTTGCAGTTTAACAAAAGTGCCCTGATCCCTTCCGTAGCAAATCACACGGAAATGCCCGCAGCTACGTAGACTTATTCAGAGCGCAGAAAACAGGACAAGAGAACGCATGGTTTATATAGTAGGATTTAGAAAGAAAAGTATCCATGTTAAATCCTCTCTGATTTCCCTGAAGCACTACTTTGCTGCGGGCGTTATTCTGATGAGAGATTACATATCGATAATTTTAATTAAAACTTTTCAGTGCTATTAATTATTTCCGATATTATCGATCATTCCCCCCCCCCCCCATATGAGAATAAGCCTGATAATATTGTTCTTAATTAAAAGAGCGGTTATACAACGCTAGGTATCCTACAGCTACAGGTACAGTTTGCGAGTATCAAAATATGCAGCATCATTGGCTTATCATTTTACTGTACTGACTTAGGAGCTTCCATTTTTTATACTGCCAAGGGACCATAAACCTTAGCACGTGACATAAATGTTAACTAGATACATGCACCCGTTCCTGAGAAAAAATGCTCTTAACAGACGGATGGACAACAAAAAGCTCCTATAAGAGTTTTGTTTTTACCGATTCTAGAATAGGAAAAGACAACAGAGCTTACTGTTCAGACACGATACCTTGCAAAGAGTAAATGTAGATGAATAAGTAGACCAGCCTTTGTGGATTTTCCAAAGGCATTTGGCATTGAAAAATTTGAGGGAAAAAATTAAAGAAAACAGAGAGCATAGAGTGTTGTCTGCAATCTCCCAATGACCAAATAGGAGAAAACTACAGTCTGATGAGAAGCTGCCGGCACGAAAATTGGCACTCAAGGTCATCTCGCTGTCCTGCAGATTGCCAATTAGTGATAATTTCAAATGTCAGTAAAACTTACGCAAAAATATTGTACATCTCCATTCTTAGTCTAGAATATGATGGAGTACATTCCAAAAGAAAATTCTTAGCAGTTGCTACAAAGAAAAAGAAAAACTAACGATACAACAAATTTTGACGAAAAATATTTTTTTAACCACCGACATATTTAAACGGAAAATAGTATAAGAAAATTCTCGGAGTTTATAGATGCATGTGATAGATATTTTATCATGAAAACACACAAGTATTCTGAGATAAAAAATAAAATATCATAAGAGATGTGAAAGTGTTCCACCTATGTAACGAAAAATGTCGTTGCTGATGAATGTGCGTCACGTTGGACAATGAAGAAACTTCCAGTGAGAGAGTTGTTAAGAAAACTGGAAAATTAAATTTTGTAGCATCTGGGACATCGTTGCTATATCGCACACATATGAATGCATTTTATTTACGAGAGACCTGGCGCGCGACAGCAGCCAGGATTTTAATTGCGACAGCTGGCCTTGATACGGCCGAGGGTATTTCCTACCTCTCGTAAATGTTATATTTGCTGCTCTTACTGACTCTTCGTCACAGCACCCATCATCCAGATCGCCGATATACGCTATACATAAGTAACTGTAGGTACTTTCAAGCCAATTTTTCCGTTTAAATCGAGTAAAATATTTTCGTGTGTAGTTTTGTGAAACCCAAATTTTATCGAAGTATAGTACAAGACTATTGTCCTGAGCACGCAGTAAGTGCATGTTACACAAAAGTTCGTTCTTGTTGCTGCAGTGTCTTTGCATTCCTTTAAAAAATTTTGTCCATCATTATATTTTCTGAATCAAAAACCAAGTGAGCGGATAATACGAAGAACGGTCGTCTCGGTACCGCAATAACTAATTTTTTCACGGAGATAACCCTGTATTTTTCTAGCAGTCGGATATTCTCCTCTGTCTACTATCAGAATACATTTTTACGCACTAACTTTTTGTCAAAACCGTCATATTCCGTAATTTCCGTTTTCAATTATATACTTTTCTTGGGGGATCAATGCAAGTGCTCATATTTAGAGATTCTGCCGATGTTACTACACTGTCAATATGGAATGATGTATATGGTCGACAAGACTTCGTTTTCAAAATATTAAGACACTTGGTTAGGTCTGAGAAAAGCGTAGCACAAATAGATGTAACAAGTCCGCGACAATGGACAGTCACGATCAATATCTTCACTGTGGGATAGTGATGGTAATGTTAGCAATGACAGTTCCACTAAAGCAGAGTCACAAAATACGGGCCGGCCGGTGCGGCAGATGTGACGGTACGTCACATAAATGGACATTTGGAGAAAGGGAAAGGAAGTTTTTGTTATGAGACGTGTGAATTATAAAATATTCCAAGACTGTGTACGTGTGCGCGATGTATAACAAATAGTAAAGAACGTAAGTTATTATTATCAAAACACAAATATCGACATAATTAACAAAACACAGGTTTTTTTTGTATAATCTCTGTGTAACATAGGCCATGAAGATCAGAGACAATGCTTTGACTGAACTACCTCTCTCGTTTTGTTTCGTCTAGCGGTAGGCCGCCATTGTAGTGCTGTCTGATAAGTAACATAAGTTTTATCTGCATTTTGAAAAATATAATAGAAATTGTTATTGGAAAGTGTGTATTATTGACTTAGTTGTCACCTCTCAAGATCGCAAACATTAATTGTAATTAACAAAGTTTTTACAGAACTTCGCAGTTGTCATTGTGGTCGCCAGTCCAAAGACTGGTTTGATGCAGCTCTCCATGCTACTCTATCCTGTGCTAGCCCCTTCATCTTCGAATAAGTACTCCAACCTACATCCTTCTGAATGGCTTGCTGTATTCATCTCTTGGTTCCCTCTACAATTTTTACCACCCACGCTTCCTTCCAATACTAAATTGGTGATCCCTTGATGTCTTAGAATGTGTTCTCTATCAACTGATCCCTTCTTTTTGTCAAGCTGTGCCACCAGTTTCTTCTTTCACCAATTCCGGTCAGTACCTTCTCAGTAGTTACGTGGTGTGCCCATGTAGTCTTCAGCATTCTTCTGTAGCACCACATTTCGAAAGCTTCTATTCTCTTCTTGTCTAAATCGTTTATCGTCCATTTTTCACTTCCATGCATGGTTACACTCCACACTAATACCTTCAGAAAAGGCCTCCTGATACTTATTTGATATTAATAAATTTCTGTTCCTCAGAAACGCTTTTCTAGCCATTGGCAGTCTATATTTACTATCCTCTCTACTTTGGCCATCATCAATTATTTTGCTTCTCACATAGGATAACCTGCCTACTGCTTTGTCTCGTTTCCTAATCTAATTCACTTAGCATCACCTGATTTAATTCGGCAAGATTCCATTATCCTTGCGTTGCATTTGTTGGTGTTCATCTTATATCCTCCTTTAAAGACACTGTCCATTCCGTTCAACTGCTCTTCCAAGTTTTTTGTGTGTCTGACAGAATTACAATGTTAGCGGCAAACCTCAAGGTTTTAACTCCTGCAGCGAACTTTTCTTTGGTTTCCTTTACTGCTTGCTCAATGTACAGATTGAATAATATCTGGAATAGGCTACAACCCTATCTCACTTCCTTCTCAACCTCTGTTTCCCTTTCATACGCCCCAATTCTTATAACTGCCGTATGCTTTCTATACAAGTTATAAATACCCTTTTACTCCCTGCATTCTACCTCTGCTACCTTCAGAATTTGAAAGAGAATATTCCAGTGAACGCTGTCAAAAGATTTCTCAGTCTACAAATGCTGCAAACGTAGCTTTGACTTTACTTAACCTATCTCCTAGGATAAGTCGTAAGGTCAGTATTGCCTTGAGTGTTCCTAATTTTACCCGAAATGTCGTCTATCCCCGGGGCTTTGTTTTGACTTAGGTCTTCCAGTACTCCGTCAGATTGTTCTCGCAATATCATACCTCCCGCCACATCTTCATCTACATCCTCTTTCATTACCGTAATATTGGCTTCATGTTCATCGCCCTTGTACAGACCCCCGATACAATCCTTCCACCTTATAGTTTCCTCTTCTTTGCTGAGTACTGGTTTTCCATCTGAGGTCTCGCTATTCATAATGCTACTTCTGTTTTCTCCAAAATCTGTTTAACTTTCTCAGAGACTGTATTTCTTTAACTTTCTTATACGCGGTATTTATTTTTCCCATAGCTTGTTGTTGTTGTCGTTGTGGTCTTCAGTCCTGAGACTGGTTTGATGCAGCTCTCCATGCTACTCTATCCTGTGCAAGCTTCTTCATCTCCCAGTACCTACTGCAACCTACATCCTTCTGAATCTGCTTAGTGTATTCATCTCTTGGTCTCCCTCTACGATTTTTACCCTCCACGCTGCCCTCTAATGCTAAATTTGTGATCCCTTGATGACTCAAAACATGTCCTACCAACCGATCCCTTCTTCTAGTCAAGTTGTGCCACAAACTTCTGCCCAATCCTATTCAATACCTCCTCATTAGTTACGTGATCTACCCACCTTATCTTCAGCACTCTTCTGTAGCACCACATTTCGAAAGCTTCTATTTTCTTCTTGTCCACACTAGTTATCGTCCATGTTTCACTTCCATACATGGCTACACTCCATACAAATACTTTCAGAAACGACTTCCTGACACTTAAATCTATACTCGATGTTAACAAATTTCTCTTCTTCAGAAACGATTTCCTTGCCATTGCCAGTCTACATTTTATATCCTCTCTACATCGACCATCATCAGTTATTTTACTCCCTAAATAGCAAAACTCCTTTACTACTTTAAGTGTCTCATTTCCTAATCTAATTCCCTCAGCATCACCCGATTTAATTTGACAACATTCCATTATCCTGCTGCTCTTTCAAGTCCTTTGCTGTATCTGACAGAATTACATTGTCTTCGGCGAACCTCAAAGTTTTTATTTCTTCTCCATGGATTTTAATACCTACTCCGAATTTTTCTTTTTTTTCCTTTACTGCTTGCTCAATATACATCGGGGATAGGCTACAACCCTGTCTCGCTCCCTTCCCAACCGCTGCTTCCCTTTCATGCCCCTCGACTCATAACTGCCATCTGGTTCCTGTGCAAATTGTAAATAGCCTTTCTCTCCCTGTATTTTACCACTGCCACCTTTAGAATTTTAAAGAGAGTATTCCAGTCAACATTGTCAAAAGCTTTCTCTAAGTCTACAAATGCTAGAAACGTAGGTTTGCCTTTCCTTAATCTATCTTCTAAGATAAGTCGTAGGGTTAGTATTGCCTCACGTATATTTCTACAGAATCCAAACTGATGTTCCCTAAGGTCGGCTTCTACCAGTTTTTCCATTCGTCTGTAAAGAATTCGCGTTAGTATTTTGCAGCTGTGACTTATTAAACTGATCTGTGAACACCTGATTTCTTTGGGACTGGTATTATTATATTCTTCTTGAAGTCTGAGGGTATTACGCCTGTCTCATACATCTTAATCACCAGCTGTAGAGTTTAGTCAGGGCTGGCTTTTCCAAGGCTGTCAGTAGTTCTAATGGAATGTTGTCTACTTCCGGGGCCTTGTTTCGACTTAGGTCTTTCAGTGCTCTGTCAAACTCTTCACGCAGTATCGTATCTCCCATTTCATCTTCATCTACATCCTCTTCCATTTCCATAATATTGTCCTCAAGTACATCGCCCTTGTATAGACCCTCTATATACTCCTTCCACCTTTCTGCTTTCCCTTCTTTGCTTAGAACTGGGTTTCCATCTGAGCTCCTGGTATTCATACAAGTGGCTCTCTTTTATCCAAAGATCTCTTTAATTTTCCTGTAGGCAGTATCTATTTTACCCCTAGTGAGATATGCCTCTACATCCTCACATTTGTCCTCTAGTCATCCCTGCTTAGCCATTTTGCACTTCCTGTTGATTTCATTTTTGAGACGTTTGTATTACTTTTTGCCTGCATCATTTACTGCATTTTGATATTTTCTCCTTTCATCAATTAAATTCAATATTTTTCTGCTACCCAAAGATTTCTACTAGCCCTCGTCTTTTTACCTACTTGATCCTCCGCTGCCTTCACTATTTCATCCCTCAAAGCTACCCATTCTTCTTCTACTGTATTTCTTTCCCCCATTCCCGTCAATCGCTCCCTTATGCTCTTCCTGAAACTCTCTACAACCTCTGGTTCTTTCAGTTTATCCAGGTCCCATCTCCTTAAATTCCCACCTTTTTGTAGTTTCTTCATTTTTAATCTACAGTTCATAACCAATAGATCGTGCTGAGAGTCCACACCTGCCCCTGGAAATGTCTTACAATTTCAAACCTGGTTCCTAAATCTCTGTCTTACCATTATATACTCTGTCTGAAACCTTCTAGTATCTCCAGGATTCTTCCATGTATACAACCTTCTTTTATGATTCTTGAACCAAGTGTTAGCTATGATTAAGTTATGCTCTGTGCAAAATTCTACCAGGCGGCTTCCTCTTTCATTTCTTAACCCCATTCCATATTCACCTACTACGTTTCCTTCTCTTCCTTTTCCTACTATCGAATTTCAGTCACCCATGACTATTATATTTTCTTCTCCCTTCTCTATCAGAAGAATTTCTTTGATGTTGTCATACATTTCATCAATCTCTTCGTCATCTGCAGAGATAGTTGGCATATAAACGTGTACTAATCTGGTAGGTGTGGGCTTCGTGTCTATCTTAGATACAATAATGCGACCAGAAGTCTTGTTCCTCCTGCCACCGAACTTCACTAATTCGCACTATATCTAATTTTAACCTATCCATTTCCCTTTTTAAATTTTCTAACCGACCTACCCGATTAAGGGATCTGAGATTCCTCGCTCCGATCCGTAGAACGCCAGTTTCCCCCCCCCCCCCCCCCCCGCCCCCCCCCGCCCCCTGATAACGACGTCCTCCTGAGTAGTCCCCGCCTTGAGATCCGAATGGGGCACTATTTTACCTCCGGAATATTTTACCCAAGAAGACGCCATCATCATTTATCCATACAATAAAGCTGCATGCCCTCTGGAAAAATTACGGCCTTAGTTTCCCCTTGCTTTCCGCCGTTCGCAGTACCAGCACAGTAAGGCCGTTCTGGTTAGTGTTACAAGGGCAGATCAGTCAATCATCCAGACTGTTGCCCCTGCAACTACTGAAAAGGCTGCTGGCCCTCTTCAGGAACCATACGTTTGTCTGGCCTCCCAACAGATACCCCTCCGTTGGGGTTGCAACTACGGTACTGCAATCTGTATCGCTGAGGCACGCAAGCCTCCCCACCAACTGCAAGGTCCATGGTTCATGGAGAGGAATTGAGTTATAAGCTTAAAATTTTTACTCTGCCAAGCGACCGTAGACCTTAGTATGTGACATAAATTTGAACTTGATACGTCCATTCGTTCCTGAGGAAAACGGTTCTTAACAGTCGGACAGACAGACGGACAACAAAGCGAAGCTGTAACGGTTCTGTTTTTACAGATTGAGGCACGGAATCCTAAAAAATGGTGCAGAAAAACTTCAGAATACAGAAGTATGTGTATGTTAAACACTGTCTCCAAAATATATTCAGGTGCATTAAATAACATATTGATGAACCTTGCAAAGGTACTTCAAGAAGAACGAAGCGGCTTCTTACGAGGATGGTCGTGTAGCGATAACATATCTACTGTCCTACAGACCGTACACAAAAGAAGAGAATTTATGTCAGCAACCTACTTTGATTTTATAGATTTTCAAAAAAGCATATGTCAATATGTTTGGAGACAGCCTTTGGGAAATTATGGCAAAATGTGGACACACAAATCCTTAATATTACACTCGGTAAAGGACTTTAATGTACCAAGATGTGAGCATGTAGACGATGTCATCCGAAAAAGAAAAGACGCCAGAAGGGATCCGTATGAACAAGAATAAATATGTTGGCATACTATTTTATGCTGATGGTTACTTAGGGACCATATTACTTTAATGGAGATAAGGATCTGGATACTTAGATGTTAAATTACAAAGATATCACAATGTATGTGGCGCTATATGCGGAACATTGAAAAATACGCGAAGAGACACGAAATTCTGCAAAGTAATGGCTGTACCTATTCTACTGTGTGGCAGTGAAATCTTGGTTACGATAACAAACGTCTGTAGCTATGTTCACGTAGCTGAAATGAAATTTTTATAAGCTGTCAAAAGTTGCACAGAGCTGTGCAGCATTCCTAATGAAAACTTTAGAGAGGAACTGAATATTTTTTGCCGCAAATGAAAAAATAGAAGAACATAAACGGAACTGGAAGGAACATCTGAAAGGCATCGAAGAGACAAGAATTCCAAAGATTGCCTTACGATGCAAACCCAAAAGTAAAGAGGGCAAATAGGACGACAAGTTAAAAGATGGAACAGAGGCCAGAACAGGTCGATATGCCTAATATGTGAAAAACATAAATTTTAGAATTGTAAATATGGCTGCGCTTCAGTAACGGTGCACGTAGAAACTTTATAGGATTGGAATATAACAGCCGAACAGTAGCAAAATTAAAGTTTTGTTAACCCCTTTACCATGGTTTCGATGAATATAAATTTGCCTTCTTCACAAGGAAAATGGACTCGTGGAATCACCTCACGTTTTACTGTCGATATTTGTGGTTGACATGCACACTGTACTAGACAAGAGCCTCCTGGTTCCAACATCCGTTTTTTGAATATGTGGTTCCACGCGTCCATTGTCCTTCTGAAGAAGACAAATTTATAATTATCTAAACCAATGTAAAAGGTTAATCAATCTTTAATTCTGTACCCGGTTGGCTGTTATTTTCCAGTCCGAACAAAAGGTAGAAGACGATTCGGCACTATACCACATCGCCGCCTGCTACTAAAATATGATCATATGTAATATCTTCGCAGGTATGCGGCTGGCTCGAAGAAGCTTTGACTAATAGTATCCAGTACGTAAAACTGGATGGTGTATGCTCACTATAAATGGAAGAAAAATGGAACGTGCCGCAGGGAAGCGTGATAGGAACTACAATTTTGTCAGTATACATTATAGTTTTTTTTAGATAGGCTGAGCAGCACTGTCCGAGTGTTGGCCGACAGTACTATTGTATATGGCTTAGTACCACCATTCGATAGCTATAAGGAAATGCAGGAAGACCTGGACAAAATTTTCATTTGGCGTAATGAATGGTAGCTCTCTTTATATAGCGAAAAAAACAAGGTAATACTTAAAATAAAGAGGAAGAACCCGATAATACTCAGTTACAAAATTCATGAGGAGCATCTGGAATACATCACATCGTTTAAATAGTTTAGCGACGTGAAACGGAACGAACATGCAAATTAAATATTAGGCAAGGCGAATGGAAGACTTAGATATGCTGGAAGGACGCTGAGAAAGTGGGAACTTGCTTACAGGAAGGTAGTGCGAACAATCGTTTCTTATAAGGTTCGCTTTATAGCTAACGTCGAACGGATTCAGAGATACGCTGCAAACAGACTTAATATACGAACACTTAAAAATAAACTAAAACAATGCAAAGCTACTATTTATTGAATATAAATATCACTTTTAGTGCATATTTCTTTCATTTAACTCATATCACAGTTTCTTTTATTTCAAAACAAGTATTTTCTTTATACGTTATAGCCGCCAATCACAGAAATAAGCCTAATTTACATTAACACTAACTTTTCCGCTCTGTAGCGGAATGTGGGCTGTTTTGGAGCTTCCTGGCAGATTATTACAGTGTGGTGGACCGGAGCACGAACCCGGACCTTACATTTAGCGGGCAATGCTCTCACCGAGTAAACCACTCAGGCACGATTCACGACCCGCCCTCGCCGCTTCACTTCCACCAGTGCCTCGTTTCCTATCTTCCAAACTTGCAACAGAATCCTCCTGCATGCATTGCATTACTAACACTCCTGGATAAAAGAAAAGGATATTTCGGAGAAATGGCTTAGCACAAAAGTACTTATTCACTCCTATTCTTTCGAATAAAACTTGTGGACGGTTATCTTGAAATGCTTCTTAAAACAGGTGCTTATAGTCTGATGTATAAACATAAGAAGTACTCAAGCAGAAAAGAAATATTGCTTATATACTCACGTGTGCAGGCAGATTCGTCTAAATCCAAATTTCTTAACCTCTACAGCTTCACTAAAATCCAAGATTTCACACACTAAATCACAATTCAGTGTCTCATAACAATCTTACATCGATTTGTAAAATGTTAAAGTATAGAAACCGCTCCCGCTTAAAGTCAATTAATCGCTTAATGTTTAGGTATTGGTTCATGGGCAAATTCTATCTATAATTGGAACAAAAAAAATTCTAAATCAAACAGCGTGTGAACAGGTGACCTTCGAGGCTAAACAAGGTACAATGCGAGATGCGTAATCCCCTGAGCCATGACTGTGGCCTCTCATTATTAAGAAAATCACACCCCACAGCTGTAACTGAAATACACCTGTTGGAATGGAAAACGCAAAACTTCTTCTTCACTATGTTTTCACAACCTCTACTCGACATCCACCGTGTAATGAACGACTGGCCGAGCGACCTGCAACGAAGGAGACCGCTATCGGCAACTATATAAACCGGCAACTGAAATTTGGTCCTCGGTTAGATCTGCCACCCCTACACAAAAATGAGGATTTTTACTAGATCGTTTTCTTCTCTTTTTGTCAGTTTGATACCAATCTTGCAACTGACTTTAACTTCCAATGAGCTAGAGAACTGAAATTTTAAACGTAGCACAGAATTGGATGACAATGCAGTTTTAACTCCCTTTCCTGCCAATATGTTATGGTGAGGTGGGGATAGTGTGGGGATATGATAGAAAACGTTGGTAACACCTGATATCTCGGCTGCCCTGCACGGCCACCGTGTTGTGCGAGTAGGACTGGAATGCCTTCCATGCAGTATATGTGCGGGTGGGTACGGTTGATCAGAGAGATGGGGAAAGTGGAGATGGACAGAAAGAGTGGGAGGAGCAGATGGATGCAATATATATGATACATATGCACATGGGTGAAGCCACAGCTAAAAATCTTGTATACATGTAAACAATTGTTTAGATAAAAATATAATCTCATCATAATGTTAAAAACCCATTGAGAAAATTCACACACATAAGATTACAAAACAGAGATAGTTATTAAAATAAAAATAAATTTTTAATGTAACACATGTGTAAATTGGACTAAAAAGTATAAAATAATTTCTCCTAGCCCTATACAGATTCCTAACGCCATAGAGATAATAGTTTGTTCTTCTCAAATGCAATATATAATAGTTAGGATGTGAACTATTCCTGCATATACAGGGCGAGTCGCGTAAGACGTAACACTCCCATTATTCCGTGGGCGATTTCACATATCGACAAGCGGTGTTCAGCGAATCATAGCCGACTATGGGACACATACTTTGGTACACGCACAATAATCACAACGTTTATATTGACCGAGATAATGAGGCAAGTACATGTTTTTTAAATGGGACGCTATACTTTTTTCACCATCATTCGAACGCTCTGGAAAAGACGCATATAGTGATGCAACGCATATTGCTATTGTGATTCAAACTTCGCTTAAAGGACGCTGGGAAATATTGTACGATTGAAGGTCGAGGCGGTCGGAAGCGGCTGCAGACTTTAAGCACGTCTCGCGCGACCCGCAGGCCGAGTTGCCGTGCTCTATGCAGCATGCACGGCCTACGCTACGAAGGTAAATCCTCATCCGCCCTCTTTTAAGCAAAGTTTGAATCACAACAGAAACATGCGTTACATCACTATACGCGTCTTTTCCAGTACGTTCGAATGATGCTAAAAAAAGTATAACGTCCCATTTAAAAAACATGTACTTGCCTCATTGTCTCGGTCAATATAAACGTTGTGATTATTGTGCATGTACCAACGTATGTACCCCATAGTCCGCTATGATTCGCTGGAAACCGCATGCCGATACGTGCAATCGCCCCCGGAATAAAGGCGGTGTTACGTCTTACGCGACTGACCTTGTATATTACATGTGCCCCACGTTTTTCATTATAAATCTTACAAGTATTGTAATAGATACTAGAAATTCACTAGCACACATTTTCCGATTTAAAATAGTATTATATCAAAAATTTACTTTTATTCAAACAGTTACTTTCATTTTGTGACTGTGTCCCACAGCCAGTTTTTAATTTGTCCTGCATTTAACTCTATACCAGTTTTGGTTAAAAACAGTCTTGGTTGCAATTTTAGTTTTTTTTACAAATAACCATTAACAACTGTAGAACCCAGGAGATCCAGCATGAATAAAATAATATTTATTTGTAATTAGTTTTATGAGTGAAAAATTTTGACCTACCTGTAAAAGTAAAAAAGTCACTGAAGTATCTCGTAGATCATAGAATGAAGGCTAATTCGGATTTCAAAAGAAATGTAACATTTTATTTTTTCAAAAGTGCTCAATTTTTATTATACTTGCAGAGCTTGTCAAAGCAAATGCTCTAAAATCATGGAAGAATTTCAGTGCTTCCAGTGGATAAAATTTGAAAACAAAATTCATGAACTTGACCGAAAATGTAAATTTTCTGTTTATTTTTTGTTTATTGGTAGAACTCAAGGACAATAACTTCCCAAAGTTTCAGTGATGAAACCAAAGCCAAAGTGTCTGAAAAATAATTAACTGTGTGAAGCGACCTTCCTGCCACACCCGCTTTTCGCAGTAACACTTCAGCACTATCTCAGTGAACAACGATTCAGTGAATTACTTTCAAGCAAACTCGCATGGGATTTATCTAGAAGACTGTGATATATACTCTTTGGTTTTATAGATCATCTGTGTCTCTGTTACGTATCTTAGAATCAATAACAAACCAGCTGCTTTGTTTATGAAGAAGCAATTCTTGTTTTTCTTGTGCTACTTTGGGAGATTTACGCAAGTGCTCGATTCTTTCATCATTCAATAATGCCACGCTCATAAACAGTGTATAGAAAACTGGAAAAACTGCGTTTGCAGAATTTAATGACTGCAAGACATGGGAAACAGAAGCAAATCAACAATGATAGTTGATCTGAAGTGAGATCATCTGCCAAAACTGTGAACTCGATTCCTCGCATCTCCAGGCAAAAAGTGGATGAGGTGAACAGTGGATACTACAGCGACGAATTTCGGTACACTGGATTTGGATTAATTGGCTTCAAATTATTAACTGCAGCACTGAAATCTTCTTGTGTTTTCAAGATATGTGGTAGTGATAACATTCAGTTTACAGATTATGGTAGGGGAGTGGACTTGGCGGCCAGTCTTCATACTCTGTGCAAAGACTGTGATGCTGGTAATTCGTTCAAAATTTCTAAGTGCAAAAACTGGTACTGTAAAGCTAATATGAGGTTATCCTGTGTCTTGAATTACATTGAAGTTGGTAGAGAGGGAGAAATTTATTGTGTGGTATAATGAATGTGCCAGTGCTACGTCTGAGATTTACAAAAATTAATTGTGAACCGGAAAACATAATTTCTGATATTTGTGAGGGCAGTATGGCAGCAGCTACAGTAGAAGCTACTGCAGAAAATAAATGCTTAGATGAAAACGACTGTAGTCAGATTAGATAAACCTTGTTGTCTCATGTGATGGTAAATTCATGATAAGAGAGCATACATCTTTATATGGTGTGTCAAGTCTCATAAGTATTGACACAGGTAAGATACTTGATGTCCAAGTTAAGAGCAAGTTTGCCATAACTGTGAACTTAGCGCAGACAGTGAAAAAGAAGTAGAGCGTCATAATTGCAGTAAAACGTGCTCTGATGGTAGTGGTGGAATGGAGGGAGCTGGTATGCGAATTATTTTTAAGTGATCTGTCAAGAAACGTACTATGAGATACATGAAATATCTTGGGGATGGTGACTCCCGTCCATTCAATACAGTGAATGAGAGCACATCTTTCAGTTAACTTTCAGTTGAGAAACTTGAACACATTGGAGGCATCCAGGAGAGAATGGGCTCTAGATTGAGGAAGCTTGTCAGTGGTACGAAGGGAAAAAAGTTGGAAGACACCAAAGACTCACAAAGAAGACTATAGACACAGTTGAAATGTATTATGACAAGGGTGTCCGACAAAACCTATTGCAGTGTAACTGACTTGAAAAGTGCAATATGAGCTACATATTTTCACACAGTGTCGACAGATGAACATGCCTTTTATCATCTCTGTCGCGTTAGTTGGTGTGAAGATCTACACTACTTCAAGGATAATAAGCCCTACATTTACCAGGAGAGGCTCCCACGTTGTACCCGGGTGTTACCAGGCCAACGTACAAGTTTCTGGCCGATCCTGAACTTCTGAAAAAGCGTTTTCATGGCAAAAACGCAAAACCCAGTGTCCAAATGAGTCTCTAAATTCATACACACATTTTCTATAGTTGTCAGCATTACAACTTATGATGCAATTACTGTGCTTAATGTCGGGAACATAGGAAGGACGAAGGTATTAGAGAGTATGGGCTTTAAGATAGGAAACGTCACATCTCAAGAAAAATAGATTTACAGCGCTTTTCAGTAGCTGAAATATCAATTGAAGACCTGTTAAAGAAAAGAAGACGGAAAACAAGGAACCAGAAGAAAAACTTGGAAGCGAAAGAGAATCCTAAATACAAACCTGGAACTTTCTGAAGAGATGATTTAAGAAAAAATCGTTAGGTTGAATTTTAAATTGCATTTCCTGAAAATTGCATGTTTTAAAGTTTATGTACCTTTTCCACAGAATCTATGAGGCTAGAATAATGAAATTTTGTACACTTATTGCCCATAAAGCCAGTACATGTTGACGAAAGAGTAAATTTTGAAATTCACGAGAGAAGCTTACCACATGTGGAGATTAAACAGAGAAAATTTTGAAATCTAAGGCTCTTAACAGTAAAGTTGTTAATTTTTGTAAAGCATGGTACAACATTTCACTGCTGTATCTCGAAAATTCTGGATTTGGTACACCTTTTAAATAATGTGTGTTTCTCATGAATGTCCCTCCCTTAAGGCTGACGACCACCTACCGAACACAGAATACCTGCAGACCAAGAGTATTAGTAGTTATCCTCCTAAGGTTTTTGATCAATTCTGCTTTTTACAGCGTTACGTCAGCTCTGGACAGAAACAGATTTAATTCTGAATTAAAAGATGGTGTGCATTCTTCAGCCGAAAAAAGCCTGCGTGTGCTGAATCTTCCTCAGAACTTGTGAAAATGTTCTAATTCTATTTTCTTCCATCCCAAGCCACGATGCAAATGTTGAAAGGTTTCAGTTTTCCCTTAATAACATCTCAGTGGAGTGAAGAATGAAATCGCCCTTGCCACAAACAGATAAGAGGATCATAATGTTGAAGTACTATTTCAGAGCCATATCCTGTGAACAGTGTTGCAATTAAATGCTGCAAGTAATAAACTCATTACTTCTTACGAAAGGGGACGCCACTGACAAACAATTGTAACAGCACCCTACCTGTGACTGAGATCCTAGATTGAAACAAGGTTCGCAGTTTTCTCTTTTAAACTAATATGCTAATCGTAGTTGCAATAAGGTATGTAAACGAACGACTGATGTGGATAGGTTTGCCAGTGTCTAGCAAGAAAATTAGGATTGTGTCAGTATATTCGCATTGTGAAGGGACTGATCAAGATAAGATGGATAGTTTTTATGAGGCACTCAGTGATGTAGTTGTTAGAGTAAAGGACAAGGACAGTGTTCTGCTCATGGGTGATTTTAACGCCAGGATTGGAAATCGAACAGAAGGGTATGAAAAGGTTATGGGTAAATTTGGAGAGGATATAGAGGCCAACAGGAACGGGAAGCAACTCTTGGATTTCTGTGCCAGTATGGGCTTAGTAATCACAAACTCCTTTTTTAAACATAGGAACATTCACCGGTATACGTGGGGAAGCAGGGGAACCAGATCTGTCATTGACTATATAATAACAGATCAGGAATTCAGGAAGGCTGTGAGGGACACACGTGTATTCAGGGGTTTCTTTGATGACACTGATTATTATTTAATCTGCAGTGAAATTGGGATTGCGAGGCCGAAAGTGCAGGAGGTCAGGTCCATATGTAGGAGGATAAGAGTGGAGAAACTTCAGGATAAGGAAATCAGGCACAAGTACATAACAGCGATCTCAGAAAGGTACCAGTTAGTTGAATGTAGTCAATTACAGTCATTGGAAAAGGAATGGACAAGGTACAGGGACACAGTACTAGAAGTGGCTAAAGAATGTCTTGGAACAGTAGTGTGTAAAAGTAGGAGGAAGCAAACAGCTTGGTGGAATGACACAGTCAAGGCAGCCTGTAAAAGGAAAAAGAAGGCGTATAAAAAATGGCTACATACTAGAACTCAGGTAGACAGAGAAAGTTATGTTGTAGAAAGAAACAAAGCCAAACAGATAATTGCAGCATCCAAGAAGAAATCTTGGGAAAACTTTGGAAACAGGTTGGAGACATTGGGTCAAGCTGCTGGAAAACCATTCTGGAGTGTAATTAGCAGTCTTCGAAAGGGCGGTAAGAAGGAAATGACAAGTATTTTGGACAGGTCGGGAAAACTGCTGGTGAATCCTGTGGATGCCTTGGGCAGATGGAGGGAATATTTTGAAGAGTTTCTCAAGGTAGGTGAAAATACGATCAGTAATGTTTCAGATTTCGAGGTAGAATGGGATAGGAATGATGATGGAAATAGGATCACGTTTGAGGAGGTGGAGAAAATGGTCAATAGATTGCAGTGCAATAAAGCAGCTGGGGTGGATGAAATTAAGTCGGAACTCATCAAATACAGTGGAATGTCAGGTCTTAAATGGCTACACAGGATAATTGAAATGGCCTGGGAGTCGGGACAGCTTCCATCAGACTGGACAAAAGCAGTAATCACACCAATCTTTAAACATGGAAACAGGAAAGATTGTAACAACTACAGAGGTATCTCTTTAATCAGCGTTGTGGGTAAAATCTTCTCAGGTATTGTTGAAAGGAAAGTGCGAGTATTAGTTGAGGACCAATTGGATGAAAATCAGTGTGGGTTTAGGCCTCTTAGAGGTTGTCAGGACCAGATCTTTAGTTTACGACAAATAATGGAGAAGTGTTATGAGTGGAACAGGGAATTGTATCTATGCTTTATAGATCTAGAAAAGGCATATGACCGGGTTCCTAGGAGGAAGTTATTGTCTGTTCTACGAGATTATGGAATAGGGGGCAAACTTTTGCAAGCAATTAAAGGTCAGGCAGCAGTTAGAGTTGACGGTAAACTGAGTTCATGGTTCAGAGTAGTTTCAGGGGTAAGACAAGGCTGCAACCTGTCTCCACTGTTGTTCATATTATTTATGGATCATATGTTGAAAACAATAGACTGGCTGGGTGAGATTAAGATATGTGAACACAAAATAAGCAGTCTTGCATATGCGGATGACTTAGTTGTGATGGCAGATTCGATTGAAAGTTTGCAGAGTAAGATCAGAAATGTAAGGACTATGGGATGAAGATTAGCATCTCCAAAACGAAAGTAATGTCAGTGGGAAAGAAATATAAACGGATTGAGTGCCAAATAGGAGGAACAAAGTTAGAACAGGTGGACGGTTTCAAGTACTTAGGATGCATATTCTCACAGGATGGCAACATAGTGAAAGAACTGAAAGCGAGGTGTAGCAAAGCTAATGCAGTGAGCGCTCAGCTACGATCTACTCTCTTCTGCAAGAAGGAAGTCAGTACCAAGACTAAGTTATCTGTGCACCGTTCAATCTTTCGACCAACTTTGTTGTATGGGAGCGAAAGCTGGGTGGATTCAGGTTACCTTATCAACAAGGTTGAGGTTACGGATATGAAAGTAGCTAGGATGATTGCAGGTACTAGTAGATGGGAACAATGGCAGGAGGGTGTCCACAATGAGGAAATCAAAGAAAAACTGGGAATGAACTCTATAGATGTAGCAGTCAGGGCGAACAGGCTTAGATGGTGGGGTCATGTTACACGCATGGGAGAAGCAAGGTTACCCAAGAGACTCATGGGTTCAGCAGTAGAGGGTACGAGGAGTCGGGGCAGACCAAGGAGAAGGTACCTGGATTCGGTTAAGAATGATTTCGAAGTAATAGGTTTAACATCAGAAGAGGCACCAATGTTAGCACTGAATAGGGGATCATGGAGGAATTTTATAAGGGGGGCTATGCTCCAGACTGAACGCTGAAAGGCACAATCAGTCTTAAATGATGATGATGATGATGATGATGATGATGACTTGTATTTGTTTTTAAAAGGTCCTAACTATTTAAAGTTGTTTTCCCTTTCATTCCCTTTGGTAAACCTAGTCAAAGTAAACTTTAGTTGACGCATTCGCTAAAAATTCACTCCAAGTTTCTGTCTTCATTCATATAGAAGATATAGCATTTCAAAACTAAGAAAAGATGTGCATAGGTTTGTCAAGTCGGTGTATCTTTTGGAATCACCGTGTACTTTTACGCTTTCACCAGAGTCTAGACGAGTCACTTAGCCCCTTCCCCCTCTGCTTGGGGATTGTCCGAGATAGAGCCTCTCGCCAGCTGTTACCTCATCTGACACGCCATTTACAGTGAGGTAGCCCCCCACGGTTACAATATTATGAACCGCTGTCGGCCAAGAAGCAGGTGTCGCCTTACAACCTTTCTGGTCACCAAAGCGACGACACTGTTGGACTCATGTGTACATTATCTCGCTGTAACTTTTCTCACGTATTTCTGGAACACTGACTCACACATACGCCAGGTTTGCACTCGTTCTGCAAGTTGCATATTTCGCAAGGTAGTGTCGTTGCAGTGCAAACAGAAGTTTTGAGGTAGCAAGCAGCGGGTAAGTACTTTCAGATTATAAATTTCTTGTAATAATTCTTGACAGTACAGCTCTCAAGCTCTTTGGCAGTTACTAATAAGGCAACACGGTTAGTGCAGTAAGCATTCCATATTCGTACTTGCGGTTGGCAAACTACAGGTGAGTCAGTACGGGAGACATTTGAGACGGAACTGTGAGAGTGTGATAGCCGTTCTTAGGAGCAGGTATCGATTACTACCAGTGTGTTACATGTACTGAAAGCGACAAGACGATCGGCAGTGTGGACATAAACCACTCACTGTAACACGGCATCACTCAAAAGGAATGGTAGAGAAACTAACGAGGTACAAATCTTACGCAGACCAGGAGGGAAAACGCATGTATCGGGAGCTAGCAGCGAATGATGTGGTCTCAGAGCTTTGAAAATTTCTTTTCCTAGATAAGACGACAATGTGGGCCATAATATGACTTCTCTTTCTCTTCACTGAATCATAGGGTATACTGTGGAAAGTGAGAAGGCGAACAGATAGTGTAAGAGAAGTAACAGACAATGATAATAGTTTTCCTTACCACGATGCCACCATAAAATGTAGCAATAATGTTTAAAGTCTTATAAGACACGCGAAACATTGACATTAATGTGTTGATTACGTTGCTTAGCCTACACTCGAACAAAGACAGGTACTATCTTAGGAAAGCCTGCAGACAAATTTTGAGTACCCAATTTACAGTTAATATTGGAAAATACTCAGAAGCCATACAGCTGCCACACTGATAAGGCAAGTCAGCACATACATTTTAGTAACCAATCCAGTGTCGAACAGGAAGGCTACCACCACTTTTGTCATCCTGTTATTGTTGTTGTTGTTGTTGTTGTGGTCTTCAGTCCTGAGACTGGTTTGATGCAGCTCTCCATGTTACTCTATCCTGTGCAAGTTTCTTCATCTCCCAGTACCTACTGCAACCTACATCCTTCTGAATCTGCTTAGTGTATTCATCTCTTGATCTCCCTCTGCGGTTTTTACCCTCCACGCTGCCCTCCAACACTAAATTGGTGATCCCTTGATGCCTCAAAACATGTCCTACCAACCGTTCCCTTCTTCTAGTCAAGTTGTGCCACAAACTCCTCTTCTCTCCAATTCTGTTCAATACCTCCTCATTAGTTATGTGATCTACCCATCTAATATTCAGCATTCTCCTGTAGCACCACATTTCGAAAGCTTCCATTCTCTTCTTGTCCAAACTATTTATCATCCATGTTTCACTTCCATACATCGCTACACTCCATACAAATACTTTCAGAAACGACTTCCTGACACTTAAATCTATACTCGATGTTAACAAATTTCTCTTCTTCAGAAACGCTTTCCTTGCCATTGCCAGTCTACATTTTATATCCTCTCTACTTCGACCATCATCAGTTATTTTGCTCTCCAAATAGCAAAACTTCTTTACTACTTTAAGTGTCTCATTTCCCAATCTAATTCCCTCAGCACCACCCGACTTAGTTCGACTACATTCCATTATCCTCGTTTTGCTTTTGTTGATGTTCATCTTATATCCTCCTTTCAAGATACTGTCCATTCCGTTCAACTGCTCTTCCAAGTCCTTTGCTGTCTCTGACAGAAATACAATGTCATCGGCGAACCTCAGAGTTTTTATTTCTTGTCCATGGATTATAATACCTACTCCGAATTTTTCTTTTGTTTCCTTTACTGCTTGCTGCAACCCTGTCTAACTCCCTTCCCAACCACTGCTTCCCTTTCACGTCCCTCGACACTTATAACTGTCATCTGGTTTCTGTACAAATTGTAAATAGTCTTTCGCTCCCTGCATTTGAACCATGCCACCTTTAGAATTTGAAAGAGAGTATTCTAGTCAACATTGTCAAAAGCTTTCTCTAAGTCAACAAATGCTAGAAACGTAGGTTTGCCTTTCCTTAATCTATATTGTAAGATAAGTCGTAGGGTCAGTATTGCCTCACGTGTTCCAATATTTCTACGGAATCCAAATTGATCTTCCCCGAGGTCGGCTTCTACCAGTTTTCCCATTCGTCTGTAAAGAATTCGCGTTAGTATTTTGCAGCCGTGACTTATTAAACTGATAGTTTGGTAATTTTCACATCTGTCAACACCTGCTTTCTTTGGGATTGGAATTATTATATTCTTCTTGAAGTCTGAGGGTATTTTGCCTGTCTCTTAATTTTGCTCACCAGATGGTAGAGCTTTGTCAGGTCTTGTTTCGACTTAGGTCTTTCAGTGCCCTGTCATATCTCCCATTTCATCTTCATCTTCATCTACATCCTCTTCCACTCCCATAATACTGTCCTCAAGTACATAGCCCTTGTATAGACCCTCTATATCTATATACTCCTTCCAACTTTCTGCTTTTCCTTCTTTGCTTAGGACTGTGTTTCCATCTGAGCTCTTGATATTCATACAAGTGGTTCTCTTTTCTCCAAAGGTCTCTTTAATTTTCCTGTAGGCAATATCTATCTTACCCTTAGTGAGATAAGCCTCTACATCCTTACATTTGTCCTCTAGTAATCCCTGCTTAACCTTTTCGCACTTCCTGTCGATTTCATTTTTGAGACGTTTGTCATCCTAGTAATGGAAAAAGTAGTCCGGAACAACAGACATCGAACCGACAGCACATCATTTAAAATTAGTGGTGACACCATAGCTTTTTCGGGAGATAATGAAAGGGAGGTTTTAACTCAATGGTAATAATATCTCGCCGGCCGGGGTGACCGAGTGGTTCTAGGCGTTACAGTTTGGAATCGCACGACCGCTACAGTCGCAGATTCGAATCCTGCCTTGGGCATGGAAGTGTGTGATGTGCATAGGTTAGTTAGGTTTAAGTAGTTCTAAGTTCTATGGGACTGATGATCTTAGAAGTTAAGTCCCATAGTGCTCAGAGCCATTTGAAACATTTTTAATAATATTTCAACGAACCAGCATACTTCATGTTCACCTCTGTTGCCAAGGACAATGTTAGCTTAAAAGTCTAAATTGAAACGTTTTAAGAATTAAAATACCTGGTAACTTTCTTCACTGATATAAATGTTGTAGAAAAAGAGTTAAATTAGAATTAGGAATCTTCCTGGAAGATTAAAACTGGGTGCCCGACCGAGACTCGAACTCGTGACCTTTGCCTTTCGCGGGCAAGTGCTCTACCATCTGAGCTACCGAAGGACGACTCACGGTCGGTACTCACAGCTTTACTTCTGACAGTATCTCGTCTCCTACCTTCCAAACTTTACAGAAGCTCTCCTGGTTCGCAGGTTTTAATCTGCCAGGAAGTTTCATATCAGCGCACACTCCGCTGCAGAGTGATAATCTAATTCTGGAAACATCCCCAAGGCTGTGGCTGAGCCATGTCTCCGCAATATCCTTTCTTTCAGGAGTGCTAGTTCTGTAAGGTTCGCAGGAGAGCTTCAGTAAAGTCTGGAAGGTAGGATACGAGGTACTGGCAGAAGTAAAGCTGTGAGTACCGGGCGTGAGTCGTGCTTCGGTAGCTCAGATGGTAGAGCACTTGCCCGCGAAAGGCAAAGGTCCCGAGTTCGAGTCTCGGTCGGGCACACGGTTTTAATCCGCCAGGAAGTTTCATATCAGCGCACACTCCGCTGCAGAGTAAAAATCTCATTCTAGAATTAGGAAGCCAAATAAAATGTACAGTAACCTGTCAAAGATTTCAGAGAGCAAAAATACCTCCAATATAAGTATCTATAAGCCACTTACACGGATAACATTAAAACTGCGGCAACCACAGATAAAATAGTTATGCATGATTGCTTGTACCTCCAATATAAGTATCTATAAGCCACTTACACGGATAACTCTAAAACTGCGGCAACCACAGATAAAATAGTTATACATGATTGCTTGACACTTCATACAGTGAACCGTTTTTTAAAACTATTAAAACGAAACTGAATGAAATTTCCAATGGTCCGCTGTAGCTGTCTTTGTTCAGGTCACTTATAAACACACACAACGTGTTTCACAACTACTGAGTTGCATCTTCTCGTGCAAATACAGTATAAATGCTTTGTCATGGGTTACAGAATGCAGCAGTGTAACAATTGGCGTGACTATGTAGGGATTTCAGCTCTCCTCAACTGATAAAAAATCATCGTCAGTGATGAAAGTCCTGCCAGTGTTAAGTCTCGAATTTCCCCCAGCGCCTCATTACCTGGACGGTAGCCACAGCACGCGCTTCGGCAACACGGGACGCTCGTAGCTTAAGCAGTCAGCTGCTGTGTCGGTGGCAAATACACACGAGAGTGTCAGTTTCTGTCACTACAGGGCCCAGTACTTCCCTGAATAACATGTATGAGGGGTATCTTCTTTCTTGACATTTGCTGGCAAGAGCGTAATTTAATCGGAATATGTCAGTTCGCGACTGACAGAGAAATGACTTTCATTATTGAAGATGTTCTTTTTATCATTTGACGACAGTTTTTTATCAGTTGAGGAGGGCTGAAATCTGTACCTAATTACGCCAATTGTTACAGTGCAGCATTGTGTAACCTACGACATAGCATTTACATCTGCACCAGAAGAGGCAACTCAAAAGTTGAGAAACCGGTTGTGTGGGTTTACAAGTGACCTGAACAAAGACAGCTACAGCGGGCCATTGGACATTTCATTCAGTTTCGTTTTAATAGTTTTAACACCTGTATTTAAAAAAAAACTGTCCACTTATACGACCAGTTCTAATATATACATGCATGGGAGTCCGTAGAAATGCCACAAGAACTAAATTTTATAAATGACTGAAAACTTATTACATAGCAGGGAGTTGATGGTTATTCAGTCAGTGCACGAGTAAAATCTCTGTACTCCATTTTACAAGGGGGGGGGGGGGGGGGGTGAGTGGCCCTCCTTGGACACCTTCACATATGAGCAACAAAACAGAATTAATAATGTCTAAACATATTTACAAAGTAAATAACATATTTCAGAAAATTCTACAATGTAACTCTCATCAGAAAAACACATAAAGACAGGAAGAACACAAATATACAAGAGTACACAAACACATAGCGGAATAACAGAAAGGGAAATGACAGGGTTTGTATTACTGCAGTTTCTTGCAAACAAAACTTTCTTTACTTCTTGGAGATCTCCCTTCGTTCTTCATTATTTCAAAAAGTGCTATCTATACCTGCTTTCTGTACTTTTTTCGTAAAACTTCTCCATGCATTTCTTCCGATTCATCGCAACTCATTCTCTTATATAGTCTATCCCTCATAAGCTAACTTAAATCTACTGAGTTCAGATGCTAAACTAAGGGACGAGGCAATGCAGCAGCACAAAACAATTAACGCAAACAGCAATGACAAAAAAAAATGGTAATTGGCAAAGCAAGCAGCAGCAAATGCAATAACTTATATCTAAACATGACAAAGCTCAAGCAGAAAAAATATTACAGTAAAAATGGCCATGTTTAATACCTATGTCACATCTTAACACTAGAGTGATGCATCACGAGAACTTACACTAGCAGATAAGTTACCAAATCGTAAAAAAATTATTTATGCAATTCCTGTGAAGGGAAATGTCTATTTATGTGCCCTCGTTTTCTTGGAAGTAGATCATAAATTTCTTATTGACTGGATCTGTAGGCATAAAATAACTATATTAGTACATCTATTAAATTTTATTTTAACCAATGCTGCAGTGCAGCTAGAAACTAGATATTAAACAAAATGAGTAAATAAACACATAAAGCAAGCCATATGGCATTTCTCTCAACTAGCAAGACAATAGCCGTGAAATGTTTCTCATCATTTCATTAGGCATTTTAGTAAATATCATAAATTAAGAGCTCCACAGTATAATCATATATTTTCAAGTTTGAGCGTGTCGTATTTGCGATGCTTTCTACAAAGGAATGTCAATAGCGAGGATAATGGGCTCCGTTTTTTTTTCTACCTGTGCCTCTGAAAGGCACACACTAATGGCTTTTTTTCCAGGCGACTGTCGCGCAACTGGGTGCCCACGACTCATTACCTGAAGGTGGTCACTTAACTTTCTTACTGAAATATTTACGACACCAGTTTGCATTACAGTGACAGTCTCATATAAAAAATTTCACAGGTCGATAATTTGCGTTGCAAATGTGTAGAAACAAAATCCTATGAATATAAGAGTGTCCAAAAAATTTTCGTCGGCATTGTAATACGTTCGCGCATTTACACACATTTCATAACTCTTAAAGTACGATTCTTGGTTTCCAACATCCTTTTTCACAAGTCAGAGTCCCTAACCACTACTCATTAATCCTTACCTTACTACACATATACATATTCGTCGACACTTCTTCAATATTTAATCATAATAAATACGTAGCATAATCAAATTCCTCATATAGCATCAGCTTATTGACCATAAACATACCGCAACAGCGTAATACACATCATCATCATAACATCATAAAACCTCAGCCAAATCCCAAAATTGTCGTAGTTTCCTTCAATAATTTCAAAACCTAAAAAAATTCTCTGCTCATGTCAAAAGTGTCATCTACCTCAAACGTATTTAAAAAATCATGATCTCATACCAAATACATCATTCAAAGCTCTCATAGTATCACAATGGTTCCAAAAAATATGAAAAGTTCACAAAGTACAGACAAAATACAATTTCGTAAGTGTGAAGTTATCCAACTGTGTAATTGCGTAAACATGTCACTGACGTAGTAAAATAAATGTTTGTCTCTCTCAGTTAAATGATCAGATAGCTGTGTAATTTATGTGTTAGAGAAATATGGTACCGATGTGTAAAGTTGTATAAGCAAATACCATATTAGCTAGGGCTCCTTGTGCTTGCCGGACACATGGTACACAAAGTAAGTGTGTACCCCCTGAGGATTAATGCAATTATACCCTCAGGTGTTACAGATTACAGCAATGGAATGAAATGTATCACGGAAAACCTTTGTATCATTGCACTTCAAATATCTTTAAAAATTAGATAATCTCTGCGGAATTGTCGTAGTTATTGTCCTCCGAAAACTAAGTGCTGCAGAAGTCAATGTACTTACCTCATGATAAACAAAAGTGAAATGCTATGCGTATAGATATCGTAGTTATTACGTACATTACCGTGATCAAGAAAGTACTATACTGTAACGTATTGTTGTGCTACAAAAAAGGCTGTCACATTGTAGCAATACCACAAAAGTTACTACTAAAATATGTTTTACTTTCCAGAATAATTGAGAAAAACTGTGCAGATATAAAACAGATACACTGCAAAAGCAACATTGTAAATTGTCACTCATTAGTAGCGTCGTGATAAAATCGTGTAGCTGTCACATAAACTAACCACTGTGTCATCTGGTATTTCACAGAAAGTACTTTAAATCCAGTAAAATCTAGTAAACCAAAATGTTGCATTAAAATCTCATTGGCAGTATATGTTCTAAGTATGTAAGCCTTATAGTCATTACATAATTGTGCAACTAACAAGCAAGAATGTACAAATAACAACACTGTGTCGTCTGTTCACTATCGCAATGCAGTGGTAATTTCTGTTTAAGTAAGTTCTCTTGGTTCTTGACTGAATATTTAACTTCAAACATTGTTGCATGTTAACAGATTCTAAGTCTGACAAAGCATACTAGTAATGTAAAGTGAAAAATTTTATAGCAAAGCCTAAGTTAAAAAGCAGATTATTTTTCAATAAACGGATTTACATGTGAAGTGTGGTGCTATCCTTTACTCTTCATAGTACTCACAGTTTGATTTGAATTCAATTATCATGTTGTATACGTCGGTAAGGAATGCTAAAATTTTTCTCAAGGTTAGCGTGTATGCTATTTTTCCCTGAGCCAGCCAGCGCAGGTGGCTGCCTGCGGTGCGAGTCATTGCCTGTTTCTTTGTTGGCGCGCGTCGTTATTGGGATTTGCAGACCTAACTTCTACAAATTCACCTTGTCAAGAGGGCCCTGCTCTGTTTGAATCCCGCCAGTGCTGATGCAATTCAGCTCTGTCGTTACGATCAAATCGTCTGTCGTCATGTCGGTAGATTCCATAGTTTCTTTCTTGTCGGTCACGTGGTGGAGAATTTCTCCCTGAATCGTAACTGCGCGCTGGACCGTTGCGTCTACAGTTATTCTGTCTCCCTTGATAATAATTCTTTTTGTTCCCATATTGTCTGTTTCTATGGTAATCTCTGTCATATCCATTACTACGGAATTGCGATCTTTCTCTGTAACTATTATTACTCTGCCAGTGGTTGTCATATGGGCGGTGTCTGTTTTGGTCACGATTTGTGTTGTAAGAATAGACTTGTCGTGTCCAGTTATTGTTTCTGTCATCACGGAATTGTGACGGATGTGACCTGTAGTGATTGTTTTCCTGTTTTCGCATCCCGCGACTGTCTGTGTCAATTTCTAATTCTTGTAAGAGTCCCTGAAAAGCTTCAATGTCGTCTTTGCAACGTCCTGCCAAAATAATATTTCTTAAATGTTCAGGCAGTTTCATTAAGCAAATGCAGATGAGTTCTGAAGGGCTGTATGGGTTTGAAAGATATTGATTCTTATGCAACATGTCTTCAAAATATTTGACAAGACTGGAAAATTCAGATTGTTCAAAGTGTTTCATCATCATGATGCTATGTTTTACTCGGTCTTGTGTAGCTTGAGACCAATATGCTGAGAGGAAGGCATGATAAAATTCTCCTTCACTGTGACAATCGTGAATGACCAATCGCATTCTTACAGCTGGTTCATTCTCTAAGTAGCCACACATAAATTCTAACCTGTGCCCCAATGACCAGTTGGGAGGAAAACAATGAGAGAATTGATGAAGCCACGCTTGTGGATGAATGTCGTTGCCAGAATTCTTAAATGTTTTGAATTTACGTGTAGTAATGAACTGCTTATAGTCAAAATCATCGTGTTGGCGAGTAGCATATCGGTCATTGTTATGTCGTGTCGGCGGTTCCATCTCAAAATTCGGTGCACTTTGCCAATTTCTTTCATAATTTCCGAAATGCCCTGTGTTATTATTTTGTGGCTTTTCCGTATTTCTAAGTTCCTCTTCCCGTGTTGGAGCGCGAGTGTCCTCTGAAATACGTAATTCTTGTATTACCTGTGTCAGCTGATCTTGTACTTCCCGGATTTCTCTTTGGTGTTGCGTATTAATTTGATTCTGATTTTGTTTGAATTTCCTAATTTGTTCGCACTCTTCTGTGTCATTAAAGACTACCGGTTTTATGTCATTCAGATTATCATCTACCTTCGTAGATAAAATATTTAGCTGATCCGAAAGTTCAACTACTTTCTCTGATAATGAACTAATTTCCTCCATGTGTCTTTCTGAACCAATTTTCAGAGTATCTACTGTGTCCTTTAAGTTTTCTTGAGTTTTTGCAAGTTGCATAACCGAATCGGTAGATGCAACTGAGTCAATTTTAGCTTTCGAGGTCTCATGACTTTCATGAACAATAGTTTGCAGTTCTTTTATGGCTGCTTCGTGATTCTGTAATGCATTTTCATGCCGCGAAAAAATGGGTTGAAAATGCTCACAAATCTGTGATTTTACGTCATTACAGACTTTTTGACATTTCGAGTCAATGTTATGTAACTCAGTAGTTAAATCTTCACGTGTTTGTTCAAGTGTGGTGTCTAACTTTTGAAGTTTTTGCTGTGTTTGTCTCTGATTTTGTTCCATTGTGTCTAACTGTTGCTGTGTTTGTCTCTGATTTTGTTCCATTGTGTCTAACTTTTGAAGATTTTGTTCCATTGTGTCTAACTTTTGAAGCTTTTGTCCCATTTGTTGCATTAATTGTAATAACAATGCACTGGTGTCTGAAACATGTTCGTCAGTGCTATTCGGCAATGCATTTGAACCGACAATATTCGCAGTTTGAAAAGCAGAAAATGCGTTTTGACTTATTTGAGAAAACGGTGAGGACGCAAAACCTGAATCTACAATATTTGCAAGATTGTGTCCTGTCATTTCGGATTCCTGAGGCAAGCTGTTGCCGACCGATCGATCGATACTACTTCCCTGTTCACTAATTGTTTCACTGTCTACACCATTGTTTGCAGCCCGCTCCATTTCCCTATGCACAACTACCAAATTACTACCTTGAACATTAGTTAATTCATTACTCGGTGGCGCTAACACACTGCTTTCGTCTTCACTGTCATTTCTCAGTTTACTTTGGAGCCTAGTACTACGTTTTCCACACGCCATTCTTGTCACAATATTTCACACGATAACACAGAAAAGCACAATTTGAAGAGCAAAATAAAAAAAAAACACATTAACATAGCATTGAAAGCAATATCTCGTTAATTGCAAGCACAGCTGCGAACTACTTGGTGCAAATCTACAAACTTGCCACAACTGTTTTACTGTACAACAATGTAAAACTACAACTACAATGGAAATTCTCTCTATAATTACACGCTAGCAATAAACAAAAGCTACACTAATTACACAAATACAAGAAAAAATCAGAAGATTCCAGTGAGGTATCCTCGGCTAAGGGTCCACATATGAAACGTCCCCTTAGAAAAATTATACACGACTGTGCTTAAACTGACACACAATATTTTTAAGCACAGCGCAATCTGACTTTCAATAATTCCTACGAAAGAATGGCCCTGACTAACATTAACCTATACCTTTCACAAATCACCTCACAAAAATCTTCGTTACTCGAACTACTGCAATACAGCGAGCCCCACTACTGCCAGCTAAATAAAAGATTCGAACTACGGAAGGCACTAACTACTGATAGGCATAGTTAGCAAATGGAAGATTTTAATAGAGAACAAACAATGTATTTACCTTAATAGTCATAATATATATAGCAGTTCATGACATCCAGTCTTACAAATTTCAAAACTCCGCCATCTCTCTCCCCACATCCACCACTGCTGACGGCTCACCTCCAACTGCGCAACGCTACGCGCTGTTAACATCTAGCTGCCGTTGCCCAACACTACAATGGCAGACAACAATGCAAACTAGCCACAGACTGCACACAGCACAGCCAGTGATTTTCATACAGAGCGCTACGTAACGTTGCCAATAAGAAAACATAAACAGCCTACTTACATATGTACCAACTATCGGATGCACACTTTGTTTACATCGGGCTTTCTTGCTCACTTTGTTTACACTGGGGATTCTAGTACTCTCTGTTTACATTTGTGACGAAGCTAGGGCCCCTTAATGTATGACGTCATCATCATCACGTGACAAGTTCTCCCCCTCCCCCTTCCCTCCCTCTGTCCTCCAATCAAAGCTTAACATTATGCCCACCATAAAACGAAACAGCCAGTAGTGCCATAGTATTAAAGTGAGATAACCAGTCGCATCAAACTGTTTACAAATTCAAAGACTTTGTACAAGAAAAAAAAAAAAGATTTTGTACACGAGGTCAAAGATATTTACGTAAAACAGTATCATTTTCAAACATACTTGCAAGTGAATGCGTGCGTGCACACACACACACACACACACACACACACACACACACACAGCAGGCCGATGTGGCCGAGCGGCTCTAGGCGCTTCAGTCCGAAATCGCGCTGCTGCTATGGTCGCAGGTTCGAATCCTCCCTCGGGCATGGATGTGCGTGATGTCCTCAGATTAGTTAGGTTTAAATAGTTCTAAGTTCTAGGGGACTGATGACCATAGAAGTTAATTCCTATAGTGCTCAGAGCCATTTGAACCATTTGAACCACAACTGAGACTTCCGACTGCTATTACCTCAACGATGGTGACTGCCATTATCCCAATCAAGCTGGCTGTCATTACCCTAACCATGGTCATTGTCATTACTCTGATCATGGTGACTGCCAATACCAGTCATGGCGACTGCCATTATCACATTTATGCTGACCACTATCACATTTATGCTGACCATCATTATCCCATATCAGAGATGCTTAACAGACTCGTCGCCCAAAGTCGTTTGACTTCAGCCAATATTCAAAACTACAGAGCCCTCATTCTGGTCGCTGTAGACAGATAGTAGATAAGTCTTGTGCAACAGTCTTACTATGATATTATCAACACCACGACTGGGAATTAAATATAAAATCACACACTTTTACACCTCACGAAACTGTGCTGTAAATCCATATTATGTATCTCAAAATAATGAAGACTTGTTGAGGAACACTCTATTGCTGCGTGAAACAGCGATGTAAACCAAGCAAACGTATTGAGAAATATCTTGCGAATTATTGAAAAACTGCGTATTTTGTAGCCTATTCGATGTCATCATGATCCTCATGGGCTGCAGCTACACTTTAGATAATCGGATAAACACGTTCATTCTGCTTATGATCTAATCTGGCAGATTCTGTGTCGCTAACAATCTGTATGGAATCAAGTTACAAGTTCCACTATTTAAAATCTAGGCTTCCTTGCACGTCGGTGACATCAGCAGCATTTACAAACAACCAGCACGTTTTGCTGGTTGATATTAGTGTATGGACTCGATTTAGCTGCTAGCATTTGAAAGAATCCGATGGAGCTTCCTCCATTTTGCTACTCTACCGCATTTCTGTCATGCTGATATTTATCCACATATGGTACACATAATATTTTTTGTCTACAGTTTCACGTCACATACGGTTAGTAACTTCTCATTCCAGTAATCAGGACCGACCTCAAGCTCAACAACCGATGACTAACCCAGATTCTCTTCGCATACACAGAGTCTAATAATTTGTCGCGCTATAATGAAAATTATTCCGCGGTCACTCGACAAAATTTGACAAAAGAATCAACATTTATATCCCATGATCACAATACAGAATATTGACACAAAACAATTAATCAACGTTCACCTTGGATAATATTTGGTTACATACGGAACAAGAGCTGTCATCTTAAATCCAATAACTCGTATGACACTTACAGTAGCGAAAACAAAACGTTGAAGAAATTATTATTATATTACGTCGTGTCACGAAGTCCTAAAGTTTTAAGGTATTGTACGAATTGAAACTAAGACGAATTGAATTTTTATTAAATGGTCTTCATCAATACCATCAAATTACTCTCTGTTGGTGCTGCAAGGACATTGTAAGTAGACACATTGTGGGCCCGCTGCTGTGGTTTTAACAAATTCTCAACAGGAACTTCCACACTTTTCCGTAGGACGTGCGAGAACCTGTGTATTACGTTGTTTTTAAGTATTTGTAACGCTGTTCGTTCTCACGTACCGGTTCCAGAGTGTTGTATTTTTTTCATCTTTGGAGCTGTCGTTCGTGGCTCTTGTAAGTGGCAACGAGGAAAATTTACTGCGAAATTGTAAAACACAGAAATCTGATAGTTTTTTTCTCTTTACAGTACCCTCTAGTTCCATGGAAGTTGCCTCGGTACAAGTCCTGTAATCCTGCCTCTTTTTCTTTTCAGTGTTTTCCGTATATCCCTTTCATCGCCTTTCAATGCCATTTTGATTCAAGGTCAGAGGCATTAGGTTGCTTACTGCAGTGTTACACGACAGTAATTATGTTTGTAAGAGATGATTAGATCTTGCGTGCATGCACAGGGAGTATCATAATTAATTGGGAAAAAAATTTCCATTAAACAGGCGTCTATAAACAAGTAATTTGCGAGATGACTGCAATCAGAGTAACCATTGAATAAGTGCGCGCCCGTCAACAGCTTTCAAGTGAGAGAATGTAAGACGCTGAAGAGAAATTTTGGCAGCATAAGCCCTGTCACTCTAGACACAACTAACTTATTCTGTATTGGGGAGAAGGGTGTACCCAATAAGAACTTAAAAACTACACGAAATAAGCAGTCTAGTTTGCTATTGTCTCTGACTATCGTAAAATTAATAAAATATTCCAAGTACATTGTTTAATAAGACATAAGTCTTACAACGTACCGTTTCATACATTGCTACTAAGCTGTAGGCCCTTAGTTGTAACTGATGTACAGTGTAGACAAAAGGTGTATACAGTATATTCCTGTGGTATTGTTGCCTGCACCATTACTTAACGACAGTGCACTATATAAACAAAAAACCTCATAAAATTAGATTTGATACGTTTCGGACTTTTGTAATAAATTGCGTCCGTCTATTCAGGCTAATTGTTTCTGTGCTGTTAATAACTAATATTCATACCTTTGGCATGTCAACAAGTTGAGTGCTCCTTTATTTGTTATTTATAGGGTTTTACGTAGCATCGATAGCTTTACTTTTCAGATGCGTTATAACTACAAGCAAATACTAAATTCATGTATAAAACCGAATAATTTAATGATACTGGATTTTCGAAAGCGTAGTGCATCAGCTTTTAGGCTTACGCTTTTGAGTAAACAGTATGTATCTGGATTTATCTACTCAAATTATTTCATCTTTTCCGTGTAAGATGCCTGTTATAAGTTGGCAATAAAACTGTCAAAATTATTTTAACATGACCATGCGAAATTAATCTCAAACAAATCTACTTACTTATCTCCGTTTACCAGTTATAACATTTTTGTTTGTTCAAAAGCATGTAACAAGTAAATATATATTTTTCTTTATTTTCTCCAGTGAGAATTAGAAAATTCTTTCAGATTTTTTTTCTTTTAATAGGAAAGACCCCCTAGCCTAACGATATTTATAGTTTTAATACTTTTTAACCACAACTGAACAAGATAGAGTTATTTACCTTTGAACTTTATAAGTTATCTCTGAAATGCTTTTCTTACGAAAGCTACTCTTTAAGTAAAACAGTAGAGTCCTTTCTCCAATCTGTCCTAAATACTCCTTTTGAAAATTAGCTTTCGAACTATAATTATCTCCTTTTTATTTATTCTTATATTTCCACTGTTCTATTTTCTTAGTTTTCTTTAATCATCAGATATTGGGGCTATATCAAAACGGTCAAATGTCAAAGTCGAGAGCAAATTTTGCCTTTTAAACAACAGTCATATCTTTATTCAACGTAAGTGAATACAAATGGTACGCCACTATGTTCGAGTGCCAGCTGTAGTGTAATTATAAATATATTGCATGTGTCTGTGTGTGTAAATGTGAGTGAATGATCTGTGTATAATGTAATTGTAAAGTGTTGTATGAAATTGTCTTTCAAACAGATAATGGTTAATTACTTTTACACAGATCCTCTTACAATCTTTTAAACTGTAAAAATGTTGACATAGATTTGTTACACCCAACTCTTCGGTGTGCTAAATAACTGATTATGCTTATTTCATGTTACTGAAATTGCCAGTACGTTATCATGCAGATACGTTATTGCACACCAAAGGAAACAGCATATGGTCTTTGTTGGTCTCAGGGGTTGAAACTTTAGGGCTCGTATATATGAATATTTACTAGTAGCACACTGGTTTGTTAATTTTGATTGCATGATGCATATTTAGTTATAACCTTCTTTATAATGGCACCTACTTGAAAAATAATGTACTCCACATTTGTAACCCAGTACGGCAAAATTTGCATTAGAAAATGAAAATAATGACTGACATACTTCAATAGTTCCATAAATGCATAAACTGAATAAGTCATATCAATAATAACTGGGCTAGAAGAGCCGTAAGTACCAAAAGTACTTGTACTGACTATAGAGGCAGACAAAAATAGGGTAAGATCGTAATTAATAAAGCTTTTAATAGGGAAGAACACAGTTCTACTATAAATGAAAGATGGTTTCAATAGTAACAAATAAGATTTTGTATTCCGAAAACGATTTAGATAAATTAACAATATTACACTTATTCGGCCATCTTAATATGGAACGTAGGAAGTGTGTGTCTTGCTAGGTCAGCGATACTAGTCGAAAATGTAATCTCTTTCATCACACAAATAAAAATTAGCAGAATATGTATTGTATTTTTTAATAATTGCCTACACAGATAATAAATCGTGTTTATTGCCTTTGTCCTTTTCACTTGGTGCACTTCACATGAAAAAATGCCAACGTTTTTCACATATTACAGAGAAATATTAAGTCTTTCTTCAAGCATGACATGTACATGAAATGTTATGACTTAACTGGCCACATGCGTCGAACTGGCACATGATCATATCGTATATTATATATAGTTGCATCAGTTTTCATACATGAGTACACTGAATTGGAATTGCAGATTTTACATTACTTGGGGTTGCAAGGTTACACAAATTTTGTACGTCATTTAGTGTAAAACAGCTTTATGGTCACTGCAGAAAATATTTGTATTATTGCTGCGTTTATTAGTGGTGTATTTTACTATGATGTCTCGTCAAGATAGATGGAGTCCGGAAAATACTTTGTAGACTTCCCGGGACTGCATGTGTCTTTACTCCCCCATTTTGGTTACGGGATTGTGGAAAATCTAGGATTATACCCACGCCGGATCCTTCACACTACATCACCCGACTTATGCTGAACAAAGTAAATTCACATGTTGCTGTATTCTTTCACAAAAGTCAATAGGATGTGAACATATTTACGGTACTGTTTGTAACATTTACGAAAATTAATTGGAAAACATCAATCATTTGACGAAGTTTACAAAATTCATTCGAGATCGTCAATTCAATCCAAAATTACGCGTAAAATTTGTCATACATTTGAAAAATAGTATACTTGTGATTAAAAATCAGTTCATTTTTGTTTATAATGTTCTGAATAAACTCGAAGTTTGATTGAAAATAAATGTCAAGTTTGTATAGCAAATTAGTAATGCTTTCATCGAATTTACAGTACTCATTCTTGATTTACGTTATTACGCAATGTCGATGGCAGACAACTCACGCCGCACGCCGTTCCGGAACCCGATGTGATCCGGGGACGAGAAGGGAAGGCAGAGTCCGCGCTGCTCTGCGCGCTACGCCCAGCTAGCTGTAGCTTCCTCTGATGCTCGTACTGTCAAATTTCATGAAAAAACGAACAAGCGTAATCAGTTCACACGGCTAATACTTTGCTAGCCTGCAAGGAAAGGAATTCATGTTTGTTTCGACTCACACTGCACTCGCAAATAGTCTATAGTATTTTAATGTTTGTGTGTGTCTGTGTTATCACTCCGTAGTCCCGCTTGATGCCAGCAAAAGTACTGTAATTGATAATGCACACTGCACCACAGGTCACTGTTTATCGTGTCTATAAGAGATGTACGTGACTGCATTTCACTAGGTCAACATTCCGTTATTTTTTACTGCTCGCCGCTACGTCGAGACGTTTTGAAAACTTTGATTGTTGGCCGCTGCACTGACACAGTGCGTTCCATAAGGTTTGACACTGCTCAAGCTTTCCTACGCAACTTCATTCCTACATCAGTTTTGTTTGCTATTTTACTACCTTCTAAAGTTTTTTAATAATTGAATGTCTTCTCATTCACGTAAAGAGTCTGAAAGGAACTCACAGAGCGTCTCTTTTCATCACTGATCACATTTATACGAAATGTGTTATCAGTCCAATTTCAGATTTGCGCTGTAAACGTTGTTCATATACAGTTCATGTTTTGCATAAATCGAGTGACAACTCCTCTTTTCTAAGTACTTTGACGTGGGCATTATCACTTGTTAGCACTTCTTTGTACAATTTCATTAGTCACATTTAGTTTGCGACTGGAATGCATCTCGTCAAAATTTACTGTTGATGTATTTTTACATTACTGTCAATTACTGTTCTAATGTGCATAAAAGAAAAGTGTCCTCTGCAGAAAGTAAGACCACTCGATCGCGATGGACTAAAAGTGTCTAGTATGTTCTACAATGATGTTTTCATTTTACAGATTCATACCTTGGGCCCCTGCCTTTGATATGACAAAAAGAGGAGCCATATGCAATTGTTTGTTTCGTGACAGGAAGAACACACGCGAGCCAAAATTGAAAAACTCACGATCTTAAACGAGTCTAAACACGAGACAAAGCAAAAAGCGGACAAAAATCATCGTTCCAAAATGTGTCTCTACAAAGCGGTTAAGCATCGATCGGTATCCGCAAATCTACCGAACATGAGCCTTGCCTACGTGGTACACATAATCATAGACATCGTATGACTTCAGTATATTTTCGTCAAACATTCAGGTAATGGGTTTCTTACACAAAACATTCACATCATCACATACATAAACAAAGAACAATAGAGTAACATAATTACATACAAAAACATGCTGGATATTAAATTCAAGACGTGGTTTTATCATAGGCAAAAATATTCACTTAATCAAAGTTCTTTAAAGAGTCTGATGGACTTGGATGTTTTTAGTACACAAAGTTTTGCATACTTGAAGAGTGTTCGTCTGCGCTTGAGAAAAGTTTTGCACACTTGAAGAGTGGTCATTCCACTTGAGCTTACACCTACTGCGAATATAGTAAATACAAAACTTACTTTCTAGCAACAAGAGAATAACTGCTAACTACTATTTACTTGGATCACAGTGAAATGTTAGTTATTCAGCCACAAATCTCTTTATATCAGCGTGAGGTTAAAGTCATTTTACCTTCAACGTGTCTGGATTTGCGAGTGCATAACCTCCTTCAGATGACGCGTTTATTATTTTATGTGGCTCTGTATGCAGTAAGTGCCACTTTTTGTTCTGTCTCTTAAGAAATGAGGCTTTCGGGTGCGATTTCAATAAGACTAAATCTCCTATCTGGTTGGATTGGGATTTAGAAATATTTTTGTCGCACTTGCTCCTTCTGAAATTGGCTTGTTTTGCAAGGGTACTGAGAGCTTGTTTTATCTTACAAGGGAACCTCCCCATCGCACCCCCCTCGGAATTAGTTATAAGTTGGTACAGTGGATAGGCCTTGAAAAACTAAACACAGATCAATCGAGAAAACAGGAAGAAGTTGTGTGGAACTATTAAAAAATAATCAAAATATACAAACTGCGGAACGGGAGGTCCGTGGTTCAAGTCTTTCCTCGAGTGAAAAGTTTACTTTTTTTATTTTCGCAAAGTTATGATCTGTCCGTTCGTTCATTGACGTCTCTGTTCACTGTAATAAGTTTAGTGTTTGTGTTTTGCGACCGCACCGCAAAACCGTGCGATTAGTAGACGAAAGGACGTGCCTCTCCAATGGGAACCGAAAACATTTGATCGCAAGGTCATAGGTCAACGGATTCCTCCACAGGTAAACACGTCTGATATATTCTATACGACACTGGTGACAGCATGTGCGTCACATGACAGGAATATGTTGTCGACCCACCAAACTTGTACACTTGGCGAATGGGTAAATAGATTCTTCTACCTTGCCTGATTTAGGTTTTCTTGTGTATGTGATAATCACTCCCAAAAAAGTGATGAAAAGATAAGAGTTTGTCAGATAATAATTGTCTGAAAATAAAAGATTAAAATTTTCACCCGAGGGAAGACTTGATCCAAGGACCTCTCGCTCCGCAGCTGCTCACGGGACCACAGTGCTCCTCAGCTTACATTATCCTTGATGTTACCTATCTTGCCGTTGACTACTCAATTTGTATATTTTGCTTATTTTTTTCATAGTTCTACACAACTTCTTCCTATTTTCTCGATTGATCCGTGTTCAGGTTTTCAAGGCCTATCCACTGTGCCAACTTATAACTAAATCTGAGGGGGGTGCGATGAGGAGGTTCCCTTGTTAGCGTCCTGTGTTACGGAGTCACTCGTTATCTGCGAACATCAGTTCGGAAGGTGAGAATCCTGTTGAAGTGTGGGGCAAATGATTCTAGATGTCTTTAAAAGAGCCGAAATAATCTATCCACTTTGTTTAGAAGAGACATAGGTTCTAATGAAACGACTGAATTCCTTGAGGATGCTTTCAACAGCGTTAATTTTTGGATTAAAAAGTGAAATTAATATGTGTTGTGTGATGTCATACAACTGCATGGAAGCCATCCATTTCTTGCTGGTGAAGTAGGATACCTTATTGAAAATTGCTGAGTCGGCTTTGCCGACGGACAGAAAATAATCAGAGATGATCTTATTCAGAACGGAAGTGGAAGTTGTGCACATGTCAGGATATAGTTTAATATGTTTACTGAAAATATCTTACAATTCCACAAGACATTTTACCCCTCCTTCAGCTGTGGGTGGGGAGCCTGTAACACGAATGGCAGTTAATTGTAAAGGTTTCTTGGGTACAATAGGACGTAATTCAGTTTTATAGAATACAGTGTTGGGCTTCAGGTTCTGGCAAATGACACAGGTTCTGGTTGACTGTTGCACAAGTCTGTTTAAGCTGAATAATAACAATAGCTGGCTATTTTGCTTGCACATTTGTTAATAACGAAATACCCCAAGGACTGGTATGTATAGCAGGTAAAATCGCCTAATTGCCTATTAGTACACAGACGCACCATTTGTCTATGTTTGTGTCCTGTCCGAAGAATAACGCTTCACCCTGCAATTGATCTTGTAGATTAAATGCGCTCATGGGATCTGCCTCTTTTACATTTCACCATAGTGGATCTGCATCCTGCAGTTCCTACAAATGATTAAGAACTGCTGTTTGTAAGTGGCATCTCTTATCAACAGTACTAGGAACTCCGTCGATCGTTCGAGCACATCTGGGAACTCCGGCAGATCCTGTGGAAGGCGAGACAAAGTGTCTGCAACGACGTCTTAAGTGGCGAATTTTGAAGTCCTATTCCTGGAGCGATAACGTCCAACGAAACAGTCGTACGTGCAATAATCGGCATGACAATAGGAAACTTAAAGTTTGTGGTCACAAAAGACCTTCACATGCTTTCCATGCACGTAATAGCGGTACTTCTTGAACGCCCACACAACTACCAGTGCCTCCAATCTGTCACTGTGTAGGCCATTTCACATCCTGACAATACTCTGCATGCAAACCCTGTAATTCGCACTTCCATTTTGCCCGACGATTCGTCGGTCTGGAAAAGGCAAGCGCCCAAATCGTAAGACGAGACATCCGTTGCAAGACAAAAATAGTTAGACATGTTGGGGGTCGTAGAATGTCAGAATTTACAAGTGACTGATTTTATCAGAGCCATCTTTATACACATTCCTCCATCAACGCACATTCTTCTTCAGACGATTCAGTAGTGTCTCACTATTGAGTGACAGCGTGGGGACGAAGCGTCTAAGGAATGAAAGAAGTCCCATAAAGGCTTAGAGTTTCTTGAGTATGCTAGCTGTTCTATTGCATTCATTATTCCTCATTCAGTTACCATACCTTGAGGAGAAATTATTTGGCACAGGAATTTTCAAAAAATGACTCCAAGCACTATGGGGCTTAACATCTGAGGCCATCAGTCCCCTAGACCTGGAACTACTTAAGCCGAAGGACATCACACACATCCATGCCCGAGGCAGGATTCGAACCTGCGACCGTAGCAGTCGCGCGGTTCCGGGCTGAAGCGCCTAGAACCACTCTGCCACAGCGGCCGGCCACACAGGAATTTTACTTCATACCGTCTGAACTTGGATTTCTTTAAGATGGTGGTTACGCCTGCGGCCGCAAACTTAGGCAACACTTTGCCAATCAGTTCTAAGTGTTCCTGCCAAGTGGCAGTCGCAATAAGGAGACCATCGACATAAACTGCCACATGAACTAACAGCTCATCTCCGTGCACTGTATCAAACACGGTGATAAACACACATGCGCTTACGTTCAGACCAAAGGGCAGAACTCTAAACTGGCAACTTCTACCAGTGAATAGGGACGCAGGGTAATTCTTCAATCGTTCGTACAGCTCGATTTGCCAGTGTAATGATCGTAAATCGATCGAGGTAAGGTACCCGGTTCTGTTCTACCAGGTTGTTGGGTCTTGTCCCAGAAGGCTCAAAGATTTTGTTGAAGTCGCATGCATCCAGCACCAAGTTACCGTCAGGCTTAGCCACAGCTGACAGCATGCTGCTATAATGTGGGAGCATTTTTCATAACTCCTTCATTACGGCCTGTTTCTGAGACCACGGCACAGAATATGCTGCACAATAATATTTCAGACGCTCATACTCTTGCGTGTCGTACGTGTGTCCTCGTATCACCCCTGGTTTTTCCAAGAATACTTCCTTGTAATGGTGGAGTAAGCTTACTAGCTCACTCTGTTGTTTGGCGCTTAAGCAATCTGATTCTGCTATTTTAGCCCGCGCTAAATTATTCACATTATGTGCTTCTTCGTTATGGGCAACGTTTATATCACAGTAGCCTTCCTCTGGTCAGTTATGTAAAAACCGAATATTCGGTTGTATGCATTTCAGCTTCACACTATGGCAGTACTTACCATGAATGTCAACTGTTTTTACAAGATCCAGAGCAACGTTCTTTCCATGGTCATTATGCAAGTTAGCCCGCGTGAGAGGTCGACCTGTGCGACCCTCTCACACACGAAGTTTGTAACCTCCCAACAGATAAAAATAATTATAATAACCTCCCAACAGTAAAAAATATATAATTGTATAATTCACATTCAGTGTAACTACCCAACAGTTTATTATTCCGTAACCTCGCAATAACAAAATGTGACTAACCTCCTAATTAAAAAATCTGACTCACATACAACCTTTCAATAATTGACTGACTGTGAATCTAAACTGGTACATTTGGACGTCAGCAGTGCTGCGTCATGGCCCTGAAAATCATACTAAATAAATTGAAAATTCTTACCTCAATAAGGTCGCCGGATAACGCATATATATCTGCTCCTATAAGAAATTTGTCTGGCGCAGCCCAGTGCAATGCTGGCCGATAGATTTGTCATGTATAAAAAGAACAACGGATTTTTCTTTACAATAATTGGGATGAGCATGGATTGGAGAATTAGTAAATTCTTTAAATTGAGATGAATGATTGTCAAAATTTAATTTTTATAGGAAACATTATTATTAAGTGGTTTTTTAAAAACTTTTACATGGGACTTGATATAACAATAGTACATATGCGCGAGGCTGCTTTTACCTTATACTACAACGCTCAGGCACCGCGATGGCTCGCCACGACCGGCCCAGCCAACTCGGTACTCACGACTTCTAGCAACTACTTACTCCTACTACCACACAGTTACTACCGCCGCCAACACTGCTCTCTGGTCTGAGATTCTCTTACAGCTTACATATCGCAGGCAGCGCGTGAGCAATCCATCGAAATTACAACTGCTCGAGTGCGCTAGCAACAAATGGACCTCTTACAAGTTCCATCCCAGGTTCACAGGAACTGACAAATTATTTACTAATAGAAAAGTGCAACAAATGGCTCCTTTTCCGACAGTGACGTCAGCCTCGACCTGGTGTTTAATCACTTGGCTATTAGCACTAATACCCTCCTCAACCTTATAATTTTTATAGGCAAACGCTGGATTTGAAGAAGCTGTAATCCATAACTTAAATACGTTCCTGTATCAGTTACTAACTGCACATAAACACCGTTGATGGATCGGTAAACAGCGGCTTGCACCACTTCCATTTGGACTTTCGTACAATTACGGATTTCCTGGGTCAACTTGTGCTTCAGGTCATCCTCGTCATTGTATAGCAACATGGCTAAGTGTCGTTGTTTTAGCCTTCATTCTGTGTGCCACGACTGACTGATGAAGGCCTACAGGAGTCGCCCACAGTTTGACACCTGCGAATGTAAACTTTGCTCAGCTTCCGTCACATCCACGATGGGTACACTGCGTGACTTCGTCTGATTCAGTGATGCAAATTATTGCGGCGGCTGTCAGTGTTGCTGTTGACTACAGTCTGGCATCGGTATCGCTGACATCTGATTAATGTACATGTTTTGTGGCTGCTTGCAACCACTTGTTCCGGGATTCTGCCACGACCCGCTTGCAGTCCTCATATTTTTCTTACGGTTGCTGTTATCAAAACCGCTTTATTTCGTCTTTTTCTATTATAGTTGTTGGTGCTGCAGTTCTGGTAGTTTCTGTTGGTGTTATTGTCAGCTTGGTAGTTATTACCATTGAGCTAGATTGTGGCCTACCGTTATTATTCTGACCGTTGTTTCTGCCTGAAACCGCCTTTTCTGTTGTTATCAACATTATTGTTATTGTTCCACTTGTTGTCATACGATTTCTTGGCATCCTGCTGTATGAGGTCCAAGGAATCGATTACCGGCAGAAAATTCTCCTGGTCAGTATCAGGAACATTGACTAATTTCTCTCGTATATTTATGGGAAGACGAGCTTTTAATATTCTGAGACCATCTCTAAGAGAGAATGGTTCATTCCCGTATCTAGTCGAGTTAGTATATTTCTCGAAGTAGTTTCTGAGATTTCCAATGTGGGAATGTATAATTCCGTGCTGTACACAAGCTCCATAAGACGTTCCTCCACACATATAGACCACAACCGTCCTAAAAAAGCATTTCTCAAAATCCAGAAATGTGTTGCATGCCTCTGCAACTTATAGTGCCCCTAGAGATGCATCTCCAGTTATATGTGAGGTGACAAGCTGAATTTTCTGTCTCTCTGTCCAAGATCTTGAGAGAAAATTTCGGAAATTCTTTATGAATATCACAGGGTTGATATTCTTTTTGTCATCATTGGAAGTTTGGAGCTGGCGATGTTTGATAAACTTTCGTTATGCATTAAGTTTGTTCAAATGGTTCAAATCGCTCTGAGCACAATGGGACTTAACATCTGTGGTCATCAGTCCCCTAGAACTTAGAACTGCTTAAACCTAACTAACCTAAGGACATCACACACATCCATGCCCGAGGCAGGATTCGAACCTGCGACCGTAGCCGTCGCGCGGTTCCAGACTGAAGCGCCTAGAACCGCTCGGTCACACCGGCCGGCCATGAAGTTTTTCATAGTTGGTGTGCCTGGTTCCGTTTAAGTCATACTTATGTATATAGCCGGTGTTCATACACGACATTTTTTCATCCCTAGTCACGGGTTCATACAAAGGCGGTGGCATTGGCGTATCACCATACGGAGCAACAGCGTGGCGTACATCATTTCGTTCTGTGTTGTTTTCATTATGGATTTGCCTGCCAGGTTCTCCGACCTGCGTTTGTCGGTTACCTCGTCACATGGATAAGGTAGATTGTATGATTTCCCTAATACTAGTTAGCTCCTCACGCAAGTCTTCGCGTTTCACCTTTGCCAAAGGTTACCTCTGTTGTGGCACTTTCTACCTCTTTCTTTACCTCCCTCTGGATAGTCTCCCTCATTTTGTCCAGAGTTGAAGTGACTTTTTTCACTTGACCTTCTAAAATGTCATGAGATACTTTTATTCCCGCCAGATTTGCCATCAGTTTTTTCACACCATCCGGCAGGTCTTTGCAGTTAGTCTGCAAAGTAGTGATGTCTTCGCGAACACTGTCCTCCTTAATATTCTTCACGATAGCTCTGTCACGAGCATCTGAGACTATATTTAGTCTTGATACTAACTCCTCATCTCGAGCAGTTAGTGCTTGATTTAGTTGTCGTATCATTTCCTTCTCCCTATGCTGCTGTTCAGTATCTCGCTCTTTTTCTAATGCAGCCTGTTTGGCTTCACGTTCGTTTTCTAATGCAGCTCTTTTTCTAATAAAGACTGTTTCCTATCTTGTTCCTTTTCAAACTCGATCAGGAGTTGTTTTTCCCCAATAGCCTGTCGTTCTTCACACTGTTTTTCTTGCCAAGCTTGTTTTCCTTCGCTTTCTTTTTCTCTTGCATCCATTTTTTGTAACAGGATAATAAGTAAATCCGTTCCTGGTACAATTTGTGTTAGAAGATCAGCTGATGCTGCCCCCTGCACAGAAATATCGATAACATTTTCACTACTGGATGTAGTAAATACATTTCCTTTGACTACGTCCTGTTCCGTATCCGGAATAGTTTTATCTGTACTTTGGGTTCCTGCTTCCCATGTGGAAATTGCAGTTGTCGGTCAAGTCTGAATCATTGTCGCATCTGTTTCCTGCACACGGTCATTCTCTCAGGGTCAGGTATTTCATTTCACTTTGGCCTAACCACTGTGCTAAGCTGTTATTAAACTTTACATGCAACACACATAAAATACATGAAATACCAAAAAACTTATAGTAACTAAACACTCAAATATTTGCACAAAATTGTCGCTGTAACAGCTGAAGAATGTCTCGCAGCTGACATTTCGCACGTAACTCGTGCTGCGTTTATCTATAGCCAGTTCAAAAAATATGCTCTGCGCATATAGCGTAAGCTTACTGGTAAACGACCTGAAAGTGAACACATGCACGTCGGTCCCTACCAGTGATAGCTTCCCTGAATAATACTCTGATACAGTTTATTATAAGTGGCCAACTCTAGTTTATTAGATAATTTGATTTTGTTTGCTTTACTTTTCTTGCTCTTAGTTCATTTAAATGTCGATGTACATGAAAAGAAAATCCATTTTCATTAGTATAACACAACTTATGACTACATACACACAAAACTGAGATAAAATTTGTTTATCAGGACTCCAATGTAGTGTAATCTGTGTGTGTAAATATTAATGAATGATCTGTGTGTAATGTACTGTAATTGCAAAGTGTTGTATTAAATTGTCTTTCAAACAGATCATGGTTAATTATTTTTATCACAGATCTTCTTACAATCTTTTAAACTGTAAAAATGTTAACACAGATTTACTACAGCCAACACTTCCGTGTGCTAATTGATTATAATTATTTCCTTTTATTGTAGTTATGTTACCATGCAGATACGTTTTATGCAACACCAAAGAAAAAAAACTTATGAACATGATCTCTTTTGGTCTCAGGATTGAAACTCTAAAGTTTGTTTGTGTGAATATTTGTTACTAGTACACTGGTTTGGTAATTTTAATTCTATGAAGCAAATTTTGTTATAGTCTTTTCTGTAATTGCGTCTGCTTGAAACATAGCGTACTCAACATCAGAAAGTGAAAATAGTGACATACTTTAATACTTTCATAAATGCATAAACTGATTATCTCAATAATATCTGGGCTAGAAGAGCCGTAATTACGAAAAATAGTTATACCGACCGTAATGGCGGAGAACAATAGGGTAAAGATCGTAGCTAATAAAACTGTTGATAAGTGCAGGAAAGGACGCAATTCTGCTATAAATAAAAGATTGTTTCAATAGTAACAAATAACATTCTATATTACGAAAATTATTTGAATAAATTAACAATTATTACACTTATTACAGACGTCTTAGTATGGAACATACGAAGAGAGCGTCTTGCTAGGTCAGCGGTATTACTTGAAAACGTTCAAAGTCTTGATCAGATAAATGAAAATTAGCAGAGTGTATATTGTCTTTTTTAATCATAATATATCGAGTTTTTTCCCCCTTTTCACTCGATGAACTTCACATGAAAAAATATCAATGTTTTTCACATAAATTCAGAAAAATATTAAGTCTTTTCTACAAGTGTATTCACAGGGGAAAATACGCCAGGAGACGGCACACAGTGTACCCAAATTAACAAAATACGTTTTCCTGCAACTGCAAACTATTGCCACTGACACTTTGACAACATTTTACAAAAAGCCAAGCAGAACGCCTCCTCTTCAGACGTTGGCGCCTAACTTAGCACTTTCCTGAAATGTGTTACAGAGGAATTGTTTAACCGCCACAGATTTCCCTTAACTGTCATATAACGCTGAGCAAGATACAAGTTATTGGTCCCACTATCTACAGGATGATTATAATTAAAGTTAAACTTTCAAAACGCTGTGGAAATAACACCACTGGTCAGAATTATGTCAAATTGCAACGGAATATTATCGGAGAAGGGGGAAAACGTATGGCAGAAGAAAGAAAATAGTGTGAAAATTGATCAATAGATTGTGCTGTATGTGTCAGAATACGTAAATGAAGACACGTGTCAGCGCACGACCCATTGAAGTTAGTATAAACAGTCCGGGTACACGGCTTTTCCTCCTTTCGCGTCTGCGACGTTCGCCACGACTATCTCAATGCAGGATCGCGTTCTGCTTGTAAAGCTGTGTTACAAGAATGATGACTGTGCACACGTCGCTCTGCAGAGGTTCCGAACACTGATAGTTTTGAAAAAAGGCGTTGGTTCTATGTCTACCGTGAGTCTGGAGAAAATGATCCGAAAATTCGAAAATACGTTTTTTTTGTGTGCAACCTGGTAGAGGGAGGAAACGAATTGATTAGACGTCAGTGGAAGTAGTGGCCACAGCAATGCAGGAGGAGACAATTGGTGGTGTGAAAACGTGTAGTGCACGGAGAATCGCCCGAACATTGGACATACCCGTGAGCACGGTGCTTTAAATCCTACGAAACATCCTTCTTTGTTATCCATTCAAAATTACGAGTGTGCACGCGTTGCTTCCTGTTGACCTCCCAGCAAGAGAGACCTCTTTGCTTTAGAATTTCTTGCTCGCATGGAAGTGGAAAATGATTGGCCGTGGAAAATTTTGTGGTTCAATTGGTTCAAATGGCTCTGAGCACTATGGGACTTAACAGCTGAGGTCATCAGTCCCCTAGAACTTAGAGCTCCTTATACCTAACTAACCTAAGGACATCACACACATCCATGCCAGAGGTAGGATTCGAACCTACGACCGTAGCAGTCGCGCGGTTCCGGACTGAAGCGCCTAGAACCGCTCGGCCACAGTAGCCGGCGAACATTTTGTGGACCGACGAAGCCCCCCGCTTCCATCTGACAGGATATGTTAATATACAGAATTGTCAAATATGGGCAACGGAAAATCCACACGCAAATCAACCAGTACTACTTCATCCTGAAAAGGCCCCTGTGTGGTGCGGGTTTACGGTATCATTTATCATAGGGCCATATTTTTTCGAAGAGACAAGTGCTTCTGGTCCTGTTAGCTGTAGCGTCATTGGTATGCGCTACGAATGTCTTTTGCGCTACCACGTCATTCGAGCTCTCCAACAGCGTGTATGTGTGGATGGGACAGTTTTTATGCAAGATGGCGCCCCTCCGCAAATTTCAAATTCAGATAAGCAGCTACTAAAGCGCTATTTCAGAAATGCTAGAATTATCAGGCGTCATTTCCCTACAGCCAGGCCGCACCGATCACCTGATCTTAATCCGTGTTACTTCAGGCTGTGAGGCTATCTGAAAGATGTTGTGTTCAGTGTTACGATAGCAAACTTAGCTGCATTGAAGGCACGTATTGTGTTACACATCCTGACCGTGACCCCGGAAACACTTTGATCAGTTGTGGAACATGCTGTTTCTCGATTTCAACTTGTCGTAGAAAACGGTGGACAGCATGTTGAACATGCTTTGCGCCAGTCACACGGAAGTTAGGAATCCGATTTGTTTTGATTGGTGCTTTTTATGCGATTTTGCCTCAGGACAATTAAAACCGATGTGAATGATGATGTTTTATGCGGTTTTTCGCCTCAGAACAATTAAAAACTCACTTTTCCCATCGGATGTAATATGACCTTGCCGTGATGGATGGGCTTACGTAACTAACAGTATCACACCTGTACACCCATGCACACTGAATAGCACAGTTTTTTAAAGTCAAACGAACACCTTAGGCATTGTTGTATGATTCATTTGTCATTTGTAGTCGATCACTATTAAATTATGATGCTTACAGCGCCATCTATTGCTACATTTTGTAACTATTTATTTTTCTTCTGCCATACGTTGTCCCCCCTTCTCAGATGATATTTCGTTGCAATTTGACATAATTCTGACCCGTGGTGTTATTTCTACAGCGGTTTGAACGTTTAACTTTAATTATAATCATCCTGTACAGAACAAATTCATAAACAGTTTGGATATCTTGTCAATTTTAGGACTACTATGGCTGCATTTCAAACAACGAGTTGTAGAATTCAGAATGAGATTTTCACTCTGCAGCGGAGTGTGCGCTGATATGAAACTTCCTGGCAGATTAAAACTGTGTGCCCAACCGAGACTCGAACTCGGGACCTTTGCCGTTCGTGGGCAAGTGCTCTACCAACTGAGCTACCGAGCTTCGGTAGCTCAGTTGGTAGAGCACTTGCCCACGAGCGGCAAAGGTCCCGAGTTGGAGTCTCGGTTGGGCACACAGTTTTAATCTGCCAGGAAGTTTCAGTTGTAGAATTAATTATTTGGGGCCTGAAAAACAATATCCGCACGTAAGCCGCCCCAACACACATACAACAACCACAGTTAGAAACCACTATTCCTCACGAGAGTGTTCTGTAGAGGATCATTAGTACGTCTAACTCCAACACAATCGGAGCCACTACCTATTTCCAATAACAAACACACCATTTATCCTCAAACTATTGTAGATTTGAAAAATCACAGCCAACTTGTTCACCATCCATTGTGGATTGTGGCAACTTATTTTGGCTCAGACAGTACCTTAATATTGAACAATGTCCCAAATTACGTTCAGTTGTGTATCGTAACTGAACACCAACTCATGAGTATCCTGTGGAACCTCAACTAATCTCTCCGAAAATCGCTAATACCAAAGAATGAATCACAACGTTCGCCAGTAGTCAAGCATTTACGTTGACTTACCCACTCTCGAATAATCAAACCCGACCATGTCTGGAATCATAAAGACCCTTAGTGATATAACCGTTCTCAATTCTGACCGGAAAGATACTACTATTATTACCACTACTACTAAAGGCGATGTTGAAACATCTCAGAATCATTAAGATGAGTAAGAGAACAGCGCTACCACCACTTTTGACAATGGTTTCATTGTGTTCCACGGCCGTCTGGATGCTGTTGGCAGCCATTTGTGGTGCGACGTACGATCTTTGGCGCTCCGTAGGCTGCTGACGAGAAACGCTTGCCATATCATCGTCCGCAGGTACAATTTCTCCGCCCTATCACTCTCTGCCTCCTTCTCTCTATAACAGCTTACGTAACACATTAAACATCTCACAATTATCATATTTTATCCATGTCCGGCCGCAGATTATTCCGTAATGAGATTCGACACCTTAGTGCATGACATACAACACGACAAAATTTGGCACGTTACAAGAGCTTATGCGGTAGCTACAACTGAGATGATTCTGGATACGCACGCCACCCAACGCTTGAAGCACTGCTGGCAAACGGTATCGTAGCTTGTCGTGTTCAAAAGTATCTACGCTACTGGCCATTAATATTGCTACACCAAGAAGAAATGCAGATGATAAACCGGTATTCATTGGACAAATACATTATACTAAAACTGACATGTGATCACATTTTCACGCAATTTGGGTGCATAGATCCTGAGAAATCAGTACCCAGAACAACCAACTCTGGCCGTAATAACGGCCTTGATACGCCTGGGCATTGAGTCAAACAGAGCTTGGATGGCGTGTACAGGTACAGCTGCCCATGCTGCATTAGCACGATACCACAGTTCATCGAGAGTAGTGACTGGCGTATTGTGACGAGCCGGTTGCTCGGCCACCATTGACCATACCTTTTCAATTGGTCAGACATGTGGAGAATGTGCTGGCCAGGGCAGCAGTCGAACATTTTCTGTATCCAGAAAGGCCTGTACAGGACCTGCAACATGCGGTCGTGCATTATCCTGCTGAAATGTAGGGTTTCGCAGGGATTGAATGAAAGGCAGAGCCACGGGTCATAACACATCTGAAATGTAACGTCCACTGTTCATAGTGCCGTCAATGCGAACAAGAGGTGACCGAGAGGTGTAACCAATGGCACCCCATACCATCACGCCAAGTGATACGCCAGTATGGCGACGACGAATACACACTTCCTATGTGCGTTCACCGCGATGTCGCCAAACACGGATGCGACCATCATGATGCTGTAAACAGAACCTCGATTCATCCACAAAAATGACGTTTTGCCATTCGTGCACCCAGGTTAGTCATTGAGTACACCATCGCAGGCGCTCCTGTCTGCTGTCTGTGATGCAGCGTCAAGAGTAACTGCAGCCATTGTCTCCGAGCTGATAGTCCATGCTGCTGCAAACGTCGTCGAACTGTTCGTGCAGATGGTTGTAGTCTTGCAAACGTCCCCGTCTGTTGACTCAGGGATCGAGACGTGCCTGCACGATCCGTTACAGCCATGAGGATAAGATGCCTGTCATGTCGACTGCTAGAGATACGAGGCCGTTGGGATCCAGCACGGCGTTCCGTATTACCCTCCTGAACCCACCGATTCCATATACTGCTAACAGTGATTGGATCTGGACCAACTCGAGCAGCAATGTCGCGATACGATAAACCGCAATCGCGATAGGCTACAATTCGACCTTTATCAAAGTCGGGAACGTGATGGTATGCATTTCTCCTTCTTACATGAGGCATCACAACAACGTTTCACCAAGCAAGCCGGACAACTGCTGTTTGTGTATGAGAAATCGGTTGGAAACTTTCCTCATGTCAGCACGTTGTAGGTGTCGCCACCGGCGCCAACGTTATGTGAATGCTCTGAAAAGCTAATCATTTGCATATCACAGCATCTTCTTTCTGTCGGTTAAATTTCGCGTCTGTAGCACGTCATCTTCGTGGTGTAGCAATTTTAATGGCCAGTAATGTAATTTTGCACCATGTTCAGAAGTATCCAGACGATGTAAATTTTGTTAAATTAGCACTACGTTCAAAACTTTTCTGAATGATTTGTTGGGTGTTTTATTAAAACGCCCCATTATGTATCGTGATCATAATCTAACTATGGATGTAAGTTAATTAATAACTGATGCTTAACAAAATAATGTTGGATATTTCTATAACTTATTTTACAAATTATTTGGCGGATCAGGTTTTTTTTTTTTTTTTTTTTTTTTTTTTAATTGCATTTGACTCTCGAATTGGTGTACTGTGACGTACATGTCGATTAGGCACTGGAAAAACTGATCCACTGACTATACGTTATGCAAATCCTAACTTGTCATGACCTGTCTCATCAGTAAAATACTACATTACATCAATGTGCATACGAAGACATCAGAATCAGTTGGAAGGGAATTATAAAATTGGGAGCAGACTCTTGTGGCGAATTACTGATGCTGAACCATCATAGCTGTAATTCAACGCTTTCTTCTTTTTGCAGTCCCTAGCAACTCTTCAAAAGAATGTACATGTAGCACACATTGTTATCAAGAGTTTCGTATTTTTTCAACTACTAATTACTTGCTATAACTCAGGCATGCGTTTTTATTCAGTGGTGCACAGTCTGCACTGGCCGTCAAGAATAGCGAACAAGCAGATAAATGCCTGATGAACTGCAGCGACTGTCTTCAAAATGCCCAATCTTAAGGAACTCTAGCACGACACAACTCTCCAAAATTTCAAGTCTGACATTTATATTACTACTAACAATCTTCTCTATTCCAACTACTGATTCTTCATCCTGGAACGATTCTACTTACGCAGATCTTTCACAAAGTCTCTCTAGTAGGCATTTGTTATACACGTTGCCTTTTCTGAGGCATGCGTAATCTCATTCAGAGTTGTAGAATTTGCACACAGCTGGAAACTGAGCAGTGACTGTCGAAAATAAGGTCAACTGATCGTCGCACAGTCTGCAGTGGTTAAAGGAATGCACGTGATTGACAAAGAAGGCGAAGAAGTTCATCGATTAAGACGTCGTTCCGTGGGCTGAACATCGTGAACATCGTCATTGCCGTCTTTGAGGCTGGTAACGCAATTATATTTCTGTCAATAATGGGTGAGCTGTTGGCAGCAGCTGTTGACTCTATATTTAGAAGTCAAATATGTACAGGTGTGATGGATAATAGAACTTGGCTTAAGGAGCCTAGACATTTCTTGGGTGCTTGTTTCCAAGTTTTTATGAACAGAGTTCGTCTTAAAATTAAATTTTCGCTAGCGTACAAGTTTCTCTTGACAAAGTCAGTAGAAGAGAAACATATTTACCGCAGTACAATGAATACGAGTCTAATGACATCCAAAACTAATGATGATTGCTACTCGACTAATGTTATTGACAAGTGTTAAAGAAACTTTTCAAGAGAGACATTCCGGTTTGGATTTGGAAGAAATAGTTCAGCTGAATGTTAATGTGAATCAAAGTAAAGGGTTTTAAGAATGACTATAAACAAAACAAAATCTAGCAGATAAATCTGCTGTAATAAACTTTAAGTCAAAGGACAATTCGTGTTTCAAGCGATCAATTTCAGCAGTTTTATATCATGAAATCGAGAATGTGCAACGTGAGTCTAAGAATTGTCCACATATAAAGAAAATTAAGCTTTGACAACATACCATTTCCCGAAGAGCTAAAACATGTTTACATTTTCGAGAAACAGAATGAAGACATCTCTGTTAATACCTACGGCATTCAGTATTCTGATTAAGAATGGATGGCCATGGAAGGCAAGGAGCATAAGAAAAAATTCTCGGTTGTATCGCTACATATCACATAGCACCATCGCAAGGATCATGTTGCCGGTTGCTAATACAGATATCAGTCATTTCTGTTACGTTATAATCTTTTGAATAGTAGCGCTCTGTAACGTCCCCCCGCCCCCCCCCCCCTGATCAGTATATTATAATATGTGAGTGATGTGGGTGTTATTATTGTTCCAAAGAGAAGTTAAATGCTCAGAAAGTGCAATGCGCACAGTTTAAACCAGTCAACATGGGTAATAAGCTATGCTGAACAATGCAAGTAATGTGCACAGTCAACAAAGTGTGTACATAATTTTTCTTTATTATATCTAGAGTATTTTTGAACTGCGGAAAAGACATTTAATGTACGAAAAATGTAAAAATATTAAATACAAAAAACGTTGTACAATTTAAACTCTGAATGCTATGGTCATATGTAAATGTGTATAGTCCAAACTAACTCATTTCCACATCATATAATAAGAAAAATTATATGATTTATATTCCAAAGATGGGGATTAAATTTACTGATGGTTGGGCAGTAAAGCATGTGACTTTAATAAAGTGACATGAAGTATACTGATGATGAGGTACTGTAGTATTTTGACATAAACATTAGTAGAGTATGAAAGCAGAGAGAGATGGAATTTATTGACAATGCAGCACAGTATTTGACATAAACATTAAGCATGAAAACGAGCAAAGCACAAAAACACTGAAATCTGCTGCAGAGATTACAGTATTTGATTACAGTATCTGATACAAACGCTCTCTCTCTCTCTCTCTCTTTGTGTGTGTGTGTGTGTGTGTGTGTGTGTGTGTGTGTGTGTGTGTGTGTGTGTGCGTGAGAAAGAGAGAGAGAGAGAGAGAGAGAGAGAGAGAGAGAGAGAGAGAAAGGCGGGTGGGAGGGAGAAAGAAAGATTGTGCATATGATAGAGACTAAGAAAGGCAATACGGCCCTCCATACAATTACTGGATTACTTCGTAATGCTGTACTCCTTGCCATGTTGTCTCACGTGGCAAGAAGTACAGAATTTGATGTGTTAAATACAGAAATATGTGTGCGTGAGTGTATGGATGTGTTCAGAGGAAAATATCTTCGACAGTCATATCATTTTACGTTAATATTTTAAACTTTGGTAGCCATGAAGGTTACGTAATTGTGTTCTACATATCTTTGAACTTTAGGCCATTTTTACGCAATTGGTTGCCACATTTTAGTATGTACTACGCTGTGATTGGTCTATTTCATTGAAATAGTGGGTGGAAAGGGGGTGGGGAGGGAGAAATAATAGTATAAGGCTTATCGTGTGAGGATAGCGACGACATAGATAAATGAGGTGTGGCTTCGAGAAAATGTAAACAATGTTGGCCAGAACGGCTAATGTAAACAAAGTGTGCCATATAGGTGGTATTTGCACTACGCTTGTGAAAGCTGGATCACATATTGAAGGCAGATTGGAATGATAAGATATGCAAATTATTGATTAGCATGGAAGGGTACAATACCCGTATTTATAATGCTTATTGTACGGGATATGAATGCGACATATCCTGCAACATAAGGGTTATCGCTGACTCCGATAACGCCTTTCAGGAATCACAGCAAACAAAGAGGGAAACTCGCCACTTTTGTATGAGCCGCGACCTAATCGGGTAGTAAACGTAGTTTCTCGTTGCTTTAACAATTTCAGTGTGTAATTATGGCACACAATGATATTCAGGATGTATTTTTATATATGTAATAACAGAAGTTGCATTCTTCATTGATAGAGAGTGTTTCAACCAAAACTGTATTTCATCAACTTGAACCAGTCATTATCCGATCCCAAAGCAGATCATCAAAAGGAAATATATGGAGTCACGGTACGAGATGTAAGTTTGACGAAGCTACTTTCTACCTCTTTCTCTCTCTCTCTCTCTCTCTCTCTCTCTCTCTCTGATAGTATAGTCGATTCCAACTCTCCGTGATCCCATGAAGTAAAGTATACCAGTTTCTTGTCTTCGCCATTATCTACCGAAAACTTTCCAGATTGGATCCATTACTTCTTTGATGTCACCACCCGTCTCATCCTTTGCCGTCTTCCTCTGCTAGTGCTTGCGATCTTCCCCAGCATTAAGGCTTTTCCCAGTGATTCATGTCTTCCTATGATGGGCGCAACCAGTTTTTATTTCACTATAAACCTTCCAAGCAGAAATCTGGTTTTATTTGCTGTAATGCCTATCTGTTCGTTCTCTTTACAGCCTTTGGAACTCTAAGGAGTTTTCTCAAACACTGCTCTGCGACGTTCAGCCTTTCTTATAGTCCTGGTCTCACATCTATACATCACAACTGGAAAGGCCATAGTCTTTACTGTACGGATCTTTATTGTTAAAATTATGTCTCTACTCCTTCAGATAGTGTGATGGTTGGAAATTGCTTTCTTACCAAGTAACAAGCTTCTCTTCATTTCGGGGCTGCAGTCACCATCAGCAAAATCTGGGAGCCGATATAACTGAACAGAGAATCTATCCCCTCTGTTTATCCTCGCACGTGCCATAAGGAATAGATGCAATAGTCATAATTTTCATTTTCTTTACAAGCAACATTAGTCCAGCCTTTAAATTTTCTTCTTTCACCTTCAGTAAGAGGATCTCCAACTGTTCTTCTCTTTCTGGAATCAGGATAGTCTCATCCGCATTTATAAGGTTATCCATATTTATTCCAGCTATTCAGCTATTTTAATTCCGGTCCCATCTTCATCCAACCCAGCAGTCATCATAATATGTTCTGCGTACAGACTGAATAAATGTGACAATATGCGGCCTTAGCGCCCTCTTTTCCGAAACGTGACCCATTTAGTTGCCCCTTTTTATGGTTCTCACTGTGGCTTCGTGGCCAGAGTACAAATTCAGTATGAGGTAACTGAGGTGATCCGATACTTCCAAGTTGTTGAGTACCTCTCATAATTTATTGTGGTCGACACAGTCAAAGGCTTTAGCATAATCAATAAAGCAGTGATATACGTCTTTTTTGAATTCTCTTGCCTTCTCCATATTCCATCGGATGTTGGCAACTGTGTATCTGCTACTTTTTGCTTTACAAAATCCAGCTTGTTCTTCAAATATCTCTCGCCCTATATATTGGCGAAGTGTATTCTGTAAGATTTTAGGCTTTACTTTGCCAGATAAGTGCGATTGTTCGGTGGTTTGAACATACTTTAAAAATTTTCTTCTTTGGAATGGGGGTGCATATTAAACTCCTCTAGTCTGTTTTCACAGTTAGATCTCCATATTCACTGACAAATTGAACGCAACACTTACATCGCATTCTCTTCAATGGTTCTGAACAATTCTGTTGGAATTGCATCATGTCCACTAACCTCGTGTTTAACAAGATTTTCTAGGGCCCATTTCGTTTGACTTCACTTCCAAAAATATATGGTTCTTGGTTTTAAGCTCACTTGAACTTCATTATCACCAGTACGCAGTTCTTTCTTATATGGATCTTACACGTATTCTGCCCATCTTCCTTAATGTCCTCTGCTTCTGATAGATCGTCATCATTTCTGCCTATTATTATTCCAATTTTCGTTTGAAATTTTTTTATATTTTTAATTTCCTTGTCTTCCCCACTCAGTTATTGTCTTACGCTTCTTTGCACTGTTCATTTAAGAAGATATTCTTGTCTCTTCTAGCTAATTTCCGAAACTCTGCATTCAGTTTAAAACATCGCTGATACACCCACTATGATTTTTGCTTTCTTTCGTTCTTCTGCAGTTTGAAATGCTTTAGCCAATGAGCATTTGGTCCTCTTCTGATTCTTTTTCTTGTCAATGTATTTTTCTGCTGGCTCCTTGCCAGCAGTCCACAACTCTTTTCTATGTTATAACTTCTAAGGCGTTAAATTTGTTCCTGCCGTCTGCTGTATAACCAGAAGGTATGCTTTTAAGGTCATATCTGTAAGATGTAACAGCTTTAGCTGTTTTTCTCAGCTTCAGCTGGAATTTTCAATTAAGAGCAATCAGTTCCAGGGCTTGTTCTAGTTGATACAGTCTTCTACTTCTGATTACGAAGTACGTAATCAGTTTGGCTGTCTGGATAAGTTCGGATGTATAGGCGTCGTCGGAGTAGCTGGAACACTGTGTTGATAATGACCAACAAACTACCTTGGCAGAATTCTATGAGTCTCTGTCCTACTTTATTTCTTGTACCGAGACCATATTATCCCACCACAACATCTACAATTTGGTTTCTTACTTTGGCGTTTCAATCTCCAACTATGAAACAATTTCCTTTTCAGGTATCAATAGCAGTAGTTCTTGCAAATCCCTGTACAACTAGTCTATAACATCCTCTTCAGCAAAGCTGGTTGGTGTGTAAATTTCAGTGACTGTGATATTAAGATATTGACGTGGAAATCAAATGGACATCATTCTATCATTTTTATAGTTGCACCCCAATACAGTTTTTCTTACTCTGTTACTATCCATGAAGGCTACTCCATTATTTCTGTTGTTCTCTTGTTTGTCCAGAATAATATGCTATATAGTCATCCAAAGTAAATGCTCACCTCCTAGTCAATGTCATTTCACTGATCCCAACATCTCGATGCCATTTCTTTCCGTTTCCCTTTTGAGTACGACCAGTTTTCCTTGATACACGGACCTCACATTCAGCGTTTGTCAATAGTACTTCTTCCTGCAGCATCATACTCTTTATGAGACTTCTCTGAGCCTGATTCCCTCTGTAAATACGAATGGAGAACTTGAAGCTCTGGTACACTTTGAATTGAGTAATGCCATGTAATTTTCTTGGGATAATTTCAGTGGTGGATCCCCATCGCCTGCCACTGACCTCCAAAGCCTATCCACTCACTGTCTCAGTTTCCTACTGCAGTTGGTTACCCAATGCTGCACGGAGCTGCTCGTTTTAACTGGGGCACCACTTGTGGGTTGGGAGCTGGAGAGCTGAGGTGACAGAAGCTAAAAGAACACTCTTCTTGAGCTGTTGTAATCGCGTACCACTCCCATTTATTTGCCAGAGTCTCAAGGTATTTGCAGAGATTCCCTCATATATATATATTGTTGTATAAACAGTGTCAAGTAAGTTAATTTCTTTTCAAATGATAAATTTCAAAAGATCATTAAGCATTATGTGATACTATGAGAGTCTTCTGGGATTTTGGAACGTATATTGACATAACTAAACCTCCCAGTGCAACTTTTGTAGTGGTCACACAATACTGAAATTGCATTTACGTATGTGTCTGTTCGGCATATCTAGGCACTTCAGTCTGGAGCCGCGCGACCGCTACGGTCGCAGGTTCGAATCCTACCTCGGGCCTGGATGTGTGTGATGTCCTTAGGTTAGTTAGGTTCAAGTAGTTCTGAGTTCTAGGGTACTGATGACCTCAGACGTTAAGTCCCATAGTGCTCAGAGCCATTTGAACCATTTGTTCGGGATATTTGCGTTTTCCACACCAACACGGCAGCCATTGCTTTTACTTATATAATTAAGAAATTTATGTATATTTACCACACTGTCTGACGTTTTTCTTATCTTACGTTGATGCTTGACTTAATGTTAGCTCAGTGTACACATGTCACTTTTATTGTATCTAAACATTACCCTACTTTGAGTCGTCTGCTTAATTCTTAACATGATTGTTCCTGAGTTGGTTCATACGTACCTAGTCTCATTTGTGTGAATATTTTTATATGGTTTCTTGCTTCTCTTACGTTCATTTTCATGATTACGTTTTGTAGACTTTTAATCAGTCAGTGCAACGTAGTGGCAGTAGTTCTCTATTTACGTAATGCTACCCTCCAGTAGGCTGCACACATACAGTTTGCTACTTCTATTTTTTTGAGTACTTCACTAGTAGTATACAAGTTTAGTATACAATTTTTACTACTGTTATTATGCAACTTATCTCGTTTTACACACATGCTTATGCTCACAGTTGCTTGAACTTAACATCACTAAGACAAACTGTCAGGTCTTAAATGGCTACACAGGATAATTGAAATGGCCTGGGAGTCGGGACAGGTTCCATCAGACTGGTCAAAAGCAGTAATCACACCAATCTTTAAACATGGAAACAGAAAAGATTGTAACAACTACAGAGGTATCTCTTTAATCAACGTTGTGGGTAAAATCTTCGCAGGTATTGTTGAAAGGAAAGTGCGAGTATTAGTTGAGGACCAACTGGATGAAAATTAGTGTGGGTTTAGGCCTCTTAGAGGTTGTCAGGACCAGATCTTTAGCTTACGGCAAATAATGGAGAAGTGTTATGAGTGGAACAGGGAATTGTATCTATGCTTTATAGGTCTAGAAAAGGCTTATGACCGGGTTCCTAGGAGGAAGTTATTGTCTGTTCTACAAGATTATGGAATAGGAGGCAAACTTTTACAAGCAATTAAAGGTCTTTACATGGATAGTCAGGCAGCAGTTAGAGTTGACGGTAAATTGAGTTCATGGTTCAGAGTAGTTTCAGGGGTAAGACAAGGCTGCAACCTGTCTCCACTGTTGTTCATATTATTTATGGAGCATAAGTTGAAAACTGGCTGGGTGAGATTAAGATATGTGAACACAAAATAAGCAGTCTTGCATATGCGGATGACTTAGTTGTGATGGCAGATTCGATTGAAAGTTTGCAAAGTAATATTTCAGAGCTAGATCAGAAATGTAAGGACTATGGTATGAAGATTAGCATCTCCAAAACGAAAGTAATGTCAGTGGGAAAGAAATATAAACGGATTGAGTGCCAAATAGGAGGAACAAAGTCAGAACAGGTGGACGGTTTCAAGTACTTAGGATGCATATTCTCACAGGATGGCAACATAGTGAAAGAACTGGAAGGAAGGTGTAGCAAAGCTAATGCAGTGAGCGCTCAGCTACGATCTACTCTCTTCTGCAAGAAGGAAGTCAGTACCAAGACTAAGTTATCTGTGCACCGTTCAATCTTTCGACCAACTTTGTTGTATGGGAGCGAAAGCTGGGTGGATTCAGGTTACCTTATCAACAAGGTTGAGGTTACGGATATGAAAGTAGCTAGGATGATTGCAGGTACTAGTAGGTGGGAACAATGGCAGGAGGGTGTCCACAATGAGGAAATCAAAGAAAAACTGGGAATGAACTCTATAGATGTAGCAGTCAGGGCGAACAGGCTTAGATGGTGGGGTCATGTTACGCGCATGAGAGAAGCAAGGTTACCCAAGAGACTCATGGATTCAGCAGTAGAGAGTAGGAGGAGTCGAGGCAGACCGAGGAGAAGGTACCTGGATTCGGTTAAGAATGATTTTGAAGTAATAGGTTTAACATCAGAAGAGGCACCAATGTTAGCACTGAATAGGGGATCATGGAGGAACTGTATAAGGGGGGGCTATGCTCCAGACTGAACGCTGAAAGGCATAATCAGTCTTAAATGATGATGATGATGATGATGATGATGATGGAGACAAACTGTGATATAGGATGTACAGCAGTTATGTGATACATAATAAGTTTTGCGAATTTAAAATAATGGTTGTCTTGATGTAACTCGTACAATTGTTTTTAACAGATGTTTACTGTTTTGCTTCACGAAGTTAAGAAATATTTCTTGTACAAGTACATGTTGTCGTAGTTTTTATGCTTGTACATTGTATTTTGGTGCATCCAGTATATAATCATTCAATGGTTGGAACAGTTATGATATCTTATATGTGAATAGTTAACAGCTTGTAGCTCACTTACGGTTCTTGCTCTTGGATTGTTGGTGTAGATAATAATCAATTAATTCTAGAGTTCATTAATAGTCAATGATTAATTAGTATAATTACTGGGCTTCAATTATCCATTTTAATTGTATTATTTCCAATCCACATTTCATTTTTATGCTTGATTGGTATGAATAATTTTAATTTCGGTGACGATATATGAGGATACAACACCCTTACATATAATGATTATTGCACAGGATATGAATGCAACGTATATAACTACACTAAGTTTAGCGCTGTATGTAAGAAAAGATTACACAGAGGGTTTCTCATTCTTACACCTTGTGTAAAAAGAGAAAAGTCCACTACAGCTATAGTACTCTATAGCATGTATCGGAATTCGGCAGGGGTGGTATCACGACCTATGTTGACAGCACTTTTTTGTTCTGCAATACCTTTGCTCGCATTGATCACGATTCCCTGTCTGTCATGTGAATATGGAACCGATGGGTTCAGGAGGGCCATACATCATGCCGTGCATGACCTCTACGTTACGGTACATGGTGGAGGGTGCTTTGCATTCCACTTTCACTTGCCTACTCCCCCCCCCCTCCCCCCACACACACTCCCCCACCGCCCGCCCTACCATTTCTATTTTAGTTGCCAGTGGTTCACGGGAAGAACGATTGTTGCTAAGCCGCCGTGTTAGCTCCATTCTGTATAATTTTACCTTCGTAAACTATAGTCGTGATGCAGTACCCCTCTCTTTCAGTGTCTGCCAGTGGAGGCGGCTGAGCATCTCCGTGACGCTTTCTTACACAATAAATGAACCTGTAACGAACTGCGCTGCTCTTCTTTGGATCTTCTCTGTTTCCTCTATCAGCCATAATGTGTTACGGATCCCAGACTGACGAGCTGTTTTCAAGCATAGGCCGAACGAGCGTTTTCCAAGCTTTCTTCTTTGCGGATGGACTACATTTCCTGAGGATTCCTCAAGTGAATCTATCTGGATTTGATTTACCCCCGATGGTTGTTCGACTTGAAATGACTCCGTTTGCGTGCTCCTACATATTTGATGGATTTGATTACTTCCGTTGATTGTTCTGCAACTGCGTACTCATACGAAAATAGATATTTTTTCTTATTTATGTGTAATATGTAACCTTTTATTTATGTTGAGTCTACGCCAATTCCAATAAGTATCGATCACCTGCAGGTCTTCTTGCATTTCTCTGAAATTTTCTAGCGTTACCAGTTCCCTTTATAGAACAGCATCATTATCGAAAAGCCTCATAGAGCTTACAGTGTTCTCTACTAGACCGTTTATGTATATTGTGAGAAGTAACTGTCCTATTACACTCCCTTGGGGTACGGCCGAAGTTACTTTTACGTCTGAAGACGTTCGGAATGACATTCTGTGTTCTGTTTGCTAGAAACTATGAATTCAGTTACGCAACTGGTCTGATATTCGATACGCTCGTATTGTGTTCCTTAGGCGGCAGTGCGGAACTGTACCGAACGGCTTGTGGAGGTCAAGGAACGCAGCTTCAATTGCGGTGACTGTATCTACTGCTTCCTGAGTCTCGTGGATGAACAAAACGAGCTGGGTTTCACACAGTCGCCGTTTTCGCAACCCACGTTGATTACTACAGAGGAGATTTCGGTCACCAGAATGAGCGAAAAACTTGTTCCGAAGTTCTACAACAGATTTACGTCAGAGATATAACACTTTAGCTTTGTCCATCTGTTCGCGACTCTTCTTGAAAACAGGAGTAACCTGTTCTTTCTTCCAGTCATCAGTAACGTTTCGCTTTTTTCACCGTCGTAGAGTGGGACACACAGGTGTCAGAAGAGGAGTAAGTTTGTTTTAGTATCGCGTCATGCCCAGTGACCTTTCCACTACTGTCCCAACCCGCGGTCTCTTACATCAATATCTGCCATTTTGACGTTGACGATTTCCAATTGTAACCGCAGTAAGTCCTTCCTTGGTGTAACCGTTTTGGAAAGAAGATGTTTAGTATTTCCACCTCCTCTCTGCCATCCTTCGTCCGATGCCATTACAGTCACAGATTGTCTGGACGGACGGCTTCAATCGGTTTATTGATTTAACATGAAACTAAAACTTCTTAAGATTTTCTGTTGACTCGGTAGATAGAATTATGCATTCGAATTCGTTGAACGCTTCACGCATTGTTGTCCTTACGCTAATTTTGCTTTCGATCGGTTTTTGTTTGTCTGCAGGGCTTTGGCTATGTTTATTTTTGCCGTGAAGCTGTCTTTGCTGCACTGATTCCCTAATCTACGTTGAGTCTGGGCCTGATGGTGTCCAGGGGGTGTACGTTATTTTCACGAGTCGATTCTCTGATTAACTGGTCAAAGTAATTTTCGAATAAGACATTTAGAACTATTTCAAATGAGTCCCTGTCCCTGTTACCCGCTTAACAACTTGGAGTTCCCCGCCTTAGCTAGTCAGTTACTTCTGAGAACAATTATCATTAGATATATATGATCTATTTTGAGACGAAATTGGTGATGCTAACACTGTAGATGACAGTATTGTGTCAGAGCTTCAAATGATTGATTGTTATAGTTTTTTGGAGTCGAATCCTTATTTTTTGAAAAAATAAAAAAAAACACACACACACACAGATCGAAAAATGTACTTGGAAGAAAACATCCTGAGCAGTCAACAGGTAAGAATCTCTTTTCTACTTCTTTGTATACAAACTTCAAACTTCGTTGAGAAAATGTTAACTGCAGTTTATTTGGGAGTGATTGTATGTTGAAATGGTTCAAATGGCTCTGAGCACTATGGGACTTAACATCTATGGTCATCAGTCCTCTAGATCTTAGAACTACTTAAACCTAACTAACCTAAGGGCATCACACACATCCATGCCGGAGGCAGGATTCGAACCCTCGGCCGGAGCGGTCACGCGGTTCCAGAGTGAAGCGCCTAGAACCGCACAGCCACACCGGCCGGCGATTGTATGTTGAAGTGGATGGGAAGTTACAAACAGTGCAGTCTAAATCTTATGCTGTTTCGATGCCCATGTCTCAGCATCCACTGTTATTACCAAAAGTTTCAACACTGAGCAGACACAGTGTCTACAAAGTTAACAAAAGCAAAACTGTACTTAGCGACTTGTGTTAGTCTAACGCATTTTATACATTTTAATTATTTTTGCTGCCATAAAAGGAGATAAACAGAATTTTGTATGACTGTCTTTAGACAAATGGTGTCAGAGCAGGAGGGGTGAGCAAGGTGGAGCGAAGGGGTGAAAGGAGAATAATAATGAGGGTAAAACAGATGATGGTGTAGGAAAAGGGAGGACGCAGATGCACGTGCATCAGGGAATTTCCGGTCTCTACAGGGTGTCCCAAAAAACCATCGGCAAGCTTTAGAGAAACGTTCCTTACACCAAAACAACAAAAAAATCTAGTAAACATACCTCAAGAGGTACTAGCACTTGTTCAGTAGAAGAGATGTGTTTCATACTAGCGAAGATGAAAAGTGCCCCTGGCTCTTAAAGTATGCATTTTAGACCCAATGTTTGCTGGACTTTTTTTTCTAGGTTTAGTCCATACTACCTCGTCCCAAAATATGGAAAGTGAAGTCGTTGCAGCAGAAGAGATCTGTTTGACAGAACCTAAGATGAGCAAGTGCTCATAGCTCTTGAGGTATGCATTTTAGAACCTATATTTACTAGACATTTATTATTGTTTTGGTGTAAGGAAGCTGTCCCTAATGCGTGTCGATGTTTCTTGGGACACCCTGAATAGAGTGTTCGCCGCATTTGTAACAGAAAAATCTCTTGAAGCATTTTGTCGCTCATCATTTTAGGACTAATGCTGTGCCTCAAGAACACCGAGCTGCCTGCCTGAACCAAAGAGTAGAATATAATAGAGAGGAGAGTACGTGACGACGGTGAAGCAAACTGAATAATCCTCCGTTGTTATTTATGCCGTCAGAACGAAATGGCGCGGTAGAAGATAGTGGTAGATAGTGTATCAAATAATTACAAAATAATGTTCGTCAGCTACAGCCAGAATGAAAATCATACCAGATGATGGCAGTCGAACACTTGATACATGTCGCCTTTCAGCAATGACTACATCACATATACGCAAATAATCGAGTCCAACGAAGTCTAATGCGAGACATTCAGAATAGGGTGACATGATCTGGAAAATTCAGTTTGGTATCAGTCTTCGTGTGGCTTATTAAACTCTTTACAATGTATAGGATACATCCAACTCAGAAAAATTCAACAATTAGTTGGAGAAATATGAAACTCTCAAGTTTCGACAACAGAACGCAGAGAAAAACATTGTAGAAAAATTTTATTATTATGTAAATTGTATGGAGCTTACGGTTAAACTTGTATCTGAATTTGAAATAAGTTAAATAAACTGTGTCTTACAAGTATCAAATGCAGAAGCTCTGTCTCATGGATCAGGCGTATGACGACCTAACCTAGCGTGCCAATTTTTTATATTATTTTTATTTTATGTGTCATATTCCATAGGACCAAACTAAGGATCAAGTCTCTACGCTCATTGAACTAGTCAATACATGGACTTATAACAGAAGAGTGTAATAAGTAGAATCCCATGCAGAGGACAAGCTATAATTTTAAATAAACATAATCGACAATGTGACCCAGGAATTAGGTTATTTGTTTAATTTTTGCAGTTCATCAGCAGAAGAGGAGGAGTGAGCCATGATGAAACTCTTCAGTTTAGACTTGACTTCTAAGGTTTTTAATTCTTGTTACAGTTTATTGAAAATGGATTGAACATAATACTGCAATTCATTATACAACTAAGTTGTAGATAAAGGATACCTAGGTAAACTAGATTTCTTTTGAATTAGTTTACTATCTGCTCGTTATATAGAATCAAACTTCGTAAAACGATCAACCACGTACAAAAGGATACCAAGAGTTTTTTATTAGAGTAATTTGCAACTTTTACTTTCCGTGCATAAGAATCCTACAACAATTTGAAGATATAATTTAGAATAAATCACTATCTCGTCGCAGGAAACTAGAGGCCTTTCTGCCTGTAATCCATGTTTTCTAATGTGAAAGCATACTTAACTTAAAATTTACAGAAAGCACCGAACAATTATTGGAGTAATGTCTATTGTAACTTTCAGAAACTGAATCACTTACTTTATAATTTTCATACAGTTCACCATATCTTCCATCTAACAACCGAGTTTTCAGTCACTACAAAAACGAGTGTATTATTCTCATGATGTTTCGAAAATGTTACAAAGTATAATGCAAGCCCTTGTCCAGGTTCTCCATATCACAAAACTCTCGGAATATCATATGGCTTAAGGTATATGGCGAGGAGAACTTCGATGAAACGAGTTATATTACACAAGTAAACAAATATATCAATGTATAGCAAATGCAGCATACTTACGGAGCATATTATGTAAAAAATATATGTACCCTACATCAGTCTTCAATCGTTTTTAGATTTATATTCTGAACATACGGCAGGCACTATCCTGAAAAGAAATTCAGCAGCTATGAGGTTACAAAACCATACACCATCTCTCTCGCTTACAGAACGACTGCACAACGATCGCACAAAATATAGCGACCGGCAGTCCGCCTCGCATTGCAGGGGTCGCAGAATGACGTGCCACAGCTTCACTGCGTGTTCTCTGCCCCCCTGGCCTGCACAGAGCCTAGGGTGAGTGTGGCAGCCCTGTGTCTGCCCCGTCCCACTACCTGCAGGAGAACAGTCGTGACGTACCGGCGGTCGTGTTGCTCGGGTCGCGTGCCTGGACGCCCTTTTTCTCCTTTTTGGTCCCCAGAACCGGTGCCGGCCCGCGGTCTGACGAGGCTGCTCAAACTTTCGCGTGACCCGTCTACCTACGGACCGATCCAACAGGCAGATTTTATTCACGAATAGCAACGCGACTTCCAGAGCAATCTCCCGTTGTTCACCACCGATAATTATTTTATTTTTACTACGATTTATGTTCTTAAAGCCAGTCATACTCGACGAGATCGCAGCAGTAGTAACATACCCCTTTCGTGTTTAAGAATCACTTGTCTCAGGCTGTATATACAGGTAACGCTGTCAAGTTGGCACTGTAAAATAAGAGTCTGGAGGAACAATAAAACGTTGAATCATGTACGAGAGTAACATGCAAACGTGGCTACCAACATTCTTTTCACTATTTGAAACAGAACTGAAAGTACTTTTAAAATTACTTTCTACGATTTTCGATTATTTAACATCCCTTTTTAAAACAATTATCTTTTTCTGTAACCTTTATGATAACACACTCTTCATTCCATCACTTTCCTTAAGTCTCTTGCCATTAACCATTTTCACAATTTTTCTTTCCTCTTGTGTGCACATCCATTCCACACAGAAGCACTTTGATGCTGAAAATATTTCTGTTGGCTCTATCGTCTCGCCTGAAATCAAAATTTCCTGTGCGATTGTATGTCTCTTTGTTCCTTGAGACTAATGCTGTCCTCTTACCTAAGATACCAAACGTGAATCTGTTACTCTTTCCTACTGATTTTCATACCGAAATATTCTGCCATTTTTACTTTCATACAGATCTATTGGGATCACGTAACAGCTTTAGTTCCTCTTCTTCCTTTATTTGCTTTTTTATCTGGTATTCCTTCATCAATCCTCTGTGCTGTTCTTTCCTTTCTCATGACGATGTTGCTTCATGTTTCTTATTGTTTCTGTCTTTCAGGTCGTTTAAATTTTGTGTATTGTTCTTTGATACAGTTTATTTCCAGTTTATTTAGTGATGATTTCTTGTCCTAGCAATTACAGAAAATTTGTTTTGTTAGACTGTTCTCATTATTTCTATAGAGGTGTCTTCATTTTGCCATTACTTCTAATATTTTCTGTATATTTCGGTGGATCTCATTCCTTGTCATTCTCCAACCCTCTGTTGTTTGTTCCGCGCACTTTATTATTCTTATAATCCACCTTTTAAGATCTCTGTTCTGTGCAACTAATAGTTCTTTGCATATAAGCATTCTAGCCTTCCCACTCCGGTGCAGAGTTTTAAGTTTCTATTTCTGGAGTTGCATTTCATATTGTAGACATTTTTAATTAAACTGTATGTTCTTTTCATTTTACTAATTCCTGCATATATTGCAAATTTTTCTATTTCTGCTGCATGGTTTCTGCAAGATATCCAAAATTACTAACTCATTACACTTTGTTTCAGTGTATTTTCACTTATTTTCATATTCGTCATGAATTTATTTTTGCAGTTGAATATATGAGAGCAGATCTGTTCTTGCCAGATGGTTTATTTGTGTACCTGCTTCTGTCAAATTTTCTGAAAGTATTGTAGAATCAACTATAAAAGGTAAGCAGTTAAACTAAATTCCATTCAGATTCCCTCCTAGAAATACTGGTCTCTATCCTTAAATTTTTTTCTATACCAGAGCTAAAGAAGAAAGGTTATAAGCTGTCTACTCAAACCAGGTTTTATTTCAAATGTCTGACAGATTTCTTTCATAAATTTCGTTTTGGGTACCATATTATTAGAATTTCACAAATTACATTTGCTAATTTTACTTTAACATCAAATTATCTAATGGTTTTATCTATTCTTTCACTTCTACTGAATTAATTGCTTTTGAATTCAATAAATGTCACTGTTGTAAGTTTCCTTGTTACCATTCTGTTGCAAATTAATGGTATTAAATTAAAAATCTTATTTGTGTAAGATCTTCCCTTTCAGAAATTTCTGTGATTTTTTTTTCCTAAAATTTCTCCAGTTCTCTTCAGGAGGATTTTAGATAAAATTTTGTCTGCCAGTGGTAGAGATAACATTTCCAGTAATTCTTACTAATTGTTGGCATGTTGTTTGTCTCCATTTTATGTTGTCAGTGAATTAATACTATCTTCTACACTTCCGATGTTTTCTGTTCTGTAATATCTCTCAAAAAGTAAGTGTATATTTCTTATAATATCTCCTCTCAACGTTTCAATAATCCTGCTGTAATTGAGTTTCACCTCTTACTTTGTCGTTTTTGAGAGTTTTCAGTACTTCACATACTCCTTTCTCAAGGTATTCTGTCTTTGCTGATAATTTTATTTTAACTGTTGGACTTCAACAGTTCAAGCGCCTGACAAGAAATGGCTAGCATTCTACAGTAACCCTTTTTTATCATTTATGCCTTTGAAACAAACACTTGATGCCCTTTAACTAGATATGATTAAAAGTTTGTTGAAACTTTCTAGTACCAAAATAAATTTGCTAAATTTTCTTTTTAAAGTGTTCTTTCAATTTTGTTGAATGCTTTTGATGATTTTCTTTGCTACCTGAAATTTTATAATTATTTTTTTCATTATTTCTATTTTCTCAATTTTTTAATTTTTGTTCTAGTGATTCTTCATTTTCTGTGTTCTACCATGTCTACATGTTTCTTTTATTTTCTTTTGTTAATGTACAGCTTTTTGACATGTCCAAAAAATTACATAGTATGTAGAGCATAATATATACAATATAAAACTGTATAAACAAACGTCTTTGGCATTTATATGATCCATCGACATTGGAGTCACCAGCAGAAAATATTCTGAAATATCAGCAAAAGATCTTTTGGGGCATTCTTCTTGGATGTATTTGATGGTCTATTATTCTCTGCAGACACAAAAGGGGGATGGCTTCTTACCCCATATGTGTAAAAAAAATTGCACATCTGCCATGCTGGGTTCTAATTCTGTTTATGTTGACCATGTTTTGCATGACAAGTCAAATCCCAGAGGTTTTTGGGTGGCACAGAGCATATTAATATCTTTTTGTCCATTCCATTCTTTATTACATGCATTTGTATGGCTGAACTCAACTTCCACAGCAACCCCTGCTGTTGTTGCCTAGAGCAAAGTTGGTTATGGTTTACATCATCGACATTTTAATGGACTGGTAGATCTGTATGATCCATAATCTTTTTGTACTGGTTTGTGAGTTGCAGTTGTAGTTGAAGGGGTTGAATGTGGCTTAGTGTTGGCAACCATTCCACAGGTGTTGATTTGATAACACCAGTAATCACTCTCATAATGTTACTTAGTCAGACATCTATCTTCTGTGGATATGGCTGTTTAGCCACGCTGGAGCATGTCAGTTTGTGATTGAGGAGAGAAGACGCATGGCTGAAGAGTGTAGAGTTGATGCTGATCCTCACCAGTTTATACTTATAGCTTCTGAATGATGATGTTTCCAATTTTTCAGGTGTTTTGTTAGATGCTCTCTGAAAGTATTCTGTCAAGGGTTACTTCCAGGTACTTTTGATGTTTAGTTGTGAGCAAGTATAGGATTTGCAAACTGTATGTTAAGGTTTCTTCCATCGAGTTTATTATTTATGTGGAAACAGAAAACCTCCATTTTTGTGGCATTTTGGTGGAGTCTCCATTAGCGAAAGTACTTTCCAACTATACTTGGGCCCTCCTTGAATTGTTTTTGGCATGTGTGCAATGTACAAGCTGAACAAAAGGAGAACCAGAACTGAGCCCTGTGGTAAGCAATTTTTTAATTTTCCTGGGGAGCTGATGTTCGATCCAATGACTACTTTGAAGAGTCAGTCATTTAGCATATTTCGATTTAAGTGAATGATTGCTTTGCAAGCAATTATGTGAAGAAGCTTGTATATCATGCCTCTTTTACACATTTTCATTTCTTTTATTGATTGTACTCATGTCGTACCTGTCGTGCTTGTAGTTTTTCTTTCTCACTTTATTTGATAGAAATCGAATTTTAACCTTACAGAGTTTATAAAAGGAATCACATGCCCCACTTCTGATCACTTTAACCTTCTTAATTTCCTTGACAATAATTTGGCTAGCTAAAATTCTGTTAAGTTCTCCACCTTTTGCTTGACCAGCATTGATGTTCCTTTATAGCTTCAACTTATTGAAATATTACGCTTTTTTCCCCATGGCTTCATCCACAGAAGCATTCAACACGCATGTGGAACACATGTCCTCCTCCTCTATGTGTCCACCTCAACTTCCCTTTGTCTGTCCACCTCATCCTCCCATCTCTATCCATGTATCTTCTCCTCCCCACTCTTTTCTTCATCTTCCACTCTCCCTTTCTTTGTCCATCTCTGCTTCCTCTCTTCCTTTCCAAATTACCATCAGCTTTCTACACCTTCCACTTGTTTCTTGTACATCCCCCTCCTCATCCTCCCCTTTTCATTTCCTCCTCCCTCTCACTCTGTTGATCCCCCCCTCCATCCATTTCCACCTTTCCCCCAGCCATGTTCACTGGCACATGTAGCCCCTGCAGTAAAGTTCAATAAACCTGGTCAGTACTATTCCCACAATGCACCTATCATGTGGGGTAGGCTACACATCAGAGATTGAAAATAATTTTTTTTACCCCTGACATACAGGCCATCATGCAAATCAGGTCATTATAGCAGACCAACACCACTGCAGCTCAACACCTGTCATGCAGGGTACTCTACATGTCAAGGCCTGGAAAACCTTTTCTTGCCATTGACTTGCAGGCTGCTCTGCAGTGCAAATTGGTTTGGTAGGCCAATACTCTTCCCACTCAACATGCTTATCACGCTGAGCAGTCTATACGCCAGAGGCTAAAAAACACGTTTTTGTCAATATCTGTGATCCTATTGGGACTAGGAAGTTATAAACCCTATAGTGCCTGCTGTTTGCACGCCAAATTTGGCTGAAATCGGTCCAGGGCTTTGGGAGGAGATCCTGGAGAAACACACATACATACACTCTGCCTCATATATGTGACAGACAGTGGCAGTCTTTCTGGATCTGCCTCTACAAGTGTTCATTCACCTTCTTTGTTATTTAATCTACATGAAGTTCTTTTCCTCTCTGGTATGCCCCAGAATAGCATCCCACACCAAAAATTCATCCAAGTTCTACCTTGGTGGCTCTCAGAAGGTAAGCTGTCTATGTCAGTGACCAATAGACTGCCAGCTAGGGGGAAATGCTGAGCCATTTGCGGCACACTTGGAAGCTATCGCAGCTCGGAGGAACGACTGAGTACCCAAGTATGCAAATGAAGAATGATGACATTATGGAAGCTGAGGGATACCGTCATACTATTGACAAAGCAGAATTTTACACGGAAGGCTAGGTACAATGCAACAGTAAGTATTCATGTGTCGAGCCAGCAGAAAAGAGCCTCTGAAAGGTGAAGTTGTCAAAGTCTGAAGTCACTAGGAGAACTGAGAACGAGGGAAAACCAGGACTCATGATGCCATAACCATCCCTACTGTCGCAGAGTGTATGGGAAGCCCCAACATTAATACCGCATCCTCCTTACCAAATATCTGATTGCTGAGTGCTGATTGCCAACTATGTGTAGCTTCAGTCATTGTATCAGTGAGAGGGGAGGCTGTGGAGGTCGACACTCGGCACACCTAGCTGTCTTTGATCATCTATAGAACCACGAGTCTGGCTGGAAGGACACTGATGGTGCTGCTGTCAGCTGCACTGCCAACTTTCGAGGCAATGCTGGTGGGTTGTAGAGGCTGCCATCACCTACGGGTCTGCAGGAGGCTTGACCTGGGTGACCTGGATGCTCTCTGTCATCCTTCTTTCAGAGGGGGAGCAATGCTATTGCTTATCCCATTCCTGTGGCAGCCACCAATGCTGCTGGCTCCTGTCTCCCAAACAGGGGTGACAGCAGACCCCTATGAGACAGCAAGCGTTTCAGGTGGATGGGGAGTGAGATTCCTGAGTGAAAAACTTAGCAGATCGATACGTAAAGCTGGAGGCCACCGGAGTTCATAAGCTGATGACCATCCTGTGACGCAAAAGCTGCCACCTGATGCTCTGCTGTGCTGGCGGTACTACAAGTCGAGCACATGCCAGCTTTCTGCTACTGATGGGGCGCTGCTCCGCTGGCCCAGCTGAGACACGGAGATTTGGAAGAAAATCACGTATTACTGCCTAATAAATGTGTTATTGCCAATGATGTTTTCGTGGCGTTCTTAAGTGTAACTAGATTCCCACCACTTCAACCTGCCCAGCTCTCTCCTGACGATTGTAGGTGTCTGAGACGAGACTACTATAGTTCTTTAAAATGCTCGTTCTCCTGCTGTGTTGTTCAATCTATAGGAAGTTTTTTTCTAATGTTCTCCGTTATGGGCATACCTGTCCTTTTATAGCCTTTAGTGGCACTTATTTTCAGGCCCATGACTCACTTCGATAGAGCAATGTTTGAAGAGCAACAACCTTCTACGATTTTAATCCTGTTTCTTTCAGTATTTTAGTTTATAAGTGCCTTTTCATTTTACCATCTCTCAAGCTAAGCTTCTTCAATTTATTTTATATGTCTTTATCTGAGTCACAACTATCGTAGTTTACATGGTCTACAAATACACACGTACATGCACTCTGCTTTGTATATGTGACAGATAGTGGCAGTCTTTCTGGATCTGTTCATTCACCTTCACTGTAAATCAGAAGTGCTGAAGATAAATAGTTGACAAGGGCATTAACACCTTGGCCACTTTGGAACTCATCTTTTGTCTAAGAAAGCAGTTTTTGATATTTTGATTGTATGTATCCTGCTTTGTTAATGGGCTGGACCATTTTGTTTTCACTCGTCTAGCAGTGAGCTGCATTACCGTATTGTGGGGATTTCAGTGTATACAATTACTATAGACACAAAACAGCAAAGAAACAAAAAAATTAATTATGTAACGTCGTTTTTCGAAGTACTAATAAAACTTCGTGACCACCCCTCATGTTCGTTAGATATTATGTAACGTTCATAGTATGATGTTTCATCATTTATATTTTACCTGTGGAAATTTTATGAGAACGACAAATGTATCGTTCTATCACATTCAGATCACGAATATTTCAGTTACGTATTTTAGTCATATGACAAATTTCCTATAATTAAAAAAATATTTCATATTTCTTAAACAGAACTTTTTAAATTGGAATACACGCAATAATTAAATTAGAATTAAAAACCTATTTTTGTTAATCAATAGTGTTAAAGATAAATAGTTGATAATATTATCTCTGAAACTGTATCTGCTGTTGTGATGCCATCTTTGGTAGACGAATGTTTTTTTTTTTTTTTGCATTAAAAGTTATGGGGTTTGTTGGGAAGGAGCCACAGAGAACATGGATCTGTAGACAGAAAGAAACATATTATAAAAATTATAAAAATGTGATGCATTTGTTGAAAAGTGAACGAATAACTGAGTTAATTATCTGAAATGTCGAGTTAACATATTGTGTGCCTATTTATCGACGAACCAAGGATGCATGCAGAAGCTATGCAGCAGCTAGGTACTGCGAACGTATGGAAAGGTCTAGAAATACCAGATATGTAAAAATTTGGGTGTACTATTTATTCTAAATCAATTTTTAGTACATACAACAGAGCCATATGTTGACAAATATTGCGCTTAACTCTTATTCTTGGATAGGTCAGAAGGAGTTAGGTTGCATTGTACAGCTGATTTCTGCTTTTCTTCAAAATGTCACTCAGGTTGCTAGGTCCCAGGTAGCTTCCTTAGTATTATCCTATCCATTTTTCTCATATCCTCTGTTTCCTTCTGTAGATCAAACATTCGGATGCTCACAGCTTCTCGCCTTATCACCATGTCGCACTGCCTCAGTTTATTTTGTGTAGGTTTTTTTATTATAGCGCTTTTGTTTTCTCTGGTAGATACCGAGCGAGATGACGCAGTGGTTAGCACACTGGACTCGCATCCGGAAGGAGGATGGTTCAAACCGCGTCCGTGATTTCCCTAAATCGCTTCAGGCAAATACCGAGGTGGTTCCTTTGAAAGGGCACGGCAGATTTTCTTCCCCGTCCTTCACTATTCCGATGGAACCGATGACCTCGTGTTTGGTCCCCTCCCTCCAATTGAACCAACCAACCTACCTACCAACCAATAACTTTTTGGAGTCTGACAAAGTGCAAATGCACAATTTACGAGGAAAGTTCGGAAAGTAAGGCACAATAACTTTATTACCAAAAATTTTAACAGGCAACAAAAGAAAAAAAATTACAAACGAACTTACATCTTTTACCTACTTTTCTGCATAGTTACCAATCTTGTCAACACATTTCTCCCATCATGGCAACAGTTTCGGTATGGTCTGTTCGTAGAAATCCGTTTGGTTGGACTATAGCCATCTGCGGACTGCTGAATTCACACCCGCACCTGTCGCAAAGCATTGGCCAGCCAGGAAGTTCTTCATGGGACCAAACAGAAAGTCCGACGGTGCAAGGCCCGGACTGAATGGTGGATGCTGGAACACCTCCCACCCAAATCTGGCGACTATCTCACTAAAAGAAGCAGCAACGTGGGGCGAACTTTTTCACGAAGACATTTGATACCGTCAGCATTAATGTTGTGGCGTTTGTCACGAAGGACACGACGTAACTTAACCGAAGTTTTAACGTAGGCGGCAGTATTCACAGTCGTTCTGTTTTCAGCAAAGTCCCCCAATAACACACCATGCACATCCCATAACGCTGTCACAGACACTTTCCTATCACATTGAGTCATATTGATTTTTTCCGCTACTGCGGCACCAGCATGTTTCCACTCCAAAGAGGCCTTCCTGGATTAGAGCTTGTAGTGGTATCACCAGGGACGATTCATGGCTTAAGTGATCCAAGCTTGTCATCATTCGCTGGTCCTTGTGATTGTCTGTCATGTTCTTAGGCACCCAGCGACCACTAACTTCACGAAATTTCAACGTGTCATGAACAATATCATACACTGCACCATAAGGAATGTTGAAATGCGGCAGTAAGGTTCGCAGTTGCACTCGCTGGTCGTTCAAAATTGCTGCCTCAATGGCTTAGACATTCTGCGGGGTTGCAGCTGTTACCGGCCGCCCGGAGCGTGGCGGATCACGAAGGTTCATACGGCCCTCTTGGAAGAATGCTCGCCACCAGGAGATATTGCCATGGTCCTTACAGTAGTGCCCATATATGCCACACATGTCCCCGTGAATTTCACTCGATTTATGACCTTTGGCCCAAAAAATATCGAACTACACTTCGCTGCTCATCACTAGTTGATGAGAGAAAATGCGCGCCATGTTTGTTTCGTAGTTCAGGCTTCTCTCGCTAGAGCTGCACATGCAAACAAAATACGTAGTAGTAGTAGTTTTATTCATCCGTAGATCTCTTTTTACAAGGATATAGGACATATCAAAGTGTTTACAAATTTAGATCAATTTAAAATAAGTTAATTCGTATACACATATATTTACAGACTTCTAGTTAGAGACAATCATTAGATTTACTCCTGGTATGCAATACCTTTTTTACAGATAACTTATTAAATAATGTAATGCCACATTGTTCACTCATATCTCACTATCAGTCAATGCACACACTATACACACATTGCTTCACAGCACTTCACTCACTACACACACACACACACACACACACACACTGGTGATCTCTGGGCCATTTCCTGTACCGCAACTTCCCATTTGCTATCCTGAAAAACTGAGTCAGCATCCCTCCATAATGAGTGAGACGTTGAGTTCAGAAAGAGAAAGAGGTGTTAGTATTGTACTATGGATAGCTTGGGGGTAAGTATTTCTAGAAAGGAAAAAAAAGAAGTGAAAAAACGTAAAGTGAAGGTGTTATGTGGAATGTTGGATATTTTATAATCATTATTATTATTGTTTATTTGTATAACATTTTTTTATCATACCCCTACTCTGTTTTAGCTAAGTAATCCTTGAACGTATAAAATGTATTGCATAACCGGTACTTTTCAGCTGCCTTTTTAAATAATCGTATTTTTGCAATTCCTTTAATCTCCTTTGGTAATTTATTGTACAGTTTTATTCCTTGGTAGAAAATGCTGTTTTGAGTTTTATGTTTATTTTTTCTTGGTAAATGTAAGTTTAGTCTATCTCTTGTTGCATGGTCATGGACAGAGCTGTTTGTGCAGTAATTACCAATGTTATTTTTGATATGTATAACTGACTAATAAATGTATTCACATGGAGCAGTTAAAATCTCCAGTGTTCTGAACAGATCTTTACAATAAGCTCGACTAGTATTTTTGGTTATTATTCTTGTGGCTCTTTTCTGGAGTTTGAAAATTGTGTTCATATTTTGTGCGTTTGTTCAAAAAAAAAATAATGCCAAAGCTAAGAACTGAGTGTCCATATGAATAATATGTAACTAAAAGACACTGTATGTTACACACTGATGATGGGATTCTAAGGGCATAACATGCTGATGACATTCTGTTTGCAAGTACCTTTGTGTGTTCACACCACTTCAACTGAGAATCAATGTTCATTCACAGAAATTTTGCATTTGTTACAGTGTCTATAGAGGTGCCATCTGCATTTAATTTAACATTATCATTTTTCCTCTTCAAACTGAAATTGATGGCATTAGCTTTCTTTATGTTCAATGTCACTTTATTGCTTATTGACCAATACGCTCTGTAGCTTAAACTTCGAACTACATAGTCGTGAGATTTCAACATTCCATCTGCAGTTCCGTGGGGGGGAAGGGGTGGTAGGGGGTGGGGAGGGGGGGTGGGGGGAATAATTCTGTGCTACTTTCCCTATCCTCCATCGTGTGTTAGAAATAACTCAAAACACAGTTTCAGCTCCTTTTCGAGGCATCGTTAGGTGGATGCCTGCTTGCCGCCGGTGGTACGACCTTTTGAGCTGCAAACCCACGCGCATCGGCTGCTGTAGAATGGTTAATGCGAGGTTCATTAGGCGGACACCGCGTGTTGTGGGCCGTGGTAGGTTCGGCCGCCGCTGCGTGGGCGGCACGCGTGCCCGGGGCAGCGCGTGACGTCATCTGGCCGGTCCCTCATTAGTCGGCCGCCGCTGCCCCAGCGGATACGCGCCGAGGTCGCGCAGAGGTCTGGCTGAGGTTTGCCAGGAAGCGGAGCTGGAGGAGGCGGCCAGCGGCAGAGGTGACGGGCCTCTGTTTGCCAGGGCGCAGCTCCCGCACGTCCCGCACGAGGTCATTTGTCGCTGCCTTCTCCCAGCCTGTTACGAAGTACCAAGAGTATGTCTATATCATGTGGATACCTGCGATTAATGCTAGTTCAGTGTAGCGTTGTTATTGAACATTATGGGCTCACATGGAGACGGTAGAACCTGTTGCCAACATACAGCCTCTGTTCTCTTTGCTTATTACTATTGTTATTATTGTTATAATAATCTTTCGCCTAGTTGAATGCTTTGTTTATTGCTATTGTTATTATTATTATTTTCGATTATTCCCATTTAAAGAGAGCGTTTGAACTTGAATTCCTTTATGATGATTGTTTATGTTTTTTCTGAGCCCAAATTTTCTTCATGTGTTCACTGTGTTGTTTCTTTCGTTCCTCTGTCCATTTGCATCCTGGTCTCTTCTGTGTTGTGGTGTCAAATTTATGTTTTTTGATGCTGTTCCTGAATTCGGTTCTATTTTCTGCATCGTTTACTGTTATGTGTACACGTCTGAGGTCCTTTTCAACTTATTTTATCCATTTTGTTTTTCCCCTGCCTGAGTTGATGACTTTAAGAATTCGCTTTGAAATTCTGTTTTCATTCATCCTGTGGATATGTCCGTAGAATTTTCTGCATCGTTTACTGTTATGTGTACACGTCTGAGGTCCTTTTCAACTTATTTTATCCATTTTGTTTTTCCCCTGCCTGAGTTGATGACTTTAAGAATTCGCTTTGAAATTCTGTTTTCATTCATCCTGTGGATATGTCCGTAGAACTGCATTCTTCTTTTCCTCATTGTATCCGTTATCATGTCTGTGTATTTATATAATTCTGATGTTGGTCTCTTCTTCCAGATTCCTAGCTCTTGTATGGGGCCAAAAATTTTCCTGAGAATTTTCCTTTCTTGTTTCTCTATTTCTTTGATTTTAGTTTGCCCACCTATTTGTGTTGTTTCAGATGCACACAGTGCCTCCGGAAGTACGACAGTGTTGTAGTGCCTCAGTTTTGCGTTAATGGATATGGACTTTTTGTTATAATAGTTTCACATGAGTTTATATGCTTTCTGTCGATTTTTTTATTCTTTCCTCATTGGCCTTTAGGTTGATCCCTGATGGCTGGATGATTTCTCCCAGGTACTTAAAATGTGGTACTTGTACGATTTTCCCATGGGTTGTCACAATAGGCAATTTGTCTTGTGGCACTCTTTCTATGTACTGGGTTTTCTCATACGAAATTGGCAGGCCAGTTCTTTGCGCAATTTCGTGTAACTTCTCTATGGCGTTAGTGGGTTCTTTTTTATTATTTGTGAGGATTGCAAGGTCATCTGCAAAAGCTAAACACTTCACATTGAATCTATTATCTTTTCTAATGCCTATTTGGATTCCCATGTCCTGATAATTTTTTCAAGAATGATATTGAAGAGTAATGGTGAAAGTCCGTCACCCTGTCGCACTCCAGTTTGGATTTCAAATGGTTCAGAGATATCCCCCATAAATTTGACCTGGAGACTGTGTCAGTTAATGTTTGCCGAATGATTGCTCTTGTCTTTCTGTCAATGCTGAATTCTTACAGCGTGTTGTAGAGCGCTACTCTGTCTATTGAGTCGTAGGCCTTTTTAAAATCTACGAAAGTGACCACTGTGTTTCGGGTGTTTCTCATCTGGAGAATCATTTTCAGACTGCAGATCTGTTCTATGCATGATCGTCCCTTGCGAAAACCAGCCTGGTATTCTCTTTATATGTGACCGGCACGAGTGAGATACCCCTGTAATTATTTGGTACAGTTTTGTCCCCTTTTTTGTGGAGTGGATGGATGAGTGCGCATTTCCAATCAGAAGGGATCTATTCTGTTTCCCAAATGTTTAATATGATTTTGTAGATTTTTCCTGTTAATCTTTCATCATTTAGTTACCATAGTTCTGCAATAATTCCATCTTCTCCTGTGGCTCTGTTGTTTTTCAGTGTCTTGATAATTTCTACTATTTCGTTGATGGTTGGTGGTTTAGCGTCGGGATTTGGTGTAGACGTCTGGTAATGAATATTCTCTGTAGGTCTTTCGCAGTTGAGAAGTTTGTTGAAATAGTCTGCGAGGATTTGGCAGTTATTCTTCGTGTTAGTTTCTAGTGAACCATCCGGTTTCTTGAAGCAGAGATTGGGTGGCTGGTATCCTGCAATATGTTCTTTAAACGTCTTATAAAAATTCCTGGTGTTGTTCTTCTTAAAGTCTTGTTCTATCTCGTCTAGTCGCCGTTTGTCATAATTTCTTTTTTCTCTCCGAATTGTTTTTGATGTTTGTTTTCGAATTACTAGAAATTTTTGCCATTTTTCTGATGTTTTGTGACTATTGAAGTTCTTTCAGGCATTGTTCCATTCTTCTACTGCTTGGTCACATATTATATTCCAGCACCTGTGTTTTTTCCTTCTCAGGGGTTGGCCCAATTTCATCGTGGATTTGAGGACGTCCACAAGTTCTGTCCAGTTTGTGGTGTTTGTCTGACTAATTTCCTGTAAGATGTTTTCTTTTTTGAGTTTTATGTATTCGGGGTTTGGTCACAGCACTTTGTTTAGTTTTGGCTTTTTTCTATTGGGTTGTAATCTGGTCTTTATCTGTAGAAGATGGTGGTCTGATTCAAAAAATCCTCTTCTCGTTTTCACATTCAGAATTTCTGCTGTGTTGCTCTTGGAGATGGCCACGTGGTCTATCTGGAATTCACCCAACACTGTGTTGGGCGACTTCCAAGTATACAGTTTCTTGTTGGGTTTTTTGAATTGCGTTGACATAATTACGAGGCCGAAATTTTCGCAAAAACTTATCAATCTTTCCCCATTCTTGTTAGTTCTCTTGTGAGCTGTATGGATTCCGGTGATTTTCCTGTATTTTTTTCTCTTTGCCTAATTGTGCGTTAAAGTCACCTAACAAGAATATTACATGATGTTTGGTAATTTTGTTTGTTGTCTCTTCAAGGTCATTCCAGAAGACGTCCACTTTCTGGGGGTTGTTCTTGTTACAGTTACTTGTGGGTGCGTGTGCGTTGATCAAGGTACATGCTTTGTTGGCCGATTTGACGGAGAGCGTTGATATACATTCTGAGGCAGACTGGAAGTCAATGACAGAGTCGCTGATAGATTTGTGGACTACAAATGCTGTACCAAACTGTTTGAGTCCTTTCTCATTAGTTTTGACTGCTGGTTTTCCTTTGTAGATCCTGTAGTTGTCTGTGTCAAAATGGTTTTCGTCCGTAAATCGTGTTTCCTGGATTGCAAGGATTTTGATCTGGAATTTTTGCAGCACATCTGTAAGTTGTTTGATCTTGCCCAGTTTGAAGAGAGTATTAGTATTAAGTGTACCGATGAAGTGTCTTTGTTTTGTGTGTAATAATTTGGGTGTCTTCTGGTTCTCAACCTTAGGCGTAACATGATGCTCCTGGTCCCCTGGAATCCGATGACCATGTAAAGCCAGCCTTGCGACTGGTGCCCGGGATAGTGGATTCATTCCTTATTACTATTGTTGTTATTATTATTATTATAATAATCTTTCGCCTAGTTGGATGCTATCACCCAAATTTCTTGATCCAGCTCTCCATACTAGTTTGTCTAGTGCCAGCCCTTTCACACCTGCACATCTACTTTAGAGTAGATTAGATTTACTTTCATTCCAATTGATCCGTAGTGAGGAGGTCCTCCAGGATGTAGAACATGTCAGAAAAACAACAATACATCACAAATATTTACAACTCAAACAAATAAGCTAATGTACCATTCCATAGGTCCCAAGTGGAATGGTCTTCATCTTTTAATGAACACTATATGAAAGAATCATTTTACAAATACTAATGCACTGAATTTAAAATAAAAAAGTTCTATTTATTTATTTACTAGGTAACAAACGTGTAATACAACTACTATAATACTTATTTACAATGAACACATTACTGCACTGAAACGGTGCAGAAGTTAGATTGTACTTACACACACACACACACACACACACACACACACACATACACACACACACACACACACACACACTTATTTACAATTACCAAATTACTGCACTGAAATTGTGCAGAAGTTATATTGTACTTTCATATATACACAAACAAATCAGTTGGTTTTACTGAGAAATTCATCAATGGAGTAGAAGGAGTTGGCGACCAATAAATCCTTTACGCTTCTCTTAAACTGAATTTCATTGGTTATTAAGCTTTTTATGGCTGCTGGCAAGTTATTGAAAAAGTGTGTTCCTGAATAATGCACACCTTTTTGTACAAGATAAGTGACTTTAAATTCTTGTGAAGATTATTCTTATTTCTAGTATTGATTTCATGAATTGAGCTGTTGGTTTGAAGAAGTGATATATTTTTAATGACAAATTTCATTAAAGAATAAATATATTGGGAAGCAGTAGTTAGTATCCCTAGTTCCATAAACAGGCTTCTGCAGGATGTTCTTGAGTTCGCACCACATATAACTCTTACTGCACGTTTTTGTGCACAGAAAACTTTAGCTTGGCTTGATGAATTACCCCAAAAAATAATCCCATATGACATTATGGAATGAAAGTAAGTATAGTATGCCAGCTTTTTCATTTTTATATCCCCTATGTCTGACACAATTGGCATTGCAAATAGAGATTTGTTAAGACGCTTCAGCAGTTCTGTGGTGTGCTTTTCCCAGCTGAATTTATTATCAAGCTGTAATCCCAAGAATTTAATACTGTCCACTTCTATCTCCTTGTTATCATATGTTAGGCATACTGCCGTCTACAACCACTGGAATTTGCATACTGTAGTCGGGCCTTGGCCTCCCTTTAAAATTTTTGCTGTTCACAATTCCACCCCCCCCCCCTTTAAAAAAACTGATATTCCTCGGTACCACAGGATGTATCCAATAAACGTATCCCTTCTTTCATTCAAATCGTACCATAAAGACCTTGACAAGATTCAGCACCTCTTAAACGATAGTCGTTTTTAGCCATCTAAAGATTACTGCAAGCTGTGTTGATAACTCGTGTTGTCATGCGTCTTTTACCGCTGACACTGTATCGCAAACAACAAAGACTTTGAATGGTGTAGCGCCAGAGTCAACTGGTATACTGACTGGTAGTCTGTGGTGTTCATCTGTAAGTCTCACTTCTGCTTGTGGTGGTCACATTGACACCAACATGCCCATAGACTACGTGATGAAAGATCACAGGAAACAGCGATTCTCAGGACCCATACCATTTTGACTCCAGAAATCACGGTTAGAGAGCTATTGGATATGACGACAACACTGATCTGATAATCAGTGGAAGGAAGCTGGATGCTTGTTAGTATACTTTGAGAATGGTGAACAATGTTGCTTTCCCCTTCACGACCAGGGTGTCAAATGCCATATTTCAGCAGAATAATTCAGCTCACACAATTAACGTCGTGAGAAATTTAAGGATTCTTCACTGGAGTGACTAGTCCCCTCATTTTTCACCCAAAGAGCATATTCAGCTTGCGATGCGAATACGTATACTTTTACGGGAACCTCTAGCCGGCGACATTCATGAAGTGACATAGTTTGAGTTTCAGACAGGCAATAAATTACCCAAGATGACATTCAGAAGCTGTTTCCTTGCATGCGCCATCGAATACATTCATGCCAGTGAGCATTTCACCTCACACAGAAGTTGATGATGAACATCGGTTCTGAAGGAAATGAAAGTTCATTATTTGATATTCAGTTATGTGATGAACATCGCCATGAAGTTTGATAAACATTTGACAGGTTGCTCGTGGAGTAACACTTTCATTACTGCCAGCGTAGTTTGCCTGGGGAGCGAGAGGCGCTTGTGGAGGGGGAAGAGGACTTTCTCAGGAGAACGTTACAACTGTTGTAAGGCATGACTACACTAATAGTCAACTCCCACCTAGCAGTGCGGTGCAGTGTTGCAGTGATTATCTGGATTCTGTTATGAGACGTTGTTTGTTACATTAATTACTCATTACACTCAAGACCCAAAGAAACTGGTATAGCCATGGGTATTCAAACACGGAGATGTGTAAACAGGCAGAATACGACGCTGCAGTCGGCAAACCTATATAAGACAACAAGTATCTGGCGCAGCTATTAGATCGGTCACTGCTGCTACAACGGCAGGTAATCAAGATTTAAGCGAGCTTGAGCGTGGTGTAATCGGCGGACGAGCGATGGGACAGCGTCTGCGAGGAAGCGATGAAGTGCGGACTTTCTCGTCAGACCATTTCAAGAGTGTACCATGAATATCAGGAATACGGTAAAACGTCAAATCTCCGACATCGCTGCGGCCGGCGAAAGATCCTGCACAAGCAGGACCAAAGACCACTGAAGAGAATTGTTCAGAGTGACAGAACGGCAAACCTTCTGTAAATGGCCGCAGATTTCAATGCTGGGCCATCAACAAGTGTCAGCGTGCGAACTATTCAATGAAACATCATCGATATGGACTTTCGGAGCCGAAGGCCCACTCGTGTACCCTTGATGACTGCACAACACAAAGGTTTACGCCTCGCCTAGGACCGTTAATACTTACATTGAACTGTTAATGACTGGAAACATGTTGCCTGGTCGGACGAGTCTCGTTTCAAATTGTATCGAGTGGATGGACGTGTACGGATATGGAAACAACCTCATGAAACCATGGACCCTGCATGTCAGCAGGGGACTGTTCAAGCTGGTGGAGGCTTTGTAATGGAGTGGAGTGTGTGCAGTTGGAGTGATATGGGACCCCTGATACGTCTAGATACGTCCTTTGTGCATTCCGACGGACTTGGGCAATTCCAGCAGGACAATGCAACACCCGACACGTCCAGAATTCCTACAGAGTGGCTCCAGGAACTCTCTTCTGAGTTAAAACACTTCCGCTGGGCACCAAACTCCCCAGACATAAACGTTATTGAACACATCTGGGATGACTTGCAAACTGTCCCACACCGCCCCCCCCCCCCCCCCCCCGGTAGTCTTACGGATTTATGGATAGCCCTGCAAGATTCATGGTGTCAGTTCTCTCCAGCACTATTTAAGACATTAGTTCTAGAAGACGCTCAGTAGATTGACCTGTAAAATCTTGTGGAACAGCCTGTACGTGTTACTTGTGATGTAGCTGGATAGAGAAAGTCGGAAGCAGATTGATCGCTCTTCAGTTTCCCGTGATACTGTACCTCATGAGTGTTATTATTGTTGTCGCTTCAGTCTGGAACCGCGCGACCGCTACGGTCGCAGGTTCTAGTCTTGCCTCGGGCATGGATGTGTGTGACGTCCTTAGTTAGTTAGGTTTAAGCAGTTCTAAGTTATAGGGGAATGATGACCTCAGATGAGTCCCATAGTGCTCAGAGACATTTTTGTTATTGTAGTCGTTTGTGTTACTTTAAATCGTGTTGGTGTGAGTGTTTGAAATTTCCTGATACTCTTATCTTTTAAGAAACTCAAAACAACAAAATTCCCTGGATATAGGAACTGGTGATGAGCATAGCAGGTCAATTCGTATCCACCACTTACGACCCATCGACCATCGCAATTGCGTTCTAAGAACTTCCGTTCTTTGCGTAATGCAGTGGGCAGCTATCATACTGGAATCACATAATCCGATATTCTCATCGAGCGAAGTGGCGCAGCGGTTAGCACACTGGAGTCATAGTCTGGATACAACGGTTTGCCTCCCTATTCGGACATCCATATTTAGGTTTTCCGTAATTTCCCTAAACTGTATAAGAGAAATGCGGGGACGGTTCCCTTGAAAGGGACGGTTCCCTAGTTTTTGGTATGTAGATTTAGTTATTGATCGTGTCTTGTGACAGCCAGAGCGAGAGCACCAGCAGCAGCGAGTACTGTTTGTATAAAGCGTTTATTTTGCATTTTGTTTACGACCTTCCACTAAGGAAGGGATTCTATTTGTGTTTATCTGCTCTGCATAGTAACTAACAGTTCTTGATAAAACTTTACGTAGTTTTCGTGTTAGATTTCTTAGTGTTTTCTTGATCGTTTAGAACAGAAAGCGCCCTAAAACCGTCTTTTGTTTGTTTCGCGGCCGTTAGCCACTAGTCACTTGAATCAGCAGTTGTCTTGTGACAGCCAGAGCGAGAGCACCAGCAGCAGCGAGTACTGTTTGTATAAAGCGTTTTTGTACTTATTTGCTGCGCTTAGCTTTTAAATAGTTTTTCTGGGAAAACCTAGCGTAGTTTTCGCGTCTCGTATTTCAGTGAGTGTTTCTTGATTATCAGAGTAGCTCATCAGAAGATTATCTTGGGAATTTGTCACCGTATAGAGTAGGGTAAACATAGTCATGTGTAGGGACTGTGGTTGTTGTGAGCGGACGCAAGGAGAATTGGCCACTCTTCGGGGGCAGGTGGAGGCTTTGTCTGTTAGGCTCATCGAGCTCGAGGCGCAGGCGTCGGCTCGTAATGGCGTTGGGGCAACTGTGGTGAGACCTATGCCTACTTCGGTGGCCTTGGAATCACATGGAACCCCTGATGTCGCTGCGTCTTCCGGCAGTGAGCATCTTACCGGTCAGCCATCACTCCAGGGTGAATGGCGGACAGTGGTGGGCTCGCGCGTGCCTGGCCGAAAGGCGAAGGTGGGATCTGGCCGCGTGGCAGCTGCCTTACCCCTTTCCAACAGGTACGGGGTGCTTCCTAGTGGTGATGACATCGTTTCCGAGCCACCACAGGATGCCTCGCCTGTTGGGCCAGTGGCCGATTCTCCGGCAAGGTCCCGACAGTCACAGAGGGCGGGCCTATTAGTTATAGGGAGCTCCAACGTTAGGCGGGTTATGGAGCCCCTCAGGAAAATAGCGGGTAGGTCGGGGAAGAATGCCAGTGTGCACTCGGTGTGCTTGCCGGGGGGTCTCGTCCGTAATGTGGAGGAGGCCCTTCCGGCAGCTATTGAACGCACTGGGTGTGACCGGCTGCAGATAGTAGCACATGTCGGAACGAATGACGCCTGCCGCTTGGGTTCTGAGGCCATCCTTGGTTCCTTCCGGCGGCTGGCTGATTTGGTGAAGACAACCAGCATCGCACGCGGAGTGCAAGCTGAGCTTAATATCTGCAGCATAGTGCCCAGAGTCGATCGCGGTCCTCTGGTTTGGAGCCGTGTGGAGGGTCTAAACCAGAGGCTCAGACGACTCTGCGACTATAATGGTTGCAAATTCGTCGACCTCCGTTATTGGGTGGAGAACTGTAGGGCCCCCCTAGACAGGTCAGGCGTGCAATACACGCCGGAAGCAGCTACTAGGGTAGCAGAGTACGTGTGGCGTGCACACGGGGGTTTTTTAGGTTAGAGGGACCCCCCCTTGGGCGAAACGATAAAATACCTGACGGCTTACCAGAGAGGACATTATCATCGTTGATAAAGAACGTCCGTCCTCAGAGACCAAAAACAGGAAAAGTTAACGTAATATTGGTAAACTGCAGGAGTATCCAGGGCAAGGTTCCTGAATTAGTATCTCTTATTGAAGGAAATAGTGCGCATATAGTATTAGGAACGGAAAGTTGGTTAAAACCGGAAGTGAACAGTAACGAAATCCTAGACACAGAATGGAATATATACCGCAAGGATAGGATAAACGCCAATGGTGGAGGAGTATTTATAGCAGTAAAGAATTCAATAATATCCAGTGAAGTTATTAGCGAATGCGAATGTGAAATAATCTGGGTTAAGTTAAGTATCAAAGGTGGGTCAGATATGATAGTAGGATGCTTCTATAGACCACCTGCATCAGCAACCGTAGTAGTTGAGCGCCTCAGAGAGAACCTGCAGAACGTCGTGAAGAAGTTTCGTGATCATACTATTGTAATAGGGGGAGACTTCAATCTACCAGGTATAGAATGGGATAGTCACACAATCAGAACTGGAGCCAGGGACAGAGACTCTTGTGACATTATCCTGACTGCCTTGTCCGAGAATTACTTCGAGCAGATAGTTAGAGAACCAACTCGTGAAGCTAACGTTTTAGACCTCATAGCAACAAATAGACCGGAACTTTTCGACTCCGTGAATGTAGAAGAGGGTATCAGTGATCATAAGTCAGTGGTTGCATCAATGACTACAAGTGTAATAAGAAATGCCAAGAAAGGAAGGAAAATATATTTGCTTAACAAGAGTGATAGGGCACAAATCGCAGAATATCTGAGTGACCACCATCAAACGTTCATTTCTGAGGAAGACGATGTGGAACAAAAATGGAAAAAATTCAGAAACATCGTCCAGTACGCCTTAGATAAGTTCGTACCGACTAAGGTCCAAAGCGAGGGGAAAGATCCACCGTGGTATAACAATCATGTACGAAAGGTTCTACGGAAACAAAGAAAGCTTCATCATAGGTTTAAGAGTAGTCGAATCATAGCTGATAAGGAAAAGCTGAACGAAGCGAAAAAGAGCGTAAAGAGAGCAATGAGAGAAGCATTCAACGAATTCGAACATAAAACATTGGCAAACAATCTAAACAAGAACCCTAAAAAGTTTTGGTCATATGTAAAATCGGTAAGCGGATCTAAATCCCCTATTCAGTCACTCGTTGACCACGATGGCACCGAAACAGAGGACGACCGAAGAAAGGCAGAAATACTGAATTCAGTGTTCCGAAACTGTTTCACTGCGGAAAATCGTAACACGGTCCCTGACTTCAGCCGTCGCACGGACGCCAAAATGGAAAATATTGAAATAAACGATATCGGAATTGAAAAACAACTGCTATCACTTAGTAGCGGAAAAGCATCCGGACCAGACGAGATACCCTTAAGATTCTACAGTGATTATGCTAAAGAACTTGCCCCCTTTCTATCAGCAATTTATCGTAGATCGCTGGAAGAACGTAAAGTACCTAGCGACTGGAAGAAAGCGCAGGTCGTTCCCATTTTCAAGAAGGGTCATAAATCAGATGCGAATAATTATAGGCCTATTTCGCTTACGTCAATCTGTTGTAGAATAATGGAACATGTTTTGTGTTCTCGTATTATGACGTTCTTAGATAATACAAATCTCCTTCATCATAACCAACATGGATTCCGCAAACAGAGATCATGTGAAACTCAGCTCGCCCTATTTGCCCAAGAAATTCACAGTGCCGTAGACACTGGCGAGCAGATTGATGCCGTATTCCTGGACTTCAGGAAGGCATTTGATACGGTTCCGCACTTACGTTTAGTGAAAAAAATACGAGCTTACGGAATATCGGACCAGGTTTGTGATTGGATTCAGGATTTCCTAGAAGAAAGAACACAACATGTCATTCTTAACGGTTCAAAATCTGCAGATGTAGAGGTAATTTCGGGAGTACCGCAGGGAAGCGTGATAGGACCTTTATTGTTTACAATATACATAAATGACTTAGTTGACAACATCGGTAGCTCCGTGAGGCTATTTGCAGATGACACGGTTGTCTACAAGAAAGTAGCAACATCAGAAGACTCGTACGTACTCCAGGAGGACCTGCAGAGGATTAATGCATGGTGCGACAGCTGGCAGCTTTCCCTAAACGTAGATAAATGTAATATAATGCGCATACATAGGGGCAGAAATCCATTCCAGTACGATTATGCCATAGGTGGTAAATCATTGGAAGCGGTAACGACCGTAAAATACTTAGGAGTTACTATCCGGAGCGATCTGAAGTGGAATGATCACATAAAACAAATAGTGGGAAAAGCAGGCGCCAGGTTGAGATTCATAGGAAGAATTCTAAGAAAATGTGACTCATCGACGAAAGAAGTAGCTTACAAAACGCTTGTTCGTCCGATTCTTGAGTATTGCTCATCAGTATGGGACCCTTACCAGGTTGGATTAATAGAAGAGATAGACATGATCCAGCGAAAAGCAGCGCGATTCGTCATGGGGACATTTAGTCAGCGCGAGAGCGTTACGGAGATGCTGAACAAGCTCCAGTGGCGGACACTTCAAGAAAGGCGTTACGCAATACGGAGAGGTTTATTATCGAAATTACGAGAGAGCACATTCCGGGAAGAGATGGGCAACATATTACTACCGCCCACATATATCTCGCGTAATGATCACAACGAAAAGATCCGAGAAATTAGAGCAAATACGGAGACTTACAAGCAGTCGTTCTTCCCACGCACAATTCGTGAATGGAACAGGGAAGGGGGGATCAGATAGTGGTACAATAAGTACCCTCCGCCACACACCGTAAGGTGGCTCGCGGAGTATAGATGTAGATGTAGATGTAGATGATGGCAAAAGGCGGAGGCGTGAGGAGCGCATTGAAAACGGCCTGCCTGCTGTAAAGATGGGATTTGTAACTGCTATTACCAGTAACGAGAGCGTAGCGTACAAACAACGTGACTCAAGGTTCTTGTTAGATTAGATTAGATTAATACTAGCTCCATGGATCATGAATACGATATTTCGTAATGATGTGGAACGAGTCGAATTTTCCAATACATGACATAATTAGGTTAATTTAACAACATACTTAAGCTAATATAACAACTTAATTTTTTTTTGTTTTTTTTGTTTTTCTTTATTTTTTATTTATTTATTTTTTTTAATATTTTTTTTGTTTTGTTTTTTCTTTTTTTTCTTAATTTATATCTAAAAATTCCTCTATGGAGTAGAAGTAGTTGTCATTCAGAAATTCTTTTAATTTTTTCTTAAATACTTGTTGGTTATCTGTCAGACTTTTGATACTATTTGGTAAGTGACCAAAGATTTTAGTGCCAGTATGATTCACCCCTTTCTGTGCCAAAGTTAGATTTAATCTTGAATAGTGAAGATCGTCCTTTCTCCTAGTATTGTAGTTATGCACACTGCTATTACTTTTGAATTGGGTTTGGTTGTTAATAACAAATTTCATAAGAGAGTATATATACTGATAAGCTACTGTGAATATCCCTAGATCCTTAAATAAATGTCTGCAGGATGATCTTGGGTGGACTCCAGCTATTATTCTGATTACACGCTTTTGTGCAATAAATACTTTATTCCTCAGTGATGAATTACCCCAAAATATGATGCCATATGAAAGCAATGAGTGAAAATAGGCGTAGTAAGCTAATTTACTAAGATGTTTATCACCAAAATTTGCAATGGCCCTTATTGCATAAGTAGCTGAACTCAAACGTTTCAGCAGATCATCAATGTGTTTCTTCCAATTTAATCTCTCATCAATGGACATACCTAAAAATTTGGAATATTCTACCTTAGCCATATGCTTCTGATTAAGGTCTATATTTATTAATGGCGTCATACCATTCACTGTACGGAACTGTATGTACTGTGTCTTATCAAAATTCAGTGAGAGTCCGTTTACAAGGAAAAGGCGGAGAGTGTTCTACCCCGTCGGTAATGACCTAGTTGTCGTCGGGACGTTAAACACTAATCTCCTGCAGTTTTCTACGTGCAGTGGTGCCCCGTCGCCGTTGCTGGTGGCTTTTAGTGAACTCATTCATCGTCATTTGGCGGCACTGAAGGTCTTTCTCAAGTGGTGCTAATGATGTAATTAGCAAACGGACACGCTGTAACTGCTTCCGCTGACTGTGCTGGCGCCAAGTGCGAAGCGAAAAATGCCTTACGCCGCAGGACAACAAAAGGAGCTACTGAAAGACCTAGTTGATGGGGCACCTGACAATGGAAAATAACGAACTGCAAACTGCGGTCGACCGGCTGACCTGCCACAGCCGAGGGCCTTTAACTCGTCACCGGCGTAACTGTGTAGGAGGGGCCACGACCAACTGGTATCAAAGATTTACTGTGTACCAGTCGGAGTAAGGCTAAAATCATTACAAATCTGTTTTAGAAAATAACTGATGTCAAAAGTCATAACACTGGAACCGTTTGATACAGTGCGGAATCATTAGAACAGTCGAAACGAGGGAAATTTGCTTACACATAACACAATAAACGTATTCTGAGCAGATAGGCAAGAACATTACGTCAACGTTCGTAGGCACATACGCTGGCCACTGTTCGTGTCCTTTTGCACAATAAAACGTATTTAACGTAATTATACATAAATGTAACGATAGCGTTAATTCTCATGCCAAAGAGTAAAAAGTAATGCAAAATTGGCGACTGCGACTCACAGGCACTGTGTTGACTGTGATTGAGTGTGTGCCCTGCAGCTCGTTTTTCTGATGTTTTCTTGCCGAACGACTTCAAATCTAAAAAGAAAAAAGTCACGATTAAGATTCGCTGTGAAGTAAATGTCTTCTGCGAAGGTAATCTTCTTTTGGGATGAAGGTTCTTGCTGTAAATGCAATCACTCTCGACGTTTCGAAGTCTTTCATTTCTATCATATTCGTTGCAAACTTTGGAATTTGCCATCCACTTGGGAAATAAAATTTCTGGTATACTAAAATCCGCTGGTAACCATAAAACCCCAAGGTAAACTGTGATATTCTAGTAAAAACTAAACTTTTGGTAAAAAAATCCTGTTTTATGCTAAAATCTGATCAAATAAATCTTTCAACTGAAACGTCCCCTCAGAAAAATTTATCATTTACTGTACTTGTTAACCCCTTGTGTTATTTGATTTTCAAACAGCTGAGCTGAACTGAACCTACTCAGACATTAATCTCTTTACTTATTCTGATGAACACTAAACAGACACAACATTTTTAGCGCAACGCAGTCTGACTTCCAATAATCCCTACAAAAGAATGGACCTGACTGACCATAACCTATACCTTTCATGAATCACTTATCTCACAAAAATCTTCGTTACTCGAACTACTGCAATACAGCGAGCGCCAATACTGCTAGTTAAATAAAAGATTCAAACTATTGAAGGCACTAACTACTGATAGGCATAATTAGCAAATGAAAGATTTTGATAGAGAACAAACAATGTATTTACCTTAATAATATTCAAAAGTCATCATATATATATATATCAGTTGATGATATACAGTATTACAAATTTACTCTTTTTGATGGACACACGTCCAGATCGTCCGCTCTCAAAATTCTGCCATATCTGTCCCCACATCCACCACTGCTGGCGGCTCACCTCCAACTGCGCAGCGCTACGTGCTGTTCACATCCAACTGCCCAACACTACAATAGCAAATATTCCAACAATGCAAAAGCAAATTTTCCAACAATGCAAACCAGCCACAGACTTCACTGAGCACAGTCGGTGGTTTTCATATAGAGCGCTACGTGGCGCTACCAACTTAAAAACCTAAACAGCCTACTTACACAACTAATACGAGGGCAGTTCAATAAGTAATGCAACACATTTTTTTTTCTCGTCCAATTTTGGTTGGAAAAACCGGAAATTTCTTCTGGAATATTTTCAAACATTCCCGCTTCGTCTCGTATAGTTTCATGGACTTCCGACAGGTGGCAGCGCTGTACGAAGCTGTTAAAATGGCGTCTGTAACGGATGTGCGTTGCAAACAACGTGCAGTGATCGAGTTTCTTTTGGCGGAAAACCAGGGCATCTCAGATATTCATAGGCGCTTGCAGAATGTCTACGGTGATCTGGCAGTGGACAAAAGCACGGTGAGTCGTTGGGCAAAGCGTGTGTCATCATCGCCGCAAGGTCAAGCAAGACTGTCTGATCTCCCGCGTGCGGGCCGGCTGTGCACAGCTGTGACTCCTGCAATGGCGGAGCGTGCGAACACACTCGTTCGAGATGATCGACGGATCACCATCAAACAGCTCAGTGCTCAACTTGACATCTCTGTTGGTAGTGCTGTCACAATTGTTCACCAGTTGGGATATTCAAAGGTTTGTTCCCGCTGGGTCCCTCGTTGTCTAACCGAACACCATAAAGAGCAAAGGAGAACCATCTGTGCAGAATTGCTTGCTCGTCATGTGGCTGAGGGTGACAATTTATTGTCAAAGATTGTTACAGGCGATGAAACATGGGTTCATCACTTCGAACCTGAAACAAAACGGCAATCAATGGAGTGGCGCCACACCCACTCCCCTACCAAGAAAAAGTTTAAAGCCATACCCTCAGCCGGTAAAGTCATGGTTACAGTCTTCTGGGACGCTGAAGGGGTTATTCTGTTCGATGTCCTTCCCCATGGTCAAACGATCAACTCAGAAGTGTATTGTGCTACTCTTCAGAAATTGAAGAAACGACTTCTGCATGTTCGTAGGCACAAAAATCTGAACGAACTTCTCCTTCTTCATGACAACGCAACACCTCACACAAGTCTTCGCACCCAAGAGGAGCTCACAAAACTTCAGTGGACTGTTTTTCCTCATGCACCCTACAGCCCCGATCTCGCACCGTCGGATTTCCATATGTTTGGCCCAATGAAGGATGCAATCCGTGGGAGGCACTACGCGGATGATGAAGAAGTTATTGATGCAGTACGACGTTGGCTCCGACATCGACCAGTGGAATGGTACCGTGCAGGCATACAGGCCCTCATTTCAAGGTGGCGTAAGGCCGTAGCATTGAATGGAGATTACGTTGAAAAATAGTGTTGTGTAGCTAAAAGATTGGGGAATAACCTGGTGTATTTCAATGCTGAATAAAACAGCCCCTGTTTCAGAAAAAAAATGTGTTGCATTACTTATTGAACTGCCCTCGTACGTTTAATAAGGTCACATTCTAAAATCCGCTTGGCCACACCTCGAGTTGCCAATCCCTTTCCTCTTGAAGTAATCTGCAACTGATCTAAATAAATTTGTTTATTCGATTTGTCGGAAACTATTAGGCTGAGTGCTTAATATGTATAAATTAAGTTTCCCTATTTCCGAGAGGTTTAACGATTCCACGTAGTTAGGACATTTGACTCGAATAACCGCCTGCTTCAAGTTTACTCCGAACATTTGCAGAGTGAATACCACCAATTGAGAATGTTCAGTTCCGTCACCCACAGTGTTCAACCTATAGATCCACAACATGTGAAATGTCCCCTTTGAACAATTATACATGACTGTGCTTAAACTGACATAAAATATTTTTAGCGCAACACAATCTGACTATCAAAGATCCCTGCAAAAGAATGGCCCTGACTAACATTAAACTATACCTTTCACAAATCACTTACCTCACAAAAATCTTCGCTGCTCAAGCTACTGCAATACAGCGAGCGCCACTACTGCCAGCTAAATAAAAGATTCAAACTATGGAAGGCACTAACTACTGATAGGGATAGTTAGCAAATGAAAGATATTAATAGAGAACAAACAATGAATTTACCTTAATATCATCACAAGTCATAATATATATATCAGTTCATGACAAATTACAAACCTCCGCCATCTCTCTCCCAACATCCACCACTGCTGGCGGCTCACCTCCAACTGCGCAACGCTACGCGCTGTTCACATCCAGCTGCCGCTGCCCAACACTACAATGGCGAGTATTACAACAATGCAAAGCAGCCACAGACTGCACACAGCACAGCCAGTGATTTTCATATAGAGGTGGCGTTACCAATAAAAAACCTAAACAGCCTACTTACATAGCCCCCATGCTTCCCACAAAAATTTTTTACAAATGGGATTGGGCAGTGGCCAATACAGATTTGAAAAATTTTTTTTCATAATTACAATAACAAAGAAATCAAATGCACACACTTATTGATACAATGTTGGTCAAAAGCTAAAATTGTCTCACAGTCCATAAAGACAGTCCTAATCGTACATAACAGGAGAATAGCAGTGTTTTTCTCAAAGTCTGAGCAGTAAAAGAAAATGCACACGGAAGTAGTGGATTTCCATGCAGTCTTGAAGAAGTAGTGTTGTCCTTCCAGCGGAAAGACAGTGCTGACTCTTGACATGCTGACAGGTAATGGGCCACAACAGAGCAAACCCACAGCAGAGTTCATTCGACGTTTTGAAGAATATTGTAGGTAGGTCATCACAGAGCAGACCCACTGTAGTCCTGGTAGAGATTACGGGTTTGGTGGGCCATCAGAGGTGCAGACCCACTGCAGTCCTTGTAGAAATAATGATATTGATGGATCATCAAAGATGTAGACCCACTGTAGTCCTTGTAGAGATAACCAACAGCCATCTGTTGTGACTGTGCAGGTGCACAATCACCATTGAAGAGTCTTGCGGATAATATAGCAAGTCCATAAACCACCACTTGTGCACTCACAACGTTTTTGGAATTGTCCTTAGAACCAGCAATGCTGTTATCCAGTCCCTTGCTGAATTAGTAACACACGTGCAAACACTAACAGTCCCTACTTCTCACATATTGTCCACATACTATGACCAACAGAAATGTGTGCAGTGAAATGTAACTAACAAGTTAATAATATTATGAACTGGTGACAATTACAATTTAATAACATAAGAATACAATTACAAAGATACAGAAACCATCATTGAAACATAATAATACAGATAACGTTTGTAGTAATAGGAGCTTTACAAAAGAATAGAAATAAACATATACATCAGTGTTACAGGAATTATGACATGAGTACATACATAAAAGATCGGAATAACTTTCGAAACATCAACTTCACACATGAACATTAAACAGAACGGAATTAATAATGTCTAACATCTTTACAAAGTAAATAACATATTATTAACGCAAATTATATTTGAGGATAACAGTATTCCTCATCATAGTTCATGTAGCTGAGTATGAGAAAAATTCTACAACAAAAGTCTGATGAGGTAAACATATAAAGACAGGAAGAACATATATACACAAGGGTACCCAAACACATAGTGGGATAACACAAAAGGAAAGGACAGGGTTTGTTTCATTGCAGTATTTTGCAAACAAAACTTTCTTTGCTTCTTGGAGATCTCCCTTCATTCATCATTTTTCCCAAAAGTCCTATCTAAGCCTGCCTTCTGTATTTCGTTCACATCCTCTGTCAAAAATAGTTTTTCTCTCTGCTTTCTGTATTCTGTTCACATCCTCTGTCAATAATAGTTTTTCTCCACTGTATAGTATCCTTTTTATTTTGCCAGACCATTTTCTGATAGCTTCTCAATGCATTTCTTATAAATTTATAATAGTTAGTTTCTTATATAGTCTCCTCTTAAGCTAACTTAAATCTACTGAGCTCAGATACTAAACTAAGGGACGAGGCAATGCGGCAGCACATAACAAATTAACACAAACAGCAATGCAAAAAAAATGGAAAATTGCAAAGCAAGCTACAGTAAATATAAATTACCAAGCAATGCAACATTACAACTAACATGAGCCAATGTACAGTAGCAAGAAAAATAAGTCAGTAGTAAAATTAGCTTAACAGAGTAACACAATTTAAAATTCAGTAGCACTATGCCTGGCAAACAGCAGCAGCAAATATAAAAAATATAAAAAATATAAAACTTATATCTATACATGACAAAGCTCAAGCAGAAAAAATATTACAGTAAAAACAACAATGCAGATAAGGGAAATGTATATTCACATCTTAATATCTATGTAATTAAAGTGGTGCACCACAACAACTGATTGTAAAAAGAAATATTACCATGTACTTGAAAAGAAAATTACGTGTTACTGTTACTAGTTCCTTCTTATTGTTCTTTCCTTTCCAAGTGCTCCTTTTTTTTAAAGAATGTGGATCATAAAATAATTATTTAATAGATCTGTTGACAGAAAGTGTTCACATTAGCAAATGCATTTCATTTTATAAAAGCAATGCTGCAACACAGCTGGAAACCAGATATCAAATGAAATAAGCAATTACGCAAACCAAAGCATAAAAACATCATTCAATAGCTATGTGGCATTTCGTAAGTCAGTAGCTCTCAATTCTCATAGAAAGACGCTTGTCATAATCAGGTGTGCAGATGTAAAAATATTTCTCGTCATTTCATTAGGCATTTCAGTAAATATCAGAAAGTACGATATGTTTCCAAGTAATTAGCGTGTCGGATTTGCGATGCTTTCTCTAAAGGAATGACAATGGCCAGGATAATGGCCTCCCTTTTTTTTTTTTTTTTCTTCCTGTGCTCTGAAAGGCACGCGCTAATGACTTTTTCTCCAGGCGTCTGACACAGCTGGGTGCCCGCGACGCATTACGTGCAGGTGGTCACTTAACTTTCGTACGGAAATATTAACGACAGCAGTTTCTGCTACCGTGGCAGTCTCATATAAAAATATATCACAGGTCAAGAATTAGCGTTGCAAATCTGCAGAAACAAAATCCTATAAATATAAGTGTCCAAAAAAAAATATTGGTAAGCATTGTGATACAGTTACACATTTCATAACTCTTAAAGTACGTTTCTTGGTTTCCAACATCCTTTTCATAAATCAGAGTCCCTAAACACTACTCATTATTCCTTACCTCATTATACATATACATATTCGTCGACACTTCTTCAATATTTCATCGTGAGAAATACGTAGCATAATAAACATTCCTCAACAACATAATACACATTGTCGTCGTAAAAATAACATCATAACACCTCAGTCAAATCTCAAAATCGTCGTAGCTTCCTCCAATAATTAAAAAAATTCTCTGCTCATGTCAAAAGTGTCATCTGCCTCAAACGTACTTTAAAAATCATGAATCCATACCAAATACATCATTCAAAGCTCTCATAGTATCACAATGGTTCCGAAAAAATATGAGAATTTCACAAAGTACAGACAAAATACAATTTCATAAGTGTGAAGTTATCCAACTGTGTAATTGCGTAAACATGTGTCACTGATGTAGTAAAAAAACATGTTTATCTCTCAGTTAAATGATCAGATAGCTGTGTAATTTGTGTGTTAGAGAAATATGGTACCGATGTGTAAAGGATCCCTGCAAAAGAATGGCCCTGACTAACATTAAACTATACCTTTCACAAATCACTTACCTCACAAAAATCTTCGCTGCTCAAGCTACTGCAATACAGCGAGTGCCACTACTGCCAGCTAAATAAAAGATTCAAACTATGGAAGGCACTAACTACTGATAGGGATAGTTAGCAAATGAAAGATATTAATAGAGAACAAACAATGTATTTACCTTAATATCATCACAAGTTATAATATATATATCAGTTCATGACAAATTACAAACCTCCGCCATCTCTCTCCCCACATCCACCACTGCTGGCGGCTCACCTCCAACTGCGCAACGCTACGCGCTGTTCACATCCAGCTGCCGCTGCCCAACACTACAATGGCGAGTATTATAACAATGCAAAGCAGCCACAGACTGCACACAGCACAGCCAGTGATTTTCATATAGAGGTGGCGTTACCAATAAAAAACCTAAACAGCCTACTTACACATGGCCGAAACAACATCTGGTAAATTAATACACGGCGATGAAATATCTCTGGTGGCTTTAAAGACTACTCTCTCAGAGGCGGAGGAAATAGCGTCAGAAGGTTGGATAAGTATTTCAGGAGCTAGAAGCTAAAAGCAAACCCACTGAAGACACAGCATCTGAGCAGCATGTATACTGGCTACTGTCTGCATTTAATATTTGTTGACAGTGTATTAAAATGTAACAGCAGTCTAAATGGTAATGAGATGGGGAGCTATTAATATAACTGGGGGCTACTCTGGGAAGAAGGTAGAGCTGGCAGAGGCTGTAAGTAAGATGGGGCTGGACGTTTTAGCTGTTAGTGACATTCGGGTAAGGGGGTCTACCTGTCAGGAGTCAAAGCAGGAATAACACAATGGGGTGTAGGGCTTTACATCAGGAAAGAAATGGAACCCAGCGTAGTTGAAATAAGGTATGTAAACGAACGACTGATGTGGATAGATTTGACAGTGTCTAGCAAGAAAATTAGGATTGTGACAGTATATTCGCATTGTGAAGGGACAGATCAAGATAAGATGGATAGTTTTTATGAGGCACTCAGTGATGTAGTTGTTAGAGTAAAGGACAAGGACAGTGTACTGCTCATGGGTGATTTTAACGCCAGGATTGGAAACCGAACAGAAGGGTTTGAAAAGGTTATGGGCAAATTTGGAGAGGATATGGAGGCCAACAGGAACTGGAAATAACTCTTGGATTTCTGTGCCAGTATGGGTTTAGTAATCACAAACTCCTTTTTCAAACATAAGAACATTCACCTGTATACTTGGGAAGCCAGGGGAACCAAATCTGTCATTGACTATATAATAACAGATCAGGAACTCAGGAAGGCTGTTAGGGACACACGAGTATTCAGGAGATTCTTTGATGATACTGATCATTATTTAATCTGCAGTGAAATTGGTATTGTGAGGCCGAAAGTGCAGGAGGTCAGGTCCATATGTAGGAGGATAAGAGTAGAGAAACTTCAGGATAAGGAAATCAGGCACAAGTACATAACAGCGAACTCAAAAAGGTACCAGTTAGTTCAATGTAGTCAATTACAGTCATTGGAAAAGGAATGGACAAGGTACAGGGACACAGTACTAGAAGTGGCTAAAGAATGTCTTGGAACAGTAGTGTGTAAAAGTAGGATGAAGCAAACAGCTTGGTGGAATGACATAGTCAAGGCAGCCTGTAAAAGAAGGCTTATCAAAAATGGCTACATACTAGAACTCAGGTAGACAGAGAAAGTTATGTTGAAGAAAGAAACAAAGCCAAATAGATAATTGCAGCATCCAAGAAGAAATCTTGGAGACTATGGCTCAAGCTGCTGGAAAACCATTCTGGAGTGTAATTTGCAATCTTCGAAAGGGAGGTAAGAAGGAAATGACAAGAATTTTGGACAGGTCAGGAAAACTGCTGGTGAATCCTGTGGATGCCTTGGGCAGATGGAGGGAATATTTTGAAGAGTTGCTCAATGTAGGTGAAAATACGATCAGTAATGTTTCAGATTTCGAGGTAGAATGGGATAGGAATGATGACGGAAGTAGGATCACATTTGAGGAAGTGGAGAAAATGGTCAATAGAATGCAGTGCAACAAAGCGGCTGGGGTGGATGAAATTAAGTCGGAACTCATCAAATACAGTGGAATGTCAGGTCTTAAATGGCTACACAGGATAATTGAAATGGCCTGGGAGTCGGGACAGCTTCCATCAGACTGGACAAAAGCAGTAATCACACCAATCTTTAAACATGGAAACAGAAAAGATTGTAACAACTACAGAGGTATCTCTTTAACCAGCGTTGTGAGTAAAATCTTCTCAGGTATTGTTGAAAGGAAAGTGCGAGTATTAGTTGAGGACCAATTGGATGAAAATCAGTCTGGGTTTAGGCCTCTTAGAGGTTGTCAGGACCAGATCTTTAGCTTATGGCAAATAATGGAGAAGTGTTATAAGTGGAACAGGGAATTGTATCTGCGCTTTATAGATCTAGAAAAGGCATATGATCGGGTTCCCAGGAGGAAGTTATTGTCTGTTCTACGAGATTATGGAATAGGAGGCAAACTTTTACAAGCAATTAAAGGTCTTTACATGGATAGTCAGGCAGCAGTTAGAGTTGACGGTAAATTGAGTTCATGGTTCAGAGTAGTTTCAGGGGTAAGACAAGGCTGCAACCTGTCTCCACTGTTGTTCATATTATTTATGGATCATATGTTGAAAACAATAGACTGGCTGGGTGAGATTAAGATATGTGAACACAGAATAGGCGGTCTTGCGTATGCGGATGACTTAGTTGTGATGGCAGATTCGATTGAAAGTTTGCAAAGTAATATTTCAGAGCTAGATCAGAAATGTAAGGACTATGATATGAAGATTAGCATCTCCAAAATGAAAGTAATGTCAGTGGGAAAGAAATATAAACGGATTGAGTGCCAAATAGGAGGAACAAAGTTAGAACAGGTGGACGGTTTCAAGTACTTAGGATGCATATTCTCACAGGTTGGAAGCGAGGTGTAGCGAAGCTAATGCAGTGAGCGCTCAGCTACGATCTACTATCTTCTGCAAGAAGGAAGTCAGTACCAAGACTAAGTTATCTGTGCACCGTTCAATATTTCAACCAACTTTGTTGTATGGGAGCGAAAGTTGGGTGGGTTCAGGTTACCTTATCAACAAGGCCGAGGTTACGGATATGAAAGTAGCTAGGATGATTGCAGGTACTAGTAGATGGGAACAATGGCAGGAGGGTGTCCACAATGAGGAAATCAAAGAACAACTGGGAATGAACTCTATAGATGTAGCAGTCAGGGCGAACAGGCTTAGATGGTGGGGTCATGTTACACGCATGGGAGAAGCAAGGTTACCCAAGAGACTAATGGGTTCAGCAGTAGAGGGTAGGAGGAGTCGGGGCAGACCAAGGAGAAGGTACCTGGATTCGGTTAAGAATGATTTTGAAGTAATAGGTTTAACATCAGAAGAGGCACCAATGTTAGCAGTGAATAGGGGATCACGGAGGAATTTTATAAGGGGGCTATGCTCCAGACTGAACGCTGAAAGGCATAATCAGTCTTAAATGATGATGATGATGATGATGATGAGCAGTCTACAGTACTTACTTTGGACAGGTCACTTATCTTCAGCATCAACTTTGGGAAACGTCTGCTAAAGTGATGAGCCACAATAATTTATTGCAAAAGCGACCTAAAGCTCATATACTCTGACAACAGCACTGGCATTAATTCATTTGTGGCTCAGTTAAAATCTAGAGAACCAACCTGCGTAAACAATAGTTAATTCGCCCCATAATGTTGTAATCTACGAGATGAATGGAGAAAGCAGTGGATGACGTCCATCCATGGTCATAAGAAGTTATGTTACGTTATGTTAACCAGGGACCTAGAAATGACGGAGAGGCTCCGTCCCCGCCGCAGTCACAGTGGTTCGCAACCCCACGACGACTATCGCAGTCCACTTCACCCCTCCGCCGCCCCACACCGAATCCATTGTTATTGTGCGGTTCGGCCCCCAGTTACGCGACGTGGAAGGAAGACTGGTCCCAAAATACGGTTGCCAATCATCCCGCACCACACATTCCGGCTGCACCGATGCTGATGATTTAGTGTCACCATTCAATCAGGGTTCTGCATACTATCTCATAGACGTCCGTTAAGACAGTTGAAGATATCACTCCGCGTAAAGGTGGCTCATTGTGAATAGGATGAGTGACACAAATCCCGGAATCGTGGTTGCCTGGTGAATAAACCAGAGATAAAACTGCTCCCGATGCGAAAAGTCTGTCGCCAGGAAGCCCTGCATTCGCTGTAACTGACAAGGTTAGTAAGAAATGCCATGGAGAATGTTCCACAAGATCTTCTGGCTTACCCTGTACTTGCGGGTCAACTGTCTGTTACCGACAAGGCGGTCGTTCTGCGCAGTTTTAATCACATTTTCCTCCAAGTCTGGTGATCGAAAATATCGGCTATGCCCTTCATGAATTCCTGCTTCCTGAAACGACTCTGCCTCAGACAAACGGCGAAACACTGTTGCAAACACTGAATGCTGTGGTCGTTTCCGGCGGGGATAGGTTTCCTGATACAACCTTGCTCCTCGCCGCCGGTTGCCATTTGCCTTTCCGCAAGTAAACACCATAACGGCAAGCTCTCGATTCGATTACGGAACCGTTGTGTACAACGGTGTATCATATCCACTACAAGGTGAGTCAGCAAGAGAAGTGAATCGGACACAACATTACCCATTACTGTGGCAGGAGAGGGAGCTAGGGCATGACGTATGAAGAACACTACCACCCTCTAGGAGGAAAACATACATACTGTAACTGTGACTACATGGTGAAACCTTCCCGTCTCCTCTATATCTCTTTTGTTACGCAACCTTCAATTCTACAATAACCTACGAAACCTTTCTATCTCTTGCTTAGTGAAATCTTCCCTTTGAAATTAATTCTCTTTCTCAATCTTCACAAACAAATTTAAATGCTACTTATTAAAACTGATTTTCTGATTATTTCGACGAAACATAGAATGTGTCGTCGTCGTGGCCCTCGGTCGTTACCTGCGATAACCCAAAACTGTTCCTTAACTTTTTTACTGTTACTGGATCGCCATCTGACTGCTACATCGAACTGCGACATGAATGTACTTACTCTGTTTTACTATACTCTATTAGCTGCTGGAGGGTTGTCATAATAAGTGGCTGTATTTATTACCAAAGCTGACGTTATTCTTTAATAGCAAAGCTGACGTTATTCTTTAATTAAATTGACTGAAGTTACATAATTCATAGTTAAACTTTTTCCTGACAACAATAAAATTTTGCGAAGTTTTACGTTGATGGTTTTTGCGATGGATTACAATCAGTAATGCAATATTGCTGGCAAAAATTAATTATATTCTGAATGAAATGATTTTACAAACGTTCAGATGGGACTTACTTTTTACAATAATCTTACAACTAGCATTGCGCAAACATACCTTCAGTAGTCTTGAGTTTCTCAAGAAAATAATTCAATTATATTATTTCCTCTTATGATAATAGTTAGCTGATGTCTCTATACATTCGTTTATAATCTCCTGTAAATCATAGCTGGTGGCTGGCAGGCACACCGCTACTCTCAACCTATCGCTTCAGATCTGCTACCGACTCGCTTCACATCTCGCTTACTACTGATTTCCTACGAACGCTAAAGTGTGGTCTCTCCCGCCAACAATACTTTCTGGTGCAGACAATCCCTGCTACCATTTCAAAATGTATCAATGGACTCTCCTGCCAACAATACTTTGGTGCAGACATTCCCTGCTACCACAATTATTTCCAACATGACAAATATTAATCATTTCTACTTAATCCTATAAATAAAATGTAAACATCTTTCATAAATTGTGGTTTGGCAATAGAAATATATACGTGTTACAATGGTACAACGCCAATTTTACTTACTGACGAACCCACCCAAATGAAAGTGGGCTTTCTCGCTCAACCAAACCATACTAGCTCCCATCATGCCCCGCGGCCAACCGTTCAGTTTGAACGTCCTAACTCAAACCGTTCCGAAGTTATGACGATTTCATTTCATGTAGTTCAATAATTGTCACCCTGTATGTACAGGGTGTTTCAAAAATGACCGGTATATTTGAAACGGCAATAAAAACTAAACGAACAGCGATAGAAATACACCGTTTGTTGCAATATGCTTGGGACAACAGTACATTTTCAGGCTGACAAACTTTCAAAATTACAGTAGTTACAATTTTCAACAACAGATGGCGCTGCAAGTGATGTGAAAGATATAGAAGACAACGCAGTCTGTGGGTGCGCCATTCTGTACGTCGTCTTTCTGCTGTAAGCGTGTGCTGTTCACAACGTGCAAGTGTGCTGTAGACAACATGGTTTATTCCTTAGAACAGAGGATTTTTCTGGTGTTGGAATTCCACCGCCTAGAACACAGTGTTGTTGCAACAAGACGAAGTTTTCAACGGAGGTTTAATGTAACCAAAGGACCGAAAAGCGATACAATAAAGGATCTGTTTGAAAAATTTCAACGGACTGGGAACGTGACGGATGAACGTGCTGGAAAGGTAGGGCGACCGCATACGGCAACCACAGAGGGCAACGCGCAGCTAGTGCAGCAGGTGATCCAACAGCGGCCTCGGGTTTCCGTTCGCCGTGTTGCAGCTGCGGTCCAAATGACGCCAACGTCCACGTATCGTCTCATGCGCCAGAGTTTACACCTCTACCCATACAAAATTCAAACGCGGCAACCCCTCAGCGCCGCTACCATTGCTGCACGAGAGACATTCGCTAACGATATAGTGCACAGGATTGATGACGGCGATATGCATGTGGGCAGCATTTGGTTTACTGACGAAGCTTATTTTTACCTGGACAGCTTCGTCAATAAACAGAACTGGCGCATATGGGGAACCGAAAAGCCCCATGTTGCAGTCCCATCGTCCCTGCATCCTCAAAAAGTACTGGTCTGGACCGCCATTTCTTCCAAAGGAATCATTGGCCCATTTTTCAGATCCGAAACGATTACTGCATCACGCTATCTGGACATTCTTCGTGAATTTGTGGCGGTACAAACTGCCTTAGACGACACTGTGAACACCTCGTGGTTTATGCAAGATGGTGCCCGGCCACATCGCACGGCCGACGTCTTTAATTTCCTGAATGAATATTTCGATGATCGTGTGATTGCTTTGGGCTATCCGAAACATACAGGAGGCGGCGTGGATTGGCCTCCCTATTCGCCAGACATGAACCCCTGTGACTTCTTTCTGTGGGGACACTTGAAAGACCAGGTGTACCGCCAGAATCCAGAAACAATTGCACAGCTGAAGCAGTACATCTCATGTGCATGTGAAGCCATTCCGCCAGACACGTTGTCAAAGGTTTCGGGTAATTTCATTCAGAGACTACGCCATATTATTGCTACGCATGGTGGATATGTGGAAAATATCGTACTATAGAGTTTCCTAGACCGCAGCACCATCTGTTGTTGAAAATTGTAACTACTGTAATTTCGAAAGTTTGTCTGCCTGAAAATGTACTGTTGTCCGAAGCATATTGCAACAAACGGTGTATTTCTATCGCTGCTCGTTTAGTTTTTATTGCCGTTTCAAATATACCGGTCATTTTTGAAACACCCTGTACTTTTGAAATCTAAATATGTAAGCCATACGCTAAATAAATAAAGTAACCTACTAAGTGCATGCTGAACTTTGACAGGCCACTCTGGTACGCTTGTGACTACACCTCCGCAGTGGCTCTAGTGCTAAGCAACACCACCTCATTAAGGACGTAGTGGGCTCTCGCCTGATATGGACAAGAACACATATCAATCAATCTCTTCTCATACACGATTCATTGAACAAGGTTCTGCAACCTGCTTATTTTATGCACTACCCTGGAGAACCGCCGTGGCCTTTTCAATCCTGTGGCTGCCTTTAGATCGGAGTAGTCGCCTTCTTGTGTCTAGAGAAAGCGATAATCAAACTCCCGGGGTTCAACCTCCCTCGCGCCACGTGGCGCAACTCAACCAACCCAAACGTGGGACAGGGAGGAGGGATACTCTCTCTACGACTGGGGATAGTGAGAATCTTCAAGCTGTGGCTGCAGTGAGATCGGGCAGTGGTGCCACACAGCATTCAGCATCGATACTACAGTTCCTTAGAAGGTTTCCGGAAGTACGTAGTACCAGATGTCTATGCCAGGTCACGCAAATCCCTTAAATTTACGGGTCGCTGGTTTGTAGGAGCAGGGCTGGTTCCATCGGATTCATTTCCGGAGAATATGGTGCGCAAAACATTAACCTGAATTCACTGTCATGCTCCTCAAACAACTGCAGAACGATTCTGGCCTTGTGACACGGACTGTTATCTTGCTGGAAGATGGCGTCGATGTCGGGAGAGAAGTCAGTCATGAAGGGATTTAGGTGGTCCGCAATACTGTTCACGTCGCTCTCAGCTGTAATTGTGCGTACGGTTACTACCACAGATCCCATGGAAGCCCTGAGCCTGTGAGCTTGGTGTGGTGGATGTTTCTAACAGTCCTCCTCCTAGATCAGTGATTCCCAACCTTTCTGAGATTATTATCCCGAGTGCAGTTAGATAGTGGGTAGCACCCCTTCCCCCAACAATGACATCATTAGCGCTTAAACTTTAGGTTGAAAAATAATGTTTTGAATATTTTTATTTTTTAAATGATGAACGATAAATGGTAGATACTTGTTGTAAGTGTTTTATTAAAACAAGAGCTAATTGGTACTGATTCTCTGTAATAACATTCGTTTTATAGAATTAAGAAGCAGAACTGTGAATACTTGGAAGACCTCAAGCTCCCAATGCTTTCTGTCTGACCTCTGCCACCAAAAAGAATAATAACAATGCGGAAGTCTATTAGCCATTTCATAGTTACTGCTGTCTTGTGGTGTCAGATAGTTCAATTTCTTGACGCGCAGTGAACAATGAAGCAATTTTTGGTCTCGCAGCCATTTCCCGAGATATTCAGGCATATGTGATGTATATGTCTCAATTTTACTCTCATGTAGTCATGGTACTAAGTACAAAATACTTGTGTATTGGGTGGACCGTCTGAAGGAAATGTTAATACAGGAGAGTCAAAAGTCCTTGGACACCTTCATAAATTGGAAGATTATAGGGAAAATTGAAACGTGATGTTGGGAACATAGGTTTGATGTAGGGCCGCAACTTTTGGAGTGAATGTCATTCATGGTCGCCATCTTGAAATCCGCCATTTTGGATTCAAGTCATTTTTTTTTTTTAATGGAAAGGGGGTGTACGCACATCAAATAACACTCGCTTGAGCTCTGGAATTTAGTGGTGTAATTTGTTTTTGTCTGTCTTGTACAGTTTAGAGGTTGTTAATGTTCAAATTTGGGAAATTATCTACACACCGACTGCTGCAACACATGTTCTACGCATTTGTCCATCCCGTGCAATGCACAACTGTAGTTGCCACAAGCACTGTGACTGCACACGAAGAACATTAATAACTCCTAAACTGTACAAGATAGACAAAAACAAATTACATCACTCAATTCCAGAGCTCAAGCGAGTGTTACTTGATGTGTCATACACCCCCCTCACCATTAAAAAAATAACTTGAATCCAAAATGGCGGATTTCAAGATGGCGGATATGAATGACATTCACTCCAAAAGTTGCGGCCCCACGTCAAACCTATGTTCCCAACACCACATTTCAATTTTCCCTTTAATCTTCCAACTTATGAAGGTGTCCAAGGACTTTTGACTCGCCCTGTACATTCGTTTCGCAAACTGTAACTTCCACAACATTGTTTCACATTTTAATGCTAGTGCTTGGAAAAATGTAATTGTTGGTAACTTATCTAATAAATATTACTTTCTTACAAAATAGTCATAATAGTAATGATCTTTTCAAAAATAATTTAATTTCATGACTGAAACAATTGAAACATTTTGTTTTTATCCGGCAGGAAATTTTATTTTACCCATCAGGGCATAATTACTCTCAGGTTGGGAACCAGTGGCCTAGTAATGGCTTATACAGACAAGAACGTCGATTTAGCGTAACAAGAAACGTCATTGATCCGACCGGGCGACATGTTTTGATTAGTCCACGGTCCTATACCGATGGTCCCGTCCCCACCGAAATTGTAGTTAGTAGTGTCGTTGGACCAACACGGGATCACGTAGGAGTTGTCTGCTGCGGAGAGCCATCTTCAATATGTGCACTGAACGGCATGCTCCGAAAAACTTGCGCCGTCACCAACGTTTTACTGTACGATATTGCAGTGCCCGTGTTATTCCGAATTACGATGCGAAGTTCGACTGAATTTTCTTCTTATGAGAATACTGAAGGGCGATCTGATTTAATTGTTTAAAACCATTCCAAAGCCAAGATCGCCAAAATATTTGTTATTCCATACAACCTGTTTCAACCGTCTTAGCAGTCATCTTCAGGTCTTAAACACGTTTTTCTACAAAAAAATGTTTAAGAACTGAGGATGACAGCTAAGACTATTGTAGCTGGTTTTATTGAATAAAAATAGCTTGAGCGAGCTTGAGTTTTGAATGGTTTTTAACAATGCGAAGTTCCTTCGAATGCGCATGCGTGTCCGAATTTGTTAATTGCGTTCTATGTTTACGTTCCAGGTTACAAACGTTGCTCAGACTGACTATCATCTGCATCCACGGCAGTCTGGAACCGCAATAGAGACTGCACTATTGCCAGCCCGAAATATCTCAGGTGGGATGTTGGTTGCGCCCTTTTCCATGCTCATCCTCGACCTTCGGCGGTCGGTCATTACCCCGTTGACAATGCCCGTCCTTCAGGTAACCCAACAGCCAGAATTCACACGGGTTGAAATCTGGTAATGTTGGCGGCCTCGCAGTTTGAAACGGTCGGCCAATGATTCAGTTTTCTCCAAATGTTTTGCGGAGTAACCGAGTGACCTCATGAGTAATGGGTCGATACTCGCGAATAGCAGCAGCAGTATTGGCGTTGTTTTATTAAAACAGCTTTGCAAGTAAAACCCCGCTCACCTTGTCTGGGCCCACATTGGCTGTCTGCTGCTGTAACGCATACTGATGCTTGTGTTTAAAGCCTACTTCGCCCTGGCAGTAGCGGCAACTAACTGCATGTCATGACGCTACCCTTACTAACAACGCAAATCCTACAGCGGACAGTCTGATCATCATTCCTATAATGTTGTGTACTGCAACATCTCAATTACAGAAACCCTAATAAACAACCCTTTGTTGTAAAAGAAGAAGGAAAATTAGTCATCCTGACAGTGACGGCAGCTACTGGCGACAAAATTTACACTTGTGATAACTTGATCAAGAGGAATGTCATGTGAATAATAATATTTATCATGAAATAGAGACTGAATGAAAGAATATGATAGGATACGCAACAAAAACATCAAAGAAAGAATTGCAATATAATTAATAACGAAGGTTAAAGCCCAGATGGTAAATTGGCCAAAGATAACATTTACCATAGAAGAGAGTTGTAGACGCATCGAAAAGGAAGTTCGTGTGACTACAAGGTAACTCGGAAATGGAAATGTTAGCTTCAGTTGCTATCCAGTCGCTCTTTAGTACTATTGCGATAGTAGTATGCATATAAGCGCTACTAGCTTGTTTTACGCTAATCGGAAGTTTGAAAGTTTTGCGATATAGACTGAAGTATTATTCAGAAGTCATACTATGCAAAGTCTTCTTTACCGTTAGCAAGATAACGGGATACGGAGCTTCGCGACGAAATTAAATCGTGTGAGATTTGTGATGGGACTTAGCCTTCGTGATACTGAATAAGCACGAACCTTCGAGGACATTGAAAAAGAAAGATCGTCAACAGAAAAACAGTTATTAGTCTCGAGTAGGTAACAGACAAACGCAAACACAAAAACGTACAATTGCGCCGAGCTGTCAGAAGTTGTCAACGACAGGATTACTGATGCAAACGAAAGAAAATCCCTGAGTGAGAAATCGGAGTGCGTGCTCAACGTAGGGACAATTAATTACAAGGAAATATAAGATTGGATTCAAACTTTAATTCTTCGTGTCGCCTACGTAATTGAGTAGATAGTATCATTTGTATTGGTGACAATTAATTGACTATTAGAATATTATGAAGTGAAAAGTGAATTCATAGTTATTTAACAATGAACAGTCATCGATCTGTCCCAAGATTACGACGCATTCTGAACATTGCTTAAGTATATGTTATCTCTGGAATTACGTCGTGTAGTTATTGAACACGCGACGTAGCGACGTCTTGTCGACGGAATAACAATTTATTAACTTAACATCTTCGCAATTCCATAATGTGGCCACGACTTGGGTGATGGTTGAAGATTCAAGACTTTATATTATTAATATTCAACACCCATTATCTAACCGGGCATAACAAGAAGAAGAACTACAGTTAGCCAGCTCGCGCAAGCTGAAAAGTCCGTCGCGGACTCACAACAAAAGAAAACTGGTGGACATCATTTCATGTCGACGGAGTCATCGCGTCATCGAGTGGCGCAATTGCCGCGTTTATCAGTGAAGAAGCAGGAGCGGCTTACACATTCTGACGCGCTGCTCTATCAAAATATTGACATTAATCACGAAAGACGGTATCCGAAATGTGACCAAACCACGCGAGAAGTTTGTGTTTTTCTACTAGTTACAGTGTGGCGTTGTCGTGAGTGACGGACGCCGTTCCACGTCATACCGACTGGGACAACCATCACCACCGAGTCGTGTCAAGTCTAAGGAGACGCAGACGCCGCAATACCCCTACGGTCATTAGTTTACTGTCCACACTGGCTCAAGTAGCGAAAGTTACATTATAACCACCGTTTACTTGATGAGACTGTCAGTTAAATATCGACTCTTTCGAAAAGGGGAGCCTAGTGACTTCAATCCTTTAACAGGGGTTATTTTAGAGCGTTCTCATACGAGAATGCTGAAACTCGTCAAAATGTATGGGTCGCAAGTCTGGCTTTCCTGTTTTTAGACTTTTGTCACTCAGTGTCGATACAAGGCTACGTCCGATTCTGCTCCAGTGAACCTGCAATATCGTGAGTAATTCCATTTCTGAAGATTAAGCCATGGAATCTACTGCTCGAAAGCCCGTCGATTTATTCACATAGAACACTTGTTATACTCTTTTCTTATCCCCGTACTCAAGTTTACACAGAGTACGCGAAGGAACTTGCCCCCCCCCCCCCCCTTTCTTGCAGCGGTGTACCGTAGGTCTCTAGAAGAGCGTAGCGTTTCAAAAGATTGGAGAAGGGCACAGGTCATCCCCGTTTTCAAGAAGGGACGTCGAACAGATGTGCAGAACTATAGACCTATACCTCTAACGTCGATCAGTTGTAGAATTTTGGGACATGTTCGAGTAAAATGACTTTTCTGGAGACTAGAATCTACTCTGTAGGAATCAGCATGGATTTCGAAAAAGACGATCGTGTGAAACCCAGGTCGTGCTATTCGTCCACGAGACTGAGAGGGCCATAGACACGGGTTCCCAGGTAGATGCCGAGTTTCTTGACTTCCGCAAGGCGTTTGATACAGTTCCCCACAGTCGTGTAACGAACAAAGTAAGAGCATATGGACTATCAGACCAATTGTGTATTGGATTGAAGAGTTCCTAGATAACAGAACGCAGTATGTCATTCTCAATGGAGAGAAGCCTTCCGAAGTAAGAGTGATTTCAGGTGTGCCGCAGGGGAGTGTCGTAGGACCGTTGCTATTCACAATATACATAAATGACCTTGTGGATAACATCGAAAGATCACTGAGGCTTTTTGCGGATGATGCTGTGGTATATCGAAAGGTTGTAACAATGGAAAATTGTACTGAAATGCAGGAGGATCTGCAACGAATCGACGCATGGTGCAGGGAATGGGAATTGAATCCCAATGTAGACAAGTGTAATGTGCTGCGAATACATAGAAAGAAAGATCCTTTATCATTTAGCTACAGTATAGCAGGTCAGCAACCGGAAGCAGTTAATTCCATAAATTATCTGGGACTAGGCATTAAGAGTGATTTAAAATGGAATGACCATATAAAATTAATCGTCGGTAAAGCAGATGCCAAACTGAGATTCATTGGAAGAATCCTAAGGAAATGCAGTCCGAAATCAAAGGAACTATGTTACAGTACACTTTTTCGCCCACTGCTTGAATACTGCTCACCAGCGTGGGATCCGTATCAGATAGGGTTCACAGAAGAGGTAGAGAAGATCCAACGGAGAGCAGCGCGATTCGTTACAGGATCATTTAGTAATCGCGTTACGGAGATGATAGATAAACTCCAGTGGAAGACTCTGCAAGAGAGACGCTCAGTAGCTCGGTACGGGTTTTTGTTGAAGTTTCGAGAACATGCCTTCACCGAGGAGTCAGGCAGTATATTGCTCCCTCCTACGTATATCTCGCGAAGAGACCATGAGGATAAAATCAGAGAGATTAGAGCCCACACAGAGGCATACCGACAATCTTTCTTTCCACGAAAAATACGAGACTGGAATAGCAGGGAGAACCGATAGACGTACTCAAGGTACCCTCCGCCACACACCGTCGGGTGGCTTGCGGAGTGTGGATATAGATGTTGATGTATTCTCTTATAAGACGACTGTGTCAGATTGCGAAGGTAATGACTAGAATGGAGTCAGTAACACCAGACACTCGCCTGGAAGGAACAGTGGGTACGGAAATCAAGTGAAATTGCTTCATAAGTTCAGTGGAGAACAGAACAAGTGGCAGGTTTGTTCAGTTTTGTGAGCTTGAGGAACTGCAGCTTGTTAATGGTAGGGACTGCTTAAAAATACCTTGCGCAGCACTAGAATACTACTAGATCGTGTTGATCTCGTGTCATGTTGGGCATAAGAGAGACTACAACAAAGTACAAACATGGACAGAGCAGTAGATGCTGCTGCAACATAAAAAGGCACAAACGTACAGAAACGGTCTACAACTGTTTGTGTTATTAACATTCTTGAAGAGTGCGTAAATAAATGTTTGTTTCCAGTGAAAATTAACTGGTCTCTCAAATTACTTTTTCTAGTAAATGTATCATATTAAGACAGACTGCATACCTTTGCAGACGACGCGGCGTTACTGTATCACGAAATTAAAACAGCAGAAAAACAAGTAGGAATTCTTAAAGAAACAGTATAAAGAATAAATCTCCAAATATAATTTGAAAAAAGTACATATCTAGCAACAAAACAGCACCCACAATTCTAAAAACTAAGTACAGAATAATCAAGTTTCTCAGTTCAAATATTTATGCGAATCTATTCAGGAGACTTAGCACGGAAAGCTTAGTTACGAAATTCTCTCTCGCAAAAAGGAAGCATCCTTCAGTTCTACGAAAGGTATTCATCTCAGAATACACAAAACTGAGACACGACAACACAGTCATCAAACCAGGCTGTCCTTGTGGGACTGAGAAAATGGTTCAAATGGCTCTGAACACTATGGGACTCAACATCTGAGGTCATCATTCCTCTAGAACTTAGAACTACTTAAACCTGACTAACCTAAGGACATCACACATATCCCTGCCCAAGGCAGGATTCGAACCTGCGACCGTAGTGGTCGCGCGGTTCCAGACTGAAGCGCCTAGGACCGCTCGGCCACATCGGCCGGCTGGGACTGAGAGACTCGTTTTAAACAGAACGAGAGACTTTGAAGAAATCAAAAAAAGGGAACGAAAGGTAATCAGAAAAACATTAGGTACACATTATGCTAATGAAGAAACACATAGACTTTGTAAGAGCGAATAAAGAAGCTGAAGAGTATGCCTTTATTTGGATACGAAAACCCAGGCCAAAATTTTGTGAGCATATTAAAAGAGTGGAATCAACCAGATTAAATTTACAGGTTGCGTAGTTCTTGGAATGTCGCACTAAAGTTAAAGAAACGATGAAATTCATTGGTGTAGTAAAAGAAGACCTGAAGGAAGCAGGAGTAATAAAACTTGATACACTAGACAGAAAAATTTGTAGGCAGAGAATTCACGGCTGGGACAACTTTGCCTGACGAGCGGAAAAGTGCCCATTCTAAGAGAAAGAAAGTAATACGGCCACAAAGCGAAGATAAAATTCTGAAAATGCCCTTAGTTATACGAGTACATCACGCGGTGCACTAGGGCCCTAACGTGAATAATGATAAAGGTAACATTTAGCGCAGCATTTTGTTTCCAACAAGTAATTATTAATGCTAGTTATTAGCTTGTGCAAAGTGAAACTGTAACAGTTAATACCCTGGTGATAGTTTGTTCTAATTCTGCGCTTTCGTTACAAAAACATAACTATATGAGTAGATTTTCTACTGGTCTTCTAACCCAAAGTATGTCACTGATAACGTCATCGTAATGATCTTGACCCTAGACTCTGATAACAACGTCTGGTAACTGACTCAATGGCGCTTTGTGATTTTCGGTCAACTGACAGTGTGTCTGCGGGCTCCACGTGGAGTGACGGTTGACACTATCAATTGTCCGATCAGTGCCAGGGGCACTCGTCCACCGGAATCACTTGCAGATACAATACAGAAAACCTACAACTACTGATCCGTACCAGATAGGGTTGATAGAAGAGAGAGAGAAGATCCAACGGAGAGCAGCGCGCTTGGTTTCAGGATCATTTAGTAATCGCGAAAGCGTTACGGAGATGATAGATAAACTCCAGTGAAAGACTCTGCAGGAGAGACGCCCAGTAGCCCGGTACGGGCCTTTGTTGAAGTTTCGAGAACATACCTTCACCGAAGAGTCAAGCAGTATATTGCTCCCTCCTACGTATATCTCACGAAAAGACCATGGGGATAAAATCAGAGAGATTAGAGCCCACACAGAGGCATACCGACAATCCTTCTTTCCACGAACAATACGAGACTGGCATAGAAGGGAGAACCGATAGAGGTACTCAAGGTACTCTCCGCCACACACCGTCAGATAGCTTGCGGAGTATGGATGTAGATGTAGATGTAGATGTTATTGTTAATGCTAGGTCGTGTCATCCTGATAAATATAAAAAAGCATTTTTTAAGTCAATGATCCACCGTATGCTAAAATTACCCCTTGAAGAAAATGAAATTAAAAAAGAAACAACTATTCTAAAACAGATTGCGAAGACCAATTCTCTTGATACGTGTCAAGTTGACATTATGTTTAATAAAATGCAATAAAGTACACCACCAATAGGAGCTCATAAATACACAAACATGACGTACATGGGGAACATATCAGATAGGATCAGTAATTTATCTAAGAATTCTGAAATAAAAATAGCATTTGAAACTAACAATACTTTGCAAAATAAATTAAGACATACTGTAGGTAATGATAACGATAGATTTCTCAGATCAGGGGTTTACAAGATCCATTGTGGTGCTTGTAGAAAAATATACGTTGGCCAAACAGGCCGGAGCTTTACTACACGATACAAAGAAAATACATCAGGTACTGCACGAGCAAAATCAGTCTTCGGCCATCACATAACTTTTAATAAGCAGGTCGAAGGAACGGTACTACAGAATTTGCAACTCCTTCATCACGCTAATAAAGACTTATTATTAAATATTTTGGAGGAGATCGAGATTTATGCCCATTATAGAGATGAAGTCAGTGCTTCTCAATGAACAGTTGGATTTTCGTGAAAAACAATTTTATCGTCTCTTTGACGAAATTCTATGAACACATATGTACTCTTTTGTTCAGAAAATCATAGGACCCACTTGTATCCATTGCAGAAATGTATCTTAGAACAGTACGTAAATATTTATATCACAATCTTAAACTTCCAACTAGAAATATTACAAAATATGACTCCATTTTTAATAAATTAGTTTTATGACAATTAAAAAATGTATGTAATATCATACCACTCTGAAGCTGATCATTCCATTATTACATAATTTTCAGTCCCAAATCAAGTTAATATAAGACAGACTGAAGCTAGCATAGGTGTATACTTGCAGTCGAGTCACAACCCACCTATCGATATGATACCGCAATGCCAAAGACCTTCACTACACTGTTGACTTTGAAGCCATTGTGGTAGTACCACCTTAGCCCATAGAGGGCACACTGAGTATACATCGTCTGTACAGCTATTTTAAAACTTTTAATTGAGACTGGTTTGATGCAGCTCTCCATCCTACTCTATCCTGTGCAAGCTTCTTCATCTCCCAGTACTTCACGATTTCTACCCTCCACGCTGTCCTCCAATACTAAACTGATGATCCCTTGATGCCTCGGAACATGTCCTACCAGCCGATCCCTTCTTCTAGTCACGTTGTGCCACAAACTTCTCTTCTCCACAATCCTATTCAATACCTCCTCATTAGTTATATGATCTACCCATCTAATCTTCAGCATTCTTCTGTGGCACCACATTTCGAAAGCTTCTATTCTCTTCTTGTCCAAACTAGTTATCGTCCATGTTTCAATTCCATACGTGGCTACACTCCATACAAATACTTTCAGAAACGACTTCCTGACACTTCAATCTATACTCGATGTTAACAAATTTCTCTTCTTCAGAAACGCTTTCCTTGCCATTGCCAGTCTACATTTTATATCCTCTCTACTTCGACCATCATCAGTTATTTTGCTCCCCAAATAGCAAAACTCCTTTACTACTTTAAGTGTCTCATTTCCTAATCTAATTCCCTCAGCATCACCCGACTTAATTTGACTACGTTCCATTATCCTCGTTTTGCTATTGTTGATGTTCATCTTATATCCTCCTTTCAAGACACTGTCCATTCCGTTCAGCTGCTCTTCCAAGTCCTTTGCTGTCTCTGACAGAATTGCAATGTCATCGGCGAACCTCAAAGTTTTTGTTTCTTCTCCATGGATTTTAATACCTACTCCGAATTTTTCTTTTGTTTCCTTTACTGCTTGCTCAATATACAGATTGAATAACATCGGAGAGAGGCTACAACCCAGTCTCACTCCCTTCCCAACCACTGCTTCGCTTTCATAGCCCTCGACCCTTATAACTGCCATCTGGTTTCTGTACAAATTGTAAATAGCCTTTCGCTCCCTGTATTTTATCCCTGCCACCTTTAGAATTTGAAAGAGTGTATTCCAGTCAACATTGCCAAAAGCTTTCTCTAAGTCTACAAATGCTAGAAACGTAGGTTTGCCTTCCCTTAATCTTTCTTCTAAGATAAGTCGTAAGGTCAGTATTGCCTCACGTTTTCCATATTTCTACAGAATCCGAACAAATCTTCCCCAAGGTTGGCTTCTACTAGTTTTTCCATTCGTCTGTAAAGAATTCGCGTTAGTATTTTGCAGTTGTGGCTTATTAAACTGATAGTTCGGTAAGTTTCACATCTGTCAACACCTGCTTTCTTTGGGATTGGAATTATTATATTCTTCTTGAAGTCTGAGGGTATTTCGCCTCGCCTGTCTCATATATCTTGCTCACCAGATGGTAGTTTTGTCAGGACTGGCTCTCCCAAGGCTGTCAGTAGTTCCAATGAAATGTTGCCTACTCCCAAGGCCTTGTTTCGACTCAGGTCTTTCAGTGCTCTGTCAAACTCTTCACGCAGTATCATGTCTCCCATTTCATCTTCATCTACATTCTCTTCCATTTCCATAATTTTGTCCTGAAGTACATCGCCCTTGTATAGACCCTCTATATACTCCTTCCCCCTTTCTGCTTTCCCTTCTTTGCTTAGAACTGTGTTTCCATCTGAGCTCTTGATATTCATACAAGTGGTTCTCTTTTCTCCAAAGGACTCTTTAATTTTCCTGTAAGCGGTATCTATCTTACCCCTACTGAGATAAGCCTCTACATCCTTACATTTGTCCTCTATCCATCCCTGCTTAGCCATTTTGCACTTCATGTCGATCTCATTTTTGAGACGTTTGTATTCCTTCTTGCCTGCTTCATTTACTGCATTTTTGTATTTTCTCCTTTCATTAATTAAATTTAATATTTTTTCTGTTACCCAAGGATTTCTACTAGCCCTCGTCTTTTTACATACTAGATCCTCTGCTGCCTTCACTACTTCATCCCTCAGAGCTACCCATTCTTCTTCTACTGTATTTCTTTCCCCCATTCCTGTCAATCGTTGCCTTATGCTCTCCCTGAAACTCTGTACAACCTCTGGTTTAGCCAGTTTATCCAGGTTCCATCCCCTTAAATTCCCACCTTTTTGCAGTTTTTTCAGTTTTAATCTACAGTTCATAACCAATAGATTGTGGTCAGAGTCCACATCTGCCCCTGGAAATGTCTTACATTTTAAAACCTGGTTCCTGAATCTCTGTCTTACCATTATATAATCTATCTGATACCTTCTAGTATCTCCAGGATTCTTCCATGTATACAACCTTCTTTTATCATTCTTGAACCAAGTGTTAACTATGATTAAGTTATACTCTGTGCAAAATCCTACGAGACGGCTTCCTCTTTCATTTCTTACCCCCAATCCATATTCACCTACTATGTTTCCTTCTCTCCCTTTGCCTATTCTCGAATTCCAGTCACCCATGACTATTAAATTACGTCTCCCTTCACTACCTGAATAATTTCTTTTATCTCATCATACATTTCATCAATCTCTTCGTCATCTGCTGAGCTGGTTGACATATAAACTTGTACTACTGTAGTAGGCGTGGGCTTCATATCTATCTTGGCCACAATAATGCGTTCACTATGCTGTATGCAGTAGCTTACCCGTACTCCTATTTTTTTATTCATTATTAAACCTACTCCTGCATTACCCTCTTCTGATTTTGTATTTATAACTCTGTATTCACCTGACCAGAAGTCTTGTTCCTCCTGCCACCAAACTTCGCTAATTCCCACTATATCTAACTTTAACCTATCCATTTTTCTTTTTAAATGTTCTAACCTACCTGCTCGATTAAGGGATCTGACATTCCACGCTCCGATCCGTATAACGCCAGTTTTCTTTCTCCTGATAACGACGTCCTCTTGAGTAGTCCCCGCCCGGAGATCCGAATGGGGGGACTATTTTATCTCCGGAATATTTTACCCAAGAGGACGCCATCATCATTTAATCATACAGTAAAGCCCTAGGGAAAAATTACGGCTGTAGTTTCCCCTTGCTTTCAGCCGTTCGCAGTACCAGCACAGCAAGGCCGTTTTGGTTCATGTTACAAGGCCAGGTCAGTCAATCATCCAGACTGGCAACTACTGAAAAGGCTGCTGCCCCTCTTCTGGAACCACACGTTTGTCTGGCCTCTCAACAGATACCCCTCCGTTGCGGTTGCACTTACGGTACGGCGATCTGTATCGCTGAGGCACACAAGCGTTCCCACCAACGGCATGGTCCATGGTTCATGGGGGTTCAAAAATGGCTCTGAGCGCTATGGGACTCAAATTCTGAGGTCATTTGTCCCCTAGAACCTAGAACTAGTTAAACCTAACTAACCAAAGGACATCACACACATCCATGCCCGAGGCAGGACCTGCGACCGTAGCGGTCTCGCGGTTCCAGACTACAGCGCCTAGAACCGCAAGGCCACTTCGGCCGGCGTTCACGGGGGTTCATGATATTTTGTACAATATTTAAGTAGTTCCATCGTTGTAAAGATATATTTTATACATAACTATTTTTATGTTATTACTGTACATTTTTTTAGTCTTGACGATTATGTGAACCTGTTTTACACTGATTAGTTGACGTGAGTTAGAGGGAGAAGAGGTAGGCGGAGCATCTTCGTATTTAAGCGTATGCCCGTCACTTGCTGGCACCAGTTGAGAACACAGCAGCTGAGAAGAGTGCTCCACCTACCATCTTCGAAGGATGCCATGTGTATAACAAGTCTTATTGTATTTCATCCTTATAAGCATTTTGTGATATATTGTCAATATAGTAAGGTTTCTATTATTTTTTAAATTAAATTACAGGTCTGATGATGGTCATGTTATATGACCGAAACCGGTCATCTATTTTCTTGTAGCATACGTGGTGTGGTCAAGACTGAATTTTAAAAAGAAAATTGTTTTAAAATTTTTGGACACTGTTCCAAAAATGTTTATTAAAACTGTTCAGAATATTAAGCGCTCATATGACAGCAAATTAAGTTTTCATTTTCAACCGGAAGGGACTAAAGTTGGCGACTGTGAAGGCCCTCGTTTGCACTGCAGTACACTTCCCAGATCACACTTCTGAGTTCGTTTCTCCATACGAACTCTCTCTGCTAGTGAGAGTCTGAGCTACTCCGTAGTTCTCTGCTCGTATTTTTCAGCGAGCTCATTTCATATTCCTCCGGCCAGTCACGCACGTTGCTCGGAGCCGACTGCTTCCGCATGTCTATCACGTGATTCCTTCGTTCAGACTTCCCGAGCGGCTGACTTCTTCGACATACTAAAAGAAGGAAGTTCAAAACACCGCCATGAATAACAAGTAAACTTCGAAGGATGGGAAAATCCTTCAGCGCCTGAGAATTCACGATACTGATGGTACAAGGGATCACAAGGGCACACTACAATAGCCTATAATACAAGCGTTGTTCTCTTACGCAACACTCGCGAAGCATATTTAAGATTTATTAACGTTTATAACATACTGTAAAATGACAAAAACCCTTTAAATGTGAAATATCAATTCCTATTCTGAAGTCCCTTCAGTAAATAAGTCTAAACACGTTACGGCCCTTCATTGTTTGTGAATGAAAAACTGCGAGAAGTGTCAGATTCTATGTGGAAATTACTGGCGCATGACTGTGTAGGATGTGAGAGAAAAATGTTTACAAAGTTTGAGTGTTGAATATTCACATCACAACAAGAAAACAATACGAATTGTTGATGAAAGGATCAGAAAGAAAATGCCTCCGCCTGTTTCCACTCACGTACTCGTCGAATCATAGATCGTTGTGCTCCTGGCCCGTGCGTAATGGTTACGCTAGTTTCTATAGTAAGCTGATGAAGCGACTCTGCATTAAGAATTAACCAACTATTTAAGCTGACACCACAGATAATAGTCCAAACGATCGCGCTCTGGGGAGAATTCAAGACATGGAAGTCTGGAAGAGGAATCCTGAACAATGCCCATATATACATATATAGGGTGAGTCACCTAACATTACCGCTGGATATATTTCGTAAACCGCATCAAATACTGACGAACCGATTCCACAGACCGAACGTGAGGAGAGGGGCTAGTGTAATTGTTTAATACAAACCATACAAAAATGCATGGAAGTATGTTTTTTTAACACAAACCTACGTTTTTTTAAATGGAACCCCATTAGTTTTGTTAGCACATCTGAACATACAAAAAAATACGTAATCAGTGCAGTTTGTTGCATTGTAAAATGTTAATTACATCCGGAGGTATTGTAACCTAAAGTTGACGCTTGAGTACCACTCCTCCGCTGTTCGATCGTGTGTATCGGAGAGCACCGAATTACGTAGGGATCCAAAGGGAACGGTGATGGACCTTAGGTACGGAAGAGACAGGAACAGCACATTACGTCCACATGCTAAGACCTTTTTATTGGTCTTTTTCACTGACGCACATGTACTTTACCATGAGGGGTGAGGTACACGTACACACGTGGTTTCCGTTTTCGATTACGGAGTGGAATAGAGTGTGTCCCGACATGTCAGGCCAATAGATGTTCAATGTGGTGGCCATCATTTCCTGCACACAGTTGCAATCTCTGGCGTAATGAATGTCGTACACGTCGCAGTACATCTGGTGTAATGTCGCCGCAGGCTGCCACAATACGTTGTTTCATATCCTCTGGGGTTGTAGGCACATCACGGTACACATTCTGCTTTAACATACCCCACAGAAAGAAGTACGGAGGTGTAAGATCAGGAGAACGGGCTGGCCAATTTATGCGTCCTCCACGTCCTATGAAACGCCCGTCGAACATCCTGACAAGGGTCAGCCTAGTGTTAATTGCGGAATGTGCAGCTGCACCATCATGCTGGTACCACATACGTCGACGCGTTTCCAGCGGGACATTTTCGAGCAACGTTGGCAGATCATTCTGTTGAAACGCGATGTATGTTGCAGTGCTCTTCGATTCACACGATCGAACAGCGGAGGAGTGGTACTCAAGTGTCAACTTTAGGTTACAATATCTCCGGATGTAATTAACATTTTACAATGCAACAAACTGCACTGATTACGTATTTGTTTATATGTTCAGATGTGCTAACAAACCCAAAGGGGTTCCATTTAAAAAAACGTAGGTTCGTGTTAAAAAACCTACTTCCGTGCATTTTTGTATGGTTTGTATTAAACAATTACAATAGCCCCTCTCCTCACGTTCGGTCTGTGGAATCGGTAAGTCAGTATTTGATGTGGTTTACGAAATATATCCAGCGGTAACGTTAGGTGACTCACCCTATATATATATATATATATATATATATATATATTTGCCGCTACACCTCGCTGGGTGACTACTTTATCGATTGTGAATACGTTACTAATGGAGGCGTAATAAAGGTCTAAACTGATAATTACATTCCACAATATGGCTTTAAATATAGAAGAGACTGTGTAAAATTTACACAGTTGTGTTAAATGTGTCACTTTTACCCAGAGACGCATTTAAAAAGTTAATTCATACTTGCACCCAGATTGTTACAGACAGGTTTAGCTGAAAAAAGGTTTACATGAGGCATACAGTGATTTTTGTGGTACATATTTATAAACGAGTTAACAAATAACCTGGTACACTTTTTTTTTCAAGCTGCATCATTAGCCACTGCCGACTACGTGCACACACTTTCCCCACACCTCCCACAGAAAAAAACTTCGAACACGCATCGTTCTGCGCCATTCGGGTGTATCAATTCATTGTCAGTCTGGAGGGAGCCAGAGCGTGTAACGGATATTGACTAGTAGCAAGTGAATGCAGAGACATCTGTCGTGAAATATAAAAGCTACTCGTTATTCACCGCGAAACGAACATGAGTTGCCACCGCCCACCCTCCCAAATGATGTGCTGTGTATGTGCTCTCTCTCTCTCTCTCTCTCTCTCTCTCTCTCCCTCTCTCTCGCACACACACATAGATACACAGTTCATGTACATCGTGCATTACACACATATAACACCGTACGTTCTACACACATTCAGCTGACAGCAGGATCATGGCGACACTTCTACCATTGTATAATGTTCTGTGTGCTTACCCAGGCCACTGGAAAAGAAAAAAAACTTTAAAAACGAAACGAACAGAAAATACGAAAAGGAAATTGTTACACTTAAATAGGGCAGAGAAGAGATGTTCTAAAACTCTTTACAGGTGACTGAAACAAGCTTTCCAACCGCGTCAACGAATGCTTCTTCCGTTCGGTTTCATACTTAAAGGTGAAAAGCTCACAAACTGCGTGTGTACCACTGGTATTTGTGTATTATGATCTGGTTTTCGGCTCATTAGGTCATCATCACCTGGACTAACTCAACCGTATTCGACGATACCCCAACGGGCGGAAAATCGATGTGCAATAGAATAAGTACAGTACTAAGTGAACAAATAAAGTTTGTGCGTTTTCACCCTTACATTTGGTATCGAACTTTGAAAGTCGTCCAGTATCAGTTAATTCAGCAGTTAACGAAACTGGCAGGGCATCACAAGGATAAAAACAAAAAAATATTGAGACACATAATACTGAGTATGTTCTCTTGGAGGAATAAAGAGGTATGGAGGAATAAAGAGACAAGGGCACACAATAAAAGTTAACACGCTATGGACCCAGCATGCCTGGTGAAGATGTGTATGATGCTTTCTACTCCTGAAAACTCTTACCCGTATAACTACTTCAACCGTCTAAATGTGGCAAAATGAGCCTGAAATTCGCAAATAAATTCGGAAAACTACAATCGGCTGAAAGTATCAGAAAATATGTGCCAAGCGCCAAATATACCCGTAATCATTTTCTTTGGAACTTTAACACATCAAGTTACAATTAATTTCTCTTGAAAAAGGATTGTCGATAATATAAATAGGATTCGGCTACTGTGAACAGTATCTATATTCTGCATTCGGGTTTGTTTTATTACACGTTGACGTTGGCAGGGAGATGGTATGTTTGTTTCGTATTGGAAAAATCGCCAATCTGTTTAGTGCCCGATAAATGAGGAAGTAACAGCATTTTGATTTGGCTTTCTTGTGTTGCTACAGGCTACCTATTTGAGCGCTAGCACCGCTACAGCTTTTAAAACGCTGCATTTCTTTACCCTGTATACACTGAGTCGACAAAAGTCATGGAATAGCGATGTGCCCATGTACAGATGGCGGTAGCGTAGGGTACACAAAGTGTAAAAGGGCAGCGCATTAGCGGAACAGTCATTTGTACTTAGGTCATTCATGTGAAATATTCCCGACATGATTATGGCCGCACGACGGGACTAACAGACTTTCTATATCTACATCTACATTGTTACTCGGCAATCCACACTTAAGTGCATGGCAGAGGGTTCATCGAACCTGCTACTTCTCTACCATTCTACTCTCGAATGGCGCCTGGGAAAATGGATCACCTAAATCTTTCCGTTCGAGCTCTGATTTCTCTTATTTTATTGTGATGATGATTTCTCCCTACGTAGGTGGGTGCCAACAAAATATTTTCGCATTCGGAAGAGGAAGTTGGCAATTGAAATTTCGTAAATAGATCTCGCCGCAAAGAAAACCGCCTTTGTTTCAGTGACTGCCACCACAACTCGCTTATCGTATCAGTGACACTCTAACCCCTATTGCGCGATAACACGAAACGAGCCGCCCTCCTTTGTACTTTTTCGATGTCCTCTGTCAGTCCTACCTGGTAAGGATCCCACAACGCCACGTGGTAAGGATCCCATACTGCGCAGCAATATTCCAGCAGAGGACGGACAAGTGTAATGTATGCTGTCTCTCTTTAGTGGGTTTGTCGCACCTTCTAAGTGTTCTGCCAACAAAGCGCAGTCTTTGTTTCGACTTCCCCACAATATTATCTATGTGGTCTTTCCCATTTAAGTTCATCGTAATTGTAATTCTTAGGTATTTTTAGTCGAATTGACAGCCCTTAGATTTGTGCGATTCATTGTATACCCAAAATTTATCGGGTTTCTTTTAGTACCCATGTGGATGACCTTACATTTTTCTTTGTTTAGTGCCAATTGCCACTTTTCGCACCATACAGAAATTCTCTCTAGATCATTTTGTAATTGGAATTGATCGTCTGATGATTTTACTAGACGGTAAATTACAGCGTCATCTGCAAACAATCTAAGGGTACTGCTCAGGTTATCACCTAGATCATTTATGTAAATCAGGAACAGCAGAGGGCCTATGACACTACCATATGGAACGCCAGATATCACTTCTGTTCTACTCGATGATTTACCGTCTATCACTACGAATTGTGACCTCTTTGAGAGGAAATCACGAATCCAGTCACACAACTGAGACGATTCTCCATATGCACGCAAAATCTAGGAATATGGAATCGATCTGAGATCCCTTGCCGACAGTACTCATTACTTCATGGAAATAAAGAGCTAGCTGTGTTGCGGAATGGTAGTTGGAGCTAGATGCAAGGGAGATTCCATTTCGGAAAACGTTAGGGAAAGAATATTCCGAGATCCTCAGTGTCAAGAGTATACCAAGATACGAGATTTCAGGCATTACCTCTCACCATAGGCAACGTAGTGCCCGACGGCCTTCATTTAACGACCGAGAGCAACTATGTTGGGTAGAGTTGTCGATGATAACAGACAAACAGACAGCTTAAAATAACTGCAGAACCTAACGTGGGACGTACGACGAACGTAAACGTTAGGGCAGTGCCGCGAAATTTGGCGTTAATGGGCTACGGCGGCGGACGACCGACGATAGTGGTTTTGCTAATAGTACGACATCGTCTGCAGTACCTCTCCTGGGCTCGGCTGGACCCTAGACTACTGGAAAATCGAGGCCTAGTCAGATGAGTCACGTTTTCAGGTAGTAAGAGCTGATGGAGAGTTCGAGTGTGGTGCAGACCCCAGGAAGACATGGATTTGGCGCAGACCCCACGAAGCCATCGACCCAAGTTGTCAGCAAGACACTGTGCAAGCTGGTGGTGGCTCCATAATGGTGTGAGCTGTGTTTAAGTGGAATGCACTGGATTCTCTGGCTATGTTCGGCTACTTGGGGACCACTTGCAGCATTCGTGAACCTCATGTTCCCAAACAACGATGGAATTTTAATGGATCACAGTGCGCCCTGTCACTGGGACACGATTGTTCGCGATTGGTTTGAAGAACATTCTGGACAGTTCGAGCGAATGGTTTGGCCACCCAAATCACCCGGCGTGACTTCCATCGAACATTTACGGAACATAATCGAGGAGCGAGTTCGTGCACAAAATTCTGCACAGCCGGTGAAAACTGTGTCCTACACGACACCCCATGGCTTTTGTCACGTCAGTGTAGTTTCGAGAATGTTTGTCGTAGTGTGTGACGTCACATAGAAACACTCCCAGATGGCAAGGGAAACGACAGCCTCCTTCACTATGCTATTTTTTTCCGGACTCATAGGTGTTTCGGTCAGAACTATGAATCATGTTTTCCTTGTATGTCGCAGGTGCCTACATACAAATCCGACGGATTGATTTCCAGTCTAAAGATCGTCACAGTAAAGCCTGAAGTTGTTAACCTTTCGATTTCCGGTCACGATATCGTAGGACAAATTGTTCGATCATTTTCTAAGAAGCTCTAGATCATGCTGCAATTGTTTCCTGACCATTACCAATTGCGAAACATGATAAACTGCGCTATTTTTAAAGATCATGCATTCAATAGGAAATATGTTTCTGCATATTTAACCCTCCGTTAATAGGGCAAAAATTCGTGATGTAGTCACTCGCGCGGATGACAAGTGTCATCCACAAAGCAAGCGGTCTATTTGTATACTTTGAACGGTCTTTATGGCTGATTTTATGATTTTTTTATGAAATTTAAATATAATACATTTAATATTCATACACAGTATAATATATTCTAACGTTTGAAACAGTTCGGCCACTCGAAGAACAATATCTTCAGTTGAATTACTGGCATTACATGGTCGCTCTGGTTGCTTACCGACGTACGGTTCTAAATTCAAAGTGTAAGCTGTTTTTACATCAACCAAAGCAAACACTTTTAACCCATACTTTTCTGGTTTGCTAGGGATATATTGCCTGAATGGAAAGGGCAGTTTCCTCTAAATGCGAAAAGTTGTTCGTCAACAGTAAGACATTCAATAGGTGAAAAATATTTTTGGCAATTGTTCGTGAATAGTTCAAGTACCTCTCTGACAGGAGCCATCTTGTCAGTCTCTCTGCGAATACCTCTATCAAGGATATTACCAAACCTAAGACATCTCAAGAGAAACCTGAATCGGTTTTCACTTATGCCTAAATAACATGATCCAAGTCCGTTTCCCTTTGAGTTATCCCACAATTTCGATATACTCTTCCTAGAACATTTCAAAGAGCCACACAGATATAACAAACCAATGAAAGCTCTGATATCTATCGCACCTGTTTCTTTAGCATCCCTTTCCCTGGAGAAGTTACCACCAACTTTACTGATGGATATATTAGTGCATGTTGCGATAATGCTTATTACGTTTTCATCCAAGAAAAAATTCAGAATTTCTATTTCTGTCTTTTTTATGTGAGCTTGATTGTTTGGTCCAGGCAAATTCGTAATAATTTTACAATATCTGCTTCTAACAAAGGTAGGATATTTATTTTTTCTCCGTTTAGTTATTCCATCTTTCCCTAAAAGAAATGCATCCTCAGGAGTTACTTCTTCCTGTGACTCATATTTATCATTCTCTGGCACTTCTTGTTCTGTTCCTGAATCATGACCGCTTTCATGAACAGAATCCACAGTTTCTCAGTCAGCGCTAACACTGTGAGCATCTTCATCACTCAGATCATTGAACTATTCCAACCATACATTAGGATCCCTACTAAACTCTGTCCAAGGCTTTTTTTGCTTTTGTCATTTCTTCCACAATCTAAAAGTAAAGAGAATACTAGGTAACACAGCCAATAACTGCAGTCACTTTCAATAAGTCCAAATTTACGCACATGAAAGCTCGAATGAATCTAGGAACTTTGTTCAGATTAGACTTGGCCACTGTTTCTATGTTTCGATACAGTGTATCGATACCTGAAACTGTTTCAGTGTTTCGGAACGGCTATGGTTCACTGTTTCGAAACAGTGGTGTTTCATTCCGCCCCTGTCTCGGATCTCGAGCCAGACACAGAAACTGTATCGTTGTTTCAAAATAAGACTGTTTCAGTCCACCTGTGCCTGGAACGGACTAATTGTATCGAAACAGTGATGTTTCACTCCGCTCTGTGTCGGACGAGATTCGGGCTCGGCACAGGTACTGAAACACAACATACCACTTCATGAAACACTTTCAAGAGTGTCGAAATCTTTTGACAAGTAATAGCATGAAGCTTAAGATATCCGAAAATAAAGCTTCGTTTCTAGCTGACTGTCCTATTCCGAAATGGCGTAACATCTGCTTTATAAACACTAACCAAACAATAAAACAACGCATACTATTCACATTCAAAATAATAAATATGTGAAAATCATTCAGTTAAATTACACTTTTTTTATAACATACGCTTCTCTGGTCATGTACAGAAATCATATTAAGAAACGCAAGTAAGACTACAACATTTTAAATAAAAAAAGGCGTAGAGTGACAGTTATTAGACATGTACATAAATTTGATGTAGGTATAATTGCAAGCAATCTGTTTGACATATCACTGATAGTGTAATGGTGAACGGGAAACATCGTAAATTTATAGTAACGGTTCGAAACACCTTGAAACACAAAAATTTTTTTCTGTTATATTTTGATATTTATTCGAATTATTTGGTGTTATTTGTGAGTCTATAGTCACTGTGTCTATTATCCACAATGATTCCCTTTGTGTGCATGGAAATTAGTAGGATGGGTATATTAGCCATACTAATGGAATGTGGGAATCCCAGTAGCATATCCGTTGTTTCTGCAGTTTGCTCCCACCTCCAGTTCCGTTCGTGGTGGTTCCTCTGTCTTCAGCTATGGCTGTCCTCAGCCAATTGAAAAGTACACACGACACGAAAGAAGCGCATTTGCTGAAGGAAATACGAAACTGCCAAGACGCCTAAGTGATAGTTTCATACTTTCTACGATATGATTAGCGCTCTCGCACCTCATTTATGTTTATGTGGACATACTTATACAGTAGACATTCAAGATGATAAAATGTGTAGATTTATTAGATTACAAAACACAAACTGTTTCACTGTTTCGAAACAGTTACGTGTTTCAGTTTGCCCATCTCTAGTTCAGATTGTGGCAGCAGAGCTCGCGCAGATGACTGGTGTCCTCCAGACTATAATAATGTTTCATAAACAATGCATTTTTCGTAACTGAAAGCCAACAACGATTCGAGCTAACTGCTGTAGAGTTAACAGAAAGGTATTGAAAATGGCGCGATCTCAATGCCGCCCTACCAGACAAAATTTAAGGGGAAAGTCATGTGGATGACGAGTGTCATCCGCGAGAGCGACGGAGGGTTAAATCGCCGTCCTGTTGCAGTGAAACAAATTGTTTTCTTTCCTTTCTCTATTCCCCGTTCGTCCGTTGCCGTCGTACGCGTATCAGAAATACTGCCGCGAAATGTGACAGGAATCAACTGAAGAAACGGCACGTTAGCATCTATCGTTTCATGTGACTTTGTCGTGAGTCCGCCAACAGTTAGTTGAGCAGTGAACCACGCTATCGAGAAATATGTTTGCTTGCTGTTGAATTAAACACAATGCTTTTCTGCGATCAGGACGGTGCAGGCAATTGCGGGTGCATTGTGCTTTGATAACAATGGAACGGCATTGTTTGTGAGCAGAACAATTGCACTCTTCAGAAAAGGCGGGACGCTGGAGAACACAGCTGCGGCACACAGATGCTGGTATTCATTCAGTGCGATAGCAGCGCCTACGGTTGGCCGTATGAAGAATTGCAGAGCATTCTGCACGGCACTCGCGGCAGTCATACAAGAGGCTTAACGTGTATCAACTTGTTGGTTTATACTCTTTGGCAAGCAGGGTCTCATGTGAAATGCATTGTGATTCAGTGTTATTTTCGATTCTAATGTTGTTAATGGTAGTACTCTACATTTTTTATCCTGATTATCCTGTGTAAATCTCGGTATACCACATTGTTTCAAGTAAAATAACTTATAGGCAAATGTTTCTTTTAAACGATTGCCTTAGGCATATACAGGGTGAGTCACTAGCTATTGCCACCAAGAACAACTCCGGAAGTATGATAGGAGCTGAAAAGTTTGTGGGACAAAAGCTACATGGGACAATGGGGGCCATAATGTGACGTTGGTCTTTGTTGCTAGATAGGTTGGTCGCTTCAGACATATGAAGGTCAACTTTGTTTTTTAAAATGGGATGCTATAGTTTGGTACTTATTTTCTGATAGCGAATATCAAGACGAATCCATTGATGTGTAACAGTAAGATCTTTGGAAGTCAACGAAGGTCCCAAAGGTGTCATTAAGGTTTTCGAAGTGACGACCATTGGTACCAATGCAGTGCTGCAATCTTCTTACCATGGACTGAATGCTATTCCTTATCACATCGGCACTTATCGAAGCACATGCTCTGACAATTCTCTCTCGCATATCTTCAGGTGTATTTGGAACATCTGTATAAACAATGTTTCTTACGAATCCCCACAAGAAAAAATCCATAGGCTTCAAGTCTGGCGAACGAGCCGGTCACGACACATCTCCTCCGCGTCCAATCCAACAATTTGGGAATTGTCACTGCAACTCATTTCTAGCCATCAGCGAAAAATGAGCCGACACCCATCGTGTTGATACCGCATTCTGTTCCTTGTTCCTAAACGTATTTCTTCCAATACCAGACCTAATGTTTCTTACAGGGATGTATGTACTTCCTACCATTAAGACTTCCTTCATAAAATAGGGGCCTATAATTCTGTCCTCCAGAATCCCACACCATACATTCACCGACCACGGTTTTTGGTGTGCAACTTGCCGCAGCCAACGTGGATTTTCAGTTGCCCAATGATGCATGTTACGCATATTAACATTTCCATTTTTCGTGAATGTAGCCTAGTCAGTAAATTTTGGAATTTTGTGGTACGTTCCTACGGGACCAAACTGCTGAGGTCATCGGTCCCTAGGCTTACACACTACTTAATCTAACTTAAATTAACTTACGCTAAGGACAACACACACACCCACGCCCGAGGGAAGACTCGAACCTCCGGCGGGGGGAGCCTCGCGAACCGTGGCAGGGCGCCTGAGACGGCGCGGCTACCCTGCACGGCGTCAATAAATAAAATCAAATTAATAAATGTGTCATCCCTCTGAATATGAAGTTGAGCCCATTGGCAGAATTCGGTGCGACGCATACAATCCGTACCAGTTAATTCTTGGTGGAGACTGATATGATAAGGACGAAATTTATCGCGATGCAGAACACAAACAACACTACTCTGGCTCATGCCAGGTTCCGTTGCAATTTGACGCTAACTAACACAAGGATCTCGAACCACAGTGGCAAGAGTACCAATTTCCGTTTCCTCATTAGTAACTCTCCCTTGCTGAATATGTTTCCGAACGTTAAATATTCAGTTCTTCTCAATTTATCATACACACATTTAAATATACGACGTGTAGGGTACGTTGAGGACATCTTTCAGCGTTTAAGTCTCTAGTTCTCACTGAATTTCGTTGACATTGTCCGTAAATGGGAAGCATATCGACTTTTTCTTCGAAGGAATACATCATTCACATTCGTTTGATTCGACGATAGTAGTCTTACCGTTCCTATTAGTGTTGTATTGCGAGACCGTCGAATGGAGTTTACATGTCAATGACACGTTAGATGGATACGCCGTATTCGGCGAACATTTACTATTTGCACGATACAAGAAAGAGAACTGTCAGAGCATGTGCTTCGATAAGTGCCGATGTGATAAGGAATACCACTCAGTCCATAATAAGAAGATCGCAGCACTGCATTGATAACAATGGTCATCACTTCTAACACCTGTAAATGAACGTTAATGCTCCTTTTTGACCTCACTGACTTTCAAAGACCTTACTGTTACACATAATTGAATTCGTCTCGATAGCCGCTATCAGAAAATAAGTACCAAACTATAGCATCCCATTTAAAAAAACTAAGTTCACCTTCATATCTATGACGCGACCCCACCTAGCAACAAAAAGACCAACGTCATACTCGTATTACGGGCCCCGTTGTCCCATGCAACTTTTGTCCTACAAACTCTTCAGCTCCTATCATACGAGGGCAGTTCAATAAGTAATGCAACACATTTTTTTCTGAAATAGGGGTTGTTTTATTCAGCATTGAAATACACCAGGTTATTCCCCAATCTTTTAGCTACACAACACTATTTTTCAACGTAATCTCCATTCAATGCTACGGCCTTACGCCACCTTGAAATGAGGGCCTGTATGCCTGCACGGTACCATTCCACTGGTCGATGTCGGAGCCAAAGTCGTACTGCATCAATAACTTCTTCACCATCCGCGTAGTGCCTCCCACGGATTGCGTCCTTCATTGGGCCAAACATGTGGAAATCCGACGGTGCGAGATCGAGGCTGTAGGGTGCATGAGGAAGAACAGTCCACTGAAGTTTTGTGAGCTCCTCTCGGGTGCGAAGACTTGTGTGAGGTCTTGCGTTGTCATGAAGAAGGAGAAGTTCGTTCAGAGTTTTGTGCCTACGAACACGCTGAAGTCGTTTCTTCAATTTCTGAAGAGTAGCACAATACACTTCAGAGTTGATCGTTTGACCATGGGGAAGGACATCGAACAGAATAACCCCTTCAGCGTCCCAGAAGACTGTAACCATGACTTTACCGGCTGAGGATATGGCTTTAAACTTTTTCTTGGTAGGGGAGTGAGTGTGGCGCCACTCCATTGATTGCCGTTTTGTTTCAGGTTCGAAGTGATGAACCCATGTTTCATCGCCTGTAACAATCTTTGACAAGAAATTGCCACCCTCAGCCACATGACTAGCAAGCAATTCCGCACAGATGGTTCTCCTTTGCTCTTTATGGTGTTCGGTTAGACAACGTGGGACCCAGCGGGAACAAACCTTTGAATGTCCCAACTGGTGAACAATTGTGACAGCACTACCAACAGAGATGTCAAGTTGAGCACTGAGTTGTTTGATGGTGATCCGTCGATCATCTCGAACGAGTGTGTTCGCACGCTCCGCCATTGCAGGAGTCACAGCTGTGCATGGGCGGCCCGCACGCGGGAGATCAAACAGTCTTGCTTGACCTTGCGGCGATGATGACACACGGTTTGCCCAACGACTCACCGTGCTTTTGTCCACTGCCAGATCACCGTAGACATTCTGCAAGCGCCTATGAATATCTGAGATGCCCTGGTTTTCCGCCAAAAGAAACTCGATCACTGCCCGTTGTTTGCAACGCACATCCGTTACAGACGCCATTTTAACAGCTCCGTACAGCGCTGCCACCCGTCGGAAGTCAATGAAACTATACGAGACGATGCGGGAATGTTTGAAAATATTCCACAAGAAATTTCCGGTTTTTTCAACCAAAATTGGCCGAGAAAAAAAAATGTGTTGCATTACTTATTGAACTGCCCTCGTACTTTCGGAGTTATTCTAGGTGGCAGTAGTTAGTGAGTCACCCTGTATATACATTCTTCAGAAGAGACGATGAATCTCTCACGTTCTTAAAACGCTTAACTGGTGAAGTCTGACTGTATGTGACATAATGGTTTTAAACTCTTTTTTTCACTGTAAAATAAATACCAGGTATTGGACAGCGGAAGACGTCAACTTTTTAAGCTGACACGTGTACTTCACATGTTATTCCACAAACTGCTTGAGACGTCTAAGGCGCTTTCGTGGCTATAATGGCACAACTCCACTGGCCGCTATCCGGGACAGTCACGCGATATGAGTGGCAGGCTTCGTTACTGGCGTATGCGAGTCCTGTAGGTAGATCTACCTGCCACAATTTATACGTGACGCCATTAACATCAATTTGCGGAGTAACAGAAGACGACGGGTCTTCCACGTATGAAACGGCCGGAGGAGAAATAGACGGCCAGCTTACACATTTTATTTACGTGATGAAGAAGATAAGTCTTGTAGAACAACACAAATGGCACTCAAATGACGGGTGTCTTATCTCTGGCAGTGCAGCAAAAACATTATACTTAAAATTTCCATGATGTATAGAACTAATTGAAGACTGCGACAGGATTGTGAGATTTACACAATAATTCTTTTTCAACTGCAGTTACTATCATATTGCAACATTTATTGGCACGATGCTTTTCGGCTGCATGCCGCCAACAACAAATATTTAAGCATTGTTTATATATTAGTTATTATATAACACATTCCTGTGAAGGGTGAAAATATTTTTTGCTGGGCTTGCAAGTGAGGATATGTTTCGGAATATTGTGGAACTTGTCCAGAAAGGCTAATTTACGTTAGTGTGCACCATTGTGTGTATCACGCAACTAACCTCAAAGATACGTATTTTTGCTTAAATGCGGAAGGAACATATAATTTGCCACCCAGAACACAGACACATCACCACCACTTGACACTTTCCCAAGCAGCTGTTTACAGTGGAGAGGCTGGGCCATGCTAATACTCGTATAATACGTACACTGTCGGTACTGATGCTTCTTTTTTGTAGAAGAAAGCTTATGTCATGGCTCATTACTGTGTGATTTTCAACATTTAATTAATGCAGGAGTTTTTTAATGGGGCACAAGGACTCTATAGATATCTCTGCTAGTACAGGACAAGCATTCCCTGAAGATCTGGACTATGACTGGAAACAAGTATTCGTCACTGGAGTAGTTTTTAAAGAAATGTACCTTGCTACTTTCTAATTTGTCACTGAGAAGCATGTCTCGTTGTGCCATGACATCGATGTGAAAATTTATGGCTTTTCTTTTTTTGCTGCTGTCTGCAAGTGAGCAAGGACAGCAATTTTGTTGTAACTATTTCTTTGACAATATTGAATTTTTGTCACGTGGTATATATTATGCAAAGAATGTTATAGCTACTGCAAAATGTAAGACCACAGTGAGAATTATAGGTTTTTAAACTAATTTGTTTCCCTTAGAATTCCTTTATAGACTGAACGGTAAAAGAGAAGCAGCAATTAGGTTTTCTTTCGTCGCTTGTCTCTTCTTCTTTTTCTTCTTCTTCATCTTCATCTTCCTTCGCCTCCTGCAGACTGATCATGGGCATTTGCTGATCTGCTTGCGAGTCTACAAGTGGACAATGCATTATAGCATAGCTGTTGAGTCCGAATAGTTTGGCATCATCCCCTCTTCGATGTGTCTGACCTCATTGCTACTGAGTACGCGCCGGCCGGTGTGGCCAAGCGGTTAAAGGCGCTACAGTCTGGAACCGCGTGACCGCTACGGTCGCAGGTTCGAATCCTGCCTCGGGCATGGATATGTGTGATGTCCTTAGGTTAGTTAGGTTTAAGTAGTTCTAAGTTCTAGGGGACTGATGACCGTAGAAGTTAAGTCCCATAGTGCTCAGAGCCATTTGAACCATTTGAACTGAGTACGCCTAGGACTCCGTCGAGTGTGATGTACCGTCTTTGCGCCCAGATGTAACCAAGCTCCGTGTTCGACGGCCTGTGTCACAGCGCTCGTGGGTCATGATGGTTACGCAACGCCTTCTGTATCGCGAATTCCAAATCATGATGCGTCAGTTCCGATATTAGATGGTGCCGCCGTGGTAGCTAAATGTCAGTACTCTCCCCCCTGCCCGCATCTCGTGGTCGTGCGGTAGCGTTCTCGCTTCCCATGCCCTGGTTACCGGGTTCGATTCCCGGCGGGGTCAGGGATTTTCTCTGCCTCGTGATGGCTGGGTGTTGTGTGATGTCCTTAGGTTAGTTAGGTTTAAGTAGTTCTAAGTTCTAGGGGACTGATGACCATAGATGTTGTCCCATAGTGCTCAGAACCATTTGAACTCTCCCCCGTGGTGTCAGCTCATTTTAAACAGGGTAGCTGCCTGGTAGCTTTTCTGGGCTGACCGTGACCTATACATCAGCTATCGTTTCCTATTGGCAGATGTAATTAACCCTACACCTTGGCTAACCGTAATTAAAGTGCATATAGCTACCAGCTATACACTTAACTAAATTGATGTCCTTACCTGCCCTCTTTTTTTTTTTTTTTTTTTTTTTTTTTTTTTTTTTTTTTTTTTTTTTTTTTTTACGAAGTGTAATCTCAGCTCAGGAACCACTGTAGGAATTTTTTTAGGGTTTCCACTTGTAGACAGATTGATTCCCTAGGAAGGTTTGTTCATATAATTTATAATTACAGTAACGATGAGCGTTTAGAATATTTATTGTTATCTGTTTCATATTCAATTGGCCTTTTGCAATGACATAATGACATCACGTGGCACTGATGGGAGCTACATACTGATGAGCTACAGGTTAGGTGTTATATGGTGGAAGAAGCAATAAAGTAAACAGCCGCCGCAAACTCCAGAGAGGAGCGAAGTTTGACCAGAATCTGTACATATTATAAAGTATAGTTCCCCGCCCCGTCTTTCTGGCTGTACGTGAAGCCTAATCTCAGGAACTGCTGTAGGGATTTTGTTACGATTTTCAGCAACAGGTAGACTGCTTCACGAGGAAGATTTGTGTCTGTAATTTGTCACCACCATCTTGGCGACAATGTACTCACTGACGGTCTCCATTTATTATCGACTCGCAAAGCATATGGGGAAAAATACTCCCACAACTGTGAAACATCACTACATTGTTATCATCTTTCGGTCGCCCTCGAAACACACTTAGAAGAGAGTGCCGAAAAGTAACCCCTCCGAATTTTTTATGTGAAAACACTTAAAGCTTTTTAACCAAAACAAAGTTATTAACATTCCACGCCTGCGTTCTTCACGTCTATACAGTTGCGGCCCTCTGCCAATGTTCGTCGCGAGGGTGACTATGTTGAGAAATAAATATGTAGACAGGAAAAATAAAGATGTAGAATATTAATACCGTTTGTTTAATTTCAAAAGAGTAGAGTTTTCATATAAAAAATTCAGAGGGATTACTTTTCAACACATCCTCGTAAAATTAATGGCCGATTTTTCACATTGATTAAGTAAGGAAGATTTTTCATTAACATTTAGCTTGAATAACTCATCTTAACTGCTGTACCTCGTATGGTCACAACAGCTACTCGTAGACTAGGAAGCATGAGACAGACCAGGGTAGTTGGGCATACTGCAGAATATCAGTAGACAGTGCTATAATTAAATAATGCATTTACTTATCTTCTGAGAAGCAGTCATTGAATAAAGTCTTTTGTTAACTCAACAGTAAACTATCTTTTTGAATAACAGTAACAGCACCAAACACTCAATAGCGCTTGTAATTATACCAATAAAAAAGTCAAGAATGATGGGGTGTTTCGAAAAGCCACATAGCTGTATGAAGGTGCTTTATTCGCAACTGCCGATTTCACATCAGTATCGACGCATCTTCAGGTTTATAACGGTCATATTTCTATACTGTAGATGGGCAATTATGGAGTCTTGGTTTTCGGGAAGCTATTCACGTTAAGAACCGAACCACAATGGTGGGTCGTCATAATAAAATTGAGTGCACCCAAAAGATGCTTGTCAAAATGTATGAAGCATGACCGCTGAATGAGCCAGGCCGGATAATCCCTCGTAGGATATAAAATCCGAGAGACACCATCTGTACTAAACCAGTGAAGTAAAACTGAAAAGGTCCCGGCGGAGGTTCGAGTCCTCCCTCGGGATGGGTGTGTGTGTTTGTCCTTAGGATAATTTAGGTTACGTAGTGTGTAAGCTTAGGGATTGATGACCTTAGTTCACACACATTTGAACAGTTTTTGAAAACTCAAAATCTCGCATAATATGAATACTTCCGCCGTATTGCCAACAGGCCGATGTGGACTACTGGTCTCCACGGGCTGTTTACATCACATCGGCCTGTGAGCAATGCGAGATACAGTGTACTATAGCAGCGCCTACAATTGGACGAGGCATTACTAGAAGACGTGGATAATCTTTAAGTGCATGAAGAAATCAGTAGCTCTCGTTAAAATATTCCTCACTTACAGACAGCAAGACCCGAACAGTAATATGTACATATGTGGGAAGACATGAGCTGCACACAATAATTTTATCCAGCTAATGCAGCCAGCTCACTGAGCGAACCTGGATTCTTGGAACCGATGTCCCGCTATGTGAGCAGTGATTCGCAAATGAGTAAGTTGTAAATAGTAAAGTCACACAGAAAAGTGTTTCTTTTTTTTTTTTTTAATTTTCGGTCTTTACTCACCATATCCACAGCGGACAGCGAACTGCAACCGTGATTTAAATTGGGGATTTATTTCAGTGTGACATACAACCAGTCTTTTTTTAAATTTTTGAGCGATTTACTTTGATGATGATCCCGCAGTGTCTTGAAAACTAGTTAATGGTACAGAAAAATAAAGCGTATCAAAAATTCGTAAAAATAACTAGTTGCAGAAACGGACATAACTGCAACTTTTGTCGTGATTACAGACACTATTCTAGCCTTATTATCTGCTGAAGTCAGTGATCGTCTTCAGACAGAGCGTATACGTACTGGTGTTCTAACAGTGGTTCGATTTGGCGTCATACATTCTATGAAATAAGAGACACAATCCTACAACGTGGGGTGCTAAGACGGAAGTTTGCTTCAGTTAAAACTTCCGGCCCTAGAGGGCCTATTCGCTGCACATGATAGTCAGGAACAGTCTGAAAACCTTGTAAGGGTATTGCGGGATAGGTTGGGCTGAGAAATAATTATTAAGAAAAACATTCGATACGTTGTGCCTCTTCCGAGTTAATCAGCTTTGAAGTTAGCCAATCAGGTGGTTGCGCGCGCAAATCCAAGCTACCAGTTGTTTTCGTAACGTAGATGATGGCGCACTAGACTGCTCAGCCCTTGCCTCGGGTTCGATCCTTGCTACCGCTCCATGCGCAATTTTTGTATCGCTCTCTTGTTCGGTTTTAGGTAACCAAACGACGAACACGTTTGGCAACACCAACTCTGCCCGGCCGCTCGAATTTGAGTTGCAAAGGCCTGGACTTCAATGCTAATTAACTCGGAAACGGCGCAACGAACCGAATGTTTTTCTTGACAATTGTTTCTCAGCCCAACCTACCCTGCAACACCCTTACCAGCTTTTCATATTGCTTCCGCTCACCGTGCATAAAACTGTTCCTTAGCTTCATGTATGGCACACGTCGAGCCTGGAGGCTTTAACAAATTTGTTTGCGTGGCCATCCCTCGCAGCAAGCACAGAAATATTTGTTTTGTAAAGAAAACCCCTTTTCTTGCTATACTGTAAAATTTGTTTCTCCCGGACGCGTTTCGCCTTTTTTTACTCTAAGGCATCTTCAATGTGATTTAGAGTGATACAGTTCTGTTTTGATGTGTGATATTTTTAGATTATGAAACAGTTCACGCCGGTCTTTTTTTGTAAATAAGTAATTACTTGCAGTTTGATGCTGGCATCTGCGTTTCCCCTCATCTGGTCTGGAGGTCGTGGTACAACTTCATTTCCGAAACAGAAGCATATTTTTGTATTCTGAACTTTTTCTTCTCATTTTTCACCATGCTTACCTTTATTTTTGTGGTACACTATTACGCTTTTGCCACTATTTGTAGGTATTTGTTCGAAAATTGTGTTTTTAAATACTTAAATTATGCGAGTTCAGAATGTGTTTCCTACTGTTTGGTTTGCTTACCTACATGTTGCCAACCTAACGAAGTATATGTTGAAAACTAACATCTATTCATGACGTATCTCGTTTGTGTGTGTATGTGAAAGGGGAGCAGGGAAGTTGCTGCTTTGAATTGTAGAATGTTGAATATTAATGTAATAACTATTAGAGAGTGGATAAAGCTTTTGTTTCAGTGTTCTGTGGAGGGGTTCATGGACAATTGAGTGAAAAGGCGGTGCTACTAATAGTATGATAATAATTCTTTTTGGAGAGTTATTCTAATACATTAATAGATGAAATAATGAATAACGCTACAAAAAGGATTATTATCATAATAATAATAATACCACCCAACACCTTTTCACTCACTTGTCCATGAACTCCTCTACAGAACATTGAAACCAAAACTCAAATCATCTGATTACCAAACATTTCAACCACCCTCTAACAGCTATTAGATTCATATTCAACACTGTACAACTCAAACCACCAACACTCCCACCCTCACTCCACACACACACACACACACACACACACATACACAGAGAGGGAGGGAGAGAGAGAGAGAGAGAGAGAGAGAGAGAGAGACATCATGGATAGACTTTACTTCTGAACATATACTTCGTTAATTAGACAAACCAAATAGGAAGGGCCGCGCGGAGTGGCCGCGCGGTTTGAGGCGTCATGTACCGGATTGCGCGACCCCTCCCGCCGGAGGTTCGAGTCCTCCCTCGGGCATGGGTGTGTGTTGTTCTTAACAAAAGTTAGTTTAAGTAGTGTGTAAGTCTAGGGACCTATGGCCTCAGCAGTTTGGTCCCTTAGGAATTTCACACACACACAAACAGGAGGAAACACGTAATGAACTCACAATATTTGCGTCTTTAAAAAGCACATTTTTCGAACAAATATCTGCAACTAGCGCCAAAAGAGTAATAATACACCACAAAAATAAAGGTCAACATGATGAACAGTGTAAAGGAAAAGTTCGGAGCATTAAAACATGCTTACTTTTCGGAAATGAAGCTGCAGTGCGACCCCCAGACCAGATGAGAGGAATCTGCAAGTAATTTCTTATTTACATAAAAAACGTGATGTGACCTGTTTGATAATCTAAAAATGACACATATCAAAACAAATCTGTACTGAAAATACCCTAGAGTTAAAAGAAGGCGAAACGCGTCTGGGAGAAATAAATTAGAGTGCAACAAAGAAGGTCGTTTTATTTAAAAAAAAAAAAATAATATTACTGGAAGTTTTAACTTGAAGTAAGAGAGACTGTATTTTAATTCAGAAATAAATCTATTTCTGCACAACAAATAGAATAACAAATAACACTAACGATAAAATTGTTACATGAACGGTTGTTAGGGCAGACTGTCCCATTTTTTTATGTTGGTATTGAGGAAATTTGATTGGGAGAAGTATCTCAGTGAACTTCCCAAATGTTCAGCAGCTTTCGTTCATCGAATCACTGCTAGTATCGGAACCACACAAAATTGTATTTCAACGTAGTTTGATTCTTCCACTCAGTAAGTCATCTGATGTAGAATTCTGCTATAACTCACCGCTTAGTAAGAAAGTTCTCTCACAGGTATCCTGTCGTGGACTCTTCAAGAAGTTCGGCTTTCTAACCGCACCTTCGCACCTGTGTGTGCGTGTATGTGTATATAATGAAATTACCAAATAATAAAGAATAAGTACGACAAACGAGCGGTATTCTGCGAGGTCAAAATCAGGCACTGCACTTTAGCTATAAAACCGGAAGCTGGAACAGATTTAGAATTTTTTTCTGGAGGGGGGAGGGGGGGGGGGACACAAGCTATCACTTCGACAATTATCCATGTTATAGCAGAGAATAGTGTATTAGTGTGTGGTAGGGTACCTACATGTTATGGCCAAGCTGGTCCTCACAAGGACTTTGTAATAAATTTAAATCGACTGAACTGTTTTATTCAAATTTTACTGTTTTAATAATTCCAATCCCAAAGAAAGCAGGTGTTGACAGATGTGAAAATTACCGAACAATCAGTTTAATAAGTCACAGCTGCAAAATACTAACTCGAATTCTTTACAGACGAATGGAAAAACTAGTAGAAGCCGACCTTGGGGAAGATCAGTTTGGATTCCGTAGAAATACTGGAACACGTGAGGCAATACTGACATTACGACTTATCTTAGAAGAAAGATTAAGGAAAGGCAAACCTACGTTTCTAGCATTTGTAGACTTAGAGAAAGCTTTTGACAATGTTGACTGGAATACTCTCTTTCAAATTCTAAAGGTGGCAGGGGTAAAATACAGGGAGCGCAAGGCTATTTACAATTTGTACAGAAACCAGATGGCAGTTATAAGAGTCGAGGGACATGAAAGGAAAGCAGTGGTTGGGAAGGGAGTAAGACAGGGTTGTAGCCTGTCCCCGATGTTGTTCAATCTGTATATTGAGCAAGCAGTAAAGGAAATAAAAGAAAAATTCGGAGTAGGTATTAAAATTCATGGAGAAGAAATAAAAACTTTGAGGTTCGCCGATGACATTGTAATTCTGTCGGAGACAGCAAAGGACTTGGAAGAGCAGTTGAATGGAATGGACAGTGTCTTGAAAGGAGGATATAAGATGAACATCAACAAAAACAAAACAAGGATAATGGAATGTAGTCTAATTAAGTCGGGTGATGCTGAGGAAATTAGATTAGGAAATGAGGCACTTAAAGTAGTAAAGGAGTTTTGCTATTTGGGGAGCAAAATAACTGATGATGGTCGAAGTAGAGAGAATATAAAATTTAGGCTGGCAATGGCAAGGAAAGCGTTTCTGAAGAAGAGAAATTTGTTAACATCGGGTATTGATTTAAGTGTCAGGAAGTCATTTCTGAAAGTATTCGTATGGAGCGTAGCCATGTATGGAAGTGATACATGGACGATAAATAGTTTGGACAAGAAGAGAATAGAAGCTTTCGAAATGTGGTGCTACACAAGAATGCTGAAGATTAGATGGGTAGATCACATAACTAATGAGGAAGTATTGAATAGGATTGGGGAGAAGAGAAGTTTGTGGCACAACTTGACCAGAAGAAGGGATCGGTTGGTAGGACATGTTCTGAGGCATCAAGGGATCACCAATTTAGTATTGGAGGGCAGCTTGGAGGGTAAAAATCGTAGGGGGAGATCAAGAGATGAATACACTAAGCAGATTCAGAAGGATGTAGGTTGCAGTAGGTACTGGGAGATGAAAAAGCTTGCACAGGATAGAGTAGCATGGAGAGCTGCATCAAACCAGTCTCAGGACTGAAGACCACAACAACAACAACAATTACAGCAAGGCAAGTTAAACAAACATTTTATGTAGGTATAACGTAATATACACCCCGAAAAATACTGCACTCCCAAAAATAGTCCAAGTTCAGTCTTCTCTTAAATTATCGACAAAAGACTTCTAGCCTTTCTTCTGTCGTAAATTTGCTGTTCCTGTTGACGAACATCATATCTAAGCCATTCAGTATGTCTTCTGCCTCAGTGATACGAAGAATAGGCTTTTATACGTAGCAGCGCAGAAAATGATCTTTATGCTGTGCTAATAGTTATGGGCAGAATTGATAGGAGCTAAAAGAGGACTTTGATGTTTGGAACACAAGACCTTTTATGAGTTTCTGCTGGAGAGGCTCGCTAGGATCTTGTTTTTTTTTTTTTTTCCAAAACTGATTCGAGATCATCATTTCCCCTCAAAAAATCATTTTTTTACATTTCGGCGCTCTTCAAGACTTCCCTAGTGGATCTATCAGAAATGTATTTTGGTATTAACTTCTTTAAATGACCAACGATTTCACGGTGTACTTTGGGGTAATCTGTAGGCCAGTTGATTGAACAGAAAAGGAATCCAGATTGCGACTCTAAGCATTTATCGTTTGACTCAGCTGGGGCATTCGTTCGATTATCATGTAGGGCAGTTGTTCTAGGAGTTTTTATCTCAGTGTCAAATTTCTCAGCAAGTTCTTCAGCTGCCTTAAAGACCGGATGGATGTGTAAAATACTGTCCTGGTGTTCTTTCTAGCTGTCGCAAGCTGCTTCGACGAGTTACGTTGCTTGGAATAGACCGATTTCCTTGTCTTGCAGTTGTCGAGCAAGTGGCATTGTTATACCAAGCACTTTAGTCCGCCCCGGTAGCTGAGTGGTCAGCGTGACAGACTGTTAATCCTAAGAGCCCGGGTTCGATTCCCGGCTGGGCCGGAAATTTTCTCCGCTCAGGGACAGTCGGCTTTCAGCCGTGTTACCGTGCGGACGGGCTCGGCGCGCCGGGCAGTGCTCCGCAGGTGTTGTTGTTTACCCGCTAGCGCGCGGTCGCGTCGTTGTCTTGCCGTATAGTACCTGTACCGACCCGACATGGCGTTCTCATATCGAAAAGCTACAATCAAACTAACGTTCAACGCATCGTACACGAGACCGAAGGCCCATGAAATTGAACGGTTTCTACGAGACATCATGCACATCGAACCACAAGAACTGATAGGAATTCATCTGTCTATTGTAACCAGCACAGTGTACCTCAAACTGATTGACGAAGCGGCCTGCGATAGATTACTCCAACGATGTGCAAACGGCTTTCGCTTCTGTCACGCAGACGGTAACGTGAGCGTGGTAGGAGTTGACCATGCTGGTCTGGGGGTGCGTACCGTGCGCATCTTTGAACTACCGTTCGAAGTCCCTGCCAACCTAGTCGTTGATGCGCTGCGGCCATACGGCACAGTTCTGAGCCACACAGAGGAGAAATGGAACACATTCGAAACGTACCCTGTCCTTAACGGGGTACGACAAGTGCGCATAGAACTTAAGAAGCACGTTCCATCGTATGTTTTCGTTGGTGGCTGCCGCGCAATTGTTATATATGATGGACAACCGAGGACCTGCTCGGGCTGCGGCCAGGAGGGCCATGTTAGAACTGAGTGTCTGCAGCGCCGCCTCGTTCAGGTGCCCCGCAATGAACTTCCCCAACGATCCATTATGACCTCTCTCCCGCTAACATATGTGGAGGCGGCACGACATGATGTGATGGATGATCAAAACCTGCTACCTCCTCAAGCCGCTGCCAGCTCCGTTGGAGAGTCAGCGCCGTCGACGACGCCGCAGCCCAACGGTGCAGAGGTTCCTACAGCCTCTGCCCACCGCAGCGTCGTGGGCACCCAGCCACCGTCACTGTCGGGATCAGACACAGGGGTTCCTAGCGACCGAGACTGTGTCGAGCCCCGCCCTCCAGTGGATGTCGAATCTCGGACCCGAAAGCAAAAATCACCCAAGCGACACAAGAAGAGGCGATTGTCCGCTGACGAACAGGACAGGAATGTGAAGCCGGCGGAAGACATCGACTTCGTTGACTCGCCCACAATTGCAACGGACTCCAGTGGCATCATTCACCAGAAGGTGCCTGAAGACAAGGAACAGTCTCCTAAATCTGGTGGCCCAGAAAACGAGGCGCACTGCGTCGACTCCCAAAATGTGGGCTCCTGTGAAAGCGTCCAGCCTCCAATGACATCACAATCGTCTCTTGGTGATTGGGCAGACGATATGGAGGCAGATGATGCACAGCAAACATCGATATCTCCACCAGAGCCCATGGCTGACAATGAGCCCGGAGGGCTCTGCCAGTCAGGGACTCCTACGGCACAGTAATGCACAGCATGCAGGTGGATGGCTGTGTGGTGTGTTGTGTGTGAAATCACTGTGGGATTGCACCGGCACACTGCCTCCGCCACTTGATATGTCTCAGTCATACCGTGTGGGAACAGTCAACGTAAATGGTGTCCACTCCACTGTCAAGACCCGCATGTTACACGACATGATCAGAGCGGCAGACTTGGACATTGCCCTTCTCCAGGAGGTCCGTCCCGAGCTGTGTTTAGACCTATATGGCTACACCACGTACAGCCTACCCGTAGGTGATGGCGCAGGAGGAACGGCCATCCTTCTCCGAGATGGCATAGACGCGACGGACGCGACGTACTTGCCGAACGGGCGAGGCATCGCACTCACACTTGGCGCAGTGCGCCTCATTAACGTCTAAGCTCCCTCCGGTAATTCGCACCGTGGTGACAGGCATGTCTTCTATTCGGAGGAGTTGGCCCCACTTTTGCAAGGAAATATGGACCATTACATAGTGGGCGGCGATTTTAACAGTGTTCTGCGGCCCGAGGACCAGATACCGCATTACGTCCCATGCCCCGCTCTACAAGCATTGATACGTGACCTCGCGCTCCACGACACATGGCTCTTGCATCATGGGACCCAGAGTGGATATACGCACTTTACCAGCCATTCTGCCAGTCGTCTGGACCGGATATACGTCTCGCGTGCCCTCCGCACAGCAACCCGTGATGCAGAACTCTGGCCGACGGCCTTCACGGACCATCTCGCGTACATCTGCACTGTCACCTTGCCCCGACAACTCACAAGACGCAGCAGGGGCCCGTGGACGCTGAACGTCTCCCTCCTTCGCGAGGAAGCGTGTCGGCGAGCAGTCACTGACACGTGGCGTCAATGTATCAGGCGCCTGCCTATGTATGCTTCCACGTTGCTGTGGTGGCTGGGATGTGTCAAACCTGCCCTCCGAAAGACCTTGATGGCCTACGGGCGTGACAGATCGAACTGGCAAAGGGCAACATCGGATTTTACTATACAGCGTTACGTGAGCTGGCGACGCAACCGCCGTCTCCCGAACGTCAGATGTCCGTACAACGCATCAAAGCTCGTCTACTTCGCATCAGGACAGAGCAGCTAGACAGTGTCCGCATCCGTGCGCGAGTGCAAGACTGTATCCCCAACGAAACAGCGTCAGTGTATCACATTGTGCGCGAGAGGCGCCACCGCAAACGTCAGCTCATTACGGCGGTAAACACGGAGGACGGCGGGCGCGCAGTGACACAAGCGGACATCGCGCACACGTTCGCCAGATACTATGGGACCTTGTACATGGAAGATCCGCGAAATGTACGTGATTATGACGGGCTGTTGCACGATTTTCCCGCCCCTCGGGACGTGGCACCCGATGATAGTCTGCTGTTGCCCATTACACCCGACGAGCTGACATCGGCCTTGGCACGTGGAGCACCGAACAAGTCGCCTGGACCGGACGGTTTACCCCTGGAATTCTACCGCACTTTTTACCACCTTATGGGTGACAAGTGGCTCCAAATGTTTCAAGACCTGATCCGCCCTGATTTCACTGTCCCCACAGAATTCACAGAAGGCATCTTGATTCCAGTTCCGAAACCGAATGGTGGTTGTAGGTGGCAGGATTTTCGCCCACTCACACTCCTCAACAACGACTACAAGATCTTCGCCCGTATCCTCCGCGCGCGTCTCCACACCGCTATCGGGAAAGCCATCCACACCGATCAGACATGTTTAGGTGGTGTCAGCAACATTCATACGGCGTTAGGAGCATACCGCGACGTAATTGCTTTGACGGCGGCCTGCAAAATACGAGGCGCCCTTGTCGCCGTAGATTTTGACCACGCATTCGACCGCGTCGATCACGGCTTCTTACGCGCAGTTTTGCATCGCATGGGCCTCTCTCCGGAGTCTGCACAGGTGGTCCTTCGACTGGTCCACGGAGCGCGCTCCCACATGATGGTCAACGGTTATCAGTCTGGTCACATTGTTGTTGGACGGTCAGTGCGACAAGGGTGCCCCCTGTCGGGCATATTATTTGCTGCAGCACTTGAACCAGCTTTACATGGTCTCCGGCAGCGATTAACTGGTATCTCCTTGCGGGACGTGACCTTTTGTTGTGGTGCATTCGCCGATGACGTGGTGTTCCTGGCCAGATCAGAGGATGAAATGCATATGGCGCTACAGTGGCTACGCCAGTACGGGGTGGTCGCTGGGAGCGTCATCAATGTGAAGAAGACAAAATACATGGATGTCGGAAGGGGGACTTCCCACACAACGGCGGTGCCCTTTGACAAGGTGCCCGTACTCAAGTGTTTAGGAGTGCAATTCTATAGCAATGTCCGCCGCACGGCGGCGGCTACGTACCGCCGGCTCCTACACCAGACACGTGCTCTGCTGCAGGACAACAAACTGCGTCGCTTGGATATGCTCCTCAGAACACGTTATGTCAACACCTATCTTGTCTCAAAACTGAACTATTTTGCGCATATCCTTCCCTTGACAGATACGATGGCCGACAGATTTCAAGCAGCATATGGACATTTCGTAAGCACCGGTCTGGTTTTTAAAGTCCGATACGCCACCCTGACACTGCCGCAGCGGGCGGGCGGTATCGGTTTAATTCACGTATATAACCGTGCGCGATCGCTTTATCTCAACACTATGCGTCGCACGTGGACCTCTGCCCACGCCACTCTGACGGGCACCCTGATAGCGGAAGTGGCACCACACTCTCTGCATCCCCCGGTTTCTGTAGGACACATTTCACCGGCACTCACCCACATCAGAGACTTCTTTGTTGACTTCAGCTACTTACGTTCAGAACTTCCGACGACACGGAAGCCCAGCACAAAAGACTATTATCGCCTCTATCAGCAGCGGCAACCTGTAAATACGGTCACCCACAGACACCCTGAAGTTGCCTGGAACACGGTGTGGCGAGCGGTACACACGCCTTTTCTACCTACGACGGTGCGTTCATTGTGGTACGTAGTTGTGAATGGGAAGTTCGCTACTCGTCAGAGGTTACATTCCATACATCTGACGGACGACCCCTTGTGTCCGACATGCTCAGTCGCTGACTCGGATGCACACCGTCTGACGTGTGCCGCGACCAGCGAGTGCTGGCTACTGACGCAGCGCATACTGGCATTACTCTTGCGGCGATTGCCGGAGTCTATCTCCCCTGATGACGTATTGCGCCCCGACGTCGTATACTTTCCATCAACCAGAACGAACGCCGTTAACTGGCTAAAAGGCATGGCCGTTTACTACATATTTTGCGATGCTCCCAAAGGCACACTCGACTTTTGGTCCCTATTGATGACGACACATGCAGCTTTCAGCCGCCACCCGAAGTACAGAACTCGTTTCGCAAATTATTTAGGTTCATTATTTGTGGATCCTCCTGCTCACTGGGGCGTTCCGGGTATGAGACGCTGAAAATGAAGAAGAATCCTGGAGCATATTGATCCTCTACGGACGGAATAGGGGGGAACCCCTCCCAACAGACGAGAAGACGACTCGGACGCTCGGCTACGGCAGTTGTAGGATCTTTCTTTGTAATGAAACAAAAATAAATCTATAATACACAAAAAATGTTATAAAAATTAAATAAATAAATAAAAAGAACAACATCGACAAACCCACTCCATCCTCTTCCTGATCCTTCGATCCTCGAACTCGAACACGTTGCTTGGGCGTGGCGGCGGGATGGCCAGGCTTCGGGTGTCGACCCCTGCCCTACCCGTCGTCCTGCTCCTGCAGCGGTTCATTAAAAAAAAAAAAAAAAAAAAAAAAAAAAAAAAAAAAAAAAAAAAAAAAAAAAAAAGGTTAGTTAGGTAAAAAAAAAAGAGGAAGGGTAGCGTCTTTGGAAAAAAAAAAAAAAGCAAGCAAGAAGACACGGGTTCAAGTCCCATCCGCAGCACAAATTTTTGTTCATTCTATCTGCTTCGATCATTATTGTAAAAAATTGACAATAAAAAAAAAAAAAAAAAAAGGGACTGGGTGTTCTGTTGTCCTAATCATCATCATTTCATCCCCATCGACGCGCAGGTCCCCGAAGTGGCGTCAAATTGAAAGACTTGCACCAGGCGAACGGTCTACCCGACGGGAAGGCCCTAGCCACACGACATTTCCATTTTATTACCATGCACTTTGGCAAGTATCCATAAACTTACAATAAATGATAATGATTACTGCATAAAGTAATGAAAATTCAGTCGTTACAGTAGTCCTTCCACAGCGTATGTTACATAGTTCCCGCCGGCAATAATCAGGCTAGAAAATACAGAGCAGCATTACGCCTCTCTACCCATCGTCTTTCACACACTCTTTTTATTGTGTGAGTTTTGCTGCTGGTAGAGGTGACTATTTCTTCCTAGACTAAGTGTCGTCGTTGAGCGGATTCCGTGATGAAATTTGCTGCTGAACCAGTTATACCGACAGCATTTTGTACGCTGCTCAGAATACAGGCTTTGTTTGCTTGGTGCAAGACTGAAACTGTGACTAGCACAGTTGCTGTAAATTTCTAATCGCTGTTCCTGTGATGTAATTGCTTGAACTCCCTTAAATTTACCACTCATATTCCCTCTTCCGTCATAGGATTCCGACAGCAAATTACTCAGTCCCATTTGCTTTAATCTACTGCAGGATGGTGTTTGCTAAGTTTTCACCTGTCAGATCAGTAACAGCAGTGAATTTTAGAAATTCGTGTCTTACAACTGTTCTCTCAACATCAAAGAAACGTATTAATAGCGATAATTGTTCAGAGATGAATATATCAGTTGTATCATCTGCTATTATGGTGGGAAATTCGAATTCCTTTATGGAATCAACCGCTTTTCCAGTAATAACAACAGCACAGCTATCTGCTAAATAATTTTGTGTTGGCTTACTGATATAACTGGCGTTTTTAAGACCGACTGAATGTGTTGTATTAATACTTCAGCGCCTGAGTCCGTTCGAAATTTCAGTAAAGTACGGAAGTTTCCCTCTGAACTAAAATTCCAATGCTTCACTGTTCATCTCCTGGCTGCCTTCACCAAGCAATAATCGATCATCTCTATGTCCTCGAAAGAATGTATTGTAAGCTCCACCTAACATTATTGTCTTTATAACTGGTATTAGCTTTTCTTCTGTTTCCGTCCACTCTTCTATTTCCAATCTTGTCCATTCTTGTTAAAACATCCGTTGACTTCCCTTCAACCACATGCAGAAACTTCAGCCAGACAACTGTGTTTCTCTCATGATACTCTTTCTCTCGGTGACTGTGTGCAATTTCTGTTGCTTTCTGACACGTTTGCATTGGCTCATTCACTAGTCATCCTAACGTTACTATATTGTTGCCTCCTTCTGCTCTACCGAAGAGAACACAAGCTTTATAAAATCCGCCACTAAATTGGTTCCTGTAGGTCAGACAAACATTTTCTCTAGACATTTTCTCTGGACCGATCGCGATTTATTGCCTTCTGCAACTTGCGGGAAGCAAAATTTGGTAGATGGTACCCAAAAGCTCTTTAACTATTGCAATATTTCCTCGTCCGTCAGATGTCTTCACCAAATGACCGATATCATGTTCATCCGCAATAGTCTCGTCATCACTCAATAGAGAAAAATTACTAGTAGAAGTTGAACCCAAAATCGCTGGAAGTGATGCCTGTTCTCCAACGTTCATTTCACTTTCACCTTTTAAGTTTTTACAGAAAAAAACGAGTGAAGTGTCTTTTGTCGTTTGGACCCGCTCATATTGTCTTCTGTTGAACGCACGGCGGGAAGCGAGCACAATAATGCATGCTTGCAAACAATTGCTGAAGTGATCACGTTCGTCACGTCAGATTACCAACCTTGCTTGTTTACATTATACCGAATAGGAATAGCAGAGCCTCTGCTACAACCATCTACTGGCCATAGTTGCTATTACATACGGGCAAAATCCCCCTGTGTCACCCTCCTTCCCCTCCCTTTTAAATCCCCCCCTCATCAGAAGGACTCTCTACTTTGTAATGTCCTGTTTTAAATAAATACTGATAGTTGGAGGGACCTGAAAAGGAGGAATCAAAGACTATCAAGAAGATCTTGGGACTCCAGAAGACTACTGACGGAACTTGAAGAATAAGAAGATCGAGGAGGAGTACACCGAAAGGATGGTTGAAATTTTATGGACACCCCTTAAGGACGGACGAAAACCGACTGAAGGAAAAAATCTTCAGTTGCATAACATCATTGAAGCCTACCTCTAAACTGGTAGGAGAGATGATGAGAGGTGCACAAGAAACTGGTATTTCATTAGAGATGACCCAGAACTGAAGCCGGACGGGGTGGCCGAGCGGTTCTAGGCGCTACAGTCTGGAACCGTGAGACTGCTACGGTCGCAGGTTCGAATCCTGCCTCGGGCATGGATGTGTGTGATGTCCTTAGGTTAGTTAGGTTTAAGTAGTTCTAAGTTCTAGGGGACTGATGACCTCAGAATTCAAGTCCCATAGTGCTCAGAGCCATTTGAACCATTTGACCCAGAACTGAGGAGAATTCAGTCAACAACACAAAATCTTTTGAAGAGAAGTAACTAAAAAGGAGGTCCACATATTACATTTCCGAGGAGGAGAGAAAGAAAAGAAGTGAAGAATTGAAGAGGGAAGAATGGGAAAGAAAGGATCAGAAGCGGTAATTTTTACGCGGTCCATAGTGGGCCAAATTCGGAAGAAATAAATAATTTTTTTATGAATACCATAATCCATTGCATCTTGGAAATTCACAGTTGCAGTATTAGAGGGAAAAGTGACGTTCACAACTTATCATTAATGCAGTCCATGAAATAGAGATGTGTATGCAACATGTGGCCTCAAAGAATTGATCAGTTACCCAACAACATAAAAATCAGGCAACAATGCAAATTTTAAATCCAAATAGTAACCCTTCCTTCTGAATAACTCGAGTTGAACACAATATTTTTGATACGAAGAAAATAGTGAGTGTTTTAAGGAATTTATTGACTATTGCAAGTGTTCAGAATGAAGTTGATATTAGAGGTATGAGCTGCCACCAACAATTGACAAAAGCTGTTGAACACAAGGCCAGCGGGACTTAACTTTTTCATTGCGATGAGCAACAGACCACTGCACTTGCGCCGACGGCAGCTGGTCGATCACGCCCGGGGGCGGAAGTGGCGGCAGAGGTCGTAAAACAGAGAGAATGTGCTGCACGCCGTAGGTCTCGCCAGCCACCTGCTAGAGCACACACTAGAAGGCAGCCACCTGTTCGCGGCACTCGTGCCTCGCTGCCGACCCGCGGTAACATCTGGTCTCCACAAGAGCGGACACTTCTCAACAAAACAGCTGAAACATAGCCCGGTAATGTCTAGGCAGCCATTAAGTGTGTTACCTATGAGTTATAGTGGCCCAATTAAAATTTCAAAGAGCTTCACCTATTCTCATATGAACAGCGAAAAAGGAAAACCAAAGAGCCAAATGTGACATTTGTCAGGAGAGTGAGAAGACAATGTATCTCTGTTTGTACATAACTGATCTGAATACTGAACACCTTTCTCCAAAGCTGTTTCACAGAGGAAGACCGCACTGCAGTTCCTTCTCTAAATCATCGCACGAACGAAAAAATAGCTGACATCGAAATAAGTGTCCAAGGAATAGAAAAGCAACTGAAATCACTCAACAGAGGAAAGTCCACTGGACCTGACGGGATACCAATTCGATTCTACACAGAGTACGCGAAAGAACTTGCCGCCCTTCTAACAGCGGTGTACCGCAACTCTCTAGAGGAACGGAAGGTTCCAAATGATTGGAAAAGAGCACATGTAGTTCCAGTTTTCAAGAAGGGTCGTTGAGCAGATGCGCAGAACTATAGACCTATATCTCTGACATTGATCTGTTGTAGAATTTTAGAGCATGTTTTTTCCTCGCGTATCATGTCATTTCTAGAAACCCAGAATCTACTCTGTAAGATTCAACATGGATTCCGGAAACAGCGATCGTGTGAGACCCAACTCGCTTTATTTGTTCATGAGACCCAGAAAATATTAGATACAGGCTCCCAGGTAGATGCCATTTTCCTTGACCTCCGGAAGGCGTTCGATACAGTTCCTCACTGTCGCGTGATAAACAAAGTAAGAGCCTACGGAATATCAGACCAGCTGTGTGGCTGGATTGAAGAGTTTTTAGCAAACAGAACACAGCATGTTGTTATCAATGGAGACACGTCTACAGACGTTAAAGTAACCTCTGGCGTGCCACAGGGGAGTGTAATGGGACCATTGATTTTCACAATATATATAAATGACCCAGCAGATAGTGTCGGAAGTTCCATGCGGCTTTTCGTGGAGGATGCTGTAGTATACAGAGAAGTTGCAGCATTAGAAAATTGCAGTGAAATGCAGGGAGATCTGTAGGGGACAGGCACTTGGTGCAGGGAGTGGCGGCTGGCCCTTAACTTGGACAAATGTAATGTATTACGAATACATAGAAAGAAGGATCCTTTATTGTATGATTGTATGATAGCGGAACAAACACTGGTAGCAGTTACTTCTGTAAAATATCTGGGAGTATGCGTACGGAACGATTTGAAATGGAATGATCATATAAAATTAATTGTTGGTAAGGCGGGTGCCAGGTTGAGATTCATTGGGAGAGTGCTTAGAAAATGAAGTCCATCAACAAAGGAGGTGGCTTACAAAACACTCGTTCGACCTATACTTGAGTATTGCTCATCAGTGTGGGATCCGTACCAGGTCGGGTTGACAGAGGAGATAGAGAAGATCCAAAGAAGAGCGGCGCGTTTCGTTACAGGGTTATTTGGTAACCGTGATAGCGTTACGGAGATGTTTAATAAACTCAAGTGGCAGACTCTGCAAGAGAGGCGCTCTGCATCGCGGTGTAGATTGCTCGCCAGGTTTCGAGAGGGTGCGTTTCTGGATGAGGTATCTAATATATTTCTTCCCCCTACTTATATCTCCCGAGGAGATCAAGAGTGTAAAATTAGAGAGATTCGAGCGCGCACTGAGGCTTTCCGGCAGTCGTTCTTCCCGCGAACCATACGCGACTGGAACAGGAAAGGGAGGTAATGACAGTGGCACGTAAAGTGCCCTCCGCCACACACCGATGGGTGACTTGCGGAGTATAAATGTACATGAATCCAAAAAATTAAGCAGGTACTCTGATACCACAGAATTATGCTGCTCACCGCATCACAGTAACAAATAATGAGACAAAGTAGAAAATAAATAGTTTATTAACAATGTGCGACGTGCCATACCAGGAAACTGACTGGTTCTAAGGGCCAGTACGAAACCTTTTACATGAGGCCACACGCAGCCATGAATGAGAAACGTCCTCAAGAGATTCCATGCACCGCCGCTGCTGAAAGTCCACTTACGTTGGAATGCAGTGCCGCTCGCCAAACTCCACGATAACTGACTGTGATAGCATTACCATAGCTCAGATGGTAACATTATCATAGCTCAGATTCAGCAGCACGAATATTATTACTCTAAACCGTATACCAATGTTTATAGTTACATGTCTTTGATATGTGACTGTCATTCCGTTCTATTCAAGTTAAAAACAATTATCATCGTGTTCTGCGACAGTACCAACTATGTAGGGTGTCTCAGAAGTGACGGTCAATAATTCACACATGGAAAGTACAGCCCCAAAGAAGCTAAAAAGCTCCAGTAAACATGGAGCCGCAAATCGAATGGTTCAAATGGCTCTGAGCACTATGGGTTTTAACATCTGAGGTCATCAGTCCCATAGAACTTAGAACTACTTAAACCTAACTAACCTAAGGACATCACACACATCCATGTCCAAGGCAGGATTCGAACGTGCGACCGTAGCAGCAGCGTGGTTCTGAACTGAGCGCCGAGAACCGCTCGGCCACAACGGAGCCGCAAATCAACCGTTGCCGAGTATTGCATTAATGCGAGTTGGGAACCAACTGCAAACGCCCATGGATACAGCGGTATTTACTTTGGTATCTCAAGGTTTTGGATCTGTTTGTTTACGCATTCGCAACTACTTTCCTTTCCCCCTCCGTGCACTCTGCCTTACCCGCCCCGCAAGCAGTTACGAACGTGAAGGCACAATGGACAGAAGTTACATCAATGAACAGTACGCTGACACGCACCTCATGTATGGCAGAGCAAATGGCAGTGCCCTTGAGGCTGGACGATTGTATGAAGAAGCTTTTCCTCTCCGCAGGCAGCCCGACAGGCCTTCATTTAGCCGGCTACATCAGCGCATTAGAGAACCTGCGAGTTTCGCACACCATTTACGAGAAGGTAGACCGAGATCCTTAACACCCGATGCTGAGAAAAGCGTTTTACGCATTGTACACGAACGTCCGAGTACTTCAACAAGGAGGATTGCTTCCCAAAGCCGGCCGCGGTGGCCGAGCGGTTCTAGGCGCTCAGTCCGGAACCGCGCGACTGCTACGGTCCTTGGTTCGAATCCTGCCTCGGGCATGGATGTGTGTGACGTCCTTAGGTTAGTTAGGTTTAAGTAGTTCTAAGTTCTAGGGGACTGATGACCACAGATGTTAAGTCCCACAGTGCTCAGAGCCATTTGAACCATTTGAAGCTTCCCAAACAGTGTCCTGAGTCATAGCAGTGCGCGGCGGATTATACATCGGCAAGTACTCTATCCATATCATCTCCAGCGAGTGGCACCCCCCAAAAATTACTTCCTCTAGCCAATTTCTGCCGTTTCGTGCAACGAAAGTGTACCCTGAATCCCTTGTTTGTAACCAGTTTTCTGTTCATGGTGTAAGAGGTATGTGCTGCCTGCGATATGTAAGCTATAAGAGAATCTGAGACCGAAAAAGCAGTGTTGACTGCAGTACGAACTGTGTAGCAGTAGCAGTAAGTTGTTGCTAGCGAGCAGTCGCCTGTCTGCGCTTGTCAGTCCTGTCTGGTGTATCATGTTGGCTGGGCCGGTCGCGGTGCGGCGATGCCGGAGCCTGGGTATTTTTGTATAAGGTAAAAAGCAGCCTCACGCATATCTAGTAATGTTATGTAAAGTGCCATGTAAATCTTTTAAAAATGTCCTAATAATAATCTTCGTGATATAAAGTAATTAAAAAAAACATTCATTTCAATTTAAAGAATTTACTAATTTCTTCAATCCATGATCATTCCTATTGTTGCAAAAGAAAAATCAGTTGCTTCCTTTCATAGATGACAAATCTATCGGGCAGCATTGCACAGAGCTGTCCCGGAACAATTTTATATAAGAGCAGATATATTCGCCGTTTTTATTGAGGTGAGAATTTTTCCTTTTTTATTCAGAATAATCTTACAGGGCCATGACGCAGCGCTGCTGTCGTCCAAATTCTACCAGGTTACTGAATTTATTTTTGATTACGAGGTTTAGGAATTTTTCTGTTTCGAGCTTACATTAAATGGGAAACAAATTTTGTGTGGAGGTTAAATGTGAACGCATTTCTGTACGGAGGTTATAAATGGGAACCAGTTTTGTTCTGAGGTTACACAATAAATAGGATCATATTCATATTTATTATTTTATAACATTTTTTTTGTGGGGAGGTTACACTTAACGTGAATATTATTTATGTTAACATTTTCTGTTGAGAGGTTGCGGTGAAATATTTTTTGTGGGGAGGTTACACTTGGCGACATCCGGCCAGGATCGTATTTATTTGTGAATCTCTGAGAAGTAGTCATATATCTGCTCTTATTTACTTAAATGTAGTTTCCATCTGGCGCAACGCATTTACTAATTTGTCACCCTTTCTTTCACAGATCATCGGCAATTTATTGCTCTTTGTTGTAATTGTGTTTATTCCATTTTTGCTTTGTCTTCGTTTCATTTTTGTGCTTATTCTTTGATTTGTGAAAAATGCCGCGAAAAACTGTTAACAGTACATCGCGATGTGCAATGAGTGAAATAGCCGACTCGAATAATTTGACCGATAATACTCGCGACACTCAGTGTCTTAATGATTTAATGATACTCCTCCATTTACAGACAATCAGTGCGTACCGACCACTAGTAATGATTTTAATGCTAATGAGGAGCAAACAAATTCAATTGTGTCCTCTGTTAATTTAACGATAATTGATGACGCGGCACGTTCTGTTACAATGAACGCTGCGCAGTTTAACACACCTGATTTGCAAAATTTACACGGTGAACAGATAATTGTTTCTAACGAAGCTGAACAATGTACTCAAAATATGTCAGATTTGTTTGATTCCGATTTAGTGACCAATAGTTCACATCTGATTAGCAAACCTTTTCAAGAATCAGAGGATGACCATATGGTTACACAAAATGCGACACATGTAGATGCACCATCACACAGCATAGAAAATAGAGTCGCTAATTTTGGCTTGGATCAAATTATGGTAGTATTGCTATAGTCTAAGAAAGAACAAGACGACAATTTCAAACGACTTAATGAATCGTGCAGACAACTCAATGAAAAATAAGACAGTTCGATCAAACAATTTAATGAAAGTTTCAAACTTCGAATGAAAAACACGACAACCTTAGCGAACAGAACAAACAACTTAGTGAACAGATTACAGCCGTTTCCGTGCAATGTTATGATACTAAAGAACAATTACGTGAGGAAATTGAGGCTTCTGCTAGGAACAGTAGTGAAGAAATTAGATCTGTTGCACAAGAATTAAATAATATACATGCAGCCACAACAGAATCACTTAGAGATGAAATTAATGCAGTCACTGAACAATGTTCAGAAAACGCAACACAGATACGCGACGAGTTTAAATTAATCTCAGCAGAAGTTTCACGCACTCTCGATACGGAAGTCGATAAGAAATTTGAACAACAGATCAGCCAAATTGACGAACGTTTTAAAGTGACAGAAATGAAAAATGTTTCAGTCACTAACACGTCACAGGATACGCCATGTTCCGAACATTTGTCACACTCACACAGCCAGTATAACTTAAGTAATTTACAGAGACCACGCATCTTAGATTCCGAACAGAAACAGACAAACGGATTATCATGCAATCGTGAACCAGTTCAGACATACAGAGACGATAATTTTTATTACAAACACTTTCTATATGTTAGGAAATTTAAAGTGCTTAATAATGACAGAACACAGATTCACGCTTTGGACTGGATACGACAATTTGCTTTTGTATTTTTATCAGCTTGGGCTGTAATGCAGAAACTAGAATTGGACTGGATACAACAATTTGCTCTTGAATTTTCACCGGCATTGCCTGTAACGCAGAAACTAAAATTTATTTGTAGCGTGTAACAGACCTCAGGGGATTCATTACACTTTGATGAATATGTGCCGTAGCGTGCACAGGGCCCCGAGCCGTGGTAGTGCTATTTCTTCTTTAGTTTTCTGCACTGCTGCCTTCTTTTCTACTATCCTTTATATCTATCAAAACAGCTCTTCGACTATCGACCTATCTATAATTAGGAATTAGTAAAGATGCGACAAGTTTTCCCTGAAAGTGACAGTTTTCTTTAGACACGCCCGAAGCAACAAGAACTACCAGCGTAATTTTAATAACAGACAATATTGTAATTATCAGTAAGTACAAAATTTTCAGCAGTCGCAACCACATTTTGGTAACAGTAGAGGTTTTTCCCAACAACAGCAACAAAACCAACCGGTTAGCATACCAAACCAACAATGCAGTCTGCAAGGTCAACCAAGCTTTAATGTTTCGCCGCCTACACGTATAGCGTCGGCTCCGCCAAATAGTAACGCACAGCAACAAGGAAATCAGTACGTACGGAAAACACACTATTTCAATTCATATCGCAATGCACCGTACAGAAACGACTATCATGACAGACGTAAAAATAATGAGCACAATTTTCAGCGTACGTTTAATAACAGTCGGTCTTATCAGCAGCAAAATCATCCGCAACAACATATTATCATAAATGAGCCAGACAGTAGATATCATCCCGAACGTAATACGTCAGGAAGAAATAACAGAACAGTACAAATAGTCGAAATGCCACAGCATCTTCCCGCAGATAATAGCACGTCAGATAGAATTTGACTAAATACAGTACAGGTTGCATGTTCCAGCAACGCAAGCAATACTTTTGACACAGAGAATCTTGTTCACGAAAATGTTATTACTTTTGACGACATCTGAGACACACTTTTACATGAAAAACCAATAGTCTGAATTTGTTAATTTGAAACATGCCTTGTTGAATGCACCACTTTTATCACATCCAGATCTTACTAGAAATTTTTCCATTGCCACCAACAGTTCTAAAACCACTTTAGACGTACACATTTTTCAGGAAATTGAAGAAGATGGTACTACAGTAATTAAAAACATCGCCTTTGTGAGTCGCATTCTGTCACCTGCTGAACGCAATTATTCTGTCACAGAACTTGAAACATTATGTGTTGTATGGGCATTTACGAGATTTCGGCATTTTCCTTATAGAGGACACACTATCGTTTACACAGATCATAGAGCTATACAGTTTTTAGTTTCCGCAAAATTTACACACGACATGTTAAGCAGATGGAAACTTTATTTACAGGAATTTAGTTTTACAATTGTTCACATTCCCGCTACACAAAATATTGTAGCAGAGGCACTATCCCGTTCTCTCAGCAACAATCAGCAAGACATCACAACCAGCTTCTCCAAAGCAAATTTCAGCGTCATGTATATTCAACAAGTTGCATTTGAAAATTTCATTTCGTCGTCATTACGAGACATAGCACAAGAGCAGAGTAAAGACAACGTTTGGAAAGAAATTAAACACCTTTGGCAAGATAGGAATAATGTTACCATTAGAAACCATTACACTGTACGCAATAATATTCTGTTTCGCCGCTCTGACCCTGACAGCAACAACTGGTTACTATGCATTCCTGATGAACTTGTTAACAAATTAATTTGGTATACTCATTTAAGTTACGCACATTATTGAGCCAGAAAATGTTTTCTTATACTGAGACAGAACTGTTACTTTGCCAACATGGAGAAACGTATTCGACGAGTTTTAGCGTCATGTTAAATCTGCCAGAAAGCTAAGTCAGATACGACTTCACATATTCCTCCATTACATCCCATTGTACCTGTTAAATTGAGACACATGGCCGCTGTAGACATGTTTGGTCCGATTCCCAGAACTAATAGAGGTTTTTGCTGCATCTTTGTCGCAGTTGAACTCACTTCGAAATTTGTTACCTTCACTCCGTTACGCAAAGCTACTGCTAAATCTGTTTCGAAAGCATTTGTAAAACATTTTTTATTCCATGTAGGGCATGTTTTGAAAGTAATTTCCGACAGTGGATCACAGTTTCGATCTGCTGTATGGACACGTATGTTACGAGCTAGAAACATTTCTCCGATCTATATATCCAGGTACCATGCTTCTTCGAACCCTTGTGAACGACTAATGAATGAAATTGGTAAACTGTGTAGAATATACTGCCATAAAAAACATATTGATCGGGATACACACGTACTGTCATTCCAGGATGTAATTAACTCCATACCAAATGAATATACTATGTTATCTCCGACTGTTATAATGAAAAATGTTGAAGCACCTAACAAAATTAAAGAATTAGTATCCTTTCCTACATCTCGTCGACTACGACACCATGAAATAATTGACATTGCGCTGAACAACATCAAACGTGCCGCAGAGCGCCGGAGAAGACAGCAAAAACACGTTTGTACTCGCCGTGACTTTCACATTGGACAGAAGATATTAGTACGTACACACCATCTATCCAACAGAGGAAAGAATAGATGTAGTAAATTTGAGCTTCTATATGCAGGTCCATATCGAATTCGCAGCATTCCTCATCCCAATGTAGTACACGTTGAAACTCTGAGAACCAGAAAAAGTAAAGGCAATCACCATGTCTCCAATATTAAGCCATTTATTGAATGAACATGCTATATGATTTATCACACTGTAATGCAATTTCCTGATTTTTATATGACCACTTATGCAATTATGTTTGTATGAACACTTACTGATGATTATCGTATTTTTTCTTGGCAAGTGCGCGGCAAGGTAAGGTTAGCAGGTCGCTTTTCTTGTCGTTACACATCAGACCGTGCACATTTTCCATTTTTCATGTATGTATGATTGTTTTCCTGTTTGTTTGTATGTACTATTAAATGTTTAAGAGGTAACAAACACCAGTTGACTTTGACATTTTGTCTTATCATATCTCAACATCGTGACTATTTTACATTTTTTTTTGCTACTACATTATGATACTCTGTGTACATTTTTTTGCACTTGAAAACTGTCTATGTTTTTGACATAATACGTTTTCTGTCATGCTATGCTGTAGGCTTAATTATATCACTAGAAACCAGTTTTTACTTAATGGGTATATGATTTAAATGCAAGACATTAATCATTGTTCATCATTTTCAGAAAGCAATACGTGTAAAAGAAATAAATTAAACAAACCACAGTGGATTACTATAAAATGGGAATTTCACCTTCAGAATGAACGAAAGAAGATGCAATACCTCATCATGAAGAGTAAATGGATCAGAATTAACAAGCCTTAACAAGAATATACTATACACATCGTATAATAGCAGTCTTAACTAATTTTTTCTTTCGGAATACGAGGCGATTGATGCAGGCTGTCAGACAGAACTACACATCTTAGTTTTAGTGATGAAATATGCTAGAAATAAGAAACTCTATACTATGAATAGTTATATGAAGTAAATGGTAATATAAATAATGAATAATGAAATGTCTTTTTGCAGATGATAATGAATGAATATGCTAATATGAATAATGAAGTTTTTCTTTGCAGGTGATGATAGTAATGAAGTTATGGTAATATGAATAATGATGTTTTTCTTTGCAGATGAGAATAATGATGAAGTTTATATATTTACTGTTAGTTAAGAAATGCTATGTAGTTACTTAAGTATTTGTTGCAGTTCGTTTTGACAGTATGTCTTATGTCGCATGGTATAATGATTGAATGTTTTGGAAAGGACAGCTAGAGTACATACATAATGAATACACGTTTCATTACCTGTTAATTCGAAGTTCACTACTTTTCAGCATAATATGCGTTTCTTCTTTCAGCTTAATAATCCATTTTGTATTTTTTCCAGGAGAGTCATTAAACCTGTTCTAGTACTTGCATTTTTTTACCCATTTGTGTGTGTCATTCATGAATGTGATGACATATACTCTACTTGTTTCATAACCTTGCTACAGATGACTCATGACGAATGACGTTAATAATCTTTATTTGCAGCAATAAGTCAAAAGCAAATATTTTCATGCCCCAGCAATTAATTATTGATCCCAATGCAATGCATTGCTAGCACAAAAAAAAAAGTACTACCAGTCCCAAATAATGCTACCAGTTTAAGAGAGTTCTGAGTAATACTGAATGATGTTTTCTAACCACAGACTGTGATTAATGGTTACAGTATGTTACATTTTCAATATGTCCTATGTCACTTCAATGATGAGTTCTGAGTAATAGTGAATGACATTTTGTAATAATGCATTCATGCTATGCCAATAATTTCTATAAATAATATTTTTGTTATACTCTATAAATGCTATGCCAATAATTAACTCTCATTTTGAATGATGACTTCTGATGGTATGTCACTGGCCAAATAGTGCCAATAATTATTTTAAATATGTCATATGTCACTTGAATGATGAAAAATGTTTTGTAATATTCAATACTTGCTATACATTTAGTAACTGGCCCATGAATGCCACTGTTTCTTATATTTTAAATTTCTATTATGTCACCTACATGCTATTATATATGAATACCAGTAGCTTGATGCTACACTTGTTGGCTCCTGTTTTGAATGATGACTTCTGATGGTTTGTAACTGACCAATGAGTGCCAATGATTACTATAAGTAGGTGAATTATGTTAATACTATGCCATTCGTTAGCTCCTGTTTTGAATGATGACTTCTGATGGTTTGTAACTGGCCAATGAGTGCCAATGATTACTATAACTAGATGAATTATGTTAATACTATGCCACTCGTTAGCTCCTGTTTTGAATGATGACTTCTGATGTTTTGTAACTGGCCAATGAGTGCCAATGATTACTATAACTAGGTGAATTATGTTAATACTATGCCATTCATTAGCTCCTGTTCTGAATGATGACTTCTGATGGTTTGTAACTGGCCAATGAGTGGCAATGATTACTATAACTAGATGAATTATGTAAATGGTATGCCATTAATTAACTCTTGCTTTGAATGATCACTTTTAAATAATGTATAAAAGTGATTTGTAACTGGCCAATGAGTGCCAATGTTCACCGTAATCAGATGATTTATGAACATTATTCTGTAATACTTCATACATAGTACAGAAATGTTCAGTAACTAGGTGATGAGTGCCAACAATTAGTCAAATCGGTTGATAGACTAGTGTAATTCTCAATGATGATAGCATGAGACTTAATATCCACCTTCTGACCTAATTACCAGAAATTACTGCAATATACGTTTGTCCTGTCTATCCTTATGATCATGGAGCACCATATTTGGTTTCTGCACTAATTCTACGTTGGTGAATGAGTGTGGTGTTGACACATCATGGTGTCCACCACCTTGAACAATGGAGATGTTATTATGGTTCCACTATTTGGTGTACCTAATGTACTACCAAAATGATAACATGGAATATTAATACGACATTTCAGTGTCTTGGCTACAATGATTAATACTTCAGGGAAGAGAACTTCTGATTGTCTCACTTGGTGTTGTGCTTCTGTAGAAAGATATGGACTTTCAGTCCAGCTACGTGCAACCTAATGTGCTGCAACCATGGTGCAATCCTTCCCTTTCCTATCCCAGTTCTAGTAAAATGGTAAAAAAAAAACTACAGTGTGTATGCACTTTATGTCATTTGTTAATATGTTTTGTACTCATTGCGTATACATTTTGTAATTGCTTGATATGTTCTGTACTACAGTGTGTATGCACTTTATGTCATTTGTTAATATGATTTGTACTCATTGCGTATACATTTTGTCATTGCTTAATATGTTCTGTACTCAGTGCATGTACACTACATTTCATTTAATGTTATGCATTTATATATATATATATATATATATATATATATATATGTATATACTCTGTGACTGTAAACTTAGTTAATTAAGAAAAATTGCGTATATATTTTGTGATTTCTTGATATGTTCTGTACTCAGTGCATGTGCACTCTATTTCATTTTATGTTCTGTACTTACATATATGTATATACTCTGTGACTGTCAACTTAGTTAATTAAGTAGATTTTAGAAAAATTTGTTGCTCAGGGCAAGTCCAATTGACTCACCATCGCTGCCAAATTTTTGCCCCCCCCCCTCCCCCCCCAAGTGGAGGGTTATGTAAGGTTATGTGAGAGGTATGTGCTGCCTGCGATATGTAAGCTATAAGAGAATCTGAGACCGAAAAAGCAGTGTTGACTGCAGTACGAACTGTGTAGCAGTAGCAGTAAGTTGTTGCTAGCGAGCAGTCGCCTGTCTGCGCTTGTCAGTCCTGTCTGGTGTATCATGTTGGCTGGGCCGGTCGCGGTGCGGCGATGCCGGAGCCTGGGTATTTTTGTATAAGGTAAAAAGCAGCCTCACGCATATCTAGTAATGTTATGTAAAGTGCCATGTAAATCTTTTAAAAATGTCCTAATAATAATCTTCGTGATATAAAGTAATTAAAAAAAACATTCATTTCAATTTAAAGAATTTACTAATTTCTTCAATCCATGATCATTCCTATTGTTGCAAAAGAAAAATCAGTTGCTTCCTTTCATAGATGACAAATCTATCGGGCAGCATTGCACAGAGCTGTCCCGGAACAATTTTATATAAGAGCAGATATATTCGCCGTTTTTATTGAGGTAAGAATTTTTCCTTTTTTTATTCAGAATGATCTTACAGGGCCATGACGCAGCGCTGCTGTCGTCCAAATTCTACCAGGTTACTGAATTTATTTTTTATTACGAGGTTTAGGAATTTTTCTGTTTCGAGCTTACATTAAATGGGAAACAAATTTTGTGTGGAGGTTAAATGTGAACGCATTTCTGTACGGAGGTTATAAATGGGAACCAGTTTTGTTCTGAGGTTACACAATAAATAGAATCATATTCATATTTATTATTTTATAACTTTTTTTGTGGGGAGGTTACAATGGATGAGACTGGATTTACCCGTGACGGTATTTGTAGCTACCATTACTGTCACATTTGGACTGATATCATCGTAATGCAACACACGTATCATGACATCAGCACCGTTGTTCGTTGAACGGCTGGGAAGGACTGCTCGGAGACCTCGTAACTGGACTACACTACCGCAACAGAGACTAACTGGACAGCAATACATGCGGCTTCTGCCGGCTGCACTGCCAGATATACATAATGATGTCCCACTGAACCATCACCTGAACATGTAGTTCGAGCATGACAGTGCTCCAGCACATTTTCATTTAATACTGTCCCACTATCTAACTCGAACATACGGTCAAAGTTGGATAGGTAGAGGAGGGCCTGTGCCATGGCCTACAAAGTCTCTTAATTTAAATCCTATGGATTTCTGTGTGTGGGGTCATATCAAAAGCCTGGTCTACGCTACCGAGGTCAACTCTCTTGAGGAACTACGCTTGCGGACTGAAGCAGCCTTCCAGCATTTACAGAATTCCCCAGGACTACCCGAGATGATTCGCAACTCATTTCAGAGACAAGTTCAGTGTAGCAATCAGGCGCATGGACAACATTTCGAACACATGCTTTAACGTCTAGAGACGCCGTGTGTTCCTAGACACTGATGAATCGCAACAGAAAATGTGTTGTATGTTGGCAACGGTTGATTTGTGGACCCATGTTCATTGGAGCGTTTTAGCAACTTTTGGGCTGCATTTTACATGAGTGAATTGTTGTCCTTCACCTCTGAAACACCCTGTATGTTGATATGCATGTGGACATGGATTGCATCCAAGATAAATATTCGATACTGAAGAGTTTTACTAAAGTGAACTAAAATATTAGCATTGGATAAAAATTAGCGACCACACTGCCTTAGCATTAAGAATTTGCGTCCAAGGGCATGCGTGCTGTCTGTAGCTGATATAAGAAGGTCAGCTAAGCAGTGCAGTGAGTGGCGACGGCTGTGTTTGAGTCAGTTGCAGTGTGTGTACCGTCCGAAAGTGCGGAACGCCAGTTCAAACACCCTAACAGCGTGTTTAGGAAACACGACAAAAGTGCCTGTATCAAGAGAGAAATGACAGTGGTGATGCAGCCTTACCGTATCGTATGATCGCGAGAATGGTGACAGCAATCGGGATGTCATTCAGGCCAATGAATGGAAACGGCCTGCTCCTTCTCGTACACAGAACGTGTACAGTCTGGTACCGAAGTGAAGGTTATTGTGGTTTACGGTGCCCACAGATTAATCCTGCATCAAGTTTTGCCACAGGGGAAGACGGTTACTGCAGCCTATTACTGCATTTTATTGCAACATCATCTTCGTACCACACTGGGAAAGAAACGACGTAACCTCCTGACACAGCATTCCATCATCCTTCACGACAATGTTTAACACCGAAAATGCAGGATGTATGGCTCCTGCTACCGATATATAATTTTTTTTGCTGAATTGTATGTACATATTTGTAATTTAAATGCTTTCTTTTAATAAGTAAGGACATTTCTTCACTGTATGTGTAAATTTAGGTAGAAGTCTGTTGACGTTTCATTGTATTCGTCTGTGTCTCACTGCGAAACTTATAAGCTCTGGGAAAAAGCCAAAGGAACTGTTATTTGCATCGGCTAGCAACGATAATAGTAGTGCTTGTGCACTGTAAAATCGTTGGGTAGAGAGTTTTTGCACAGAGCGCGCGGAGAGAAGGGGACGGATTCCAGAGCTTGTAGTGTGCGGAAGTGTGGTGTTAACGCTCTCACAGTAGAGAGCACCATTTCGGCAGCATCATGTACACACGTCGGCCAGATGTCTAGAGCAGGAGTACAGACAGTGGACGGGCGGAAGAGGTTGTATTAATTACGATTGCCCGTTCCTGTAATTAGCCATGCTCCACAAGATGCTACCATCTTCAACAACAGCAGCAGTTCCAGCAATAGAGATTCGTCGTCAGCTCCAAGTTTCGTCGTACGCACAGCGCTGAAGTAAGACTGATCATTGGTAGAAAGTATTAACAGCTGACCCAGAACCACAACTGAATGTGATTTGATTGATAAAATTTATTTAAATAATAATCAGTTAAGCTCAGGGCCAGTGTGTCCTCATTGTCCTCAGACATTGTTACCAAGCAGGGTCCTTGTTCCTTTTTTTTTCCTTATATACTAACTGAGTGTCATAACAAACAAACTGAATATTACAGCTAGTTTATTAATGAATAATTTCACTTTTAAGAATTTTAGCCTCAGTCTACTTTCAATTAACTGTTGTACAACAGAGGTTTCAGTATATGAGTAAAGTAAAGCAATTTCATTTTTCAAGTTTGAGAATCAATCACTGGAAAAAATCCAAATCTAAAGAAATGCACAAATTAAGAGTGCGGAAGTTTTATTTATTTTACATATAGGTTGGAGCACATGGCTGTTTGGTTTGGTATGTATTCTATTATTTATTTCTGTTCAAGTCAGTAAAAAAGCTCAGTTGTTCAGACAATAATATGAAATCCAATTTGCAAAATAAGTAACTGCAAAGTAAAAAGTCCTTGCTTTTTTTCTAAATTTCTATGATGACCTTGCATTGAGGTCACTGAAAGTCATTGTTCATTGTTCACGTAACGAAGTTCAATACTAATATACCGTTTAATTACATACTTTCAAATCATTACTCGATTGTTTTTTTCTTTAAAATGTAATGAAAACGTAATGTAAGAGTGATTTCTCAGTTTTCTTTATCATTACATACTCACTTACAATTAGTGTCAAAAAACGTGACAACCTTCATTTGCCATGTTAGTGTTTAATAATACATATTTCTCTTTCCCATCATCTTGTACAGGATTCTGGATGTAAATCGTCCTATTGGGCTGGCGACCATTAATTATTTCCTTCTCGCTCATTAGTGTAACTTTTGGATTCATGATCAGTGGTACCCCTTTTCTGTCCACTGTTGTTCGTGAATGAATGCACAAAATAACTTTCTTTTTTCCAAATTATAACCCTGTTCGATTTAATTACTTTTTATTTTTAGTAGACTTTTCCATCAGAAGGGTTTGTTGTACACTTTCCTCCTACTTATCGGTATTATTTCTTCGGGAAAGACAGCCTTATCCAATTAGTAAAAATCCATTAGGCATACACGCGATCCACGGTCATATTTTATATCGCAAGCAAGACAGGCCGATTAGTAAGGGGGAGGTTACAAATGCACGATGCACACCTGAACCCAGTATAGGAACTCCTGCATACTGGGGGTGGGAGATGGTGTAACATCCACGACCTTAACCCGATGTATGACCTGGTCCTAAAAAAAAGGAAACTCTTTGTGACACACGCTACGGCTCAAGAGAAGGTATCATCCGTGCCACTGGCCGGTCCTTTCGAGACATCGTCAGAGATGGACGCGCTGACGGTGTGTGAAGCCTTCCAGCTCTGTGGGAGAAGAGGACTGAGACGGGGGGCGATTGTATTGACGGCATGTAATACAGTGAACATCCGTCAATAACCGTGTTTTCACTATTTCTTATCCAACCCATGTATTATCTGTGTTGTAGTAACTGCTTGACCATCTCCAGAAGCAAATCTAGGCTTGCTAGGACATACATCAAAAGGGGACGAGTTTCACGTGATTTTGTTCGTGCTCCCCATTGTCTGCTACACAAAGAGTGGCAACAATGACGATCCTACGTTTGTCCGGTTTGAACAGCCTTGCAGCCAGCCTTGCTTAAGTGGACGTGCCTAGCATCCCACTAGTGACAGTGGGATAAAGTTTTTCACCATGTCTGAACCCCCACGTGAACTACATCTAAACGAAGTTGTTTAGGTTGAGACACAGAGACTGAACGACTACTGCTCAGTGAGCTTACTGTCGCAACAATCAGCATCACAGCCATTTGCTGCATCCAAATTTCGCCAATTTAACACCGAAGAAGAGGACTCGTCGGAACTCCGCGCTCTGGTAGCTCACTTCACTGCATACAGCATTAACACTAGGACCGCGGCTGGGTCACTCGTGACCTACTTGACAATTCCTTTGTTTGTCACTCTTTTGTGTTATTGCCTAGAGTGTTACATTCCTGTGACTTTTTCTGAAATAAGGTAATTAGTGATTATACTTCATTTCACATTTTATAGCGAAAACATAAAAGAGAAATATGAAGATTCACCTAGAACTGCGGAAGGGTTAGTTCTGACCCGCCCAGCGCAGTTGCTATAACAATCTCATTTTTCATGTGGCTTCATCCCTATTGTTAGTGTGTGTTTGGTCAACAATCGCAAAACTCGTTTTACTTCACTTCCGGCTGACGTTCCAGTTTTCAGCAGGGGACGAGAGGGAGAGAGGTTCAAACAAGCCTGACCTTGTATGCAGATATTGCGCACCCAGAGTTTTGTACCACGAAAACGGGTTTAGTAGTGCATTCTGTCTGTGTGGATAGTGCTTGTAACTTACGAATATACTATGGCCAAATTTCTACGCACAGAAGAGGACATTGTAAATGCTCTAAATGAGATTTTAGATAATGAATCTGAGGGCGAACCGCTGGAGTCTTTATCTGAGGAGGAATTTCCATCGCCAATAGTTCCGGATTCTGCATCAGAAGACGATGTTACTCCTGAGAAGGTTCTACTGAATGCTGATGAGAAAGGTATGCTTGTTTATGTGTTTGTTTTATAATAATTTTTGTTTATGTAATGTTGCGTAGATACTAATTTCAACACTTCTGTTTATACTTTATTTCGTGTTGAATTTTTACAAGTTATATATTACATTTATGAAGGTGTTTTTTTGTTCTAATTTTACACAATATATTCAGTATTGAATCGCGTTCTAATACGTATAACTACTATTACAGGAACAACTGCCACAAAGACTAAGTCAACTCGACGAAGTGGAGGTCCTCAAGGTCGGCGTGGACAACAAAATGCCCAGGGTTCTGGACTACTTCAATTTCCTTCTGGTAGCGATATTGTAGCACCCGATGGAACAACCTGGAAAGTTGGAGTAATATGTGACTCTTCAGCTGAAGATATGGACAACAGAATGTTTTCACAGATAGGACAGGACCTTCTCCGCATGCAAAATGAAACGTGAATGAGACCTGTTACAGTGCATGGCATCTAATGATAACGCACAAAATTTTGGAACATATTGTAAAATGTACAGAAACTGAAGCACGTCGTGTACTTAGCTCAGATGAGTGGACTATAAAAATTGAAGAACTGGAAGCTTTTATAGGTATATTGTACGTCCGTGATGGTATTGGAGCTAAGAGCTTAGAACTACATACATTGTGGTCAGTGAAGTGGGGAAATAATTTTGTGAAATCAACAATGGCCCAGATTCAGAGAGATAATGCGTTATCTCAGATTTGACATTAGATCCACAAGATCAAAACGACTAAGAGAAGACAAGTTTGCTTTGGTATCAGAAATCTGGAATGAGTTCATTGCGAATGCACAGTCTAGCTACATACCGGGTCCATATATAACAATCGACGAACAGCTTTTTCCTTCAAAGTGCCGTTGCGGATTCACGCAGTTTATGGCCTCAAAACCGGACAAATACGGGCAAAAGTATTGGCTGGCGGCAGACAAAGACTTAAAATGTTTTGTGAATGCTATCCCTTATCTAGGAAAGGATGACACTAGGCGGAGTGATGAGCGTCTTCGTGACTTTGTTGTAAAAAAATTGATGCAACCTTACCTCAACAAAGGAGTAAATGTCACATGTGACAATTTTTTCACCTCCTTAGCGCTCTCTGAGACACTGAAAGCTAATTCTACAAGTCTTGTGGGCACAATAAATCGATCTCGCAGGGAAATACCAGTCTGTATCAAGAAGGCAAGAGAACAGTTATACAGCACAGTATTGTTGATAAAAGATGATACCACACTGACTGTTCATCAGGGTAAGAGCAACAAGAACGTCTTGATTCTGAGCACTATGCATCCTTATGTGACGATTGAGGATGGTATAAAAAAGAAGCCAGATACAGTTATGTTTTATAACTGCTCTAAATATGGAGTGGACGTGGTCGAGCAAATGGCTCGCAAAAAGTCTGTCAAAGCACCATCGAGACGTTGGCCTGTTCACACATTTTACAACTTGCTGGATTTGGCTGGTATAAATGCGTGGGTATTGATCAATTCTCTAAATGATAAAAAATTGAAACGCAGGGATTTCATCCTGCAGCTGGGGGAGGAGCTTGCTGAGAAGTACGCAGTGACTAGAAAGACTGGCGTCCCTGTCTGACAGACAAAAAAAGCGAACACGTTGCCTTGTAAAGTCTAACTGTGAAGGAAACAAATCATTTGTTAAGTGTCACATCTGCAAGAAAACTGTGTGCAACAAATGTACATCAAAAGACTATTATTTGTGTTCTTTATGTAACAGCAGCCATTAAAAACACTCAGCAAATACATGTAAGTTTTAAAATATAAAATTATAATTTATGTAAACCTTTTTTATTTTTGTTAATTTCATTCTAAATTTCCTAGTGCTTCTAACAATAGATTCATTGGCAGTAACAATAACCCATTGGCATAGGGGAAATAAAGGAAAAGATCGCGGGTCATTAGTGACCCAGCCGCGGTTCTAGGTATGTCCAAATATCAGCGGTTCTAGTGTTAAAGGTAAGGTGCGCATTGCATTCTTTCTGTCCGCTGTTCGAGCCGACGTTTATTGTCTCTGTTTCAAGCTGTTCCCCAACTCTTGTGTGGAAGATGTTGATTATGAAGAACTCGTTCCGAAACTCGATGAGTAATATAAGGCACAGATGCATGTCGCTGGGATGAGACTTCAATTTTTTCGCCTTAAGTACCCTGAAAAGTCATTCAAACAGTGCATTGATGAACGTAAAGGTTCTAGTGTTCTTGTGGATAAAGTTATACTGACGTAATTTTACGTTATGCAATAATGCAAAACCTGTCAGACGCACGCATATGTTCTGTTATCGTAAAACTGTCAGATCAGGGTAGGAAAACATCTCTCTCAACTGTAGAGACTCAAAGTATTCTGGAAGTTGATTTTGAGACTCCATCTGTTCCCATTGTTCGTAGTGTCCAGGGCACTCACTGTAAAGTTAATGATAAAGTGAATGAGAACAGGGTTCAGATTAAAAGTAGAACTTTTCAGTCACGTTGTACACGAGGTGTTTTTTTTAATCAGTTGTCCTTGTCCTGAAGGAAGGTGTTTCGAGTGTGGTACACAAGGTCTGTTCACAATGCAGCCAGGACAGGCACCAGTCTACCATACAGCTACAGTGTAGCTCTCAGGAAGTGAATGTGGCCATGGCCCAGCCAGAGTGGCCAATATCAAAAAAGTCTCTCAATTTCACCCCGCAGAAACTTTCTTCTGTAGTTCACCGACAGTGGAAAAACCTTTTGTCCAATTAAGAGTGGCTCAAAAAACAAATTTCAATTATACACACGTGTTTCGGTTTCCCTCATCAATAAAGACATCTATGAAATGATCGGTAGCCCACGGCTACAGAAACCTACTTCTCCTATGGATGCATATAATTGACATACAATACAGCACTTTTTGTGTTCAGTTTGCAGCAACTTTTCGTGCGTTACAATCCGTGTTTCATTCCATGCACTAAGCTCTAGCAACAGTGCAAACAGTTCTTGTTTGATTTGCTCAACCTGTGCACACAAGATAATGTATTACACACCAGTATATACTAATGCTTCTGACGTCGGTAGTAAGTACAGTGAACTTTCTGAACCAGGATTAGTTACTGTAGGCGTGAAGATTTTGAGGCGCACATTAGTGTTAAAGACAATGTGAAAGAGCAATTTTATCATACTAGGCCTGTTCCCTACGCTATACGTGAGAAGGTCGCTCAGGACATGTAACAATGGAAAGACATTTTGGACATACAATCAATTTCTGCAAGCCAGTTAGTGTCTCCCTTGGTCATACTTAAACAACCAAGAGGAATATTATGTCTGTGTACTGATTTCAAAGCAACGGTAAATCCACTCATTGTCATGGATTCATCTCCTCTCCCAAGATCAGAGGAATTTAATAGACAGATTGGGAAAGAATAGATTGTTTTATAAGATAGATTTATGTGAGGGCTGTCCGCATCTCGTGGTCGTGCGGTAGCGTTCTCGCTTCCCACGCCCGGGTTCCCGGGTTCGATTCCCGGCGGCGTCAGGGATTTTCTCTGCCTCGTGATGACTGGGTGTTGTGTGCTGTCCTTAGGTTAGTTAGGTTTAAGTAGTTCTAAGTTCTAGGGGACTGATGACCATAGATGTTTAGTCCCATAGTGCTCAGAGCCGTTTATGTGAGGGCTATTTGCAGTTACCCATGGGCGAGCAGTACAAGCAATATTTTGTGATCAATACTCACCTGGGATTGTTCCAGTTTCAAAGACTACCATTCGGAAATGCTTAGCTCCTAATATTTTTCACTATTTCCTGGAGCAATAAAGAGCCAAATAGTCTAGATGATATTGTTGTACAAGTCGTACATCTGCTGAACAGTTGACTAGTTCTGATCGTTTGTTTAAAGCCTCTTGTGTTAGCTGTGGATGCATCTTCATACGGCATTGGTGCTGCGCTCTCCCATAGAATTGTTTCATCTGATAGGCCCATTACTTTTGCCTCGAAAACTCTCAACAGAGCGTAGTGCAATAATAGTCAACTTAAAAAAGAGGCGCTCGCATTATCTACAGCGCTACCAAGATCCACCAGTACGTTTATGGTTGAAAGTTCTGTTTCATTAAGATCATCGGCCTTCAATGCTTTTGTTCAATCCTCTGAAACCCGTTCCTCGAGGAACAGCGCAAAAATTGCAGTTGTGGGTTCTGTTATTGTCTAATTATCAATACAAGTCGTTGTACAGGCCAACTGCACAACAACAAAACACTGTCTTGTTATCTCGGTTACCAGTCAGTGCAGACATAGCATGTGATTCGTCTGAGGGATCGTGTTATCAAACCAATACTTCAAAATTTTCTTCTTGACTTTCGGCATATTGCTGGAGCAACAGCTCCTGAGCAAGCTTTTCGGATAGATTTGCAATATTTTTACCTTTGGGCATGCATGCATCGTAATCGGAATAACATAGGCACTGCAATATCGTATCTATCTGCCGAAACCTGGCATGCAACTTTCAAGTACAACGCCTGAGTCGCGCGTAATTATACATAATTGATGTACGAGTACAGGCCGTAGACGCAGGGTTGACGACATATGAAGGTTTGGGGGTGGCCATCAGTCGTGCATGGATAGCCAAGTGGTATAGGCACAACACAACGATCAATACCAACCGTAGAAATAAAAAAAAATAAAAAAAATAAAAAAAAAAACGCGGGAAATCCGGGTTACAGTCCCGGCCCGGCACAAATTTGCGAATACATTTGATATATATCATAAAGTCATAAAGCTACTGTTGTCATCTGCTTAGGGTGACCCCTTCGTTTTCATTATCCCTAGTCAGAATGTTGGAGATAGATTTCAGTACCAGATCTTAAGAAACTGGAACGTAGGTTTTTATTACAACGTACAACGTAAAAAAATCTGCGGTGTGATGACATATTCTGATAGGCAGTTATTTCTGACCTGTTCGTCCGGCTAAATACGCAGCAGACGACTTCCTCTTCCGTGTCAGTCTCCCTATCTCAGAAGAGCAGAATTATGTTTTGTGTAGATTCCAATCTATTATCTTCCACAATAGCTCCCTGTAGCACCATGGAAGTTAAGCTCTGATGTCTTACAGATGTCCTATCATTCTGTCCCTTCTTCTAGTCAGTGGTTTCAACGTGCTCCTTTCATTGTAGCGTCTGAGGAGAATCTCCTCATTTCGTGTCTTATACGTCAGTACAATTTTAAGCACCTTGCTACAGCACATCATGTCACTCGCTTTCTTCTTTTCTGGTTTTCCCACGGTCCAGGATACACTTCCACACACTCCTGAGCTCCAAACGTACATCCTCAGAAATATCTTCCTCGAATTAAGATCTATGTTTAACGCAAGTAGGCTTCCTTTAGCTAAGAAAACCTTCTTTGCCTCTCCTAGTCTGCTTTTTATATTATTCTTGCTTCATCCGTTATGCATTATTTTGCGTCCAAGCTAGCAGAACACCTTCACTTCGTTTACTTTGCAGTCATCAGTCTTGATATTAAATTAATGACTTATTTCATTTCCACTCCTCATTTCCCCTTCTTCCTTTGGTCTACTGTCAGTCCCTTATTCTGTGCTGATTAGACCGTTCATTCCATTTAACAAGTCCTGTAATTCTTCCTTACTTTCACTGGTAGCAATGTCGTCACAAAATCTTATCATTGAAGTTCTTTCACCCTGAATTTTCATCCCTGAACCTTTCTTACTGACGTCTTTGCTTCTTGAGCGTACGTCTAGAAAGACCGCAACCTTGCACTACGCCGTATTTAATCCGAAGACCTCTCTAGTGCTCTTCCATTCTTATTGTTCTCTGTTGGTTTTCGTACGTATTTCATACTACCAGCATCTTCCTATAGCTTGCAGAAATCCAAACGTCTTTCAGCATTTTAAGTTATATTAACATGAATTCACTGTCATGCTCCTCAAACAACTGTAGAACGATTCTGGCCTTGTGACACGGACTGTTATCTTGCTGGAAGATGCCATCGATGTCGGGAAAGAAGTCAATCATGAAGGTTCAAATAGTTCAAATGGCTCTGAGCACTATGGGACTTAACATCTGAGGTCACCAGTGCCCTAGATTTAGAACTACTTAAAGCAAACTAACCTAAGGACACCACACACATCCATGCCCAAGGCGGGAAACGAACCTGCGACTGTAGCAGCAGCGCGGTGCCAGACTGAAGCGCCTAGATCCGCTCGGCCACAGCGGCTGGCAAAATCGTTCTGATACCTCTGATATTGGAGCCCATACAGCGGTACTGTTGTTGCTAAGATTTTGGTGTAGACAACTTTCAGAGGTAGTAGTATGGACCAAAACAAAAAAAAAAAAAAGTATATCAAATAAGGGCTCTAAAACTTCGCTACTTTGAAACATCCCTTCTACTTACTTTTGAATACATTATGGGAGTGACAGCGATCAATGTGGCACAAAAAACAGTCTTGATCACAATTTATGTACTACGGTGACCAGTTTCGACCACTAAGATAGCAAAAAATCCCTTCTACTGTCAAAGTGCCAATAGCTCTTAATGTATCATTTTAGAGCCATATTTACCGGACAGTTCTTTCTTGTTTTGGTCCATACTACCTCCTCCAAAAAAAGGAAACCAAAGAGCTTGCAAGAGGAGAGGTGTGTTTCGCAGTATCGAAAATGAACAAGTGCTCGTAGCTCATAAGTTTTGCATTTTAGAATCCGTTTTTACTGGACTTTTTTGTTTTGGTTCATATTACCACCTCTTAAAGTTGCCCACCCTAAAGTCTTAGCAACAACAGCATCGGTATATGACTGTCAGAGGTATGGAAACGATATTCGCTTGTAACTTTCGATTCGGTCGTTTTCGGACCAGGCTCCCTTACCTTAAGCTGATACATTTACCGTTCTCCACCAACCCTGAAAGTTCGTAAATTCATATTGGATTCACTCTGTGTAACATTAGATGGTTAATGAGTAGCATGCCACGTCAGCGATCTTCTAATCAAAGGATGCTGGATCCTAGCATCGCTGAGAGCGACGGTGTTGATTTAATACTCTGTATCATATACTGCGTTATTTTCTGTGTTGCCTTATTACGACGGTACCTAAGAAGATGCTAACCACACTGCTATAAGGACTGAGCTGTGACTCATCGTCGAACATTACTCGAAGAAGGAACTAGCCACAGGCTGCAAACGTAAACTGTAAAGAGATAAAGAAAACAAAGACAGTTAGCAAGTATGTCTATCCTTCCCATTTTTGTCATAACAGATCGGGTGCTAAGCAAGGCGAGTGCACCGACTTGTACGCCGTTAGGAACATGTGTGAATGGAAAGAAGAGTGAGGACATGTTTGGGTTGCCGTGGTGAATGACAACGCACAGGGGCGAAGGCCGGTGAGCGACGTGGTCAGCGTTGTAAAGGATGTCGACGTCAGCGTGCCTGTGACGTCAGCTAATGTCCAAGACAGATTTCCCTGCACACTCGTCGGCGCTGCTGCTGGAATGATTGTAAAGAGAGGAGCGGAGAAGAGGCGGAAGGTGCGGGGAGTCGCTGCCGGCACATTGTAAACGCCAAGGAAGCATCGCTGACATCACCGGCCAACGTTGTGAAACCGAGTGACGTCACACTGCTGATCGGGGTCGCAGGTCGTCCTGCTCTCTCTCTCTCTCTCTCTCTTTCTGCGTCCACCCGAACGTAACCTCAGCCCACATCTAGTTAACAGCTGCCTAACTTTAGCTATTGCAGTTATATTAATCTGGCTTTCTGCCAACTCAGTGCCGAAACTCTGTCACACTCTAATGAGGCGCTACAGTAGTGGACATGAACTTTTTTTAGCGGAGTGTAAAACGGAGAGATGAAATTTACTGGTAAGGGAGTATAGTGCTTGACATAAATATTTCTTTAGTCTGAATATATATATATATATATATATATATATATATATATATATATATATATAGAGAGAGAGAGAGAGAGAGAGAGAGAGAGAGGGGGGGGGCGGGAGGGAGAGAGAGGGATGAAATGCAGTTGTGGAACGTTATTCAGTGTGTGTTGTGTGTAAGTGCGTGTGTGTGTGTGTGTGTGTGTGTGTGTGTGTGTGTGTGTGTGCTGTAACTAGCGAATCAGAAATAGTTACAAGAGAAATAGAAGATCGTCTAGGTATGATTATCTGGTAACTTAGATGGAGCCATTCAGAACCATTCACGTTCGCCAGTTCAGTATGGGGTCATGCGCTTCAAGAAAACGCTGATTTCACGCCCTCTGATTTCGAGTTGGACAGAGGACAACACAATCACGCACTGTCTGTAAAAAAGCGGACCCAAATGTAGCATACAGACGCCACCAGACATCAAACAGCAGGCCGGATTATCAACAACAGCCAACAGGAACTGTGCGAATGATAATCACAAAATGGTTCAAATGGCTCTGAGCACTATAGGACTTAACTTCTGAGGTCACCAGTCCCCTAGAACTTAGAACTACTTAAACCTAACTAATCTAAGGACATCAAAAATGGTTCAAATGGCTCTGAGCACTATGGGACTTAACATCTATGGTCATCAGTCCCCTAGAACTTAGAACTACTTAAACCTAACTAACCTAAGGACAGTCATCACGAGGCAGAGAAAATCCCTGACCCCGCCGGGAATCGAACCCGGGAACCCGGGCGCGGGAAGCGAGAACGCTACCGCACGACCACGAGCTGCAGACTTAAAGACATCACACATATCCATGCCCGAGACAGGATTCGAACCTGCGACCCTAGCAGCAGCGCGGTTCCGGACTGAAGCGCCTAGAACCGCTCGACCACCGAGGCCGACTGATAATTACATCGAGGTGACAGAAGTCATAGGATACTGACATGCACGCATACAGATGGCTGTAGTATCTAACACACATGGTACAAAATGGCAGTGCATTGGCGAACCTGTCATTTGCACTCTGGTGATTCGTGTGAAAAGGTTGTTGTTGTTGTGGTCTTCAGTCCTGAGTCTGGTTTGATGCAACTCTCTATGCTACTCTATCCTGTGCAAGCTTCTTCATCTCCCAGTACCTACTGCAACCTACGTCCTTCTGAATCTGCTTAGTGTATTCATCTCTTGGTCTCCCTCTACGATTTTTACCTTCCACGCTGCCCTCCGATACTAAATTTGTGATCCCTTGATGCCTCAGATCATGTCCTACCAACCGGTCCCTTCTTCTTGTCAAGTTGTGCCACAAACTGGCCGCGGTGGTCTCGCGGTTAAGGCGCTCAGTCCGGAACCGCGCGACTGCTACGGTCGCATGTTCGAATCCTGCCTCGGGCATGGATGTGTGTGATGTCCTTAGGTTAGTTAGGTTTAAGTAGTTCTGAGTTCTAGGGGACTGATGACCACAGATGTTAAGTCCCATAGTGCTCAGAGCCATTTGAACCAGAGCCATTTTGCCACAAACTCCTCACCAATTCTATTCAATACCTCCTCATTAGTTGTGTGAGCTACCCATCTAATCTTAAGCATTCTTCTGTAGCACCGCATTTCGAAAGCTTCTATTCTCTTCCTATCCAAACTATTTATCGCCCGTGTTTCACTTCCATACATGGCTACACTCCATACAAATACTTTCAGAAATGACTTCCTGACACTTAAATCCATACTCGATGTTAACAAATTTCTCTTCTTCAGAAAAGGTATCCAAAGTGATAATGGCCGCACGACGGCAATTAATGCACTCTGAACGCGTAAAGCTAGATGGACGCATGGGACATTCCATTTTGTAAATCGTTAGGGAATTCGGTATTCCAGATCCACAGTGTCAAGAGTGTGCCGAGAATACCAAATTTCAGGCGTTACCTCTCACCACGGACAACGCAGTGTACGGCCCTCGCTTAACGACCGAGAGCAGGGGCGTTTTCAAAGAGTTGTCAGTGCTAACAGACAGGCAGTAGTGCTTGAAATATCTGCAGCAACCAAGGTGGGATGCACAATGAACGTATTCGTTAGGACAATGCAGCTACGACAGCAGACACCCGACGCAAGTGCCTTTCCTTACATCAGACATAGCCTCTCCTCGGCTCGTGACCATGTCGATGGGACCCTAGACGATTGGCCTGGTCAGACGAGTCCCGATTTCAGTTGGTAAGAACTGATGGTGGGATTCGAGTGTCTGGCGGACCTCACGATGTCTTGTACGCAGGTTGTCAACAAAGCATTGTGCAAGCTGGTGGTGGCTTCGTAGGACTGAACTGATCATTGACTGGAAATATTTATGATCGGCTACGTGGAGAACATTTGCAACCATTCATGAACTTCATGTTTTCAAACATGGCACCGTTCTACAACTGTTCATGAACTGGTGTGAAGAACGTTCAGGACAATTCGAGCGGATGGTTTGGCCATCTAGATCGCCGGTCGTGAATCCCACGGAACATTTAAGGGACATAATCGAGAGGTCAGTTCGTGCACAAAATCCTGCCCCTATAACTCTTTCGCGGTTATGGACGGCTATAGACAGAACATGGCTCAGTTTTCTATAGGGAACTTCCAACGAATTGATGAGTTCATGCCAAGTCGGGCTGCTACACTACGCTGCATGAAAGAAGGCCCGCCACGAGATTGGAAGGTATCCCATGACTTTTGTCTCCTCAGTGTACACTCAGTTAAGCTTGGACACTAAAAAAGATTTGTAAAACTTACCTGTACGTACCTGCATCTGTTGTCCATCGCGATGTGAAACTGAACGTAAGTGTTCGATTAGAACGATAGAAACTGGACCCTTTTCATGGTTCGTGGTCTGAAAAACATTCTTTAGACTTTACTGTGTGTGATCTGTTCCTAATAAAGTATTCGGCCATTGAGGCCATTGTTCTAGTAATTGCTTAATAATAGAGTGAGAGTACAAGCCTCGTCTGTGTTTTACACATGTTTTCAGTGGGTCTTAGGACTCAAACGATAGCCCAGTGTGTCAAACCTTCAATATGTTCATATGTGTGCTGGTTTGTTGGAAAATATGAAAAGAACAATTTCCTACCAATTTTTTTTTTAACCTCAGAAGAGAAGAGGTTACCTGTGCTCCGCAGAAGTCTATTTCAGCTGATCAGTCGGCTGTTCAACGCTGGAAAACATTAACTTGTGAGCATCTATACGTTCCAGATTGACTAACTAGCTGTATCTCCCACACCTGAACCTCTGCTGACAGAACGTCACGTGTTTCAGTGGTTAGCATGGGCGCAGGAGCACCGGCGTCGAGGACTCGACGGGTGTAAAAATAATCTATGAGTCTCAGAACGCTGGCCAATTATTCAAAATTACAGTCACAATGCATTATTTATTTTGCCGCCAACCGGTTTCAACCCTCGATGGGGTTATCTTCAGGGAAATTTACATCATTTGGTCGCTCGCTGGAGTCTCACCCTGACAGTCCACGATTGGTAGCTATGCATAGTAGCTGTGCATTATTACCAACCGTGCACAGTCAGGGTGACGACTAAAGCGAGCGACCAAATGGTGTAAATTGCTCTGAAGATGACCCCATCGCGGGTTGAAACCGGTTGGTTGCAAAATAAATAATGCGATTGTGACTGTCATTTTTAATAATTGGTTATAAGTAAACCAATCACTGTTATCTCCACACAACTATGTTGTCTAAAATTTCAGAACTCTGGTGGCTGGGCTCGTCTATGATCGAAAACCACTGACCCTCATGCCAACAGGGCCGTTGCCTATGGTGGAGGTGGTCTCATGTCAGGTACATTTACATTCGATGAAATGGGTCCTCTTATACGTCTGCCATCGCCCATCGCTGGCAAACTCTTATTATAACGTTACTTTATTTACAAACAGCAACCTCAAAAACGACATTGACCTTTTATTTAATTATATATGGTTAATTTGCCTGATCAGGTTATGCTCCTCGGGCTCTCTCCAACATCGGAGCAGGAACTGTAGACGTAAAAAAACTGATTAAATAACATAATGTCAGAGACATTACTGGTCTCATAGAGATATGATTTTAGGTTTATGGACTGAGCTGGCGAGTGAAAATTTGTACCAAGGCCGGTAATCGAACCGAGTCTACTGCTTACTGGGCAGGCGCGTTAGCCACTAAGCCAACTTGGCAAAGCGGTTCAACAGCTGCACCGACTGCCCTGGCATGCCTCCCTTCTCGACCCAAATTGGTTTCGATTCCCGGCCTTGGCAAAAATTTTCACTCGTCGCTTCCCTCTGTATACGTAAAATGTGAAAAACTGTTGCAAAACATATTCAGTATTTATGCATAATTGTGGCTCAGTTGTGAACGCCTGACACCCATTGTTACGAGAATGGTCATAACTATCAACGCAAATAATAGTAGCGACTAACAATAAAAATAATAATAGCATACATTAACAATAATTATAGTACAAGGCGAACAGAAAAGTCGGGCATACATTTTTCTTTGATTTCAAAAATTTATTTCTAAGAGACTACGCTAGATACAGCTACTCGGCTTGCTGCATTTGGTAGCTCAACTCATGAAGATGCTTATGTATACAGTTCCACATGTCCCTGTGTTTGTTAGCCGTAGAACATCTAGGCGATAATCAATTTCTAGCCATGTCTTTGCCAACATCTCTTCCGTCAACGCCTCTACTGCATCTCCTATTCGTGATACAAGAGTTTGCACATCAGGAACTCATGAACTCAATACTCTATGCTTAACGTAACTCCACAAAGAAGTCATCACCGGTTATTTCTGGTGAACGTGGTTATGGCGCTAGCCGTGTTCTCCTCGTAAGTCACGGCCTACCCACTTCCTGGTAGTCACCCGCCAGAAACGCCCGTATTTTCGTGGTGAAGCGCTGCGCCGGCCAAAGTGGCCGAGCGGTTCTAGGCGCTACAGTCTGGAACCGCACGACCGCTACGGTCGCAGGTTCGAATCCTGCCTCGGGCATGGATGTGTGTGATGTCCTTAGGCTAGTTAGGTTTAATTAGTTCTAAGTTCTAGGGGACTGATGACCTCAGCTGTTATGTCCCATTGTGCTCAGAGCCACTTTTTTTTTGAAGCGCTGCGCCGCCGTGGCCGAGCCGCTTTGACGCCGCCATTCAAGCGACCAGAAGCGTAAACGTCCTGCTGTCGTAAAAACACAGTGCCACCAAAGGTCGACATAACGTTCTATAATATGCCAGCTTACATACGCCTATTGCTCTGGTTCTGGTCGGTTTAACGTTTAATTCTTGATTTCCGCACTTTGGTGATCCATTCTCTGTCCTAATACGAAAAAAACATATTATACTTTGTCACCTCAAACAATTTCGTATTTTTTTTCCCTTCGTCTCTTATTTTACAGTAAGGAACAAATGTAGAGTTCAAGTTTCGTGAGGTTAAATTAGTGTTTGGTTCTACCTATGATTTTTTGTCATTATTACATATGCTCGTCCTGGCGTATGTATTTAGTTGGTTACGCGCACCAGGAAGTGGCGTTTGCGAACGTATTTCAAACATAATGTTTTGAACATGGCTGTGATCAGCAACCGTAATTAACTACAATGTTAGGGGCGCCCTCTTCAGAAGAAACTGTTACCTTACCTAACAATATCACAGGAAGGTATATTAACAGCAGGTAGGCATTAGAACGAACACTTAATTTTTACAAATTAAATTGTTTAAAAATACTCCCATGTGGTTAAAAGGACATTTGAGCGACATCACTCTAGTCAAAATATTAAAACCACAATTAAAACATTTTCCACCTGAGTACATAACAGGTATAGTCAAAATTTTAGAACAATATATAAATACGCCACTAACGGCACTACAGTGGTATAGGACAGACTACACTACCGGCCATTAAAATTGCTACACCAAGAAGAAATGCAGATGATAAACGGGTATTCATTGGACAAACATATTATACATTTTCACGCAATTTGGGTGCATAGACCCTGAGAAATCAGTATCCAGAACAACCACCTCTGGCCGTAATAACGGTCTTGGTACGCCTGGGCATTGAGTCAAACAGAGCTTGGATGGCGTGTACAGGTACAGCTGCCAATGCTGCTTTAACACGATACCACAGTTCATCAAGAGTAGTGACTGGCGTATTGTGACGAGCCAGTTGCTCGGCCACCATTGACCAGACGTTTTCAATTGGTGAGACATGTGGAGAATGTGCTGGCCAAGGCAGCAGTCAAACATTTTCTGTATCCAGAAAGGCCCGTACAGGACCTGCAACATGCGGTCGTGCATTATCCTGATGAAATGTAGGGTTTCGCAGGGATCGACTGAAGGGTAGAGTCACGGGTCGTAACACATCTGAAATGTAACGTCCACTGTTCATAGTGCCGTCAATGCGAACAAGAGGTGACCGAGAGGTGTAACCAATAGCACCCCATACCATCACGCTGGGTGATACGCCAGTATGGCGATGACGAATACACGCTTCCTATGTGCGTTCACCGCGATGTCGCCAAACACGGATGCGGCCATCATGATGCTGTAAACAGAACCTGGATTCATCCCAAAAAATGACGTTTTGTCATTCGTGCACCCAGGCTCGTCATTGAGTACACCATCACAGGCGCTCCTGTCCGTGATGCAGCGTCAAGGGTAACCGCAACCACGGTCTCCGAGCTGATAGTCCATGCTGCTGCAAACGTCGTCAAACTGTTCGTGCAGATGGTTGTTGTCTTGAAAACGTCCCCATCTGTTGACTCAGGGATCGAGACGAGGCTGCACGATCCGTTACAGCCATGCGGATAAGATGCCTGTCATCTCGACTGCTAGTGATACGAGGCCGTTGGGATCCAGCACGGCGTTCCGTATTATCCTCCTGCATTCACCGATTCCATATTCTGCTAAGTCATTGGATCTAGACCAACGCGAGCAGCAATGTCGCGACACGATAAACCGCAATCGCGATAGGCTACAATCCGACCTTTATCAAAGTCGGAAACGTGATGGTACGCATTTCCCCTCCCTACACGAGGCATCGCAACAACTTCACCAGGCAACGCCGGTCAACTGCTGTTTGTGTATGAGAAATCGGTTGGAAACTTTCCTCATGTCAGCACGTTGTAGGTATCGCCAACGGCGTCAACCTTGTGTGAATGCTCTGAAAAACTAATCATTGGCATATCGCAGCATCTTCTTCCTGTCGGTTAAATTTCGCGTCTGTAGAACGTCATCTTCGTGGTGAAGCAATTTTAATGGCCAGTAGTGTATATGTACCTGGCGCGCCAACGTCCGAGGGCTTCTCCGCGGTCATTTCCGGTGCGGTTCTCCTCTTGCTGCCTCTGACGGTCGTTCGCTGCAGCAAAGGAAGCCAGGATCAGTTTACCTTGAGGTTTTCCTGTTTCTTGCTGAAGCTGTTCTCGTGTTCGTGTATTTCTACAGCTTCTCTGAACAAGCGGGTGTGATAGTTCTCTACAGCCAGAACTTCCGTGTCGGCGAATATTACTACGTGGTCGGTCTCACACAGCGCGTGCTCTGCCACAGCCGATTTCTCCACCTGACCCAACCTGCAATGTCGTTTATGTTCTGTGATCCTGCTGTTGATCGATCGTCCAGTCATTCCAACATAAACTTTTCTGCATGTGCATGGTATGCGGTATATTCCTGGCATTGCAAGTGGGTCCCTTTTGTCTTTTGCCGATCTGAGACACTCTTTGATTTTCTTTGTCGGTATGTAAATAGTCTTTACACCGTGTTTGCGCAGTATACGGCCGATTCTGTCCGTCACTCTGGGAATGTATGACAGAAAGGCCGTACCCGACATTCATTTTTCTGATTTCTCACTTCGCGAAGTGTTTGGCTCTGTTATACTTCTAATATCACTTGCGGAGTACCTATTGCTCCTCACACATTTTCCAAGTGTTGTATTACGCGTTTGAGGTGCTGTGGCTCGCGTTACGAGCGTTTTAATCACACCTCTTTTCTGTCGTGGGTGGTGATTTGGTAGTTTGTGCAGATATCGGTCCGTGTGTGTCGGTTTTCGATACATGCTGTGTCCTAGGTTTTCACCACCCCTTGTGACCAGCACATCTAGAAAAGGTAGTTTTTCGTCCTTCTCTACTTCCATAGTAAATTTTATGTTGGCATGGAGACTGTTCAAGTGTCTTAGGAAGACAGCGGTGAAGTCGGTTGGGTCTGCTGGCAGCTCCTGCGCAGTGTCAGAGCATGTGCGGAGCTGTCCGATCGCCACGACCTTCGTCGTTCACCGACCCAGGACGTCAAAGGTAGCAGTTTCAACTACCCAAGCCACGTCCATTCATGTTGGGGAGGTTTTCCGGTGAGCAACACCGAGTGTTTCTACTGCTGAAATTTAGCCGCCATGCGCTGCAATTGACTACAATTCGAGTGCACCAGTGGAATTTTCTGCCTTGTGGCCGTTAGTGTTCTGGTTACCTGCCCTGGGCACTAACATAAATTCAGGTAGTGTTCTTTTGGGTGAAGTTAACTATATTACCGTGTTTCAAATTCAAGTGTACTAGCGGAATTTTCTGCCTAGGGTCTGTTAGTGTTCCGGTTACCTGCCCTGGCCACTAACGTAATTTCAGGCAGCGTCCTTTCCTCACCTGTTGTCGCTGTCCAACATGGTCTGTAATTTTGATAGCTAATACATACTCCATTTTGGATTATCATGTTTGTAACCTTTTCTGTTTCAGTTCTCATTTACTGATTGATGGGAAGCAAGTCGTTGTGTCGGTCGGTCCGTGGCTGTCCCCCCTGGTTGGGTTCCGACGGATCAAGTGTAGTTGGGCTCACCACCTGTCTCGCCTAAGTGAACGAGGGCAGACCGACCTCCCTGGAGGCTTCTGAATGCCACCGGTGTTTAATTATCTGTTTTCAGCTGCTTAAAGTTTAAGGCTTATGGCTATTTTCCTTTTGTCTTAAAAATTTTACAAAATTAATTCTTAAATTTATCTTTCAAGCTTAAACATTGCGGCCTTCTGCCTTTAAAAGATTATCGAAATATATTTTAAAATTTTGAAACTTAATTGTGGCCTTCAGCCATTTGTACTGCACCTTGCATATGTTTATTCTATCTACTTTGCGGTGATGTTTTTTAACTGTTTTATTGCTACCTTAATTGGATTTTGATCTTATTGATTTGGTAAGATTTCTTGTTTGGAGGCCTTCAGTGGTGGAAGAGCTGCATTCGGTAAAGGTCCGGCTATGTGCCGCTTTGTTTGTAAAATTGTTATTAAATTACAGTAAATTACAAATTAGAAGATGATACTGAACCGAACATATTTGGCCCTTTCCACAATCCTAATTACCTGTTCTGCCCAGCGGGTTTAGCGGGCGTATCACCTTGCAACGTGTTACTGTGGGCATCAGAAATTTTACTATTCGTACGATTTATTCACGTGCTCCAGGCCTGCAAATTTAGCACAAAGTGCTTTTTGATATACAGAACAATGAATACCGTCTGTCGATCATTGGAATTTTTTGCTCCTTCATTGTCATCTAAACCTTTACATTGTTATTGCATGGTATTGTAATGAAGTTTCATAACAGATATGCTGTACCTTTCACTTATGCCAACTGAGAATTCTCATCCCTCCGTCATTCCTATTCATTTTAAAGGACTGAGACGATAGATCGCTAAACTGGTGCATTTTATGCAAACAGCCACAGGACCTGTGAAGGTCCTTCTTAAATGAAAAAATAGCGAAGGTTAAACAGCCTGAGAGCACAATTTTGCTGATCTGAAGAGAGTTGCGCCGACCGAAAAACGTCGCACCGCAATGCCAAATGAAATGTGGCGCCGTCCTGGGTAATTCCGATGAGGACCGACCAAAGCCGACCGACATACCTGGCCTTGGCACACTCGCTTCACGCACACGCTGCACGTATGAAGTTTGGCACGTCGTGGCCATCCCCGAACTAGACTATGACCTTCAATTTGCTTCCAGACGGAAGTGTGTCTCAACACCCCACCATCTGAAATATGTCTTTTGTGTACATATATGTACACATAAATCAGTAATTAGCGTCAGCTACACCTACCCCTACCCCTTCGCAATTACGAGGGTTGTCCAGAAAGTAAGTTCCGATCGGTCGCGAAATGGAAACCACTGGGAAAATCCGGTAAAGCTTTGCACAGATGTGTTGGTCAGTGTCTCTAGTATGCCCGTCGATCGTGTAGCATCGCTCTTTTCAGTTTTGAGTGAACAGTGAGCACGTAAAGATGCGTAGGGAATAGCGTCTCCCGCCAAGTATGAGGGCCGGGTTAGAGATTTCGCCTGTTTCATGCAGCCCACATAACACAACTGTCGAGCAGTTCCTTCTTCATGCCAATTCTCGGCCGCACTCCGCAGGGGCAATGAAGACGCTCCTGCAGCGTTTCCGATGAGAAGTGTTTGATCACCCCCCTGAGTCTCACCTCTGCTCACAAGAACCGCTGGCTACGAAGATAAAATTTTTCCACAGACAACGAGCTGCAGAGTGTGGTATCGATAGCAACGATGCCACGGAATAGTTTCTCAAGTTGGCACTACCAGAGACACAGACGACAGCGCCCTCTAGCCGGTGCTGTCGAGGTCTACGAGCTCCGCGACTGCTTCAACCCGTTTCATCAGGCGCAGCCAGCCAGGAAACTTCGCTTCAGATTTACTCTACATACGACGGGTCTAAGACTTCGCATCTGTACAAGGTTATGTATTTCTCTTGCACCACTAAACCACTCTTACTCACTGCAGTACCGACGTATTTTTCCTGCTCCTGCTCCTACCCAGGCGGGATACAAAACAGACCAGTGCAGATAACTGGCCGAAAGCACAGGCGACTGCTTTCTATGACGAGGATATTGGAAAGTTGATACACTACGACAAAACTCGAATTCGGAGCGGAGACTATGTAGAGAAGTAGGTGGAAGGTGTACCAAATTCTTGCAAATAAAACGTTTCTGGTTTTCACTGTGGCTTCCATTTCGCGACTGATCGGAACTTACTTTCTGAACAACTTTCGTATAAACATCAGTTCCTCTACTTGCCAGTGTAATTATCTCACAACGTTTCCCATCTATAGCTTAAAGCTAGTGTGGGAAGTTCCACTGCTCCTCAACTTCCTGTACAATTTCTTACCAGTCATTTGCATGCTGAGGAAACTGAAACAAGAGGATAAATACAATACTGCCAGTAAAACAGTTACCGCATAATGCAGAGGAAGTCGGTGTCTTCCTGATATATCTCAACAGTATCAGTCCGAAAATACAATTAACTGTGGAGGCGGAGAATAACGGTCAAATGAATTTCTTGGATGTGTCTGTTATCAAGCGAGGGAACAGGAGTTTGAGCCATAGAGCATACACGAAAGCTACACATACTGATTGGTGCATAAAGATGCTAACCACCACCCTAGAAAAAAGGAGAGGTGACTAAACCTTCGTAGATAGGGCGCACAAAATTTGTGAACCATCTTAAAAGATGAGCTTGAACATCTACGGTCGACATTCAAGAACAATGGTTATGCTAACAAGGAGGTTTCACCCTGGGGAGAAAATTAGGACCGATGAGGAACGACGGTCGCCCAAAAGGGAAAGTTTTCCATCCGTTCATCATTACGATTACAGATCGCTTTGGGAAAGTGTTGAGCAAGTACGTTGTGGAAACTAGCTTCAGACGCACCAGGAAGATGAAATAATGTTTAAGATTGGCAAAAAATATATAACACCCTTTGCCTACACCAAGTGCATGTAAAATTCCTTGCCCGCATCTCGTGGTCGTGCGGTAGCGTTCTCGCTTCCCACGCCCGGGTTCCCGGGTTCGATTCCCGGCGGGGTCAGCGATTTTCTCTGTCTCGTGATGGCTGGGTGTTGTGTGCTGTCCTTAGGTTAGTTGGGTTTAAGTAGTTCTAAGTTCTAGGGGACTGATGACCATCGATGTTAAGTCCCATAGTGCTCAGAGCCATTTGAACCATTTTTTGTAAAATTCCTTGTAGTTGTGCACTGGTTTATATTGGTACCACAAAAAGAACTGTTAATATCCGTCTCGTTGAACACAAGAGGTATTGCCGCCTGAGACGTATGGATAAATCAGCTTTAGTTGAAATGGTTCAAATGCCTCTAGGCACTATGGGACTTAACATCTCAGGTCATCAGTCCCCTAGACTTAGAACTACTTAAACCTAACTGACCTAAGGACATCACACACATCCATGCCCGAGGCAGGATTCGAACCTGCGACCGTAGCAGGAGCGCGGTTCCGGACTGAAGCGCCTAGAACCGCTCGGCCACAGCGGCCGGCGCAAATCAGCTGCAGCGGAACATCTTTACCGCGAGGTTTATCATGAAATAAAATTCACAGAGACCAGTGTCTTATCGAAGACATCGTATTATCATATGCATATGTATAGAGAGGCTGTAGAGACTTATAAACATCATAATAATTTTAACAGGAAAGCGGATGTTGTTAAATTAGATAAAATTTGGATGTCAACATTGCGACCTAAGAATGAGGATCGATTACTTTCAATCAAGAATATTGGCATTACCAGCGATAATCTCGTAGCCGACGTCACGTGATAGACTGTGGTGTCCTCTACACTGGCTACATACTCGGCGCTCCCTCGAGTTATGGTTGGAGTTCGCCAATGTAGCTCTGAAGACGTCTCCCGCAGTCGGATAGGAAATGTTAGAAGAAAGTTTTATGCATCTACATCTACATCTACATCCATACTCCGCAAGCCACATGACGGTGTGTGGCGGAGGGTACCTTGAATACCTCTATCGGTTCTTCCTTCTGCTCCAGTCTCGTATTCTTCGTGGAAAGAAGGATTGTCGGTATGCTTCTGTGTGGGCTCTAATCTCTCTGATTTTATCCTCATGGTCTCTTCGTGAGGTATATGTAGGAGGGAGCAACATACTGACTGAATCCTCGGTGAAGGTATGTTCTCTAAACGTCAACAAAAGCCCGTACAGAACTACTGAGCGTCTCTCCTGCAGAGTCTTCCACTGGAGTTTATCTATCGTCTCCGTAACGCTTTCGCGATCACTAAATGATCCTGTAACGAAGCGCGCTGCTCTCCGTTGGATCTTCTCTATCTCTTCTATCAACCCTATCTGGTACGGATCCCACACTTCTCTCCATTGAGAATGACATGCGGCGTTCTGTTATCTAGGAACTCTTCAATCAAATCACACAATTGGTCTGATAGTCCATATGCTCTTACTTTGTTCATTAAACGACTGTGGGGAACTGTACTGAACGCCTTGCGGAAGTCAAGAAACACGGCATCTACCTGTGAACCCGTGTCTATGGCCCTCTGAGTCTCGTGGACGAATAGCGCGAGCTGGGTTTCACACGATCGTCTTTTTCGAAACCCACGCTGATTCCTACAGAGTAGATTTCTAGTCTCCAGAAAAGTCATTATACTCGAACATAATACGTGTTCCAAACTTCTACAACTGATCGACTTTAGAGATATAGATCTATAGTTCTGCACATCTGTTCGACGTCCCTTCTTGAAAACGGGGATGACCTGAACCCTTTTCCAATCCTTTGGAACGCTACGCTCTACTAGAGACCTACGGTACACCGCTACCACGGCGTAATAGCCCGAAATTTTAAGTGATGACAGTACTAGCCGTGAAAACTTAGATTGTATGATTTTAGGAACGCATCAAACACAAGAGGATACCATTGAAGACAATTTATCTCCTGAAGCTGTGAGAGACGAAAGCCTAGGAGAAGTAATTTTTGTCGCACAAAGTGTATCAGAAGAGACTGTGGAAGAAACTGAGCCTCCAAAAAAGAAAAAAAGGCAGCAGACCTAAAGGAGACAGTGACTTCAGTGATATATTTCAATTAATTAAAGGAATAAGCTACAATACAAAAGAGGAAAGTAGGCAGGGAAAAAAAGATCCCAATCTGATATCTTCGGAGAGTATGTTGCATCCAAACTGAAAAATTACAGAGTTTATGTACAAAATGCTGTACAACATAAAATGTAGGAGATACTATTTCGGTTGTACATGGGCAATTTCAACCTCTGGGAGAAGTCTTGCCATTTGATATCGTGTATACCCCTTCCGTCGACTCATCAAGAGGCACAACATAAGTGAAAATGTGGTGCATATGTTTTATTTTAATTCATATTTGATTTGATGTTTTGATTGTAATTAGTGTAAGAAAAATACATTGAAGAGCCAAAGAGACTGGCGCAGGCATGCGTGCTCAAAAACAGGGATATGTAAACAGGCAGAATAGGCTGCTGCGGTCGGCAACGTCTGTATAAGAGAACAAGTGTCAAAAAAAAAATGGCTCTGAGCACTATGGGACTTAACATCTTAGGTCATCAGTCCCCTAGAACTTAGAACTACTTAAACCTAACTAACCTAAGGACAGCACACAACACCCAGCCATCACGAGGCAGAGAAAATCCCTGACCCCGCCGGGAATCGAACCCGGGAACCCGGGCGTGGGAAGCGAGAACGCTACCGCACGACCACGAGATGCGGGCACAACAAGTGTCTGGCACAGTTGTTAGATCGGTTACTGCTGTTACAATGACAGGTTATCAAGATTTAAGTGAGTTTCAGCGTGGTGTTATAATCGGCGCACGAGCGATGGGACACAGCATCTCCGAGGTAGCGATGAAGTGGAGATTTTCCCGTACAAGTATTTCACGAGTGTACCGGGAATATCACAAATCCGGTACAACATCAAATCTACATCTACATCTACATACATACTCCGCAATCCACCATACGGTGCGTGGCAGAGGGTACCTCGTACCACAACTAGCGTCTTCTCTCCCTGTTCCACTCCCAGAACGAGGGAAATATGACCGCCTATATGCCTCTGTACGAGCCCTAATCTCTCTTATCTTATCTTTGTGGTCTTTCCGCGAAATGTAGGTTGGCGGAAGTAAAATTGGAGTGCTATCAGCCTCCAATGCTGGTTCTCTAAATTTTCTCAGTAGCGATTCACGAAAAGAACGCCTCCTTTCCTCTAGAGACTCCCACCCGAGTTCCTGAAGCGTTTCCGTAACACTCGCGTGATGATCAAACCTACCAGTAACAAATCTAGCAGCCCGCCTCTGAATTGCTTCTATGTCCTCCCTCAATCCGACTTGATAGGTATCCCAAACGCTCGAGCAGTACTCAAGAATAGGTCGTATTAGTGTTTTATAAGCGGTCCCTTTTACAGATGAACCACATCTTCCCAAAATTCTACCAATGAACCGAAGACGACTATCCGTCTTCCCCACAACTGCCATTACATGCTTGTCCCACTTCATATCGCTCTGCAATGTTACGCCTGAATGTTTAATCGACGTGACTGTGTCAAGCGCTACACTACTAATGGAGTATTCAAACATTACGGGATTCTTTTTCCTATTCATCTCCATTAATTTACATTTATCTATATTTAGAGTTAGCTGCCATTCTTTACACCAATCACAAATCCTGTCCAAGTCATCTTGTATCCTCCTACAGTCACTCAACGACACCACCTTCCCGTACACCACAGCATCATCAGCAAACATCTGCACAATGCTATTCACCCTATCCAAAAGATCATTTATGTAGATAGAAAACAGCAGTGGACCTACCAAACTTCCCTGGGGCACTCCACATGATACCCTCACCTCCGATGAATACTCACCATCGAGGACAACGTACTGGGTTCTATTACTTAAGAAGTCTTCGAGCTACTCACATACTTGGGAACCAATCCCATATGCTCGTACCTTAGTTAGGAGTCTGCAGTGGGGCACCAAGTCAAACGCTTTCCGGAAGTCAAGGAATATGGCATCCGTCTGATACCCTTCATCCATGGTTCGCAAGATATCATGTGAAAAAAAGGGCGAGTTGCGTTTCGCAGGAGCGATACTTTCTAAAGCCGTGTTGATGCATGGAAAGCAACTTCTGTGTCTCAAGGAAATTCATTATATTCGAACTGAGAATATGTTCAAGAATCCTGCAACAAACCGATGTTCAGGATATTGGTCTGTAATTTTGAGGATCCGTCCTTCTACCCTTCTTATATACAGGCGTCACCTGCGCTTTTTTCCAGTCGCTCGGGTGTTTACGTTGGGCAAGAGATTCGCGATAAATGCAAGCTAAGTAAGGAGCCAATGCAGTTGAGTACTCTCTGTAAAACCGGATTGGAATCCAATCAGGACCTGGCGATTTATTTATTTTCAATCCATTCAGCTGCTTCACAACCCCAGGGATGTCTATTACTATGTCCTCCATACGGGAATGTGTACGAGACTCAAACGGCGGTATGTTTGTACGATCCTCCCGCGTGAAAGATTTCTCAAATGTTAAATTTAAAATTTCAGCTTTCGTTTTGCTGTCTTCCGTTGCCAGGCCAGACTGATCAGTGAGCGACTGGATGGAAGCCTTCGACCCGCTTACCGATTTTACGTAAGACCAGAATTTCCTTGGGTTTTCAGCAAGATCTTTTGCTAAGGTTCTAAACATTCTGCGTGGTGTCTGTTTGTTCTATATCGTGTCTCCCTACCACTTTCGCGCAACGACGCTCTGAGCGTGTTTTTTTAGGGAATTGACTAGTTTGAACCTGGGACCTGTTGCTGGTAAGGAGACGCCAGACCACACATGACATGTAGAATTCAGAAGAGTTCAGTGAGACTAGCAATGATATAACCAAATACTTAATGATTTCAGCTTCAGCTCCACTGCACTCCCTGTAAAAGAATCATAATACTAACTAAATTTAGTGGAAGGGGTTCAACGCTTTCCTATTTTTAGTTAGCTGGTAAAATAACGTCGAAAAAGCAGTTAAGTTTACCATTGGAAATTTTATTCTACTCACAAAACATTGTTTATAAATTGCACTATTTATAAAAGGATATGTTTTAATACAGGATGGTAAAAACCGACTTAGTTCAACAAAAATGTGAACGAATATTCCCTGAATGGGTTTCCAAGTTCTACAATGGATCGAAGGATGACCTATGCCATATCACATCTATAATCTAGGTTTAAATTAAGTTTCACAAAAGAGAAAACTATCAAAATGGTCTACAGTGACCCTCAATTATCTTTAATTACTTATCTAACTTGTCGTAAATTACAGTGGCTGATGTGGCTTCTCAATAACTATATAACAGAAAAATCATCGCGTTTCAGATTTTTACTTCAAGTGGCAAATGTGAACACCATGAGCTTAAATTGACGATCGACACTAGTATTACGCAAAAAGGGGTGTAACAGATGAGACTCCTGCAGTTCTGAGTGAAGCTTTATGCGCTGTTATGCGGAATCGCGTGCGTTCATTACCTTGTCGGTATTACGTAAAAAGGGGGTGTAACAGATGAGACTTCTGCAGTTCTGAGTGAAGCCTTATGCGCTCAAAAATGCCGCATCGCATGTGTTCATTACCTTGTCGGTGTTCGTCAGGGGGCGGCGGCCAGCACAGTTCCTTCCAGCTCGCCCTCTCGGAAGCAACTCACTTCTAACTTCTCCTTACTACAATTTACCGAAGTTGGTTTAAAAAAATTATCTGGCTGTGTTTTCATCTGACCAATCAGGGTCTCAATGTTAACCTTAAGCTCCGCCTACAAAAAGTCTGTCTGTCCAATGAGAAACGTTATACTTTTCGTGGTGGGGCAATGTTTTTTAAAGTTTGCAACGTAACAGAGACGCGAAAAAGTCTCACGCTGAAACTTGCAGCTGGTGTGGTCCTTTTAGCGTTATCGTAAGATCTATACTGTTCTTCTGGAGTGCTCTAGCTTTTAAAATGGGCTGGGGTGGTCCTAACGTAACAGAGACGCGAAAAAGTCTCACGCTAAAACTTATGGGTGGTGTGGTCCTAGCAGTTAGCTGGCGACGTGGGTGTCCGTCCGTCCCTTATCGTAGGGCCTTCCAGCTTAACATGGTTCTGCTCTCGGCTTCTGTTCTCGTTTCTCCCCTCGGAACTGCGTCTGTCTCACGGTGGGAAGGTATGACATGCATTTAGGCATTCTTGTGTTAGTCTGTGGTATTCCATTTGCTTACTCGTTACCCGTATTACTTTGGTTAATTTAATGCCACGATTTATTCGGAGCTATTTGACGTACTACTGGATTTGCTTATCATGTCAGGGTTTTCATGGAAGGTGTTGTATTTGCCTGACACCTTACAAGGTATGACGGTGGTAGTGGTTGAATGCTTCTCGCATCGCTCTTTTTACAGCAGCACGAATCTCTACTAACTTTTGCCTGTCCTCATTCTCCCGATCTTTCTTGTACCGCGAGTGCAAGTGTCTTTGCTTCCTGAGCATTCTCCGAATTGCGCTGTTAAACCACGGTGGGTCTTTTCCGTCCGTAACCCACTTTTTCGGCACATACTTGTCCAATGCGTGATTTACAATGTGTTTAAAATTTGCCCATAATTCTTCGACGTCCTTCGTACCGGAAGTAAATGAAGTCGACTTATTTACTAAGTGGGATGCTAACGACTGCTTATCTGCTCTTTCTAGTAAGAATACTCTCCTAGCCTTCTTGACCGACTTTTTAACTTTCGTAACCATAGTCGTAATGACAACATCATGATCACTAATCCCTGTCTCAACACTGACACCGTCGATGAGGTCTGGTCTGTTCATTGCTACCAGATCTAAAATATTTCCATTACGCGTTGGCTCTCGATTTAGCTGCTCAAGACAGTTTTCGGATAATGTGTTCAAAAGTAATTCACACGACGGCTTGTCTGTACCACCTGTAATGAATCCATAGACATCCCAGTCTATACTAGGTAGGTTGAAGTCGCCTCCGACTAATATAGCATGATCCGGGTACTTCTGCGATACAGAATGTAGACTCCCTTTGAATGATTCTAGAACTGTCACGGTGGAACCTGGTGGCCCGTAATAACACCCCACAATTAACTTTATTTCCCCTATCTCTGTTAAACGTGTCCAGATAACTTCACAATCACACTCTACTTCGACCTCAGTAGACACAATATTTTTGTCAACTGCAATGAAGACACCACCTCCAACGGTGTCTAATCTGTCTTTCCGATACACGTTCCAACCCTCACAAAATATTTCAGAACTTCGTATCTTCCAACATCTCCGACGTCGCTGCGGTCGGAAAAAGATCCTGCAAGAATGGGACCAACGACGACTGAAGAGAATCGTTCAACGTGACAGAAGTGCAACCCTTCTCAAATTCCTGCAGATTTCAATGCTGGGCCATCAGCAAGTGTCAGCCTGCGAACCATTCAACGAAACATCATCGATGTTGACTTTGGGATCTGAGGCCCATTCGTGTACCCTTGATTGCTGTACGACACAAAGATTTACGCCTCTCCTGGGCCTGTCAACACCGACATATGACTGTTGATGACTGGAGACATCTTTCCTGATCGGACGAGTCTCGTTTCAAATTGCATCGAGCGGATGGACGTGTACGAGTATGGAGACAACCTCATGCATCCACGGACGCTGCGTGTCAGCAGCGGACTGTTCAAGCTGGTGGAGGCTCTGTAATGGTGTGGGGCGTGTGCAGTTTGAGTGTTATGAGACCCGTGATACGTCTAGATATGACTGACAGGTGACACGTACGTAAGCATCCCGTCTGATCACCTGCATCCATTCATGTCCATCGTGTTTTCTGACGTATTTGGGCAATACCAGCAGGACAATGCTACACCCCATAGTCCAGAATTGCTACAGAGTGGCTCCAGAATTACTCTTCTGAGTTTAAACACTTTCGCTGGCCACCAGACTCCCCAGACATGAATGTTATTGAGTATATCTGGGATGCCTTGCAACTTGCAGTTCAGATGAGTTCTCCATCCCCTCGTACTCTTACCGATTTATGGACAGCCCTGCATATTCAAGGTGTCAGTTCCCTCCGGCACTACTTCAGACATTAGTCGAGTCCACGCCATGTCCTGTTGCGGCACTTCTGCGTGATCGCGTGGGCCCTACACGATATTAGGCAGGTGTACCAGTGTCTTTGGCTCTCCAGCGTAAATTGCACTGAAGTAAACCAAAACAAATAACGTAAATTAATGTAATATAGAAATACACAAAAGACCTTATCATTCACATGACTTACATTCAAGGTATCTGTGTTAATGTCACAGTTTAGCTACTATTTTACTACATTTAAAAACAGGAACAGAATAAATGAAAATTATTCGATAAACTCTAAAGCTTAAGTTATGAAATAGCCTATAAGACTAGTCTTTTGTATATTCTTATATTATATTACTCATTTTAAGGATTGTATCTCCCTGTCATTTACCTTTATAAAATCCGCGAATGTTTTGCGTATGACACTGCATACTTCAGGAATTATTGGGGAAACAGATGATTTTGTTATACGAAATAGATATTTGAGACGAGCGTTAACTGTCACCTGTTGCTAAGAATCGCTGCGTTAGTATTAGCTTATTTTTCTGCTGATATGGATCGTCGACAATAATTTGTGACTTTCTTTGAAATCTTCGGTCCAGTTGTTTCTAGAAGAAGGCGAAAATCGTCCATCAACATAGGGGTAAAGACTTAGAATAAACCAAGCCATTGTTGCAGCTGGAAATTGCTGATCAGAGCCGAACCGCCATTTATTTCACGCCTGCCCAAGAATGTAGACACATAAATTCTTCTGTCTCTTCGGCGTTTGGATTTCATGACCAATAGCGTGTTCGCTATACAAAATAAATCAAGTATTTGATACTGAATACTGAAGTTAACTAAGTAAACTCGACGAAGATTGAGCATCAAACACACACACACACACACACACACATCGCGTGTTACCGCTTCCGTTCGCTCCAGTGCAAACGCGTATTCTCAGGTACAAGACAACGTGAGGGGGCGTGCATTGCTAGCGAAAGCGTGTTCGCAAGTGTACGTGCGTGTTTGCTTCTGTGTAAACGGGGCATAACATTGTGACCCGGCGCTCTGTCGGTACCCATGTAGACTGCCCAAGGCAGGGTCTCTGCATTTCCCTAGCACATAAGGTTCGAATTGTGAACTGTCTGTACTCCACAAAAGCGCTTTCCATTTTTCTGCTCTGTGTTGAGTCCCGTACTGCATTCGTCTGCTGTCTGCAACTTTATTGGTCAACTTGTGATGCTCTACACTGTTTTGACATTGGGGGTTTCGGCGGAAGCGAAGTTTTCAGTTCCAAGGAAAAATTAATAGCCGATTTCACTTCGGAAAGGGCAGCTGATGATTCTGTTACTGATCCATATTTCTTTGTGGCTGAATGCTCAGGTAAGCAATCAATAAAAGTAAATAATGTAGTAAAGCGTTTGAAATATCGTCTCGTCTAAATCATGGATGCATGGAAGAAATTCGTGAGAGAAAGTGAGCGACTTAAGGGGCTCTTACATGTTGAATAGTATCGTCGTTCCTCAATATAGTGACCATCTGAGGGCGAACATTCTCGTACCGTCAATACCAGAAATACTGACGATCAGTATTGACACCGACCAAAACATACCGGTATCCAATTGAGCGTGTGAGAGCTAGTATTAACGGTTTGACAATTCGCATTTTTCAAGTTTGGCTTCTATATAATACAGCCGATATATCCTACGTTCAAGCGATTTACGCTTGTAAACTTTTTAAAATGAACAAAGAAACGATGGCTTAATTTGTTTAGTGTTACAGAAACAATCAATGCCTATGCGATCAGTCGTCAAAAGACAACTACTTTAAAAAAATTCTTGCTAACAGTGTTTTTGGATATAAAAACACTAAATTTCAAACACTGGAATGTGCCCAAAAATCGCAAAGTTACTTGTAACTGCATGTAGACTGGGTTTACCTATCTCATTGCTGTATTTTGTTTTTCTGTTCTTTTTCGTATTAACATAACTAGATAAATTCTTGAAAGTGAACAAAATTATTAATTTATGATGAGTTTCCTACCGCTAGTTGCTTTTATAGGCGTTTATTTTTCTATTTTGACATTTATAGATCCCGGGATCCCTTCTTCAGAAGCTTGCATTTACTTACGTGTCGTGAACATGGTTTCTACAGTAAAAAATGGTTCAAATGGCTCTGAGCACTATGGGACTTAACTTCTGAGGTCATCAATCCCCTAGAACTTAGAACTACTTAAACCTAACTAACCTAACGACACCACACACATCCATGCTCGAGGCAGGATTCGAACCTGCGACCGATGCGGTCGCTCGGTTCCAGACTGTAGCGCCCAGAACCGCTCGGCCACATCGGCCGGCTCTACAGTAAAGGCGTTGCCTAATTTTGCAAGTGAAATTTTGAAGACAGCTATCGTAAGACATCGTAAGTAAAGAAACAATGTGCACGTACAATGTATAAATAAATGTAAACATCTGAAGATGGAGTGAACATTAAATGAATGTATTCTCGAAAACGTGTCCCTCAGGGGCTCAGCAATCATCTGCTGAGTACGGACTTGACGACCACGGGGACTGGTAAGCGCCTCCAATCCTCTGTCACAGCAAGCTCTGGGCATTTATCAGTGACCACCATGTGGCGCGGCGGTGAAACGTTGTGTGTCATAAGGCACGAGGATCTTGACTTGACCGCCCGGATCACGCGGATGGTACAAACGTCTATAAAAAAAATCCACAGTCTCAAAGTGTGCTGCGCGCTGATGACACGCATGGCTGTTAAGGTGGAACAGTCGTTAGCGGACAGACTCTGGGAACCTACCGCACCTCAGTTGCATAAGACTTACTTACGTATGTGGGGATCTGTCTGGGTTGACTTTTATTTCCCTAGCTGCTCATCAGACCAGGATGGATCCTCCGAAACCGTCTCTTACTCCTCCCAGCGGAAAGAGTGTGCTGCTGGTAGATACCAACACCAAGTCAAACAAGAGGGCTCCTGTGACCAGTCCTCCAGACTTGGCCAGAATGTGTGGAAAGAGGGGAGCTTTGTGAAAGTTTAACCTTTTTACATACAAAAAGTTTCAAAGGGAACAGTTGGAAGTTTAAAATCTGCCAAGCACTTGCGAAACGGGACACTTGGTAGAAGCGTCCAATTTCCAACACATGAAGAACATCCAGAAAGCCCAGTGCCTCAGACGTATGCAACTGCAACCGACCTGCACAATGCCTTGGCATACAGCAAAGGTGTCGTGACTTGCAGGGATCTGGTCGACATTCCCCGAGAAGAATTGAAAGCCAAGTGATCCCAGGAAGGCATCGTTGATGTGCAGAACATAATGCAATGAGTGGATGGCGATCTCATGAAATCAGACTCTTTTATTCTGACTTTCAGCAGCATGAAACTTCCAGAGCACGTTAAGGTTGGTTTCCTTTGCCTTAGTGAGCGGGCTTATTTCCCTAACCCAATGCGTTGTTTCACATGTCAGCGCTTTGGGCACACCACCTTAGGTTGTGTGGGAGCATCCACTTGTCGCAGTGTTTTATGGCCGCCCACGAAGATGTTGGCTGTTCAAAAAATATGGTTCAAATGGCTCTGAGCACTATGGGACTTAACATCTGTGGTCATCAGTCCCCTAGAACTTAGAACTACTTAAACCTAACTAACCTAACGACATCACACACACCCATGCCCGAGGCAGGATTCGAACCTGCGACCGTAGCCGTCACGCGGTTTCAGACTGAAGCGCCTAGAACCGCACGGCTACACCCGCTTGCTGTTGGCTGTTCATCTCCTCCAAAGGGTGTAAGCTGCTCCGGGATCACCCTATCTGGAGTAGGAACTGAAGTGTCTTCCTTAAAGAAAGGAATTTACAGAAGACCAAAACATCTAACCGTATTTCGTATGATGAGGCTAAAAACATCTGTAAGGCCATGCAGCACACAAAGTTTGCTACCCCCTTTGCATCTGTTCTGAAAGAGCCAGTTCAAAAGACCGATGCCACTAATCTAACAGAGGCTGCTAGCGTCAGCACTAGTACCTGCGTTCGCCAATGCGCTTGCGCTGATGCAGTTCCTTCAAAGCCTACATTTCCTCCCAAAACATTAACAAGTCAGTGGTCGCTAATTTTGCAGAGCTCCCTGCTACTCCAAAGTTTCAGCCTGGTCCACTGCCGCCATTTTGGTTGGTTGGTTGGGGGAAGGAGACCAGACAGCGAGGTCATCGGTCTCATCGGATTAGGGAAGGACGGGGAAGGAAGTCGGCCATGCCCTTTGAAAGGAACCATCCCAGCATTTGCCTGGAGCGATTTAGGGAAATCACGGAAAACCTAAATCAGGATGGCCGGACGCAGGATTGGATCGTCGTCCTCCCGAATGCGAGTCCAGTGTCTAACCACTGCGCCACCTCGCTCGGTCCGCCATTTTGGCTCCAAAGAAAATGCAGGGCAAAAAATCAAATGCCAAGCGTCCACTAACGATGGAGTCGGGAAATAAAAAGTCCAACGATGTTGATGTCGTCTTATCTGAAGTCTCTCTTGATTCTTCAGTAGAGCTAATCGACTTTGATGTCGGTCTGGGACAACCATCTCGCCGCTATCGACAGGGGATCTCAAGTTGATTCCGTATTTCTAGATTTCCGGAAAGCTTTTGACACCGTTCCTCACAAGCGACTTCTAATCAAGCTGCGGGCCTATGGGGTATCGTCTCAGTTGTGCGACTGGATTAGTGATTTCCTGTCAGGAAGGTCACAGTTCGTAGTAATAGACGGCAAATCACCGAGTAAAACTGAAGTGATATCAGGTGTTCCCCAGGGAAGCGTCCTGGGACCTCTGCTGTTCCTGATCTATATAAATGACCTGCGTGACAATCTGAGCAGTTCTCTTAGGTTGTTCGCAGATGATGCTGTAATTTACCGTCTAGTAAGGTCATCCGAAGACCAGTATCAGTTGCAAAGCGATTTAGAAAAGATTGCTATATGGTGTGGCAGGTGGCAGTTGACGCTAAATAACGAAAAGTGTGAGGTGATCCACATGAGTTCCAAAAGAAATCCGTTGGAATTAGATTACTCGATAAATAGTACAATTCTCAAGGCTGTCAATTCAACTAAGTACCTGGGTGTTACAATCACGAACAACTTCAGTTGGAAAGACCACATAGATAATATTGTGGGGAAGGCAAGCCAAAGGTTGCGTTTCATTGGCAGGACACTTAGAGGATGCTACAAGTCCACTAAAGAGACAGCTTACACTACACTAGTTCGTCCTCTGTTAGAATATTGCTGCGCGGTGTGGGATCCTTACCAGGTGGGATTGACGGAGGACATCGAAAGGGTGCAAAAAAGTGCAGCTCGTTTTGTATTATCACGTAATAGGGGAGAGAGTGTGGCAGATATGATACGCGAGTCGGGATGGAAGTCATTAAAGCAAAGACGTTTTTCGTCGCGGCGAGATCTATTTACGAAATTTCAGTCACCAACTTTCTCTTCCGAATGCGAAAATTATTTTGTTGAGCCCAACCTACATAGGTAGGAATGATCATCAAAATAAAATAAGAGAAATCAGAGCTCGAACAGAAAAGTTTAGGTGTTCGTTTTTCCTGCGCGCTGTTCGGGAGTGGAATGGTATGGAGATAGTATGATTGTGGTTCGATGAACCCTCTGCCAAGCACTTAAATGTGAATTGCAGAGTAATCATGTAGATGTAGATGTAGACTGTGCCCCCATCGATTTGGGCGTCCCTCCCTGTCGGAAAGACGGGCTGAAAGAGCAACCCCCGTGATGGATGACTCAAATATTGCAGTGGAACATTAATGAGTTCAGGACACATGTAAGGAACTGAAACTGCCAGAACAGGAATGTCCCCTGTCCCTGTGTTCACAAGAAACATATTTTAAAGCCACTGACGCCCCTCTGCTAAAGGGGCTATACCCTTCACCGAAGGTTGACCTGACTGGGGACAGAGCCAAGGGAGGAGTTGCTGTGTTTGTTAATAACGTACGTCACTCCTCTGCTCTCCCCCTGACTACTGAACTGCAAGCAGTTGCTGCAGAAATTAATGTGTGTAGGAGGATCAGTGGGTTTTCTCATTGTATCTACCTATGCAAGATGCTATAGACCCTGTGGCTCTCATACATCTTGTGGAACAACTCCAGCGACCATTTTTGCTACTGGGAGACTTCAATGCCCATCATATCTTGTGGGGCTGGACATCTGGTTACCCTACGTGTTGGGTTTTGGAGAGCATCATGACGCCTCTCTAGCTGCGCAACCTCAACACAGACACTCACACATTTCTGTACTGCTGTACATTATCAGCCATCGACCTCTCTTTCTAATCTCCAGTCCTCACAGACTCTGTTCAGTGGGAGTTCATTCTAGTGACCATTTCCCACTCCGCATTCAGTTAGTGGCTGGAGCATTCCCTGAAGAGACGCTACCAAAACTGATGGTCAGCAAGGCTAACTGGACACTGTTGAGCCAGCTGGTAAGGTCTGCACGCAGCAACAGCGTCGAGGAATGGGTGGTCCACATCACATAGCGATCCATCATGCTGCTGACTTATCCATCCCAAAGTCCTGTACATTAGTGGACAGATGCGTGCCATTCAGCAGTATGAGATGGGCGTGCAGCTCTTCGGCGATTTAAATGCCGCCCTGCAGCAGACAATCTCTTATCCTTCAGAGCTGTGAGAGCCAAGGCTCGAGGTGTAATTAAGGAGAGCGAGAAAAGGTCATGGCAAGCGTTTCCTGGACTATCAACCGTCTATGGGAAGCCATCTGGAAGATATCCAGTAAACACATTCGTTTACCAATTGCAGCAGTGCTGAAATGGTGGTGTCTCCAAACATCGCCCAGACACTGGCAGAGCATTTTGCAAAAACTAATGACAATTCTAGCCATTATCCAGTGTTTCGCCGATACCATGTGGCTGTAGAAAGGGGCAACTTGAACTTCAGATGCAAATAGTTGAGTCCTACAACTCCCCTCTCTCCATGTGGGAGATGGTATCAGCCCTGCCTGAGACTCGTGACACTGCACCCAGTCAGGACCGAATCCGGTACTGCATGACCCAGCAGTGTCAAAGGAAATCCTCCTTGAACAGTGTGGATTCCAGAGATTTCGGTCCACTGTCGACTACCTGACCCTGCTAGAGACGGCTATTCGATTTCGTACGTATACATCACTTTATCGACATACTGCATTCTTCTATTTCAGTAAGGTGTATGATATTACTTGGGAATAGTATTATCCTACAACTGCGTCAATGGGGCTTTCGTGTCCACTTCCCCATCTTCATACGCTGTTTCCTGGCTCAGTGATTTTTTAGGAACCGAATTGGTGATAAGCTGTCAGATCATTTTGAGTAGGAGGATGGTGTCCCTCAGGACAGTATTTTAAGCGTTACCCTCTGTGGTGTCACCGCCAGACACCACACTTGCTAGGTGGCAGATTAAATCGGCCGCGGTCCATTTAGTACATGTCGGACCCGCGTGTCGCCACTGTGTAATCGCAGACCTAGCGCCACCACAAGGCAGGTCTCGTGATATGAACAAGCACTCGCCCCAGTTGGACGGACGACCTAGCTAGCGACTAGATGTACGAAGCCTTTCTCTCTCATTAGCCGAGAGACAGAATAGCCTTCAGCTAAGTTAATGGCTACGAACTAGCAAGGCGCCATTAGCCTTACAGTGATTGTAATTAAAGTCTCCTGTGTATAGTCAAGAGCGATGTACCACAATGATTGATTAAAGATAAGTATTAATCCAGCTACGTACTTTTCTTCATAGCATTAATTACGTAGCCTGTTCCAGTACTTCACGCCCGTCTGCGTTAGTCTAGCGTGCATTTTCAGCCATCTCGACCTACAAGGTGTTGGCCCAGCTGCCGACACATCACCCTCTTTGCCATAGCCATAAACAGTATCATATCTACGGTAAGGAGTCCTGTACAGTGCTCCTTATTTGTGGACGAATTTGCTATTATCTGTTCCGTCTCCATTGTTGCAATAGCGATCCATCAATTGCAACTTGCAGTGTGCAGTTCACAGGAGTAAGCTGCAAAGACGGATTTTTCAGTTTTCTGCAGATAAGTGTGTGCGTGTGTGTGTTCATTTAATCGTTCTCGTCGTATTTTTAATACGACCTTGCAAATGAGGGACACCATTCCACATTTTAGAGACTCAGTGGGGTTCCTGGGCATCACTTTTGACTCCAAATTGTCGTGGTTGCGACACCTGAGAGACCTGAAAGCCAGGACCTTGAAGAAACTGAACATCATAAAGTGCCTTAGCCACAGTTCTTGGGGAGTGGACAGGGCGCGTCTGCACCAGTTTTATAGGGCAGTTGTGGCTAGACTATGGTGCCAATATATGGATCGGTGAGGTCTTCTTATTTGAAGATCATTGATGCTGTCCACCATGACGGGATTAGGCTGGCCATGGGAGCTTATAGGATCAGCCCCATACCCAATCTCTGTGCTGAGGGTGATGAATCGCCAGTTACAGCTCGACGGCAACTCCTCATGGTGTGTCAGGCATGTCAGTTCCTCACAGCTCTGAGTTCACCCGCATACCATACTACTAGTCGTCCTCCTCTGGAACGCCTTTTCTCCCACTGTCCACGACCAACAAGGCCATTTTTGATCCACGTGTAGCATGCGCTAGAACCTCATGGAGTGGAGCAAATGTGTACAGCCTCAAATCCAGGGTTTTAACCGTCTGCCGTCCTGGTTACTGCAGACTCATTTCAGATTTAGTGCAATACAGGAGAGATTACACTCCTGTTTCTGTTTTTAATGCGAAATTTTCTGACATTTTATGTGAGCACCACAACCAATGTAGCTGTTCTTACTAATGGAACAGGGGGACTCCTTTGGTTATTCTGTCGTTTTTCTGGACTGTGATCTCAATGTCCGACTTCCTCTAGACTTTACCGTCTTTGGCATAGAATTATATGCGATCTTGCGGGCACTATCGCAAATGAGCGCTCTTCCAGTTCTAAATTTATTGTCTGTTCCGATTCTCTGAGTGCCATTTGTGGTGTCATCGCCAGACACCACTCTTGCTAGGGGGTAGCCTTTAAATCAGCCGCGGTCCGTTAGTATACGTCGGATCCGCACGTCACCGCTATCAGTGATTGCAGACCGAGCGCCACCACACGGCAGGTCTAGTCTAGAGAGACTCCCTAGCACTCGCCCCAGTTGTACAGCCGACTTTGCTAGCGATGGTTCACTGTCTACAGACGCTCTCAATTGCAGAGACGAGAGTTTAGCATAGCCTTCAGCTACGTCATTTACTACGACCTAGCAAGGGGCCAATTCAGTTACTATAAGTACTATCTTCAAGAATGTCTTCTAAACAGATAATATTGTGACTCATGTACCGTCAAGAGCGACGTTCATCATTAATGGATTAAAGTTAAGTATCAAACTAATTATGTCCGCTTTCTGAATTCTCATTCCTTGTCATGTTCCAGACCTCACGTCAGTATAGTTCTTCCCTCCTCACGCCAGCCTGCGTGAGCTAAAACGCGTGCACTTCGGCCTCCACTCGTAACACGGTGTTGGCTCTTCTGCTAACACAAAAGCATTCATTCTCTACAACGTTCCTACCCAGCAGACAAAGTAGTCCAAAATATCCAGGATGCCCTCCTCCAACTACTGAAGCAGGAGGTGTCTTTTTGCTAGGTATCAGGCCAAGTGGGTATTGCGGGGAACCAAAGGGCGGATCTAGCAACCCCCTGCACTATAGCCTCGCTGTTGCAGTACAGATTCTTGTGTCGGTGGGAGGATGAATGGCTGGGACAATAAGCTCCGTCTAGTAAAGCCCAGCACGCGGATGTGGCCTATCTGCTTCAAGCTACGTCGACTGGAAGAGGTCATCCTTTCTCGTTTTCACACAGGCCGTAGCCCTATGACGGATAGCTTCTCCCTCCTGCGAGAGGATGCTCCAGTGCGTGGTGCTTGTGTCTGCAGATCACTGTGCGCCCCTTTTATTCGGCTGTTTTTTTTATTTTAAGACCAGCAGGCAGCGGCGGATTTTCCGGCGGATTCGCCTTCTGTTTTAAGTAACATTCAAATGAATGTGGTTCCAGTTTTAGAGTTTTGTAAATTCCCCAGTATTGTACCTAAGATCTTAGGGAGATCGTTTTCATGAGTTAGCAGGGTGGCTGGCTCACCCATGTTTTTTGTAAGTGGTCATCCAGTGATGTTTCCATGTGCCTTTCTTTTTTGCCGTTTTGCTTATGTTTTAATATCATATATAGCTACTTTCCCTCTTTTTCCATTGTTTTAGGACATGTGAGATAGTGATTGTGTGTTCAGTGTGAGTGGGGAGGGAGCGAGAGCATGAGTGTGCGACAATTTTAGAGATTTTATCCACATTCGTTTGTTTTAATGAGTGTAAGCGTGCTGATAACCTCGTAGTTGAGCGCCCGTAAGCTACAAACACACACACACACACAAACACACACACACACACACACACACTTAAAAACGCTGATAACCTCGTTGTTGAGCGCCTGTAAGCTACAAACACACGCACACACACACACACACACACACACACACACACACACACACACACTTAAAAAGGCGTGTTTTCAGGCAGAATTTGTTGGCTTGGGTTGTCGGGAAAAGTTGCCATTGGTATCGGTGATGAGTTTAAGCATTAGCAGTAACAACGTCAAACAAAACACGTGAAACGTCCCCTTCGAAAAATTAGTGAATTACTGTGCTGGTTAACCCCTTACATTATTTGATTTTCAAACAACTGAGCAAAACTGAAGGTACTCAGACATTTCTCTCTTTACTTATTCTGATCATCACTAAACTGACACACAATATCTTTAGCGCAACGCAATCTGACTTTCAATAATCTCTACAAAAGAATGGCCCTGACTAACAATAACCTATACCTTTCATGAATCACTTACCTCACAAAAATCTTCGTTACTCGAACTACTGCAAAACAGCGAGCGCCAATACTACCAGCTAAATAAAAGATTCTAGCTACTGAAGGCACTAACTACTGATAGGCATACTAAGCAAATGAAAGATTTTGATAGAGAACAAACCATGTATTTACCTTAATAGTGTTCAAAAGTCATAATATATATATATCAGTTCATGATATCCAGTATTCCAAATTTACTCTTTCTAGCGGACACAAGTCCAGATCGTCCGCTCTTAAAATTCTGCTATCTCTCTCCCGACATCCACCACTGCTGGCGGCTCACCTCCAACTGCGCAGCGCTACGCGCTGTTCACAACCAACTGCCCATCACTACAATAACAAATACTGCAACAATGCCGACCAGCCTCAGATTGCTCACAGCACAGTCAGTGATTTTCATACAGAGCGCTACGTGGCATTACCAACATAAAAACCTAAACAGCCTACTTAGACATGTAGGAACATAGTAAGTAGTAGTAAGTGCACGTACTATGTACCTACATGTTTAGTTTGACGTTGATACTGCATCAGAATATTTTATGATCTGAAGATATCAGTAGCCGAAACCGGTCATAGTGAAACGTAAAAATTTATGTGATCAAGACGGACCTGTAAAATAAAGTGCCAAAAATATGATCATGGGCTCATTTTCAGACTTTTTGTCTTCAATTGATTAACAGCAACGTCACGAACGCTGTAGTTTTGTTTTCATGCTCTAAGGACACTGCTACCCGCGTCACGTTACGGCCTGTTAAGTATGAAAATCAGGTTGCCCATGTCTGGTCTAAATCGTTGTTGTTGTTGTGGTCTTCAGTCCTGAGACTGGTTTGATGCAGCTCTCCATGCTACTGTATCCTGTGCAAGTCTCCATGCTACTCTATTCTGTGCAATCTTCTTCATCTCCCAGTACCTACTGCAACCTACATCCTTCTGAATCTGCTTAGTGTATTCATCTCTTGGTCTCCCTCTACGATTTTTACCCTCCACACTGCCCTCCAATACTAAATTGGTGATCCCTTGATGCCTCAGAACATGTCCTACCAACCGATCCCTTCTTCTAGTCAATTGTGCCACGAACTTCTCTTCTCCCCAATCCTATTCACTACCTCCTCATTAGTTACATGATCTACCCATCTAATCTTCAGCATTCTTCTGTAGCACCACATTTCAAAAGCTTCTATTCTCTTCTTGTCCAAACTAGTTATCGTCCATGTTTCGCTTCCATACAAATACTTTCAGAAACGACTTCCTGACACTTAAATCTAAACTCGATGTTAACAAATTTCTCTTCTTCAGAAACGCTTTCCTTGCCATTGCCAGTCTACATTTGGTCTAAATCAACATCGGTAAAACGACTCTGATAGTAAATATCGACACAGAAAACCACACCAACACGCGTCTCCAACTGTGTTCCGATGTCTGTAAGAGTCAGAAGCGAAAAACGTGCCGAAAACAAACGTCTTAGTGGTGTCTGAATTATCATGTAGTTTTCTGTATGCCTGACTGTTTCGAAACGTGGCGTACTGAGTTAAGCTGTGTGTAAGAGCGATGTGTACAACCTTTAATTCGGAATAAAAACATGATTCAGTAGAGAACATCGTATGTCAACTAATTTTAATATTTCGTAATAGGATTTTTAAGACAGATAAACTAGTTTTCATCATTTCAAATGAAACATCATACACATTTATTACATCCAAAGCTTCAAAGCAATGATTTTTGAAGAATGCCTCAAAAACAGCTGCCTCACCCAGGCGTCAGAGGCCAGCTTCAAATGTGTTAAATTTGAAGGTATGTGATGCTACAGTAAACCGAAAATAGAAATATAGTAAATCAAGTAAGAAACTAAAGATTAACACATCACTAGAGACAAAAACCCTACGAACATCGACTACTCTACAGCCAATTTGGACAAAAATAAATAATGTCGTACTTTCAACTAAAGTTTCTATTTGTTTAGTTTTCTTATTTGTAGTTTTGTTCTGTATTAGAGTTGACTTTCATAAAATATTCTTATCTTTAAAGTTTGATTGTGGTCGTTATTTGTTTAGTTTTCTTATTTGTAGTTTTGTTCTGTATTAGAGTTGACTTTTATAAGATATTCTTATCTTTAATGTTTGATTGTGGTCGTTATTGGTCGCGCCAGACCGCTCGTGAAATTTTTTTTTTTTTATTAATTAAAAGAACGTGACGTGTGTTTGTTTTTAGGTTATGTTCTCCATAAATGAATCACTGGTAAAATTCGTTACTCGTACTACATTATTTCACCAATAATGCCTATTCTAGTATCTTATTTCACTAGAAAGAATCAGTGTGACAGCTTCTCATCTGTAAAAGAGGAGCGACTGAGATGCATGAAACAATGCTGTTGCAGGTATTGTTTGTTTGGCACGTTAGAATAGATCACACGCCCCGACTGGACTTTGTGTGTGTTACAAGCAGGAAAACAAGTGAGTGGCCCTGTTTGTATTTCAGATGGTTCAGGCGAGCTTATATCTTTTTCCGACGGATACTTACTGTCCTGGATAACGTAATGGACTCTGTCACTCCTTACCTTCGTGCTATAAAGTGTCTGAGTACATAATCCTCGTGCTTGTATCTTTGCGGGTTGTTAACAGTGTGTTTCGATGTCAAGCTCCTTCAGAGAAAATGTTTATCTGATCACGAAGGTACACGATTTGCAGTATAACATACGTAGGGAGAACAAGCACATTCTCGGTTCGTCTTGTTTGGTTTCTGTCGTTGGCATCAGTGCATTTTTTCAGTGCTTCTGTTGTAATATCTAAATACGTAAACGACTGGGAGAGAAGGAAGCCCTATCAGTAGCAGTACCTGGGCAATTAATTTCCTTGATTCCTTCTCAGAGATTTTGAATCGGAAGAGAGCTGCAGCATGGGAGTGTAACATCTAAATACGTAAACGAGAGGGGGGGGGGGGGGGGGAGCTCCTATCAGCAGCAATGCCCATGCAGTTAATTTCCTTGATTCCTTCTTACAGATTTATAATCGGGAAGGAGTTGCAGCATGGCTGCCGTGCGATTTCTCTAAGCGATTTGCTGTTGACAGTGGGTGTACGTGGGAGGGCGCGCGTCCACAACTCGTTTCTGTCTTACTGTGACGTAACCAGTGGATATCTTTCCTGTGACTTTAAATGGCAGTGAGAGGCGGCTAATGTCACTCCTCCCACCTCGTGTAATAGACTCCCACTACTTCTACGATGCTATCTGTTCTTAATATGGCTCGGCAGCTCATTCGTACGTACTTTTTGATGCAGTTTTCCTTTAATTTTTTCATACGTGGCGTGGTATCGGTACATGTAATCGCTTCATTCGCACGACTAATGGAACATTATATGTCTGTGGATGGTTTTTGTGCTCTTTAAACAACAGAAATGTAATCTGTTTTGGAGTGAATTATTTCTCCTTTAATTTCGGCTAGCTTTTAGCAACATTATTTGAACTGTGTCTTTCCGTGCACGTAGTGCAGTTCTTTTTCTGTGAGCCTTCTTTCATTCTTCTTTCAACTCCTTCGTAATCTTTAATTTCGTTGCGTTCAGAGGTTCTCTTTGAAAAGTCACGTTTTCATCTATGTTCTCCACTTCTTCATGATTCCATTTAACATTCTCCTCCTCCTCCTCCTCCTACTCCTCCTCTCTCTCTCTCTCTCTCTCTCTCTCTCTCTCTCTCTCTTTTTGGCCTACGAAGTATGAAAAAATCCGCAAATATTAGGCATACTGCCAAAGGGATACAGTAACCGTCTTGTAAACAATATCCTTCTATCGTAATTTTTCAGCGTCGACTCACAAGAATAGCATCGCAACCAGTTTTGACTACTTGGGAAGCTGCCATTCGATGTTCTGTTTAAAAAAGAAATAGGGAAATAGGAAAATACTAGGAAACTAAGTTACAACAAAATCAAACCAGCTTTTATTCACAAATACTGGAATTTAAATACATTTTACGTGGCAACTTGTCAAAGTACAACTGAACAGTCTAAGATATTGTATCAAACCAACTTTTACTCGCAACTTCTGGAACTTTAGTACATTTTACGTGGTAGCTCGTCAGAGTAAACCTGAACAGCCCAAGATATTGTAAACATATCTGCACTCTGAGTGGTGGAGCTGAAGACAAAAGTTAACTATACAGTAATATAAAATTGGTAACTGTTAAATAGCAAATGCAGCCTATCTAACGGCTTCAAAGGGCAACAAAAATTTGATATTCAGTACATCATGTAATTAATGACCGAATTTAAAATTTTAAAACACTGTCATAATAGAATTATTAAGAAATATAAGTTAGAGGTTTAATACAATAAATGAGATATAAAAGTTAAAAACTATGTATATACCTTAAAACAGTGCAACTCATGGCGTGCAAATTACCCAGACTACATTCAACTTCCAACCAACTTAACAGACAGTTTCAAACCTTCTCTAAACATTTTCTCGCTGACACGCCCTACAAAAAAAATGAAAGGAAAAACAGTTTTTCGCTGTTCATTCAGCAAAATTTCAATATCAGGCATGATGTAATTTATTACGTCTTTGCTACTAACTCTATTCGCAACACAGTTTGCAGTCAGTGTCCACATATATCACTGGATGTACTTGCAAAATTGTAGTTTCGTACGACACACAGTTCAGGAGATATCTAGACATAAACAGTGAGACGCGTGGCAAATTACTATGTCTTTAACCATAATGGTCTGATATACTTAATGTCAAGTATTTAGCAAAACTTATTTGTAAAGTAAACGGAAAAATTTGAAGCTGTTTTGTACATTGGAGTTCGACTCTTTAAGGAATCGGGGGCTCAGGGGCGGGGCAGTTGAACATCGCCATTATTGTCCAGCAGACATGTCACCGGAAGACATACCTTTCTTAGTGCATTGAGCAACGAATCAGTCACGGCTATTTTTACCTGCCTTGCGACTTTGCTCGTAGTGTGGTGTTCCTCTCCTAAAGGCAAGGTCCCCTGGTAGACAATAGGGGCATTCGCAGTATGACCTCGTGCTCATTTGCACACTTTTCGAGTCCCGAACTCACTCACACGCCCCCTCCCAACCTGACCTCCCACTAAGGCCCCAACTTCTCCCTCTTTCTCTCTCTCTCTCTGCCTCCAAGGCTAGCCCCATGCCAGTTAGGTCGGAAATATTCGAAAGGTTGAGTAGTTAGACACTTAACATATTCACTGAATCACCAGTCTTCTGGCTAGGGCGATGCAGCCTGCCACGTACTCTTTCTTCTACTGCAACAACTTCTTCAACTCAGAGTAGAACTTGCACCTTACGTCCGCAATAGTTTGTTGGCCTTACTGCAGTCTGTAGGTTTTACCCTCTGCATCTGCCTCTAGCACCATGAAGTTATTCCCTCACGTCGTAACACAAGCCCCATCACCCTGTCCCTTCTTCTTGTCAGTGTTTCCTTCCGACGCCGACTCTGCGGAGAATCTCCTCACTTCTTTATCTTACCAGTCAACCTAATTTTCAACATCCTGCATAGAACCAGACGCTTCGATTCTCTTCTGTTCCACTTTTTCCATAGTCCGTGATTCACTAGCATACAACGCTGTCCTCCAAACGCACATTGTCAGAAATTTATTCCTCAGATTAACGCCACTCTTTGATATTAGTACACTTCTTTTGGCCAGCAACACCCCCTTTGCCTGTGCTAATTACATTTTCTCCTTGATTCGTCCGTCATGTGTTCCAAGGTAGCAGAATTCCTTCACTTCGCCTACTCCGTGGTCACCAATTTGAGTGTAAAATTTATCGCTGTTCTCAGCTCTGCTACTCCTCATTAATTTCGTCTTTTTTCGGTTTAGTCACAGTGCATACTGTGCAGTCATTAGACTGTTCATTCCATTCAGCACTTCCTGTAATTCTTCTGTCCTTTCACCGACAACAGATTTTTCGCAACGAATCTTTTTACTGCTGTTCTTCCACCTCGAATTTTAATCTCACTGTGTTATTTCCGTCTTTGATTCTTCGATGTATAGATTTAACAGCAGTGGCGAAAGACTCCATTTCTGTGTTGAACCCTTTTCAATCCTAGTACATCTAGATCCTTGTGCATATCGTACGGGGTGACCTAAAAGTCCGTCAACATTTGAAAATGCACTAATTCACGGAATAATGTAGGTAGAGAGGTAAAAGTTGACACACATGCCTGAAATGACATGGAGCTTTGTATAAACCAAGAAGAGGTAAAAACTGATGAAATGATGGCGTTTGACGCCAACACGTCAGTGATGTAGCATGAGAATCACGTATAAAATGAGCTGCTATGGGAGAGGGAGTCAGATTAACCCTAGCATGGCTACTAAACACATGCTGTGAAGTACGACTTTTATTGAGGGTGGTGCTCCACCTCATATTGCTACACGTGTGGAAGATCTCTTGCGTACATCGTTTGGTGAGTATCGAGTGTTGAGCCGCCACCTACATCACCTTTGGCCTCCCAGATTCTCAGTCGTCAATCCGTGTGATTATTGGTTGTGGGAGCTAAAAGACAACTTCAGAGGCCGGCCGGAGTGGTCGAGCGGTTCTAGGCGCCACAGTCTGGAACCGCGCGACCGCTACGGTCGCAGGTTCGAATCCTGCCTCGGGCATAGATGTGTGTGATGTCCTTAGGTTAGTTAGGTTTAAGTAGTTCTAAGTTCTAGGGGACTGATGATCTCAGACGTTAAGTCCCATAGTGCTCAGAGCCATTTGAACCATTTGAACAACTTCAGACGGCAGTTTCTCACCGTACGTACCAGTAGCTGTACAGTGCTTTTCACAACACAGTTCCTCGACTACAGGTATTGCTGGTGAAAGACGGCCGACATGTTGAACGTTTGTTATAAAGAACATTGTCCCGTTAAAAATCAGTTGTTATGGTAATTGTTGCTTTTGTGTCATATGAAGCGCCATACGTTGACATCTTGTGAACTTTTTTGGTCTGAATAAAACTTCATGCCATTTTTTGGTTTGAATAAGACTTCATGTCGTTTAAAGCAAGTGCATAAATTTTTACCTCTTTGTCTACATTATGCAGAGCAGTATTGAATTTTCAAATGTTAACGGACTTTTGGATCGTCTTGAATGTTACCCATCTTTCCCTGCAGCTTACTCCTATTTTTCTCAGAATGTCGAATATCTTGCACCATTTTACATTGTTGAACGCGTTTTCTAACTACACAGGTCCCATGAATGTGTCTTCGTTTTTCTCAAGCCATGGTTCCACGTCAGGCGTAACGTAAGAACTACCTCTCTGGTGCTCTTTCCTTTCGTAAAGCCAAACTGACCGTCATCTGGCAGATGTAAGGGTGTTCAAAACATCGCCAGTTCTGACGGAAGACGCCATTTTTAAGGGAGGTAGGACGTCAACCGGGCCGTCTTGGACCAGGAGAGACACCATAGACATTTTAATTTCACCTGTGTATACCTTTACGAATAAATTCATAAAACTTTGTCAGCATGACCAGGAAGGATTCAAGATTCACAATCATAGCAGTGGAAGTTCAAAAAATAACAAAATTAATTTTGTTTGACATGTGAAAGTTCATCATTTTTTCACTTACTATTGGCTGCGTTTGTTACTGTAGGTACACCTTTCATCATGAGTAAGAGAGATTCTTCGATGAATTTTGCACAGCATACAAACCATACCTACAGGTGTATGAAACTCCAGAAATTATTTAATTTATGAAAAAATGAAAGTGCTGTTACATTTCAAACTTCACGTTTAGAAAAAACTCAATTTTTGTAGTTAATTATCTCAATATTTACCATAGTTTTCAATAGATTTGGAAAATTCTAGAGTTTCGTACACCTGTAAGTATGGTTTGTATGCTGTGCAAAATTCATCGAAGAATCTCCCTTACTTATGAAGAAAAGTGTACCTATAGCAACAAATGCAGCCAATGGTAAGTGAAAAAAGGTCAAATTTCAAATATAAAAAAAAAATTATTTTCTTATATTTTTGAACTTCCACTGCTATGGGTGTAAATCCTGAATCCTTTCTGGCCATTTTGACAAAGTTTTATGAATTTATTCGTAAAAGTATAGACAGTGGAAATTATAACGTCCTCTGGTGCCTCTCCTGCTCCAAGTCGTCCCGTTTGACGTCCTACCCCCCCCCCCCCCCCCTTTACCGAGCGAGGTGGCGCAGTGATTAGACACTGGACTCGCATTCGGGAGGACGACGGTTCAATCCCACGTCCGGCCATCCTGATTTAGATTTTCCGTGATTTCCCTAAATCACTCCAGGCAAATGCCAGGATGGTTCCTCTAAAAGGGCACGGCCGACTTCCTTCCCCATCCTTCCCTAATCCGATGAGACCGATGACCACGCTGGTATTGGAATGCAGTCGAATTAAGTTGGGTAATGAGACAGTAAAAGTCGTAAACGAGTTTTGGTGTTTGGGTAACAAAATAACGGATGATGGCCGAAGTGGAGAGAGTATAAAATGCAGACTGGGTGTAGCAAGAAAAACACATTTGAAAAAGAGGAACTGTTAACATGTAATGTAAATTTAAGTGTAACGAAAACTTTCCTGAAAATATTTGTCTGGAGTGTAGTGCTATACGGATGTGAAACATAGAAAACAAACAGTTCAGAGAGAGAAAGAGGTAGAATGCTGAAGGTTAGATGGGTAGACCGAATAACTAACGACGAGGTACTGACAGGAATTGACGGTAAAGAAACTTTTGGCACAATTTGACTGAAAGAAAGGATCCGTTGATAGAACGTCCTGAGACACAAAGGACTCGTCAGTTTGGTAAAGGAGATAATACTTGGGTCTAAGAACAGCACAGTGAGACCAAGGGATGAATAAAGTAAACAGGTTCAAATAGATGTAGGTTGGAGTAGTTACTTGGAGATAAAGAGACTTGCACAGGATAGAGTAGTATGGAATGTTTTTTGTTCTTTGTGGTCCGCAGTACAAAACATGTCTTTTAATGACATGATTATTATGAATAATAGCCAGCTACACTGTTCTTTAAATTGTTGTATCATTCACGATGAGTCCGTTTCGGCATATTGCCATCATCAGGTGCGCTGTAAATACGTAAGTAAGCGATGGTCTTAATATACTGGTCTGTAACGATAATCAGAAGAGCTATAATACATCGTTAGGTGCTTTTACCTTACATGTAACATCGTTGCTGTCATGTCCTGTCTTTTTTAGAATTATTACTTTCTCCTAGGTGTACGCTGAAGATGTATATCTGATTTTAGTTGGTTTCCATGTATACTATTTTTCTGACGGCTTGGGTGACAGTGGATCAGCGATACATAGTTACCATTATAAATAGGTGATGTGTGGAATACAGTTGTTTTTTATTATTTTTATAGGTTTAGTTCTATATATGTTTTTGTCTGAATTTCGTTTTAGTTCTATTTCAGATTTTTATTTTATACCATTCATGATGAGCCCATTAAGAATACGAAAACAAACATTGCTTCGAAATTTACAGAAAGCCTACCACAACAGACTGCATTATCGATGAACACTCAGGTCATCTAAAGCCCCCCCCCCCCCCCAAACTCGAATTCTTCCACTCAATGCTTAACAAATTAATAAATATCAAACCAGTCTTCGGACTGAAGACCACAGTAACATGCTAAAGAGCCGATATAGGCAACTAATAACTATTATTTATGTTATTACAATATTTTTATGTATTTTATTGTTATTTTAATCATAGGCATCTGTGCAACGTTAAAAATAGGCTTGAAGGCAAGTTGTACTTGGTGGGACGCTGAATGACTGAGACGGTGACGATGCTAGTGTTATGTTGGAGAGAATGTTGCAGATGTTTTGATCCTACTGGAGAAGGCCTGCCCTTAGGCAAACAGCGAGCGCTAACTCTTTTCTGTAAGCGTGTAGCCTCTAGCACGTCTGTTTTGTTTCGTAAGCGTGCTTGAAGACGAGGAAACTTACCTTGCTGTGTCCGCCCCTTGTAAAACGTCTTTCAGCAATCTTATCTTACTGCTTCAGAATTTTTGTCAGCGTGGATGACGGCTTTCGCTACATCTTTCTTTATTTTCTCAATCCGCATTCCACAGCGATTTTTGCGGAAGTTAAACACTTGTACTTCTTTGAGGTCATTTTTGCGACTTATTTGTGTACTGTAGCATGTTACACATTGTGAGAAATCAAAGGAGTTTGGTAAAGAGTTAAATGACGTAATAATTATATGGACAGGTACTGAAACAATTCATATGACCCAGTGTAACTTACACCATAGATACATACAGCCCGCGCACGCCCCTATCCTCGCCATGTTAAGATCTGAAAGAAGCATGTAAGTCACGTGATGGTGGGCAAACAGAAAGTATCTGTCATTACGGACTATGCGAAGTGGAGCTGTCAGTTCAACTTTTTTCTCATTTACAGCTAAAATCAAGCATTAAATTTAACAACTGAACGATTTGTTTTAACCGTATGACACAGGAAATAGTGCAATTTACCTAATTGCTCCGAAATTCACGATATTAATGCGATGGTTATCGTGCTTACATCTGACCGAGTATAACGGTAGCAAACAGTTTGAAACATTGTACTGGCAGTTATTCCTTCCGACAAACTACTGGATAAGTTCTTCAGTGCATTCCTGGTGCACTGTGCGACATTTAGTTAGCCGATTCCATAGGAGTGGAATTCGAAATATCAGTTTGTCAGGAAGCATTTCGGTTTATGATGATTCTTCAAAAATCCATATGAGGAGCTATAGTACGCTTTCATAACAAGTGACATCCATTTCTATTGATAATGTCCGGCTTGTACACAAAATAAGCGTTTATGTCTTATGACTTTTGTTTAATGCAGTACAGATAGTGGAACATTATCCATATACGGAGCATAATATATTAGAAAACGTCGGTTAAAGAGAAAACTCTTGTACTTAATTAAATATTAAGATCACTGTCTTAAAACTCTTCGCAATTCGTCGAGTTTTTTAGGTCTGAGAACCAACATGCACCCTAACGCCGGCCGGAGTCTGGAGCCGAGCGACCGCTACGGTCGCAGGTTCGAATCCTGCCTCGGGCATGGATGTGTGTGATGTCCTTAGGTTAATCCTTGTAATAAAAAAAATTACTGGAAGATTAAGATAAACTCAACAGCTTCCCGGAAGTCATTTGCAAATGGAAGTTGCCAGTAGCCAATTGATCGAGATGCTGATATCAAAATAATGACCCCGCGCTTGCTCTGTACCATCTGCGCTCTAAAGTGTGTAAAATAGCCGTTGAGTTTGAATTACAGTGTGTTTCCGGGGCGGTCTGACATGACAGTCGCTTCGATTTATCGACTGTACCAAATCCCGTCGGATTTCCTCGATATATAGGTTTCCTCAATGGACTTGATATCAAGTTCGATTTACCGAGAAATTGGATTTATCGAGATTCGAATTAGTGAGAGTCGAATGCACGTTCTTTAACCAAAAAGTGATACCATGTGTTTGGCCGGTCGCTTGTTAGAGTTCTGATAACACAACCTGTTCATAGAGGTGATGAGATCTGAGGCCAGCACTTTCCTATTCTTCTTATGGTATTGTGCGCCTCCTCTATGTAACGGGCACACGCCTTCGTAGTTGGCAACGGACAGCGTCGTGGTTGGGGACCTTGGCAGACCGTGAGGAGATAGCCGAGTGAAACGGGTCGAGGTGCGTGGGTGGGTCGGGCGGTCTCTCTGTTGTAGCAGGGCACGTTCACCACACACACACACACACACCCACACACACACAGAGTCGTTCCGACCGCACACAGCGCCGCAGTACTCCTTAAGGCCGGTTCCCACTAGAGCGCGGCAGCGCGGCGTGCGGCAGCGGCAGCGGCAAGCGTTTTCCGCGTTGACGCGGCGGCTCGCGGAATTGGCGTTCCCATCTGGAAGCGGCAGACGTTAGCGGTAGCCAATGACGGACAGCCACTGAGGTACGGGGCAGGACCCAGTGAAACGCGCGGTGCGTTTGATTAACTATATCTTACACTTACATGAAGGAAAGACGAAGTTGGGTGAAGACATACCAATTTTTCATTTTCTGTACAATGTGCTCTTTCACATACTTCATTATTCATGTTTTCTCATTTCACCATAAACAGATTTCATGACTACCGTTCACGATTGTTCACTATCTCCTAACACAGTGAAACAATGTACAACAAGAGAGATTATTCAGATAGTTAAGCGAGACAAAATTTTAAATGTGGTACGGTAGCAGGTACACGAAAACAGTAAGAACACAAAGGCTAGGTGGAGGGGATGAAAGTGGAAGCCACCTGATAGAATTTCCCACAGAGCATAATGTAATCATCGCCAGCACCTTGCTTAAGAATCACGAAAGAATAATATATATTTGGAACAGTTTTCGAAACCAGATTTTAAATTGTAAGGCATTTCCTGGTGCAGACGCAAACCTGACTGAAGACTGTCAATAGCAAGAAAGGCGTTCTGAAAAAGAAAATTTGTTCACACCGAATATAAATGCTAATGGTTGGATACTATTTTACAAAGGTATTTGTGTGGAGTGCAGCCTTGTATGTAAGTGAAACGTGGACGATGAACACTTCTGTCAAGAAGACAATGGACGCTTTCAAAACGTGGTGATTCATAAGAATGCTGAACTTTAGATACGAGGATCGTGTGACTAAAGAAGAGGTACGGAATTAAATAGAGGAGGAAGAGGAAATTACGGTACAACTTTGACGACAATAGGGGTTAGTTGACAGGGCGTATTGTGGGGCGTCAAAGAGTGAGGACAAAGGGGTTGGGTGATTAGTATTCTGATAATAATCATCTGTTGAAATACTATTCTACTATTTTATCTATTAATGTAAGCAGTGAATTTACTCTTCCATGCACTCCTTAAAACATTTAAACCAAAACTGAAATCAGCTGAACACCAAATCTTTCAACCACTGTCTGACAACTACTGGATTCACTTTCAACTTTCTATAACTATCACTGGCTAGCCACACACACATACAGATATAAGGAGAACAAAAATAAACAAACATTAGTTTTCAGCATATAATTCTGCAGGTTGGCAACATGTACACAAACAAACCAGACAGGAAGGGACATGAGGTGAACACACTGTAGTTACGACTTTAAATCAGAGTTTTCGGTAAAAGGTCTACTGCTAGTGACAGAAGAAAAAAGAGCGAACATGAAAATGTGCTTATGTTCCATAATCTAAGTTTTAGTTCAACCTCCAGCATGTGAGCAGGTGAGGGGAAACGTATATGTCCGCCAAAAACTCAATTCACTGTAAGTAATCAGTCATTCACGTAAAAAAAGATGTGAACTGTTTTATAATCTCCAAGTATCACAGATCAAAACAAAACTGAGTCATTCTAGATTCCACCGAAGATGCCTTAAAGTAAAAGGCGAAACGCGTCTTGAATCAGTAAAGTACACTGGATAAAGAAAAAAGAAAGGAAATAATCAATAGCTCTACATATTTAGTAAATTACATCTTATGACATACCAGCAAATTAGTTTCGGTTTAACTTGTCATTCGACATGCTATTAATGCCATTTAAAAAAATTCATCTATCCCTTCTGAAAAACTGTAGTTACTTTCATATCTTGGTAGATAAACAGATTTCGGATATTTATCATGCGACGAAATACATGACTTATCACAAGTTATCGTTTGCAAAAAAAAAAAAAAAAAACATTTCGATTTCTTGAACCGTTTACGAAATTTGCGGTTAATACAACCACATGGTTTACGACGAGCAGGACGAAGTACCGGTCGCGTCGCCGAGCAACCCGCGCGCGGTCACCACACAGCCCGTCCGCCGACATATCAGACAATATCTCGAGAACGGTGATAGCTATCGATCTGCTCTCAGCTTTAAAAACAATTTCGATATGTTGACTAAATTTCATACGCAATAATGTATTACCTAAAATGAACTGTACGCAAAGTCCACGCAATGCGTTTTTACCTCTGCACTCTCATTAAAATTTCGTGTAAAGGTTTACGTAAATGCGATACAGCAAGTAACCACGACGAATAACGAAAAGAAATTCGGTCCTTTATCGAGAGAAGATATCAGGCTGTAACATGCCGAAGAATAAAATTTTTCTACCGAATAGTTTCCTTGGAATCGGATGATAAGTATTTCATAGCTGCCGCCGCGTCCGCGCCAGCGGTTCGGCGAAAGTTCGTGTGCCCCGGGAGTCCGTCCCTGACGTCACGCTCAGCGCGTTCTGTGATTGACGGCGCGCACCTGGAGCGCGGCACTCGGCAGCGGAAGCGGTTCGACATGGTCAAACCGCGACGCAGAGCCCGCCGCGCCTTGCCGCTGACGCCATTTCCATGGCAACCACGCCGCTGGCGCGCCGTTTTGACGCGCGGCAGCCCTAGTGGGAACCGCCCTGGCATGCAGTCCGCGTTTGCGTCCACCCGACAGCGGTGTCACAACACTTGTCACGTACACTGCGCGCAGCTGTCCTCGTGCTGGCAATATTTCTTGAAAACTGAGCCTGTGGTAGCAGGCCGCTTCTCCGCCTCGAGTTTCGCACCTTTAGTTTCAATATAGGGAACGTTCCCAAGCGTTACTTGCCGTCCGTCTCTCCCCCCTCCACTTTCCATCAATTCATCTTGAGGCTCAAGCTCCCTGTTGGGTCCATATTTCCTTACAAATAAATTGGTTTTTAGACAGGCTCCGCCATGGACAAATTAGATTTTTCATTTGAACTAAGACCAATTTCGATGAGGTTGCAGCAGCTAGAAAAGGTAAAAAGGAATCAAATGATATTAAAATACAAACATGTGTCTGCTCTACTATCAGTGTCATTTATCTATAAAAATATGTATTTGAGCACAATCGATGTCTGAAGAGTAGCGATTCTAAATCCTACGAAAAAGTATTCCCTGGAGAAAGAAAACCGAAAACCTAAACATGTGCATGAATAAACATGTTAGGGAGATATATAAGTTCGTGGCGTTTTTATTTCTCATGTTGGTATCGGGTAGCTATGGGTTTGTTTATCGATTATCATTTTTATTTGTAGTTCACTGATGCTATTTGAGTTTACATATTGTGTTTTGCCATTTGGAGGTAGTGCGTGGAGCTGTGGACGTTAGAAAATGGAGTGCCAAGTGGAGAAATCGGAACATTTCCGACGTATTCTCCTGTTTGAGTTCAGTAGAGGAGTGACAGCAGCAGAGGCAGCTAGAAACATTTGCGCAGTGTATGAAGATAATTACATTGGACAGAACACGGTAAGAAAATGGTTTTCTCGTTTCAAGGGGACCACACCGTGGTTCAGGTCGAAAAATTCGATTTTTGATTTTCTTCATATTTCGATAGATTAAGGTTTTATTTAAGTACTCTGAAAAGTACTTTTGTTGAAAAAAATTTTTTTCTAGCATTTAAAGAGCATTTTTCTACCACGTGTGTTTATGTGCCACGCCCACTTTTCTGTCACCCACTTTTCTGCATATATTTTAGATCTTTATATCCCCTACATTGCACTTTAGGGATTTTTTTTACTCCAGAGTGTGTTGGCTATCCTTGGAATGCAGCAGTCGGTATTCTTTTGTTTCTGCTGTTTGTAAACAACATCCCTTCAAACATGCGGTTAGTTTTGTTCAAGTGTGATTACGAGTAGTTGTTATACTTACGTGTGCAGTGCTTGTTTACGTGTGTTTTGTTGTATTTATTGAAGATGACGAAACGTAAAGGCATTTTCAAGAAACGGCAATTTAGAGGAAACAAGTTTGTGTGAAAAATGTGTGTGAAATTTTATGGGACTTAACCGCTAAGGTCATCAGTCCCTAAGCTTACACACAACTTAACCTAAATTATCCTAAGGACAAACACACACACCCATGCCCGAAGGAGGACTCGAACCTCCGCCGGAACCAGCCGCATAGTCCATGACTGAAGCGCTTAAGACCGCTCGGCTAATTCCGCGCGGCGAAACAAGTTTAGAAAGCTTTCTGTACAAGAGGGTATGTCGCCTGGCAACGATGTTTCTAATTGTAATTCTTCAACAAGTGCATCATCAAAGAAGCTCTCACCATTTCAAGAGAGTTACAACGAATTTACTGTAAGTACAAGGGGTGCAGTAACATGATTACAAATTTGAGTATATTATCAGATGTAATTTGTAAATTTGTACAATGTAGACAGTGTGATGAGTCACAGAGTGTGAAAATTTGTGAGAGTGCCAGTGGGAGAAAAGGCGTAGCAATTGCTTTGGATTTAATTTGCCCTAAATGCTCAGATGTAATTTCATTTATGAGTTCTTCAAAACCAGATGCAAGTGGCCCTTATGAATTCCTTGCGGTCCATTGAGAAGGGCAAGGCTGCAGGGAGGACATTTTGTTCAGTGATGAACTTACATCAACCACCAAATAAATTTGAAAAGCTGACTGCAACATTAGAGAAAGCTGTGGGAACAAAGCTGAGAAAACTAACTGTTGATATGAGAGGAAAAAAGTTGGATAATGGAAAATTGTTGACCGGACAGGGTCGGTTTACTAAAACTGAAATAGAAAACTTGCAGGTATACTATGGGCAGGCAATTAGGAGAAATAAAGAAAATCTGGAGGCAATGAAGAGAGATGTTTAGGCCATATTATTCTATAAGTCCTCCACTGATGATAAGCCATGTCATGGATTGTGTCCATCAGGAGAAAATTCGTGGTGCAAATACAATAGGGCTTAGGCAACTAGAGAATCTTATTCTAACGAGTATTCTCTTCCTGCTGCTGTTATTACAGAAATTAAACCTATTTTCAGAGACTTGGCTCATCCTGACCTTCTAAGGAAATGTCTACATGGGCAGACACAGAACCCAAATGAATGTTTCAACTGCAAATTTGGAACAGCCTTCCTAAAACTGTATTTGTAGGCATGTATACGATGAAAGTAGGAGTTCATTATGCTGTTATTACATTCAATTGTGGTAATATTGGAAAGTGTTGGGTACTGAAAAAGCTGGAAATTAATTCTGGTGAAAATATGATCACTGGGCTGCAACATTGCGATAAAATGACAGGTCTGCATCTAATATGGCCAAGAAAGCAAGACAAACGTCCAGGAAGGTGAAAAAGAAGTTGGTAGACCTGATAGAGGCCAAAGAAGGGCCATCATATGCAGCAGGACAGTTTTAATTAACTGTAAGTAAAAAATTTCAAAAGTTTTTTTTCTTTAAAGTCAATTTCCCGCAAACTAAAATTTATCATAGGTAAATGACTGAAATTTTCAGAGACTCTGCATAACATAAAAAGCCACCTCTGGTACTACATTAATTAATATTCCCCCATTAGGAAGTTCACAAAAAATATTTTCTGCAGAGAAAACTATATATTTTTTGTTAATAAATTTAAAAAAGTATTTCTTAAAAACTATAAAATGGATAAAGTAGATTTTAGTACAGTTGACTCTGTTAGCATCATGCCACATACAGTAAAAATATTGAGGTCCTGCATCAAATAGTTTTTTCAGAAATGGGTCAAATACTTGCCTAAATTAACATGAGTTAGATAGGCAGGGTGTGATCCCCTCACGGAGAATCGTTTTCCAGGAAGATCTTCAGAGTTTGATGAAGATCTTTTAAAGGCATTAATTCACAGTGATCCACGTCAGTGTGCTGGAGAACTGTCCAATGTGATGAACTGTGATAATTCCACCATCGTGCGACATTTGCATGCAATGGGGAACGTTCAAAAATCGGGTGTATGGGTACCGCACTCTTTAATCCGAAATCACAAAAATCAGCGGGTCTCCATATGTGCATCTCTGCTTGCTCTTCATCAATTGACTCGTGAGTGACATCGACCATTCTTATCCCGTATCGTTGCTGGTGAAGAGAAATGGTTTCTTTATGTCAGCACAAGGAAAAGAAAGGGATGGCCGAACCCAAACAAAGCTGCAACTGCACGTACGAAGACCTGCACGCATCCGCAAAAGATACTGTCACGCATCTACTGGAACAACGACGATGTGCTATGAATTGCTTACCCAGGTTATCACTGATGACATTTATTGTCAACAACTGAGACGTCTTGCAGAAGCAATCCAAGAACAACGACCAGAAGGACTTCGTGATGTGACGCTACTGTGCGACAACGTCTTTCCGCATTCCGCTAGACTGACAGACAACGCAAGAGTTGCGTTGGGAAGTCATTGCGCACCCACCTTATTCACCTGATCCTGCGCCTTCAGATTGTCACGTTTTCCGCTCTCTATCGTGGTCTAGGGGTAGCGTCTTTGATTCATAATCAACACGTCTTTGGTCCCGGGTTCGATCCCCGCCACTGCCTAAATATTGATAAATAATCAGCATTGGCGGCCGAAGACTTCCGGCATAAGAAGTCAGCCTCATTCTGCCAACGGCCTTGCCAAAGAAAGCGGAGGAGCGGATAGAGGTTCAGGGCACTCTCTTGTCCTAGGGGTGGGAAATTGCCCCTAAAGGCGGAAGAATCAGCAATGATCAACGACATGAGGATGCAGAAGGCAATGGAAAACACTGCATTAAAAATACGTAACGTGTATCCACAGGACATGTGGCCTGTAATTGAAGAAGTGTCATGATGATCTCTCCATTGGCAAAAGATTCCCGAATAGTCCCCCATTCGGATCTCCGGGAGGGGACTGACAAGGGGGAGGTTACCATGAGAAAAAGATTGAATAATCAACGAAAGGATAACGTTCTACGAGTCGGGGCGTGGAATGTCAGAAGCTTGAACGTGGTAGGGAAACTAGAAAATCTGAAAAGGGAAATGCAAAGGCTCAATTTAGATATAGTAGGGGTCAGTGAAGTGAAGTGAAAGGAAGACAAGGATTTCTGGTCAGATGAGTATCGGGTAATATCAACAGCAGCAGAAAATGGTATAACAGGTGTAGGATTCGCTATGAATAGGAAGGTAGGGCAGAGGGTGTGTTGCTGTGAACAGTTCAGTGACCGGGTTGTTCTAATCAGAATCGACAGCAGACCAACACCGACAACGATAGTTCAGGTATACATGCCGACGTCGCAAGCTGAAGATGAACAGATAGAGAAAATTTATGAGGATATTGAAAGGGTAATGCAGTATGTAAAGGGGGACGAAAATCTAATAGTCATGGGCGACTGGAATGCAGTTGTAGGGGAAGAAGTAGAAGAAAAGGTTACAGGAGAATATGGGCTTGGGACAAGGAATGAAAGAGGAGAAAGACTAATTGAGTTCTGTAACAAGTTTCAGCTAGTAATAGCGAATACCCTGTTCAAGAATCACAAGAGGAGGAGGTATACTTGGAAAAGGCCGGGAGATACGGGAAGATTTCAATTAGATTACATCATGGTCAGACAGAGATTCCGAAATCAGATACTGGATTGTAAGGCGTACCCAGGAGCAGATATAGACTAAGATCACAATATAGTAGTGATGAAGAGTAGGCTGACGTTCAAGACATTAGTCAGGAAGAATCAATACGCAAAGAAGTGGGATACGGAAGTACTAAGGAATGACGAGATACGCTTGAAGTTCTCTAACGCTATAGATACAGCAATAAGGAATAGCGCAGTAGGCAGTACAGTTGAAGAGGAATGGACATCTCTAAAAAGGGCCATCACAGAAGTTGGGAAGGAAAACATAGGTACAAAGAAGGTAGCTGCGAAGAAACCATGGGTAACAGAAGAAATACTTCAGGTGATTGATGAAAGGAGGAAGTACAAACATGTTCCGGGAGAATCAGGAATACAGAAATACAAGTCGCTGAGGAATGAAATAAATAGGAAGCGCAGGGAAGCTAAGACGAAATGGCTGCAGGAAAAATGTGAAGACATCGGAAAAGATATGATTGTCGGAAGGACAGACTCAGCATACAGGAAAGTCAAAAAACCTTTGGTGACATTAAAAGCAACGGTGGTAACATTAAGAGTGCAACGGGAATTCCACTGTTAAATGCAGAGGAGAGAGCAGATAGGTGGAAAGAATACACTGAAAGCCTCTATGAGGGTGAAGATTTGTCTGATGTGATAGAAGAAGAAACAGGAGTCGATTTAGAAGAGATAGGGGATCCAGTATTAGAATCGGAATTTAAAAGAGCTTTGGAGGACTTACGGTCAAATAAGGCAGAAGGGATAGATAACATTCCATCAGAATTTCTAAAATCATTGGGGGAAGTGGCAACAAAACGACTATTCACGTTGGTGTGTAGAATATATGAGTCTGGCGACATACCATCTGACTTTCGGAAAAGCATCATCCACACAATTCCGAAGACGGCTAGAGCTGACAAGTGCGAGAATTATCGCACAATGAGCTTAACAGCTCATGCATCGAAGCTGCTTACAAGAATAATATACAGAAGAATGGAAAAGAAAATTGAGAATGCGCTAGGTGACGATCAGTTTGGCTTTAGGAAAAGTAAAGGGACGAGAGGTGCAATTCTGACATTACGGCTAATAATGGAAGCAAGGCTAAAGAAAAATCAAGACACTTTCATAGGATTTGTCGACCTGGAAAAAGCGTTCGACAATATAAAATGGTGCAAGCTGTTCGAGATTCTAAAAAAGTAGGGGTAAGCTATAGGGAGAGACGGGTCATATACAATATGTACAACAACCAAGAGGGAATAATAAGAGTGGACGATCAAGAACGAAGTGCTCGTATTAAGAAAGGTGTAAGACAAGGCTGTAGCCTTTCGCCCCTACTCTTCAATCTGTATATCGAGGAAGCAATGATGGAAATAAAAGAAAGGTTCAGGAGTGGAATAAAAATACAAGGTGAAAGGATATCAATGATACGATTCGCTGATGACATTGCTATCCTGAGTGAAAGTGAAGAAGAATTAAATGATCTGCTGAACGGAATGAACAGTCTAATGAGTACACAGTATGGTCTAAGAGTAAATCGGAGAAAGGCGAAGGTAATGAGAAGTAGTAGAAATGAGAACAGCGAGAAACTTAACATCAGGATTGGTGGTCACGAAGTCAATGAAGTTAAAGAATTCTGCTACCTAGGCAGTAAAATAACCAATGGCGGACGGAGCAAGGAGGATATCAAAAGCAGACTCGCTATGGCAAAATGTATTTCTGGCCAAAAGAAGTCTACTAATATCAAATACCGGCCTTAATTTGAGGAAGAAATTTCTGAGTATGTACGTCTGGAGTCCAGCATTGTATGGTAGTGAAACACGGACTGTGGGAAAACCGGAACAGAAGAGAATCGAGGCATTTGAGATGTGGTGCTATAGACGAATGTTGAAAATTAGGTGGACTGATAAGGTAAGGAATGAGGAGGTTCTACGCAGAATCGGAGAGGAAAGGAATATGTGGAAAACACTGATAAGGAGAAGGGACAGGATGATAGGACATCTGCTAAGACATGAGGGAATGACTTCCATGGTACTAGAGGGAGCTGTAGAGGGCAAAAACTGTAGAGGAAGACAGAGATTGGAATACGTCAAGCAAATAATTGAGGACGTAGGTTGCAAGTGCTACTCTGAGATGAAGAGGTTAGCACAGGAAAGGAATTCGTGGCGGGCCGCATCAAACGAGTCAGTAGACTGATGACCAAAAAAAAAAATCGAACAACTTTCAAGGAACTTTCTTTCCGGATGAAAATACTCTGCGAACATGTCTCGATGAGGTCTACGCCTCAGAATCACGTGATTTCTACAGTTGTGAGATGGAAAAGTTACTCCAGCGTTTGTAGACTCTTGTAAATAGCGAAAGAGAATATATTATTGATAACTAAAGTCTCTGTTATGTGTATTGCACCAACAAAACACATGCACTACTTCCAGAGTTGTACCACGTCAATCCAAATAGCTTTGAGACTTGATGAATAAAAAAATAGACTAAAGTTAAGACGGTAGTTTTATTGCCTCAGTCTTTTTACATAGTCTAGAGCACAACAAGAAGATTGTTCATACCACCATATTAAACTCTCAGTAAACTCCTTCTATGGGATATTATTCAACTAGTGCGCCACCTTGGCTTGATTGCCTATTGTGTCGCGAAAGCGTTGGCTCTTCACTTGAATTTCTGTACTTTGTCGTTATGTGGTAGGTTCGTACTGATAAAATGGTTCAAATGGCTGTGAGCACTATGAACTTAATATCTGAGGTCATCAGACCCCTAGAACTTAGAACTACTTAAACCTAACTAACCTAAGGACATCACACACATCCGTGCCCGATTCGTATTGATAACATCGAGTCTTGTCACGAATGACGATTTTTTTTTCTAGAAAAGAACTTGGTGTGTTTTGCATTTCAATCAAATCACGGCAGGTGATGACACCATTTTGTTTTTGTTTGAGGGTCAAGATTTGCGGAACACGCTTTGCACACAGTTTTCTCTTCTACAAAACATTCTGGCACCGCCAGCCTATCCCATGTGGAGCCCGTTAGGTCTTTCGCAAAAGCATCGGATGAATTTATCTCCGGCTGCATCCATCTTTCAGTGCTTATAACGATTTGAGCATCAGTGCTTTCTCTTTGCGCTTCGAGTTCTGTTACTTTCGCAATATAACTACGACAATTTACAACTGTTATACCGATGGTTCCTAGATGTAAGCTCTTCCTGTGTTCGACCTACATCCTTTGGGAGTGCAGTCTCTTTTGTGTGTCCCCGAGACCCAACCAAATAACGGCCCAGTCCGAGCTGTTCAGCCCCTGCTACCCGTGTAGCCGACTCTTGCGTGTAATGGACTCCTGACCTTTATTAGCGGAACCCGATACCGGGCCAGTCAATGGCGCAAGTCGAGGGATATAGGAGCCTACACGCTCGCAGAACTATTTGATCCTCTGAATCTCTACTCGGCTCTGTATCAGAGGTCAGCAGTCAATACTGTCGACTATGCTGCAAATGGTGAGTACTGTTTTCATTTCGCAGATATGAGTGGCAGCCTTATTCAGTTCTGATAGCTACTCGAAACTAGAGAGAATCTCGCTGATCCAAAGCGACACGCATCATTGGTACCGACATGAGCCACCACCAGCAGTTGGCTGCACCCTATGCTCTTCATGGCATCCGGAAGGAGCTGTTTCATGTCTGGAATGACTCCACCAGGTATGCACAAGCAGTGCACACTGGCTTTCTTCTCCTCCTTGGCAGCCATGTCCTTAAGGGGCCGATAACTCGCCTAACATTGGAGCTCCAAACTACCACTAATCCCAGCCTCTGTGACTGCCCGAATCTTACAGGCTGGGGGGTTTCGCACAAGAGTGGGTCTAGTGGCGCCACTATGAGGATGAAAATCAGGTTTCCTTTAAATAAACACTGTAACGGTCGTGAACGTTAATCACGTTTGAGACTGAAGGTGGTGTTAGGCAAGAATGACTTTAAGATGACAAAGACGCCATTATCAGCATCTCGCTGAGTTCGAACGAGATCGTGTAATAGGGATACGAGTAGGTGGATGTACCTTCTGCGATATTGCAGAAAGACTTGGCAGGAATGTGGCCGCTGTACGTGACTGCTGGCAGCAGTGCTCACGAAAATATAGGTCGCAAGAAGACCGGGCTTCGGATGGCCGCGTGACATTACCGACAGGGAAGACCATCGTTTTCGGCGTATGGTTCTGACGCATCGTACTCCATCTGCGGCAGCAATCTGAGCAGAAGTTGGCACCACCGTGACACAAAGGACTGTTTCATATTGGGTACTTGAAGGACAGCTCCGAGTCAGACGCACTGATCCAAAACCACCGCCATTTGCGAATTCAGTGGTGTCAAGCGAGAGCTTGTATGTAGCCTATTTGCATGTTGGCAGCGCTATAGACTGTGTTAATATCGCTGACGGTGATATGCGTCCTCGGCAAGAGATTCTGTGGTTGGATGGACTAGCAGTTAGCTAGTGGATAGAGAAGCGTGTGGACATGTTTTTCTTAGTGGAGACTCTGTGCTGGTGAGACGCAAGGAAATGTAAAATGAGGATGGATGTTGTTGGTAATGTCTGGGTTGTGGGATTATCGACAACTATATAATTTTTGGAACTGGATGTCACATGAATAAGGTAAAATTTTCTAAATACATTATTTGCTCTTTCAACAAAATCTTTCTTTTGCTAACCAAATGCCACCTAGTAGTTAGAGTCTATAGTAGTTAGAATCTTTTTGTTTAGCTGGCTGTATTTGCTGCTTGCTGTAATTGCTGTAGTTCGTGTTATTAAGATTTTCTGTGAGGTAAGTGACTTATAAAAAAATGCAATTCGTGATTGAAATGAGTTTAGGCAATTAACAGAGTTGGAGGTAGTTTCATATTTCTTTAATTTCATATTTTTTGGACTTTTATTATTGTTATAATTTCTTGCAGTTCAGGGTCATTCTTTTGTGTTAATTATTGGAAGTCATGGTGTCACTGTATAGCAGTCAGATTGCATTGGGCTTTTATATTGTGGGTAATAAATGAATAGGTTAAGTATGAGTTCTCTTTGTCAAGGAAAATTATGTAGGTCAGTGTTTAAATTATAAAATAATTAAAGACTTAGTTTCACCTGCCGGCTTTTAGCCGAGGACACTTCACAGGAATCTTACGATTCCTTGTAGTTTGAATAATTAGCGCATGATTAGAAATTAGTTCTTTTTACTGCTAGCGTGTAAATGTATATATGGAATTTCCTTGGTAGTTGTAGTTTCTTATTGTTCTGGCAAGCATGTGGATTTGCTCTAAGTATCTCGCATTCGCTTTTGCAACTGATTACATATTTCAAAATACGAATATTGAATGCACTGACGAAAAAACACAAAGGAACATATTTATAATGCACTGTTATTGTAATTAATTCAAAAATTTGGTCAAACAGACTAAAAGGTTCAAAGGTTAGACACAATGGAACTAATTCAGAAACAAACAAATAAATGGTTCAAATGGCTCTGAGCACTATGGGACTTAACTTATGAGGTCATCAGTCCCTTAGAACTTAACTACTTAAACCCAACTAACCTAAGGACATCACAGACATCCATGCCCGAGGCACGATTCTAACCTGCGACCGTAGCGGTCGCGTGGTTCCAGACTGTAGCGCCTAGAACCGCTCGGCCACCCCGGCCGGCAGAAATAAACACAGCAACTACTTCAAAAGTTAGGCACAATTTAACAAACACGTAAAGATTTAACCTCTGAAGTACACAAAATCGAATCGAAATAACAAAACATTTCTGAAGACGTAAAAACGCAAATTTGTGAGGATTTTCAACCTATTTTTTTCGCGACATGTAGACACATTACAGAACCATGAAGGAGCAATAAAAGAACTGCACACAGCCGCACACGAAAATAACGACACCTTGCAGGCTAACCTATTTTTTCGCGACGTGAAGACACATTACAAAACCATGAAGGAGCAATAAAAGAACTGCACACAGCTGTACACGAAATTAACGACACCTTGCAGGCTAAAATTGACTCTGCTGCATCTACCGATACGGTTGCGCAACTTGTAAAAAATCAGGAAAACTTAAAAGACACAGTAGATACGATTACGACACAAATGGAAACTCTAAAACTTCGCTCAGAAAAACACACGGAGGAAATCAGCACATTATCGGAAAAAGTAGCCGAACTTGCGGATCAGTTAACAAATTTATCTACGAAGGCAGGTGATGATTTGAATGATACAAGACCTGTAGCCTTTACTGACACAGAGGAGTACGAAGAAATTCGGAAATTTAAACAGAGGCAAAAACAAATTAATACGCGACACAACAGAGAAATACAGGAATTACAAGATCAGTTGGCACAGGTGAAACTAAGTCTTTAATTATTTTTATCATGTAATCACCGACCTACACAATTTTCCCTGACAAAGACAACAAACTTAACCTATTTATTTATCACCCACAATATACAGGCCCAACGCAATCTCTGCTATACAGTGACAAGATGACTTCCAATAATTAACACAAAAGAATGGCCCTGAATTTGCAAGAAATCATAACAATAATAAAAGTCCAAAAAATATGAAATTAAAGAAATATGAAACTACCTCCAACTCTGTTGATTGCTTAAACTCATTTCAATCACGAATTACATTTTTTTATAAGTCACTTACCTCACAGAAAATCTTAATAACACGAACTACAGCAATTACAGCAAGCATCAACTACGGCCAGCTAAATAAAAAGATTCTAACTACTATAGGCTCTAACTACTAGGAGGCATATGGTTAGCAAAAGAAAGATTTTGTTGAAGAGCGAGCGATGTATTTAGAAAATTTTACGTTATTCATGTGACATCCAATTCCAAAAATTATATAGTTGTCAATAATTCCACAACCCAAAAATTACCCCCAACATCCAACCTCATTTTACATTTCCTTGCGCCTCACTTTACAGTGCATGTCCTACCAGCACAGAGTCTCCACTAAGAGAAACATGTCCATACACTTCTCCATCCACTCGCTAACTGCTAGTCCGTCCAACCATAGAATGTCTTGCCGAGATTCCAGAGCGCTGTCAGAGATATTAACACACACTATAGCGCTGCCAACATACAAACAGACTACTTACAAGCTGATTGGAGGGCGGGGTGTTTCCTCATGAAAGCTGGTTCTACCCTGGCATCAGTGATGGCCTTGTGTTGGGTAGTCTGCGTGCTAGACACTTGGAGTATCGTCTGGGGTGCGATTTCGTATGACAGCAGGAGCAGTCACATGGTTATTCCACGCACCCTGACTACAAATCTGTACGTCAATCTGGTGATTCGACCTGCCATTCACGAGCAGCATTCCAGGGTATTTTCGAACAGGATGACGCTCGTTCACATACCGCTGCTGTAGCCCAATATGCTCTACAGATTGTTGATATGTTGCCTTTGCCTGCTCATCTCCAGATGTGCCTCCAATCGGGCACATATGGGACATCATCGGCCGCCAACTCCAGCGTCATCAACAATCAGCCTTAACTGTCCCTGTATTGACAGATCAAGTGCAACAGGCATGGGACTCCATCACACAAACTGACATCCGACACCTGCACAACACAATGCATGCACATTTGCATACTTGCATTGAACATTCTGGCGGTTACACCGGTTATTAATGTACCAAAATTTCACATTTACAATGCCTTATCTCGCGCTTACATGAACCTGTGATCTTGCTATGTTAATCAGTTAAATATGTAACATAGACAAAACTATCCCCGAAAATTCATTACTCTACATTATTTTTTGCTGTTGCTATTTTTTCCTGGCAATGTAGATGCAGGCGTGAATGAATGTGAAAAATATCGGATGATCAGTCTGGTGTCTCACGCCTGTAAAAGTATTGGTAGTAAGACACAAAGATAAAATTGAAACCGAAGATGTACTGTTTGAAAATCATTTTTGCTTCAAGGAAGTTGCAAGCAAGGTAATGGCCATTTTTTCGACGTTGTAAGGTAGCGTAATATACACTACTGGCCATTAAAATTGCTACACCACGAAGATGACGTGCTACAGACGCGAAATTTAACCGACAGGAAGAAGATGCTGTGATATGCAAATGATTAGCTTTTCAGAGCATTCACACAAGGTTGGCGACGGTGGCGACACCTACAACGTGCTGACATGAGGAAAGTTTCCAACCGATTTCTCATACACAAATAGTAGCTGACCGGCGTTGCCTGGTGAAACGTTGCTGTGATGCCTCGTGTAAGGAGGAGAAATGCGTACCATCACGTTTCCGACTTGGATGAAGGTCGGATTGTAGCATCTCGCGATTGCGGTTTATCGTATTGCGAGATTGCTGCTCGCGTTGGTCTAGATCCAATGACTGTTAGCAGAATATGGAATCGGTGGGTTCAGGAGGGTAATACGGAAAGCCGTGCTGGATCCCAACGGCCTCGTATCACTAGCAGCCGAGATGACAGGCATCTTATCCGCATGGTTGTAACGGATCGTGCAGCCACGTCTCGATCCCTGAGTCAACAGATGGGGACGTTTCTAAGACAACAACCATCTGCACGAACAGTTCGACGACGTTTGCAGCAGCATGGACTATCAGCTCGGAGACCATGGCTGCGGTTACCCTTGACGCTGCATCACAGACAGAAGCGCCTGCGATGTTGTATTCAACGACGAACCTGGGTGCACGAGTGGCAAAACGTCATTTTTTCGCATGAATCTAGGTTCTGTTTACAGCATCATGATTGTCGCATCCGTGTTTGGCGACATCGCGGTGAATGCACATCGGAAGCGTGTATTCGTCATCGCCATACTGGCGTATCACCCGGCGTGATGGTATGGGGTGCCATTGGTTACACTTCTTGGTCACCTCTTGTTCGCATTGACGGCACTTTGAACAGTGGACGTTACATTTCAGATGTGTTATAACCCGTGGCTCTGCCTTTCGTTCGTTCCATGCGAAACCCTACATTTCAGCAGGATAATGCACGACTGCATGTTGCAGGTCCTGTACGGGCCTTTCTGGATACAGAAAATGTTCGACTGCTGCCCTGGCCAGCACATTCTTCAAATCTCTCACCAACTGAAAATGTCTGGTCAATGGTGGCCGAGCAACTGGCTCGTCACAATACGACAGTTACTACTCTTGATGAACTGCGGTATCGTGTTGAAGCTGCATGGTCAGCTGTACCTGTACACGCCATCCAAGCTCTGTTTGACTCAATGCCCAGGCGTATCAAGGCCGTTATTACGGCCAGAGGTTGTTTTTCTGGGTTCTGATTTCTCAGGATCTATGCACCCAAATTGAGTAAAAATATAATCACATGTCAGTTCTAGTATAACACATTTGTCCAATGAATACCCGTTTATCATCTGCATTTCTTCTTGGTGTAGCAATTTTAATGGCCAATAGTGTATTTGCCAGTCTCGAAGATAAAGTCATATTTCGAGGATAAAATGACAATAGTCAAGGACAATTTCGAAACTGGAATTAAACTGCAATGGAATCAGATCCTAGTGGCAAGATGTGCAAACGAAGAAACCTCTTTGAAAACTATAAAGAAGCTGGTTAGAACAGACAGCTTATCTTTCGCATATTACACGTTTTGGTCAAACGGAACTCAAATGAGAGTCACGAATGTAGTGAAAGGGGGAGTAGCGTCTTGCTGTAGGTAATGTTGGGAAAGACATAGAATTACAAGTGAGGTTATACATGGTAACTACCGTAAGAGGGACAGTACATGCAAGCTGACACACATAAAGAATAGTATATCCAAGCAAAGAGCTCTGCTGGTCTAAGACATTAACACAAAGTTGACGAAGTAATTTTTCAAACTGTTGATGTGAAACACAGTATTGTACGGATGTGAAACGTAGATCGCGGGAAAAGCAGCTTCCGAAATAAGTTTCAAATTAGTTGGAGATATGAAGTATCTGTGTACTGGTAATACATTGCCTGACAAAAAAAGAGAAGCGGTAGAAGTGGAGGAGGAAACGAAATGAAACTTAACGGGTTGAGATGATATGTGATTTTATTTCAGTGATTAAAAACTCGAATCAGATGTCGACAGAACCTAGCTAAAAAACCCTCTTGCCAGTATGACATTGCACCCCATCTGGCCGAGATGCCCGCGTTGATTCTGCTGGGAAAGTGCAGTGAATCGGTAGGGGGAGGGTGTCATTAAGCCACTGTGTGCTCTCCTGAGGCAACCTGGCCCACAACTGTTGTAAGTGGTCCTTCATATCGCGGATATTGGCACAGGGAAGGAGTTGATGTCCAAGATTATCCCGGCTATGTTCGGCATCAATTATACAGGGTGTATCAAAAAGAAACATCCGATTTGGCATGTCCATATTTCTGAAACTAATAAACATACAGAAATAGTTCTGTTTTCTGATGAACGGGAAACTCAAAAGGTTTTTGATACCTTTTCATAGGTTTTCAATGCGATATCCAAATTGTTACCACACTGCAGCGATCATGTCTTGAGTTACAGCTTCCACAGCTGCTGTTATGCGATGTCTCACTTCATTCATTGTTGTTGCCAATGAAGGCACATCAACAGAGTCTTTCATAAGCCCCCCACAAGAAATAATCACGTACAGTCAGGTCCTGTGACCTTAGAGGCTACAAATGTAAGGCTGAATCATTTGGTCCAGTGTGACCGATCCATTGTTCAGTAATCCTTTGATTTTTCTACATGCCACTGTGGCGGTACCCCATACTGTTGGTAAATGAAGTCGTTTGAATCAGTCTCCAACTGTGGGAAAAGAAAGTTCTTAAGCACATCGAGATATGTGTTTCCGGTAACAGTGTTCTCGGCAAAGAAAAATGGACCATACAGCTTTTACCGTGAAACTGCACAAGACACATTAAATTTTGGAGAGTCCCTCTAATATTGTACAAGTTCATGTGGTTGTTCCGTACCCCGCATCCTCAGACTACGACATTCCACCTTTCCATTTAAATGGAATGTTGCCTCGTCACCAAACACTAAGCGTGGAAGAAAACTGTCATCCTCCATCTTGCCAAGAACGAAATTACAGAGCTCCATACGTTATAGTTTGTCACTTTCAAGAAGGGTTTTCAGTAGCTGAATTTTGTATGGTTTCATGTGTAAACGTCGACGCAACACACGCCAGACGGACATCGGGTGCATGTTGAGCTGTCGAGCTGCACGGCAAACGTATTTCTGCGAACTCCTTGTGAAACCATGGCGGATGCGTTCGACGTCTGTGTCAGACAGTCGGGGACGGCCCGGCGGTTTGCCTTTACACAAACAACCCGTTTCTCGGAATTTTTCATGCCATCCTCTAATTCTCTGTGCTGTAGGAGGACCCACACCATGTTGTTGTTGTTGTGGTCTTCAGTCCTGAGACTGGTTTGATGCAGCTCTCCATGCTACTCTATCCTGTGCAAGCTTTTTCATCTCCCAGTACCTACTGCAACCTACATCCTTCTGAATCTGCTTAGTGTATTCATCTCTTGGTCTCCCTCTACGATTTTTACCCTCCACGCTGCCCTCCAATACTAAATTGGTGATCCCTTGATGCCTCAGAACATGTCCTACCAACCGATCCCTTCTTCTGGTCAAGTTGTGCCACAAACTTCTCTTCTCCCCAATCCTATTCAATACTTCCTCATTAGTTATGTGATCTACCCATCTAATCTTCAGCATTCTTCTGTAGCACCACATTTCGAAAGCTTCTATTCTCTTCTTGTCCAAACTATTTATCGTCCATGTTTCACTTCCATACATGGCTACACTCCATACGAATACTTTCAGAAATGACTTCCTGACACTTAAATCAATACTGGATGTTAACAAATTTCTCTTCTTCAGAAACGCTTTCCTTGCCATTGCCAGCCTACATTTTATATCCTCTCTACTTTGACCATCATCAGTTATTTTGCTCCCCAAATAGCAAAACTCCTTTACTACTTTAAGTGCCTCATTTCCTAATCTAATTCCCTCAGCATCACCCGACTTAATTAGACTACATTCCATTATCCTTGTTTTGCTTTTGTTGATGTTCATCTTATATCCTCCTTTCAAGACACTGTCCATTCCATTCAACTGCTCTTCCAAGTCCTTTGCTGTCTCTGACAGAATTACAATGTCATCGGCGAACCTCAAAGTTTTTATTTCTTCTCCATGAATTTTAATACCTACTCCGAATTTTTCTTTTGTTTCCTTTACTGCTTGCTCAATATACAGATTGAACAACATCGGGGACAGGCTACAACCCTGTCTTACTCCCTTCCCAACCACTGCTTCCCTTTCATGTCCCTCGACTCTTATAACTGCCATCTGGTTTCTGTACAAATTGTAAATAGCCTTTCGCTCCCTGTATTTTACCCCTGCCACCTTTAGAATTTGAAAGAGAGTATTCCAGTCAACATTGTCAAAAGCTTTCTCTAAGTCTACAAATGCTAGAAACGTAGGTTTGCCTTTCCTTAATCTTTCTTCTAAGATAAGTCGTAAGGTCAGTATTGCCTCACGTGTTCCAGTGTTTCTACGGAATCCAAACTGATCTTCCCCGAGGTTGGCTTCTACTAGTTTTTCCATTCGTCTGTAAAGAATTCGTGTTAGTATTTTGCAGCTGTGACTTATTAAGCTGATAGTTCGGTAATTTTCACATCTGTCAACACCTGCTTTCTTTGGGATTGGAATTATTATATTCTTCTTGAAGTCTGAGGGTATTTCGCCTGTTTCATACATCTTGCTCACCAGATGGTAGAGTTTTGTCAGGACTGGCTCTCCCACGGCCGTCAGTAGTTCCAATGGAATATTGTCTACTCCGGGGGCCTTGTTTCGACTCAGGTCTTTCAGTGCTCTGTCAAACTCTTCACGCAGTATCATATCTCCCATTTCAACTTCATCTACATCCTCTTCCATTTCCATAATATTGTCCTCAAGTACATCGCCCTTGTATAGACCCTCTATATACTCCTTCCACCTTTCTGCTTTCCCTTCTTTGCTTAGAATTGGGTTTCCATCTGAGCTCTTGATATTCATACAAGTCGTTCTCTTATCTCCAAAGGTCTCTTTAATTTTCCTGTAGGCGGTATCTATCTTACCCCTAGTGAGATAGGCCTCTACATCCTTACATTTGTCCTCTAGCCATGCCTGCTTAGCCATTTTGCACTTCCTGTCGATCTCATTTTTGAGACGTTTGTATTCCTTTTTGCCTGTTTCACTTACTGCATTTTTATATTTTCTCCTTTCATCAATTAAATTCAATATTTCTTCTGTTACCCAAGGATTTCTACTAGCCCTCGTCTTTTTACCTACTTGATCCTCTGCTGCCTTCACTACTTCATCCCTCAAAGCTACCCATTCTTCTTCTACTGTATTTATTTCCCCCATTCCTGTCAATTGCTCCCTTATGCTCTCCCTGAATCTCTGTACAACCTCTGGTTCTTTTAGTTTATCCAGGTCCCATCTCCTTAAATTCCCACCTTTTTGCAGTTTCTTCAGTTTTAATCTACAGGTCATAACCAATAGATTGTGGTCAGAGTCGACATCTGCCCCTGGAAATGTCTTACAATTTTAAAACCTGGTTCCTAAATCTCTGTCTTACCATTATATAATCTATCTGATACCTTTTAGTATCTCCAGGGTTCTTCCATGTATACAACCTTCTTTCAGGATTCTTAAACCAAGTGTTAGTTATGATTATGTTGTGCTCTGTGCAAAATTCGACCAGGCGGCTTCCTCTTTCATTTCTGTCCCCCAATCCATATTCACCTACTATGTTTCCTTCTCTCCCTTTTCCTACACTCGAATTCCAGTCACCCATGACTACTAAATTTTCGTTTCCCTTCACAATCTGAATAATTTCTTTTATGTCATCATACATTTCTTCAATTTCTTCGTCATCTGCAGAGCTAGTTGGCATATAAACTTGTACTACTGTAGTAGGCGTGGGCTTCGTATCTATCTTGGCCACAGTAATGCGTTCACTATGCTGTTTGTAGTAGCTTACCCGCATTCCTATTTTCCCATTCATTATTAAACCTACTCCTGCATTACCCCTATTTGAGTTTGTGTTTATAACCCTGTAGTCACCTGACCAGAAGTCTTGTTCCTCCTGCCACCGAACTTCACTAATTCCCACTATATCTAACTTCAACCTATCCATTTCCCTTTTTAAATTTTCTAACCTACCTGCCCGATTAAGGGATCTGACATTCCACGCTCCGATCCGTAGAACGCCAGTTTTCTTTCTCCTGATAACGACATCCTCTTGAGTAGTCCCCGCCCGGAGATCCGAATGGGGGACTATTTTACCTCCGGAATATTTTACCCAAGAGGACGCCATCATCATGTAATCATACAGTAAAGCTGCATGCCCTCGGGAAAAATTACGGCTGTAGTTTCCCCTTGCTTTCAGCCGTTCGCAGTACCAGCACAGCAAGGCCGTTTTGGTTATTGTTACAAGGCCAGATCAGTCAATCATCCAGACTGTTGCCCTTGCAACTACTGAAAAGGCTACTGCCCCTCTTCAGGAACCACACGTTTGTCTGGCCTCTCAACAGATACCCCTCCGTTGTGGTTGCACCTACGGTACGGCTATCTGCATCGCTGAGGCACGCAAGCCTCCCCACCAACGGCAAGGTCCATGGTTCATGGGGGGGGACCCACACCATATCTAGTACGAAAGTCACGCTGAACAGTTATTACTGGCCCGCTCTGCGCGAACGTAGAACACAAAACGCTTTCTGTTGTCCCAACACCATTTTTACTAGAACTGAAGTGGGCGCACACTGCTGCTACCCAGTAGAAACCGTGTAAAACTGGAGAGTTTGCTCTTTCCAACAGTACGTTGTTCGCCGGCCGCGGTGGTCTCGCGGTTCTAGGCGCGCAGTCCGGAACCGTGCGACTGCTACTGTCGCAGGTTCGAATCCTGCCTCGGGCATGGATGTGTGTGATGTCCTTAGGTTAGTTAGGTTTAAGTAGTTCTAAGTTCTAGGGGACTGATGACCACAGCTCTTAAGTCCCATAGTGCTCAGAGACATTTCTTTAGTACGTTGTTCGCGCATATATCTCAGATGATACGAGTAGTTACGATTTCTTTCAATCGGATGATTCTTTTTGATATACCCTGTACAACCAAATATGATGATTATTCTTCTGCCTTTGTCTCGGCCATACCTGGATCGTTTATAAATATCGATTACAGATATAAAGTGCATGCGTATCTTTCGTTCTCAGGTCTATGTGCTTTCACAGTCAGAGAAGTAGTAAGTCTATTCTTGTTTCTCCAACTTCACCGTTCGAAAATATTTTGTGATCTTTTACACGAGACGGCTAATCGATAGAAACAGTAAACACAGCAGAAAAGTACAGAAACGCTACCAATGCGAATACAGATTAATTGCGTTACTTTCCCGCACCAGGAGTGGTGATATCACAATATGATAAGACTTGCAGGAATAGTTTGCTTGACAGAGTGGAGGACGAGGAGATTGTAGGAAAGAACAAGGACTGTAATGAGTAAAGCAATTTTTTTTTAGAATGTCATGTGTAATAGGCATGTAGAAAAGAAACAATTAGCAGTATCACGACTAGATACGAAGAACTGGACGACGTCGTTCAACAAGTCGAATGGCTGGTGACACGAAAGGAAAGAAAGCACCGATAGTCGACAAATGCAGTCGCCCTTCACGACATGAACGCATAATAACTATCTGATTTGAAAAAGGTAATTTTCTTGTTTTAGAATTATGCTTCGAGCAGTTGACTGATTGTAATTACGTGATGACTGAATTTAAAGGGGAAAAGGCATCATGTTCAGGATGTTAGATCAGATAGGTACAAGAAATGGAATTCCCTGTGTAGGAACAAAACGTATAGTGAAACACTTGTGCTGAAAATTGCATTTATGGACAATCTCACAGCCACGAATCACTTGACATGAATTGCAGCGGGTTTCGTTAATGGAACACAAGCCTCAATCTTAAGTCGCACAGATTGATGGCGCCCGGACATCAGACAGCAAAGTGGAAGCCGTCAAATTACTCGCTAGTGGCTAATGGACTATCAGGTAATCAAACAGCTATTAACCTGTCAGTTGTTTTGAGACATACTACGCTTTGGGTTCTCTTTCTTTTAGACAATAATGACCAGTTATTGCATCATTTAGAAAGCCTGACTCTGAGACACAGTATAATCACAGTAATCAACTGTAAAGAGCAATTATTAACTGCTGGCTTAGCTGGACGCGCTTCGTGTTATATCGGTAACATTGTAATAATCATATCCCTATATATGCGACCTAGAAAAATATCACGTCTTTGAAGATATCGAACAGAAGCAAATTAATTAAGTAATTGTGACATTAGAGTAGTTCGAGTTACTTAAGCCTGCAGCATAGATACAGCGCGGATCATTTTTTTTTTGTTTCAATAAGTAAAGAAGTATACTCTTATTGCCACTGTGTTTGTTGTGACATTTATAGTAATACTGCATACCTAATTCACCTCTCCAGTCCACTGTTACACAGGAGTTCAGTTGGACACATACATATCCTGATACCCTCTCGAGAAAGGATTAATGAAGCGCCTTAGTGAAGCTACGTCTTCAGTACGCACGATAGCCACTATAATCGATTTTAAAACGAAGAAACTAACTCATTTTGCAAATTTCCATTCAATAATTAGTAGCAGAATCATTTTTTGGGACAATGAACCTATAGCGATACTACTTTCAGAATATGGAATGATATGTGGTGTTAGTTCTAGATCATCCTACAGAAACCTCTTCAAAAAATTTGGAGTTATTCAGCTGCCTCACATTACGTATAGTCATGTCCTCTTTCGTTAGCAATATTTCAGGTTTCTTAAAAAAAATAGTGGAAGGATGAACGTGACACTAAGACTGAAAAGACCAGTTTTACAACTACTTCCTGGAAACTAGATTAGAATAGAAAGGCGTCACATACATGTATTCGAAACTTCCGTGAACATATTACGAGGGTCACTCCAAAAGAAATGATCACTATTTTTTTTAAATCCATCTTTTATTCTACATGTTTCAAAATTTTACAGTATGTAGATACATCCTTCAGGAACAATATTTTCATTTCTCCACATAATTTCCATGCCTCTCAACTGCCTTACGCCATCTTGGAACCAGCGCCTATGTACCCGCACGGTAAAATTCTGGACCAACCTGTTGGAGCCACTGTTTGGCAGCGTGCACAAGGGATTCATCATCTTCAAATTTTGTTCCACGAAGAGAGTCTTTCAGTTTCCCAAAGAGATGTTAGTCACATGGAGCCAGGTCAGGACTGCAAGGCGGGTGTTTCAATGTTGTCTATCCGAGTTTTGTGATCGCTTCCATGGTTTTTTGACTGATATGTGGTCGTGCATTGTCGTGCAACAGCAGAATATCCTGCTTTTGCCGATGTGGTCGAACATGACTCAGTCGAGCTTGAAGTTTCTTCAGTGTGGTCACATATGCATCAGAATTTATGGTGGTTCCACTTGGCATGATGTCCACAAGCAAGAGTCCTTCGGAATCGAAAAACACCGTAGCTATAATTTTTACAGCAGAAGGTGTAGTTTTGCATTTTTTTTTTCTTGGGTGAATTTGCATGATGCCACTCCATTGATTGCCACTTCATCTCTGGTGAAAAATGATGGAGCCATGTTTCATCACCAGTTACAATTCTTCCAAGAAATTCATCTCCACCATTCTCGTACTGTCCCAAAAGTTCGCTGCATACCGTTTTTCTTGTTCCTTTACGAGCCACTGTCAACATCCTAGTAACCCACCTGGCACAAACCTTTTTTTAACGCCAACACTTCCAGTATTCTGCAAACACTTCCTTCCCCTATCCAAATGTAGCGTGACAATTCGTTCATTGTGATGCGTCTGTCAGCAGTCACAAATTCGTTAACTCTCTGCATATTGTCTGAGTAAGTGCAGTACGAGGCCTGCCGCTGCGAGGACAATCCTCAATACTGCCGTGCCCACCGAACATCAAGTTTAGCAGCCATCTTGAAGACATGCTGTGATGGCGCCACTCAGGGGAACAGGTTGAACTAAGTTTGAAAACAAGCGAGAAGGATGTAACTACACACTGTAAAACTTTCACAAATGCAGAATGTAACTTAATTTTTACAAAAATAATGTGCATTTCTTTTGGAGTGACCCTCGTACATATCTTACGGCTAATGTGGCGCAGTGTAAGAGTGAATGAAAGGACTACTCATTACGCAGTTCATTCTGCTTCATAAGAGTACCTTCGCAGAATCCCTTAAAATTAATTTGTGAAGTTATTTTGTAATGAACATTGATACCGTAACACAGCAGTATGTTATAATATTAAGTCATTTCATTGTACTACGCTTACATTGACTTCTTCCCATACACTAGGGGAGCTGGCTTTCATTTACAATTACACTGAGTGCTTTCCATACTGTAGGGACTTCTCTACGAGGAATCTGTGGAATAAGAGTAATCTACTGTAATGTAAAATGTAGTGGATCGCTCGAAATATCGGATGTTATGTAAACAAACGCTCTTAATTTTCTCAGATCATATATAAAAAGGCAGTAATTTCAGATACAGTATAATGCGCTATAGCCTGCTGATGGAGATGTCTGTAACTCTTACGAATGTGAGCCAAGACAAAAGATATAATTTCTGTATCAGTAGAATGGTTCAGAAACAAGCGGCCAAGTACAGTTACAGAGAGCTAATGATGCACGTGGGTGTTGGAAACTTGTAAGACTATTTGGTAGCCACGTAGCGCGGTTGTTATTGACCAGTTCCTGAGAGGCATTCTGCTCACCCTTTTTCTGCGGTAGTGATGGAAGTTGCATGTTTAAGTTCAATACATCTTTCAAGTGGATGCAGTACCACATTTGTTACAACTGTTTATGAACTTGTAAGCAGTAATTGAAACTCACGCATAAATAAGACAGTAGCAATAACTGAATGTCTCTTAATTTGGGAACGAAGCGTTTCTAGATTCATGCCGACATTTGCGTTCCTTCTCACTTTTACAACAGGAATTTGATCACTAGGTATTGCTTGCTTCATTTCACTCAGTGTTAAACTGGCAATACGTAACGTAAGACATACCTCACGTACAGAATCAAAATTTCAGCTAGCAATGCCATCAGCAAATCGTATCATTAATATCTTTCTACCATGAATTTTAATTCCACTCCTGAACCTTTCTTTTATTTCCACTATTGCTTCTTCGATGTATAGATTGAACAGTAGGGGCGAAAGCTACATTCCTGTCTTACACCCTTTTTAATCCGAGAGCTTCGTTCTTGGTCGTCCACTGTTATTATTCCCTCTTGGCTCTTGTACTTATTGTATATTACTCGTCTCTCCCTATAGCTTACCTCAATTTTTCTCAAAATTTCGAACATCTTGCACCATTTGACATTGTCGAACGCTTTCTCCCGGTCGAAAGATGCTAGAAACGTGTCTTGATTTTTTTAAAATCTTGCTTCCATTATCAACCCCAACGTCAGAATCGCCTCTCTGGTGCCCTTACTTTATCTAAAGCCAAACTGATCATCATCTACCACATCCTGAATTTTTTTTCCATTGTTCTGTATATTATTCTTGTCAAGAGCTTGGATACATGAGCTGTTAAGCTAATTTGCGATAATGGTTCAAATGGCTCTGAGCACTATGGGACTTAACTGCTGAGGTCATCAGTCCCCTAAAACTTAGAACTACCTAAACCTAACTAACCTAAGGACATCACACACATTCATGCCCGAAACAGGATTCGAACCTGCGACCGCAGCAGTCGCCCGTTTCCAGACTCAAGCGACTAGAACCACTCGCCCACATCGGCCGGCTTTTGTGCCTACTGCTACGCCTCAGAAGTTGGCATTGCGAATAAGCAAATTAGTCCTTTGTTTGTGATACTAGTTTTAATAACAATTTGTCCATTTTATATGGACTAGTTTTCGTGGAAAGTAGTGTGATTATTGGCTATTTTTGTAGTAAGCCAACTTTATTGCTTTTTATACGTAAGTAAAATGACTCAGCGTAAAAGTATCTTCAAGAAACGCAAATTTACAGGTAAAAGATATGTGAGACCTGCATTTTCTTCTGAAGTACTTGAAAACACGTGTGCTAGCAGTGAAGGAAACCACAATAATGTTTCTGAAGTGATGCACTAGGGGGCGTGGTCACTTCTGAATTTTCTGGCACCCTGCATGAATTTACACATAAACATTCTCTTCCTTTGGCAGTAATGGAAGCAATCAAACCTATTTATAGAGATTTGGCAAATCCTGAGCCTTCAATAATGATGTGTTGTGCCATGTGCCTAAAAATGTATTTGTTGGCCTTATGACTCTAAAGTCAGCAGTGTCTGATGCTGTAATAACTTTTAATGGTGGGAACTATGAAAGACGTAAGGTTCTGGAGAAGTTAGGGGTAAGATTTGGAAAGAACACAGCTAAAAAACTGTAGCAACTGAATGAGCTTCGTGTACGTGAAGCACAGTTAGCTGCTCAGCAAATGACAAAAGAAGCAAGAAAGAAAAGGAGGGGGCAAGCAATGGGCTGTTGTGGCACTGAAGAAGACACAGATTATGGGCCGGGGCAATTGTAGTGCATTGTAAGTAGGCTGTTTAGGTTCTTATACTGGCAACGCCAACACCACATAGCGCTCTGTATGAAGATCACTGGCTGTGCTGTGCGCGATCTGTGGCTGGGTGGCATTGTTGGAATTTGCTATTGTAGTGTTGGGCAGTTGGCTGTTAACAACGCATAGCATTGCGCAGTTGGAGGTGAGCCTCCAGCAGTGGTGGATATGGGGAGAGAGATGGCGGAATGTTGAGAGCGGATGATCTGGACGTGTGTCCATCATAAAGAGTAAATTAGTAATATTGGATATCATGGACTGATATATATATTATGACTTTTGAACATTATTAAGATGAATACATTGTTTGTTCTCTATCAAAATCTTTCTTTTGCTAACTATGCCTATCAGTAGTTAATGCCTTCAGTAGTTTGAATCTTTTATTTAGCTGGCAGTAGTGGCGCTCGCTGTATTGCAGTAGTTCGAGTAACGAAGATTTTTGTGAGGTAAGTGATTTGTGAAACGTATAGGTTAATTTAGTCAGGGCCATCCTCTTGTAGGGATTATTGAAAGTCAGACTGCGTTGCGCTAAAAAAAATATTGTGTGTCAGTTTAAGCACAGTCATGTATAATTTTTCTAAGGGGGCATTTCATATGGCGACCCTGCCAGGATACCTCACTGGAATCTTCTGATTTTTTCTTGTCGTTTGTGCAATTAGCGTAGCTATTGTTTATTGCTAGTACATAATTGTAGAGAGAATCTTCTTTGTAGTTGTAGTTTTTCATTGTTGTACAGTAAAACAGTTGTGGCATACATGCAGATTTGCACCAAGTATTTCACAGCTGCGCTTGCATTTAGCTAGATATTATTTTCAGTGCTATGCTAATGTTTTTTCTTATTTTGGTCTACAAATTGTACTTTTCTGTGTTATCGTGTGAAATATTGTGACAATAATGGCGTGCGAAGAACGTAATACTAGGCTCCAAAGTAAACTAAGAAATGAAAATGAAGACGAAAGCAGTGTGTTAGCGCCACTGCATAATGAATTAAAGAATGTTCAAAGTAGTAAATTGGTAATTGTGCATAGGGAAATGGAGCGGGCTGCAAATAATGGTGTAGACAGTGAACAGGGATGCATTATCGATCGATCGGTCGGCAACAGCTCGCCTCAGGAATCCAAAATGACAGGACACGATCTTGCAAATACTGTAGATTCAGGTTTTGCGTCCTCACCGTTTTCTGAAACAAGTCAAGGCACTTTTATGCTTTTCAAATTTCCAATAAGTCCGGTTTAAATTCACTGCCGAATAGCACTGAGGAACATGTTTCAGACACCAGTCCATTGTTATTACAGTTAATGCAACAAATGGGACAAAATCTTCAAAAGTTAGACATGATGGAACAAAATCAAAGACAAACACAGCAACAGCTTCAAAAGTTAGACTCATTGGAACAAACGCTTGAACAAACATGTGAAGGTTTAACTGCTGAGTTACTTAAAATCGAATCGAAATGTCAAAAAGTCTGTAATGGCGTAAAAACACAAATTTGCGAGCATTTTCAACCTATTTTTTCACGTCATGAAAATGCATACAGAATCATGAAGCAGCCATAAAAGAACTGCAAACTATTGTTCATGAAAATCACGACACCTTGCAAGCTAAAATTGACTCAGTTGCATCTACCGATTCAGCTACGCAACTTGCAAAAACTCAGGAAAACTTAAAGGACACAGTAGATACGATTTCAGCACAAATGGGCACTCTGAAACTTAGTTCAGAAAAACACACTGAGGAAATCTGTTCACCATCAGAGAAAGTAGCCAAACTTACGGATCAGTTCACTAACTTATCTACAAAGGTAGATGATGATCTGAATGACACAAGACCCGTAGCCTTCACTGACACAGAAGAGTATGAACAAATTAGAAAATTCAAACAAAATCAAAATCAAATCATTACACTGTACAAAAGAGAAATCCGAGAAGTGCAAGATCAGTTGATGCAGGTAATACAAGAATTACATATATAAGAGGACACTCGCACTCCAATACGGGAAGAGGGACACAGAAATACGGAACAGCCACAAAATAATAACACGAGGCACTTCGGAAATTATGAAAGAAATTGGCAAGGTACACCGAATTTTGAGATGAAACCGCCGAAACGAAGTAACAATGACCGATATGTGACTTGCCGACATGATGATTTTGACTATAAGCTGTTTATTACTACACGTAAATTCAAAACATTTATGAATTCCAGCAACAACATTCATCCACAAGCGTGGCTTCATCAATTCTCTCATTGTTTTCCTCCCAACTGGTCATTAGAGCACAGATTAGAATGTATGTGTGGCTATTTAGAGAATGAACCAGCTGTAAGAATGCGATTGGTCATTCACGATTGTCACAGTGAAGGTGAATTTTGTCATGCCTTCCTCTCAGCATATTGGTCTCAAGCTACACAAGACTGAGTAAAACATAGCATCATAATGATGAAACATTAAGAACAATCTGAATTTTCCAGTCTTGTCAAATACACTCCTGGAAATGGAAAAAAGAACACATTGACACCGGTGTGTCAGACCCACCATACTTGCTCCGGACACTGCGAGAGGGCTGTACAAGCAATGATCACACGCACGGCACAGCGGACACACCAGGAACCGCGGTGTTGGCCGTCGAATGGCGCTAGCTGCGCAGCATTTGTGCACCGCCGCCGTCAGTGTCAGCCAGTTTGCCGTGGCATACGGAGCTCCATCGCAGTCTTTAACACTGGTAGCATGCCGCGACAGCGTGGACGTGAACCGTATGTGCAGTTGACGGACTTTGAGCGAGGGCGTATAGTGGGCATGCGGGAGGCCGGGTGGACGTACCGCCGAATTGCTCAACACGTGGGGCGTGAGGTCTCCACAGTACATCGATGTTGTCGCCAGTGGTCGGCGGAAGGTGCACGAGCCCGTCGACCTGGGACCGGACCGCAGCGACGCACGGATGCACGCCAAGACCGTAGGATCCTACGCAGTGCCACAGGGGACCGCACCGCCACTTCCCAGCAAATTAGGGACACTGTTGCTCCTGGGGTATCGGCGAGGACCATTCGCAACCGTCTCCATGAAGCTGGGCTACGGTCCCGCACACCGTTAGGCCGTCTTCCGCTCACGCCCCAACATCGTGCAGCCCGCCTCCAGTGGTGTCGCGACAGGCGTGAATGGAGGGACGAATGGAGACGTGTCGTCTTCAGCGATGAGAGTCGCTTCTGCCTTGGTGCCAATGATGGTCGTATGCGTGTTTGGCGCCGTGCAGGTGAGCGCCACAATCAGGACTGCATACGACCGAGGCACACAGGGCCAACACCCGGCATCATGGTGTGGGGAGCGATCTCCTACACTGGCCGTACACCACTGGTGATCGTCGAGGGGACACTGAATAGTGCACGGTACATCCAAATCGTCATCGAACCCATCGTTCTACCATTCCTAGACCGGCAAGGGAACTTGCTGTTCCAACAGGACAATGCACGTCCGCATGTATCCCGTGCCACCCAACGTGCTCTAGAAGGTGTAAGTCAACTACCCTGGCCAGCAAGATCTCCGGATCTGTCCCCCATTGAGCATGTTTGGGACTGGATGAAGCGTCGTCTCACGCGGTCTGCACGTCCAGCACGAACGCTGGTCCAACTGAGGCGCCAGGTGGAAATGGCATGGCAAGCCGTTCCACAGGACTACATCCAGCATCTCTACGATCGTCTCCATGGGAGAATAGCAGCCTGCATTGCTGCGAAAGGTGGATATACACTGTAATAGTGCCGGTATTGTGCATGCTCTGTTGCCTGTGTCTATGTGCCTGTGGTTCTGTCAGTGTGATCATGTGATGTATCTGACACCAGGAATGTGTCAATAAAGTTTCCCCTTCCTGGGACAATGAATTCACGGTGTTCTTATTTCAATTTCCAGGAGTGTATTTCGAAGACATGTTACATAAGAATCAGTATCTTTCAAACCCATACAGCCCCTCAGAACTCATCCGCATTTGCTTAATCAAATTGCTTGAACATTTACGACATATTATTTTGGCAGGACGTTGCAAAGACGACATTGAAGCTTTTCAGGGACTCTTACAAGGATTGGAAATCGACACTGACAATCGCGGGACGCGAAAACAAGAACACAACAATTACAGGTCACATCCGTCACAATTCTGAAAGAAATAATAACTGGACACGACAAGGCTATTCTTACAACGCAACTCGTGAACAAAACAAACACTACCCATATGACAACCACTGGCAAAGTAATAGTTACAAAGAAAGATCGCATTCCCGTAGTAATGAATGTGACAGAGACAACGATAGAAACAGACAATATGGGAACCAAAACAATTATTATCAAGGGAGACAGAATAACTTCAGACACAACGGTCCTCCGCGCAGTTACGATTCCGGGAGAAATTCTCCACCACATGACCGACGAGAAAAAAATTGCAGAAACTACCGACATGACGACAGACGATATAATCATAACGACAGACCTGAATTTCATCAGAACTGGCGAGATTCAAACAGGGCAGGGCCTTCTCGCCAAGGTGAATTTGTAGAAGTTAGGTCTCCTAATCCTAATAACGACGCACGCCAACAAGGAGTTAACAGACAATGACACGCACCGCATGCACCCACGTGCGCTGGCTGGCTCAGAGAAAAATAACATAGACGCTAACCTTGAGAAAAATTTGAACATTCTTTACCGATGTACCATATACCACATGATAATTCCATTGAAGCTGGAGCTCTGCATAGTAGGAAGAGTAAAGGCTTGCACCACATTTCACATGTAAAACCGTTTATTGAAAGATAATCTGCTTTTTAACTTAGTCTTTGGCATAAAATTTTTCACTTCACGCTACTAGTACAATTTGTCACACTGAGAAACTGTTAACATGCAACAATGTTTTGAAGTTAACTATCCAGTCTAGAACCTAGGGAACATATTTAGACAGTATTTACGAGTGCATTATTATAGTGAACAGACGACACAGTGTTGTCGTGTGTGTACTTTCTTGCTTGTTAGTTGCACGATTACGTAACGACCATAAGGCTCGCATACTTAGAACATGTACCGGTACTGCTAATGAGATTTTAATGCAACATTTTGGTTTCCTTGAAAATACATTCTGGATTTAAAGTACTTTCTGAGAGATACCAGATGACACAGTGGTTATTTTGTTTGAGAGCTACACGATTATATCACGACGCTACTAATGAGTGACACAATTTATATTATTGCTTTTGCGCTGTATCTGTTTTATATCTGCACAGTTTTTCTGAATTCTTCTGGAAAGTAAAACATGTTTTAGTAGTAACTTTTGTGTTATAACTACAATGAGACAGTACATTACAGCACAGTACTTTCTTCATCACGGCAATAAGCGTAATAACTAAGATATCTATACGCAAAGCATTTCCCTTTTGTTTATGAGGAGGTGAGTACATTGGCTTCAAATGGTTCAAATGGCTCTGAGCACTATGGGACTTAACTTCTAAGGTCATCAGTCCCCTAGAACTTAGAACTACTTAAACCTAAGTAACCTTAGGACATCACACACATCCATGCCCGAGGCAGGATTCGAACCTGCGGCCGTAGCGGTCGCGTGGTTCCAGAGTGTAGCGCCTAGAACCGCTCGGCCATCCGGCCGGCTACATTGACTTCAGCAGAACTTTGCTTACAGAGGACGATAACTACGACAGTTCCACAGAATTATCTTACAGCAAGACGCACATTTAGCGCTACAGGACACGCATTTGAGTGATTAATTTCGTACTTAAAGCATTTATTTTTAAAGATTTTTGAGTTACAATGATACAAAGGTTTTCCGTGATACATTTCATTCCATTGCTGTAATCTGTAACACCTGAGGTTATAATTACATTAATCCTCAGGGGGGTACACGCTTACTTTGTGTACCATGTGTGTGGCAAACACAAGGAGCCCTAGCTAATATGGTATTTGCTTATACAACTTTACACATTGGTACCATATTTCTCTAACACTGAATTACACAGACATCTGATTATTTAACAGAGAAACAAAAATTTTTTTACTATGTCAGTGACACATGTTTTCGCAATTACACTGTTGGAGAATTTCACACTTATGAAATTGTATTTTGTCTGTACTTTGTGAACTGTTCATATTTTTTCGGAACCACTGTGATACTACGAGAGCTTTGAATGATGTATTTGGTACGGGATCATGATTTTTAAAGTGCGTTTGAGGTAGATGGCGCTATTTAAATGAGCAGAGATTTTTTTTAGGTTTTGACATTATTGCAGAAAGCTACGACGTTTTTGAGATTTGACTGACGTGTTATGATGTTATTTTTATGACGACGATGTCTATTATGCTGTTAAGGTATGTTTATGATCAATAAGCTGATGCTATATGAGGAATTTGATTAAGCTACGTATTTATTATGTTGAAATATTGAAGAAGTGTCGACGAATATGTATATGTGTAATAAGGAAGGAGTAATGAATAGTGGTTAGGGACTCTGATATGTGAAAAAGGATGTTGGAAACCAAGAATCGTACTTTAAGAATTATGAAATGTGTGTACATGCATGAATGTATTACAATGCCGCCGAAAATTTTTTGGACACTGTTATATTTATAGGATTTTGTTTCTACATATTTGTAACGCAAATATTTCGACCTATGAAATTTTATTTGTATTCAACTGTCACTGTAGTGCAAACTGGTGTCATAAATATTTCGGAAAGAAAGCTAAGTGACCTTTGCGTAATGCGTTATGGGCGACCAGCTGTGCGAGTCGCCTGTAGAAAAAGCCATTAGGTGGAGAAAAAAAAAGAGACCATTAACCTCGCTATTGACATTCCTTTGTAGAAAGCATAGCAAATACGACACGCTCATTACTTGGAAACATATCGTACTTTGTGCTACTTGCTGAAATGCTTATGAATTGATGGGAAATATTCTTACATCTGCACACCTGATTATGACAAGTGTCTTTCTACGAGAATTGAGAGAATTTCTACTAACTTATGAAATGCCACATGACTATTGAATGATATTTTTATGCTTTGTACGTAGTTGCTTATTTCATTTGATATCTGGTTTCCAGCTGTGTTGCAGCATTGGTTTTATAAAATAAAATTAAATGCATTTGCTAATATGAACACTTTCTGTCAACAGATCTAGTAAATAATAATTTTATGATCCACATTCTTCGAATAAGGAGCACTTGGAAAGGAAAGAACAATAAGAAGGGACTAATAACAGTAACTGCGTACATAATTTTCTTTTCAAGTACTTGGTAATTTTTTTGTAGAATAAGTTGTGGTGCACCACTTGAATTACATAGACATTAAGATGTGAAGAGACATTTCCCTTATCTGCATTGTTGTCTTTAGTGTACGATTATTTCTGCTTGAGCTTTATCATGTTTAGGTATAAGTTATTGCATTTTTTTGCTGCTGTTTGCCAGGCATAATTCTACTGAATTTTACCTTGTGTTAAGCCAGTTTTACTACTGATTTATTTTTCTTGTTTGCTGCACATTGCCCTATATTAGTTGTAATATTGCATTTGCTTTGCTAATTTCGATATACTGCTGCTTGCTTTGCCAATTTGCATTTTTTGTCAATGCTGTTTGTGTTAATATGTTATGTGTTGCTGCATTGCCTCGTCCCTTAGTTTATGCATCTGAGCTCAGTATATTTAAGTTAGTTTAAGAGGGGGTAGACTATATAAGAGAATGAGTTGCGATAAATTGGAAAAAATGCATTGAGAAGTTATATGAAAAAAGTACAGAAAGTAGGTATAGATAGGACTTTTTGGGAATAATGATGAACGAAGGGAGACCTCCAAGAAAAAAAAGTTTTATTTGCAAAATACTGCAGTACCAAATGTTACAATGAAAATGAACCCTGTCCTTTCCTTTTGTGTTATCCCCCTATGTGTATACCCTTGTGTATTTGTGTTTTTCCTGTCTTTATGTGTATAGCAAATAAGATTTACGTTGTAGAATTTTTCTGATAATATGTTATTTACTTTGTAAAGATGTTTAGACATTATTTATTCTGTTTTGTTTTAATGCTCATGTGTGAAGTTGATGTTTCAAAAGCTATTCTGATCTTTTATGTATTTACTTATGTCAAAATTCCTGTAACACTGATGTGTATGTTTATTTCTATTCTTTTGAAAAAGCCTGCGTTACTAAAATGTTATCTGTATTGTTATGTTCTTTAATGATGTATTTTGTACCTTTGTTATTATGTTCTCATGTTTTAAAATTATAATTGACACCTGTTCATCAAATTAAGTAACTTGTAAGCATTCATTTCACTGCACACAATTCTGTTGGTCATAGTACACGCAGAATATGCGAGAAAAAAAAGGGGGACTGTTAACATTTGCACGTGTGTTAATAATTCAGCAAGGTACTTGTAACAGCATTGCTGGTTCTAAGGACAATTCCAAAAACTTTGTGAGTGCAGAAGTGGTGGTTTATGGACTTGCTATATTGTCCACAAGACTCTTCGATGGTGATTGTGCACCTGCACAGTCGCAACAGATGGCTGCTGGCCGTCTCTACAAGGACTACGGTGGGTCTGCATCTTTGATGGCCCACCAATACCATTATATCTACAAGGACTGCAGTGGGTCTGCACCTCTGGTCCCACCAATACCGTAATCTGTAACAAGACTACAGTGGTCTGCTCTGTGATGACCTACCTACCAATATTCTTCAACACTTCGACTGACTCTTCTGTGGGTTTGCTCTGTTGTGGCCCATTACCGGTCTGCATGTCAAGAGCCAGCACTGTCTTTCCGTTGGAAGGACAACACTACTTCTTCAAGACTGCATGGAAATCCACTACTTCCGTGTGAATTTTCTTTTACTGCTCAGACTTTGAGAAAAACACTGCAATTTTACTATGATGAACGATCGGGACTGCCTTTATGGACTGTGAGAGAATTTTAGCTTTTGACCAACATTGTATCAATAAGTGTGTGCATTAGATTTCTTTGTTATGGTAATTGTGAAAAAATTTTAACAAATATGTATCGGCCAGTGCCCAAAACAATTTGTAAATTTATTTGTGTGGAGAATGGGGGCTATGTAAGTAGGCTGTTTAGGTTCTTATATTGGTAACGCCACTGCCACGTAGCGCTCTGTATGAAAATCACTGGCTGTGCTGTGCGGAGTCTGTGGCTTGGTGGCATTGTTGGAATTTGCTATTGTAGTGTTGGGCAGTTGGCTGTTAACAGCGCGTAGCGTTGCGCAGTTGGAGGTGAGCCGCCAGCAGTGGTGGATGTGGGGAGAGAGATGGCGGAATTTTGAGAGCGGATGATCAGGATGTGTGTCCATCAGAGGCAGTACATTTGCAAGACTGGATGTCATGAACTGCTATATATATTATGACTTTTGAACACTATTAAGGTAAATACATTGTTTGTTCTCTATCAAAACCTTTCTTTTGCTAACTATGCCTATCAGTAGTTAGTACCTTCAGTAGTTTGAATCTTTTATTTAGCTAGCAGTAGTGGCGCTCGCTGTATTGCAGTAGTTCGAGTAACGAAGATTTTTGTGAGGCAAGTGATTTGTGAAACGTATAGGTTAATTTAGTCAGGGCCATTCCCTTTATGGATTATTGAAAGTCAGATTGCGTTGCGCTAAAAAAAAATATTGTGTGTCAGTTTAAGCATAGTCATGTATAATTTTTCTAAGGGGACGTTTCAGCATAAAAGATGCAGAAATGTAAGTCTGTATAAGAATTTGTAATAAAAAAGGTTTATACCTCAATATCTCTGAACTACATTTTTTGCAATAAAAGACTCATTTTCAAAAAAAAAAAAAAAAAAAAAAAAGGTACTGATGGCAGAGACATGAAATTTTCACAGCATGCCAAGTGTGAGATTCAACACATATGGAACTAGAATACTTAAAATATCCCGAGTTGTTTTGTTTTTATGTTCATTTATTAACAAAATTCCTCAAAGAATTGTGTGTTTGGAAAAAAATAACAATCCCCACAATACAACTTTAGTAATAATTCTCGTTCAGGGTATCTAGAAAGATGCATTCAATAATAATGGAAAATTGTAAGTTTGTGTCTTAAAAAGTTTCCAAGATAATGGGTCACAAAATTCGATAATTTAACATAGGCGGCAATGTCCCGTTAAGTTAGATTAAGTAGTGTGTAAGCCTAGGGACCGATAACCTCAGCAGTTTGGTCCCATAGGAAGTTCCAACCACCACCAAAAGAACTTCAACCGTATATCCTCATTCCTTAGTACTTCCGTATCCCCCCTTCTTTGCATATTGATTCTTCTTAGCTAAGCTCTTAATAGTTCAGCGTACTTTTCATCACTACTGCATTGTGATCTGAGTCTGTATTTGCTCCTGGATATGCCTTAAAACCCAGTAACTGCTATCGGAATCTTTGTCTGACCATGATGTAATCTAACCGAGATCTTCCCATATCACCCGATCTTTTCCAAGTGTACCTCCTCCTCTTGCGATTCTTGAAAAGAGAAATTTATTACAGAACTCAATTTGTCTTTCTCCTTCCTCAATCCTTGTAGCAAGCCCATATTCTCCACTAACCTTTTCTTCTACTCCTTCCCATACAACTGCATTCCAGTTCCCATGACTGTTGGATTTTCATCTCCACTTACACACTGCATTACTCTTAATATCCTCATATTCTTTCTTGGTCTCTTCAGTGTCAGACTGCGACGTCGGCAAGTATACTTGAACTATCGTTGTCGGTGCTGGTTTGCTGTCGATGAGAACAACGCTATCACTGAGTTGTTCACAGTTAAACACTCTTTGCCCTATCTTCCTGTTCATAACGAATCCTACTCTCGTTATACCATTTCCTGCGGTTGTTGATATTATCCTATACTCGTCTGACCAGAAATCCTTGGCCTTTTTCCATTTCACTTCAATGACCCCCACTATATCTAGATTGAGCCTTTGCATTTCCCTTTTCAGATTTTCCTGCTTCCCTACCACTTTATAGCTTCTGACATTCCACGCCCCGACTTGTAGAACGTTATCCTTTCGTTGGTTATTCTATTTGTTTTTCATGGTCGCCTCCCCCTTGTTAGTCCCCTCCCAGTAGTTAATGCAGTCGTTTCCATTGCCTTCCGCATCCTTATGCCGTTGATCATTGCTGATTCCACCGCCTTTAGGAGCAGTTTCTCACCCCAAGGACAAGAGAATGCCCTGAGCCTCTGTCCGCCTCTCCATACTCTTTGATAAGGCCGTTGGCAGAATGGGGGTGACTTCTTATGCCGGAAGTCTTCGGCCGCCAGTGCTGATAATTAATCAAAATTTAAGCGGTGGTAGGAGGATTCGAACACTGGACTAAGACCGTTTTGATTACGAATCAAAGACGCTACGCCTAGAAAACACATTATTTTCTTTATCGAAACATTTGTTTATATATTATAACATTTGCTATTTATTAAATCAAAAAATAGCACCACGGGAAAATACCGACCAAATCGGAACTACTAAGTTACGAGATGAGATCCCAACATTAATTCTCTCGAAAGGACCATCACAAAGTCTTATTCATCACTGAGTGTTTCCGCCAAAGTGGGCCACAAAATGTGATCACTGAATCTCTTTACTCTACCGAAAGTAGTCGTCATCACTTTCTCGTTTGCCTGTTTTTGATCTTCGTCTCCCCGCTCGTGCACTTCCATAGCGCTGGAAAGCTAATATACGATCCCTCTTGGGCAGTTCTCCTCCTCTTGATCCCTTGTTCTAGAGAGGCAATTTTCAGCTGAAAAATGTCAAAAGTCCCTAAAATATTTCAGTTGCGGACAGTTTGTTTTGTACTGACTTTCATGCGTTCGTGTCCCCTGAAGAAAGGCGATCAGTGACACTTTGCAAACAAGATTACCTCCTCAGGGAGTCTGCAGATGGCTTTAGGATTACCACTCATTTGCGGGAAAGTTAGCTTCCCCATTATTTTTTTCACGGAGGTGCATGTTTAGTGAAACAACGCGTCTTCCTAACGCAGAAAGCCGGCTACAACGAGTCCTCCCTGTTAATCACAAGCCTCTCAAGAAAAGTTTCTCCAATGAGAGATAGTGTTCTTCTCGGATTATCCGTATTCTCCATTGATTGTGTTTCGAGTATGGGTTTCCACAGACCGCCAATAAGCACTTAGTGGCGCCTTTACTGTGTAAAGCCAGTGTATACAGCAATCGAATTTTTATCGAGAAAATCGGTTTAGAAAATTTCCGAGGAACTTCAGTTCACTAAAGCTAAGGCGTTTTTTAGGGTCAGGCCGCATGACTCACTCGGTAGCGTCTGCCAATGGTACCAGGGTAATCAGTGGATCTCGGGTTCGAATCTCGTTATGATGTTTTTTGTTTTATTATTTTCATTCACTTCGAATAGCTACATCGTTTAAATACTCATCAAATATCTGCCAATCTAACACATATCTAGTCAACATTTTTATGAAAAACGCACGTCGTCTTGTTTCTAATTACATATCGCACACATTGAAAATATGAATTCTTAATTATCGATATTTTACAAATGACTGCTTAAATTTAAAAAAACATTACAAATTTGTTAACGACCTTTTATAAAATAACTGCAATTTAGGATTTATATTTCCAATGAAAACGGAAAGTTTGTGTGCGACATGTATTTAGAAACTAGAAGAAACGCATTTTTCATAACAAAATGATGATCACGTATGTGTTAAGTAGCATATATTTGATGAAAGGTAAATAACAAATAAATTTTAAAAAACCGTCATGGAATTCGAACCAGCGATCACCCAATGACCACTGCCCGACACTATGGAGTCAGCCACATATCACGTCATGCAACTCACATTAACTTCAACGAATTTAAGTTCCTCGAAAACTTCAAGTCTATTTTCTCAATAGTTTTTGAGAGTTTCATTGAACTGCTTTAGTTGATTGATATTATGAGTTGCGAAGTTCTCGTACCAAAAATATAAGAAATTAGACAAATCCGATTGCCGCGTGGTCTCCTTGTCAGTCAGATGCTGTCTATTATACTTTGGCATTCACAACAATATCCAGGAGTATGCGTGTGGATCGATGTAAAGTAGAGCGATCACACGAAACTTATCGCAGGTGAGGCATATGTCACAATGATATTCATTGAAAACATCCTCAGAAAGTTTAGTCTAGTCTATAAGGACGTAGCTTGCAGAACACTCGTTTGAACTATACTTGAGCACTGCTCGTGAGTCAGGGTCTGGTACCAGATAAGATTAATTGAGAAAACAGAAAAAAATCCAAAAAGCAGCAGCACGTTTCGTTGTAGGTTCACTTACAGAGAGAGAAAGCATCATAGAGATGCTCACCCAGCTCTAGTGGCAGACACTGCCAAGAGAGAAATCCTTGCATCACAAATTGGTTTACTCTTAAAATTTCGAAAAACATCTTTTGGGTGTACTAAATTTTATTATGACAACGCACCAATGTGGCTTGACTCTTAATGTGGGTAGCCTCCAGAATTCTGGGAATCCGAAATTGTCCATCTACGTAACGAAAAGAAAACCATTGTAAACCTGGAGATTGGACTGTACTGACGTGAAACCGTAGTTGCGAATAAAGCACCTTCATACACCTATGTCACTTTTGCAAACACGTCCTCATTCTTGACTTCTTTAATTGTTATAATCATTGTGATAATTTAAATGATCATTGAGTGCTTTTCATTGTTATTCATAATGTCTCAGAGCTGAGTTTCCCTCCTCAGAAAGTTATTTGTAATTTCCATAGCATACGTTCCTGAAAGAGTCTCCCAAAGTATTACTTCCTCCTACGAGTGTCTCGCCTAAAGACGACGAACATAAGTAAAGAGATTCGAAGTCTCCCGGAGGCTAAACAACAAGCGTTCTTCCCACAAACCATTCGCCCCTGGAACACAGGGAAGTGGCAGTGGCCCGTACTCCATGAGGTGACTTGTGGAGTATAGTTGTAAAAGTAGATGCCGTTTATTAAAATCGCTTATCTAAGTGAGTCTCCCCATTTGTGACCCACATCCTCACTAGAATGACTTACCATTCATCTCTGCCTCGCTTATACACTGAGCTGACAAAAGTCATGGGATACTCCTAATATCGTGTGCCCTCTGCCAGGCACTTAAATGTAATTTTTGCAGAGTATCCATGTAGATGTAGATGTAGACCTCCTTTATCCTGGTGTAGAGGAGAACTGGACATGGCATGGACTCAACAAGTTGTTGGAAGTACCATGTGAGCCATGCCACATCTGCTGCCGTTCATAATTGCCGAAGTGTTGCCAGTGAAGGATTTTGTGCACGAACTGACCTCTCGATTATGTCCCATAAGTGTTCAAAGGGATTCAAGTTTGGCGATCTGCATGACCAAACCTGTGTCTCGAAATGTCCCGAATGTTTATAAAGGCACATTTGCATGCCGAGCGTGAGTTTCCGCGGAAACGCGAAATATTAATTAAATAAATAATCAGTGACAAATAAATAAAGCCTATGGCACACAACTGCAGCGCTGTGTCGCTGATAAAACAAAAGCACAATTACGTTACTCTTATGTTTGATTAAAAAAGGAGGATCTGGTTGAAGTGGTGCGAGAAGCACATATTTTTTTTATTGTCTGGCACACCGCCATATTTCATGTTATAGAAGAATACTGCGAGTTGCAACCACACTAGGCACTCGATTCTGTAAAGAATTATATTTATAAAAGTAAGTAGGATTATGAACTGTAGGCTTATTCATTGAATATATCTGATTTAACTAACTGTGTAACTCTTTTATGTTTAGTAGACAATCACCTCTGTACGACGTATTGGCATGGCTGGCAAATTATTGTAATATTGAGATTTAGATTATGAGTCCGCACCTACCGCAGCAGTCTTTGGAAACGATTTAATTACGAAGTCCGATTATTCAGTTTTATTTCACGGTCAACTACGAGTAACATTGCCTTTACGAAAAAGCCATTGTCAAGCGTCTGATACCGAATAATTAAACGTCCACGTTCCAGATAAGCAAATACAATTGCAATCACAATCACCATCATACAGATAGAATAATTAACATATTTAAAATAACATTTTTTATTTATTTTATTTATTTTATATTGGCGACTGCGTGTCGGACTTGTTATTTTGTCATTTGTTACATTGTTCTCTTTGTTTCATGTAAAAAATCAACTTTCTGGACCTGGACGTCAATGTATGAGAGATAACAAAATCTGAAGATATTTTCCAATTCTGAAATTTTGCGGGAAGACGCAATGAAACTTCCAGCAAAATAAGGTAAGACGCAGCATCTTTGCATTAGCAGGCTTGACCAGACGTATAATTCAGTGTATTAGCTTTTCAGTAAATTCTGTAGTGTTTCTTTTCCGCATAACAGTTTCAGTGATAAATTTCATTCTCAGTACTTTTCCCTAAACAATAACGTATGCAACAATACCAATACACGAGTGTACAATATGGCCGACTTCTGTACGATATCATGTAACATGGCCAGCAGCCATTACCAATAATCTCAAATTCAGTTTATATTTTTAAATTAACAGACAGCCATTGTTGCTACGAGCGATTCATGCTCAACTACATTTTATTTTAAAATCAGTGTCAAAAATTTTCTTGAAACATATATCACGTGTGGCATGGTAATAACTAGAAAACAATACGCAAAAATGGAACAGCAAGGACGTACTATTCAGACGCAATCCGACTCGGACGTGAGACAAGTGTTAGAAAATGACTTTACGACAGCAACCGGTAGTGACGATTCATCAAACATTGACGCAAGTGTTGACGAAAATTTTGACGATAGGCCGTCCACTACAAAAATTTCAAAATCTCAATCAGAGCCCATGTTAATGCATGACGTCACGTCTAATGACGCGGCGGGGGCAGAGACCTTGCAAACGGTAAACATTGCCGACATGTTACAAATGCTAATGAAACTAAACGCCGAAAACATGGCAACCTTAAAGGCACAATTAGAGACACAAAATGAACAGTTAAAAACACAAAATGACGAAATCAAATCTGATCTCATAGCAATCAAGATAGGTAATGACACTTTGTGTAAACGTGTGGAACTTATAGACGCCACACTGACCAAACAGATGACCGAACTCAGTACTAAATTTTCCCAGCTCAATACGAGACAAGAAAAGACTATAACTGACGTAGCACTTTTACAGACACAAGTAAAAAACCTTAATGTCACGTGTGAAGTTCTTACTGAACAAATTCAAACATATCCTTCAGTACATGACAACCTTGAAAAACGAATTACTGACGTACAGAATAAATTTGACAATGTTGAACAACACCTGACTGACATCTTACAATCAGATGCCACAGCTCATTTTCAAAATATTAATAAAGAATTTCATGATTGGGTTGAGAACAAAGACAAACATTTTGATAGATGCTTACGTGAAAATTTACCAACAATTGTGCACGACTCCGTAGCGCAATACATTACTAATAACAAACAGCTGATCAGTGACGCAGTACAATCTGTCACTGCACCCATGAGACAATTCACCGATCAACTACAGTCTGAATGTAACGAAAATATCAGTCAAAATGTACAGTTCAGAAACCAATATACATTCGAGTATGATACACACATTCCGCACACGACAAATACACAAGAACAAAACACACCACGACTACAACACATACCACGATGTGGAAACACAAACACAAGCTATTATCATGGTAAACCACAGCAACATTATCGTAATTACTCGCCAGCTGAACATACCAGTAATTACAGTGGAATAAATCCATATCACAATGCGAAGGAAGATGAAAGCTTAATGAAACACAGGCAATTTCAGATTTTTATCCCAGAAAAACGAACCATTCATCCGGTGATTTTTCTTAAATCTTTTAGTAACGCATTTCCACGCACTTGGAGTGACCGGAAGAAGATTTCATATATTGTCGGTTACATCCAAGGCGATGCAGCTGTCTGGGCATACAGTCAAGCTGACGTATGTACCACGTACAGTGAGTTTGAGCGTGCTTTTCTGAACAAATTCTGGTCGCAATCCGTCCAGGAGCGACTCAGAAGACAAATTTTAGAACCTGAAACTTTTAACAGTAAAAATGGTAACTTACGCAGATATTTTGAAAAATACTTGAACATGGGACACTTTTTAGACGAACCAGTCGCAACGCGTGATATACTCCGTGCGTTGAAGGCCAAATTGCCTTTCAACATTAAAGAAAAACTCCTACATATCCCGGATGACGATTCAGATTATTTTTTAACAGCTTTAGATTCGGTTGACATGTTACTTGAAGATCAGCGCTTCGCGCGGCAAAACAGCAGCCACAATGTTTACACTAGTGGTATGCAAAACATGCAGGCTTGCCAACACAATTCTGGCGCGCCCACAGTTGGATACGCGGTACAACAAAAACAGCAAACTCACATGCCGTCTCAGTACGGAAATCAAAATCAATACGCGTATTCCAATACAAACAATAGTTACAACAGTAATAACATTTCATGCGGCAATCCATACAAAAGGCACCGCGGTAATAACTACAACGGTAACAACGGATACAAAGGTAATAACAAAAACACAAACAGAAATAGAAATAATAACAACTACGAGCCAAGACAGCATCAAGGTTGGACTCGTAACGATCAGTACTTTCATTCAAACTCTGCTTTACCACAGCAGCCACCAGGTCAAAATTGGAGCATACCTTACGACCGACAGGTAAGTTATAATGCGCAACAGCAACAACAACCGCGAAAGTTTGGAGATCATAATAGGCAGTATCCGAATGTGAATATAATAGAAATGACACCTGATGCACAACCTCAATCTGTGTCAGTACCTAGTACAAATGATAATCCAACAAACTAGAAACAGTCACTACTTTGCCCCAGGTCGTGGCTGAAGAATTCTTGGGGGGCGACTTCAATGTTAATCAGTTATTTGACACCACACTTGAACAACAGAATAATGATATGCCGAGTAATTCTAAACAAAAACTACCTGTTTTATTTATAAGATACAACCACAATAACAATATATCAGATGAACTTTTACAAGACAGTACACAATGTCGTTTAAACACAAATGAAATTGTTTTAGCATCTACTACTGGTGTAGTAGGTGGGATTCCAACTACTATTATCCTAGATACAGGTGCAGCTGTAAGCGTTTTGTCTTTTAATTTCTATAAAAAGATGTGTGAATTGGAACCTGTGCCTGAGTTTCCTGCCCAAAACTGTAAAATAACTACTGCACTAGGTAATAAGTCATGTAGGGTTACGAAGCAAGTTTTTGTAAACGTTAAAATAGGTAATGGAACCGTACAATGGCCATTCCTGGTTGTACAAAACCTTGTGACAAATTGCATATTAGGAATAGATATTATGAGCGAGAAGGACTGCATTATAGACTTCTCCAAAGGTAAATGTATTTTAAATGATAAAGGCAGTGTAATTACTATTGATTTGGACAGGAGAACTCTAAAGCGTGACAAACACTGTACAGGGTACAAGGTTCAGTTAGTACTTCACAATGACATTCAAGACATGCAAACACACTCATCTGACACAGAGCTAATGGACTTGAAAACATTGCTTGATCATAAGATAAGTGAAGCTACAGCTCTCAGTGTACATGAACGTATAAAACTACAGGAAGTGTTATCCAAATATTTACAAGTTTTTACCAAACGATTAGGTGTTATCAACACGTATGTGTACAAGATTGAAGTTAAGCCTCACGAGATCTTCTACCATAAGACATATAACGTACCGTTATCTCAACGACCTGCTGTATGGCAAGAATTAAAACAAATGTTAGACTGGAAGGTCATTGAACCATCCACCTCACCTTATTGTAGTCCTCTACTTGTTGTCAAAAAATCAAATGGAAGCATTAGGTTAGTGTTAGACGCACGAGCTATTAATGAAATAATTTTACCGGTTCACACAAAACCTGAAAATTTAGAAGAGCAATTACAGAAATTTCTAGATGCAAAATATTTTTCCACAATAGATCTCGCTAATTCGTTTTGGCAGGTGGGTATCACTCCTGATTCTCGGAAGTATACTGCATTTATGTTCGGGGGGCGAACCTATCAGTTTTGTGTTCTACCCTTCGGACTGAATGTCAGCTCTGGGGTATTCATTACAGCCCTGGATACCGTGCTTGGCGACAACAAAAATTCGAGGTAGGAATGCTTGTACTACTTCGTACTCATCATAAATCTGTAGCACTCAAACGACGCAACGCTAAGTGGCGTCTGCTATATGAAGGACCTTATATAATTGTTAACATACCGTATCCTGGTGCGTATCTGTTACAACATCCTAGAACTAACAAAATTATTGGGCTATACGCACACCGAGATCTTAGAGCATTTCATGCTGAATAATGTCAAAGTCATACCCATCAAAATATTGCTAAGCAACTCGAAAAACTCTGTTGTTACAACACAGATAATAAGTAGTATAGAAATTTTCATTTCAGCGGTTCCAGTGACGCAGTTGAAGACAGAAGAACTCTTCTTTCAGCGCGCGCCTCCACCTGAAAGACGGAATATTAAAGTAAAATTTATGATTACGTAGCAGTGGATGACATATTAATTTCTCACGGAACATTTGTTACTGAAGGTACCACTGACTTGGTGTGACACCTGACGAACTGACAGACGTCATCTGTGAAGCGATCTTTTGCTTTGAGAAATAGATTAGACGCACATCTCTCAACACGAAAAGCATCTATCAGTAGTCAAGGCCACACAGACACTCTACACACACGCACAAAACGCGAGGAATCGAACATTTTCTCTCTCTTACTATTTTGAATATTTATTGAGTAGTGAAAACGCCTGGTCTTGCCTACTGATGTAATGAATGTTGTGTCTAACCTATCTTAATTTCAGATGACATCACAAAAAACATCGATAATATCCCAGCAAAACCGCTAAAGAGGATGTAAATATCTGCAATTCATGAAATCAAATGTGACACAATGTAATAACCTATAGCGATGTAATGATGATGTAAACATGTTTATGTGCAACTATAATATGTTTATGCTAAGAAAATATGTGACGTGTGTATTGAAAGGTGGCTACACTGTGCCACTGCGCCAGAGAGTGCGCCAAAGAGTACTATTAAGCCGCCTCCACAGTGCGTGTTTAGAGTTCGTGGCAGTCTGTGGTTGTCGAGAGTTCATAGCAGTCAGTGCTTGTTAAGAGATCGTAGAGGACAGTTTTGTCGAGAGCTCGTGGTTGTTGTGAAGTTGGAGCAAGATGTTGTAGTAAAGAGTATAGTTCCATGTCTTATGCAGTTATTTGATGGGAGAGATAGCAGATGATATTGTAATGAGTGCATTCGTCAATATATATGAAGGTAAAATTTACCATGTTCGTTTATTTATTTGTGTATCTGAAATAATGCGTCACTACAGGTTCAGTCAACAAAGCATCTGGCTTGTGTTCTTGTATTAGAGTGAATTCTGGTTTTCTTGCGTAATCATAGTTTTTCTAAATTTCTTTGTCACGTCAGTATAATTGGTATCAAAATTCTTGTCTTGTTGGAAAAGAACCGTGCTAGATGTGGACGTTGAGTCACACTCCCACATACAGAACAGCTACACTAGTGCTTATTGGTTTTGTAGATTTTTATAGTTGCTGGGGTCTTAATTAATTAACTGTGTTTACGAAAATTTTCTTACATTGTTTGTTGCAGTCAGATAGCGTAATAATACTAGTCAGGGCCAACCGATTACGAGACTTACGTAATCGGACAGACAGTTACAAAAGTATTTTCAATCACATAAATTTAATTAAGCCCCCATGCACGTGGCGACCGCTGCTTCGGATCGTCCCTTGGATTCTTCTGATTGTGAAAATTGTAGACTGTAGTATTGTTGTAGTAATTTGTAGTATAGTAATTGTAGTCTGTTTTGCATGTGTAGATTTGGTAATTGGCATTCTTCTAATGATATTTTTCAAAATTTAAATTTTATTGCCTTGTATACGCGTTTGACAATCTTGTGCAATTATTTCAATTGTTCGATTGATCGTGTTTGAGGGAGACATTGCGTGTGAATAGTATTGTTGGAGATAAGGGGTCGTGTGTGTGATTTTCGTACAGTGACGAATCTTTCGTATATTTTGTAAATGATTACGCGATCAATGAAAAAGGCAAAAATGATGAATAGTGAGAATAACGAAATTGTTGACATGGGGAACTCGCCAACAGAGGAAAACAGTATGATGGATAATGAGGTGGAAAACAATGTGATAAGTCGGGAAAATAGTCCGGAACCATTTCAAAATTTTTCTCAATCAGAAAATTTACAGAATCTGAGATTAACGACAGAAGACTCTGAAATAGTATCGAACACAGGTAGCCTTACAGCTGTGACGAAGGAAGTTAGTTTTGCGGGAGATGTTAGGGGCGAAAGGAATTTCGAACAAGTTAATATGGAGCAGTTGATGAGTGTAATATTAAATTTTCAATCTGAATTAAAAACACAGATAGGAACAATGGAAACACAGATGGGAACTTTGCGATCTGAAATTAAAACTGATATGGGAACAATGGAAACTCGGTTAGGATCTGAATTTAAAACAGAGATTGGAACAATTAAAACAGAGATGGGAACTTTGGAAACACGGATAGATTCACGAATAGGGACATGTTTCAAAAATATGAAAGATGAATTAAAGAAAGAAATCAGGGAAGAAGTACAACCAATTTTGAATGCTCACAATAATAGATTAATTGCAGTAGAAATCAGACAAAGGGAACAGGATAGAGAACAGGAAGAAAGAGATCGCGTGATAGTACAAAAATTTTCAGAATTAAATTTACAACGTGCAAAGGATAAGGAAGAAATATTTGAAAGAATCGAGGAATCCGTACCAAATGACAGAATAAATAATCTAACACGACAATATGAACAGTTAACTACCAAATGTGTCAATACTGAAACCCGAGTCGCGACACTTACGGAAGATGTAAACAAACAGAAAGAAAAAATAGGTGACTTATCGGAAAGAGTTGAGGAAATTTCAGATAAACTGACAAATCTTAGTTTACATGGGGACAGAGATTCGGATGATACAGCTCCATTACCATTTGCAGAAACCGAAGAATACCAGAACATAAATAAGCATGTTGAAAATCAGGGAAAATTTAATGAACGCGTGAAAAAGGAATTTGAGGCATTACGGAAGCAAGTCAAGCAGATCGAAGGCGAAATTGTAGGAAAAGATAGCAGAAGAAGTTTAGAATTACAGGTAGCAGAGGGGTTTGAAGAAAATAATTTGTTTCATTTACGGGATGCAACAAGAGAGCGCCAGGCGCGCGAACTTTACAATAATCGACATTCGGACTGGGACAGACGCGGCAGGTCTTCGTCGCCACGAGGCGAAAACTTTGATTATAAACACTTTTTGACTGTCCGGAAATTTAAGATCTTCCGCAACTCTAAGAATGACATACATCCATGTGCATGGTTAGATCAATTTATGTACGCACTACCGCCAGATGTGCCACAAGGTCAGAAACTAGAAATTATGTGCGGCTATTAATGTCCTCAGGGGATTCACTACTCTAAGTGAATATGTGCCGTAGCGAGCATAGGGCCCCGAGCTGTAGTGGTGCTATTTCTCTTTTAGTTTTCTGTACCGCTGCCTACTCTTTTACTATTCTTTGCATCTGTCAAACCAACTCTTCGACTATCAATCTATCTAGTGAGTAAAAACAATAACCGGATTTGACTAATTTTACCCAAATGTGACTTTGGAAATTACCGATTGGACTTAATGTACCTAATGCATTATTCATTCGTAGTTTAAACGAAATGTTACCTGTTTATCTTCGTGACAACATTACTTCTTATGTTGACGACATTCTTATTGTTAAACGTTCTTGGAGTGAGCACAACAAAATTTTGGATTCATTATTACGTATCTTTGCAAAAGTTGGCATGACAGTGAACTTGGAAAAATCTGAATTTGGTCGTTCTCAGGTGAAATTTCTCGGCCACATTATTTCTACAGAAGGTATTCTTCCTGATCCAGAGAAACTAGACGCTATTCGTAATTATGCTGTTCCTACTACAAAACGTGATGTTCGTAGTTTCCTTGGTGTCTGTAATTTTCTTCGACGCTTTGTTAAATTGGACGATTTGGCCACACCTCGTTTATGTGAACTATCTGGAAAGAAATCTAATTGGTGCTGGGATGAGGAAGCTCAGTCAGAATTTGAACAGCTTCGTGATGCTTTAGTTGCTGCTCCACTTCTTTCACATCCGAATTTATCGAAAGAATTTTGTTTGGCGACGGACTCATCATACAAAGGCCTAGGTGCACATTTATTTCAAGAGATAGAAGAAAACGGCGTTGTAGTCCAGAAAACTATTGCATTTGGAAGTCGTGTTCTTTCTAAATCAGAAAAGAATTATTCGATTACGGAACTTGAAGCTTTGGCGGTTGTTTGGGCTTTCACAAAATTTCGCACATTTTTGTTTGGCAGACATACTAAGGTTTACACCGATCATCGAGCTCTGGAATTTCTTATGTCAACGAAATTAACTCATGGCAGATTGTCACGATGGGCGCTGTACCTACAGGAATTTGACTTTAGTATTGTTTACATACAGGGTTCTTCAAATATTGTTGCCGATGCTTTATCACGTGCACCTATGGGTTTGAAACAAAGTGCTGAAGAGGACTGCAAGGAAGACAATTATTGTTTGATGTATATTCAAGGTGTTGCGTTTGAGAACTTTATTTCGTCTTCGCTCCAGGACATCGCTAAGGAGCAAAATAAGGATCCAATCTGGAAGGACATTAAGGAGAAGTGGAGGAGAAAGGAAAGCGTAGCGATTAGACAGCATTATTTAGTTCGCAATGACATTCTTTTTAAACGAAAATCGGTCGACAACTCCGTTTGGTTAGTTTGTATTCCTGATGAGTGGGTCAATAAATTGATTTGGTATACGCATCTCAGTTATGCACACTTTGGTCCCAGAAAATGCTTTCATAAATTACGGGAAAATTGTTACTTCAGTAATATGGAAAAACGTATTCGATCTGTTCTTGCCAAATGTAAATTATGTCAAATGGCTAAGCCTCCAACGATTTCTCACAGAGCACCGTTGTTTCCCATCATTCCAGCGAAATTAAAGCAGATGGCTGCAGTTGATTTGTTTGGTCCAGTGGTTCGATCTACTAATGGTTTTGCGTACATTTTCGTAGCAGTGGAGTTGACATCAAAATATGTGTGTTTTACACCTTTACGCAAAGCAACAGCTCGTTCAGTATCTAACGCTTTCATCAAACATTTTCTTAAAGAAGTTGGTCATGTTGACAAGGTTATATCAGATAATGGAACACAGTTTCGTTCTAAAATTTGGCTTCGTACTCTACAGCGTCGTAAAATTAAACCAATTTTCATTTCACTTTTTCACCCTCAATCTAACGCTTCAGAGAGATGGATGAAGGAAATCAATAAATTGTGCCGTCTTTATTGTCATCAGAATCACAGAACTTGGGATCAGTATCTTCATATTTTTCAAAACATTCTGAATGAACTCCCTAATGATTCAACTTCTTTACCGCCTCTATTGATATTAAAAAATAAAGCACCGACAAATCGCATTTCTGAAATAGTTCCTTTTCCACCTTCACGGAAACTACGGCATTCTGAAGTTGTGAACATGGCTCTACGAAATATTGCATCCGCGGCTGCTAGAAGAAAGAAATCGGCGAAACGTCCTGGTCGTTTAAAAAATTTGTCAGTTGGTCAGAAGGTATTAATTAAGTCCCACCGTTTGTCTCATAAAGGAAAAGGCTTATGTCGCAAATTTTTTCTGCTTTATAACGGTCCATACAGAATTCGTAAAATTATTCATGATAACACTGTCGAAGTAGAAACTCTTAAATCTCGACGCTCTAAAGGAATACACCATATATCTAACGTAAAAATTTTTGTGGAATGACATACTTTGGAGAACTAACAGCTACATGTAAACATGCGGAGAGTACAAGGATACCGCGCTGTGTTTTGGCGGCGGCACATACTCAAAGCAACAGTGAAGTCTGCGCGCCGCACAAGGCAGTCGTTGACCGCGAACAATTGCTTCCTACGTCACGCGCCTACAGCTGATCGAGCGCTCAGTGCGAATGCACTGACAGCCGTAAACAAATACACAGTCTAATTTCTCCGACTAAATTCAGTATAAAGCTATAGTGACTTGATGAATTTTGTTATTAACATTCAGTATTTTTCAGGATACGGTTGTATAAAATATTTAAGACCTTCAGGTAAATTCTGTGCGTGTCCGACGTTAAGACGACTTGCTATCGAGAAATTTTCAGGAAGAATGTAATTTCGAAGAAGAAACTAATAAACTAAAAAGGGTAATTATTAATTGAGTTCATTTTACAGGTAACATATTTCCACTTAGGTACGTACTTTAGACGTAATTTGCTGCTCGCGATTACGTGATTCATACTTTGTGCTAATTTCATGTTCTATGGATTTACTTGTGAAGCGACGTGCTTGTATACATTTACTGATTTTGACAATTATTGATTAATGAACTGGGTTGACTTGTATATATTATGCATCGCTTGGCTACTATGCTTTTTCACTGATGTCATATTTTTTTTTTAATTATGTGCCTGCTGTGCTTATTTATTTAAATTGTAATGGTAACCTGATTTATTGTGCTGATGTGTTTAGGTATGTAAGTTATACTTTGTGATTTATCTGCTTGCGCCTCCATGTTTACTTATTAAGATTACATATGAACATTTATTTGCTTAGGATGATATGATGCTAATGACTTGTTTATTACGTAAGATATATGTTTGCTGCTTTTTGTATGGATTACATATTTACACATTTCTGTTTTGTTGCCATAACTGCTCTTTAATTTGGTGTATAGCAATGCTGATGTACTGTGTATAAACATAGAGTTTAGGTTACACTGTGGTATTAATTATAGATTGTTCGCTTGGCAAAGCCTCGTTGTAGGAATTGTGCTGCATCCACTAGTTGACATTCTGTTCTCTACTGGTGTATTTACTCGCTATTGCTTGTTTTGCTTACGCTCAGTGCCTTATATTTTAAGATAAGAAAATTAACTGCTATAATTCGACGAACGACATTAGTATAAGAAAGTCATAGAAGTCACATGAGCTGAGGTTTTATGGAAGCTGTATAAATTTATGCTAATAGGAAGGAAGCTAACGACATGACATACCAATACTAGGTTTAGACCATTAACAGTTATTACACTGCATTTTTCGTGAGCAATTGAAATAGGAAGTGACACTTGACACAAGAAATACTCCACATGTTTGCTTCTGTCTGCTATGATTCTTGAAGTGGTGTACACACTGTGAAACATTATGATTATTCACACTCCGTTATCGTACTTAATTACTGAGAGTTATTCGAACTAAGTCTGTTAGAGGTCAGGTATGCATTTCTTTTATTTAATGATGGACAAGGAACCAAAATGTATCTTATAATTTATAATGAGTAGAAGATTGGGTCAGATGGATTACACAGAGGTTGTGTGTGGACACTGTGTCTTCGAATTGTATGGGATGCTGAATTGAGGTTTGCATTAGGATTTTATCTGTACTTGTTCGAGGAGACTGACTAGAGGAAAGAGTTGTTATGGAAGTGAAATGATATTGGTGCTGAGGTTTATATTTATCGACGTATTATTATAGGTATTGAGAGTATATGAAGTTGTTTGTGGACAAGAGGTAAGGTAAATGATGTTGATGATAAGAGTTATATGTATCGACGTATTGAAGAAGTATTAGTGACGTATTGAGATTATGTGATGCTGATGATTATCGAAGTTTTGGTGTATAAGAGGTAAAGTAAGTGAGGAGCATATTTTTTTTGGTTGGTCTTATGGAACAAGGAGGATGAAGAGAGCAGACTAGAACACTAAAATAGAAGGAAGATGGTCTATACACACACTTTGTTAAATAACTAAGCAGTATATACTTTTTTTTGGAGAGAGGAAGTAATTGCATATCTTGGCTCACTGACAGTTGTTCAACAACAGTACATTTTGATCTGGCTTGGCAAACATTGGTCTTGACATGATGACTATGACGTTGACTTAACTATTATTGACTGTTATACATTGCTGCCAGTACTACTTGATACACATGATGAACATCAGATTTAGACAGAATTTCAGTTACACAATTAACACTATTCAATTACACAGTAGTATTTAATGTGGATGAGAGATGCGTGAGTGTGTTTTGTGTGTTTTCCTTTCCTAATCCTACCCACCTATCTCCTAAATATTATTTTATTTGTTTGTAGTGGCTTGCACTGACACCCATGAATATTATAGGTTTACTGGTATTTGTGTATTGTAATAGTTAATAGGATAATTATCTGATATCATTTGTGTGTTTGTTGTGATTTGTATGTTACTGTAAAAGCATCTGTATGTGCATTCAAACTATTGTTCATGCCTGAACTGTCTGATTAGTGAAGATAAATATTCTGAACTGTTACCTGCACTTTTCAACATGATGTGTGACATTTGGTCGTGTTTAATTTCTGCTGATGAACTGTGTGATCAGTGCTTGTGAATTTTGTGGAACTGCTTCGGCTGAGAGATGTCACTTGTTGGTGTCTGCACCTCTGCAACTTTACTGGGTGCCACAGATGGAACTGCTTATACTGAAATGAAGTCACTTGTTGCTGTCTGCACCTGCTCAACATTGCTGGGTGCAACTGATGGACTACTCCTACTGAAATGATATCACTTGTTGGTGTCTGCACCTACTCAACATTGCTGGGTGCAACTGATGAACTGTTTTTACTGAAATGAAGTCACTTGTTGCTGTCTGCACCTACTCAACATTGCTGGGTGCCTCTGATGGACTGCTTCTACTGAAATGAAGTCACTTGTTGGTGTCTGCACCTACTCAACATTGCTGGGTGCAACTGATGAACTGTTTTTACTGAAGTGAAGTCACTTGTTGCTGTCTGCACCTACTCAACATTGCTGGGTGCCTCTGATGGACTGCTTCTACTGAAATGATGTCACTTGTTGGTGTCTGCACCTGCTCTCAACCTTACTGGGTGCCACTGATGAACTGCTTCTACTGAATTAATGTGACTTGTTGCTGTGTGTACCTCTTGAACTTTACTGGGGCCACTGATGGTCTGCTTCTACTGAAGTAATGTGACTTGTTGCCGGGTGTACCTGCTAAACTTTATTGGGTGCAACTGATGGACTGCTTCTACGGAAAACATGTAACCTGTTGGTGTCTTTTTTTGTATAAACTAATCATTGAAAACATTTTATGTGAACATTTGTATAAACTGATTTTTTTTGTATATTGTGTAAACTATTATGTAAAGTCACATGTATGAAAAGAAGTTGTATTGCTTACTGTATTTCATACATTAGGTTAGTAAAAGGTCAGTGCAAAGCCAAAATTTTTAACTAATTATGTGATATTTAGGTATTAATATTATCTTTATTTTTGTCTGTATTTTTGTGGACGAATTTGGTGGTATTTTCACCACCAATGCTGGCAAAAATACCATCAAATTCTGGCCTGTGGAGGAGGGGCATATGAAAGGTGGCTACACTGTGCCACTGCGCCAGAGAGTGCGCCAAAGAGTACTATTAAGCCGCCTCCACAGTGCGTGTTTAGAGTTCGTGGCAGTCTGTGGTTGTCGAGAGTTCATAGCAGTCAGTGCTTGTTAAGAGATCGTAGAGGACAGTTTTGTCGAGAGCTCGTGGTTGTTGTGAAGTTGGAGCAAGATGTTGTAGTAAAGAGTATAGTTCCATGTCTTATGCAGTTATTTGATGGGAGAGATAGCAGATGATATTGTAATGAGTGCATTCGTCAATATATATGAAGGTAAAATTTACCATGTTCGTTTATTTATTTGTGTATCTGAAATAATGCGTCACTACAGGTTCAGTCAACAAAGCATCTGGCTTGTGTTCTTGTATTAGAGTGAATTCTGGTTTTCTTGCGTAATCATAGTTTTTCTAAATTTCTTTGTCACGTCAGTATAATTGGTATCAAAATTCTTGTCTTGTTGGAAAAGAACCGTGCTAGATGTGGACGTTGAGTCACACTCCCACATACAGAACAGCTACACTAGTGCTTATTGGTTTTGTAGATTTTTATAGTTGCTGGGGTCTTAATTAATTAACTGTGTTTACGAAAATTTTCTTACATTGTTTGTTGCAGTCAGATAGCGTAATAATACTAGTCAGGGCCAACCGATTACGAGACTTACGTAATCGGACATACAGCAACAAAAAAAAAAAAATCATTTTCAATCATATACATTTAATTAAGCCCCCATGCAGTATGTATAATTACTTATTTTTTTAACTGATGTATAGTGCAACTGTTACTATGTAAAAATTTGAACAAAACGAGTGCCAAAAAGACATTGCATAGTGAACCACTGTTCACGGACATTAACGAACATTACTAACTCTGCAACTACGCGGAAACCCATGTGAAAGAAACTGTTAATGCCATTCATTATGCAGCGTATCTATGTAAACGTGATGAACGATTTCCTTGATTAATAACTACGAACATTTAGGTGAGCTATATTCAGCAAAAAACTGAAAATGTGAAGTGCATAATTCGTGCATCGTCTAGTGACATTACTACAGTACCCAACTTCAAGATGTTAACTGGATTAAATGGACACAAAGTGCCTGTCCAGAAAACAACACGACGGGTGGAAGAATTTTGGTTGGAACTTCAGGGAATGAAATGTTCTCGAAATGTGACGGACACTCTTACCTGGACTGTCCAAGGATCGACGCCAGCTATGTGCCGTCCGAGGTTCTGCAGCCAAGCTTCCACGGAATGTAAAAAACGAACTGCCCGTGGACCGATTGCTCGACGGGTCACGTCTGATCTGTAATAAGCAATGCTTTTAGTCACAACGAACTGCATCACTATGACTATAATGGAAATGAGAAATGGACACGCTTATGTATTAATCACGTTGTTATACAACGATGTTACTGTGATCAAAAAACTTTACCACGACGATACTAACCTGTAAAAAAAATTATTGTGCAGCGGATGAATATGAACTGTAATAACGACACGATGTGTATAGGTCAACGCACCTGAAAAATACGGACATTTTTCTTTGAAGTATTTCAAAACAATACTATGTAACTAAGAACATTCAACAATCTAAGTTGTATTGTGTTATAACAAATATTGTAAATTTAAAACTAAGTTACCTGTCATAGAATGTAGTCTTCATATGTAATCTTGGTTGAATATTTTCTTTGTGCAACGACTGAAAAACGCGCGCACACGAACAATATGATCTGCAATACTGTGCCGCGTGCTCTAACTGTACGATATAACGGCAGTGCCGCAGTTACACAGACGCTTCTGCGCATGCGCGCACTCTATCTGCCAACATAAGAACTTTTACGGCGCACCTGCGTCATTCAAATTTTGTATATAATGTGTATAATGTGTAATGTAAGTCATGTAAATAGTTGTAGATAACTTAGATTTTCTTGTGCCTTTAGGTGAATTGCTCGCCTGCAGGTGTGTCCTTTCGCCTCGCAATTCAGGGGGCAATATAAAGGCACATTTGCATGCCGAGCGTGAGTTTCCGCGGAAACGCGAAATATTAATTAAATAAATAATCAGTGACAAATAAATAAAGCCTATGGCACACAACTGCAGCGCTGTGTCGCTGATAAAACAAAAGCACAATTACGTTACTCTTATGTTTGATTAAAAAAGGAGAGCTCTGGTTGAAGTGGTGCGAGAAGCACGTATTTTTTTTATTGTCTGGCACACCGCCATATTTCATGTTATAGAAGAATACTGCGAGTTGCAACCACACTAGGCACTCGATTCTGTAAAGAATTATATTTATAAAAGTAAGTAGGATTATGAACTGTAGGCTTATTCATTGAATATATCTGATTTAACTAACTGTGTAACTCTTTTATGTTTAGTAGAAAATCACCTCTGTACGACGTATTGGCATGGCTGGCAAATTATTGTAATATTGAGATTTAGATTATGAGTCCGCACCTACCGCAGCAGTCTTTGGAAACGATTTAATTACGAAGTCCGATTATTCAGTTTTATTTCACGGTCAACTACGAGTAACATTGCCTTTACGAAAAAGCCATTGTCAAGCGTCTGATACCGAATAATTAAACGTCCACGTTCCAGATAAGCAAATACAATTGCAATCACAATCACCATCATACAGATAGAATAATCAATATCTAAGTAACAATATATATTTTTTTTATTTATTTTATTTATTTTATATGTTCTTCAAACTAATCGCCAACTACTGTGGCCCTTTGACATGGAGAATTGTCATCCATAAAAATTCCATCGCTGTTTCGGAACATGGTGTCCATGAACGGCTGCAAATGGTCTCCAAGTAGCCGAACACCAGAGGATCCAGTCCCATCCATGTAAGCACATCCGACACCGTTATGGAACCAGCACAAGCTAGCACAGTGCCTTGTTGACAACTTAGATCCATTGCTTCGTAGGGTCTGCGCCAAACTCGAACCCTACCATCAACTCTTACCAACTAAAATCTGAACTCATCTAACCAGGCCACGGTTTTCCAGTGGTCTTGGATCCAACCAATATGGTCACGAGTCCAGGTGGGGCACTGCAGGGGTTGTGCTGTTAGCAAAGGCACTGGCGTTGATCGTCTGCTGTCAAGTCCATTAACGCCATATCTCGCCACACTGTCCTAACGGATATGTTCGTCGTATGTCCCATAATGATTTCTGCGCTTATTTCACGCGGTGTTGCTTGTCTGTTAGCACTGACACCTCTACGCAACTGCTGCTGCTCGCGATAGTTAAGCTGTCCATGGTCAGAGGTAATGACCGTATTCTGGTATTCTCGGCACACTTTTCACATTGTGGTTCCCAGAGTACCGAATTCCCTAACGATTTCTGAAATGGAATGTCGCTTGCGTCTAGTTCCAACTATAATCTCGCATTCAAAGTCTGTTAATTCCTTTCGTGTAGCCATAATCGCACCGGAAACCTTTTCACATGAATCACCAGAGTACAAATGAAAGCTCCGCCATTTTACACTCCTGGAAATGGAAAAAAGAACACATTGACACCGGTGTGTCAGACCCACCATACTTGCTCCGGACACTGCGAGAGGGCTGTACAAGCAATGATCACACGCACGGCACAGCGGACACACCAGGAACCGCGGTGTTGGCCGTCGAATGGCGCTAGCTGCGCAGCATTTGTGCACCGCCGCCGTCAGTGTCAGCCAGTTTGCCGTGGCATACGGAGCTCCATCGCAGTCTTTAACACTGGTAGCATGCTGCGACAGCGTGGACGTGAACCGTATGTGCAGTTGACGGACTTTGAGCGAGGGCGTATAGTGGGCATGCGGGAGGCCGGGTGGACGTACCGCCGAATTGCTCAACACGTGGGGCGTGAGGTCTCCACAGTACATCGATGTTGTCGCCAATGGTCGGCGGAAGGTGCACGTGCCCGTCGACCTGGGACCGGACCGCAGCGACGCACGGATGCACGCCAAGACCGTAGGATCCTACGCAGTGCCGTAGGGGACCGCACCGCCACTTCCCAGCAAATTAGGGACACTGTTGCTCCTGGGGTATAGGCGAGGACCATTCGCAACCGTCTCCATGAAGCTGGGCTACGGTCCCGCACACCGTTAGGCCGTCTTCCGCTCACGCCCCAACATCGTGCAGCCCGCCTCCAGTGGTGTCGCGACAGGCGTGAATGGAAGGACGAATGGAGACGTGTCGTCTTCAGCGATGAGAGTCGCTTCTGCCTTGGTGCCAATGATGGTCGTATGCGTGTTTGGCGCCGTGCAGGTGAGCGCCACAATCAGGACTGCATACGACCGAGGCACACAGGGCCAACACCCGGCATCATGGTGTGGGGAGCGATCTCCTACACTGGCCGTACACCACTGGTGATCGTCGAGGGGACACTGAATAGTGCACGGTACATCCAAACCGTCATCGAACCCATCGTTCTACCATTCCTAGACCGGCAAGGGGACTTGCTGTTCCAACAGGACAATGCACGTCCGCATGTATCCCGTGCCACCCAACGTGCTCTAGAAGGTGTAAGTCAACTACCCTGGCCAGCAAGATCTCCGGATCTGTCCCCCATTGAGCATGTTTGGGACTGGATGAAGCGTCGTCTCACGCGGTCTGCACGTCCAGCACGAACGCTGGTCCAACTGAGGCGCCAGGTGTAAATGGCATGGCAAGCCGTTCCACAGGACTACATCCAGCATCTCTACGATCGTCTCCATGAGAGAATAGCAGCCTGCATTGCTGCGAAAGGTGGATATACACTGTACTAGTGCCGACATTGTGCATGCTCTGTTGCCTGTGTCTATGTGCCTGTGGTTCTGTCAGTGTGATCATGTGATGTATCTGACCCCAGGAATGTGTCAATAAAGTTTCCCCTTCCTGGGACAATGAATTCACGGTGTTCTTATTTCAATTTCCAGGAGTGTATATGCTATGTACACGACACTACCGCTGTTTGTATATGCGCATGTCGCTAAACCATGACTTTTGTCGCCTCAGTATATACTTTCCTTACCACATCCCATGCCCATAATATCATCAGCTGGCATTGAGTCTTGTGTGGACAGTGGTCATAAGGTTGAAACTTCTTTATCTAAATGTGTGAAACTGTACTTAAATTGCTGAATGACTGAGAAGATGAAACTTCTGAAGCAGCTGAGTAAAACTGAACGCACTGAGCCTACTTTCTCTTTACTTTTTCTTATCATGTCCACACTGCCCCACAATATTCTAGCGCAACGCAATCTAACTGCTCAAAAAAATTACAACCTGACTTCAAATAATTAATGCAAAAGAATTGCCCTGAATAGGAAGCATTCCTGACAATAACCTATACATTTCATTAAGCATTTACGTCACAAAAATCTCCATTAAGCGAACTACTAAAATTCAGCGAGCGTCAATACTGCCAGCTAAATAAAAGATCCTAACTACTAAAGCCACTAACTACTAATAGGCATGTGGTTAGCGAAGGAAAGATTTTGTTGCAAACCAAATAATGTATTTTTTTACCTTAATAATGTGACATCCAATTCAAACACGAATATAAATCGTCATTAACATTCAGTACAAAGACATATAATCACGAATAATTTTCAATCTCCAAGTCAGATACTTTCAGATCGGTAGCCTACAGTAACACTTCAGACCTCTACCGTACATCAATGCTAACTTATCACATTTAACATCCATCACTACAGGCTGTTCACCTCCAACTGCCCAACAGAACTTCCATCACTGCTGGCGACTATCTTCCAATTGCCCAACAGTACTGTCGATTAACTTCCAACAACGAGTCCAACCAGCCACAGAGTCTCATACAAAGAAAGCGCAGTCAGAGATCCACTGCAAAGCGCTACACAGCGCTGCCAACACATAAGCAGCCCACTTACAGTGTTTTGGCTTCTAAGTTTACTTTTCAACTGCCTATTAAAATTTAATTGTTGGAGAACATTGTCATGAATACACAAACATCTAGAATGAGATCTTCTTCTTCCAACCACTGACTGTGACTTCAATCCCAAATTTCCCACATTACCAGCAAAACGGTAAATATCGATCTTTGCTCTTCCTATCCCTCGTCACCGAGAAAAACTTCTACTCATATGACAGTCCACCCTATGATCCATCCAACTCTACAAGGCGTGAGACTGGTTCTGATCTATCTTCCTACCACAGTTGTGCAAGGACGCCCTGTGAGTGTTTTAGTAATTTGTGTTGAACCTCAAGCCTACAAGGTAGAAAGACACAGGCTCACCGTGCAGAGTTCAGAAGAGTGCAGCAGTATGGACAGCGATGTAATCAGACAATGATCTCAATGGTCCCACTACACTTCCCATAAAGGAAACGTTAACGCTAACAGAAATTAGTGTACAGCTTCAGGCGAAACTATACGTTAGCAAAAATGAAAATCTCTGATTTTCTTTATTAAGGTTTATTTTTACTTTATGTATGACTTCATGACATAGCAGTCATCATTATAATAATATGTACACGATGGTAAAATATTGATATTGGGTGTTCACAACTGTTAAGCGAAATTACTAACTACTCTAAGGTTCTTTAATAGTAAGATGATTGATGACCATTCCTGTGGTCGATAAAATACAAACAAATTAAATACAGTTGGGGCCAGAGATTTCAATTAAGCTAAAATGTACAATGAAAATACTCAAAAATGTGTGGGGTCTGTATAAGGTACGTAAATACCACTGCAAATATAATTGCACAATTAAAACAGTTCAATAACTTGACAGTATAAAGCACTCAGCAGTGGCTGATCAATTCTTTTCGTTAAATCGGAAATTTCGCGTTTCTGCTTCAGTTAAACCAGACAGTCGTGAATACGTTTAACTACAGGGCATGGCTGAATGTACGAGAAAAATAGGAGAGACGACACGACCCCAGTTCAGAGTGGAAATTGAACATCACTTTCTGGCATGGTGTGCGTGTTTACCTTTGGTTGGTGGCTGCAGTAGCTGCCATCGGCGTGCTGTGGACCTGAGAATCTGTTCTGAATCTATCTCGACTGTTAAACACCAGTCTGATACTGTTCCTACCGAGACTCCTAGTTGTTCCCTGGCTAAGTTAATTGGCATGGTATACGCTATTTGGCTGGAATAGCACGTATGTCATTCCCCTCAAATCACTCGCAAGCATTAACTGTCGGCTTGCCCCCCCCCCCCCTCCCCCTATCGGAGGTTCGAGTCCTCTCTCGGGCATGGGTGTGTGTGATGTCCATAGCGTAAGCTAGTTTAAGTTAGATTAAGTAGTGTGTAGGCTTAGGTTCAAATGGCTCTGAGCAATATGGGACCCAACATCTGAGGTCATCAGTGCCCTAGAACTTAGAACTACTTAAACCTAACTAACCTAAGGACATCACACACATTCATACCCGAGGCAGATTCGAACCTGCGACCGTCGCGGTCGCGCGGTTCCAGACAAGCGCCTAGAACCGCTCGGCCACACCGGCCGGTTGTAGGCTTAGGGACTGATGACATCAGCAGTTTGGTCCCATAAGACCTTACCACAAATTTCCAATTTTTTTGCATTAACTGTCAGTGATCGATGCAATTCTCTGTGCTAGGACACTTTGCAGTTTAACTCCATAAGAGTTAAGAAGGGCCTGTGAACAAGTATTCACAAAATTACTATCGCAATCGTCTCAGCGCGGCGCGAGTCGCCTTGCTCAAAGACTCGACCATTTGCTGCAAGAGAAGAGAGAATTTTTCTGTCTGCGTTGGGCTTATTCATACTCCGTCTGTCCAATCAGAGCGTTCGTACTTGTTAGAACTCCACTAACTAGAGTTTTTGTAGCGCATCAACGGCGTCGTTTCTTTCGTAGGACAGAGTTTAACTTCTGCTACGTAATACTGAAACAAACAGCCTTTTCCACGCGGGTTTTAACGCAGGTGGTCACAGTGAGTCAACAATGTTTTGAGTCGAGTTTCTCCAGACGTTTATCTGCCATCTTCAGCCGTGTTTCTGCAGAAAGGCTTTGCAAAGGGTCATCGTAAAAAGCTAGATTTGTTGGGTGTCTTCCAGGGACAAGAGCGGCTTCTTGACGGCGGCCTACAGCCTACGCAGTGGCTACGGCATGGAGGTAAGAATGGAGGGAGACGCCGTGACGTCACAGCTGTGAAGCTATGTGAAACCGAGGGTAGCCATCTCAATCCGACCAAAACATTGCTGCTGTAAGCTTGTGTGCATAGGCTTGTCGCTCGCTTTTGGAAGGATTTTGCGCTATTATGGTGACTTGTGTGGTGTTCGGATGTACGAATCGTTCTGATTGTGATGCGAAATCGAAGGGAATAACATTTCGTGTGTAAGTTGTCTCGTTAAGTGAGATTTTACAACTTCATTGTGAACGAACGTGTGCTACATCGGTACTTGTACTATAGCGTGTTTTTCTCCTGTATGATTTTAGATTTCCTAAAAATGAAAGTCGGAAAGCTCTGTGGGAGAATGCCGTGAGGAGGAAGAATTGGCGTGCGTCTAAATGGAGCACTATATGTTCTCAGCATTTCCGAGAAGAGGACATAGACCGAACTTCCCTTTCAACAGTAAGGCTGCGTGAAAATGCTGCACCATCAGTTTTCCCGACACACCCAAACCATCTGCAAAAGGTATGTTAGTTCAAAGAACTAAATTCTTAGTTTTCAAGTTCACGTTTCAGTATAATACGTACGTATCGTCGATAATCCAAGTGTTGAGTAACTCACTTTGTCTTCATCATGTACCAAATTAAAAGCTAACACTACATTAACTGGCGTAAAGTATAGGCCTAAACAGGACACTGTGTAGATTTGCCATTCTATGTACCGTATTTCAGTAAATATTGGTGCTAATGAACAGTGTTTCCCAGTAGTGTAACGTAACTGAAATGTCCCAGTACGTATTACAAACAAGATGTATTTATGAGTCTTTGGAGGGAGGGTATAGCTAACTTAGTTTTCAGTTTCTACACTCCTGGAAATTGAAATAAGAACACCGTGAATTCATTGTCCCAGGAAGGGGAAACTTTATTGACACATTCCTGGGGTCAGATACATCACATGATCACACTGACAGAACCACAGGCACATAGACACAGGCAACAGAGCATGCACAATGTCGGCACTAGTACAGTGTATATCCACCTTTCGCAGCAATGCAGGCTGCTATTCTCCCATGGAGACGATCGTAGAGATGCTGGATGTAGTCCTGTGGAACGGCTTGCCATGCCATTTACACCTGGCGCCTCAGTTGGACCAGCGTTCGTGCTGGACGTGCAGACCGCGTGAGACGACGCTTCATCCAGTCCCAAACATGCTCAATGGGGGACAGATCCGGAGATCTTGCTGGCCAGGGTAGTTGACTTACACCATCTAGAGCACGTTGGGTGGCACGGGATACATGCGGACGTGCATTGTCCTGTTGGAACAGCAAGTTCCCTTGCCGGTCTAGGAATGGTAGAACGATGGGTTCGATGACGGTTTGGATGTACCGTGCACTATTCAGTGTCCCCTCGACGATCACCAGTGGTGTACGGCCAGTGTAGGAGATCGCTCCCCACACCATGATGCCGGGTGTTGGCCCTGTGTGCCTCGGTCGTATGCAGTCCTGATTGTGGCGCTCACCTGCACGGCGCCAAACACGCATACGACCATCATTGGCACCAAGGCAGAAGCGACTCTCATCGCTGAAGACGACACGTCTCCAATCGTCCCTCCATTCACGCCTGTCGCGACACCACTGGAGGCGGGCTGCACGATGTTGGGGCGTGAGCGGAAGACGGCCTAACGGTCTGCGGGATCGTAGCCCAGCTTCATGGAGACGGTTGCGAATGGTCCTCGCCGATACCCCAGGAGCAACAGTGTCCCTAATTTGCTGGGAAGTGGCGGTGCGGTCCCCTACGGCACTGCGTAGGATCCTACGGTCTTGGCGTGCATCCGTGCGTCGCTGCGGTCCGGTCCCAGGTCGACGGGCACTTGCACCTTCCGCCGACCACTGGCGACAACATCGATGTACTGTGGAGACCTCACGCCCCACGTGTTGAGCAATTCGGCGGTACGTCCACCCGGCCTCCCGCATGCCCACTATACGCCCTCGCTCAAAGTCCGTCAACTGCACATACGGTTCACGTCCACGCTGTCGCGGCATGCTACCAGTGTTAAAGACTGCGATGGAGCTCCGTATGCCACGGCAAACTGGCTGACACTGACGGCGGCGGTGCACAAATGCTGCACAGCTAGCGCCATTCGACGGCCAACACCGCGGTTCCTGGTGTGTCCGCTGTGCCGTGCGTGTGATCATTGCTTGTACAGCCCTCTCGCAGTGTCCGGAGCAAGTATGGTGGGTCTGACACACCGGTGTCAATGTGTTCTTTTTTCCATTTCCAGGAGTGTATTATTTAGTTTGTGATACACGTTTATTACTGAATTAACAAAATTGTATCGTTTACATTGAAGACTAGCTATTCGTAATATTACATTAAAAACTATTTTTAATCAGAAGAAACGTGGAATTTCGCCTTTACGAGATTTTATTTTAAACAAAAACTTTGAAACAACCAATCTGATGACGTTAGATGCGTATATGGTGCAATTAGCGACTGTAATACACGCAGCGCTGTAGCACACTGGCAATGTTTTGGTCAGAGTGTCATGGCAGCGAGCCACGCCCTCATGGCTTCAAAACGTAGTACGGCTGGGATACGTAGCGCCATCTCCCCTTATTCTTACCTCCATGGGCTACGGCGTCGCATTATCTCTGCTGGAGGTTTCAGCCGAACATGGGACAAGTGTTGCTGTCATAAAAATCTCCTTTCCTTAGAACTGCGTCTCGTAGCCCGGGTTTGGGAAATTACTTGCGTGCAATTCCTAGTGCGAGTGTTAATGGTTTATATTCACGAGATGTCAGCTTATTTATTTGATCTGCGTATCAATAAAATTCGTACTTTTCATGTAACTCTGTTCTGTCACATATCAGTTTAAGTGGAATTGTTTCAGTAATTCAATGGAATGTGTATTATCTGTCTGACACCTTACAGGTGTACCCAATGGTACCTGCATATCAACTGTAAAAGAAATGTACCCCGCTGAGCGTGCAGAACGTGAAAAGTGATGACCTAGCGACAAACATACTTTTTGTATTCGACTATTTTTTCCATATTACCCTGTACTAGCTAAAACCGTTGCCATAATTCTTCAAAGATCTAAAGCAACTTCATCTGTCCTACAACTGCCGTAAACTATCGACTCAATACATCACTGTAACGCCCATCCTTAAGAACACTGAACCGTTGCCACCCTTTAAATTTGAACCTCTTACTGCCTAAATGATGTCCAAGCCATCTCCTGATACCTACATCTCACCTACTTTTTCCTTTCCACGCAAAGATTCCACATTCCTTTTGCATAAAATCCTCTCTAGTACCTTCCATACACAAAGTGCTTATCCATAGCTACAAGGAGCGCCCACCTCCACCATCAAAACACACAGTACGTACATGATGTGTGTGTTATCATCTTAAAACTTATTTTCATACTAGCTGAGTAACCCGGTGTTGCGCGGCTATTTATTTATATCTGTGCCCAAAGCTTGATGAGTGTGTAATTTATTTCCGACTTACGAAGTTTCTTTGTGTACAACTTTTGATGCACTATGATTGCGGACATAAACGAATAGCTAGTTTGATTCACTAACACGGAAAAACTAGGCATTCCAAAAGCAACTAAATTCCACGCCCACAACAAGCAACGTCTGGCCTTGTACTTTGTTTATGGTCATGGCATAACGTAAAGCCGCCAGTAACAGTACACGTTCAAAGAGAAATGATAAATTGTTAGGTGTAAGTGGGATTCGTGGTATAAAAACTCGCCCGCCTGCGCCGCTTGCCGCCAAGATTTCCACTTCTATGATGTTACGTTGGAGAGAACTGACCTTAAGCATTTGTGAGGGAAGCTTTCAATCAGAGTTACGTCGAGGCTTGCTTTCGGAAGGAGTTTCCAAAGAACTAGTTAAGCTTCGGGTTCTCGATGCGCAGCAAATCTCTCCTCATAACATGTATTGGATTCTTGCGACTACATACTCCTCAATCTTTTAGCTATTCACAAAGACTCGACCGTTTTCTAGGCGTTTCTATTCGCAAACAAAACGAAATCACAATGTAAGCAAACCAATGTTATTAAGTTTTCAATACACAAAGCAAAATCAGTAAATCTGTGTATCATATCAAAGTAAATTCTCTATCATGTTGTATTCGTAAAGATAAGATTTTGAAGCTTATTCTGTCACTGACGTAAACTTCCGGAAATACATCTGTCACTGCTCTGGTTTTTTGGTATATACACGGTGATGATAAAACGTCCGAACTACTAAGATGAGCAGACGGTTTTAGATAAAACTTTAAATAACGATTTTTTTTCGTGTTTCGATTTTCATAAAATAAAGCCTATGTGTTGCCACAAGCTAAGCTCAAGTTGCCTGTGGAAATCCCATGCGAACTCATCTAGTATGTTTGCAGATTAGCGTGTTCAAACGAGCGGAAACTGTGGTTTTACATTTTTATTATTAGCATACAGATACTTTTTTGTTTGTAAATCAAAGGCTGAAGAACGGCGCAACCTGCCGCTGTCAACCTACCGCCAATTGGAGGTGCGGGGGGAGGGGGGGGGGGGGGGGAGGCTAACGAACGCGTTCTCTCAATAGCATGCGACCGAGCGTGCTTTGAAGCACGTTTTCCCGTTCAGCGGTGGGGAAGAGGTGGGCTGGACTAGTTGCTTGTCCTCCATTCCTACCTGACGAGATTGCTTTCGACTTCTCTCTGTGGGATCTGTCGGGTCGACGGTTTATGCACCGTCTGTCAGTGTTAAAGCGCCTGTACTTGCTTGCTTTGAATTTTGGGAGCTGAGACAGCGGGCGCAGTGTCGGCTGAAATGTCGGAACTCACTATAGCGGCGAGACGAAGGCTGCGTTCACGTAAAAGGCGATCACCTGACAGTCGTGAACCATTCGTCAATGCCCCAAATGATAAGAGTAGTGACCAGTTGCTTTACCGCGCCACAGAACCGAAGCATGCCGATAGAGGAGGGAAAAAAAAGAAAAAAGAAAGAAGCAGCTCATCTATAAAGAAAAATATCTGTAGGAACAACTTGAAGAAACCATTGGAAGGACAACGCAATATGTAGAAAATTGAAAGCAAAGGCATCAAAATTCAGATTGCAAGAGCAATTTCACTGTTAAACGCAGAATAGAGAGCAGATCGAAGGAAAGAGTACTTTGAACGCCTCAACGGTGATGATGAGAGCTGTGGACTGACGTGATAGAAAAAGGAAATATGAATCGATTTGGTAGACATAGGGGATCCAGTATCAGAGTTTTGGAAAGCTTTCGATAGAATAAGGCAGTAAGGCAGGAAGGATAGATAACATTTCTTCGAAGTCTCTAACATCATTAGAGGTAGGAGAAACCGTACTATTATTCCATCTGATGCGTAGAGCTTATAAGACTGAAGACATATCATCAGATTCCCGCAAAAAAAAAAAAAAATCTACCCACACAGTGCCGAAGACAGCAAGGGCAGAGAAGTGCGCGAAAACTGTCGAAAAATCAGCGTCGCAGCTCATGTATCCAGGTTGATGATAACAATAATACACAGAAGATTGGGAAAGAAAACTGAAGATCTGTTAGATGACGGTCAGTTTAGCTTTAGTAAAGTTATAGGCACTAGAGAGTGAGTTCCGAAGTAGCGCTTCACGATTGAAGCAAGACGTTAGACCGCGCGACTGCTACGGTCGCAGGTTCGAATCCTGCCTCGGGCATGGATGTGTGTGATGTCATTAGGTTGGTTAGGTTTAAGTAGTTCTAAGTTCTAGGGGACTGATGACCACAGATGTTAAGTCCCATAGTGCTCAGAGCCATTTTGAAGACGTTAGAAAATCCAAGTAATTCTCACACGATTTGTCGGCCTGGTAAAAGCATCCAACAATGAAAAACGGTTATAAATTTTTGAAGGTCTCTGAGAAGCAACATGCAATATGAACAACAACCAAGAGGGAATTGTAGGAATTGAAAATCTAGAACATGGTGCTCCGTTTATGAAAGTGTAAAATAGGGATGAAGTCTTTCTCCCTTACTATTCAGTCTGTGCATTGAACAAGCAATGACGGAAATAAAATAAACGTTCAAGACTGGGATTAAAATTTAGAGTGAAACGATATCAGTGATAAGAAGCTGATGACGGTGTTATCCTCAATGAAACTGGATAATAATTACAGATCCTGCTGAACAGAATGAACATTGTAATGACTATAAAGTATGGATTTAGAATAAACCGAAGAAAGACGAAAGTAACGAAAAATAGCGGAAATGAGATTAACTATAACCTTTAAGTGAAAATCTGGGACCGCCAATTAGGCGAATTGAAGGAATTCTGCTACTTGGAAACAAAAGAACCTGTGACGGACAGAGCAGGACGAATATAAGAAACGGACTAGCATACTCAAAAACAAGTCTACTAGTATGAAACATAGACCTAATTAAAACTCCGTCCGAACAGGCTTTCGAGGGCCCAACCGTACCGACCGCCCGCCGTGTCACCCTCAGCCCATAGGAGTCACTTGATGCGGATATGGAGGGGCATGTGGTCAGCACACCGCTCTCCCGGCCGTACGTTAGTTTACGAGACCGGAGCCGCTACTTTTCAATCAAGTAGCTCCTCAGTTTGCCTCACAAGGGCTGAGTGCACCCCGCTTGCCAAGTGCTAGCACAACCCGACAGCACTTAACTTCGGTGATCTGGCGGGAACCGGCGTTACCACTGCGGCAAGGCCGTTATAGCCCTAAGGAACAAGTTTCTGAGAATGTATATTTCGACCACAGCATTGAAAGTAAATAAATGACCGACCGTTGGAAAATGTAATAGAAGGGAATAGAAGCGTCTGAGATGTGGTGTTATTGAAGGATGTTGAAAATTAGATGGACCAATAATAAATGAGGAGGTTCTCCGGAGAACTTGCTAGGAAAGGAATACGTGGAAAACACTGACAAGAAGAAGGACAGAATGACAGGATATATGTTAAGACTTCAGGAAATTACTTCTACAGGGTGAAAAGTATTTAAACCGACAAACTCTGGGAGATTGTAGGGGACATCAAAACAAATATTTCTCCCTAATGTCATTTTTTCCTATGAGGAGTTTTTAAACCGGTCGAGGAAGATTTCTCTGGCGGCAAATTAATTAAACCAACAAACACTTTTCCATTTTTTTATGACCAAGAGACAACACATTAACACAACCCAATTTCAATTACAGTAGATTTTCAAAAATGCCTCCATTGACACGTAAACAAAGGTTACACTGTCGGATCACGTTCTGTTTAATACAGGAAAAAACCCCAGGAGTATCATAAATTGTTCTTGGTGCTGCTACTATCCGGGCAACCAGATCCTTTTCTGATGCAACAGGAGTTGGGTAAACAAGGTTGAGCATCTCTCCCCACACAAAAAAGTCCAGAGGGGATATATCTGTGGATCGAGCAGGCCATGGTACAGGACCACGTCTGCCAATCCACGTTTCTGGGAACCTTCGGTGCAGGAATCGACGCAAACGACGACTGAAATGTGCCGGCGCCCCGTCATGTTGGAACCACATGCGTTGTCTTATAGGAAGCGGGACGTCTTCCAGCAATTCTGGCAATGCTATGGCGAGAAAATTGTAATAGTGTTGCCATTTAATGGCCTAGGTAGCAGATACGGCCCAATTAAACAGTCCCCAACAACACCGACCCACACATTCACGAAGAACCGCACTTGATGACCGCAAGTAACTGTGGCATGTGGGTTATCCTCACTCCAAACATGCGAATTGTGCATGTTGAAGACTCCATCATGCCCGAACGTTGCTTCATCGGTAAACAACACAGAGGATGGAAATGTATGATGCATTTCACACATTTCCAGGCACCCCTGCGAAAACTGTGCTCTGGGTGGATAATCAACTGGTTCCAGGTTGTGGACACGCTGTAAGTGAAATGGGCGTAACAATTGCTCTCGAAGGACTGTTCTTACATTCATCTGATTCAAAATGGTTCAAATGGCTCTGAGCACTATGGGACTTAACATCTGAGGTCATCAGTCCCCTAGAACTTAGAACTACTTAAACCAAACTAACCTAAGGACATCACACACATCCATGCTCGAGGCAGGATTCGAACCTGCGACCGTTGCGGTCGCGCGGTTCCAGACTCAAGTGCCTAGAACCGCTCGGCCACACCGGCCGGCTCATCTGATTCGTCCCCATGTTACGTGCAATTGCACGAGTGCTGATTGAAGGATTCCGCTCCACATGCAGCAAGACAGCTTCCTCAAATTGCAGCGTTCTTACCGTGCGACGGCGTCCCTGTCTAGCTAATCTGCTAAATGACCCGTTCTCACGCAGACGTTGGTACACAGCAGCAAAGGTCGTATGATGCATGATACGGCGATTAAGACATTGTTGCTGATAAAACCGCTGTGCAGCTCGTCCGTCGTGGTGCGCTACGTAGTAAGCACCAACTATAACATCCACTTCGGTTCCTGGCGGGGTCAGGGATTTTCTCTGCCTCGTGATGACTGGGTGTTGTGTGATGTCCTTAGGTTAGTTAGGTTTAAGTAGTTCTAAGTTCAAGGGGACTGATAACCATAGATGTAAAGTCCCATAGTGCTCAGAGCCATTTGAACATACACGATATATATATATATATATATATATATATATATATATATATATATATATATATATATATATTACGAGTGGAATATGAACGTGTGGAAAATTAGGTAACTCAATAATATTCATTCAATTATGTAATTATTTCTTAAAAAGGTGATAATTATGTCAAACAGAGACAATATTTGTCTCACATTCTTTGTTAATCTATGTCATTCTTTTCTTTTGTTTTGTACCCTTTTGTCGTCTTCTTCTGATGTACGTCGCCGACGCAAGACGCGATTCGATTTGAGGTCTGTTGAATGAAAAACATTTAACGTATAATTATTGTACTTTTATGTTCATTTGCTGGTAAAAAACAAATAGAGCCAAATTCGTTAAAACTACTTATGATTAATTATTGAAAAATCACTTCCTCTTTTAATTATAATTTTGTATTAATTGTTTTATCATAGCTGCAAGAAGCGCAGCCATTGTTAGTTGCGATTATATAGCAACTTCGTCTGTACTTCTGGTCGAAATATCAAGGGTTTGTGTTAACTAATTTGCAAAACAGTATTAATAATTTTTTTGGTGGGATCAATTTAAATGATTAATTATTTACTGAGCAAAGGAAAATCTTAATTGAAAAAGAAATCCTCTATCTTTTGTTGGCCGCCATCTTAACTTTTATCTCAGCGGCAAATTTAAATTACTTGAAATTGCAAGCATTATTCCCATGTGTAAGAAATAAATGTGCCCCGGTGGTACTGAACTCTATTTATAAAAGAAAAAATTAATCGAATCAGACTGCATTTTCTAAGAACAGTGCTGATGGTATTTATTGTTGAACAAGATTTCATATTCTGATGTATGAGGCCAAAATTAAACTACGCACGAATCACAGAGAAAAATATTTCTGGTAGCATACGTCAGTGTTGTGTGCGGGTGGTATTCTGTGGTTCCTTTTCATGATCAATTTGCTAAGAATAATTAAATCCATCGAAGACAAAAAATATAAAAGCTCTGATGTAAGATTTGTAATTTTAGTGGTATGAACACAACTTACAGTCAACATTATTACACTACGTCAGGTTGAATTCTTGTGCAATTGGGAGAAAATAATTATCCGGGAGAAGTTGCAGTATGAATAATGCATTACATATGTGTATATTATTGTCAGTATCATTAAAAAATCAAATCAATGCAACTGCTAAATAACAGAGTGAATTCAAACCGCAGAATACCATAGAGTATCATATCATCCATATTCATTGCATTTGTCCATGTTGATGATACGCAAAACCGCCACACAACCATACAGTGTACTCACTCCAGGTGCAGGAAAAAATGACATTAAGAAAAAATATTTGTTTTGATGTCCCCTACAATCTCCCAGAGTTTGTCGGTTTAAATACTTTTCACCCTGTATAGTGGCTACAAGGAACTAGTAAAATCAGCAGGCGAATACAGAGATTAGAATACATTCAACAAATAAATTAGGACGTTGGTTGTAAGTGGTGGTCTTAGATGAAGAAGTTGACATAGGAGAGGAAGCCGAGGAGGGCCGAGTCGAAGCGGTCAGAAGACTGAAGACGAAAAGAAACGTTACCATGGTCTTCACTAAGTTGGAGTCAATGAAGTAAAACATAACTTACTTAAAAGTGTCACAGAAATTAACAACACCTGTGTTTCATTGTTATGGCGGTCTGCCTGTGTTGGCTGTAATTTTTAAAGGGAAGTGTAACAGAAGGATGTCCGAAAAGAGTTCTAAGGTTGAACTAGACTCTTTTGTTCCACAATTACATCACAGCCTGTACAGAATGACAGGTTGCAAAGAAAATTGTTTATGACGAGATGTAAATATATGCAAAGTGTTTAATTGCAGTCGCTCAGTATGTATGAGAGCTCGTAATTTCTTTGTCTTCATCTGAGCTTTTTGTTATTCCCGCCTCGCCCATCTCATCAAGATCCTAACTTTGTGCGGCGACGGCTTGTGAAGTGAAGGCTAGTTCGGCAATTACCATGTTAATATATTTCTGTTTCGTGTGCACACCCTCTGAGATAAACGTAACTCACCAACTTTATGACAGCCTGTCGGTTTAATATCAACTGTTTGTCTCTACGTCTGAATGTCAGATATGAAAGACTGACACGGCGGTGTTTTATTCATGTCTCGTGGATGGACCACAGTGGCTCACTGTTAAAAAAATGTTGTTCATTCATCATTGTTGCTCAATAGGCTTCCATAACCGTAATAGCTCAAACTCTTTGTCTACTGACAACAAATATGCAACTTAATAGTGTCTTCGTAAATAACTGAATAAATCATTTAGACCGATTTAATCAAATAAATCATTTAGACCGATTTAATCAAGTCTGCTATGCTGGCATATGTTCAAAAGAAACAAAGATCTCTTCTAGAGAGACCCTAGTAAGGATCATACGAACAATATTGTTCCCAAAATTAGCAGTGATGAATCTCACATTTTTACTTCAAATATTTTTTGATTAGTTACAGATTTTGGTAATCGTTTTCCGAAAAATCCCAAGGGACTCACAAAAGAAGAACCAGACAGTTTTGGTATCTATATAAAACACTGATGTTATGATATGTACAGAGAATTTTCGAATGACACAAGATGTGTGTAATGACTGTGACAGGAGTATTTCGTAGGTCTGAATGCGTACGGAAGGAAGAAAAAAATTGAAAAATTTCGATGTCCTGTTTCCGTTGCTTGCCGTTGACTGAAACGCAGACGGCCAGTTATCTTGTTCTCAATGGTAAGATGCTTCATCCATATAGCAGATATTTGACCACTTGCGAACTAAGCTACGGAAGAAAGATTAGCATCTGCACTTCTCGTCGACGATGAGAGGAAAATCTGGCGAGTCCTTATGTAGCGAACCATCAGCCTTAATGTAAGCTAAAGAGAGACTATATCCGAGGCTTTGAACTCGCTCCTCCCGAATAAGAGTCGATAGTGTTAACCAATGCCCATCTGGGTCATTGTATTACCATTTGGATGATATGAAATTCAATGAATCCCGCTTCTTTTTAGGTCAGTTTCTTTGGGAGATAATACTGAAAAGATGTTACGTTTCTCTTGTCGAAATTTTGGCACGCAGATTTCGCAGTGGTTACAAGCAAAACCGGTTTCTGCTCTATCTTTGGCAACGATCTTACTGTGACTTTGTATTGATTTATCAAAACTTCCAAATTTGCCAATATCAATGAAAATGTCACAATGAAGGTAGCGTTTACCACCAAGCTAGCCCCACAGGGCTGTGATATACCTACAACCGTTCATGTGTTATTCATGCTAAGAAAAGAGAAGGACATACCACGAAAGAACTATCCGAACGGGACGGAAATCGGTAGATGTGATGAACATGTACAGACAAACAAATGACTACAATTTCAGGTGCACCTGAACTTGTATCTGTGATAGATTATTAGAACGATGGTAACATCGACAGTTCAGTACATACTTAACAACATATTACGATGTAATAAGTGTCGTACTCATCGGATCTTGGGGGACTCTCACAGTCAAATGGCTGCATTTTGACGACGTCATGTACTCATGTCAGATAGTTTTATATTCTGACAGAATGTAACTTTTGCAGTGTTGCTTGCAAATGGCCATAAGGCCGAAATTGCAATAGTAACAATAAATATTTTATTCAGTCAACGGCGACTATGATGTTTTTTAAGAAATATAATATGACTGTGAATCCCAACCATGAGAAGTTAATCTTCTGTACGATGTACGTTTACCAATTTTACACTGCACGCCTCCTTGTCGTTATAAACAGTTAGGCACCTAATAGGCTTTCCTCAAACGTCTTTTCATTCGTTGCAGATACTACCTGCAGCTTTCACCTAGACGTATAATCCCAAGGGGCAAGTGAACGGTAGAGGAGTGCAGGCGCCGCCTCCTTCATATAAAATTGTATTCATCTCGCCTGCGACAGCCATAAATTTATTGAAGGGCAATTCCATTGTCCACCTTGACTGTTATACAGCAAATGTTTTCAGGCAAATGTTTGCGGCAAATGTTAGAGTGTCAATGGGCAGATATTTTTTTGTTTGGATAATGTTTTTAGAGCCAGTATCAACGGCTATATTGCGACAAGTACGTTTATCTTAAATGGAGCCGTAAGCCTTTTATAGCTGCATTCGATAGCTCTTGGCAAGACAATTACAGTCATACAGCGTTTGTTAATGTGATGTTGAAACCTGCCGTAAGAAATTCGAGAAATGTCCAAGAATATGAGAGCTCGATGGCTGGAATCGGAATTAGCGTTGCAAACACCACCAAGCAGACTCTCGAGCTACGTTGTGTCACAATGTTGTTCAAATGTTCAAATGTGTGTGAAATCTTATTAGGACTTAACTGCTAAGGTCATCAGTCCCTAAGCTTACACACTACTTAACATAAACTACCCTAAGGACAAACGCACACACCCGTGCCCGAGGGAGGACTCGAACCGCACAGTCCATGACTGCAGCGCCTCAGACCGCTCGGCTAATTCCGCGCCTCTGTCACAATGTTATCGCGTTACCTGTTTACATGTCTGCATTGCAGGCCACTCATTTCTGCTACAACATTCGTTACGTGCAGACATGTACACTAGTGAGGAGAAGCTGGATAAACTACTTTTTACATGGTGAATGTAAAAGAAATGCCGTCGAAAAAGTACAGCGGTATAGGGCTATCTATCCGGATCGCAAATGTCTGAAGCGCCAGGCAACTGCACGAATTATTAGCTCGTGCGGGAAGGTTGCTTGAACGTCAAAAAGGGGACAAGAAAGAAGACTGCTACCGACAGAGAAACGAAGAAGCTGTTCTGGCTACGAATCTAATCAGTCCGCACAGTCATACGATACATATTGCCAAGGAATGTAGAATAAGCCAGACGAGTGCAATTCGCATTCTGCAGCTACAGAATTTCCATCCCTATCATCTGTCACTACATTTGATACTTGACGACCGTGATTTCAAACGTCGTACAGAATTTTGTCGGTTTGCCCTTTAACAACGAGAGACGACCCTACGTTTCTCGGACGTGTGCTCTTTACGAACGGAGCAACGTTTAGTACCCACGCTAATGCAAATTTGCTTAACATGCAGTGCTGGGCAGCCGAAAATTCACACTGGTTTAGTCAGGTGCAACATCAACGACCATGGAACGTGAACGTATTATGCAGCATCACAGGAAATTACATTATGAGACCTTACTTCCTGGCCAGCCGCTGTGACCGAGTGGTTCTAGCCGCTTCAGTCCGGAACCGCGCTGCTGCTACTGTCGCAGGTCCGAATCCTGCCTCGGGCATAGACGTGTGTGATGTCCTTAGGTTAATTAGTTTTAAGTAGTTCTAAGTCTAGGGGACTGATGACCTCAGATGTTACGTCGCATAGTGCTTAGAGCCATTTGAACCATTTTGAACCTTACTTCATCTCAGGCTCTCTAAATGGATATTCGTACGCACACTTTCCGACGAACATTCTGCCGGTTCTTCTAGAAGAGGTACCACTGGACACTCGATAGTGTATGTGCCTGCAACACGACGGTTGTCCACCTCACTCGTCCCCTGTTGCAGCGCAAATAATGAACAGACGTTGAACAGAACGAAATTCTGTTGTCGAATGGCCTGCGAGGTCCCCCGATTTGATTACTCTTGATTTCTTTCTTTGGGGAGCACTCAAGGATGCAGTCTACGACGAAGCCCCAGCTACGCCCGACGATATGTGTCGTCGAATAGCCAGTGTATGCTCTCCCATATCATCCACTTAATTTCATCTATTCATCGTTCTTTCGAATGGCGGTTGCAAATATGCCTTTCAGTTCATCGTCAATACTTTGAACGCATTGTTAAATAAAGAATAAAGCTATTTTTTGTGAAGACAATTTATGTTACGTTATTTGGGTGGTTACCAAATCATTGTTAATAAATGTTTATTTCGTTATCATTATTTCATTTACGTGTGTACGAATTTGCATTGCAGTGTCAAATAAGTCGACAGCGTATTGCATTTAGCTGGTAACACCATCATTACTCGCTTATGTTCAGCATAAAACGACGATTCGTTGAGAAGAACATTTATTTTCCGGTGTACGTGTCAACAAACTATTTTTAATCAAATGTTTAGTTCAACGATGTGTCTCATAAGATATAAATCAGAGCAGAGTAGGTAGAGACAGTTGTCCAACACCACGTACTTTAGCTTTAAGAAGCACGCAGCCAAGTAGTGGAAAAGATAAATTAAATCTACCTTCTAACATTTGGATATTTAATACAGTAGTTGCTTTTTGCAGCGTATAAGGCCTATTTACTTTTGAAGAATGAACAGCTGATTTCTCTGTTTCAGCTCAGGTAAATCTGGGAGGATACACAAATCTAAAACAGTTTTCCTAAGCCCTTCGTAATACGCTAGATTCTACTCTATCCCGTATTTCCATGTACAACATTCATAGGTGAACCTGCATGTAGGTCGTAAGTTGGTTCAAGGGGAAATACACCACGTTAAGGTAGTCTGTACAATTACACAGCTTGGTCCGATACGCCTGCTTGGTGCTGTTTGCACCGCAAATGCCGTTTCCGACCACCGTGTTCTCACATTCTAGGACATTTCTCGAATTTACGACAGGTTTCAATTTCAACATTAACAAAAGCTATACCACTGTAATTGTCTTCCGAAGCGCTGTCGAATGCTGTTATAAAAAATTTACGGTTCCGTTTAAAAAAACGCACTTAATTCAATATCTCAGTTGATACCGGCGCTAAAGACATTAAGCAAACAATAAAATACGTGCGCCTCGACGCTCTAACGTTTGCCGAAAACCGCGTTTAGAAATGTGTAACCGTTCACGAAATAAAAGGGATATTACGTCTTACGTGACCCACCCTGCATATAAACACTGCTATTTACATCACTGCCAGCTGATTTCGGCATGTCTCTTCAAGTGAATCTATAACCTGAAATACACAGGCGAGGACAACGTTCTATGCTTGTCAACACTTTAATACTGTTGTGACGGGTTGTCGCAAATGAATTGGGTTCCGAACAGTTGATAAAGGACATGTTTATTGCACGCATGAAATGTAAGAATTGAAGATATGCGAGGAAAAACTGGCTAACACTCGTATGTAAAAGCTTAGAGATAAGTGTTGCCATCACTTAGGGGTGAGGCCAATGTCAGTTTTATAGTTCCTGTACCCAGCAACAGATGGGAACATTTATCTCTAAGCTTTTACATTTGAGGGTTAGTCCGTTTTTTCCGCGCATGTCTTGAATTGTCAAAATGAACACTTTTTTATCTTTTGGTATACAACTTCATCTTTGCTGTCGGTCAGAGTGTAGATACATTTATATACATAGACAGAATCAGTCTAACACATATGCTGAACTAGAGTGTCGTTGGTATAAGACGGGAAGTACTGTTCAGCAGAAACTCTTTCTCGTAGCACTGTTCAAAGACAAAGATCACAAAGATATGCGGGGACTTGCAGATTAACTTGGAGAGTCTTAACTGGCTGCGTCTAACTCTGCTGTCGCTGCTTGCTGTGGACCTGGCGTTGACCGGAACGCAGCATGGCGTAGAACTGACCTTTTATGTCCGTGTTTCTCGTCTATTTCAAGACAGGCGGCCGATGGTGGCGCAGAGAATACCTGTGGGCGGATTTCGCTACTTCCGTCGCACTGGTGCGGCCAACGATGCTTCGTTAGCAAGGAGGTTCTCTGCGGTGTCGACAGCAGGTGTCAGCGTTATGCCTGTCAAATACACCACAAATTAACTACTGCCACGGTGGCATATGTACAAAACAATAAAACTCACCACACTACTCGCATGTAACATCATCCTCCCCGGTCAGTTCGACCCTGGCAATTTACCAGTAAATAGTTCTTCAGTGATTTACTGACACACAGTGACCACTGTCCAGCTGATAATACCTATCGATATGGGACGGGGATATGATGCCTCACTATCCTTCGTCGATGTGTTTAACATTATTATATCTATGTACTCCACTTCATATACGAGGGTTGGAAATTTAATAGTGGCAACTATTTATTTACAGCTCGTACAAAATAGATACGTGTTTCAAAGTTTTACTGACCTTCAAAGTAGTCACCAACATCGTGTATAACCCGTTGCCAGCGATGTGGAAGTCGTAGGATACACTTTGCAGTGCCAGTTGTGTTGACAGTTCGAGCGGTGCGGTCTATTGCCCGACGAATTTGTAGCAGTGCTGAAGCGAATGCCGTGAAGTTTAGAAACTGAGTTGAACTCACGAGGGCTTAAATCAGGAGAGTGCAGTAGGTGGTATAGCACTTAGCAGCCCCATCAGTCAAACAAATCAGTAACAGCTTGCACTGTACGTGCTTGAGCATTGTGAAACACGTATGTAACGCAGCAGCGATGGCGAGGCATTGTAGCATCTGTGACCAGAGAGTATGCGCTTGACCGCGCGAGTGTTGCGAGCGGTTCTCAGTCAGTAGTTGTCTTTGCGAGTTAGTTGTCGCTATGCAGAGTAGCAGTCAGTCAGTCGTTGCGAGTCTGTAGCTCTGTCTAGTTGAGAGCAGTACTCAGTCTGTAGTCGTCATGCAGAGCGGTCGGTCAGTAGTAGCAGCCCAGTGCGGTTGTGTGATGTAGGCGGTCGGCAACAATGGTCAAGATGAGGAATAAGAATAAGGTATACTGTTAATTAATATAATCATTATATAATGAAAAATTTTATTTATTGTAATTATTCTCCAACAAGTCTCCCAATAATAATTTTTATTTCAAAAGCATTTTCTCAAAAGTTTAATTTTTTTTGAACTAAAGATCTCGTTGCACTTCCCATTTCATTCCACTTCTTTTTGAAGAAAAATTTCACTAGAATTACAAAAAAAGGAGAATATTATTATTTGCAATGCAGTTCCTCCAAGCGGTGCGCAACAACAAGAGCAGATATGTGACATCCATTTATTCTGAGGTAAGACTTTAATTCTGATTGTTTTACACAGGGCCAAAAGACCGATATTTCGGTTTAATTGAATTTCCTTATCACTGAATGGACTTTAATTTTTCATGAGGAATTTATATTTGAGTCAGATTGCGTATTTCACATTTTTGTTGCCATTGTCAGTACATTTCATTGTGGGCAGGTTACGCATAGAGCCATGTCCATCAGCATTTCTAATTAGTATCATTATTTTCTTTTAAAATTTTTGTGGGGAGGTTACACTTGGCCCACATTTCTATTAAGTATTGCTATATTATTTTCTTTTAAAAAATTGCGGTGGGGAGGTTACACTTGGCGACACCCAGTCCAGGATCGTATTTCGTTGAGAGTCTTTTGAGCGACAGTCAGATATCTGCTCTTATTTGCTTAGATAATTAGGATTTGGCGCAACGCTTTTAATAATATTGTGACTTTCTTTCTACAGGTCAACGGCAATTTGCTGCTTTGTTGTATTTGTGTGTTGCTTTTGCTTTGTGCTTATTTGCTTTGTGAAAAATTTTGACTATTGTAAAAATGCCGCGAAAGACTGTGAATAGTGTATCGCGAAGTATTGTGAATGAAATTACCGACTTAAACAACGTGACCGATAGTAATTGTGATACGCAACGTAATGATGACAATCCTGCGTTCACTAACAATCAGTGCATTCCAACCACTAATGATGACCTTCACCTTAATGATGAACAAACGAACTCAATTGTCTCGTCTGTTAACTTGACGACAATTGATGACGCAGAATGCTCTATGGTAATGAGCGCTGTAGAGCTTAACACACCCGATTTGGAAAATTCAAGTAATGTACAGTCAAATCTGTCTAATGAAAATGAACAGATCACACAAAGTAGGACAGATGTATTTAATTCCGAAACAATGACTGATAGTATACATTTGACTGACAAACCTTTTTGTAAATTTCAGAATGACCAAATGGTTACAGAAAGTGAAACAATTCCAGATCCACCATCAAACAGTACTGAGAATAGAGTAGGTAATGTCACCTTGGAGCAACTTATGGCAATATTGATAGAACAGAATAAAAGGCAAAGTGAGAAAATAGACAACAATTTCAAACAACAGAACGAAAAATTAGACAAACAAAGGGAAGATAACAAACAAGATAACGAAAATCTCAAACAACAACTCAATGAACAGGTCAAACAACTTAGGGAAGATAACAAACACTTAAATGAAAAACTTGACAATAATGACGAAAATTTCAAACAACTTAGGGAACAGAACAGACAGCTTAGTGAGCAAATTAGAGACGTTGCCGCGCAGTGCCATGACACTAAGGAACAGTTGCGCGTGGAAATTGAGGCTTGTTCACAAAAAAATAGCGAAGAAATAAAGTCTGTTGCACAAGAATTAAGGGAAATGCAAACAGCAGCAACAGATACACTCAGAGACGAAATTAGCGGAGTCGCTAAACAATGCTCTGAAAAAGCTGCACAATTACGGGACGAGTTTAAAGCAATGACGGTAGAACTTTCGCGCACTATGGACGCAAAGATAGACGCGAAATTCGAACAGCAGAACACTCAGATTAACGAACGCTTTAGTCAGCACATACAGAACAGTGATACGCGTTTCCGCAGATTTATTCAAGATCAAAACAAAGTAAAACGACAAGTCATGGAAACAATCACTGCACAGAGACAAGAGGACAAACGTAAAATATTCGCGAAAGCGAAGACGTATGTAGACAATAATATTACTACAGTGTCCGACAAAATTAATACCATAGAACAATTGAACGCGGAATTACGGGATGAAATTTCTGATCTTAAAGCAAAAACGGATACACACACAGTAAATATTCAAACAGTGACAGATAGATTCGAACAATTAGATCTAACACAGGATTGTGATGTTATCAAAGGTGATGTTAAAAAACTGAGCGAAACTACGCGCAAGTTGCAAAAACAGATTAATGCGTCTGATTCTAAAACCGATGATCAGGTTAAAATACTGACTGAAAAATGTGATGAATTGGCCAGTCGTATTGATGCTATCGAAAATACTAATGACAATAAATCAGACGATACTGCACCGGTTTCTTTTATCCAAACACCTGAATTTCAAAATTTACAGCTGACAATTAATGAAATCGATTCATCTAACAACACGTTACGTCGGAAGTTATCAAATTTACAACAAGAAGTAACAGAGATGAAAAACATTTCAGTTAATAACATACCACAACAGACGCCACTTTATGAACATGTGTCAGAGTCACGCAGCGCGTATAATGTGAGTAATTTACAGAGACTACGAGACGTAAAATCCGAAAAGCCACGCGACTTAAAATCTGAAAAGCTACGTAACTTGAAGTACGAAACGACACAGACGAATAGACTTTCACACAAACCTGAACGTGTTCTCAAATTCAGTGACGAGAACGTAGATTTCGAGCAATTTGCATTTGTAAGAAAATGTAAGGAATTTAATAATGACAGCGTACAGGTACACGATTTGCACTGTATACGACAATTTATCTTTGTACATTCACCGCTATTACCCGTAATGCAGAAACTAGCTTTGAACCAGAGGCGACAATTTGCTATTGTATTTTCATCAGCATTACGTATTATGCAGAAACTGGAATTAGCAAGAATACAGCGATTTACTTTTGGAAATTTACCGCCATTGCTTATAACACAAAAGCTGAAATTTATTTGCAGTGCGTAATCGACCTCAGGGGATTCATTACGCTTTAATGAATATGTGCCGTAGCGAGCATAGGGCCCCGAGCTGTAGTAGTGCTGTTTCATCTTTAGTTTTCTGCACTGCTGCCTTCTCTTCTACTATCCTTTATATCTATCCAAACTGCTCTTTAACTATTGCTCTTTGTAGTATTAAGAAACATGTAATGAATATCCGATGTGACAAACTTTTACCGAATGTGACAATTTTCAGTAGGCACTCCCGTAATGACAACTACCGCCGTAATTTTAATTACAGATAAAATCGTAATCATCAGTATGTGTAAAAGTAAAATTAACAGCAAACGCATTTTTTGGTAACAATAGATGTTTTTCACCACAATAGCATGAAAGTCAACCGCTTAGCATACGTAACCAACAATGGAATATACAAGGTCAACCAGGCTTTAATGTTTCGCCGCGTGGACGCATAGTCCCTGGTCCAACAAATAGTAACGTACGTCAGCAAGGAAACAACTACGTACAAAGAAGACAGTATTTCAATTCCTATCGTAATGCACCGTATAGGAATGATTATTAGGACAGACGTAAAAAGAATGATGAGCACAATTTTCAGCGTACATTTAATAACAGTCGATCTTATGAGCAGCAACAACATCAGCAACAACAAATAATCATGAATGGAACAGACAATAGGTGTCATCCATAGCGTAACACGTCAGTAAGAAATAACAGAACAGTTCATATAGTGGATATGCCACAGCATCCTCCCGTAAATAACAGGACGTACGATAGATTTTAACCAGATACAGCACAGATTGCATACTACAGTAACGCAAACATTACTTTTGACAAGCAGAATTTTGCTCACGAGAATGTTATTTGAAGCATGCTTTGTTGAATGCTCCACTATTATCGCACCCAGATCTTACTAGAAATTTTTCCATTGCCACCGACAGTTCTAACACCGCTTTAGGCGTACACATTTTCCAGGAAATAGAAGAAGATGGTTCTACAGTAATTAAAAACATCGCATTTGCAAGTCGCATTTTGTCACCTGCTGAACGAAATTATTCCGTCACAGAACTTGAAACATTATGTGTTGTATGGGCTTTCACGAGATTTAGGCACTTTCTTTACGGCAGACATACCACCGTCTACACAGACCATAGAGCGATACAATTTTTACTTTCAGCTAAATTCACTCACGACAGGTTAAGCAGATGGAAACTATATTTACAGGAATTTAATTTTACAATAGTTCACATTCCCGGTACGCAAAATGTTATAGCAGACGCACTATCGCGTTCTCTCAGTAACAATCAGCAAGACGTAGCAACCAACTTCTGCAAAGCAAATTTCAGTGTCATGTACATTCAGCAGGTTGCATTTGAAAATTTTATTTCATCGTCATTACAGGACATAGCACAAGAACAAAATAAGGACAATGTGTGGAAAGAAATTAAACACCTTTGGCAAGATAGGAAAAATGTTACGATTAGGAACCACTACACTGTACGCAATGACATTCTGTTTCGCCGCTCTCATCCTGACAGCAACAATTGGTTATTATGCATTCCTGACGAACTGGTTAACAAATTAATTTGGTACACTCATTTAAGTTACGCACATTACGGAGCACGAAAATGTTTTCTTATACTGAGACAGAACTGTTATTTTGCCAACATGGAGAAACGTATACGACGAGTTTTAGCGTCTTGTAAAATTTGCCAGAAAGCTAAATCAGACACCACTTCACATATTCCTCCTTTATATCCCATTATACCTGTTAAATTAAGACACATGGCCGCAGTAGATATTTTTGGTCCGATTCCGAGAACTAACAGAGGTTTTTGCTACATTTTTGTCGCTGTTGAGCTCACTTCAAAATTTGTTACTTTCACTCCGTTACGCAAAGCTACTGCTAAAACTGTTTCGAAAGCATTTGTAAAACATTTTCTATCTCATGTAGGGCATGTAATGAAAGTAATTTCCGACAATGGATCACAATTTCGTAGTAGTATATGGACACGCATGTTACGAGCTAGAAACACTTCTCCGATTTATATATCCAAGTACCACGCTTCTTCGAACCCCTGTGAAAGATTAATGAAGGAAATTGGTAAGCTGTGCAGAATATACTGCCACAAAAGACATATTGATTGGGATACACACATACTCTCATTCCAAGATGTAATTAATTCCATTCCAAATGAATCCACTATGCTATCTCCGACTGTTATACTGAAAAACGTTGAACCACCGAACAAAATTAAAGAATTAATAGAATTCCCCAAAAATCGTCGCCTACGACACCACGAAATAATTGACATTGCGCTGAACAACATCAAACGTGCCGCAGAGCGCCGGAGAAGACAGCAAAAACAGGTTTGTACACGCCGCGACTTTCACGTTGGACAGAAGATATTAGTACGTACACACTATTTATCCAGCAAATTAAAAGGTAAGTGCAGTAAATTTGAACTTCTATACGCAGGTCCGTATCGGATTCGCAGTATCCCTCACCCCAATGTTGTACACGTCGAAACTTTGAGAACCAGAAAATCGAAAGGCAATCACCATATCTCAAACATTAAACCGTTTATTGAGTGAAACCACTGTATGATTCAACACACTATGATGCCATTTACTAATGCAATTAATTCACCTGACTAATTATTGATGATTATCGTATTTTTTTTCTTGGCAAGTGCCCGGCAAGGTAAGGTTAGCAGGTCGCTCTTCTTGTCGTTACACATCAGACCGTGCATATTTTTCCAGATGAATTTACACATTTACGACTATTTCTGCAATTATATTTATGTGACTACTTATTGATGATTATCGTATTTTTTTTCTTGGCAAGTGCCCGGCAAGGTAAGGTTAGCAGGTCGCTCTTCTTGTCGTTACACATCAGACCGTGCATATTTTTCCAGATGAATTTACACATTTACGACTATTTCTGCAATTATATTTATGTGACTACTTATTGATGATTATCGTATTTTTTTTCTTGGCAAGTGCCCGGCAAGGTAAGGTTAGCAGGTCGCTTTTCTTGTCGTTAAACATCAGACCGTGCACATTTTCCATTTTTTTGTGTATATGACTGTACTCCAGTTTTGTTTGTATGCACTATGAAATAGTTAAGATATAACACACACCAGTCGACTTTGACATTTTTTTTGCCTTATGACATCTCAACATCGTGACTGTTTCACATTTTTTTTGCTACTGCATTGTATTATTCTGTGTACATTTTTTCGCATCCGAACACTGTCAATGTCTTGGACATATTACGTTTTCTGTCATGTTATGCTGTATGGTTAATTGTGTCACCATAAACCAGTCATTATTTAGTGGGTATAGGATTTAAATGCAAGACATTAATCTTTGTTCATCAATTTCAGAAAGGAATGATGATTCTAAAAAATAAATTTAACATAAATGGGAATTTCACCTACGGAATAAACGAAAGGAGATGCAATAACTTTATGAGGAAGAGTAAAGGGATCAGGATTAACAAACATTAACAAGAATATACTATACTCATCGAAGAATAGCAGTCTTAACTAATTTTTTTCTTTCAGAATACAAGGTGATTGATGCAGGCTGTCAGAGAGAACTACACATCTTAATTTTAGTGATGAAATATGCTAGAGATAAGGAATAGTTAGGTAATGAGTAATGAAGTGATTTTTTGCAGATGATAGTGAATACTGATGAATAATGATGAAGGAAATGGTATTATGAATAATGAAGTTTTTCTTTACAGGTGATGATAATAGTGAAGTTATGATGATATGGATAATGAAGTTTTTTTTTTACAGATGAGGATAATGTTGAAGTTACGTATTTATGTTATGTAGTTATTTAAGTATTTGTTGCAGTTTGCTTTGACAGCAGGTGTTACATTGCATAGTAGGATGACTGAAAGTTTTGGAAAGGACAGCTATGGAACACATTTTTATACACACTTCACTACCTGTTAATTCGAAGTTCACTACTTTTCAGCATAGTGTGCGTTTCTTCTTTCAGGTCAATAATCCGTTTTTGTATTTTTTCCAGGAGAAGTTTTTCATGACACTTACTAAACCTGTTACTTATTATACCTGTTCTAGTACTTGCATTTTTATATTTTTTACCCATTTGTGTTTATCATTTATAAATGTGATCATATGTACTGCCTTGTTACATAATCTTGCTACAGCTGACTCATGACGAATGACGTTACCTATCCTCATTTGCAGCAATAGGTCAAAAGCAAAAAGTATTATGCCTCAGCAATTAATTATCGATCCCAACGCAAGGCATTGCTACCAAAAAAATGTATTACCAGTCCCGCATAATGTCACTAGTTTATGATAATTCTGAATAATACTGATCAACTCTGAATAGCATGTCACTCGAGTAATGACCTCTTAATGAGACTATATTCAAAATAATGCTTTGTCACTAGCTAATAACTGCCACTGTTTATTGTAATGCCTGTGATTACTAATGATTTGACTGTAATTAACTGATTTTTAATAATGACTTTGTAATGATCTGAATAATACTGAATGATGAACTATGTTTTATTCTATTCAATACTTGATGGCCACTGAGTGCCAATAATTAATGTCAATCAACGAAATTGTTATTAATTATGCCATTAATTAACTCTTGTTTTCAATGTTCATACTTTGTAATTGGAAATAAATGTGATTGTTTAATAATGCTTTGTAATTAGAAGAAGGCTAATGATTCTTAATAGATTGGAATGACAAATGATTAATTAACTGTAATTAGGAGAAGGTTAATGATTCTTAATTATACTCTGTAACTGAAAAGAATGCGATTATTTCATAATATTTTGTAACCAGGAAAAGAAGGCTACTGATTCTATGTAAAACAATTAATGAACATTTTTCTGTAATACTACATACTTGGTACAGAAATGTTCAATAACTGGGCTATGAATGCCACGAACTATCAATGAAGACTGTAATTGTCAATATTATGTGACTTGATGTCCTTCACCTCATAAGCTGACTACCCTGAATTACTGCAATGTCCATTTGTCCTGTTTATCCCAGTGATCATGGAGCACTATATTTGGTTTTGCACTAATTCTACGTTGGTGTGCCTTGTAAGAGTGTGGTGTTGACACGACATGCTGTCCACCACCATGAGCGATGAAGACATTATTATGGTCCCACTGTTTGGTGTACCTAATGTACTGCCAAAATGAAAACATGGAACATTACTACGACAGTTCAGTGTCTTGGCTACACTGATAAATTCTGATGGGAAAAGAACTTCAAGTTGTGTCACTTGGTGTTGTACTACTGTGGAAAGATATGGACTTTCAGAGCAGCTGTGTGCAATCTAAAGTGCTACAACCATGATGCAATCCTTCCCTTTCCTATCCTGATTCTTGTCACATAAAGAAAAAATTTTTTTTGGTAACATCATTTATGTTCATAGGTTATACATTTTTCGATTCGCTAAACTCCAGTGTGAGTACACTTATGTCACTGGTCGACATGATGTTTGCCATTATGTTTATTTGTTGTGAAAATACTAAAGACATTTTTCAGTGCATGTGCACTTTGGACATGAATTTTTTTTTGCCATTATGTTTATTTGTTGTGAAAATGCTAAAGACATTTTTCAGTGCATGTACACTTGTCAACATAATATTTTTTGCCAGTCTGTTTATTTGTTCTGAATATGCTAAAGAATTTTTTCAGTGCCTGTGCACTTTGTTATCTGTCAAATAATTTGTATATACTTTTCTGATTTGCTACTATGTTTTGTACTCACATTTTGTCTTTGTCTGATATATTTTGTACTTAGTGCGTGTGCACAACATTTACTTTATGTACTACATCTAATTATTCTTGCCAGTCTGTTTATTTGTTCTGCATATGCTAAAGAATTTTTTCAGTGCCTGTGCACTTTGTTATCTGTCAAATAATTTGTATATACTTTTCTGATTTGCTACTATGTTTTGTACTCACATTTTGTCTTTGTCTGATATATTTTGTACTTAGTGCGTGTGCACAACATTTACTTTATGTACTACATCTAATTATTCTTGCCAGTCTGTTTATTTGTTCTGCATATGCTAAAGAATTTTTTCAGTGCCTGTGCACTTTATCTGTCAAAAAGTTTGTATATACTTTTTTCTGATTTGCTACTATGTTTAGTATTCACATTTTGTCCTTGTCTGATATATTTTGTACTTAGTGCGTGTGCACAACATTTAAATATTCTGTAAGTTGTAGGATTTTGTTAATTAAAGAAAAATTTTGCCGCGCTTGGCAAGTCCAAATGACTCACCATCGCTGCCAAATTTTTGCCCCCCGAGTGGAGGGTTATGAAACACGTATGTAACGCAGCAGCGATGGCGAGGCATTGTAGCATCTGTGACCAGAGAGTATGCGCTTGACCGCGCGAGTGTTGCGAGCGGTTCTCAGTCAGTAGTTGTCTTTGCGAGTTAGTTGTCGCTATGCAGAGTAGCAGTCAGTCAGTCGTTGCGAGTCTGTAGCTCTGTCTAGTTGAGAGCAGTACTCAGTCTGTAGTCGTCATGCAGAGCGGTCGGTCAGTAGTAGCAGCCCAGTGCGGTTGTGTGATGTAGGCGGTCGGCAACAATGGTCAAGATGAGGAATAAGAATAAGGTATACTGTTAATTAATATAATCATTAGATAATGAAAAATTTTATTTATTGTAATTATTCTCCAACAAGTCTCCCAATAATAATTTTTATTTCAAAAGCATTTTCTCAAAAGTTTAATTTTTTTTGAACTAAAGATCTCGTTGCACTTCCCATTTCATTCCACTTCTTTTTGAAGAAAAATTTCACTAGAATTACAAAAAAAAGGAGAATATTATTATTTGCAATGCAGTTCCTCCAAGCGGTGCGCAACAACAAGAGCAGATATGTGACATCCATTTATTCTGAGGTAAGACTTTAATTCTGATTGTTTTACACAGGGCCAAAAGACCGATATTTCGGTTTAATTGAATTTCCTTATCACTGAATGGACTTTAATTTTTCATGAGGAATTTATATTTGAGTCAGATTGCGTATTTCACATTTTTGTTGCCATTGTCAGTACATTTCATTGTGGGCAGGTTACGCATAGAGCCATGTCCATCAGCATTTCTAATTAGTATCATTATTTTCTTTTAAAATTTTTGTGGGGAGGTTACACTTGGCCCACATTTCTATTAAGTATTGCTATATTATTTTCTTTTAAAAAATTGCGGTGGGGAGGTTACAATTGTCCTGCAAAATGATGGTCAGATCCTGCAGGAAGTGTCATCACTTCTGTCTCCATGCTGTTCATTTTTGGAACACAACCTACGACCTACCAACAATTGGTTTATACTCTCGTGTATTTGTGGTCTTTTATTTCTTATTCTCTGATCCCTATGTGAAAATTTTTAACTTTCAGCTCTGAAGATGATCATTATGTGACCGAAAATCGATTTTTCTGTTAGTAAATCATCAAAATTACTGCCAACGCTGACCTTCCTTCTAATTTCATGCATTATATGGTCGTTGTGCACACAGCACTCTATGGAGTCGCCAATCAATAAAATTTGAACAACTGTCTACTGAAAAACAGCAAATGTCGAATTAGCCCGGCGAGGACAATGATACACGCGACTTGTGTGGTGCGTTCTTTTTCTGTGCCACTGCGCCAGTAGTTATTTTAATGACGACAAGGGTAGAAGGCTGTTCTTGCTCGTGTCTTTTAGAATATAGGAACATTGCCTTGAAACTGATTAACGGACGGAATCATTTGATAGTGATCTAAGTAATAGTGTTTATACAACTGCCAAGGTGGTAAATGGCATCGTCGTATACGACGAAAAAACGAAGCACCACAAAAAAAATGGGACGGCAATCGGTAGATGTGACGTACATGTACGGGCAAACAAATGATTACAATTTCTGAAAAACTGAGTGATTCATTCATGGGAAAGAGCATCACAAACTGAGTAAGTCGACAACGCGTTCATCCACTTGTGGCCGTTATGCAAACAGTTATTCGGCTTGAGGTTGGTTGAAAGAGTTGTTGGATGTCATCCTGAGGGATATCGTGCCATATCCTGTCCAATTGGCACGTTGGATCGTCAAAATACCGACCTGGAACCTCACTGACTGGAGCAGAATTATCTTCAGTGATAAGAACCGCTTCGAACTGATGACCACCGAAGACGTTCCTGAAAACGCGCCGGACAGCGGTGGGATAACAACCTGACTGTCACCCGACATACCGCTCGACGACCAAGACTCTTGGTCACGTGTGTCACTTCTTTTCATGTCAGGATCCCTTTGGTTGCCATCTGTGGCATCCTTAGACAGCACAGCGGTACGTCGACGACAGCTACGCCTCGTTCTGTTGCCCTTCGCGGCAAGCTATCCTGGGCTTCTGTTTCAGCAAGATAACACCAACCTGCATACGACGAGAATTTATGCTGCTTGTCTTCGTCCTTACCAAACCCTTCCTGGCCAGCAAGGTCGCAGCAACTCTTCTAGATTGTGAAAGTTTGGAGCATTATGGGCAGGACCATCCGAAGAGCTCGGAATTTAGACGATCTAACGCGCAAATTGGACAGAATTTGGCAGGACATTCCTCAGGAGGAAGAACGTAAAATCATCAGAAAGATACATGGGCCAAAGACAACAGAAGAGCACTGTAGACTACAACCTCATCAAACAACTGAGAAATTGTCCAACCTTGCAGCAGACATTACAAAAAGGCGACTAAAATTTTATGGGTACGTCTGTAGGTTTCCCAAAACATGACTTATGCATAACATTCTTAAATAAGTAAAAGATCTTAAAACTATACCCTGGACATAAGAGATCAAAAAGGACCAACAAAAAGCTCAGATAAATTATTCAGATATTTTGTACAGAAAGGTATTTAAGCAGAAAGTTGACAGTTGTGAAGTTACGTCAGAGAACGAAGCTCCAAAGAAAGCAGGAACAAAATAGACAGAGAAAAAGAGAGCCCGTGCATTAAAAATGAGAGCAGTGTGAAAAAAAAGGAAAAAGAACGAAGAAGCTTTGCGTGATCCATCAAGGTCTAATCGCACATAATAATATGTACATAAATAAAAAACTGTTTTGCATCACTCTGGTTCCCAGAACTCCTGAAGATAGACGTTGACTGTGGATACTGTATCGCAGACACAGTCCCATTGACTGTTCAGAGATGTCACTAAACACGCCCAACGGTGTAAAAAACCATGCATGAGCAGCGCCAATTAAACGGAGGGGTCCGACAGCCGATCAGTTTGATTCATTCCACCAGGAAGGAGGTACACGGATCGTGTTGTCTGTATTTCAACCATGCCTAGATGGTCAATACCGCGGTTCGATCGCGTCCGCATTGTTACCTTGTGCCAGGAAGGGCTCTCAACAAGGGAAGTGGCCAGGTGTCTCGGAGTGAACCAAAGCGATGTTGTTCGGACATGGAGGAGATACAGAGAGACAGGAACTGTCGATGACATGCCTCGCTCAGGCCGCCCAAGGGCTACTACTGCAGTCGATGACCGCTATCTACGGATTATGGCTTGGAGGAACCCTGATAGCAACGCTACCATGTTGAATAATGCTTTTCGTGCAGCCACAGGACGTCGTGTTACGACTCAAACTGTGCGTAATAGGCTGCATGATGCGCAACATCACTCCCGACGTCCATGGCGAAATTCATCTTTGCAACCACGACACCATGCAGCGATGTACAGATGGACCCAACAACATTCCGAATGGACCGCTCAGGACTGGCATCACGTTCCCTTCACCGATGAGTGTCGCATTGACTTCAACCAGGCAATAGTTAGAGACGTGTTTGGAGGCAACCTGGCCACGCTGAATGCCTTAGACACACCGTCCAACAAGTGCACATCTTATGAATGACTAACGACATCGCTCGACTAGAGTGGCCAGCATGTTCCCCAGATATGAACCCTATCGAACATGCCTGGGATGGATTTAAAAGGGATATTTATGGACGACGTGACCCACCAACCACTCTGAGGGATCTACGCCGAATAGCCGTTGAGGATTGGGATAATCTGGACCAACAGTGCCTTGGTGACTTGTGGATAGTACGCCACGACGAATACAGGCATGCATCAGTGCAAGAGGACGTGCTACTGGGCATTAGAGGTACCAGTGTGTACAGCAGTCTGGACCACCACGTCTGAAGGTCTCGCTGTATGGTGGTACAACATGCAATGTGTGGTTTTCATGCGCAATAAAGAGGGCGGAAATGATGTTTATGTTGATCTCTACTCCAATTTTCTGTACAGGTTCCGGAACTCTCGGAACCGAGGTGATGCAAACATTTTTTTAATGTGTGTATATTATCCGAAAGGGGCGCAAATTAGTAGATGTCATGTAAATGTACAGACAAACAAATGGTAACAGTTTCAGAAATTTGGATGATTTCCTTAAGCGAAAGAGCTTTAGGAATTGAGCAAGTCGATAACGCGTCGGTCCATCTCTCACCCTTACGCCAGCAGTTATCCGGCTTGGCATTGATTGATAGAGATGTCGGATGTCCTCTTGAGGGATATCGTGCCAAATTCTGTCTCATTGGTACATTAGAGCGTCAAAATTCCGAGCTGTTTGGAGGGTTCCTTCGATATTGCTATTCGCCTCTACTTTCCTTGCAAGGTAAAATTCGATTTGGTTCTGGTTTCTAAACACTCTTAGTAACGTTGGCACTTCAATCCGCGATGCTTTTTTCTCGTGTTACCAGTCAGTACTAAAACCAGCTAACATTGCAAATAAGAAAAGTATTCGCATGATTCTGGTCGTTATTGCTTGACAGCAAAGTAATATGTGCAAATCTGTTTCAGTCATAATGCATAAATTCTGTTAATTAACTAAATGTGGAGCTCAACATTGTCAGATGAAAATAGTAAATATTTGGTGCAGAGTTCGTGAGGTCGACGCTGGTTGCAGCGGGTGCGTACGTAGCAACTGTTCGAAAGCAACTCATCCCTGTCTAAAATTAATGTTATTTTCTATCTTTCAACGAAAAATTCAATCACATAAGAACTAACAGTGTTATGTTTCTGTAGCTATGTTAGTGAACTATAACCAGCATAGTTACATCTCCTTTTGTTGCCTTTATTACTGCAGTCGTAATAAAATCGTCATACTGGCCGCAACTCTGCAATCAAACAGGCAAGGCATCTAGATTGTAAATATTCTACTTGAATAATTGACGAGTTTATTTCGAACATTGAATTAGCCAAGTTTGTTTCGTTTAACGTATTCAGCACAGAATATGCAGAGACAGACAGAATTTTGGAACAGTCTGTAAATAGTCAATCTCAATTGGAACGTACTTTAATTCTATGTTTGTGAAGATTTGCTCAAACATTCGGAGTGTTCTGTTCGTTTTATCTCACAAATGGTAGAGAAAATTAAGTTTCACATCTTTGACATGAGGCTGTAATGCTTGAATACCTGCGATTAACCAGTTTTTTTTTTAGTAAATAATTCCTCCAAATCTCACGGTCTATTTTACAGTGAACTATTTCAGCTAATTTACGTACCGGAGAGGAGATGCGGATATCATAACGTGGCACTCAGCCGCTAGAACACGCTTCGTGGCTAGTCAAAAAAAGTTAAACAACAACGTGCGTCGCTTTAACAATCTTCAATGATTTTGTGGAGCTCCTTTTATTGTCACACGAAGACAGTTGAGAACCATCCTGACACTGGAAATGTTTCAGTTTCACAATCGAAACGGGTCAACAGATCGGGTCCTGTCGCTCCCTATAAGGCAGCGTTGCCACCGTTTCGAGTTCTCTTGATTTATACCCGCACATTCTTTCGGTGACGAAAAAAGAAAGAACTTTCTCAGCGAATGGGGCACAAGGCGGACGGGTCAGCTGCCTATAGACAGAGAGAGAAATGCACGCACTCTGTATCGGGTTCCACAGCACAAGGGGCGTCGTTTAAAGCTCTCGACGTTAATGGCACACGCAGTCGTTCACTTAGTGATTAGCTTCAGTCGTTTGCTACTGCACAGCCTCTGCAACGGAGTGGAGGAAAAACTGAAAGCGTAGGAGGAATGAGAAGGGTGTACAAATAAGCATTGCAGTTCCTAAGAAATTCCGTCGACGCCATTATGTAAATGGCCACCGATGTAAACATCCTGCTTCCAGAAGAAGAGCGCCCCAATGGTCGGCATAATGTTCCGTGATAAGCCGTCTTACATACGCGTATTGTATTGGTTACAGTTGTTTTTAGGGTTCCGTATCTCAAACGCTAAAGATGGAACCCTTCTAGCATCATTCTGCTGTCCGCCTGTCTATCTATTTGTCTGTCCGACTGTTAAAAACCCGTTTTCTCAGGAACGGTTAGATATGAAGTTGAAATTTACGTCACTTACTAACGTCTATTGTCTCTTGGCGACCGGCCGCGGTGGCCGTGCTGTTCTAGGCACTTCAGTCCGGAACCGCGTGACTGCTACGGTCGCAGGTTCGAATCCTGCATCGGGCATGGATTTGTGTGATGTCCTTAGGTTAGTTAGGTTTAAGTAGTTCTATGTTCTAGGGGACTGATGACCTCAGATGTTGAGTCCCATAGTGCTCAGAGCCATTTGAACCATTTGTCCCTTGGCGCTGTAAAAATGATATGGCCATTTATGTCTGAAATACGGTTTCGCAGCACAGAGCGGGTCAGGTTGTGGAAAGGGGCCAAGGTCAATTACGGGTAGTTATACAAGAACACACAACTTTATTCCTCAAACCAATGCACAGTTTTCTCTTTAAAACAACAAAGATCAGTTCACGGCTGAGGGCCCAAGTAACTTCTCCAGAATAAGTTTAAATGATTTCTTTTAAAACACAAGGATTTAGAGTAACGGCTGAAGGCCTTACTTAAGTAAAATTACAATACCTTCTCGGCTAAATGCCCAAATAGTATTTCAGATCAGCTAAGGAAATTCTTTAAAAACCATGCATTTATAAATTTTGGGCTAAAGGCCATATTAAGGAAAATTCAAGTTAATTCTTCAGCTGCAAGCCCAATAAAAAAATTTCTTTATATAACAAAAGAGAGGTTTTAAAGATAAGCCTTTACACAGTACAACAGTAAACGGTGTCGTGTATTCTCCGCCCTGTGAATTTTCTGCCCTATGAAATTTGTGCCCATAAAAGGTCGAGGAAGGGCCCACTAATCCCCCGTGTGTTCTCCGCCCTGTGAATTTTCCGCCTTGTGAAATTTCCGCCCAGAAAAGGTCAAGCAAGCGCCCACTGATCCCCTGGGGATGCGAGGTAGCATGCTCAAGCCGCACGGTACAAGCCATACTATATGTTGCGTATAACAATTTCAGTGTTATTAGTTCTGATATGTATGTTTTTACGTAGAGAGTTCTTACTGATAAAAAGCAAAAAAAAAAGATTTTATTAATTTATGCAGAAATTTGTTTTGGAACAAATACACAGCGACGTTGCCCAAGTGAAGCACAAAACAAGTAAATAAATAAATAAACAAGTAAATTACGGTCAGGTTTTTGAAGGGCCATTTGTTGGCTGGTTCAGTGCTGCAATTTGTTTAACTTACGTCAGAGAAGCACTCGACTCAAAGGATATGAAAGAAGGCGCAGCAATACTATAGTTAAAGAGTGCATTTGTAGTAGATCAAAAAATTGACGAGACTAACAAAAATGAAGAAACTGAAGGACTTAAAGAAATATCTTGCACATAACTGTCATGCAAAAGAAGACAGTGTATTAGTTGAAGAAAGAGCAAATGAAGACGAAGTCAATGAAAGGAGTAGTAATATTTTCTTTTCTGACATCTGTCAGTGACCTTCGACTGTCTTGGAAATCTAACAGTTGAATCATCAAAATAGTAAATGACAAAGAAATTTAAAAACAAACATTACTCATTCGTTCTTGTTTAACACATAATGAGATAAAAATAGTGTTAACTAACAGTTAACGTCTGACTCCTTCTATATCAGCCACAACGTCGAATGTTCTTAGAACTTGGATGGCAAATTCAACTAAAAATCACAGTTTGTACTATTCTTGTTGTAGTCTCTTTACCACACGCAAGAGTTTGAACAACGCATATAAATTTGTTAAAAGTTTTCAAGCGTGGAAAAAGTATAACTGTAAACAGAAATACCTTACCTAGACAGCACCTCAAACGGAAGAATGGTCCTATCCGAGTTAGTAAGTAAATAAATGATTTTGTGAGGATGGTAATTGGTGAGGATGACAGAAGTCCGCGTTGAGTTCCAAAATACATAGCTAAACCACTGCGTAAATGTCAGTCTGCAGCAGAACAAAATATTCGACGAGTAGGTAACAAAATAGGAAATTAATACAATTCTGTGTGAGCTCGAAACTGATCACGGCAAATATCGTCAAGTCATTCAATAACTTAATATTTAAATATCTCAGGAGTCTTATCTTTGCATCACTGGTGCTCGTCTTTCTAAAGTGAATGGGAACTCACAAAAAGTAAGTTTCTATTCCAAAGATATGCTTAATTTTAGCTCAGTATATGATCATTCACCATTACAACCTAGAGAAAACCAATTTTGCGTTTGGTGTTTCATGTAACGTCCACAGTTGTGTTCATTAGAGATTTAGACTTCACTCGGATTGTTGGTTACGGGAAAGTTGGGGGGGGGGGGGGGGGGAGGGGAAGCTACCAAGACCTCTTTAAGGAACCTTCACAGCATTTGCTTAAACAAGGAAAACCAAATACAGTAGTCTATGGACGGCCAGATGATTGAGCCCTGGTTAGCCACTGCGCTAACCTCGTTTGGTACGATAAACAACCAATAGACAGTAGATAGAACAAAATAAGACTTCACAGAGACTTTAGACTATTTCAGTACATAAAGAAGATTCGGTTTTTTCCAGCACCAGACAGCAGTCATTGTCAATAGACATAGTTTCATAAAAGTGCACTTATTAAATACACGGAAATATTAAGTGACATTATGTTCACACATGTGTAGTGTAGCTTAATTTTAACTGTTAATTTGTAAACACTACTGAGGCATGTGTCTAGTGGCGCTTTGGATTTAGAAGCGTTAGAAATCACATTCCTAAACTTTTAATAATAATCTGATTCCCATCGCACTTTATCCAGGCTTTGGACTGGCTAAATGGCAAAAGTAATTTTATTGTCATTTAGACGTGTTTAAAATCAGTTTATAAGCTTCCACAATTTTTTATTTTTTTTTGTTTTTCTGTATTCTTTTAAGATTGCTATTTACATTTCATATATTTTTTATTTATATACATATTCTGATACATTATTTAGCGTAGTTTTTGAAGGTAGGAGATAGCCATCAAGCCAGCCCTTATATCACCATCCTTCTCGGACTTTTCTCGCATTCGGAAGGACGACGGTTCAATCCCGTCTCCAGCCACCCTGATTTAGGTTTTCCGTGATTTCCCTCAATCGTTTCAGGCAAATGCCGGGATGGTTCCTTTGAAAGGGCACGGCCGATTTCCTTCCCCGTCCTTCCCCAACCCGAGCCTGCGCTCCGTCTCTAATGACCTCGTCGTCGACGGGACGTTAAGCACTAACCTCCTCCTCCACCTCCTTCTCGGACTTTTTCAGTATTTTGTCCAGCCTTCATCCCGTTTTATGATGTACACTGTTTTCTTTCTTGTACCTTCCATGTTCAACTCTGTTCTCATTAAAGAGCACTCTGAATTTTCTGCTTCTGTTTTCATGCAAGTAATTACATCACTAATTTTAGGATTTGGTTTGGAAAGCGTATTATTAATTTTGTTATGCCAGCCCTCTACAGAGTTAGTTGTACGATGGAGCCGTTTGTAGCAGCTCCAAAGGCTGATAGAGTTTTCTTCATTTTCCAACCATCTCTCTGCAAAATAGTCGAAAAAGTCGGAAAGCCTAGTAAAATCCGGTGCTGTGAATGTATCTCCAGTCAGCCGTCATATACATCTTCGTGCCGTAGAAACGCCAGAGCAGCACACATGCGAATTTGTTGTCTCACTCTTCATTTTCTTTATATGCGCGAGTGAGTCTAAGATCCTGTACTTTCTTCCAGAGAGACTTTCTCATTTGGAAATAGCATCCATGCACTGAGGAAGTTGGTAACGTACGAGTATGTATAATTGCAGAAATCGCTGCTGACTCAAAATCTACAAAATGGTTCAAATGGCTCTGAGCACTATGGGACTCAACTGCTGAGGTCATTAGTCCCCTAGAACTTAGAACTAGTTAAACCTAACTAACCTAAGGACATCACAAACATCCATGCCCGAGGCAGGATTCGAACCTGCGACCGTAGCGGTCTTGCGGTTCCAGACTGTAGCGCCTTTAACCGCACGGCCACTTCGGCCGGCCAAAATCTACAGTCACACTTGCAGGGTTCCATTCTGGAAGATTTTCCAGCACATTTCTGAAAAGTCGGATGTAGGTCTCTTTCCTTTTATTTGGTAATAATGCAAATGTAATCCGGCCGGAGTGGCCGAGCGGTTCTAGGCACTTCAGTCTGGAACCGCGCGACCGCTACGGTCGCAGGTTCGAATCCTGCCTCGGGCATGGATGTGTGTGATGTCCTTAGGTTAGTTAGGTTTAAGTAGTTCTAAGTTCTAGGGGACTGATGACCTCAGAAGTTAAGTCCCATAGTGCACAGAGCCATTTGAACCATTTTTTTTTTGCAAATGCAACTGGGTAGATATTAGTCTCATTTTTATTACTTCCAAAATCTGCGTGGATTGTATATATCTGTGAAAATTGTTTGCTACAGCACTTGAACGTATAATCCATAAAAAAAAGTCTCGTTTACTTCTTAGAGCCTCTCTCCCTGCTCTTCCACAGAAAACTATTATCCTGTCTCCTAATTTATCGTCGCTTAACAGGAAACTGCTGCCATCATTCATAGTTAATATCTCTGCTTTAAGTTCAATCTCTTCTTTTGTATCTCACTTCCCTGCGACTTTGCCCTTTGCGTGTATAACGTCCTCTTCGTTGTTCGCTGCTCTGGCATTTCTGTCACAAAGTCGTACCCTCGATTATGCAAGGTACCTCGCTCCTCTGAATGGATTTTCCTCTCGTGCCCTCTTCTTTTCCTGGTTCAGAGTCCTCTGTACCTCCAACCTTGCGTCATCCGGACCTCCACACTGATGCTCGTGCGAAAAGAGCACTGTAGAATCCTTGGTTTTAAGCTTTCCTCGGCATTACTTCTCTTTTTGTTTTGAACAGCGCCAAATCATAGGCCCATCTTCCTTCGTTTTCTTCACTGTGTAATAATAACCTTCATAGTGGCACCTAGGCTTACCACGAATTGTCGCTGCAACTTCCATATCACAACTACTGAGATGGTAATATCCAAGTGGCACGAAGTGAAGTCTACGAAGACCAGAGCGATACTAACAGGCAAACGGGACTGTGCGGGCGGGGTTCGGCCGAGTTCAGGATAATTAGGACGGTCCGGCTGCGGGTAGGACGGGACACAATAGACACAGGTACGAGACTGAGTTCGCAGATTTCTAGTGGGGCGGAAAGTTCGCAGGGCGGAGAATTCATACATTCCAGTACACACCTTGAGAAAACTTGAAGTATCTTGTCGGCTGAAGGCCCAAACAATTACTCAAGAGTAATTAAAGACAACCTTAAGATAAACATTTACAGAACACGGCTGAAGACCGTTTCAAGAATTCAAGATAATTAAAGAGAAACCTTACAGACAAGGATTTACATTTTAAAGCAAGAGATTCTGAAACAAACGCGGCTAACGCCTAAATACAGAGCAACAAGAATTTTAAATGAAACACGGCTGAAGGCTGATTTGATCCATTATAAATGGTTTTTGAAAGCCTGCGACTGTAGATACAATAGGTTTGTTTATAAATAAATAAATCTTCTGCTACCAGTCACGATTTTCTTTATTTTACTATTCACACGACGCGTTTCGAGAAATAATTCCCATTTTCAAGTGCGTTTTTTTTATGTGTGTTAAGCCATGACAACATCAAAAGAAATGGCTTAACACACATCAAAAAAACGCACTTGAAAATGGGAATTATTTCTCGAAACGCGTCGTGTGAATAGTAAAATAAAGAAAATCGTGACTGGTAGCAGAAGATTTATTTATTTATAAACAAACCTACGGCTGAAGGCCTAACCTTAAAATAGTTGTCATGGAGTTCGGCTGAAGGCCATACACTAAACATAAAACAGACAATATTAATACACAGCTGAAGGCCTGGCACAGTACCTGCGACCCAAAAAATGACAATCACAAACAACACACCGTGGTGCTCAGAAGTGTTCCAAGGGTCGGCCTGTGGAGGAAACTCTAACAGTTAGGTGAGACATGCAGCCAAGCATAAGACTAAACAATCGGGTGGCAACACGACCTAGGGACGGATGAAGAACCAACCAACAACCTAACCAATTCCTTCTGTCGCAACCGACCAACTGCCTATTCCAGTATGCTGACAGCATTCATCAGTGGAAATCACAGTCGCCACACACAGTTCCACGTAAACACACTTGCACAAGAACTCGAACAATGGTAAAAGCAATCACTATGGAACAACAAGGACGAATCAATTCGACACACAGAGGGTTTCCTGCCGCGCGGGACTAGCCGAGAGGTCTGGGGTGCTGCAGTCATGGACTGTGCGGCTGGTCCCGGCGGAGGTTCGAGTCCTCCCTTGGGCATGGATGGGTGTGTGTATTTATCCTTCGGATAATTTAGGTTGTCCCATAAGATTTCACACACATTTGAACATTTTTTGAACAGAGTGTTTTCACAAGAGGTCCGCGACCAAATACACGTCGCCCGATGAGACGACCAACGGAACGACCAACCAACGTTCGTCCCGCTCCAATCTCCTTCCGTCGGACAGTCCATGTATGTCGCCAGCGGTTGGCGAGTACTGGCCTTCCGCACCTCACTGGCGCTCTGTCCCCGACTGAACTCTATCCCCAACTGCACTGCTGGTTCGTCCCCGACTTCACTGCTGCTGCGTCGGACTGAGCTGCCTACAGACGACGACCCGGAAATACTAGCGCTCGCTCCAGAGATGGTACGACAGTGCACTTATCGCTAAGCGCCGCTGCTGCCACTCACGGGCAAGCAAACCAGCAACCTAGTCAAAATGGCTCTGAGTACTATAGGACTTAACATCTGAGGTCATCAGTCCCCTAGAACTCAGAACTACTTAAACCTAACTAACCTAAGGACATCACACACATCCATGCCCGAGGCAGGATTCGAACATGCGACCGTAGCGGTCGCGCGGTTCCAGACTGAAGCGCCTAGAACCGCTCGGCCACTGCGGCCGGCCAGCAACCTAGTGACGCCAGTAAATCAAATTAAAAGAAAAAAAACGAGGCGACAGAACCACAAAAACAAGATGACGAGCAATAAAGGGCATAACCTCGAGCCGTGCACGGCTCAATGTCATATGTTACGATAGTTGCAAACCCACTCACCAAATCCTGTAGGATACTTCCCGTTCACCAAGAATCACGGAATGTAGCAAGAAGCAAGATTTAACAGTACAATTTAAGTGAAAAAATCCAAAAAACTGTTAATTTGTAATTATAAGACACTAAAAAAGGTTCTGTTTTCATCTGATTTCCATCTGTCTGTCTGTCCGTCTGTTGAGGCACTATTTTCTCGTGAACGGATAGACGTATCAAATTCATTTCACATACTAAGTTCTATCGACCCTTAGCGCTGTAAAAAATTTAATCTTCTAAGTCAATGCCATCAAAAGAGACGCTTATTTTTGTCACATATTTTGACACTAAAAAACTCACTTATCATAATCTATAGGTTACACACCGTTGACCTAGAATCACGAAATTTGACAACCAGTAAGCTTTCATGGTAGAGCTAAAGGAAATTTTTTTTTGCCGTTCTCGAAAGTCTTGGAATTCCCGCGACTGATATCTTGCCAATACCGATACCGGTAACAGGCAAAAACCGTAGAATTTCTCTATTCCTGTTACGTATGAACTATCTGTATACATAATTAAGTTTGTACGGTTCGTGATCACTACTCGCTCTCCCAAAAACTTTTACTTTTAAATTCTCTTTTATGATGCATACTCTGTCCTAATATGAAAAAGTATTGAATCGTCACCTTAAAATTTTTGTTTGGTTATTACGACATATTTTACGAGACGTTCTTTATCGTTTTACAGTTTACCTTCAAATACAGTTTTATATGGTTTATACATCTTATGGTTGGCAATACTGACAATGATATTGAAACGTCCCCTTTAAACAATTATACACGACTGTCCTTAAACTGACACACAACATTTTTAGCGCAATGCAATCTGACTTTCAAAAATCCCTACAAAAGAATGGCCCTGACTAACATTAACCTATACGTTTCACAAATCACTTACCTCATCAAAAATCTTCGTTACTCGAACTACTGCAATACAGCGAGCGCCACTACTGCCAGCTAAATAAAAGATTCAAACTACGGAAGGCACTAACTACTGATAGGCATAGTTAGCAAATGAAAGATTTTAATAGAGAACAAACAATGTATTTACCTTAATAATGTTGAAAACTCATAATATACATATCAGTTCATGACATCCAGTTTTAAAAATTTCAAAACTCCGCCACCTCTCTCCCCACATCCACCACTGCTGGCGGCTCACCTCCAACTGCGCAACGCTACGCGCTGTTCACATCCAGCTGCCGCTGCCCAACACTACAATGGCAGACAACAATGCAAACTAGACACAGACTGCACACAGCACAGCCTGTGATTTTCATACAGAGCGCTACGTAACGTTGTCAACAAGAAAACATAAACAGCCTACTTACATAGCCCCCATCTCCCCACAAAAAATTTTACAAATTGTTTTGGGCCGTGGCCAATAATGATTTGATAAAATTTTTCATAATTACAATAACAAAGATATCAAATGCACACACTTATTGATACAATGTTGGTCAAAAGCTAAAATTTTTTCACAGTCCATAAAGACAGTCCTGATCATTCATCACAGTAAAACTGTCGTTTCTTTTCTCAAAGTCTGAGCAGTAAAAGACAATGCACATGGAAGTAGTGGATTTCCATGCAGTCTTAAAGAAGTAGTGTTGTCCTTCCAACGAAAAGATAGTGCTGACTCTTGACATGCAGACTGGTAATGGGCCACAACAGAGCAAACCCACCGCAGAGTCAGTCGAAGTTTTGAAGAATATTGGTATGTAGGTCATCTCAGAGTAGACCCACTGCAGTCCTTGTAGAAATAATTGTATTGGTGGGCCACCAGAGGTGCAGAACCACTGTAGTCCTGGTAGAGATTGTGGTATTGGTGGGCCACCAGAAGTGCAGACCCACTGCAGTCCTTGTAGAAATAATGGTATTGGTGGGTCATCAAAGATGCAGACCTACTGTAGTCCTTGTAGAGGTGGCCAGCAACCATGTGTTGCGACTGTGCAGGTGCACAATCACAATCGAAGAGTCTTGCAGACAATATAGCAAGTCCATAAACCACCACTTGTGCACTCACAAAGTTTTTGGAATTGTCCTTGGAACCAGCAATGCTGTTATCCAGTCCCTTGCTGAATTATTAACACACGTGCAAACACTAACAGTCCCTACTTCTCACATATTGTTCATATACTATGACCAACAGGAATGTGTGCAGTGAAATGTAACTTACAAGTTAGGTAATTTGATGAACTGGTGTTAATTACAGTTTTATAACATTAGAATACAATAACAAAGGTACAACATACATAATTAAAAACCTAATAATACAGATAACATTTGTAGTAATACAGGATTTACAAAACAATAGAAATGAACATATACATCAGTGTTACAGGAATTATGGCATAAGTAAATACATAAAACATCAGAATAACTTTTAAAACATCAACTTCACACATGAGCATTAAAACAAAACAGAGCAGATAAATAATGTCTAAACATCTTTACAAAGTAAATAACATAGTATTAGAAAAATTCTACAACATAACTCTCATCAGCTAAACACATAAAGACAGGAAAAACACAAATAAACAAGGGTACACAAACACATAGCAGAATAACGCAAAAGGAAAAGACAGGGTTTGTTTTACTGCAGTATTTCTCAATGCCTTTCTTTCAATTCATCGAAACTCATTCTCTTGCCTAGAGTACCCCCTCTTAAGCTAACTTAAATCTACTGAGCTCAGATGCTAAACTAAGGGACGAGGCAGTGCAGCAGCACAAAACAATTAATGCAAACAGCAATGAAAAAAAATGCAGAATTGCGAAGCAAGCAGCATTATAGAAATTAGCAGAGCAATTGCAATATTACAACTAATATAAGGCAATGTGCAGCAAACAATAAAAATAAATCATTAGTAAAACTGGCTTAACAGAATAATAAAAAGTCAAATTCAGTAACACTATGCCTGGCAAACAGCAGCAGTAAATGCAAAAACTTATATCTAAACATGACATAGCTCAAGCAGAAAAAAATATTACACTAAAAATGGCCATGTCTAATACCTATGTCACATCTTAACAGTAGTGATGCATCACGAGAACTTACACTAGCAGATAAGTTACCAAATCGTAAAGAAATTATTTATGCAACTCCTGTGAAGGGAAATGTCTATTTATGTGCCCTCATTTTCTTGGAAGTAGATCATAAATTTCTTATTGACTGGATCTGTAGGCATAAAATAACTATATTAGTACATATATTAAATTTTATTTTAACCAATGCTGCAGTGCAGCTAGAAACTACATATTAAAGAAAATGAGCAAATATGTACAAAGGACGGCATGAAACATCATTCATTAGGCATATGGCATTTCATAAGGCAGTAAAAATTCTCTCAATTCTCGAGAAAGACGTTTGTCATAATCAGGTGTGCAGATGTAAGTATCTTTCCAAGTAATGAGCGTGTCGTATTTGCGGTGCTTTCTACAACGGAATGTCAATAGCGAGGATAATGGCCTCCCTTTTTTTTTTCTACCACCTAATGGCTTCTTCTCAAGGTGGCTGGCACACCTGGCCACTCACAATGAATTATGTCACGGTCACTTACCTTTCTTACCGAAATATTTACGACAGCAGTTTTTGCTACAGTGACAGTCTCATATAAAAATTTCACAGGTCAAAAATTTGCGTTACAAATGTGTAGAAACAAAATCCTGTAAATATAACAGTGTCCAAAAAATTTTCGCCAGCATCGTGATACATTCACGCATATACACACATTTCATAACTCTTAAAGTTCGATTCTTGGTTTCCAACAACCTTCTTCACAAACCAGAGTCCCTAACCACTACTCATTATTCCTTACCTTATTCGCCGACACTTCTTCAATATTTCATCATAACAGATACGTAGCATAATCAAATAACTCATATAGCATCAGCTTACTGGTCATAAACATACCGCAACAGCATAATACACATAGTCATCGTAATAATAACATCATAACACCTCAGTCAACTCTCAAAATCGTCGTAGCTTCCTCCAATAATTTCAAAACCTAAAAAAATTCTCTGCTCATGTCAAAAGTGTGCCTCAAACGCACTTTAAAAATCATAATCCCATACCAAATACATCATTCAAAGCTCTCATAGTATCACAATGGTTCTGAAAAATATGAGCATTTCACAAAGTACAGACAAAATACAATTTCATAAGTGTGAAGTTATCCAACTGTGTAATTACATAAACATCTGTTACTGATGTAGTAAAAAAAAAAGTTTCTTTCTCTGTTAAATGATCAGATAGCTGTGTAATTCTGTGTTAGAGAAATATGGTACCGATGCGTAAAGTTATATAAGCAAATACCATATTAGCTAGGGTTCCTTGTGCTTGCCAAACACATGGTACACAAAGTAGGCGTGTACCCCCCTCAGGATTAATGTAATTATACCCTCAGGTGTTACAGATTATTGCAACGGAATAAAATGTATCACGGAAAACTTTCTTTGTAATTCAAAAACCTTTAAAAATAAATGTTTTAAGTATAAAATTAATCACTCAAATACATGTACTGTAGCGCTAAACTGTGCGTCTTGTTGTAAGATAATCTCTGTGGAAGTGTCATAGTTGTCGTCCTCCGAAAGCTAAGTTCTGCAGAAGTCAATTACTTACCTCATGATAAACAAAAGTGAAATGCTTTGCGTATAGATATCTTAGTTATTACGCTTATTGCCATGATGAAGAAAGTACTGTGCTGTAACGTATTGTTGTGCTACGGAAAAGGCAGTCTCATTGTGGCTATACCACAAAAGTTACTACTAAAACATGTTTTACTTTCCAGAATAAAACAGAAAACTGCAGATATAAAACAGAAACACTGCAAAAGCAACATTGTAAATTGTCACTCATTAGTAGCGTCGTGATAAAATCGTGTAGCTGTCACATAAACTAACCACTGTGTCATCTGGTATCTCACAGAAAGCACTTTAAATTCAGAATGTATTTTCAAATAAACCAAAATGTTGCGTTAAAATCTCATTAGCAGTACTGGTAAATGTTCTAAGTATGTGAGCCTTATAGTCATTACGTAATCATGCAACAAACAAGCAAGAATGCACACACACAATAACACTGTATCGTCTGTTCACTATAACAATGCATTCGTAATTTCTGTTTAAATAAGTTCTCTTGGTTCTTCATTGGATATTTAACTTCAAACATTGTTGCATGATAACAGTTTCTAAGTCTGACAATGCATACTAGAAATGTGAAGTGAAGAGTTTTATGGCAAAGACAAAGTTAAAAAGCAGATTATCTTTCAATAAACGGTTTTACATGTGAAATGTGGTGTAAACCTTTACTCTTCCTAGTACGCAGAGTTTCAACTTCAACGCAATTATCATGTGGTATACGTCGGATTCTGTAAGGTCCATTGTAAACTAGAAAGAATTTGTGACTCAAGTGTTTCTTCTTATGTGACAATGAATGAGCTTTGATGAGAACTTTCTGACCAATATATAATTTCTTTGCATTTACTTTACCGTGTAGTTTACTCCTTTTGTTTGCTGCAGATTTTATATTTTTAAGAGCCAAGTCAATTATGTCTTTGTGTCGAAGTTTACGTGTATTCGGGAAAGGTACAAGCTCTCTGATTCTGTTTGGTGGTTCTTCATTCTTCAGTAAAAGAGTAGGTGGTAAAGCAGTGGAGTCATGTGGCATTTCATTCAGCACGTTTTGAAATAAGTGTAAATATCTGTCCCAATGCTGATGCTTTCTGTGACAATAAAGTCTGCAAAGCTTATTGATTTCTTTCATAATCCGTTCGGAGGGGTTACAATGTGGTGAGTACAATGAAATAAAAACAGGTTTGATTTTATGATTCCGAAGCATGCGTGACCAAACAGCAGATCTGAATTGCGGTCCGTTATCTGAAATGACTTTACTAACGTGTCCAACTTCACGTAAGAAATTTTTAACAAAGGCGTTGGATACAGACTGTCCAGTGGCTTTACGTAACGGAGTGAAAGAAACAAATTTTGAAGTAAGTTCAACAGCGACTAGAACGTACGAAAATCCATTAGATGTTCTGACAAGCGGTCCCAAGAGATCAACAGCAGCAAATTCTTTTAATTTAGAAGGAATAATAGGAAACAGCGGAGCACGGTAGGAGATAGTAGATGGTTCCGCCTTTTGACGAAGTTTACAAATAGACAAGACTCTTCGAATTCTCTTTTCCATATTGTTAAAATAACAAGTCGTTCGAAGAATATGATAACATTTTCGTGGGCCAAAATGTGCATAGCTGAAATGAATGTACCAAATGAGCTTATTAACAAAATCATCTGGAATGCAAAGTACCCATAGCTTGTCATCAACGGTGCAGCGTGTGTGTGTCTTTCCATGCCATTTGCTCTTGATGTCTTTCCAAATCGGATCTTTATCTTGTTCATGAGCAATGTCCTTTAAAGATGTGGTGATGAAGTTTTCAAAGGCGACTTTCTGAATGTAAAGAATACTGAAATTTTTCTCGAGGTTGCCTTCTGTGTTACTTTTCTCAAGCCCAGCCGGTGCGCGTGACAGTGCGTCCACAACAATGTTCTCCTTGCCGGGAATGTAGACTATTGTGAAGCGGAATTCTTGCAGAAACAATGCCCAACGTTTTAACCTGTCATGATTTAATTTTGAAGACATAAGAAATTGTAATGCACGATGATCACTGTATACTTTTATGTGCTTACCAGAAAGAAAGAAACGGAATTTGTTAAATGCCCAAACGATAGCTAATTCAGTAACGGAATAATTTTTTTCAGATTTTGTTAGCACTCGGCTAGCAAAAGCAATGGTTTTCTGAACGGTAGTGTCATTTTCTATGGCTTCTTGAAATAAGTGGGCACCAAGACCGACTTTAGAAGAATCCGTGCTAAGGCAGAAATCTTGTGACAGATCTGGATGAGCTAGTATTGGCGCGTTAAGTAGCGATTCTTTCAAAGAATTGAATTCCAACTGTGCTTGTTCATCCCAGTTCCAAATAGTATTTTTTCCAGTGAGAGAACAAAGTTTTGATGTAACTAGAATTTGCATATTCAGAAAACGATGGTAAAAATTTACAAGACCTAGAAAACTGCGGACTTGTTTTTTTGTGGATGGAACTGGAATGACTCTTACTGCGTCTAACTTTTCAGGATCCGGCTGAATACCTTCAGAAGAAATAATATGTCCCAAAAACCTCACCTTTGACCTACCGAATTCAGACTTTTCCAAGTTAACTGTAATTCCAGATTCTGCAAAAATACGTAACAAACTGTTGAGGATGCGATTATGTTGTTCCCATGAAGCTTCTGCTATTAGAATATCGTCCACATATCAGGTGATGTGACGTTTTAAGAACTCAGGTAATATGGAATTTAACCCGCGAATGAATGCTGCCAAAGAAATGTTCAAACCAAAAGGAAGTTTCCGAAATTGGTAACAAACGCCGAAACAAAGAAAGGCTGTGTATTTTATACATTCTGGATGAAGTTCGATCTGATAAAAGCTGGATCTGAGATCAATGGAAGACAACACTTTTACACCATTAAAATTTTGAAGAAGTTCTTCCAACGTTTGCGGCCTGTCTGTTTCAGGAATAATGATAGTATTGATTTGTCTCGAATCTAAGACAAGCCTGATCGATCCATTTTTCTTCTCAACACCATGTAATGGATTGTTGTATCAGCTTACTGCAGGCTCAATAATGCCCTCGTCAAGCATAGATTGTATTTCTGTTCTAACACGGTCCCTATAATGTGCTGGAATTACGTATGGTCTAACACAAAATTTAGTATGCTCACGAACACGAAACTGGTATTGAAATCCCTTGATTGTTCCTGTTTTGTGAGTAAAAACTGTGGAATGTGCTTGTAAAATCTCAAAGAGGTCCTGCCTATCAGTGTCATTACAATTCTCAATTGTTTGAATTTTATTCTGAATTAACTCATTAGTTTCAAATATGCCGTCGATATCATCCCTGTCAGTACTTGCAGAGTGATTGTTAGTGTCTAGTTCTGTAGAAAATTCCGAACTGTTGTCCAACAGAAGGTAAAGCCGATTAATTTCTTCGTCATGGCTTGAGAGCCAATCTTCAAATTTCAAAGCTATTGACTTACCTTCTTTTTCTAAACTTATTTCAGCATCGTGAAAGTTTAAGATTGCTTTGTATTCATTCAAAAAGTCTACTCCCAATATAATTTCTGTCGACAATAATGGAACAATAAGAAAGTTCATAGAGAAGCTGTGGCTTTGGCAAAAGAATTCTAAATTGGTTTGTTGGCGTACATCTACACTTTTTCCAAAGATTGCACCTTGTAATTTAATCTTACGTAACGGAAATGTGGGGCAATCGTTCGATTTGTTGCATTTGTTAAAAGCTGTTTCACTAATTACTGAAATGGGACTGCCAGGGTCAAGTACTGACGTAAATTTTACGTCATTTACAGTAATGTGAATCACAGGATATGCAATGTTGTTATGTTTTACGTCGTGTTCCTGGAGTAAGATGTCCCTAATGACTTCCATCTTTACGTAATTACTAGCTACGGCAGCTGCGTCGTCAGTTTCATACGTACGTTTCGTGGCTGCCAACGGTATGAGTCATTGCCTATTGTCTCTTTGTTGGCGCGTTATTGGGATTTGGAGACCTAACTTCTACAAATTCACCTCCTCGAGAGGGCCCTGCTCTGTTTGAATCCCGCAAGTTCTGATGCAATTCAGGTCTGTCGTTACGGTCATATCGTCTGTCGTCATGTCGGTAGATGCCATAGTTTCTCTCTTGTCGGTCAAATGGTGGAGAATTTCTCCCTGAGTCGTAACTGCGCGCTGGACCGTTGCGTCTAAAGTTATTCTGTCTCCCTTGATAATAATTATTTTGGTTCCCAAATTGTCTGTTTCTCTGATTGTCTCTGTGATAGTCACTACCGCAGAGAGGTGATCTTTCCCTGTAATTATTACTACTCTGCCAACGGTTGTCATACGGGTGGTGTCTGTTTTGGTCACGATATGTGTTGTGAGTATAGCCTTGTTGTGTCTAGTTATTATTTCTTTCACCGCGGAATTGTTACAGATGTGACCTGTAATTGTTGTGCTCCTGTTTTCGCGTTCCGCGATTGTCAGTGTCAATTTCCAGTTCTTGTAACAGTCCTTGAAAAACTTCAATGTCGTCTTTGCAACGTCCTGCTAAAATAATATGTCGTAAATGTTCAGGCAATTTGAGTAAGCAAATGCGGATGAGTTCTGAGGGGCTGTATGGGTTTGAAAGATACTGATTCTTATGCAACATGTCTTCAAAATATTTGACAAGACTGGAAAATTCAGATTGTTCAAAGTGTTTCATCATCATGATGCTATGTTTTATTCGGTCTTGTGTAGCTTGAGACCAATATGCTGAGAGGAAGGCATGGTAAAATTCTCCTTCACTGTGACAATCGTGAATGACCGATCACATTCTTACAGCTGGTTCATTCTCTAAATAGCCACACATAAATTCTAATCTGTGTTCTAATGACCAGTTGGGAGGAAAACAATGAGAGAATTGATGGAGCCATGCTTGTGGATGAATGTCGTTGGCAGAATTCTTAAACGTTTTGAATTTACGTGTAGTAATGAACAGCTTATAGTCAAAATCATCATGTCGGCGAGTCGCATGTCGGTCATTGTTACGTCGTGTCGGCGGTTCCATCTCAAAATTCGGTGCACCTTGCCAATTTCTATCATAATTTCCGAAATGCCCTGTGTTATTATTTTGTGGCTTTTCCGTATTTCTAAGTTCCTCTTCCCGTGTTGGAGCGCGAGTGTCCTCTGAGATATGAAATTTTTGTATTACTTGTGCCAACTGATCTTGTACTTCCCGGATTTCTCTTTTGTATTGCGTATTAATTTGATTCTGATTTTGTTTGAATTTCTTAATTTGTTCATACTCTTGTGTGTCAGTGATGGCTACAGGTCTTGTGTCATTCAGATCATCATCTACCTTTGCAGATAAGTTTGTGAACTGATCCGAAAGTTCGGCTACTTTCTCCGATAGTGTACTTATTTCCTCAGTGTGTTTTTCTGAACCAAGTTTCAGAGTGTCCATTTGTGTTGAAATCGTATCTACTGTGTCCTTTAAGTTTTCTTGAGTTTTTGCAAGTTGCGTAACCGGATCCGTAGATGCAACTGAGTCAATTTTAGCTTGCAAGGTGTCGTGATTTTCATGAACAATAGTTTGCAGTTCTTTTATGGCTGCTTCGTGATTCTGTAATGCATTTTCATGACGCGAAATAATAGGTTGGAAATGCTCACAAATTTATGTTTTTACGTCATTACAGACTTTTTGACATGTCGAGTCGATGTTATGTAACTCAGTAGTTAAATCTTCACGTGTTTGTTCAAGCGTTGTGTCTAACTTTTGAAGATTTTGTTCCATTGTGTCTAACTTTTGAAGATTTTGTCCCATTGTGTCTAATTTTTGTAGCCTTTGTCCCATTTGTTGCATTAACTGTAATAACAATGCACTGGTGTCTGAGACATGTTCCTCAGTGCTTTTCGGCAGTGAAGTTGCACCGGCAACATTCACATTTTGACAAGCAGAAAATGTATCTTGACTCATTTGAGAAAACGGTGAGAAACCAAAACCTGAGTCTACAGTATTTGCAATATTGTGTTCTGTCATTCCCGATTCCTGAGGCGAGCTGTTGCCGACCGATCGATCCATAATGCTTCCCTGTTCACTACCTGTTTCAATGTCTACACCATTATTTGACGACCGCTCCATTTCCCTATGCACAGTTACCAAATTACTACTTTGAATGTCTATTAATTCATTACACAGCGGTGCTGGTAAGCTACACTCGTCGTCACTATTATTTCTCAGTTTACTTTGGAGCCTAGTGTTACATTTTTCACACGCCATTATTGTCACAATATTTCACACGATACCACAGAAAAGCACAATTTGAAGAGCAAAAATAAGAGAACACATTAACATAGCACTGAAAATAATATGTAGTTAATTGCAAGCGCAGCTGCGAAATACTTGGTGCAAATCTACATACATGCCACAACTGTTTTACTGTACAACAATGAAAGACTGCAACTACAAAGGAGATTCTCTCTACAATTACGCGCTAGCAATAAACAATAGCTACACTAATTACACAAACTACAAGAAAAAAATCAGAAGATTCCAGTGAAGTATCCTCGGCTAAGGGTCGACATATGAAACGTCCTCTTTAAACAATTATACGCGACTGTCCTTAAACTGACACACAATATTTTTAGCGCAACGCAATCTGACTTTCAAAAATCCCTACAAAAGAATGGCCCTGACTAACATTAACCTATACGTTTCACAAATCACTTACCTCACCAAAAAATCTTCGTTACTCGAACTACTGCAATACAGCGAGCGCCACTACTGCCAGCTAAGTAAAGGATTCAAACTACGGAAGGCACTAACTACTGATAGGCATAGTTAGCAAATGAAAGATTTTAATAGAGAACAAACAATGTATTTACCTTAATAATGTTGAAAACTCATAATATACATATCAGTTCATGACATCCAGTTTTAAAAATTTCAAAACTCCGCCATCTCTCTCCCCACATCCACCACTGCTGGCGGCTCACCTCCAACTGCGCAACGCTACGCGCTGTTCACATCCAGCTGCCGCTGCCCAACACTACAATGGCAGACAACAATGCAAACTAGCCACAGACTGCACACAGCACAGCCTGTGATTTTCATACAGAGCGCTACGTAATGTTGCCAACAAGAAAACATAAACAGCCTACTTACAATATGTAGAATTATAATTATAACGATGATTGTTTCCAGGCGTTAAAGTCAAATAAAGTGCTAGGACTGGGAGGAGAAGCCATGTACAGCTTCTGTCACTCATGTACTTGCATAAGTTCGTAGCGTTTTTGTTTTGTATGTTGGTATTCCTGTTGCAATGGGTTATTTATCGATTTTTTTAAATTTGTAGCTCACTGCTGCTATTTGAGTTTACATATTGTCATTTTGTCATTTACCCGCCAGGGTAGCCGAGGGCGCTAATGCGCTGCTTCCTGGACTCGGGTAGTCGCGCTGGCCCCGGATCAAATCCGCCCGGCGGTTTAACGACGACGGCCGGTGTGCTGGCCAGCCTGGTTGTAGTTTTTAGGCGGTTTTCCACATCCTACTAAGTGAATACCGGGCTGGTCCCCACGTCCCGCATCAGTTCCAAGACTCGCAGCCATTTGAAACACATTCACACTATTTCACGATTTACACTAGACGCAGACAGCTGGGGTACACTACTTCCGTCCTGGAGGGTACGGGGTGGCGGCAGCAAGGGCATCTGGCCACCCCTTAAAAAATTAACCATGGACAGAATGCCACTGGACAGGGCATGGTAAGAAAATTGTTTTGTCTCTTTAAGGAAGATTGTTTGGGTATTATTGACTCTCCATGTTCAGGAAGGAGTTTGACAAAGATCGTCTAAATGCATTAGTCCACAATGATTCCCGTCAGTGTACTCGAGATTAGGCAAATGTGATGAACTGTGATCATTCCACCACTGTGGGGAAGGTTCAAAAATCAAGGTTACAAGTACTGAATGCTCTAACGATAATCAGTAGGTGACATATGTGCATCTCTGGTTGCTCGTTGTCAGTTGGCTGGTGAACAACACCGACCATTCCTGTCATATATCGGTACTGGTGACACGAAATAGTGTCATTACACTAGAATAAGGGAAAGAAAGAAATGGTTAAACCCAAACAAAGCAGCAACTCCCTGTACAAAGACCTGCGCTCATCCACAGAAGATAATATTATGCATCTGGTGGGACAGCGACAGTGTGGTGTACTAAAAATTACACTACTGTCCATTAAAATTGCTACATCGAGAAGAAATGCAGATGATAAACGGGTATTCATTGGACAAATATATTATACTAGAACTGACATGTGACTACAATTTCACGCTAGTTGGGTGCATAGATCCTGAGAAATCAGTACCCAGAACAACCACCTCTGGCCGTAATAAAGGCCTTGATACACCTGGGCATTGAGACAAACAGAGCTTGGATGGCGTGTACAGGTACAGCTGCCCATGCAGCTTTAACACGTTACCACAGTTCATTAAGAGTAGTGACTGGCGTATTGTGACGAGCCAGTTGCTCGGCCACCATTGACCAGACGTTTTCAATTGGTGAGAGATCTGGAGAATGTGCTGGCCATGGCAGCAGTCGAACATTTTCTGCATCCAGAAAGGCCCGTACAGGACCTGCAACATGCGGTCGTGCACTATCCTGCGGAAATGTAGGGTTTCGCAGGGATCGAATGAAGGGTAGAGCCACGGGTTGTAACACATCTGAAATGTAACATCCACTGTTCAAAGTGCCGTCAATGCGAACAAGAGGTGACCGAGAAGTGTAACCAATGGCACCCCATACCATCACGCCGGGTGATACGCCAGTATGGCGATGACGAATACACGCTTCCAATGTGCGTTCCCTGCGATGTCGCCAAACACGGATGCGGCCATCTGATACTGTAAACAGAACCTGGATTCATCAGAAAAAATGACGTTTTGCCATTCGTGCACCCAGGTCCGTCATCGAGTACACCATCGCAGGCGCTCCTGTCTGTGATGCAGCGTCAAGGGTAACCGATTCCATGGTCTCCGAGCTGATAGTCCATGCTGCTCCAAACGTCGTCGAACTGTTCGTGCAGATGGTTGTTGTCTTGCAAACGTCCCCATCTGTTGATTCAGGGATCGAGACGTGGCTGCACGATCCGTTACAGGCATGTGGATAATATGCCTGTCATCTCGACTGCTAGTGATACGAGGCCGTTGGGATCCAGCACGGCGTTCCGTATTACCCTCCTGAACCCACCGATTCTATTTTCTACTAACAGTCATTGGATCTCGACCAACGCGAGCAGCAATGTCGCGATACGATAAACTGCAATCGCAATAGTCTCCAATCCGACCTTTATCAAAGTCGGAAACGTGATGGTACGCATTTCCCCTCCTTACAGTTGGCGTCGCAACAACTTCACCAGGCAACGCCGGTCAACTGCTGTTTGTGTATGAGAAATCGGTTGGAAACTTTCCTCATGTCAGTACGTTGTAGGTGTCGCCACCGGCTCCAGCCTTGTGTGAAAGCTCTGAAAAGCTAATCATTTGCATATCACAGCATCTTCTTCCTGTCGGTTAAATTTCGCGTCTGTTGCACGTCATCTTCGTGGTGTAGCAACACTACGCAGGAGTTGGATTGGGAAGTCATTTCGCACCCACCTTATTCACCTGATATTGCTCTCTGTCGAACAACCTAGAGTGAACTTCCTCTCTGAATGAAAATGCGCTCCGAACTGTTCGACACGTTTTTCGCTTGAGGCGAAAAACTTGTCGAACAATGTGATTTCTACAGTTGCGGAATAGAAAAGTTACCCCAGCTGTCGCAGACATAAATAGTTAGGGAGAAGACATTATTGACGACCGAAGTCTCCGTTACGTGTATCTTTTGTGTTTATTAAACTTACGGGAAAACGCTGCAAACTTGTGCACCAACCTGATATTATGAGAACGTATCTAATGTATATTGCTTGTACTGTATGTTGAGCCACGGCTGTAAGCTACATTTTATGTTTATTCACTTTGAAATATACTTTGAGTTGCAGAAGAGATACGATTGTAAATTCTGTGTTTTTAATTTGGTTTTCATGTTCTCCATTGTAGACAGATGCTCACAAATTAAGGATAATTGCAGAATGTGGTCCCACACAACGTGGCACTACACAAAACTGGCGCTAATAGCATAGACACATAGGGAACACACATGACACGGATCTGTAAGTCCACGGTATTGGTGATACATTGAGAAAACCGTCCCGAAACACATGTGCTACCAAACGCCACTGTTTCCTCCGCATGTAACCCGACATCAATATAGCATGTGATCACCATGCACACGTACACAGGCCGCACAACGGGTTGGCATACTCTGGATCAGGTGGTCGAGCAGCTGCTGGGGTATAGCCTCCCATTCTTGCTCCAATTCCCGTCGGTGCTCCTGAAGTGTCGTAGGGGTTTGAAGACGTGCAGCGATACGTCGACCGAGAGCATCCCAGACGTGCTCGAGAGAGCCTGGAGAACAGGCAGGCCATTCCATTCGCCTGATATCTTCTGTTTCAAGGTACTCCTCCACGATGGCAGCTCGGTTTGGCCATGCGTTATCATCTATTAGGAGAATGGTGGGACCCATTGCACCCCTGAAAAGGCGGGCATACTGGTGCAATATGACGTCCCGATACACGTGACCTTTTACAGTTCCTCTGTCAAAGACATGCAGGGGTGTACGAGCACCAATCATAATCCTACTCCACGCCATCAAACCACGACCTCCATACAGGTCCCTTTCAAGGGCATTAAGGGGTTGGTATCTGGTTCCTGGTTCACGCCATATGAAAACCCGGCGAGAATCACTGTTCAGACTGCACCTGGACTCGTCCGTGAACGTAACCTGGGACCACGGTTCCATTGACCATGTACTGTATTCTTGACACGAGGCTTTACGGGCTCTCCTGTGGCCAGGGGTCAGGGGAATGCTCCATGCAGGTCTCCAGGCGAATAAACCATGTCTGTTCAGTCGTCGTGTGTCTGGAGACAACTGTTCCAGTGGCTGCGGTAAGGTCCCGAGCAAGGGTACCTGCAGTACTCCATGGTCGTCTGCGGGCGCTGGTGGTGAGATATCGGTCTTCTTGTGGTGTTGTACACTGTGGACGTCCCGTACTGTAGCGCCTGGAGACGTATCCTGTCTTCTGGAATCGTTGCCATAATCTTGAGATCAGACTTTGTAGCACACGGAAGGCCCGTGCTTCGACCTGCTGTATTTGAATAGCCTCCAGTCGCCCTAGTATTCCACCCCTCATAACGTCATCAATATGTGTTCTTTGAGCCATTTTCAACACACAGTCACCATCAGCACGTCTGAAAACGTCTGCACACTTACTCGCTGCACCGTACTCTGCCATGCACCAACACACCTCTGCGTATGTGGACTGCTGCCAGCGCCACCGTGCGACGACCGCAGGTCAAATGCACTGCATGGTCATATTCCGAGGTGATTTAAACCCGCAAACAGCCCACCAGAGCGTTGTTTCACCATGTATCAGCAGTATCCTTAATTTATGAGTATGAGTGTAGTTTCTGAAGATACGGTCATAACTAAAATTTTTCTCATTGCCTGACACAGACAATAAAATAAATTTAGAAAAAATTTATGAAGAAAACTGTAAAAGCATTGACATTAAAGTTCTTGTTCGAGAATCTCGAGTTCTCTCCGTCAGTAATTTTTGTACAGTAAAACACCATGCAACGGCCCTCGGCTGCCGAACAGTTGGCAGAGTTCGGACGGGAGGATAGGCAGAGCTTTTCCCTCGACCTTTTCTGGGCGAAAATTTCACTGGGCACAGTCTACAGGGCACCGTCAGTATCATAGTTTCCCAATTCCCTCCTCTTCACTTTTCTTCTTCTGTGTGCAGATGGTGCCCAAATGAATGAGTACAGAATTCTCCAGATTTAGACTGTGGATCCTTCTGCGATATTTATGTTGCAGAAAGTAGTATGCTACTTCGCTTGTTGTGGAAAGTGCGTTCTAGGCCGCGCGGGGGGACCGCGCGGTTCGAGGCGCCATGTCACGTATTGCGCGGCCTCTCCCGCCGGAGGTTCGAGTCCTCCCTCGGGGATGGGTGTTTGTGTTGTTCTCAGTATACGTTAGTTCAAATAGTGTGTAAGTCTAGGGACCGATGACCTCAGCAGTTTGGTGCCTTAGGAATTCACACACATTTGAAAATTTTTCTTGCGTTCTAGGAAGCTAGTGATTCTTTCGTTCTTCCGCAATAACTGTGTTGCACGCTCGCACTTACTAAACAAATTCACAATGTATCGTGCAGCTTCTCTCTATATAATTTTTATCCACGCCCTCAAATCGATGAGCCATATTGAAGAATTGTTCTGGCGATGGTTTTCTTAGCGAACTCTTTCGTGCGTCAGTTACACTTCCTTAGGCTTGATACAATAAATGTGTGCCTGGGATTTGTCTTCCACAGACCTGGGTTTTGAGGGTCCTTCAACTTCAAAAGGCTCGTGAGAGATTGTTCTAGATAATTAAAGATTTTGATTGATTCCAGTGACTAGTCATCGATGATCTAATGAAATGATATCAGAACTGTTCGTCTATATTTGCAAATTATATTTCATGGATTTGAAGAACGAAATCACCAAACCAGCAGAAGCTGCTGTAATGTGAATTTAGTTACCGACAATAGTTTCGTTCAAATGGTTCAAATGGCTCTGAGCACTGTGGGACTTAACATCTGAGGTCATCAGTTCCCTAGGCTTAGAACTACTTAAACCTAGCTAACCGAAGGACACCACACAAATCCATGCCCGAGGCAGAATTCGAACCTGCGAGCGTAGCAGCAACGCGGTTCTGGACTGAGGCGCCTAGAACCGCTCGGTCACACTGTCTCCAAGTCTAGGTCATATGAGGTTAAAGAAAGACTCCAAGTAGGTAATTACTTATGACCTGCCGCACCTGTCACCTTCCTCTAACCTGATGTGATGGTATCCGTGACGAAGATGGTCGTTTAAATGAACCTGGTTTGTGAAATTCGAAACCACACTCCCAGCTGTGTGGCATGGAAATGAGCAACTACCTACCTTACTCCCTGGGTGGACTGTGCCTGAGGCGTCCAATTCATCTCCGGCTGCAGGACTGATTCGCCTTTGGGATCACGATCAGAGTGAAGTATACATGGTGTAGTAATAGTTTAAGGACGGAAGAGGAGAGCACGATTGTACTTAAACGAGAGTCGATGTCAGACTCCATAAAATATGGATATTTTGATAAAGGCCCACAGACATATAAATTAACAAGAAGTCCACGGATGAAACAAGGTAAAACGGTAACTGTAGTAGTTGCCAAGAACCTGCATAGCAGTACTGGTAGACAACAGTCAATCGAGAAAAACCACACACTTAACAATTCAGAGATTACAATGCATGTACAGGGAGTCCGTAAAAAGGGATTTGCCTCAAGGGAAGGAAAGAACTTCCTACAAGGAACATAACTTGCACGCTGAGCACTTTGGCAAGAGACAAATGAGGAAACATAACACGTACTAGACTTTATACAGCATAACATGTTTGCTCTGGTATCGAGCACGCATCCAACACAAGAACACGTATAGGATTCTATAGCGTACTACAGTACGTAGTGTATCGGTTAGGTATGTTATTTTCATCTGGTGTACCCGTGGTGTTCATTTGGCACATTGTGACACAGCAGAACAACGGATGGCGGTCACATCGAGCAGATGTTGTGAAGAATAGCGCAGAGACATAGTGAACATTGACAGTTGTGGTAGTATACAGTAACTCCGATCAGTGTTTACAGGAACTTCTTTCGAACCACTGTTGCATACCACATCCTCTCTAAATATTAGAAACATTTTTGCAGACACCTTGTATATGTATATTGACGGAAAAACTCGAAGACGGAGTTGTGCAACGTAAATGAAAGTTGGTAGGCGTGTTTCTACATCTTAAAGATGATATCTGTTGAAATTTAACGCCAATCGCTTGAAAGAGGCGCTAGTAGCGCCACTGTAAGGAAGCAAGTCAGGTTTGCTTTAAATACACGCTGTAACGCTCGTGAGCGTTAGTTACCTTTGAGATTGGACGTGATGAGACGATGTTTGTAAAAAATGCCTTTAACGCAACAAAGAAGCCATTATCAACATCTCGCTGAGTTTGGAGAAGGATGTGTAATACACCTACGAGAACCTGGATGTTCCTTCTGCGATAGTGCAGAAAGACTTGGTAGGGATGTAGCCACCGTGCACGAGTGCTGGCAGCGGTGATCACGAGAATGTACAGACGCAAGAAGACCGGGCTCTGGCCGGTCACGAGGTAACAGTGATACACGCGAATTGACTACTGTATTTGTCGCGTTTTAGGAAGACAGAGAACCATCTGCCTCTAAACTTACATGCATCTGCATTAAAGGATGGCATAGAGTGGATGAAGTGGTCAGTTGAGATGGAGCTGTAATGAGGTACGATTCAATGGTAGACTGATGATACACTCTATAGAGAGAGGGGGGGGGGGGGAGTTGCTGCAGGTCATTTGACCATTTTTTTCCTGATGTTCTGTCAGGATGCATCAGTTGTGTGACATAGCCTGTGTTTGACTCGTATACAACTGCTTGTTCTGTGTGATTGTTAGAGCAGTGTCTACTTGCGATCGTTAACAGTAAACCTCTTGGTCATCAGAGAAGTTCCATCTCAGGTATGATGAAACGTGACACATTCCTCTAAATGAAGGAAGATTTATGCGATGTATTCCATCCCCCTGTCGTATCTTGGGTGTAAAATCTGTTCTTCAGTTTCGTAACTAAGTTAGCGATATGTGTTCGTGAGACACTGCAAACCCTATTTATACATCTGCTTGGCAGATGTGCTGTTTACAGAGTTAGTGGCGGCATGACTTGAAATTTCACATGTCGGAAGCTGCTGCTATGCGTGTACCTGTTTCCTTGTAAGAGGTATTCTCCGTTACTAACGATCATTGTATATAGGACTGATCGGATGTGAACAGTGGACAGTATACATCTATGGAAAGCTATATTGTGCATGTATCACACAACGCCACTGTTTTAAGGAAGTAGTTTTTTTCGTTTTACATTTTTTTTACCGTAGTTTATCGTAGAGGAATCTGCAAGAACAATGTATGTCATGCGCTAGAAATATATTTCTTACATTGGAATATTAACAGCGCTGCATTCCACACAACTGATAGGTCAGAAACTCAAGCGATCTAACATTATAGCCTGTTTTAAGTACAGAAATGTGTAGCCTTAGGAGAGCATGTGTTTACGCTCTCTCTTACCAGTACCCTCTTGGTACTGATCCCAGGCACCAGAACAATACTTTAAAATTGATAGCGTAGGTGATTTATGTAAAATGCTTCGAACTCCATCCGTCTGGAGCTCCATGATGCATAAAAAACACCCATTTCTTGTTCTTCATAACCGTCTGCTATTACACCATAACACTTTCAGACCTGTTACTATACATTGATAAGGTGTGCTAACCTCCTCGACATGAGCGCATCTGGAGAGATCTAGTGCACTTGGATGGGCGAGGACTTGGTAAGCTTCATACATTCATGAAATGTGGAATGTAGTGGTCTACTTCTGGTCGGCTGCAGATTAAATGGGTAACGGTGCTGCACGGTGGGTGGTCAGTGGCAGTGCAAGGGGGTCTTTCAGTCTCTAATTTCATCCTAAGACTGCGAGAATGCTCTGTGACTCCCATCCGCATAGAGATAGATCGTAAATTAAGCACTATGATCAAGGTGCTGGAAATATTTAGAGCGCTGTCTGGTATACTTTGATGGTGTACATGTTCGAGAATTAACAATGAATGGATGTACTGCACAATCATCTATCTACATTAGCAGTGATACTCGCAAAGTAGAGAAGGGATAGTTTAGCTATGATACTGACACTGGGGAACGTGCTGTCGCATCATTGGTCGGTGTTGAAATTACTGTAAAATTGCTAAAATTGTTTGCACTATCAACTGTGATGCTTATTATTTCAGTACATCGATGGCGTCTTTTCCATCCCATGCGTCCACTGGTATGCTGTTGGTTACCACATAATGATTGACTGACATCGCTTGTTTGAGTTGGAGAAAGAGTTTTGGTGGAGGGACAGCACTTTCTGTGGATGGATAGCACCGAAACAGTGATCGCGTACATGACTGCAATACGAGGAATCAGTCGAAACGGAATGAAAAGTATTCAGCTATTCCATCACTGTGACAGATGAGTGTAAATGTAGAGGTCATCAGTCATCTTGAGACAGGAGTTTGGAAACTCTCCACAACGCCACCAAACTCTTCCAGTTGCCTTATGTTGTAGCTGTCTTTTATTTAAAATCATCCAGTGTGTGTGGTGTGTTATGGTAGGAGCAGTAACAACATGACTTACACCATGCGACGTCTAGTTTTCTGTGAGAAGCAGTGGATCAGAACGTGTTAATTTCAGTTTAGAACCTGACAGACCTCAAAGTAGGGGCAGAAAAAAACAAAAAAATATGGCAGTGTTCAGAGAATGTTACATTAGAAAAAAACTATGCTCAAACAACGACACAGGGTCACACGGAGGGTCTCTTCGGCTTATAGTATAGTTTGTGGGATATTGTCATCTTCCTACAGTACAGGCGATGCACCTTTACACTGGTCGGTGGAATGGATCAATAGCTGTATATTTAATAGGGTCGTCACATGTGCTCGATTCCGGCAAGCAGACGGTATTTATTTTTGATATATGGGAGGAGAGAGATGCGGTTAAAATCTTATCGAGTTCTCTATCGAATGAAGTCGGTGGAGCTTTCACAGTTCGTAAATTTTCTCTGTTGGGTGGTACAGAACAACAAAGATAGTATGTTGGGGTGATAGACGTGAATGGGCCCCGAGGGATGCGGATATGCTTCGGACAACCGTACTTGTATGTAGTTTGAGGACGCATCACAATGCAGTAGCAAATTCCTCGTCTTTCTCCCAGTTCCCGTACTGTCTTTTGTACTACTTCATGTTGCAGGAGCGGTCTTCATTTGACGCTGACCTTACACAACGTGCACAGTTAGTGGAGCTACAACAATATGTTCCTGTTTCCATCGAATAGTCAAAACACAGTCCTATCGCACTATTTCAATTTAGCCTGTTTCTACACGGGTTGCAGAAGGTAGTAGATATAGCTTTCTTCGACTTCTACTCAGTTCTGATTTAAACTGGAACAATCACATGCATAAAGCTGCGGAAATGGTAGCAGTTGCAAGATGCATAGGGACTACCTAAAACGGCATTGGAATTTTACTGTAGCAGATAGGTTCGAGAAAGGTGACTCGTTTCGAGATATGAGAGTGCCAGAAATATGATTCACTAGTGGCTGTAATCATTAACGGACTTCTCCATAGGATCCAACATAGGTATGTGCTTGAATGGAGAGACCTGATTCCAAATCCCAGACAGCATTTCTAGCGGATTGCGTAGCACTAGGGATCTGAAAAGCTAGTGTACATTTCTTACTACATCAATCAGCACACCATCTACTGTTTGTGATCCTTCTCAATCAACCATCACCTACAACCCAGTCGATATACACTCCTGGAAATTGAAATAAGAACACCGTGAATTCATTGTCCCAGGAAGGGGAAACTTTATTGACACATTCCTGGGGTCAGATACATCACATGATCACACTGACAGAACCACAGGCACATAGACACAGGCAACAGAGCATGCACAATGTCGGCACTAGTACAGTGTATATCCACCTTTCGCAGCAATGCAGGCTGCTATTCTCCCATGGAGACGATCGTAGAGATGCTGGATGTAGTCCTGTGGAACGGCTTGCCATGCCATTTCCACCTGGCGCCTCAGTTGGACCAGCGTTCGTGCTGGAGGTTCAGACCGCGTGAGACGACGCTTCATCCAGTCCCAAACATGCTCAATGGGGGACAGATCCGGAGATCTTGCTGGCCAGGGTAGTTGACTTACACCTTCTAGAGCACGTTGGGTGGCACGGGATACATGCGGACGTGCATTGTCCTGTTGGAACAGCAAGTTCCCTTGCCGGTCTAGGAATGGTAGAACGATGGGTTCGATGACGGTTTGGATGTACCGTGCACTATTCAGTGTCCCCTCGACGATCACCAGTGGTGTACGGCCAGTGTAGGAGATCGCTCCCCACACCATGATGCCGGGTGTTGGCCCTGTGTGCCTCGGTCGTATGCAGTCCTGATTGTGGCGCTCACCTGCACGGCGCCAAACACGCATATTACCATCATTGGCACCAAGGCAGAAGCGACTCTCATCGCTGAAGACGACACGTCTCCATTCGTCCCTCCATTCACGCCTGTCGCGACACCACTGGAGGCGGGCTGCACGATGTTGGGGCGTGAGCGGAAGACGGCCTAACGGTGTGCGGGACCGTAGCCCAGCTTCATGGAGACGGTTGCGAATGGTCCTCGCCGATACCCCAGGAGCAACAGTGTCCCTAATTTGCTGGGAAGTGGCGGTGCGGTCACCTACGGCACTGCGTAGGATCCTACGGTCTTGGCGTGCATCCGTGCGTCGCTGCGGTCCGGTCCCAGGTCGACGGGCACGTGCACCTTCCGCCGACCACTGGCGACAACATCGATGTACTGTGGAGACCTCACGCCCCACGTGTTGAGCAATTCGGCGGTACGTCCACCCGGCCTCCCGCATGCCCACTATTCGCCCTCGCTCAAAGTCCGTCAACTGCACATACGGTTCACGTCCACGCTGTCGCGGCATGCTACCGGTGTTAAAGACTGCGATGGAGCTCCGTATGCCACGGCAAACTGGCTGACACTGACGGCGGCGGTGCACAAATGCTGCGCAGCTAGCGCCATTCGACGGCCAACACCGCGGTTCCTGGTGTGTCCGCTGTGCTGTGCGTGTGATCATTGCTTGTACAGCCCTCTCGCAGTGTCCGGAGCAAGTATGGTGGGTCTGACACACCGGTGTCAATGTGTTCTTTTTTCCATTTCCAGGAGTGTATCACTGAACCTCTGACATGGCATCGAGACAGAATGCGCTACAAATACTGGAGAAATGTCTAGCGGCGGCCGCGTTAGAGAGTTGCAAATACCGATTTCATACCACGTTCCTTAGCGGAATCACTTTCTAAATTCGGTAATTTTATTACGATGTTGCACCGTCGGCGACTTGTAACCACACTGTTGGTCTGATACTATACACTGCGGTGATCACCGTCTATATTCAGTGTCATGGTATTTGTCTGGAAAAAAACACTTCATTCAGAGGTAATGCCATACCTCGATTTATGAAGCCAGTATAGCTTCTGACATGGATACTTGTAGGCACCTTTAGAACCAAGACCGCTTGTGATGGTAATATGGTTGTGTTTTTAACATCTGGCGGTTTGTAAGACGATTATGCCTCTCTTTCTAAGACACAGTGGTACCACTCGCAAGAAAACTTATGAGACATGTCCACCCATCGTTGATTTTCGGTCAGTATTATTTCTTATCGCCAGCAATCAGTTGTTGATGGAGTATTATACTTAGTAGTAGGGGATGTGTGACAGGCCCGCCTTGAGCATCAGGCTTGTGAAGTATGTGTCTGTGTTCCGACGTGTGCAAAGGAAATGACGATGTCCAGTCGTAAGGAAGGTATGGACTTGAAGTGGAATACTGTGATAGCAAAGGGAAGAGTTTGTCAAGTCATAATAATGGTACAGATATTTCTATTTCCAGAGCCACAGTCATCAGCAGTGTGTATTTCCGATACTTCGCTCATTGCCCAATGTTTACCAACTGAGACCGCAATCGTGACATTTAATTGTAAGTATAGCGATCAAATATACATGTGACCTATTTCTTAGGATGATGACTCTGCCCATGTGTACTTGGCGTGCAGTGCCTGTGGCCTGCGGCGGGAATGTGTCAGTAGCCGTCCGATTGGAGAGGCCTGTTGGGATACAGGACAGTAGCTGACTTAACCATGTCGTCTTCTCGATAGTCGAATAGCTTTCGTCATTACGTGGAAATTTGAGAAGATTCAATATGGGCATATGTTTGTGCTGAACCATTATTGCCTCTCATGTAAATTGTCTGGTTGACCACTCCTGCATATTTCGGACCAATATTTAGTTGAGGGAACATCGATTGTGGTGTGTGCACCTGGCAGGTGAAAGAGAGATGGAAGACATGTTTGCTGGTTCTCTAGACATGACGAACACCTTAGTTGACTTTGTAAATTATAGGAATGATTTGGAATCTGTTACATCACCGACATCGGTATTCATGAGTGGAAATATCAGTAACTCTATTTTTTTCGAGTTTTCATGTAAAGGTCTTTGCAGATGGAATAAGTTTCTAGTTACTTAGTGGTCTCCAGCACGCTCCACCTCCCGAAAGTTTCGGGGTTTCTAGGGAAATAATTTCCAGTCTATAACTTGTAACCTCCCCACCGCAATTTTAAAGAAAATAAAGCAATACTTAATAGAAATGGGAGCCAAGTGTAACCTCCCCACAAAAATTTTAAAAGAAAAGGACGATACTAATTAGAAATGCTGATGGACATGGCTCTATGCGTAACCTGCCCACAAACAAATGTACTGACAATGGCAACAAAAATGTGAAATTCGCAATCTGACTCAAATATAAATCCTTCAAAAGTAAAGTCCATTCAGTGACAAGAAAATTCAATTAAACCGAAATATCGGTCTTTGGCCCTGTGTAAAACAATCAGAATTAAAGTCTTACCTCAGAATAAATGGATGTCACATATCTGCTCTTGTTGTTGCGCACCGCTTGAAGGAACTGCATTGCAAATAATAATATTCTCTTTTTTTTGTGATTTTAGTGGAATTTTTTTTCAAAAGAAGTGGAATGAAATGGGAAGTGCAACGAAATCTTGAGTTCAATAAAAAATTAAATTTTTGAGAAAATGCTTTTGAAATAAAAAATTATTATTGGGAGACTTGTTGGAGAATAATTACAATAAATAAAATTTTTCATTATCTAATGATTATATAAATTAACAGTATACCTTATTCCTCATCTTGACCAGTGTTGCCGACCGCCTACATCACACAACCGCACTGGGCTGCTACTACTGACCGACCGCTCTGCATGACGACTACAGACTGAGTACTGCTCTCAACTAGACAGAGCTACAGACTCGCAACGACTGAACTGACAGACTCGCAACGACTGAACTGACAGACTCGCAACGACTGACTACTAACACACTGAGAACCGCTCGCAACACTCGCGCGGTCAAGCGCATACTCTCTGGTCACAGATGCTACAATGCCTCGCCATCGCTGCTGCGTTACATACGTGTTTCATAACCCTCCACTGGGGGGGCAAAAATTTGGCAGCGATGGTGAGTCATTTGGACTTGCCAAGCGCGGCAAAATTTTTCTTTAACTAACAAAATTCTACAACTTACAGAATATTTAAATGTTGTGCACACGCACTAAGTACAAAATATATCAGACAAAGACAAAATGTGAATACTAAACATAGTAGCAAATCAGAAAAAAAGTATGTACAAATTTTTTGACAGATAAAGTGCACAGGCACTGAAAAAATTCTTTAGCATATTCAGAACAAATAAACAGACTGGCAAAAAATATTATTTTGACAAGTGTACATGCACTGAAAAATGTCTTTAGCATTTTCACAACAAATAAACATAATGGCAAAAAAAAAAAAAAAAAAATCATGACCAGTGACATAAGTGTACTCACACTGGAGTTTAGCGAATCGAAAAATGTATAACCTATGAACATAAATGATGTTACCAAAAAATTTTTTCTTTATGTGACAAGAATCAGGATAGGGAAGGGAAGGATTGCATCATGGTTGTAGCACTTTAGATTGCACACAGCTGCTCTGAAAGTCCATATCTTTCCACAGAAGTACAACACCAAGTGACACAACTTGAAGTTCTTTTCCCATCAGAATTTATCAGTGTAGCCAAGACACTGAACTGTCGTAGTAATGTTCCATGTTTTCATTTTGGCAGTACATTACGTACACCAAACAGTGGGACCATAATAATGTCTTCATCGCTCATGGTGGTGGACAGCATGTCGTGTCAACACCACACTCTTACAAGGCACACCAACGTAGAATTAGTGCAAAACCAAAGATAGTGCTCCATGATCACTAGGATAAACAGGACAAATGGACATTGCAGTAATTCAGGGTAGTCAGCTTATGAGGTGAAGGACATCAAGTCACATAATATTGACAATTACAGACTTAATTAGTAGTTTGTGGCATTCATAGCCCAGTTATTGAACATTTCTGTACCAAGTATGTAGTATTACAGAAAAATGTTCATTAATTGTTTTACATAGAATCAGTAGCCTTCTTTTCCTGGTTACAAAGCATTATGAAAGAAATGCATTATTTTCAGTTACAGAGTAGAATTAAGAATCATTAACCTTCTCCTAATTACAGTTAATTAATCAGTTGTCATTCCAATAATCATTAGCCTTTTCCTAATTACAGTTAATTAATCATTTGTCGTTAATTAATCATTTGTCTAATTACAGTTAATTAATCATTTGTCTAATTACAGTTAATTAATCATTTGTCGTTAATTAATCATTTGTCTAATTACAGTTAATTAATCATTTGTCTAATTACAGTTAATTAATCATTTGTCGTTAATTAATCATTTGTCTAATTACCGTTAATTAATTGATCATTTGTCATTTCAATATAGTAAGAATTATTAGCCTTAATTAATTACAAAGCATTATTAAACAGTACCATAGTTAATTAATTATGTGTCATTCCAATCTATTAAGAATCATTAGTCTTTTCCTAATTACAAAGCATTATGAAACAGTCACATTCATTTCCAATAACAAAGTATGGCATCGTTAATTAATCATTTGAAATTCCAATATAGTAAGAATTATTAGCCTTCTCCTAATTACAAAGCATTATTAAACAGTCACATTCATTTCAAATTACAAAGTATCAACATTGGAAACAAGAGCTAATCAATGGCATAATTAATAACAATTCGTGGAGTGACATTAATTATTGGCACTCAGTGGCCAGCAAGTATTGAATAGAATCATCATTCAGTATTATTCAGATTATTACGAAGTCATTATTAAAAATCAGTTAATTACAGTCAAATCATTAATAATCACAGGCATTATAAGTGGTAACATTACAATAAACAGTGTTCCTCCTTCAGTAGTATTCAGACCATTACAAAGTCATTATTAAAATCAGTTAATTACAGGCAAATCATTAGTAATCACAGGCATTATAAGTGGTATCATTACAATAAACAGTGGCAGTTATTAGCTAGTGACAAAGCATTATTTTGAATATAGTCTCATTAAGAGGTCATTACTCAAGTGACGTACTATTCAGAGCTAATCAGTATTATTCAGAATTTTCTCAAACTGGTATCACTATTTGGGACTGTTAATACATTTTATATTTTTTTTTTTTTTTTTTTTTTTTGTTAGCAATGCATTGCGTTGGGATCGATAATTAATTGCTGAAACATAACACTATTTGCTTTTGACCTGTTGCTGCAAATGAGGATAGGTAACGTCATTCGTCATGAGTCAGCTGTAGCAAGGTCATGCAACAAGGCAGTACATGTGATCACATTTATAAACGATAGACACAAATGGGTAAAAAATATAAAAATGCAAGTACTAGAACAGGTATAATAAGTAACAGGTTTAGTAAGTGTCATGAAAAACTTCTCCTGGAAAAAATACAAAAACGGATTATTGACCTGAAAGAAGAAACGCACACTATGCTGAAAAGTAGTGAACTTCGAATTAACAGGTAGTGAAATGTGTATAAAAATGTGTTCCATAGCTGTCTTTTCCAAAACTTTCCGTCATCCTACTATGCAATATAACACCTGCTGTCAAAGCAAACTGCAACAAATACTTAAATAACTACGTAGCATAAATACATAACTTCAACATTATCCTCATCTGTAAAGAAAAAACTTCATTATCAATCACTTCATTATCCACATTATCATAACTTCATTATTATCATCACCTGTAAAGAAAAAACTTCATTATTCATAATACCATATCCTTCATCATTATTCATCAGTATTCATTATCATCTGCAAAAAATCACTTCATTACTCATTACATAACTATTCCTTATCTCTAGCATATTTCATCACTAAAACTAAGATGTGTAGTTCTCTCTGACAGCCTGCATCAATCACCTTGTATTCTGAAAGAAAAAATTAGTTAAGACTGCTATTCTGTGACGAGTATAGTATATTCTTGTTAATGTTTGTTAATCCTGATCCATTTACTCTTCCTCATAAAGTTATTGCATCTCCTTTCGTTTATTCCGTAGGTGAAATTCCCATTTCTGTTGAATTTATTTCTTACACGCACCATTTCTTTCTGAAATTGATGACAGAGATTAATGTCTTGCATTTAAATCATATACCCACTAAATAATGACTGGTTTATGGTGACATAATTAGCCATACAGCATAACATGACAGAAAACGTAATATGTCAAAAACATTGACAGTGTTCAAAAACAAAATTATACACAGAATAATACAATGCAGCAGCAAAAAAAAAATGTGAAACAGTCACGATGTTGAGATGTCATAAGGCAAAAAAAAAAAATGTCAAAGTCGACTGGTGTGTGTTATATCTTAACTATTTCATAGTGCATACAAACAAAACTGGAGTACAGTCATATACACAAAAAAAAATGGAAAATGTGCACGGTCTGATGTGTAACGACAAGAAAAGCGACCTGCTAACCTTACCTTGCCGGGCACTTGCCAAGAAAAAATACGATAATCATCAGTAATTAGTCACGTGAAATAATTGCATTAGTAAATGGCATCATAGTGTGTTGAATCATACAGTGGTTTCACTCAATAAACGGTTTAATGTTTGAGATATGGTGATTGCCTTTCGATTTTCTGGTTCTCAAAGTTTCGACGTGTACAACATTGGGGTGAGGGATGCTGCGAATCCGATACGGACCTGCGTATAGAAGTTCAAATTTACTGCACTTACCTTTTAATTTACTGGATAAATAGTGTGTACGTACTAGTATCTTCTGTCCAACGTGAAAGACGCGGCGTGTACAAACCTGTTTTTGCTGTCTTCTCCGGCGCTCTGCGGCACGTGTGATGTTGTTCAGCGCAATGTCAATTATTTCGTGGTGTCGTAGGCGACGACTTTTGGGAAATTCTATTAATTCTTTAATTTTGTTCGGTGGTTCAACGTTTTTCAGTATAACAGTCGGAGATAGCATAGTGGATTCATTTGGAATGGAATTAATTACATCTTGGAATGAGAGTATGTGTGTATCCCAATCAATATGTCTTTTGTGGCAGTATATTCGGCACAGTTTACCAATTTCTTTCATTAATCTTTCACAGGGGTTCGAAGAAGCGTGGTACTTGGATATATAAATCGGAGAAATGTTTCTAGCTCGTAACATGCGTGTCCATACACTACTACGAAATTGAGATCCATTGTCAGAAATTACTTTCATCACATGCCCTACATGAGATAGAAAATGTTTTACAAATGCTTTCGAAACAGTTTTAGCAGTAGCTTTGCGTAATGGAGTGAAAGTAACAAATTTTGAAGTGAGCTCAACAGCGACAAATATGTAGCAAAAACCTCTGTTAGTTCTCGGAATCGGACCAAAAATATCTACTGCGGCCATATGTCTTAATTTAACAGGTATAATGGGATACAATGTCGGAATATGTGAAGTGGTGTCTGATTTAGCTTTCTGGCATATTTTACAAGACGCTAAAACTCGTCGTATACGTTTCTCCATGTTGGTAAAATAACAGTTCTGTCTCAGTATAAGAAAACATTTTCGTGCTCCGTAATGTGCGTAACTTAAATGAGTGTACCAAATTAATTTGTTAACCAGTTCGTCAGGAATGCATAGTAACCAATTGTTGCTGTCAGGATGAGAGCGGCGAAACAGAATGTCATTGCGCACAGTGTAATGGTTCCTAATCGTAACATTTTTCCTATCTTGCCATAGGTGTTTAATTTCTTTCCACACATTGTCTTTATTTTGTTCCTTTGCTATGTCCTGTAATGACGATGAAATAAAATTTTCAAATGCAACTTGCTGAATGTACATGACACTGAAATTTGCTTTGCAGAAGTTGGTTGCTACGTCTTGCTGATTGTTGCCGAGAGAACGCGATAGTGCGTCTGCTATAACATTTTGTGTGCCGGGAATGTGAACTATTGTAAAATTAAATTCTTGTAAATAAAGTTTCCATCTGCTTAATCTGTCGTGAGTAAATTTAGCTGAAAGTAAAAATTGTATCGCTCTGTGATCTGTGTAAACAGTGGTATGTCTGCCATAAAGAAAGTGCCTAAATCTCGTGAAAGCCCATACAACACATAATGTTTCCAATTCTGTAACAGAATAATTTCGTTCAGCGGGTGACAAAATGCGACTTGCAAATGCGATGTTTTTAATTACTGTTGAACCATATTCTTCTATTTCCTGGAAAATATGTACGCCTAAAGCGGTGTTGGAACTGTCGGTGGCAATGGAAAAATTTCTAGTAAGATCAGGGTGCGATAAAAGTGGTGCATTCAACAAAGCATGTTTCAAATAACATTCTCGTGAGCAAAATTCTGCGTGTCAAAAGTAATGTTTGCGTTACTGTAATACGCAATCTGTGCTGTATCTGGTTAAAAACTATCGTACGTATTATTATTTACGGGAGAATGTTGTGGCATATCCACTATATGAACTGCTTTGTTATTTCTTACTGATGTGTTACGCTATGGATGACATCTATTGTCTGTTCCATTCATGATTATTTGTTGTTGCTGATGTTGTTGCTGCTCATAAGATCGACTGTTATTAAATGTACGCCGAGAATTGTGCTCATTATTTTTACGTCTGTCGTGATAGTCATTCCTATACGGTGTATTGCGATACGAGTTGAAATAGAGTGTTGTCTGTACGTAGTTGTTTCTTTGCTGCCATGCGTTACCATTTGTTGGAGCTGGGACTATACGTGCACGCGGCGAAACATTAAAGCCTGGTTGACCTTGTAGACTGCATTGTTGGTTAGGTATGTTAAGCGGTTGACTTTCATGCTATTGTGGTGAAAAGGTCTATTGTTACCAAAATGTGGTTCCTGTTACTAATAATTTTACACATACTGATGATTACGATTTTATCTGTAATTAAAATTACGGCGGTAGTTGTCATTACGGGAGTGCCTACTGAAAATTGTCACATTCGGTAAAAGATTTGTCATATCGGGTTTTCAGTACAATATTTCTTAATTCTACATAGAGCAATAGTTAAAGAGCAGTTTTGATAGATATAAAGGATAGTAGAAGAGAAGGCAGCAGTGCAGAAAACTAAAGATGAAACAGCACTACTACAGCTCGGGGCCCTATGCTCGCTACGGCACATATTCATTAAAGCGTAATGAATCCCCTGAGGTCAATTACGCACTGCAAATAAATTTTAGCTTTTGCGTTACAGGCAATAGCGGTATAAATTCAAAACTAAATAGTTGTATCCAAGTTAATTCTGGTTTCTTCATTATAGGCAATGCTGTTGTAAATACAAAAATAAATTGTCGCCTCTGGTTCAAAGCTAGCTTTTGCATTACAGGTAATAGCGGTGAATGTACAAAGATAAATTGTCGTATACAGTGCAAAGCGTGTGCCTGTACGCTGTCATTATTAAATTCCTTACATTTTCTGGCGGATAAAATTTGCTCGTAATCTACATTCTCGTCATTGAATTTGAAAACACGTTCGGGTTTGTGTGTGAATCTGTTTGTCTGTGTCATTTCGGATTTCAAGTTGCGTAGCTTTTCAGATTTTAATTCGCGTAGTCTCTGTAAATTGTTCACATTATACACGCTGCGTGACTCTGATAAATGCTCGCAACGTGGCGGATTCTGTGACGTATTGGTGACTGAAATAATTGTTAATTCTGTTACTTTAATACTTTCGTCAATCTGGTTATTGTGTCGTTCACTTTTCTCGTCAACTTCCGTATTCGGAGTGTATGAAACTTCCACTGACTCTAAATTAACTTCGTCGCGAATCTGTACTTCGTTTTTAGGACATTCTTCAGTGACTGCATTAATTTCGTGTATATGTGATTCGGTTGTGCCTACACGTGTGCTACTGAATTCTTGTGCAACAGTGCCAACCTTTTCATTACTGTTATTAGCACAAGTCTTAGTATCATCACGTAGTTGTTCCTTACTGTCCTGACATTGCACGGTAACAGCTGTAATCTGCTCACTAACTTGTTTGTTCTGTTCTTTACGGTTGTCTTGTTTTTCGTTCGTCAGTTTGAAACTTTCATTAATTGTTTCGCTAAGTTGTTTGTAATGGTTGTCGACACTTTCATTTAGTTGTTTGAAATAATTATTCATCATTTCATTCCGCTGTTTGTACTGTTCCCTCAGTTGTTTGAGATCTTCTGCATTATTGTCAAGTTTTTTATTTAAGTGTTGTTTGAGTTTTTCATTATCTTGTTTGATATCTACACCAAGATCGTTCTTAAACTGTAGCATTATTGTCATAAATTGATCCAAACTTAAAGTAGCTGTTGCATTCTCAGTACTGTTTAATGGTGTACCTGCAGTTGTCGCGCTTTGTGTGACCATTTGGTCATTTTGCAACTTACAAAAAGGATTATCAGTCGGATGTACACTGTCAGACATTATTTCGGAATTAAATGGATCCGTCATACTCTCACTACACTGATCATTTTCATTCGAAAAATTTATCTGTACATTACTTGGATTTTCTAAATCGGGTGTGTTAAACTCGGCAGCGCTCATTACCATAGAGCATTCTGCGTCATCAATTGTCGTCAAGTTAACAGACGAGACAATTGAGTTCGTTTGTTCATCATTAAGGTGAAAGTCATCTTTAGTGGTTGGAATGCACTGATTGTTAGTGAACGCAGGATTGTCATCATTACGTTGCGTATCACAATTACTATCGGTCACGTTGTTTAAGTCGGTAATTTCATTCACAATACTTCGCGATACACTATTCACAGTCTTTCGCGGCATTTTTACAATAGTCAAAATTTTTCACAAAACAAATCAACACAATGCAAAAACAACACACAAATACAACAAAGCAACAAATTGCCGTTGACCTGTAGAGAGAAAGTCACAAGATTAATAAAAGCGTAGCGCCAAATCCTAATTACACTTAAGCAAATAAGAGCAGATATCTGACTGTTGTTCAAAAGACTCTCAACGAAATACGATCCTGGCAGGGTCGCCAAGTGTAACCTCCCCACCGCAATTTTAAAGAAAATAAAGCAATACTTAATAGAAATGGGAGCCAAGTGTAACCTCCCCACAAAAATTTTAAAAGAAAAGGACGATACTAATTAGAAATGCTGATGGACATGGCTCTATGCGTAACCTGCCCACAAACAAATGTACTGACAATGGCAACAAAAATGTGAAATTCGCAATCTGACTCAAATATAAATCCTTCAAAAGTAAAGTCCATTCAGTGACAAGAAAATTCAATTAAACCGAAATATCGGTCTTTGGCCCTGTGTAAAACAATCAGAATTAAAGTCTTACCTCAGAATAAATGGATGTCACATATCTGCTCTTGTTGTTGCGCACCGCTTGAAGGAACTGCATTGCAAATAATAATATTCTCTTTTTTTTTTGTGATTTTAGTGGAATTTTTTTTCAAAAGAAGTGGAATGAAATGGGAAGTGCAACGAAATCTTGAGTTCAATAAAAAATTAAATTTTTGAGAAAATGCTTTTGAAATAAAAAATTATTATTGGGAGACTTGTTGGAGAATAATTACAATAAATAAAATTTTTCATTATCTAATGATTATATTAATTAACAGTATACCTTATTCCTCATCTTGACCAGTGTTGCCGACCGCCTACATCACACAACCGCACTGGGCTGCTACTACTGACCGACCGCTCTGCATGACGACTACAGACTGAGTACTGCTCTCAACTAGACAGAGCTACAGACTCGCAACGACTGAACTGACAGACTCGCAACGACTGAACTGACAGACTCACAACGACTGACTACTAACACACTGAGAACCGCTCGCAACACTCGCGCGGTCAAGCGCATACTCTCTGGTCACAGATGCTACAATGCCTCGCCATCGCTGCTGCGTTACATACGTGTTTCAAACTTCGAAATTATGTTGTGCAAGTGGTACTGCTATGAATACGATATTGCTATGTGCTTGATATCGAAAACTGTCGCTAAAATGGTATGATATTCTGGCAAACCACGCGAAATTTCATATGTTCTTGTAATCCCAGAGTCTGGAGATGGGTGTAGAAAAGCAAGCAAGCAAGCAGGTTGGGGCCATAAGGAGTAACGCATTTACGCCAAAATGAGTGCAGACCTCGAATTTGTAGAAAAGTTCTGAGAGTGACTTCAGTTTGCTAATGGTGCTCTCGTCACATGCTGGGACTGGATGATCGCCCAACCTCACGGGAGATACGTAGTGCAGCGAGGAGTATACCTACAGTAGATGTACTTACGGTGACTGTCTTCACAGTATATATACGAGTGTCTGACGACCGATAGCTATACGAATGATGTAACAGGGGCGATTGTGTATGGTGCAAGATACGAACTGTATGTTTACTACATCGACATGGTATGTGGTGATATATTGCTGGGTTGGAGATCGGTTTCATGCTCTGATATTCAAACTCCAGTCCTTACTGGCAGAACAGTGTAATTGAGTAACAGTCTTTCCGTATTTGACGATCTGTAGGCCACTTTGCAGAGTTTAGTTGTTGGTGCAATATGGTGATCTGTACAAAATATTTTTTTGCCGCTGAAAGTCTCATCTGAAGAAAAAAAAAAAAAAAAGGTGGACAGTGTGCTTCCAAACCAGCAGCATCAGTAAATCGGCTGGTAAATTCAATAAGAGCCAATCATAATGCTCCATTCATTCACAAGACATCTTTTGTGCTGGGACGTAGTAGCCTCTACATAGCGGTGAGAACATTTGCACTTTGGAGATGTTTGTTGAAAGCAGGACTTAACGATTTCCAGAAAGGGTAACATGTGATGGACGCAGTGCAACGTTAGGACTATCAGGAGGAATGCATTCGGCGTTATTCTGCGTTATTTTAGTAAACAGGTTCTGTTGGGACAAGAATTCCCATGCAGACAAGCTGGGACATCACGAAAGCTCCTACAAAAGCGAGCCATAACTATTTCTGGGACACTATACAATTTCTGAGAGGTCGACTTGCCTCTTATTTTTACATAGCCATGTGACATCAGTATAACATTGAGAACCTTTTAGATGGTGTGTCGCCATGAGGACATTTTGCACCGATTTGTCAGCTACACTGGGGAGGTAAATATGCGTGCACGATTAGATGCAGCTTGCGTGTCCCGTTAGGATTGCTAGGGAGAAAGCAGTCGATGTTATTCTAAAACAGATTTCTATAGTGCGACCTGTAAAATCAGTATTCACAGGTATTGCGCCAGCAATGGTAAACATGCATGCCCAGAGACGTGTTGCGTATGTGACCGGCGTGAGTTCGCCGCCTGGCATACGCCCCTTGGAGATCTGTAGGAGAGCAGTTCACTGACACGTCGTGGTTGACTGTAGTTCGAAAGCATTTGTTACGTACTCTGAGCGTTTGTGCAGTTCATTATTGTCGGCTGTTTAAGCGTTGTGAGGGTGTTGGCAGAGTGTTATATATGCATTATTTCGATGATTTACGAGTTGTTTCCGTGTCTGTTGGGTTATTTTGTGAACAGGTCTGTAGTCTGTGCAATGCATAAATTCGACAGTTGATGACTGGCAAGCGTGTTTGCAGATCCTTCTACATGCATTATTTTGACAATTTACGAGTTGTTTGCGTCTCTACATATCAGTGTACTGCATTATTTCGGTGATTTACGAGTATTTTTCAGGTCTGTAGACTATTTACTGCGATTACAAGCACGCCAGGGTGAGTGTTTTGTTTCAGTGTAATAAATAAAGTAGGTGAAATCCGTCCCTAGATAAATTTTATGCATTGTTTCGACAGTTTATAATTAGTGAGTGTCTGCACATCAGTGAACTACATTATTTCGGTGATTTACGAGTAGTTTGCAGTTCTGTAGGCTGTTCTACGCATTATTTCGAGAGTTTACAATTAGCAAGCATGTTTGCAGAGCATTATACATGCATTATTTTGACAATTTACGAGTTGTTTGTGTGTCTGTACATCAGTGTAAGGCATTATTTAGGAGTAGTTTGCAGGTCTGTAGCCTGTGAATTGCGACCTCAAGCACATCAGGGCGTGTGTTTTGTATCAGTGTAATAAATAAACTACGTGATATCTGTCTCTAAATAAAGTGTTCCAAAAACAAGGAAAGTAAACTCCTTCCTCTCTCCAGCAGCCCAGCACAGTCTGAGTCATTTTCCCACCGTTTTTCCTCCAGACCGCCATGGGACGAAAGTGCACTCTGGTGGCAGTACAGTGTACTAGGTCAGTTTGACTCCGGACCTCATGGTGGGCACACTTTATGGAGCTACTTCCTCAAATTGCTTAAATAAAGACTCAGTCTGTGCTGGGATAGTGGGTAAGATGAACACAAGTCTTTTATTTTTAAAGACTTGTGTCCATCCTACCCACTATCCCAGCGCAGGCTGAGTCCTGTTTCCACCATGTTTCCTCCTCAGACCGCCATCTTGGATCACGTCACAGAAGGGATGATAGTGCCCTGTGGTGGCAGTACTGTGTACTCGGTCAGTGGGACTCCGGACCCCATGGTGAAGACACTGGATTTAGCTACTGCCTCAGATTGTTTAAATAGAAAATGCATACAAAGTAAAGACTTATGTCCATCCTATCCAGCAGCCCAGCACAGGCTGAGTCCTTTTCCCGCCAATTCCTAGGAAGATGTGGCTGTCAGATGATTTAGGTTAGTGGAGGTAGCCCAAGTGGCCTATTTTCCCGCCATTTTCTGAGGTTAGTGAAGGTAGCCGTGGTGTGTTGGATTGTCTTGCTGTAATTTGAACTTCCCGCTGTTTTCTTGGGGAGGGGAGAGAGGGAGGGGAGCTATGTTAGTGGATGTAGCCCAATTGACCTATTTTCCTGTCAAAATTTGAACTTTCCGTCATGATGCCACTGCAACATTTCCATATCCATCGCCGCCATCTTGGATCCGCCATCTTTAATAAATCTGGCAACAATGGAGAGTAGGGTGACACTGCCATTGTTCTACTACTTCCGCTCTTCCCTCTACATTTAAAGGTGCAGTTACCATTGCACTCTTAATGTTACCACTCTTGCTTTTCATTTCACCGATGGTTGTTTTGACCTTGCTGTATGCCGAGTCAGAACCAGAGGTTGTTGAGACTTGCAGAGGGAGCATCAGGGAACGATTGACAAGAACAGGGGAAAGGAATACCTTTAAGAGACGAAATAGTGAAGGCAGCAGATGATCAAGTAGATAAAAAGACGAGGGCTAGTAGAAATCGTTGGATCACACAAGAGCTATTGAATTTTATTGATGAAAGATGAAAATATAAAAATGCGCCAAATGAAGCTGGCGAAAGGGAATACAAGCGTTTGAAAATGAGATTGTCAGGAAGTGCTAGATGGCCAAAAAGGTATGGCTAGAGGACAAATGTAAGGATTTAGAAGCATATTTCACTAGGGATAAGATAGATTCTGCCTACAGGAAAATTAAAGAGACCTTTGGGGACAAGGGAAGCACCTGTAGGATTTACAAGAGCTCAGATGAGAAGCCAATACTAACAAAAGAAGGGAAAGCTGAAAGGCGGGAGGAGTATATAGAGAGTCTATAGAAGGTAGATGAACTGAAGGCAATATTATAGGAATGGAGGTGGACGTAGATGAAGGTGAGATGTGAGATATGACACTGCGAGAAGAATTTGACAGAGCTAGGTCGAAACAAGACTCCAGGGTTAGACGGTATTTCGTCAGAACTACTGATAGTCTTGGGAGAGCCAAACATGACAAAACTCTACCATCTGGTGTGCAATATGTATGAGACAGGTGAAATACCGTCAGACAGTGAGAATAATGTGATAATTAAATTCCAAAGAAAGCAGTTTCTGACAGGTATGAAAATTACCGAACTATAATAACTTTAATAAGTCACGGTTGCAAATTACTGACAGGAGTTATTTACAGTAGAATGGGAAAACCGGTAGAAGGTGACCTCGGGAATATCAGTTTGGATTTCGCAGAAATGTAGGAGCACGTGAGGCAATACTGACCCGACGACTTATCTTAGAAGCTAGGTTATATAAGGGTAAGCATATGTTCGTAGCATTTGTAGACTCAGAGAAAGCTTTTGACAGTGTTGACTGGAATACTCTCTTTGAAATTCTGAAGGTATCAGAGGTAAAATACAGGGAGTGAAAGGCTATTACCGACCTGTACAGAAACCAGACGGCAGGTATAACAGCCGAGGAGCATGAAAGGCAATCAGTGATTGCGAAGGGCGTTAGACAGGGTTGTAGCCTATCCCCAATATTATTCAATCTGTACACTGAAGAAGCAGTCCGCCCCCGGTAGCTGAGTGGTCAGCACGACAGACTGTCAATCTTAAGGGCCCGGGTTCGATTCCCGGCTGGGTCGGAGATTTTCTCCGCTCAGGGACTGGGTGTTGTGTTGTCCTAATCTTCATCATTTCATCCCCATCGACGCGCAAGTCGCCGAAGTGGCGTCTAATCGAAAGACTTGCACCCGGCGAACGGTCTACCTGACGGGAGTTCCTAGTCACACGACATATACATTTACTGAAAAGTCAGTAAAAGAAACCAAAGCAGGATTTGGAGTAGAAATTAGAGTTGCAGAGAAAATCAATAAAAGTCTTGAGGTTTTCCGGCGGCATCGTAGTTCTGTCAGAGACAGCAAAGGACTTGGAAGAACAGTTGAATGGAATGGATATTGTCGTGGAAGGAGGATGTAAGACGAACATCAACAAAAGCAAAAGAAGGATAATGGAATGTAGTCGAACTAAATCAAGTGATGCTAAGGGAATTAGATTAGGAAATGAGACAAAGTTGTAGCTGCGTTTGCTTTTTTTAATTTTTTTTATTTGGGCAGTTAAATAACTGATAATCGCCGAAGTAGAGAGGATATAAAATGTAGACTAGTAACGGCAAGAAAATCATTTCTGTACAAGAGAAATTTGTTAACACTGAACATAGATTTAAGTATTAGGAAGTCTTTTCTGAAAGTATTTGTTTGGGGTGTAAGCATTTATGGAAGTAAGTGAAACATGGACGATAAGCAGTTTAGAGAAAAGGAGAATAGAAGCCTTTGAAATGTAACGCTAAAGAAGAATGTTGAAGACTGGATATGTGGATCACGTAACTAATGAGCAGGTACTGAACAGAATTGCGAAGATAAGAAATTTGTGCATAATTTGACAAAAAGAAGGTATCGGTTGACAAGACACATGGTAAGACTTTTAGAGATCACCAATCTAGTATTGGAGGGAAGTGTGGGGGATAAAAATCGTAGAAGGAGACCAAGAGATGAATACAGTAAGCATATTCAGAAGGATGTAGGTTGCAGTAGCTACTCGGACGTGAAGAGGCTCGCACAGGAAAGAGTAACATGGAGAGGTGCATCAAACCAGTCTTCGGACTGAAGACCACAACAGCGGCAACAGTTTAAAAATAAGTTACGACTTCTGCAAAGCGATTTAGAGTAATCACCCGATACCTCAAAAACGATTGTCGAATGGAAATTTGACCTCTAGTGGCCGTGAATGCATCTCCACTACACTTATCTCTGCGCTATAACACTCGCTAAGAGAAAATAAAAAGAAGTTCCAGCATATAGGAGTCATCAACTTTCATGTGAGAAGCTCTCCCACCAGGCCAAGGCACTGCTGAAAAATAATGAATCGCGTGCACGGCACAGAAATTGCTGTTTATCACAAAGACCAATCAAAGCTTGGACTGCTGCTTGCGTGTCTCCTGTCTCGCCAGCCTTCTGCCCCTTAAAAAGCCGCCATAATGGCGCACTCACTGCGCCAGCGGCTAGATCCGATACGAGCCGCCACAGAAATCAGCCATCGCAACTGCGCTAGATCTTCAACAAGGGAAACACTGCACAACTGCTTGCATATCCGAACTCAGTGGTTTATCGGTCATGCCGTATCAAACTGATGGATATGAAAGAGAGTGAGACAGGGTTGCAGCCATACCTTGTTGTTGTTAAGAAAGGGGATTAAAGCCCAGAGAAGAAATAAAAACTTTGACCTTTGCCAGGGATGGCAAAGAAGTTGAAAGGACAGTTGACGGAATAGATGTCGTCTTGTGAAGCGGTTATAACATAACTATCGACAGAAGTAAAAGAACTGTAGTGGAATGTAGTCGTTTAAATTATGTGATGTTGAGGAAATTAGGTTAGGAAATGAGTCACTAAAAGTAGTGGTTAAAGTTGTTATCTGGGCGAGAAAATAACTGTCGATGGCCGAAGTAGGGGATATAAAATTCAGCACTGTGAGAGGCGTTTTTCTGAATGAGAAGTTTGTTGATACCGGATAAAAATTTATGTCTAAGGAGTTCTTTTTTAAAGATGTTTTTCAGAAGTGTGGCCTTGCAAGGAAATAAAACGTGGACGATAAACAGTACAGACAAGGAGATAAGGTCGCTGCACCGAATTCTGAATTGCCTGTACATTTTATTGAACTTCGTAGCAGTTTTCGCAGCACATTACCTCAGTGTCAACAACAACAGCACTGTGCACAAAGACTCTTAAGGATCTTCAAGTGATATACTATAGAACTAAACTGCATTTAAAATTTTGCGAAATTTTACGGTTAAGTCTCATAAACTGTACTACTTTCTGCATTTTTCTGAGTCCACTGAAGTCTAATAAACAGGGTGTATCAAAAAGAATCATTCGATTTGACACGTATGAATTTCTGAAACCAATAAACATATGCAATGAATTTTATTTTTTGATGAACGGGAAACCCTAAAAGCTTTTTTTTCATACATTTCATAGGTGTTCAACCCGCCCCCTTGATATGCACAGCATAATTATGTCAGTTCGGTATTCAGATTGTTCCCACACTGCAGCGAGCATGTCTTGAGTTTACAACTTCCACAGCTGCTGTTATGCGATGTCTCAGTCCATTCACTGTTGTTGGTAACAGAGGCACATAAACAGGGTCTTTTATAAACCCGCACAAGAAATAATTACATACAGTCAGGTCCGGTGACCTTGGAGGCCACTAATGTAAGGCTGGATCACTTGGTCCAGTGCGACCGATCCATCGTTCGGTAATCCTTTGATTTAAAAATTCCCGCACTTCCAGATGCCAGTGTGGCGGTACCCCATCCTGTTGGTAAATGAAGTTGTCTCCAACTGTGGGAAAGTAAAGTTCTCAAGCATATCGAGATATGTGCTTCCTGTAACAGTGTTCTTGGCAAGGAAAAATGGACCATACACCTTTCCCTTGAAACTTCACAAAACAAATTAAATTTTGGAGAGTCCCTCTCTGGTTGTGATTTTCCGAACCCCTTATTCTCACATTATGACGGTTCACCTTTCCATGTGATTGGAATGTCGCCTTGTCACTAAACACTAAGCGTGGAAGAAAACTGTCATCCTCCATCTTGCCAAGAACGAAATTACAGAACTCCCCACGTAGTTGTTTGTCATCTTCATGAAGAGCTTGCAGTAGCTGAAATTTGTGTGGTTTCATGTGTAAATGTCGACTCAACACACGCCAGATGTACATCGGGGACATGTTAAGCTGTCGAGCAGGACGACGATCGGATTTTTGCGGACACCTTGTGAAACTATGGCGGATGCATTCGACGTCTGTGTCAGACACTCGGTGACGCCCAGCGATTTGCCTTTACGCAAACAACCTGTTTCTCGGAATTTTTCGTGCCATCGTCTAATTGTCTGTGCTGTAGGAGGATCCACACCATATCTAGAACGAATGTCAGGCTGAACAGTTATTACTGGCCCGCATTGCGCAAAACGTAGAACACAAAAACGTTTTCTGTTGTCCCGACACCATTTTTCCTAGAACTCAAGTGGGCGCACACTGCTGTTACCTAGCGGGAACCATGTAAAACTCGACAGTCTGTTCTTTCCAACAGTACGTTGTTCACGCACATAGCTCAAATAATATAATAGTTATGATTTTTTTAAATCGGATGATTCTTTTTGATACGCCCATACACCCTGTATATTATCTAAATGTAATACTAATAACGTGTAGCCCATTCTCGTACACACACACACTGAAAGTTTCGAAAATAAATTTTCAGCAACGTAAATGATACGTCGCAATAGGAGGAGAGGTACAAAGTGGTACGGTTTATTAGTAGGTCTTCTACATTGTACCACAGATATTATAAATAGTACTATTAAAGATTTTCACAACTACAGCAAAAAATACAGAAATTCTGAGAGTGAAATCAATATTTTTATTAATTTTTAAGACACTAGCAATTCAGTTGGGACCCTTGAAATATATTCACTATCTTAAATACTAGCCCACTTTCGACTTACACTGGACGGTTTTAACATTAGCTATACATTCAGGTTCCTTGCTATCACAATAAAATACTTTGCTCCTTGTACTTACTTTCAGACACCGACTATGGAACCATAACAACATACACATCGTTGCTTCCCCAATCTCAACTTCGCAGATCTTGAAAAACCAATTTGAAGACGTATTTCCACGTTTGATTGTGCCACTTCTCGTTTTGTTGGACTTACGTTTGTTTTTGTCAGATTCTTTGTCAAGGAGGGGGCTGTTGTAAGGATATCAGATTATTTGTCAAGGAGGAGTCTCTTGTAAGAATTGCCGGTGATCTCAGCAGCAGATGATGTTGTCCTGCTTCTTTTTCTTTTTTGTAGATCGGGACTGGGGAGATATCTTGTGGGCCTATTGACACTCTCCTACTACGTTTCTTTTGTGCGACTTGAAGGATTCAGGCGTGCATAATTTCCGTTAGTTATGTTAATTTTCCTGGGAGTTCTGGACTTGTCTATTCACTCATTTCTTCTTCCTCAGTGCTACTTTCTGACTCTGGGTTGCTTCTTTATAATGTCAGCCGTAACTGAAAATGCCGCCATGTGTGAAATCAGATCTGTGATTCGTTTTCTAAATGCAAAGAAAGTTAAACCAAAGGAAATTCATCGGAAAATCTGCGAGGTTTACACACAAAATGCTATGAGTGATTCAATGGTTAGAAGATGGGTCAGACTGTTCAATGAAGGACGTGATCAACTGCATGATGAAGAACGAAGTGGATGCCGTCTGTGGTTACTGATGAACTGGTTCACACAATTGAAGAGAAGATTAAGCACAAACGTAAGTTTACACGTGTCCTTGCTATGGAAGTTCCGCAAATCTCACGATCACTAATTCATGAAATTGTTACTGAAAAACTGAAATTTCGAAAACTTTGCTCACATTGGGTACCAAAAATTCTTACTGAACAACACAAAAAACAACGGATGGGCATTTCACTTTAGTTTTTGACACGTTTCAGTGAAGAAGGCGATTGTTTTCTTTCTCGGATAGTCATGGAGGATGAAACTTGGGAATTGTACGACACCCCTGAAACAAAACGGCAATCAATGGAATGGAGGCATCCTTCATCACCCAAGGAAGGTTAAGCCTAACCAAATCTTGACACCTCTAAAAGCCATGTGCACTGTTTTTTGGGACGGAAAAGGCATTTTGCTGATTGATTTCTTACCACAAGGCCAAAAAATCAGTGTACATGGTTACTGCGAGACCATTAAGAAATTGCGCCGCACAATGCAGAACAAGCGCCGAGGAGTACTGTCAAAAGGCATTGTTTTTTTCCACGATAATGCCCTAACTCACACGGCGAATGTGACCAAACAACTCTTACGGGAATTTCACTGGGACTTGTTTGATCATCCTCTGTAGAGCCCGGACCTCGCTCCTAACGACTTTCGTCTCTTCTTACACCTAAAATCTGTCCTTGGTGGTCAACACTTCAACGGTGATGACGAGCTGAAAGAACATGTTACCACATGGTTGAATACACAGGTGGCAACCTTCTATGAAGAAGGCTTACAAAAACTTGTGCCATGCTATGACAAGTGACTACAAAATTTCGGAAGCTGTGTAAAAAAGTAGTTTGACAGTTGTAGATTTTTGTACAATAAATATTTTCTCTGTATCTGTACACGTTTGTTTTATATAACCGAATGGAACTTACTTTGTGGACATACGTCGTATAAATATAGTATGCATTTACGACCTACTGTGAGCTATATAGGAGCAGCCGCTTATGATTTGGCCAAGTACTTGGCGCCTGTATTCATACCCATTACATGTAAGTCCGCATCATACAAAAAATGGTACGAATTTTATCAGCTAGCTTAAGTCACTTAAGCTGACTTATTTGTCAAGCTTGATGTTTCCCCTTTACAAAAGTGCCTCAGATGAACTCGCTACATCTCATCGGTAAAAGTTATGGGGCTGACATTACACCTTTTTTCAGCCATTTTTCGGACACACACCCTCCTCAACGTACTATTTATTCAATAACAAATTTTTTGAACAATCTGATGGCGTCGCCATGGGGTGTCCTTTGGCTACGCTGGAGACCAATCATTTTATGGAAGTCTTTGAGGCGCGAGTACTCAACTCAGGAGTTTTAAAACCAGCTATATTTTGGCGATACGCTGATTATACTTTTATGGTTTGACCTCGTGGTTTGAATTGTCTCCGAGAGCTCCTGGCATTTGAACTCCAATACTACGGAGATGGAGAAAGGTTTTTACCGTTTTTAGATGCCTTGGTGCGACATAAGGACAATGGCACACTTAAACATTCGTTATTTCGAAAGCCCGCTTAAACAGATCTGTATTTCGAGGCTACTATTTGTCACCATCCAGTAAAAACAATGGGCATTCTCAGGATCTTGATTCATCGAGCCCATGCCGCCTGAGGTGCCCATAATCTGGAAGTGTAATTGGAACACCTCCAGAGGGTGTTTTATAACAATGGGTATTCTTCTGAGCGGGCACAGAGACCGCTGCAGACGTACTAATGGCCGAAGAAGGAAGAAGTTGAGGGCTTTTAAGACAACAACTTACATGTCACACACAGCCGTGCGTGGTAGCCGCGCGGTCTGACACGCTCTGTCACGGTCCGTGCGGCTTCCCCCATCGTTCGAGTCGTCCCTCGGGCTTGGGTGTGTGTGTTGTCCATAGCGGAAGCTAGTTTACGTTAGAGTAAATAGTGTGTAGGCTTAGGGACCGATGACCTCAGCAGTTTGGTCCCGTAAGACCTTACCATAAATTTCTAATGGTTACCTGCCACATGTTCGAAATGTTTCCGCGAAAATAGGCGTAGTTATTTATGATTGTATTATGTCACGGACGATATTCACCTGGGATTCCATGGGACTTCTGGTAGCAGTCGAAAGCAGCATGACAGCTGTGCTCTACGTGAACATTACCGCGGACCCCCTGCTTCTCTTCCCAGATGACGACGGCTTCTGCCAGAAGGATAAATGTCCATGTTATAAGGCCAGGTACATTCAACAGCTCAGGAGCATGAAAGTGAACTCATGTTGACTTCTTGGACATCAAATTCGCCTTATCTGACCCGACGGAACACATCTGAGACATTATCGGGTGTCAGCTGCATGCCCACGTGCCAGTGGGCCGTAATTTACGAGAATTGCATGACGTGTGCGTAGACATCCTGTGTGCAATACCTCCAAAAATCTACTGAATCCAAGCCACGCAGAATTGTTGCCATATTACGTTCCAAAGGTGGACTACCACGCTATTAAATAGGTGATCATAATGACTACGAAGTTTTTCGCGACGGAATCCTTGCATAAAGGGTTCTCGGTTTACTTGCCGCGTCAAATTTGGATAAAATCCCGAGCTTTAGATGACTACCTCCGTCATCTTCGTCAGGGGTAAAACTAACGAAGATTACAGAGGTAGTCATCGAAAGCTCGGGATTTTATCGAAATTTGACGCGGCAAGTAAACCGAGAACTCTTTATGCAGGTGATCATAATGTTCTTTTGCGGTTAAATGAGTTGTGTGATGTGTTAAAGACGAGTCAACAACAGAGCAGTATTCGAATGCTTGCTGTAGCATTGCCACAGTGTAAAAAAGGGGAAGATTTGTGCATGAGCGACAGTGTACAGAGTTGATTAGGATACGCTTGTCGTCCAGTCGGTGGATTAATCCAGGCTCTGTGATGGTAGGTCTTCCACCTGTACCCTGAGAGGATGAAACAGGAGCGTATTTGTTCCAGATATAGAATGGATGCAATTTTGAGTTAGTACCACATCAACGCTTTTTAGCGAAAGTACGATCGTATGGCGTGGGGCCTATAAACGATATTTGTGACTGGAATGAGGATTTTTGGTTGGGAGGATGCAGCGCGTTATCTTGTGTAGTGTCATTGACAGATGTGGAAGTAACTTCAGGTGTGCCTCAGGGAAGTGTTCCTGTTCATTGGGATTTATTTACGAGCTGAGAGATAATATTAATGATCACCTCTCATATTGTGCAGATGACATATAGAGGTTGGTGGAAAAAATGGATGCACGGCGAGCAATGCATACTTGAGCATAAATCGAGATGCTAGCCAAACCTGCAGGTGGCGCAGTTGTATATGACCACCAGCGGCACCTGTGCAATGTCCTCAGTACGTTGAAAGTGTTCTGTGGAGTTGTGAGAGCACTATGTTGGAGGTCCGCAGCTCGTGGTCTAGTGACTAGTGTTGCTGCCTCTGGATCACGGGGTCCCGGGTTCGATTCCCGGCCGCGTTGGGATTTTCTCTGCCCGGGGACTGGGTGTTTGCGTTGTCCTCATCACTTCATCATCATTCGTGTGAGTGGCTAGATTGGACTTGGGGCATCGTACGGGCGCTGATGACCGCGCAGTTGAGCATCCCACGAACCATACATTATCATCAAACAATGTCGGAGACAGGTGAATTCGAACGTGGGTAAATTGTTGGTGCTAGCATAGTGAGTGCTTCTGCAACCACAGGGTAGCCGAAGTGTTTAATGTTTCAAGACGCACCATATCGAAGATTACGAGGGAAGCGGAAAAACATCCTCCACTTACAGATCAGAGAAAGTGTGTCATGAGTGATTGCGACAGACGGTCATTGAACAGGATTATGACTAAGAATAAGAGGACGACAGTTGCAAAAGTGTTTACAGAGCTGAACGTCGCACTCACGAACCCTGTCAGCACCAAATCAACACGAAGGGAGCTCCATAAGTTGGGAATTGCAGGGCGATCTGGAATTTTAAAACCACAAATCAGTGACGCAAAGTCCTGTAAGAGAAAAACCTGGAGCACTAGAAGAAAGTCATTTGGTCGGATCAGTGTTGTGGCATTCTGTTTCCAACTTCTGGCTGAGTTTAAACATGACAGGCGTTCGTTAATGATTTGCGTGCCACATTGTGGTATTCCATGGACATCACGGGTGCTCTGAAAGGTCGAATTACTGCCAACGATTATATGTCATTTTGGCTGACCAGATCCATTCCATAGCAAATATTTGTTCGCCAGTGGTGATGCTGCGTTCCAAGACGGCGGTGCCACTGCTCGCAAAGCTCTCCAGGACCGGCTTTGCCAGCATGAGGATGAGTTAGCACATCTCCTCTGGCCACCAGTCACCAGATCACAATATTACTGAGCTTTTGATCTAGTTTGGAGAGAACGGTGCATGACCACCTCCATCATCGTTACCTCAACATACAGTCTTCTGCAGGTAGAATGGTGTAAAATTCCACTGAAAACTGTACAGGACCTGTGTTATCCATTCCGAGACGACTAGGAGCTGTTTTGGATGCCAACGGTTTTCTTACGGCGTGTGTGTTGTGTTTTTGGTGCTTCTATATTTTTGTCACCGCCCTGTCGTCACGTGTAATCCTCATTACGAATAACTTAAATTGGAACTATCACGTAGATAAAGATGTGGGGAAAGCAAACCAAAGGCTGCGATATTATTGGATGAACACTTAAAAAATGTAACAGGTCTACTAAAGAGACTGCTTACACTACGCTCGACCGCCCTCTTCTGGAGCATTTCTGTCCGGTGTGGGATCCGCGTCAAATGGAATTGTTGGTACAAATCGAAAAAGTTCAAAGAAGGGCAGTACTTTTTGTATTATCGCAAAATAAGAGAGAGGGAGTGCTACGAATATGATACACATAATGGGGTGGCCGTCATTAAAAGGAAGAAGTTTTCCGCTGCGGTAGGACTTTCTAATGAAATTTCAATCACCACCTTTCTCCTCAGAATGCGAAAATATTTTGTTGCTACCCACCTACATAGGGAGAAATGATCATCATAACAAACCAACAGAAATTAGAGATCACATGAAAAGATTGAAGTATTCGTTTTTTCCGCGCGCTCTTCGAGGGCCGAACGGTAAAGGAATAGCTTAAAGGTGGTTCGATGAGCTCTCTGCCAGGCACTCAATTGTGAATTTCAGGGTAAGAAAAACATTTCATTAAACGCAGAAAAGTAACGCGCAATGACTACAGTTTCAATGAATGACAACTGGTATCAGTCAACTCATACGGATGGCTGGCTGTAACAGTTCATGGCGACGGGAAGTGAAACGACGACGCAGGCTCAGTTGTAGATACAGCTTATTATAGACTTGAGATCAATGGAGGGATACTTCAAGAGTACAGACAATCTAGAAAAGAGACCGCTCAAGAAACATTTGTGCGTCCCAGTTTAGAATATTGCTGGTGTGTTTCGCATCCTTACCAAACAGGACTATCAGAGAAAATACTGAACGCATAGAAATGGCAGTACCAAAAATCACAGTCTTGTCTGACTTGCGGAAGAGTGTTACGGAAATTCTGAAAACCTTAACTGGCAGACTCTTGAATTCTATTAAGACGCTATCTTGCTTCCAAATCGATAGCGTGTAAAACTTGTACGTGTTGAAGTTTATAGTCTATTTCTAAACGCTTGCTGTGTAGCCTGTATACCATGAGGTATGTGTAGCCTCTCTCTGTCTCTCTCTCTCTCAGTGTGTGTGTGTGTGTGTGTGTGTGTGTGTGTGTGTGTGTGTCTGTGTGCATGTGCTTCACAAAATACACACATCAAAAAAAGTTTTGCATCACTCGGTTCCGAGAGTTCCGGAACCTGTACAGAAAACTGGAATAGAGATCAACATAAACATCATTTCCGCCCTTTTTATTGCTCATGAAAACCACACATACAACGAGACCTTCAAAGGTGGTGGTCCGGGTTGCTGTACACACCGGTACCTCTAATACCCAGTAGCATGTCCTCTTGCATTGATGCCTGCCTGTATTCGTCGTGGCATACTATCCACAAGTTCATCAAGGCACTGTTGGTTCAGGTTGTCCCATTCCTCAACGGCGATTCGCGGTAGATCAATCAGAGTGGTTGATGGGTCACGTCGTCCATAAACAGCCCTTTTCAATCTATCCCAGGCACGGGGTTCATGTCGGGAGAACATGCTGGCCACTCTAGTCGAGCGATGTCGTTATCCTGAAGGAAGTCATTCACAAGCTGTGCACAACGGGGCCGCGAATTGTCGTCCATGAAGACGAATGCCTCGCTAATATTCTGCCGATATGGTTGCACTATCGGTCGGAGGATGGCATTCACGTATCGTACAGCCGGTACTGCGCCTTTCATGACCACCAGCGGCGTACGTCGGCCCCACATAATGCCACCCCAAAACGGCAAGGAACCTCCACCTTGCTGCAGTCGCTGGTCAGTGTGTCTAAGGCGTTCAGCCTGACCGGGTTGCCTCCAAACACGTCTCCGACGATTGTCTGGTTGAAGGCATATGCGACACTCATCCGTGAATAGAACGTGATGCCAATCCTGAGGGGTCCATTCGGCATGTTGTTGGGCTCATCTGTACGTGGTGTCGTGGTTGCAAAAATGGACCTCCCCATGGATGTCGGGAGTGAAGTTGCGCATCATGCAACCTATTGCGCACAGTGTGAATCTTAACACCACATCCTGTGGCTGCACGAAAAGAATTATTCAACATGACGGCGTTGCTGTCAAAGTTCCTCCGAGCCATAACCCGCGTTAGCGGTCATCCACTTCAGTAGTAGCCCATGGGCGGGCTGAGCGAGGCATGTCATCGACAGTTCCTGTCTCTCTGTATCTCCTCCAACATCACTTTCGTTCACTCCGAGACGCCTGGACACTTCCCTTGTTGAGAGCCCTTCCTGGCACAAAGTAACAATGCGGAGGCGATGGATCCGCGGTACTGGCCGTCTAGGCATCGCTGAACTACAGACGACATGAGCCTTGTACCTCCTTCCTGGAGGAATGACTGGAACTGATCGGCTGCCGGACCCCCTCCGGCTAATACACGCTGCTCATGCATGGTTGTTTATATTCTTGGGCTGGTTTAGTAACATCTCTAAACAGTCAGAGGGACTGTATCTGTGATACAATATCCACAGTCAACGTCTATCTTCATGAGTTCTGGGAGCCGGAGTGATGCAAAACTTTTTTATGTGTGTACAACTTCCGTGCGTGACTGTATAATGTACTTGGGTAATGAGTGTGCTGATCAAGACTTTGATAGTAACTAACATGTAGAACAACCATGTACAGTTACTGGTGCTGATCTGAATTTGTACAGAAATGGATAAATGTTCGCTGTTCCCTAAATACACCAAATAATGCTTTTGTCATTATGGTCATACATGCGAAACAAAGATAAAGAAGATCTGATATGCTCCGCCATAAGACCTCTAGTTCGTCTCTTCGCTACACGTCAACTTGAAATGAATCACGCTGCTTTTGCCAAAAGTGTTGTTGAGTCAGTCTCTATCAAAAAAATCACTGAAGGTGCACTGCGTGTAACAATGGTTGTACGTAGCAAGGTTTCAACAGACAGGAGAGAAATATGAAGTTCGAGGACTATGTAAAACAAAATCCTATTTTCATTTTAGTTCCTGTATTTTAACTGAGGAAGCATGGACGGTTAAGAGGGTATTATTAGAAATTTTAAACATGTCCCTGTTAAACACTGTTGAACTAACAATCACCTGGACACAAGCACGGAAACATAAAACTGTCGTAGTAAATTAAACAATTTTAGCTAGGTATAGCTTCTGTGTTAAGCGCATTTAAAAGAGTGACGAGTGACGTACTGTTTTCTGAAGCAATGATTTCCTGAAATTCATGTTGATCGAAAAATAACTGCCCCAACAATGTTCTGTCAACCTTGAATTGAATTTCTGCATTATGACTCTCGAAATGAAAAATCGTCCCTAGCACACCACTCAAATATTTTCGATGGAAGCAAATGCAAATGCGTTACCTCATTCAGCCTACGCTGCGATGGACGAAACGCCATTCTCAAAATAAGTCTCCACGCTGTTACTGCCAACAGTACAAGTCAAAGTCAAAAGCGCCCGGGTCAGAAGCAGGCAAGCCAGAACAGTGACATTATTCACAACATAAGAAATTAACTCTGGTACTACTCCTCCACCCATGTGCTCTAGAACAAAACTCTCTGAGGCAAAAGTCCAAAAAAACCTACTGTCACTTCCTCACACAGGCACGATACAAACAAACACAAGGAAATATCGATAGAGGAAATTCCTCACACAGTCACCATACCAACTAACACAAGGAAATATCGACAGAGGAAAAGAAAATGTACTGTCTATAATCAAGAGTTGTTCAGAAGTGTAGAAGACTCTTTGCTGACGGCTTCCACGGCGCAGCCAATATCCCCAATTACTCCCAAAGGTCTTCCGTAATCCTCAGTTACGGAAGCTTCACTAGCCAGTCCAGTGGAGCTGCTCCCTTCGTTGCAAATCTGAACGAACTGAAATTCTAAAAAGTCGCACATACGGTTGCATACCTCAGTCCTGTTCCTGCTCTTCGTCGACCTAGTATCCTGCTGCGACGAAAATTCCTTACATCTCGACACCGTCACGGAAGTACTGAAACGACAGATTGTGGCACATGCAACGCAACTGAGACCGTGGCTTGTGTCTGACACGCTTCGTGGAGTTCAAGGATTCTTCCTTGCAATACAGGATACGAATGATGCTTCCAGATACATAAAAGATGTGATCCCTCAAAAATACAATTGCATGTAACTGTGCATATTATCTTGCGCCGTTCTCAGCGTTTCTGTATGTTATTACTCGCAGCAATGATTGTGTCACACATGCAAACAATGTTCTTAAGAATTTGCTTTTTTCCTTCGTTAGATCCTCCTGAATCGTATTAATTACAGAGACATTAGATACATCCTTACACGTCGTGTTGCGGCACTTCTGCATGCTTGTGGGGTCCAACACAATGTTGGGCAGGTGTACCAGTTTATTTGGCTCTTCAGTATATATATATATATATATATATATATATATATATATATATATATATGTGTGTGTGTGTGTGTGTGTGTGTGTGTGTGTGTGTGTGTGTGTGTGTGTAAAACATATATATATATACACACACACTGAAGAGCCAAATAAACTGGTATATATATATATATATATATATATATATATATATATATATATATATATACACACACTGAAGAGCCAAATAAACTGGTACACCTGCCCAATATTGTGTTGGACCCCACAAGCATGCAGAAGTGCCGCAACACGACGTGGCATGGACTCGACTAACGTCTGAAGTAGTGCTGGAGGGAACTGACACCATGAAACCTGCAGGGATGTCCATAAATCCGTAACAGTACGAGGGCGTGAAGCTATCTTCTGAACAATACGTTGCAAGGCATCCCAGATATGCTCAGTAATGTTCATGTCTGGGGAGTTTGGCGGCCAGCGGAAGTGTTTAAACCGCGAAAAGTGTTCCTGGAGCCACTATTGAGCAATTATGGACGTGTGGGGTGTCGCATTGTCCTGCTGGAATTGCCCAACTCCGTCAGAATGCACAATGGACATGAATGGATGTAGGTGATCAGACTGGATGCGTACGTATATGTCACCTGTCAGAGCTGTATCCAGACGTATCAAGGGTCCCATATAGCCTCCACCAGCTAAAACAGCCCCTTGCTGACATGCAGGGTCCATGGATTCATGAGATTGTCTCCAAATCCGTACACGTCCATCCGCTTGATACGATTTGAAACGAGACTCATCCGAACAGGCAACATGTTTACAGTAATCAACAGTTCCATGTCGATGTTGACGAGCCCAGGAGAGGCGTAAAGATTTGTGTCCTGCAGTCATCAAGGGTACACGAATGGGCCTTCAGCTCCCAAAGCCCTTACCGATGATGTTTCGTTGAAAGGTTCGCACGCTGACACTTGTTGATGGCCCAACACTGAAATCTGCAGCAATTTACAGAAAGGTTGCACTTCTGTCACGCTGAACGATTCCCTTCAGTCGCCGTTGGTCCCGTTCTTGCAGTATCTTTTTCCAGCCACAGAGATGTTGGAGATTTGATGTTTTACCGGATTCCTGATATTCACGGTACACTTGCGAAAGGGTCGTATGGGAACATCCCCACTTCATCGCTACCTCGGAGATGCTGTCTCCTATAGCTCGTGCGCCGACTATAACACCACGTTCAAAGTCCCTTAAATCTTGATAACCTGCCACTGAAGCAGCAGTAACGGATCTAACAATTGCGTCAGACGCTTGTTGTCATATATACGCGTTGCCGACCGCATCACAAAATTCTGCCTCTCCCGGTGGAAACAGAAAACACGGCTATTTATGGACAGCTTCATAACAAATACTAGTGTCCACTTGGTGTCTGGAATTCCATGGTTCATTCGGAATTACGTCAATAACGATGATCATACTCGGATGCTGCAAAAAAACAATGTATTTCGCACGAAATACTGTTGAAGAAAAAAATACGTTCAACGTGGACTGTGATTCGATTATGTTGCCACCATCGCATTTATCTGACGTAGCTATCAAACCAGACCTCCTTGATAAGGAGCGCGTCATTTTGGTGTAATTTTTGTTGTTAACCTCAGTAACATGTCTGTACTGTAATAATCACAAACCAAAGCGTTCGCCGGTTGATGTCAATAATTGTACAACTTTCTGACTCAGTGTTCGTCATACCCCGGATTTAGAAGGGCTGACCACAATGGAGGGTTATTTGAGATGTCATTTATCTCTCAAGAAGCGTATTTTTGTAGCGCTGTCATATGCACACACAGAGTATCTTCGGCTGGAAGCATCAGAACTTTTTTAACTGAGCAGGCGATTCTCGTCCCTCACCCGACGACAAGTGCTGGAGTCAGCGATGGAAGCTGCTACATCCCATACAGGGCGAGTGGAGAAGGGTGTGGGTGGAGGCGTTGCCCGCTGCCTGCTGCCCACGCAAGACCTCCCGAGCCCACGCTTGCCTTCACAGCTCATCTCTGCCACTTACCTCGCCTCTGTTGCTGGGCTGTCGCCACATTGCCCCATTCTGGAGGTCACGCTCACGATGAGAGATATCGTCTGCGGGCACTAGGATGCGCTGGTCTGTGGCAGTGATTGTGATGCACAAAAATTTCGTTTGTTCCAAGGACAAAATAGGCCCAGAATGATATTGTCACTCTGCAGCGGAATGTGCGCTGATGTGAAACTTCCTGCCAGATTAAAACTGTGTACCGGACAGAGACTCGAACTCGGGACCTTTGCCTTTCGCGTGCAAGTGCTCTACCAACTGAGCTACCGAAGCACGACTCACGCCCCGTCCCCACAGCTTTACTTCTGCCAGTACCTCGTCTCCTACCTTCCAAACTTTACAGAAGCTCTCTTGCGAACCTTGCAGAACTAGCACTCCTGAAAGGAAGGATATTGCGGAGACATGGCTTAGCCACAGCCTGGGGGATGTTTCCAGAATGAGATTTTCACTCTGCAGCGGAGTGTGCTCTGATGGTAGAGCACTTGCCCGCGAAAGGCAAAGGTCCGAGTTCGAATCTCGGTCCAGCACACAGTTTTAATTTGCCAGAAAGTTTTGACAAAATAGGTATTTGTAGATCGACAATATTTATTTATTTTATCCATCGTATCAAAGCAAACGCCACGCAACACTTCGGTACACACCTTAATTGAGGAGTTCGATGGACTATGGGCGTAAGTCCGAAAAGTGCATTTCCGGTAAAAGTGAGTTGAAGATTTGCATGTTTATATCTTACTGAAAAACAATTATATTTCAATGATGTAATAATTCTGTCTTAGACCATACTTTTAACATACAGAATCATTCCTTACAACTGAAGATATTTCTTCAAAAAAAAAAAAAAAAAACAAGGTCCAAATGGCTCTGAGCACTATGGGACTTAACTTCTGAGGTCATCAGTCCCCTAGAACTTATAACTACTTAAACCTAACTAACCTAAGCACATCACACACATCCATAGCCGAAGCAGGATTCGAACCTGCGATCGTAACTGTCGCGCGGTTCCAACTGTAGTGCTTAGAACCGAATGCCGCAAGTAAACAAAGGATAAATATGCGAGAGTCCCGATTATTCGTTGCTTCACAAAAATAAATATAATTACCGTTTGTTGCTAACTAGCGAACGTTCAAACGCTCGACTATCACCCACAGATGGAAATGTTCGAAGTTCTCAGAAACACATTCGAGAAATTGGCAAAGTCCGCGAAAGCAGCGAATAGTTGGTAAAGACCGCGACCCAACAGCGAATTTTTCACACGTGCCGAAGACTCGCACCCGAATAACTCTAAGTTCCAACTGAAATAAGCGAGCAATTTAGCGTGTGAAGTAACACAATTCTACAGCATCCTCGACGTTGACTTTTCAAAATTATTTGTTATTAGGCTCACAACTTGCCCAGTGCAAAATTACAATTTCCTTAGGCTTAATGCTAATTACACAGGAGTTAGTAAAAATATAATCAGCGTGATTGAACAATTTCACGAAACTATTAATAGTGCCTAAAACTTTTACCGGCAAACAGAGACATATCAGCCTAGTCAGAAATCATCTCCCCTTTCTGTTAGTGCAATCAGTTTCTTATAATTTTAATATAATTTAAATCAAGGGCAATTTTATTCGATAAAATATTTATTGGTTAAAAGTAACCTAATAAATCATGTAAAACATACATTATGCAAATAGCGCGTGGCGTGCCGCGATACAAAAGGATAGGTAACATACTTCGAAAACTAGTGGGCCTATGACATGAGGGTAGATGAACAGTACGGTGGAAGTTTCTGATACGCGAAAATCTCACATCGGTCCACGCACAACACTGCACGGAACCAGTAAGTTCGAAAAAACCCCCGCGAAGATACGTTTCCTTGGGAGCTCATATCTCGGGTTCTATTGATCAGAGAGATAAGGGTTCAAGTGTTTTACGTATCCCTTGGTCTACCGATCATTTTAATACCTAACGGAAGAACGGGCGCACTGTAGCTACCCAACAGCACAGGCTCCGGCTCAAAATTTTATCGTTACTAACTTTCTGATGCCTAAGCAAATTGAGCAGATCGGTTGGGTCTTTTGCATTAAGTCTGGTCCAGTGTTGACCTCAGGCGGCCTATAAAAGCAACATTTGTTCATTGGCGGTTCCTTAAATAAAAATAAAAAATAAAATAAAAAAATAAAAACCGAAAATCAATGAATTTTGGATGCGGAAAGTACCCATTGTGGGGATGGGCACTCCTGCAATTTCTATTCATGGTAATTTTTGCCATATGTCCTTAATATGATATTTTCTGGAAACTTCGCGTGTCGGAGTAAACAAATAAATTTTCAAAACTTTATTGACGTATTGACGTTTTTCGAGCTCCAGAGGTTCAAAGTTACCACGCTTGTGCAGAACACCACGAAAAACTGGTTGGTAGCCGCTCTTACGCCGTGAGCCACAATTACCTAAACAACTTACCATAGTAAACGGGTGACATTTTAACTGTGCGTTCGTTAGACATTTGCCTAGAAACGCCATTTTCCGTTTTCGAAAGTCTGTATCCGTAATAAAGATACACCAGAAAAACCGCGAGTTTTCGTTGCCAAAAGTATCAATTCTGGCGATGACCATATCTATAATTTCTATTAACGGCAAATCGTCGAAATTTTTAACATATGCTCTTAAGAAGATGCTGTTGAGGAACCTTGAAACTACCCGTTATCGAGACCAGAAGCTCAAAATTACTGTACCAATGCACATAAAATGCGCACGTAATATTTCGTTCAAGGCTTAAATTCAATTCTAACTGACGTAATAAACACGTGGTAAGGCATCTGTGGTCATCGCAAGTGGCCTGAGGTCATCGAAATATGTTTTTAGTCGAATTTTTTTCCTCCACTGTAACTTCATGATGCGCCGTCTCTGTAGGTACTTCATGCCTATATACGCTGTCCTGACCTGAAAATTATTCAATGGTGCCACCTGGCGGCGTAAGTACCTTACCAAAAATTATTTTGTCATACGAAATTCTTTGTACTTGCAAATCAAATACCGAACTTTTTGGTATAATGTAGGTGTAGCCTAAAAATGTGGTACGTAAAGTAGTGTAAAGGGAACTTGGTTGGATGGCAGACGATTTATGCTTACATATGCATACTTACTTGTTGTTTATATGTGTATAAATGACTCGGGGTATATACACAAACTCTCAAAACTTTACTCTCCTATTGAACTGTTTGATTTAAACTGCATACACCTCTGTAGCAATGAAACGAAGGGAACCAGCGGAAAACTGCTCCTATCGGAGCACAAAAAAACTAATATACTCCTTTTTAAAAGACTGTGACATGAAATGAAAATCAGCTGTCTGAATCCTCATTCCGTCTACCTCATCAAAAATTTTGGCATACAAACATACTCATGCTTTTTCGTGCTGAAAGAGAGTAGCAGAGAGACAGTGACTGTGGAAGAGAGAGGAGACCCTGTCAGCGGGCCGGAAAGATACTTGAGATAGAGAAAGTAGCAATGAAAGAGGATGAGAGATGGATGTAGAAAATAACAGATGGAGCCAAAGAGAGAGACAGCGTTAGTAAGAGAGAAAGAGAGATGGGTGGAGAACATTCGGAACAAAAGAGAGAGGAGACAGTAAAAATGAAAAATACAGAAACACAGATACATACAGATGAGTGGAGAGCATACATATGCTTGGAGGGGTCTGCATCCCTCCTCCCCCCCCCCTCCTTCCCAGACCTGTGAACTTTAACATGTAGGTATAGGAGACGGCGCATTTTGGACATAAATTGTAAACAAGTGCGTGTAGAAAAAAAAATAAGTTCGTTAGCTGCCGAAGTATCGTGGAGACAGTGCAAGTGGGAAAGAAAAACAAAAGGAGATAGTGTAAGTGAGAAAAAGAGACAGTAAAAGTGGTGTATACTGTAAACCAATGGGAAAAAAGAATACAGTGGGGGAGACATATACAGACAGTGACAGTGAGAGGGAGATGCTGTGTATGAAGGCTTAACTACAAGGAGAGCCTGGGTAAAAGTGTTTAAAATGTTAAAAGAGCATGAATGCACTACTCAGCCAGATGATTATGACCACCTACCTAATAGCCAGTATGTCCACCTTTGGCACAGATAACAGTGGCGACGCATCATGGCATGCATTCAGTGAGGTTTTGGTAGGTCGCTGGAGGGAGTTGGCACCACATTCAGTCACACTCGAGGATTATTCGATTGGGTTCACACCTAGCGAGTTCGAAGGCAGCACATCAATTGGAACTCGCGACTGTGTTGCTCGAACCACACCATCACACTCCTAGCCTTGGGACATGGTGCATTATCTTGTTAAAAATGCCCCTGCCGTTGGGAAACACGATCGTCATAAAGAGGTCTACGTGGTCTACAAACATTTTACGATACTCCTTGGCCACTGGACCCATTGACGCCCACAAGAATGTTCCAGAGTGCATAATATAACCTTCGCCAGCTAATCTCAGTCCCATAGTACAGGAGTCTAGGAGCCGTTCCACTGGAAGACGAAAGATTCGTGCCCTCCCATTAGCATGATGAAGAAGATATTTGTGTCATTAGACTATGCAACGCTCTGCCCCAGTGCCAAAGTCCAGTGCCACCTGGCCATTTCAGTCGTAGTTGCCAATGACGTCATGTTGTTAACGTAGACACATGCATGGATCGTCATCTGCAGAGGACCATCGTTAGGAGTGTTCGGTGCACTGGGCATTCAGCCACACTTGTACTCTGCCCAGCATTAAAATCTGGTAGTACCGCCACTGTTCGCCATCTGTCCAATGCCCAGCATTAAAATCTGGTAGTTCCGCCACTGTTCGCCATCTGTCCGGTTTTACCACACTACCTAGTCCACGGCGTTCGACGTCTGTAACTAGTTGTGGCCGCCCAACCCCAAGACGTCTGGACATAGTTTCACCATGATTTCGCCACGTGTTTAAGACATTAACCACAGCACTCCTCGAACACCTGACAAGTCGTGCAGATTCGGAAATGCTCGCGCCGAACCTTTGGGACATCACAATCTGCCCTCACACGGACAGCATGCTCACTGATACTACATGCACCATGTGTGTGTCTGGCTAGCAGTCATTTCTCGACAGGTGACGTTGCTATCGCCTGGACGGGGCTATATCCATAGTAGGTTGGTGGACATAATCTTCTGGCTGATCAGTGTACTGGGTGCTCAAAAAGTCAGTATAAATTTGAAAATTGAATAAATCACGGAATAATGTAGATAGAGAGGTAAAAATTGACACACATGCTTGTAACGACATGGGGTTTTATAAGAACCAAAAAAAATACAAAAGTTCAAAAAATATCCGACAGATGGCGCTTCATCTGATCAGAATAGCGATAATTAGCATAACAAAGTAAGACAAAGCAAAGCTGATGTTCTTTACAGGAAATGCTCAATATCTCCACCATCTTTCTTCAACAATAGCTCTAGTCGATGAATAATGTTGTGAACAGCTCTGTAAAGCATGTCCGGAGTGTGGTGAGGCATTGGCGTCGGATGTTGTCTTTCAGCATCCCTAGAGATGTCGGTCGATCACGATACTCTTGCGACTTCAGGTAACCCCAAAGCCAATAATCGCACGGACTGAGGTCTGGGGACCTGGATGGCCAAGCATGACGAAAGTGGCGGCTGAGCACCCGATCATCACCAAACGACGCGCGCAAAGATCTTTCACGCGTCTAGCAATGTGGGGTGGAGCGCAATCCCGCATAAACGTCGTACGTTCCAGCAGGTGTTTATCAGCCAGGCTGGGGATGATGCGATTCTGTAACATATCGGCGTACCTCCCACCCGTCACGGTAGCAGTTACAAAACCAGAATCACGCATTTCCTAGTAGAAAAAAGGCCCGATAACGGTAGATGTGGTAAATCCAACCCATAACTTGGCTTTCTCGTCGTGCAATGGAGTTTCCACGACAGTTCTAGGATTTTCGGTAGCGTTGTGGGCGTTGACAGACCCTCGGAGCGTGAAATGAGCTTCGTAGGTCCACACACGTTACTCAGCCAATCTTCAGCTTCCGCCATCTTTTGAAACGCCCACACCGCAAATGCCCTCCGCTTCAGTAAATCGCGAGGTAACAATTCATGATGCCAATGGATTTTGTACGGAAAGCATCGGAGGGTACGCCTCAGTGCCAACCAAACAGTAGTGTATGGAATGCCGGTGCGACGTGCGACTGCACGAGCGCTGACTTCCCCGTGCATAGACGAACCCGCTACAGTCTCCATTTCTTCCTGAACTGTCTCAGCAGCATTACACCTTGTGCTCGGTCGGCCGCTACGGGGACTATCGTCTAAGCAACCCGTGGCTTCGAACTTCGAAATCATTCTCGCCACAGCTGCATTTGTCAACGGACCTTTACCCGTTCGAATCCCCTTCCTATGGTGATAGGATCGTAACGCTGAATTAGTACATTCCCCATTCTGATAATAGAGCTTCACTAAAAGACGCTTTTCAGGTAACTTCAACATGCTACGACTGCTGGCGCATCTGATTCTCTCTCTCTTTTTTTTTTCCTTTATTGTAATTTTAAACACCTATACAGGCAGGCTGTCAGCAGCATAGTACGCCGCTCTTCAGCCTTAAGTGGAACAATAAACATGACAGAGAGGTGATATATACAATACAAAAAACGGCGGGCAAAAAATGGAGATACAAAAAAACAATAAACAAGAAGCCGTTCACGTTGGACGAAAAAAACACAAACACTTGGAGACACGGCGCACAAAACACGGAGAACGGCGACGGCACATGTGAACAGTTGAGTTGTAACTGCACGAAACACAAAACGATGCACACACACTAAACACTGATGGCGATGATCTCCGGCGCGCGAATGTTCACTGAGCGTGTACGAGTCCGGGGACCTTCCAAGCGAGGAGGTGGAGGAGGAGGAAGGGTAAATGGGAGAGGGGAGAGCAGAGATGCCATGGGCAAAGGAGAGAGGGGGAGGGAGGAAGGGGGAGGGGAAGCCCGGGGGAGAGGGTAGGAGGGAGGGGGGAAAGGAAAGAGAAGGGAAGGGAAAGGGGGGGAGGGAGGATGCCTAAAGGAATGGACACAGGAGGTGGGGGGGGGGGGAGGATCAAAGTTGATAGGAGGGGTAGATGCAGGGGAGGAGGACATCAGCAGGGAGGGGGAGCTGGCGGAAGCCACCTTGGGAGAGGGTAAGGAGGGTTGAGAGATGGAGACCGGGTGGGACATGGGAATACAGGCGCGGCAGCGGGCAGGGGTGGGTGAGGATCGGGGAGACGAGCGGGTGAGGAGGGTCGAGTTTACGGGAGGTGTACAGGATCCGTATCCTTTCAAGGAAAAGGAGGAGGTGGGGGAAGGGGATGAGATCATACAGGATCCGCGTGGGGGAGGGGAGACGGATGCGATAGGCGAGGCGGAGAGCATGGCGTTCTAGGATTTGGAGGGAGCTATAAGAGGGAGGGGGGGATTCTCTCTCTCATTACAGCTCCTTTTATACACGATTGTCAAGCGCAGTCACTGACGTTTTGCTGTCCAGCGCCATAGGTCGGACATTTTGAGAACTTTGTTGCTTTTTTTTTTCTAATGAAACGTCATGACATTCCAAGCTTGTGTGTCAATTTTTACCTCTCTATCTACATTATTCAAATTTATACTGACATTTTGATCACCAGGTATATTCGCATGCGTAAATGCGGAAAGTGGGTGGGGGATTGAGGCAGCCGCTACCCCACTTTCGTGGCAGAGTCTTAAGAGGAACATATTCGCACTTCTTGTGCTCTGAGCGGAGTATTTTTCCCCTGGTTATCTCATGGCCGCCTGTGGCCATAACTGGCCAGCGCGGGAAGCCTCGGCGCTGTGCTAACAGCTTCAAGCTGTCGTGCCACGCCCTCTTTACTGCCTGGATGCTCTTATCCATGCACTAGTGCCTCGCTACCTCTCGAGAAAAATGACCTTCCTTCGCAAAGTCAGCCAGTAGAGCCAATAAGAGTGTAGAATTTTCCAGTCTTACAGACGATGTAAAGAAAAGAACATTCACTAGCTAGTTGACGTTTCGAATGTGCTTTCTTACGATTCAGTGGCAGTTACATCTATTTTTGTAGCGTAATGTCCATATATGGAAATATTTGTGTGGGACTGAGAAGTGTACTGCAGCAGCATTGACTTCAGGTAAGTGCGGAATGTTGCCGCTGTGTCCCACCGTATTGTTGAGAGCCAGGTTAGGCCCCGCATATGGGGCAAGACGGGGAATTGGTAGTTTATGTTTCAAATCGAGATATTGCTAACTAAATGTAAGAAGTTTGCAGGTTTCTTTGCATGCTATTGTAATTCAACGGTTAAGTAAACAAATGATAATCAAACCTACTTGAATTTGCTTATTTTTGTCCCTTTTGTAAGGGTTTAAAATTAGCTTCCCCATCTTGCCCCGTCTTCCCCTACATAGAAATGCTATTTTCCCGTTTTCGAAAATCAATATTACACTATCAAATTTCTTTGGTTCTGCGAATTGTAGAATCAGGTAATACGTTTTATTTAGCCCTCTTACTTTCACATAGTACACAAGTGTGGACAGCCTCGTCATCATTACTTTCTATCCCTGCACAAGTGTCGTGGGCCCAGCGTCCGCAGCTAATACACCGTATCCACTTCAGAGAAGTCTTAGCAGTATAAACATTCTTCACTCTCTTCCTCGTTGTCATTCGACCTCAGTTTATTATCCCTTGAGCATGAAGGGGTGGCTAAGACGTCAGTAACGTTCGTCACCTTTTCGTTGTCCTTTTGGTGGTATCCCAGGTTTATTAAACGTCTTTGAGAAGAGTTTTCGTTTACATACATCACGTTTGGGGAATCCTTTTCGTTTAATTTCTTCAGATAATTCACTGCTATAAGGAGATTCGGTTAAAACAACGGGTTTTTCACGCCTGTTAGATGGTTTCCTTTTGGTTTTTTTTTACCCACGTTTGGAATAGCTAACACCATTTCAGGGCTGGTAACCTGAAATTTAGACGAAACAGAGGTTTGATAGTCAGTTGTTAATTGTTCAGGTGTTTTACGTCTTGACAACATCTCTGGTATTTGGTTTTCCGTTTCTGTAGCTTCAGATGTGTGAGCTCGATGAATGTCTGTAGTCGAACAGGGAAGGTAATCACTTTCTTGAATCACATTTCTGTTTACAGGCCAAATGCCCGTTTTCCGAAACCCCGTTCACTGCTGTGGACATTGTAGCTGGATGAATGAAGGCTTTGCCGAATAAACTTGCAACCTGATGCAGCGTAACAACTTTTTCAGGATGGGTGCGAAGCCACGATCTTACTCCATCTTCGTAAAATTTACTGAGAGGTTCCATAAATGCCACGTCCAATGGTTGTAGACGTTGTGAGCAGTGGGGTGGCAAACACAGCAAGACAACCCCATTTTAGCGGGCCATATCTATCAGTTCTAAATTCTTGGTGTGCGTTTTGTGGCCGTCCAATATGAGAAGTATTGGTCTTTCCTTTGACGCTCCAGTAAATGCAATAAACTTCTTAAATGTTTGATGTTGTTTCGTTCAGCTAGCTGAAAAACAAGTTCACGAAGTTCTTTAAGTGTTAGGCCAAAATACTGCCCTTCCATCTGTGTTAAGTAGCCTTTAAGTTCTGCCTCTTGTTCTGGGGTAAACACACTAGTGATTGGTCCTAGCCTTTTCACAACTGTATAGCCAGGATTAGCACGTTTCTTTGCCATATGTCGTTCAATCGTTGTCTGTGGCACGTTGAACTGTCAAGCAGCCCTGAAAGAACCCGTATGACCTCCTATAACAGCATTTACAGCGCCTTCCATTGACTCCAATAACCAATCTTGCCTAGACGTTTGTCGTCGATACTTGCGAAACATCTGAAATAAAACACGTGGAACGTACTATTGAGTCAGATCATTCCTGGTAATCTATATTATGTAGTAAATACCATATTTCCAATAGTCAGTCGTTAAAGCATAGGAAGAATACTCACTTTGCACGTTTTGTGTATTTTTAAGCATCATAAAGCCTAAGGCATACTTTGTAATTAATTAGGAAACGTTGGAATAACGAATACCATTCTATTTACAATTGTATTCAACGTATACTGTACGTGTTCAAAACCCGCAGCGAGGTAAACACATGAGACGATAAGAACGTAATGGTTGGAAAAATAGTAGGGGCACGAACGGGGAAGCTCCCAATCTTACCCCATCTTGCCCCCTACCATGCTGTCAGGTTATGTTACGCCTACATGAACACTATTTAGTGAACATTGACTACTGACACAGCAGTTTACTGTTAATAAGACGTACTATTCAGTGCTATATATACAGTCTGGACAAGTGTTCACGAAACACATGTTTTAGGACCTCGAAAGGTGTAAAACATTGCAAATCAGTGTAACAATTGTACGTACCTTGCAAAGCTCACAGAAACAGCCGCGAAACTAAGGTTCAGCAATGTCAACACACTGGGACCTGTGTATTGATGATGTTGACGTAGCTGTCCACAGATGGCAGCACTGTAACTGTAGCTTATAGCCCTTCCCCGTCTTACCCCACCTCCCCGTCTTGCCCCGCCTTCCCCTAAATGTCTAAGGAATGTACAGTTAAAATTTGAGCCATTCGCTATTGTCAGTTACTTAGATAAATGCGGATCACGGTGCAAAAACGGCTAAAGGCCGGTTATTGCTGTTTTCTACATAAATACGGTAACTTTGAACCTATGGATCTCGAAAAAATCTGTAGGTCAGTACAGTTTTGACAGTTTATTTACTTATTCCAACACACGAAGTTCCCAGATAATATCATCTTAAGGACATGTGCCTAATATTAGACGATCTGCCATGAATAGAAATTATCGAAGTGCTCATCCAAGAACTGGTAATTTTCTTATCCAAAAATGATGATTTTACGGGTTTTTCTCAAGAGTCACCTGTGAACAAATGACAGTTTTATAAGCTGTCTAAACTCCACCCTAGACTACACTTAATGCAAAAGAACAAACCGATCTGCTCGAGTTACCTAAGCTGGAGAAAGTTATTATATTTAAATTTTGAGCCTGTACTGTTGTATAGCTACAGTACGCCCGTTCGTGCGTTAGGTATAAAAATGGTCGCTGGCAAAGGTCTTTCCAAAACACTTGACCTTTTATATTTGTGATCAATAGAACCCAATGTCTCTTTTACATGAGTCAGAAACTTCCGCCCTACTGTTCAACTAAGCAGAAGTGAAAGGCCTACTAGCTTTCAAAGCACGTTACTTATCTGTTTATATCACAGCAACGAGACAAGGTACAGAGACGCACAATATAATCTGCTGATGTACCTACTTTTTTTGGCAATATCATAATGGCTAATGAAATATATTTTATATAAATTTAATTAAAATAATGTTTAATTAATCAAGTAAATCAGCTACACATAATAACAATACAGAACGTGCTAGGATAATATCAAACATGTCACACACTAGCTGCATTATATAAGTTTGACACGATTAGGTTATTTATAGCCAGTTAATGTTTTAGCGATTAAAATAGCCCTCGATTCAAATTCTATTAAAATTACGAGGAAACGTATTGCACTAGCAGAAAGGGGAGATGATTTCTCAGTACGCTTATATGTCTACGTTTGTCAGTAAAAGTTTCAGGCAATGTTAATAACTGAGTGAAATTGTGCAATCATGTTAATTACATTTTTTAACTCCCATATAATTAGAATTAAGCATAGAGATATTGTAATTTTGCACTGGGACAAAATGTGAGCCTAATGACAAATAATTTTGGAAAGTTCATAACGAGGGTATTTTAAGGGCTGATGCTGAAGGGCTGTATTACTTCACATGGTGAGCTGGTCTCTTATTTCAGTAGCAGCTTAAAAGAATAATAGTGCACCACAAAGAAGAAGGAGAAACAAGGTGAACACCGTGAAATAAAAGGTTCGGAATACAAAATTGTGCATATGTTTCGGAAATGAAGTGGTAGTGCGACCTAAGATGAGAGCAAAGGCAGATGCCAACAAACTGTAAGTAATTACTTATTTACATAAAAAAACGTGACGTGAACTGTTTGATAATCTAAAAACAACAGAACTATATCGTTCTAGGTCCCACTGAAGACGCCTTAGAGTAAGAAAAAGGTGAAACATATCTCGGAAGAATAAATTATATTGCAGCAAGAAAAGGCGGTTTTATTTACAAAACAAGTATTAGAATTATTCGTGTATGTGTTTGCAGCACATGCGAAAAATCAGTTAAATGGAACAGAGAGGAATCCGATGGAAGAATTACTGTTCGAATTTGAGGATTATTTTGTTTCCCAGGGTTCGCTGACAGTAACACCCATGATCCAACACTGAATACCAACAGGGAACAATTCACTGATGTATCCGAAAGCACGCTGCAGTCCTTGGTATTGACAGCAGATTGTGGAAGATTTTATTAATCAGCAGGTAGCTGCTGGGATAGTAGGGGAGAGTAATATGCAATGGATGTAGTATTGTGCTCGTACTAAAGAAGTCCATGTATGGACATAGACAATACAGATTCTGCTGTGATTACTGCCACCTACACTGCAAGGCCGTAACAGATGCACACGCCATCCCAGACGTTACTGACAAGGGAACCTCCCCATCGCACCCCCCTCAGATTTAGTTATAAGTTGGCACAGTGGATAGGCCTTGAAAAACTGAACACAGATCGATCGAGAAAACAGGAAGAAGGTGTGTGGAACTATGAAAAAATAAGCAAAATATACAAACTGGGTCGTCCATGTGTAATATAGGCAATATTAAGGGCAGTATGAGACGAGGAGCGCCGTGGTCCCGTGGTTAGTGTGAACAGCTGCGGAACGAGAGGTCTTTAGTTCAAATATTCCCTCGACCGAAAATTTTAACTTTTTATTTTCAATTTATGTGACAAACTCTTATGTTTTCATCACTTCTTTGGGAGTGATTATCACATCCACAAGAAAACCTAAATCGGGCAAGGTAGAAGAATCTTTTCACCCATTCGCCAAGTGTACTAGTTAGGTGGGTCGACAACATATTCCTGTCATGTGACGCACATGCTGTCACCAGTGTCGTATAGAATATATCAGACGTGTTTTCCTGTGGAGGAATCGGTTGACCTATGATCTTGCGATCAAATGTTTTCGGTTCCCATTGGAGAGGCACGTCCTTTCGTCAACTAATCGCACGGTTTTGCGGTGCGGTCGCAAAACACAGACACTAAACTTATTACAGTGAACAGAGACGTCAATGAACGAACGGGCAGATCATAACTTTGCGAAAATAAAGAAAGCAAAATTTTCAGTCGAGGGCAGATTTCAACTAAAGACCTCTCGGTCCGGAGCTGTTCACGCTAACCACGGGACCATGGCGCTCCTCGCCTCATATTACCCTTAATATTGCCTATCTTGCACATGGACGACCCAGTTTGTATATTTTGCTTATTTTTTCATAGTTCCACACAATTTCTTCCTGTTTTCTCGATTGATCTGTGTTCAGTTTTTCAAGGCCTATCCACTGTGCCAACTTATAACTAAATCTGAGGGGGGTGCGATGGGGATGTTCCCTTGTGAGAGCACAGATAATTTGGGTAAATGTCAGAGTTTACCGTCAATTCGAGGCTGGACCCTAAGACCGGTCGAATAGGGCACTTCATGGGACCTGTCAGTTCAAGAGAATGCCGTTGTATCTGCAACATTTCAGAGATTGTTTGGCATTGTTGAAGGATTTGAAACCGCATTAGTGTCTAGTTTACATGGATAATATCATGGTATATTCAAAATATTTGGAGCAGCATAGATAATATCTGAAGGACGTGTTTCAGAGTTTGAGGGCTGGCTGTCTGACGGTGAGCACAGGGAAGTGCCATTTGCATTATAAGAGGTAGAATATTTAGACCATGTAATTAATAAAGATGGTGTGAGGATACACCCAAGAGTAGTACAAGCTGTTCAAAAAAATGGTTCAAATGGCTCTGAGCACTATGGGACTTAACATCTGTGGTCATCAGTCCCCTAGAACTTAGAACTACTTAAACCTAACTAACCTAAGGACATCACACACATCCATGCCCGAGGCAGGATTCGAACCTGCGACCGTAGCAGTCGCGCGGTTCCGGACTGCGCGCCTAGAACCGCTAGACCACCGCGGCCGGCAGTACAAGCTGTATGGGAGTTTCCAGTGCCTAAGCCATGTAAGGAACTGTAGTCTTTTTCGGGGATATCAAATTACTACAGAAAATTTGTAAAAGGATTTCCTGACGTAGCATGCCCACGCACGCAGTTGGTGAAGAAAGTTGTGAAATTTATATTGAGAGAGGAGTGTCGGGATGTATATGAAGAATGATTTGAGTAGAATGTTGACATTCAGACCATCTCTAGTATTTCCAGACTTTCAGAAGGAGTTTATCCTTTCATGTGACACATCTAATCGTGATTTGGGATTTGTTTTAAGCCAGAAGGTTATGTAGCATAGAAGAAATATTCAGCGACAGAGAAGGAGATGACGAGCCTCATTTATGGTGTCATGTATTTTAGATGTTATTTATACAGGCAAAATTTCAGGTAGTGGCCGACCATGGTGCTTTGGTTATTGGAACTGATGGAGCCGTCTAGCAGGCTGACATATGGGCCCTGAGACTTAGCAAATTCGACTACAAAGAAGAAAAAAAGCTGGGGAAGAAGCATGCAAATGCAGACACGTTAAGCAGGAATGTAGAAGTGGTGAAAATTCTGGGCTATAGTCTTGCAGCGTGGCAGGCAACGCAGAGCACTGACAGTAATTATAAACGGTACAGGACGCAGTTTACCACATTTGACAGATGGTTGTGCAAAGAAACAAGGCTAGGGCCGCAAGAAGTAGAACCCGTGAAGTTTAAGGAGGAAATTTTAAAGGAAACACAAGATCACTCATTATCTGGTTATTGAGGGCGCAGAGCAACAAACTGGAGAGTTGCTAAAAGATTCTGGTGAAGAGGCAGGAAAGCGGATGTGGATCAATACTTGAGGAACTGCAATTGTTGTGCACAGTGAGCTGACTTGAATCGTAAGAAGTTACAAGTGCAGATGCTACCAGAGGCATCAAAACCGTTTAAAACATTTGAGATTGATATTTTAGGACCGTTCAGTCGTATACCAGCAGGAAATCGATTCGTGACAAAATAACAGATCATTTTTATCTGTACATGGTTCCCATGACGAGCCAGCAGGCAGTCACAGAAGCAGTGGTTAACAACTGGATGTTGAAGTTTTGAATACCAGATACAATAATTACGGAACAGGGTACGAATTTCATGTTGGATTTATTGAAGAAGCCGTGTTATTTATTGCATGTCAAGAAGTTAAGAACTAGTTCTCTTCATCCACAGGCCAATGACTAAATGGAACAAGTGCATAGAACAACTGGGAAAACATTAAGTTACTGTGTGAACGCACATCATATGGACTGGGATACACATTTAAGGTATGTTTTGTCCGTGTATAATTCAAAAGTACACACGAATACTGGATTTTCCCCATATGAGGTTGTATATGGTCAGAAATTGCCATCACCATTCAACTTAATAAAGGCAAGGAAAGGTAAAGCTGAAAACTTGGTACAGGAGTTTGCAAAAACAGTGCAAGAAGTGTAGAAATGAATAAGGAGGCGAATATGAAGGCATCAGAGAAGCGGGAGGAATCAGTAAGATGTATGGCAAATTTATCACACTCCAAGGTAGGACAATGGTTGATGTTGTCCAGTCCTTCCACGCTGAAAAAGAAAACAAAGAAATACATCACAAGGTATTAAGGATCTTATGAGGTACAGAAGACTACTTCACCGGTCAATGTGAAGTTCCGATTACCAACCAGAATAACAATAGTACATGCTGAGCGTCTACAACATTTTTGAGGTAGTCCAGCGAAGATTTCAAAAATGTCAAGGATGTATCCAGAGAAGAACACAATGAGATAGAGTCGAAGAAAAAGCTAGAACATATGATTGAGCCTGCACGCAAAGTGTCATATGCATTAAGGTCAAGAAGATGAGGGGTGTTCAAATTGGTTCAAATGGCTCTGAGCACTATGGGACTTAACATCTGAGGTCATCAGTCCCCTAGACTTAGAACTACTTAAACCTAACTAACCTAAGGACATCACACAAATCCATGCCCGAGGCAGGATTCGAACCTGCGACCGTAGCGGTCGCGCAGTTCCAGACTGAAGCGCCTAGAACCGCTCGGCCACACTGGCCGGCGAGGGGCGTTCGCCAGGGATTCTTTTGTTTATGTGTCTGCGTATGTATAGGACTGTAGTGAATAAGCAATGTTAGTATGAAGATTTTATTCTATTATGTTGCTGTTTGTGAGTAGGCTCGCTAGTGGCAGCAGCCATCCGAGGAAGACGGAAGGGTGATATTTGTCCCTGTCCTTGGGCTGAAATACGTCAAGGGCAAGATTGGATGGAATACGAGTTATAGCACTATTACATTTCGTCACGTGGACCAGTACTGCTGGTCTGGTGGCAACAGGATGAATGAATCACCAGCCATCAGTAGGTGTTGAAGGTGGTTTTTATCACATGGCAAATACAGAATGATGTGAGGAGGTTGGAAGAACATTTGATGCTCTTCAGCAAAGAGCCAAGAGCGTCAGGTACTCAAGGAAGTTAAAAGATGGTGATAAACTGCATACCTCTTTAAAAAACAAATGACACAAATAGTGGAAGTAGAAGCAGAAGAAAACATCTTTGGGTGAGGGGAGGCGGGGGTAAAATTCTGGAAACGTGTTTGGAACGGCAGATAAGGATGATAAGGAATCAAATAAAACTATGGTAGTAGTAAAAAATTGACAGAGGGAAGTAAGTTATTGGAAGAATGGCATACTACACAGACAGCGTATTTGGAGGGTGAAGTTCTTAACAACACAACGTTGTTATGAAAATTAACGAGTAAAGTAATGAATTACAGTAGAGCATCAGAGGACGTGAGTTTGGAATGCCAGAAACACAGAGGTATTCGGCAAGGAAGTTATAGTCACAAGACTTTTATAAGCGTCAGTGGATATCATATGGAATGCATGAGGGGTAGTGTCAAACTTGCAAGAAGCGTTGCATTTCATGTTGCGTGGACAACTAAGTGCTGATCTTTCGTCGCCTGAACAGCATTTGTTGGGCTTACAAAAAGCACAGCGCAAACTGCTGCCTGAGTTGAGGCTAATTATGGACCCCATGGACAAAATCTAACCTCTTACTACCACACAGCATCACTAGAAGCGAAAACTTGATCAATGGGACTGCATGCAACATAATTGGTCCAATTTTCCACCTACCAGCCATAACTACGGGAATCTCCCAAGCGGACCAAACAACCAAAGCTTTACTGACCAGATGAACCTATGGAGTTATTGCCAGCGCCAAATATAACATTTCTGAATCAAATTCTAGAACCTGACCTAATTTGTTCCCTGGACTGGTTCATTGCTGCACAGGAAGGGCGCATTTCAGCCAAGCAGTTAATGCAGTGCATAGAACAGTTCAGAGGACTATGATGTGTAACAGTGATGTTGAGTACCGCAATACCATGTACCACTGTGGCGCTAACTCTGCTGTGTGCAGATTTTATTCTTTCAAGGCGGAGAGCTGATCATCAGCATAAACCACCAGTAGTCCAGACTCCAGTAAAGTGGGTCCCTATAGCGTAAGAGAGAGTGAGAGTGAAACCTGGTAGTGTAAATGTGGAATACTTGTAAATTTTGAGCTAAGAGGGAAGGAAGCAACAGGACATTCTGTGAAGATTGAGTTGCTGGAAGCACAAAACAAATGTAAGAAGTAGATATATTTAAAGAAAGTAAGGTTAGATGCCTTATCTAACCCGTATGGGCAGGTCAAAATTGTTTAGTTACAAAATTTCTATGTATTCCGTACAAACATGTAGTCTGATATGAAAATGTATTTAAGACCGACCTGAGAAACAGAGTCTTGTTTATAGAGAGGAGTAATGTGACATAGCGACCGTGTATGGGAATATTAGTTATTGCCTGAGTAGTGTATTGCTGCAGTGCTGACAGAGAGCAAGTGCAAGATGTCACTGTAATAATTCAACAAGGTCAGCACAACGTCGCAAGGCTGGTTAGCTTTCTGCAACTCAGTGGTACTGCACTGATTAGTGCAGTACGGGGCAAGGCAATTTACACCCTGGCAGTGGCAGAAGTGTGCTAAGATAGTTGACTGGTAGTAGAGAATATGAACAAGTGCACCACCGATGACTATAAGTGCTGGTCATATTGGTTATATAATTATTCTGAATCTCGCAGCCCACCCAGCACGAAAGGCCTGCGCTGGACGACGTTGCCAAATGGACCTGCCAGCAGAGATAACTGGTTCGAGGTTTCGAGGTCACAATAGCATAAGAGCTCTACACAGTTAAGTCCTTCCCCGGACTTAGAGCCATGGTGTGGATAGCCAAACCAGGTCATCTCCACGAAAACGTCCATCTCCTGCTTCCCAATTACAGCCGCTTCCATTTGCCATCGCTGGACGGGAGTCTGAGCACGGTGGGCATCCCCCACCTTGACACCACTGGGCAGCGCCACGGATTGCTGCATCCACTGCAGCGTTGATTTCACGCACTGCTGGCGCAGTGTCCATGCAGCCACCTTAGATAATGAGGCTACTGGCATGATGTAGCACCGTGTCAGCGATGGAGGGTGGCCGGCCGGTGTTGCAGAGCGATTCTAGGTGCTTCAGTCTGGAACCGCGCGACCACTACGGTCGCAGGTTCGAATCTTGCCTAGGGCATGGATGTGTGTGATGTCCTTAGGTTAGTTAGGTTTAAGTAGTTCTAAGTTCTAGGGGACTGATGACCTCAGATGTTAAGTCCCATAGTGCTCAGAGCCATTTGCACCATTTGATGGAGGGTGTGTAGCCAACCAGCCTGACAGAACTCAGCGGCCAGCTGGCCACTGACCATTGTATTAAAATGTGCAGGTACATCAGTAAAAGAATTTGTTACAGTTGCAGCTGCCTTTATCTGGAGCCACCAGGGTTCCCATCTTGTCTCCACCACCCACTTGTAATATCCTGGCTCATAGCCACCTCAACCTGCACCAGGGAACACCATCCTTTGAAGGAATCGCCTTTAAATATTAGAGTTCACCTGGAAGAATATTGCCAAAGGCTGGTATGGTTCCCCATAGACCTTTCCGCTCGATCGTAGCGTTTCTTCCAGAGGGAGGAGATCCTCACAGATATCAAATTGTAGATGTGACGATGGGCCGATGTTGGACTGTACAAGACTGTCAGGTTCCAGTCAACAACATCAAACCACCACAAGAGCGAATCACAGTATTGTGCACCAAACGCGTCATAACCCCTTCACATTGGCGCCTGCCATCTGAGAATAAGTAATGAACTCCATATGACATTCTGTGTTATCCTGCAATATAAGTCAGAGACCAGCAGCCACCAGATTAGTGAATTACCGTCACAGATGTAGTCTGCCTTTAACCCCACAACACAAACGGTAGCATTTGGATTGCTGCTGTGTTTGCTGATGCAGCAGGTTCTGCACTATTATTGTGGCGACCCAGGGAGAGGTCCCGTTCTTCCAATCCTGGCGTAGGTGTGGGGAACCATCGACTATGACTTCAGGCCACGGCTAGTAGTGACTGAGGGAACTGTAACGGCACACTAGTATGTCAAGGACATCTTGCAGCCTCATACGTTACCTCTCAAGCGACAGTACATAGTGATACTTTTCAACAGAACATGCTCGTCCACAGATGGTAGGTATCTATTAATTTTCTACATGATCTTGATGTACTCGCATGATCTGAAAGATGTGCAGATCGTCACTGACGAAACATGTGTGGGACCAACGCAGACGGCCGGCCGCGGTGGTCTCGCGGTTAAGGCGCTCAGTCCGGAACCGCGCGACTGCTACGGTTGCAGGTTCGAATCCTGCCTCGGGCATGGATGTGTGTGATGTCCTTAGGTTAGTTAGGTTTAAGTAGTTCTAAGTTCTAGGGGACTGATGACCACAGATGTTAAGTCCCATAGTGCTCAGAGCCATTTGAACCATTTTTGAACCAACGCAGACGTCAACTTTGTTCCAGAATCCTGGATGTCAGAGCCAGTTACAAACGTTCTGGGCTAGCTTGTCCCAGGAGAGGATACTTATGGTTTTGCGACATCTTTCCCAACCGAATTATAGCATTCGCAGAGACCAGAGAGGATGCAGTTTCATAGTGATAAGTGGGCTCATACTGCCAAGTTCTTTATAAATATGGCTTGATTTTATAATCACTGAAATAGAATCATATACCCTCTCCACTCCTGATGTTTCATTTCGTTTGCTCCTCCCCTTCTGGGTGCGTCACTTCTGAAAAGCGTCAAACTGAGTACTGACGTCACCGGCCAACTCGCGACGTGGTTGGTGGCTGCCTTACATGCCCACCACGAATAGTCGATTTAGACGAGAAAGTCGCTCGTGTAAAAAAGACTTTAAGCCATCCTCACACATGATGAGGCAGCTAATGAAGATGTGGATAATGATCAGAAATCCAGTCTCACGAGACACAGTGCTTACATTACACGCGACGTGCCGGTTATCGTGATTTGTGACTGTAGCGCTCTCTGGCGGCAGCTGTCGGCCCTATCTGGCCCCCAAATCACGCAGTGTGTTTACGAAAATGGATGCGCGTAAAATTCCTACGTTATGTCTATATGCTAGTCATGTTGCTCCATCTGTAGTATATATAAATAAAAACTTCAACTTCCATGAACATATCATAAGAAAAAAACGGAATTTCCATGTTGTAATTAACCTTGCCTTCTCGCAACTTTCGCAGGTAGGAGACGATGTACTGGCAGAAGTGAAGCTGAGAGGAGAGCGCGTAAGTCGTGCTTGGATAGCGCAGATAGTAGAGCACTTTCCCGCGAAAGGCAAAGGTCCCGAGTTCGAGTCTCGGTGCGGCACACAGTTTTAATCTGCCAGAAGTTTCGCAGATTAACCGAAATTTTCGATTCCGTTAAATTACGGCTGGCTTGGGTTAATTTTCCCACTTAAATTATATACTCCTCATTTGTAGCTATTCCTGAACATATCTGATCGCCAGAAAACTACTTTTCTGTTAATATATTATTATTCATATAGATCCGTTTCGTAATATAGATTTTGCACTATGTAAAATTAGTATTCACAATCGTCAACTTAAATGATCTCATAACGAATTTATTGTGCGGCTGGTCCCGACGCACAATGGGTCAGAATCCCAAAAAGTTGGTCAAAATATAAGTAGTTGTTCAATTTGTACCAAACTTAGTATGTAAGGGTTTACAGAGTTTCTGATTAAGAAATGATATCAAAAAGTGAAAAAAACAAAATGGCGGACCCAAGATGGCAGGCTCTATGTACACTACTATCATTTTTTACGTATAAAAGTAATTTTATGGAATTATCGAGGTTACTGATGATGACAGAGTTCAAAAAATTTAAAAATGGTGGATACAAGATGGCGGTCAAAATCTATGTCTTTTTATTTATTTATATTTATATATTTTTATTCATATAAAAGTCATTATTTAGGGGTTATTGTAGTTAATGCTTAAAAAATAAACCAAAAAAGTGGAAAACTCGAAGAAAGGACCAAATATAGGTTACAAGATGGTGTAAAGTATTACAAAAAATTATTTCATTTTGATTACAATTATTTATTTTGTAAATTTTTTATAACTTAATTTACAAGTTTTCATTTTCTTATTCTTTTTCATCTTCTGCTTCAACTGAATCGTCATCAACCTCAAACACTGTTTCCTCATTATCTGCATCTGAATCTTCATAGTCTTCCACCACAGGAACTAAGAGGGCAACGTCTTCTGGCGACGAACTCTTCAGTTTCTTCGGCGAAGATTTGCATAAGGAAGAAACGTAGGGGGTCTGTCGTTGCCAACAATCTCCTGAACACGTCTTCCATAGTCTTAACTCTTGAAAACTTTCGAGAAAAACTCAGGCGATATTGCTTTATCAACTTATTGGTTGATTCCTGAGCATCCTCTGACAGTTGACCGATGGGTAAAATGGCCGAAGAAATAATGTCTGGACCGTGAATCAACAATCTATGGACTGCTGTTGGCATGTTGTACCAGGGGTATTCTTTCACGTAGTGCCTGGCAGTTGCTAAGGCGTATGCTCGAAACTTTTCAACGTCGATCTGACGTCCGCTCGAAATCGTCTGCAAAATTATATGGAAACGGTGGATTAGTTCTTCGGAAACTCCAGTTATCAGCGCTGATGTTGGAGTGTTTTCAAAAAAACGTCGAGCGATGTTTCCGTCATTCGTACTGCCAAACCCTTGTTTCGGCATGTCAATTATAATTACAAGCTGCTCTTTGAAAGCTTTTTGAATGTTGGCTTTCAGTATTGCTTTTTCCTCTTTATCTTCTGCTTTACGTGCCTGCCACTTTTTTGTTTTCATTTGGTATGCCAAATGAATACAACATTCAAAACATCGAATCCAAGCGTGAAGAGTTGATAGTCCGTACCGCAGATAATCGGCGGTAACTTGTTTTTTCAAAACATCGTCAATGTTATTAAATTGGGCAGACGTAGCCTTGCAGAGATAGCACCGTTGCGCAGATTTCGTGTTGGTGATAGCATTGCACACTTTACCATCTACCATGGTCATGCTTAAATTGTATTTAATGGAAATGTCTTTCCCATGAATAACTGTTTCGAATGACTGGAGTTGTTCGATCTGTTTGTCGTAATACGCTTTCTCATTTAAAGACGTTTGCTCTGCTTCCTTTGTAAATTCTAACTTCAGTGGTCTGCAAAAGAGGGTTGAAGACGGCTTCGGATTAATCCATAAGATCTTTTCTTCTTTAGTTTCTTCATTTACACCTGCAAGTTTCAGTGGAACAAGCGAAGTGAAAAATAAAGTTGCATCTGAAATACTCGAATCTGAAAACTTCATTTTATACATGCTTTGCCTGGAGGTTCCGTCAAAGCCCCACTTACAAATAAGGGCCATATTAGACATTTCCGAATCACTCATATGTAAAATATCGTCTCGTTTCAGCAGTAGAACACGTTGAACAGTGTGGTCTAACAAAGCTTGCAGCCGTACCTCAGCTTTTGATTCGGTAAAAGTGAGGGTTACGTCTGGAGGGCAGCAAGCTTTTTCTGCTACCAAAACAGCTGAATACGGTGGATATAGTGTGTTTAAGCCTTTTCCTTTAGCCCCATTTCTCAAATGCTGGTAAGATTCTTTTGACAATTTCAAGTCGAAAAGGAGTGCTAGACCTTCATTTGCATCATATGAGGATGGCAATGATGTTGAAAATCGCAAGCCTGCCTTGTATTTTTTCACCTTGGATGGACTTGAAAGTGTGACGTCTTTCACAATCTTCGCAGCATCTGGGTGCCCCAAAGATCGAAGACTCATTTGCGCGGCGAACGATAATTCGACAGGACTGAATTTCGTACGAATCTCCTCAGTTCTCCTTCTTTTAGACCTATCAGATAATGTTACAAATTTTGTGGCAGGTCGGCCTGTTGATTTAGTCACACTTGCAGGTTTCGAATCAATCGGAATGTATACTACTGTATTTAACCAGGTTTCGTTCTTCTTGAAAAAATATCCTTGTCGCCGAGTTGCTTCCTTATACTTGCTTCTTAACTTTGTTAACAAAATCGAAATGGTAGGCCTCATATCATAGGGAATTTTAATTGTATGTCCACTTTTTTCTGTCAACGACCTTTCCAAATGTTCTATGACCCCTTCCAAATTAGACCGAGCGAGGTGGCGCAGTGGTTAGACACTGGACTCGCATTCGGGAGGACGACGGTTCAATCCCGCGTCTGGCCATCCTGATTTAGGTTTTCCGTGATTTCCCTAAATCGCTCCAGGCAAATGCCGGGACCGTTCCTCTGAAAGGGCACGGCCGACTTCCTTCCCATCCTCCCCTAATTCGATGAGACCGATGACCATGCTGTCTGGTCTCTTTTCCCAACCAACCAACCAACCCTTCCAAATCATTTGACAGATACTCTTTTGTTATTAGAAAAATATCTTTCCTCGAAAATCCGATTTTGGAATACGCTGGATCAGATGAAACTGAAATTTAAAAAAAAAAATCTGTGTTACACTTTTCGTCTTTTTTCTAATTATTTTATTCTTTACAATGCTTCTACGTGTCGATTCTAATTTAAATTGTACAAATAAAAATCATAATTAATTGATTCTACTGTCATTTTTGAAGATGTCTGAACAATGACATTTTGCAAGTGTCGCTTAAAACGTGGCTCAAAGCCAGAGTCGCAACTAGTCGCAGGATTTGAAGCTTAATTTACAAAGGTAATAATATATACTTGCGTACACAGCGCAAAAGAAAGCGGAATGTCGTGGAATTCGTAACTTATCTCTATTTTTAAGCGCATTTTACGATTTTGTCATTCATTTCCCTGTAGTGCGTTAATTGAAATGTAATCGTGCATAATTGATGATTTAATAGTGATATAAGTGTTTTTTCACTAGTACATACCTCCTGGAATACATTCCATTATGAAAGTATTGGTTTCACTTGCACAAAACATAAGTAACTTCCTTCAACAACACGACTGTTTTTGTAGCCTGGCCAGCTGCGCGCACGCTAACAATGAAATGCCGCATTTGACCTGAGATATTACCGAACAAATGAACATCTGGTCGTCCGTACAGCCGGCATTCAGTTGTCCCAGCATTGCTGCTGCCAACCTGATAGTCCAAAATCCCCATCTTAAAACTTTTTTTTTTTCCTTTTTGGCCACGTTTTCAAGATTCTGGCCCACTGTGCGGCGGAGGTTCGAGTCCTCCCTCAGGCAAGGATGTGTGTGTTTGTCCTTAGGTTCAAATGGTTCAAATGGCTCTGAGCACTATGGGACTCAACTGCTGTGGTCATAAGTCCCCTAGAACTTAGAACTACTTAAACCTAACTAACCTAAGGACATCACACACATCCATGCCCGAGGCAGGATTCGAACCTGCGACCGTAGCGGTCGTGCGGTTCCAGACTGTAGCGCCTTTAACCGCTCGGCCACTCCGGCCGGCGTGTTTGTCCATAGGATAATTTAGGTTAAGTAGTGTGTAAGCTTACGGACTGATGACCTTAGCAGTTAAGTCCCATAAGATTTCACACACATTTGAACATTTTTGAACATAACTAATTTACAGTAAACATAGTGCGGCTATGTTTTAATTTTCATGCAAACAATGTTTTTGTCTCAATTATAATTTTTCTAATTTTATTATGGACAGCGAAATCGATTTTAGAAAGTAACAGGTAACTACTATTTTTCGTAAGGTCAAAATTTTCAACCTTTGTCATTATCCATTAGGCCTATAAATCTTCATGCAAATAATTATTTTCAGAAAACAATATATAATTTACACCTGAAAAACAATTTCAGTTAAGACGTCGTATTAACACTAATTTGTCATTTCAACAACAATGGACGAAGTCTTCTAATAGGTTAAAAATGGTTCAAATGGCTCTGAGCATTATGGGACTTAATTTCTGAGGTCATAGGAACTACTTAAACCTAACTAACCTAAGGACATCACACACATCCATGCCCGAGGCAGGATTCGAACCTGCGACCGTAGCGGTCGCGCGGTTCTAGACTTTAGCGCCTAGAACCGCTCGGCCACTCCGGCCGGCCTTCTAATAGGTTAAATACGAACAAAGCTGCCATCCCAGATACTGAGATCGACATTGCAAATAGGTATTATTTATCTGGAAATATTACGTTTTCGCCCTAACTAAATTATTTAAATGTTGTCCATAATACAAAATAGTTAAGCTCAACGTAGTACTTTTTTCTTCATTATACGTGGACAAGAAGGAAGGGATATGCATCATAATGTCCAGTCAGTAAAGACATTAGCTTACAAAACTTCACAAATTCTGACAAACTCACTTCTGACAGAGAGTTCACTTATATTTACTTAACACCGAATATAACAGAAAATGCTTCTATTAATTTAATGAGAATGTTCACGAAACGCTTAGAAAACACGAAGGTGAACAAAAAAAAAGTTGATACGGCATGACGCAAACACAGTTCATACTAATATACGCTGCAATTCTAAAACAAATGCAGTATTTTAGTTACGATCGCTGGAGGCTTTAATCGTCGATATGACATTCATTGGCATTTAATTATAACAAAGCTTCGAAGAACAGTGCGTTTTTGATGAATTTTCAATGTGCCGTTACCTTGAAACAGTGTACTTTCATAACAAGCGAGTTATAATACGGAAGTAACTAAATACGAAAATTCTTTAACCACCAATATGACGTTTCGCATTTTAGTACGACAAATCGTACCAGTATCGACCCGTTTTCGAGACATCTTCAATGAACCGGTGCTTGCAAGCAGCATATGTTCACATATTGTACGCTCCAGTACAAAATCCATCAACAACGGTTTCAACTGAGAACAACAAACACAATACGGAGCCTCGCAAGTTCTGTTTGTGACGAATGCGTTCTTGCATCTTAGTGCTTCAACCTTTCGAAGCACCGTGCCGAAGTATCGCAGACCTTATTTTATGTTTCGCACGAGGCAATGGTCGTCAATGGGAAATAACATGAAGTGACGTCACAAAACTGGTACACTTCCACGTCAACGTTAGCTAACTCGCCCCGTGTGAGAACGGCTTTAGGAACCATTCAGGCGCAGCCGGCGCAGAAATTCTCACGGTAGCCACTAGCGCTGCGCCGCCTTCTGCTGTTGGGTGTCTGCGGCTGACGGCGTGTTGGGAGATGTGTTTGCTTACACCCTGTGGACAGGCGGGCCGCGCCTACACAGGGGAGCACTGCACCGCTTCCTGTCTGCCGGGGGAGAAACAGCCTGTTCTCCAGACGAGACAGCCTCCTCAAAGGAGTCTGCTCTCGTTCCGGCTCCACCATCATATATGAGGTCTATTCGAAAAATTCCGGAACATTCGTAATTTCGCGCCAGTAATGTGTTGGAGGGATATGCGGTTAGCATCCCTGCAAACGCCTTTGTTTAATGTGTAGCTGCCGGAAGTTTCATTGCAGTATGTCTTTTAGCTATTGTTAAATGCTGTATTCGGTAGAGCATTGTGTTGCACAGTTTGCGAATTTTGAGATGGCGGAGTTCGAGGAGCAACGCGACTGTATTAAATTTTGCGTGGAACTCAAGAAAACCTGTACAGAGACACACCAAATGATGCAGGAAGCCCGCTTGAATTTGCTCGCGCAACGGCCTCATGCAACTGACTCGCACACCGCGCAGAGTATCGAGTTTTTTCTTAAGATTATTTGTCACAACAACCTTCTCTGAAACACACTTACAAGCTTTCCAGACTGTTTCTGACCACCCTGTACATATCGTCGCCCTGGTGCCCGATCGAATAGATTTACTTACTTTGCTTAGCTCTTTGCCGTAAACAGTGCACAATGAATATCCTTCTTTTCATTACCGTTCCCCTTTCTGCCGTAGGTTCAACAATCGTAATTTATCTCTTACAGAAACTCAAACGGCTGCTTCTTATCTCGATCGCTGTATTCCCTGCTCTCACAAGGGGAGGCCGCCAATTGTGAAATTCAGATTCGATTCATACTGCGCATAATAAAAGCTCATGGTCGGAGGTGTAATGTGGCAAAGCACCAAGATGCACTTCTCAGCCGTTGTCGAGAAAATCGAAAGTTAAAAGAAACCGTTGCAGCGAAATACTCTCTACGGTTGATAATTTTCTGGAGCGTCGTGGCACAGCGGTAAGCGCTCGGGTTCGTAATCCAAAGGTCGCCGGATCGAATCTCGCGCCATGCAATTTTTTTTTTATAATTAGTTCTTTGTAATTCAAATATATATGAATTGCGTATGCATGTTGGTGAAGGCGGATCGCTCTCCACTTGTACCGCCTCCATTTTTCCGTTTGTTTAACAGGGTGTACCAAAGCGCTCCCGTCCGCACTGATTTTTGACGATGTTATAAGTTGCGCTAGGGACCGCATCTACCTTCTTTCGAAGTTAGCAGGCAACTACGCTAGTTATGCGGCGGCTCGTTTCGGCCCATTCAACGTCTGTTCTTCAAGTGTAACGAGCGAGTAACGGAGTTTATATTTCATACCTGCCACAGCAAATTTGTGTTCGTGGGGTCTCTATTCTAATTCGAACGTTTGACTTAAACGCTATACGTATTCGTTTCGGAATATCGTTTCTACGTCTTCCGTTAACTATACGTGGTTAACATTATGAAGACAATTAATAACATTTGTGAAATACAACTTTGTTTGCGGAAAACATGTTCGAAGTCGCCAGTTTTTCCACGACAAACGACTTTCAACAACTTATTATATGCATAATTGTTGCGTACAAAAAACAAATGAGTATTTCACCGCAACGGTTTCTTTTAACTGTCGATTTCCTCGACAACGGCTGAGAAGTGCATCTTGGTGCTTTGCCACATTACACCTCTGGTCATGAGCTTTTATTATGCGCAGTATGAATCGAATCTGAATTTCACAATTGGCGGCCTCCCCTTGTCAGTGTGGCTTTTATACATTTCAATAAATTCAGCACTGTACTCTTTAGAGCACTGACGGGTATCTGCCAAATGTGCACACAGACAAGAAACATCAGACTGAACAAACAGCTGACCCAAACATGGTTCGTGCGCCAAATCTGCGGCTGTCTCCTGTCCACAAGCTACGTTTCGTCTGCGCAGATTAAGGTTAATGCCCAAAGGTTAGAGTAGTTTTGCTCAAACGTCCAACTTATAAAATAAATAAAATAAATAAATAAATAAAAATATATTGTTATTTTGATATTGATTATTCTATCTGTATGATGGTGATTGTGATTGCAATTGTGTTCGCTTATCTGGAACGTGGACGTTTGATTATTCGTTATCAGACGCTTGACAATGGCTTTTTCGTAAAGGCAATGTTACTCGTAGTTGACCGTGAAATAAAACTGAATAATCGGACTTCGTAATTAAATCGTTTCCAAAGACTGCTGCGGTAGGTGCGGACTCATAATCTAAATCTCAATATTACAATAATTTGCCAGCCATGCCAATACGTCGTACAGAGGTGATTGTCTACTAAACATAAAAAAGTTACACAGTTAGTTAAATCAGATATATTCAATGAATAAGCCTACAGTTCATAATCCTACTTACTTTTATAAATATAATTCTTTACAGAATCGAGTGCCTAGTGTGGTTGCAACTCGCAGTATTCTTCTATAACATACAATAAAATAAAAATACGTGCTTCTCGCACCACTTCTACCAGATCTCTCTCTTTCTTAATCAAACATAAGAGTAACGTAATTGTGCTTTTGTTTTATCATCGACACAGCGCTGCAGTTGTGTGTCATAGGCTTTATTTATTTGTCACTGATTATTTATTTAATTAATATTTCGCGTTTCCGAGGAAACTCACGCTCGGCATGCAAATGTGCCTTTGTATTGCCCCCTGAATTGCGAGGCGAAAGGACACACCTGCAGGCGAGCAATTCACCTAAAGGCACAAGAAAATCTAAGTTATCTACAACTATTTACATGACTTACATTACACATTATATACAAAATTTGAATGACGCGGGTGCGCCGTAAAAGTTCTTATGTTGGCAGATAGAGTGCGCGCATGCGCAGAAGCGTCTGTGTAACTGCGGGACTGCCGTTATATCGTACAGTTAGATCACGCGGCACAGTATTGCAGTTCATATTGTTCGTGTGCGCGCGTTTTTCAGTCGTTGCACAAAGAAAATATTCAACCAAGATTACATATGAAGACTACATTCTATGACAGGTAACTTAGTTTTAAATTTACAATATTTGTTATAACACAATACAACTTAGATTGTTGAATGTTCTTAGTTACATAGTATTGTTTTGAAATACTTCAAAGAAAAATGTCCGTATTTTTCAGGTGCGTTGACCTATACACATCGTGTCGTTATTACAGTTCATATTCATCCGCTGCACAATAATTTTTTTTTACAGGTTAGTATCGTCGTGGTAAAGTTTTTTGATCACAGTAACATCGTTGTATAACAACGTGATTAATACATAAGCGTGTCCATTTCTCATTTCCATTATAGTCGTAGTGATGCAGTTCGTTGTGACTAAAAGCATTGCTTATTACAGATCAGACGTGACCCGTCGAGTAATTGGTCCACGTGCAGTTCGTTTTTTACATTCCGTGGAAGCTTGGTTGCAGAACCTCGGACGGCACATAGCTGGCGTCGATCCTTGGACAGTCCAGGTAAGAGTGTCCGTCACATTTCTAGAACATTTCATTCCCTGAAGTTCCAACCAAAATTCTTCCACCCGTCGTGTTGTTTTCTGGACAGGCACCTTGTGTCCATTTAATCCAGTTAACATCTTGAAGTTGGGTACTGTAGTAATGTCACTAGACGATGCACGAATTATGCACTTCACATTTTCAGTTTTTTGCTGAATATAGCTCACCTAAATGTTCGTAGTTATTAATCAAGGAAATCGTTCATCGCGTTTACATTGATACGCTGCATAATGAATGGCATTAACAGTTTCTTTCACATAGGTTTCCGCGTAGTTGCAGAGTTAGTAATGTTCGTTAATGTCCGTGAACAGTGGTTCACTATGCAATGTCTTTTTGGCACTCGTTTTGTTCAAATTTTTACATAGTAACAGTTACACTATACATCAGTTAAAAAAATAAGTAATTATACATACACACGTCACATATTTTCTTAGCATAAACATAATATAGTTGCACATAAACATGTTTACATCATCATTACATCGCTATAGGTTATTACATTGTGTCACATTTGATTTCATGAATTGCAGATATTTACATCCTCTTTAGCGGTTTTGCTGGGATATTATCGATGTTTTTTGTGATGCCATCTGAAATTAAGATAGGTTAGACACAACATTCATTACATCAGTAGGCTAGACCAGGCGTTTTCACTACTCAATAAATATTCAAAATAGTAAGAGAGAGAAAATGTTCGATTCCTCGCGTTTTGTGCGTGTGTGTAGAGTGTCTGTGTGGCCTTGACTACTGATAGATGCTTTTCGTGTTGAGAGATGTGTGTCTAATCTATTTCTCAAAGTAAAAGATCGCTTCACAGATGACGTCTGTCAGTTCGTCAGGTGTCACACCAAGTCAGTGGTACCTTCAGTAACAAATGTTCCGTGAAAAATTAATATGTCATCCACTGCTACGTAATCATAAATTTTACTTTAATATTCCGTCTTTCAGGTGGAGGCGCGCGCTGAAAGAAGAGTTCTTCTGTCTTCAACTGCGTCACTGGAACCGCTGAAATGAAAATTTCTATACTACTTATTATCTGTGTTGTAACAACAGAGTTTTTCGAGTTGCTTAGCAATATTTTGATGGGTATGACCTTGACATTATTCAGCATGAAATGCTCTAAGATCTCGGTGTGCGTATAGCCCAATAATTTTGTTAGTTCTAGGATGTTGTAACAGATACGCACCAGGATGCGGTATGTTAACAATTATATAAGGTCCTTCATATAGCAGACGCCACTTAGCGTTGCGTCGTTTGAGTGCTACAGATTTATGATGAGTACGAAGTAGTACAAGCATTCCTACCTCGAATTTTTGTTTTCTTTTTATTATGTTTCTGTGATGTTTGTTTCGTATTTGTGCGTGATGTGTCAATGTAGTCAATACTTCTTTTATTTTCTGTTCAGGTGTGATTTCCTTGTCCGACAACTTAGGTAATGGTTCTATCCACTGATCGTTCTGTTTGCAATTGAACATGATCTCGTTAGGTGTGTAATTCGTATCGTAAATATTTAAGTTATTGTGTACGTCTTCGAAAAGACTTAGGTAGGACACCCAATTAGTATGTTTTGATGAAATATAGGTCCTCATGAAACGGTTTAATTCTCGGAAAAGTCTCTCAGTCGCGTTACATTGTGGACTAAACCTCGAAATAAATATACTTTTGATGTTATTGTCCTTCAAGAAATTTCTCCATTTGTACCCAGAGTAGTATGCTGCATTATCTGATAGAATTGCTTTAGGTTTTCCCACGTGCGTCAGGTAATCACTTGAGAATCTTCGAATTATAGCATTTGCAGTGGCGGATTTTAAAGCATAAAGTTTTACATGTTTAGAAAATATATCGTAAAAAGCTAAGATATATTTGACGCCTCCAGAGCTTGCTGGATGCGGTCCACTGATGTCAGTACACAGAATTTCCAGGGGTTTACTGGGTAAAATAGAATGTAAATCTGTTTTTGTGGATAAATTCTGAGGTTTTGATTTTTGACATATGACACATGTTTTTAGTTCCCTGTAAATTTTTTTTTCTCATATTGCTAAAATAACAGTATGTGCTGAGCTTTGCCAAACACTTTTTCGTCCCATAATGACCCCAAACTAAGTGTGTGTGCCAAATTAGATTACGTTCAGACTCTTTGGGAATGCATACACACCAGTTAGTAGCACTTGGATGTCGGCGGTAAAATAACACATCATTGTGTAACTTGTAATACTTAGTCAAAGGATGATTGTGTTTTTCTACCAGTAATGTTATTATCTTATACCAGTGAGGATCAGATTTTTGTAATTTAGCCATGTTTCTGCACATATCAATATAATATTGGTGATACTGCTTGTCTTGCATTAAGAGAATCCTGTAGTCATTTATATTTTCTAAGTCACTGTTGGTATCATTCATACCTTGTGGAAGTCTAGACAAAGTGTCTGCAATGGTGTTGGCCTTACCTCTTATGTACTTAATTTCAAAAGAGTAGTTCTGAAGTGTAACTGCCCATCGTGATAGTCTAGGATGTACAAGTTTACAAGTTAACAAAAATGTCAGGGCCTGGTGATCGGTGTAAATTACCGTATGTTTTCCAAATAAATAATAATTGAATTTCTTGAATGCCCATACTATGGAAAGTGTTTCTAACTCAGTAGTGGAGTATGTACGCTCACATTCAGTTAGAGTGCGACTCGCAAACCCAATAATTCTTATCTGTTCCTCCTCTTTATTCTTTACAACTTGAAATAAGCAACAGCCCAAGCCAGTACGTGAAGCGTCACAAGTCATACAAAAATCTAAATTGAAATCTGGATGGCTCAATACGTTAACATTCACTAAAGCATGTTTAATTGTATTAAAGTCATTCTGGCACTGTTCCGACCAGATCCAAACTTGATTCTTTCTGAGTAGATTTAGCAGATGTTTACTGTTCAAAAGTGGTTGTGGCAAAAAACGTCTGAAAAATGAACATAGCCCAAGGAATGATTTTAACTGCTTTTTAGTTCGAGGGCTAGGAAAGTTTCTGATAGCATCTAATTTACTGGGATCCGGACGTATGCCCTGTGAATTAATGATATGTCCTAAATACTTTATCTCACTGCAACCAAATTTTGATTTTCTTAGGTTGGCTGTGACTCCAGCTTGTGCAAATTTTTCTAAAATTCTTTGAAGAGTGTCAACGTGTTCATTCCAAGATTGTGTAGCTATCAGTATATCATCTACATAGTGTGTGACTGTCTCAACTAAATCGTCGCCAAGCACGGTATCCAGGGCTGTAATGAATACCCCCGAGCTGACATTCAGTCCGAAGGGTAGAACACAAAACTGATAGGTTCGCCCCCTGAACATAAATGCAGTATATTTCCGAGAATCAGGAGTGATACCCACCTGCCAAAACTAATTAGCGAGATCTATTGTGGAAAAATATTTTGCATCTAGAAATTTCTGTAATTGCTCTTCTAAATTTTCAGGTTTTGTGTGAACCGGTAAAATTATTTCATTAATAGCTCGTGCGTCTAACACTAACCTAATGCTTCCATTTGATTTTTTGACAACAAGTAGAGGACTACAATAAGGTGAGGTGGATGGTTCAATGACCTTCCAGTCTAACATTTGTTTTAATTCTTGCCACACAGCAGGTCGTTGAGATAACGGTACGTTATATGTCTTATGGTAGAAGATCTTGTGAGGCTTAACTTCAATCTTGTACACATACGTGTTGATAACACCTAATCGTTTGGTAAAAACTTGTAAATATTTGGATAACACTTCCTGTAGTTCTATACGTTCATGTACACTGAGAGCTGTAGCTTCACTTATCTTATGATCAAGCAATGTTTTCAAGTCCATTAGCTCTGTGTCAGATGAGTGTGTTTGCATGTCTTGAATGTCTTTGTCAAGTACTAACTGAACCTTGTACCCTGTACAGTGTTTGTCATGCTTTAGAGTTCTCCTGTCCAAATCAATAATAATTACACTGCCTTTATCATTTAAAATACATTTACCTTTGGAGAAGTCTATAATGCAGTCCTTCTCGCTCATAATATCTATTCCTAATATGCAATTTGTCACAAGGTTTTGTACAACCAGGAATGGCCATTGTACGGTTCCATTACCTATTTTAACGTTTACAAAAACTTGCTTCGTAACCCTACATGACTTATTACCTAGTGCAGTAGTTATTTTACAGTTTTGGGCAGGAAACTCAGGCACAGGTTCCAATTCACACATCTTTTTATAGAAATTAAAAGACAAAACGCTCACAGCTGCACCTGTATCTAGGATAATAGTAGTTGGAATCCCACCTACTACACCAGTAGTAGATGCTAAAACAATTTCATTTGTGTTTAAACGACATTGTGTACTGTCTTGTAAAAGTTCATCTGATATATTGTTATTGTGGTTGTATCTTATAAATAAAACAGGTAGTTTTTGTTTAGAATTACTCGGCATATCATTATTCTGTTGTTCAAGTGTGGTGTCAAATAACTGATTAACATTGAAGTCGCCCCCCAAGAATTCTTCAGCCACGACCTGGGGCAAAGTAGTGACTGTTTCTAGTTTGTTGGATTATCATTTGTACTAGGTACTGACACAGATTGAGGTTGTGCATCAGGTGTCATTTCTATTATATTCACATTCGGATATTGCCTATTATGATCTCCAAACTTTTGCAGTTGTTGTTGCTGTTGCGCATTATAACTTACCTGTCGGTCGTAAGGTATGCTCCAATTTTGACCTGGTGGCTGCTGTGGTAAAGCAGAGTTTGAATGAAAGTACTGATCGTTACGAGTCCAACCCTGATGCTGTCTTGGCTCGTAGTTATTATTATTTCTATTTCTGTTTGTGTTTTTGTTATTACCTTTGTATCCGTTGTTACCGTTGTAGTTATTACCGCGGTGCCTTTTGTATGGATTGCCGCATGAAATGTTATTACTGTTGTAACTATTGTTTGCATTGGAATACGCGTGTTGATTTTGATTTCCGTACTGAGACGGCATGTGAGTTTGCTGTTTTTGTTGTACCGCGTATCCATCTGTGGGCGCGCCAGAATTGTGTTGGCAAGCCTGCATGTTTTGCATACCACTAGTGTAAGCATTGTGGCTGCTGTTTTGCCGCGCGAAGCGCTGATCTTCAAGTAACATGTCAACCGAATCTAAGGCTGTTAAAAAATAATCTGAATCGTCATCCGGGATATGTAGGAGTTTTTCTTTAATGTTGAAAGGCAATTAGGCCTTCAACGCACGGAGTATATCACGCGTTGCGACTGGTTCGTCTAAAAAATGTCCCATGTTCAAGTGTTTTTCAAAATATCTGCGTAAGTTACCATTTTTACTGTTAAAAGTTTCAGGTTCTAAAATTTGTCTTCTGAGTCGCTCCTGGACGGATTGCGACCAGAATTTGTTCAGAAAAGCACGCTCAAACTCACTGTACGTGGTACATACGTCAGCTTGACTGTATGCCCAGACAGCTGCATCGCCTTGGATGTAACCGACAATATATGAAATCTTTTTCCGGTCACTCCAAGTGCGTGGAAATGCGTTACTAAAAGATTTAAGAAAAATCACCGGATGAATGGTTCGTTTTTCTGGGATAAAAATCTGAAATTGCCTGTGTTTCATTAAGCTTTCATCTTCCTTTGCATTGTGATATAGATTTATTCCACTGTAATTACTGGTATGTTCAGCTGGCGAGTAATTACGATAATGTTGCTGTGGTTTACCATGATAATAGCTTGTGTTTGTGTTTCCACATCGTGGTATGTGTTGTAGTCGTGGTGTGTTTTGTTCTTGTGTATTTGTCGTGTGCGGAATGTGTGTATCATACTCGAATGTATATTGGTTTCTGAACTGTACATTTTGACTGATATTTTCGTTACATTCAGACTGTAGTTGATCGGTGAATTGTCTCATGGGTGCAGTGACGGATTGTACTGCGTCACTGATCAGCTGTTTGTTATTAGTAATGTATTGCGCTACGGAGTCGTGCACAATTGTTGGTAAATTTTCACGTAAGCATCTATCAAAATGTTTGTCTTTGTTCTCAACCCAATCATGAAATTCTTTATTAATATTTTGAAAATGAGCTGTGGCATCTGATTGTAAGATGTCAGTCAGGTGTTGTTCAACATTGTCAAATTTATTCTGTACGTCAGTAATTCGTTTTTCAAGGTTGTCATGTACTGAAGGATATGTTTGAATTTGTTCAGTAAGAACTTCACACGTGACATTAAGGTTTTTTACTTGTGTCTGTAAAAGTGCTACGTCAGTTGTAGTCTTTTCTTGTCTCGTATTGAGCTGTGAAAATTTAGTACTGAGTTCAGTCATCTGTTTGGTCAGTGTGGCGTCTATAAGTTCCACACGCTTACATAAAGTGTCATTACCTATCTTGATTGCTATGAGATCAGATTTGATTTCGTCATTTTGTGTTTTTAACTGTTCATTTTGTGTCTCTAATTGTGCCTTTAAGGTTGCCATGTTTTCGGCGTTCTGTTTCCTTATGGTTGCCATATTTTCTGCGTTTTGTTTCACTAGCATTTGTAACATGTCGGCAATGTTTACCGTTTGCAAGGTCTCTGCCCCCGCCGCGTCATTAGACGTGACGTCATGCATTAACATGGGCTCTGATTGAGATTTTGAAATTTTTGTAGTGGACGGCCTATCGTCAAAATTTTCGTCAACACTTGCGTCAATGTTTGATGAATCGTCACTACCGGTTGCTGTCGTAAAGTCATTTTCTAACACTTGTCTCACGTCCGAGTCGGATTGCGCCTGAATAGTACGTCCTTGCTGTTCCATTTTTGCGTATTGTTTTCTAGTTATTACCATGCCACACGTGATATATGTTTCAAGAAAATTTTTTTTGACACTGATTTTAAAATAAAATGTAGTTGAGCATGAATCGCTCGTAGCAACAATGGCTGTCTGTTAATTTAAAAATATAAACTGAATTTGAGATTATTGGTAATGGCTGCTGGCCATGTTACATGATATCGTACAGAAGTCGGCCATATTGTACACTCGTGTATTGGTATTGTTGCATACGTTATTGTTTAGGGAAAAGTACTGAGAATGAAATTTATCACTGAAACTGTTATGCGGAAAAGAAACACTAGAGAATTTACTGAAAAGCTAATACACTGAATTATACGTCTGGTCAAGCCTGCTAATGCAAAGATGCTGCGTCTTACCTTATTTTGCTGGAAGTTTCATTGCGTCTTCCCGCAAAATTTCAGAATTGGAAAATATCTTCAGATTTTGTTATCTCTCATACATTGACGTCCAGGTCCAGAAAGTTGATTTTTACATGAAACAAAGAGAACAATGTAACAAATGACAAAATAACAAGTCCGACACGCAGTCGCCAATATAAAATAAATAAAATAAATAAATAAATAAAAATATATTGTTATTTTGATATTGATTATTCTATCTGTATGATGGTGATTGTGATTGCAATTGTGTTCGCTTATCTGGAACGTGGACGTTTGATTATTCGTTATCAGACGCTTGACAATGGCTTTTTCGTAAAGGCAATGTTACTCGTAGTTGACCGTGAAATAAAGCTGAATAATCGGACTTCGTAATTAAATCGTTTCCAAAGACTGCTGCGGTAGGGGCGGACTCATAATCTAAATCTCAATATTACAATAATTTGCCAGCCATGCCAATACGTCGTACAGAGGTGATTGTCTACTAAATATAAAAAAAGTTACACAGTTAGTTAAATCAGATATATTCAATGAATAAGCCTACAGTTCATAATCCTACTTACTTTTATAAATATAATTCTTTACAGAATCGAGTGCCTAGTGTGGTTGCAACTCGCAGTATTCTTCTATAACATGAAATATGGCGGTGTGCCAGACAATAAAATAAAAATACGTGCTTCTCGCACCACTTCTACCAGAGCTCTCTCTTTCTTAATCAAACATAAGAGTAACGTAATTGTGCTTTTGTTTTATCAGCGACACAGCGCTGCAGTTGTGTGCCATAGGCTTTATTTATTTGTCACTGATTATTTATTTAATTAATATTTCGCGTTTCCGAGGAAACTCACGCTTGGCATGCAAATGTGCCTTTATAAACTCCAACTTCTAGGTTTGCACATATCTCATAAATGCGTAGCTCTCCTGGCCACACTCGCAGACTTAATGGAGCGATGCGTGTGATTTTTTTTTTTTTTTACCTTGAATTCACTAAACGTGAGTCAATTGTGATGGTTCAGAAGCGATTTCGCTGGTAAAAGCTACAACGGACAAAAAACAATATAGGGACGAGACTGGCTACACACATGGAGCGAAGGAAATAGGTCGGCGCCGACAGTCAACAGAGAAGGTGGAGCGTGTGCGGCAACAGTCAGTGTAGTGAAGGAACCGATGGCACACGCGAGCAGAGAACTGCAACTACCGCATTCAACTGTCTGGCGCATTCTACGCGAACGTCTGCTGGTAAAAGAGTACAGATTGCAGTTGTTACATATGAAACCTTCCCGTCTCCTCTATATCTCATTTGTTACGCAACCTTCCCTTTTACAATAACCTATGAAACCTTTCCTTAGGATTTCTATCTCTTGCTTAATAATAACAAATGAAATGTTCCCTTTGAAATTTATTCTCTTTCTGAATCTTCACATACGAATTTAATTGCTGCTTATTAAAAGTGATTTTCTGATTATTTCGACGAAACATAGAATGTGTCGTCGTCCTGGCCCTCAGTCGTTATCTACAATAACCCAAAACTGTTCCTTACCTTTTTTACTGTTACTGGATCGCCATCTGACTGCTACATCGAACTGCGAAATGAATATACTTACTCTGGTTTACTGTACTCTATTAACTGCTGGTGGGCTGTAATAATAAGTGGTTGTATTTATTACCAAAGCTGACGTTATTCTTTAATAGCAAATCTGACGTTATTCTTTAATTAATTTGACTGACGTTACGTAATTCATAGTTAAACTTTTTCTTGACAACAATACATTTTTGCAAAGTTTTACGTTGATGGTTTTTGGGATGGATTATAATCAGTAATGCAATACTGCTGGCAAAAATTAATTATATTCTGAATGATATGATTTTACAAACGTTCAAATGGGACTTTTTTTTTTACAATAGTCTTACAACTAGCAATGCGCAAACATACCTTCAGTAGTCTTGAGTTTCTCAAAAAATTAATTCAGTAATATTAGTTCCTCTTATGATAATAGCTGATGTCTCTGTACATCCGTTTATAATCTCTTGTAAATCATAGCTAGTGGCTGGTAGGCACACCGCTCCTCTCAACCTCCCGCTTCAGACCTGCTACCGACTCGCTTCACATCTCGCTTACTACTGACTTCCTACGAATGCTAAAGTGCGGTCTCTCCCGCCAACAATGCTTTCTGGTGCAGACAATCCCTGCTACCATTACAAAATGTATCAATGCGCGGTCTTTCCCGCTCTTTTCTTAAAATGTACCCTTATGCGGTCTCTACCGCCCTTTTTAAAATTATATCAACTTGCGGTCTCTCCTGCCAACAATACTTTGGTGCAGACGTTCCCTGCTACCACAATTATTTCCAACATGACAAATATTAATTATTCCTACCTAATCCTATTAATAATATATAAACATCCTTCAAAAATTGTGGTTTGACAGTGGACAATAGAAAAAAAAATATGCTAACTACTCGGGACGACGAGCTACGTTCTCAATTTTCCACTGATTTGCAGAGACTACTGCAGGAAGACAGTTTTTCACAGAAATTTGTTTCATGTCTCTGAAAAGGTGAACCGTCACAGCATGCGTGTTTGGGGCACAGAACGTCCACACGTAATAGTGGAACCCATTCGGGATTCACCTAAAGTTAACGTCTTTTTTGTGCCATGTCCTCTTCAAAAGTTTGTGAGCCATTTTTCTTGAAGGGGAAGACTGTGACTGGTTTTGTGTATCCGGAAATGCTACAGCAATGGCTTGTGTCACAATGACAGCAGGTCAGCGGAGACTTCATCTTGCAACAGATGGTCAGAGACTCGTCATTCCCTCAACGCAGGAGTGTCTCAGCATTGAAAAGGATGTGCTTCACGTCATGACTCTCTTCTTCAGTAGCGCCAGAGGTCTCCGGACTTAACTCCAGGTACTTCCTTCTTACGGAGCTATGTTAAAGCCTATGTGTTCCTGCCTCCATTGCCCTTTAATTTGGAAGAGTTGTAAGACATCATGGCGTGTATAGCGACAGATTGTCATAGTAACGTCTCACGCGTCACTAACCGTGGCCACATTGAGTACCTGTAATGTTAGTTAAAAACTTGGAGACATGTTCTATCCACTGATGTGCCCTTATTTTCTGAAAGTCTTGTAGTTTTCGTCCAGTCGACTTCCTAGGTATCTCATAGGTACCGAGGAATAGCCGTGTACTGAGTTCTATTTGCAGTACGTTAAAATTTGCCACGCAGCTTTACAATGAAATTGACATATAGCTAGAGTAACAGAAGTTTTCAGTCGTTGAATCCACACGTGAAATTTTTGTAACTCAGAATAATGGCAAGAGCAGATACCAGAAATCATTGCAAGCCTTTGTTATTAAGTATAAGATTTTAAGTGAAATGAATTTATATATTCCAGAAAGTATTAATTGCTTACTCGCAGAACTACCAAACGTAAGTGTATCAAATCAAAGACGTAATTAGAATAAAAGAAGCAGTACTAATCTGCTCTCACCACAAAACAGACAAGCAAAAACGAACAATAGTCATACCTACATGACAATCAAAATACACTGAAGCGACAAAAATCTGGTATAGCCATGCGTGATCAAATAAAGAGATATGTAAACAGGCAGAATACAGCGCTGCGCTCGGCAACGCCTATATAAGACAACAAGTGTGTGGCGCAGTTGTTAGATCGGTTACTGCTGCTACAATGGCAGGTTATTAAGATTTAAGTGAGTTTGAACGTGGTGTCATAGTCGGCGCGCGAGCGATGGGAATGGCTAGTAAAGAAAGTGATCCTAACTCAATCTCTAGAATGAGTGACTAATTAGGTATTCTGTTATTTACTTTTATATTCGATAGAATTCTCAATATTACTTTACTTACTTTACGTTAGTGGGAGCTTGTTAAATAACTCCACCCTGAAAATGCCACAGTCTACGTGGTATTTATTTCTGTGTCTTGTATAGTCATTGTTTAGATCAGTGGTCGTCCGAATTTTTGCTCAAGACCCAATACTGACACAGTGGGGCAGCACCTCGGACCGCATAGGTCTATCTATTGACCGTGTGTGTTTTTTTTTTCTTATTGAGTCATCATTCTTCTGACTAGTTTGATGCGGCCCGTCACGAATTCCTCTCCTGTGCCAACTTCTTCATCTCAGATTAGCACTTGCAACCTACGGCCTCAATTATAAGGGTTGTCCAGAAGATAATGCACCAAATTTTTTTTCTCAGCCGAAAACAATGTCACGAATGCGAAACGTTACGTACAGTGTGTATTGTTTGAAGTCTCCTGAGTGAGCGCGCTAAGTTTCTGTCACTTCCAACAGATAGCGTAGCTGTAGCACAGTTTCAAAATGGCGTCTGAAGGTGATGTACGTTACAAGCAACATGCCATCATCGAATTTCTCACTGCAGAGAAAGAAACTGTGGGGAATATTCACAAACGCTTGTGCAAAGTCTATGGAGCATCTGCTGTCGACAGAAGTACAGTTAGTCACTGGGCACGGAGGGTGAAGTCATCAGAAGGTTCAGCGTAGCTCACGATTTGTAGCGGTCGGAGAGACCATCCACAGCTGTCACACCTGACATATTGCAGCGAGCTTCCACTCGGGCCATTAAAGGATGCCATTCGTGGAATACATTTTGAGGACGATGAGGAGGTGATTAACCCAATGAAGCACTGGCTCCGCCACCAGGGCAAGGATTGGTACTGACTGGGCATACATGCCCTTATTTTGCGCTGGAGGAAGGCCATAGAACAGGATGGAAATTGCATAGAAAAATACGGTGTGTAGATAAAACACCATTCTTTCGTGTGTGTAATTCTCATTATGTTCAATAAAGAATTGTTGAAGAAAAAAATGCGGTGCATTACTTTCTGGACAACCGTCGTATTTGCCGGATGTATTCCAATCTCTGTCTTCCTTTATAGTTTTTACCCTGTACAGCTGCCTTTAGCACCATGGAAGTTATTCTGTGGCGTCTTATCAAATATCCTACCATCTTCTCCCTGTCAGTGGTTCCAATGTATATTTCTCTACTCGCATATTCTCTGGAGAGCCTCCTCATTCCTTAACTTATCAGTCCACCCAATTTTCAACATTCTCTATAGCACCACATCTCAAATACGTCGGGGAGACCATCCATAGCTGTCACACCTGACATATTGCAGCGAGCTTCCACTCGGGCCATTAAAGGATGCCATTCGTGGAATACATTTTGAGGACGATGAGGAGGTGATTAACCCAATGAAGCACTGGCTCCGCCACCTGGGCAAGGATTGGTACTGACTGGGCATACATGCCCTTATTTTACGCTGGAGAAAGGCCATAGAATGGGATGGAAATTGCATCGAAAAATACGGTGTGTACGTAGCGGTCGTACAGTTCCAGACTGTAGCGCCTAGAAATGCTCGGCCACTTCGGCCGGCATTTCAAACTGTATCGAGCGGATGGGCGTGTACGGGCATGGAGACAAGCTCATGAATCCGTGGAACCTGCATGTCAGCATGGGACTGTTCAGGCTGGTGGAGGCTCTGTAATGGTGTGGGGCGTGTGCAGTTGGAGTGAGATAAGACTATGACAGGTGACACGTACTTAAGCATCCTGTCTGATCACCAGTATCCATTCTTGTCCATTGTGCATTCTGACTGACTTGGGAAATTCTGGCAGGTCAATACGACACCCCACCCGTCCAGAATTGCTACAAAGTGGCTTCAGTAACACTGTTTTGAGTTTAAACACTTCCGCTGTCCACCGAACTCCCCAACATTAACATTATTGAGCATATCTGGGATGCCTTGCAACGTGCTGTTCAGAAGAGATCTCCACCACCGCATACACTTACGGATTTATTGAAGCCGTGCAGGATTCATGGTGTCAGGTCCCTCCAGCACTACTTCAGACATTAATCGTATGTACGCCACATCGTGTTGCGGCACTTCTGTATGCTCGCGGGTGCCTTACACTATGTACCAAGTTTCTTTGGCTCTTCAGTGTATATAACAAACTGTGTAAATGTGCCACAAGCATGCCAATCAAATCATGTACAGAACGACTGCACAACTTCTTGCCATAAAACCCATTTCGTACTTTACAAGAGTTTTTAGAAATTCCAAATATAGCAATATAAATAATTTAAATGTATGTTTTGTAATACTAATAAGTAAATGTATCATGTGCAAATGCTGAATGGCTAGTAAAGAAAGTGATCCTAACTCAATCTCTAGAATGAGTGACTAAATAGGTATTCTGTTATTTACTTTTATATTCGATGGAATTCTGAATATTACTTTACTTACTTTACGTTAGTGGGAGCTTGTTAAATAACTCCACCCTGAAAATGTCACAGACTACGTGGTATTTATTTCTGTGTTTTGTATAGTCATTGTTTAGATCAGTGGTCGTCCGAATTTTTGCTCAAGACCCAATACTGACACAGTGGGGCAGCACCTCGGACCGCATAGGTCTATCTATTGACCGTGTGTGTGTTTTTTTTTTCTTATTGAGTCATCATTCTTCTGACTAGTTTGATGCGGCCCGTCACGAATGCCTCTCCTGTGCCAACTTCTTCATCTCAGATTAGCACTTGCAACCTACGGCCTCAATTATAAGGGTTGTCCAGAAGATAATGCACCAATTTTTTTTTTCTCAGCCGAAAACAATGCCACGAATGCGAAACGTTACGTGCAGTGTGTATTGTTTGAAGTCTCCTGAGTGAGCGCACTAAGTTTCTGTCACTTCCAACAGATAGCGTAGCTGTAGCACAGTTTCAAAATGGCGTCTGAAGGTGATGTACGTTACAAGCAACATGCCATAATCGAATTTCTCACTGCAGAGAAAGAAACCGTGGGGAATATTCACAAACGCTTGTGCAAAGTCTATGGAGCATCTGCTGTCGACAGAAGTACAGTTAGTCACTGGGCACGGAGGGTGAAGTCATCAGAAGGTTCAGCGTAGCTCCACGATTTGTAGCGGTCGGGGAGACCATCCACAGCTGTCACACCTGACATATTGCAGCAAGCTTCCACTCGGGCCATTAAAGGATGCCATTCGTGGAATACATTTTGAGGACGATGAGGAGGTGATTAACCCAATGAAGCACTGGCGGGCAAGGATTGGTACTGACTGGGCATACATGCCCTTATTTTTCGCTGGAGGAAGGCCATAGAACGGGATGGAAATTGCATCGAAAAATACGGTGTGTAGATAAAACACCATTCTTTCGTGTGTGTAATTCTCATTATGTTCAATAAAGAATTGTCAAAGAAAAAAATGCGGTGCATTACTTTCTGGACAACCGTCGTATTTGCCGGATGTATTCCAATCTCTGTCTTCCTTTATAGTTTTTACCCTCTACAGCTGCCTCTAGCACCATGGATGTTATTCTGTGGCGTCTTATCAAATATCCTACCATCTTCTCCCTGTCAGTGTTTCCAATGTATATTTCTCTACTCGCAGATTCTCTGGAGAACCTCCTCATTCCTTACCTTATCAGTCCACCCAATTTTCAACATTCTCTATAGCACCACATCTCAAATACGTCGATTCTCTTCTTTTCCAGTTTTCCCACAGTCCATGTTTCACTACCATACGATGCTGTGCTCCACACGTACATCCTCAGAAATTTCTTCCCCAAATTAAGGCCTATGTTTGATACTAGTAGACTTCTCTTGACGAGAACTGCCCTTTTTGCCTTTGCTAGTCTGCATTTTATGTCCTCCTTGCTCCGTCCATCATGGGTTATTTTGCTGCCTAGAAAGCAGAATTCCTTAATTTTATCTGCTTAACGATCGCCAAAACTGATGTTAAGCTTCTCGTTGTTTGCATCTCTGCTACTTCTTATTACTCCCATCTTTCTTCGATTTACTCTCAGTTCGTATTCTGAACTCATTAAACTGTTCATCCATTCAGCAAATCCTGTAATTCTTCTTCATTTACACTGAGGATAGCAATGTCATCAGCGAATCTTTTCATTGATATTCTTTCTTTTATTTCCGTCATTCCTTTTTAGATGTATAGATTGAATAGTAGGGGCGAAAGAGTGTCTTATACCCTTTTTCATTCGAGCACTTCTTTCTTCGTCTCCCGCTCTTATTGTTACCTCGTGGTTCTCGTGTATACTGTGTATTACCCATCTTTCCCTTTATCTTACCCCTTTTTTCTCAGAATTTCGAACATCTTGCATCATTTGACATTGTCGAAAGCTTTTCGAGTATGAACGTTTCTTGATTTTTCTTTAATCTTGCATCCATTATCAACCACAACGTCAGAACTCCTTCTCTGGTACCTTTACCTTTCCTAAAGCCAGACTGATCGTCATCTAACACATCCTCAGTTTTCTTTTCCAGTCTTCTGTATATTATTCTTGTGAGCAATTTGGATGCATGAGCTGTTAAGCTGATTGTGTGATAATTCTCGTACTTGTCTTCTCTTGCAATCTTCGGAATTGTGTGGATGATGTTTTTTTCCGAGTCAGGTGGTATAACGTCAGACACATACATTCTACACACCAACGGGAATAGTCGTTTTCTCGCCAATTCGCACAGTGATTTCAGAATTTCTGATGGAATGTTGTCTATCCCATCTGTCTTTCAAAGCTGTTGCAAATTCTGGTTCCAGTACTGGATCCCCTATGTCTTCAATATCGACTCCTATTTCTTCTCCTATCACATCATCAGATGAGTCTTTCCCCTTATAGAGGCATTCAGTGTATTCTTTCCAACTACCTGCTCTCTCCTCTGCATTTAATAGTTGAATTTCCGTTTCACTCTTAATATCACTGTCATTGCTTTTAATTTCACCGAAGGTTGTTCACTTTTCTGTATCATGAGTCAGTCTTTCTATTATCTCTTTTTCGATTTCTTCTCATTTCTCATGCAGCCATTTCGCCTTAGCTTCCCTGCACTGCCTATTTATTTCATTCATAAATGACTTGTATTTATGTATTCCTGTTTTTCCCTGAAGATTTTTGAACTTTCTTCTTTCACCGATCAACTGAAGTATTTGTTCTATTACCTTTGGTTTCTACGCAGTTACCTTCTTTGCAATTACGTTTTTCTTTCCAACTTCTGTGAGCACCGGTTTTAGTGATATCAGTTCTCTTCATCTGAACTGCTTACTGAGCTATTCCTTGTCGCAGTGTCTATATCCTCAGAGAACGTCATGCATATCTCTCCATTCCTTAGCACTTCCGTGTCCCACTTCTTTTCGCATTGATGCTTCCTAACTAGTCACTTAAACTTCAGCCTCCTCTTCACCACTACTGCATTGTGATCTGAGTTTATATCTATTCCTGAGTACACTGTGGAATCCAGAATGTAATCTAGCTGAAATCTTCAAGTATTTCCCTGCCTTTTCCAAATATAGCTCCTTCTCTCGTGATTGTCGAACAGAGTATTGACTATTAGTATCTGAAATTTATTGCCGAACTCAATTAGTCTTTTTCCTCTCTCATTCCTACTACCAAGCCCATAGTCTCCCATAACCCTTACTCCTTCCCATACAACCGCATCCCTATGACTATTAGATGTTCATCTCCCTTTACGTACTGAATTACCCGTTCAATATCCTCGTACACTTTCTTTATCTCCTCATCTTCTGCTTGCGACGTCGGCATGTATACGTGAATTATTTGCTGTCAGTGTCGGTTTGCTGTCGATTCTGATCAGAATAACCCTATCCTTGAACCTTTCACAGTAACTCAATCTCTGGTATACCTTCCTATTCATGATGAATCCTGCTCCCATTGTACGATTTTCTGCTGCTGTTGATATTACCCTATACTCGTCTGACCAGAAATCCTTGTCTTATTTCCATTTCACGTCAATGGCCTCTACTCTCTAGACTGAGCCTTGGCGCTTCTCTTTTCAGATTTTCCAGCTTCCCTACCACGTTCAAGCTTCTGACATTCCACGCCCCGCCTATTAGAACTTTATCCTTTCGTTGACTATTCAGTCTTTTTCGCATGGCCACCTTTCCCTTGGCTGTCTTCTTGCAGAGATCCGAATGGTGGACTAGTCCGGAAGCTTTTGCCAATGGAGAGAGCAACTGACACCTTTTCAGTTACACGTCACATGTCCTCTGGACACACATTATGTGTCTCTAATGTCGTGGCTTCCATTGCCTTCTGCATAGTCATGCCGTTGATTATTGCTGATTCTTCCGCCTTTCAGGGGCAGTTTCCCACCCAAAGGACAAAAGAGTGCCCTGAACCTCTGTCTGCTCCTCCTTCCTTTTTGACGATGCTGTTGAGAGAACGAAGGTGACTCCTTATGCTGGAACTCTTCGGCCGCATTTGCTAATGACTTTTATTTAAAATTTAAGCAGTAAAATAAATGTCGTCTGGATAGGGCCTCCCGTCCCAGGCAGGGTTCGGTACCAGAAACTAGGACGTTTTAATTACGAAGCAAAGTCCCTACCCTCTTATTTTTCTTTTTTGCATTTTGTTTGTTTTTGTCCCTTGCATTTGGTCGTGGCGCACGTCACGTGACACCCGCTGAAGTTCATCTTTGATCCCTTCACTCAGTTTTTTTATTACAGAGAGCAGTCAGTTCTTTGGCCGAATACGCTGAGGTCCGTGCCGGCCCCCGGAAGCATGTGTGCTATTGATAATATATAAACTGGTATGTTATGAGACCCCCAACAGACCAACTATAACAAGGGCCCAATACGTTGGCCGCCGGCTTCAACTACCGATCGTTAAAGGTCGGAATCATTCGGAACATTTCGTGTCGACTGTTCCCTGTTTCAGATCGCCGCCATCGTTGTTGTGTTGTCTGTGTGAGGGGGTGATAAACTGATTAATAGCAAACATTGTACATATATATTTAAATGCATTATGCAATAGGAGACACGATCATAAACGTTTGCTAAATGTTTTGAATGCCACTTTTCTTGTACTCACTGCGTCGTATTACATCAGTTTTAATTTACCTTCATATTTGCCGGCCGGAGTGGCCGAGCGGTTCTAGGCGCTACTGTCTAGAACCGCGCGACCGCTACGGCCGCAGGTTCGAATCCTGCCTCGGGCATGGATGTGTGTGATGTCCTTAGGTTAGTTAGGTTTAAGTAGTTCTAAGTTCTAGGGGACTGATGACCTCAGAAGTTAATTCCCATAGTGCGCAGAGCGATTTGAACTATTTTTTACCTTCATATTCCTTGCTGTAAGTATATACTGTATTTAAAGATGACCATCTACATGCGCATTCAAAACTCCATGTTACTTCTATGCAGTCCTAAACCATCGACTGCACACTGACCAGTGCAGCGCAGCGAAACGGCATCAAGAAGGCGCTGACCCGCCAGCCAGTGGAAAGAGTGGGCAATGGCAAACCTCCAGGAAGACGGAGTTCAGCACACTTGTCAACGCCGATCACTGGTCGGCCCCAGTTCGGTCGCAGACCTCGAGAGCATCGGTACTGAGTAATGGGAAGACGATACTTAGACTGCATTCTACGAGTAGTAATTGTGTGTCAAAGTAACTGCTTGTATGAGACACAGCACAACATCAAGCCATCCCATAACAAGAAGCTAAATTATGCTTCTTTCCTTTTTAGAAATAAATTGTTCTATTAATCTGGAAGTGTTTTGTACAGATGATTTTGGATTCCTGCAGCCGACCATTGCAACTTCTTTCTTGCTTGTGTCAGTGCTGACTCCCACAGTGGCCAACACAACAAATTCTGCATCAGAATTTATACCAACGCAGCTGGCTGTTACGAGTGGCGCATGCTCGTCATTTGTCGGTCCTGGAAGTCAAACAACAAAACATCCCCCTCCCCGCTCCTCTGATGCCGCAGTTGCTGCCCTACTTACCCCTCTGCCCCTGAGGTAAATGGCCAACTTGCTCACGGCCGAAATCAATCAAAATTAAGCACCTCTTAAAATATTATCTCTATAATTATTCTAGTTTGTTACTGAGAAGGAAAACTAACTCTTAACGTTAGATGACGTTTCTGCACTCGCCTGTTAGCAGCTAGATGCATGTTTAGTATAAAATATAGCCGAGAACCTCAGGCAGCACGAATATTTTATTAGAGCCGCTTGCGGCCCACAGTTTGACGACCACTGGTTTAGATGACAGTGAAAGTGAAACTGTTTTTTTACTGTCGCAAACAAAAATAGTTGAGGAGTATTGGATAGTGAGTGTAATGATTCTGCAACATATATGGTTATATACTTCACACGGTATCCTTAGCGTTCGCTTCTAATGAATAAAACCGTTATTTACTTCAGATACAGTTCTTCCCCCCCCTTCCCCCCCCCCCCCCCCCCCGCACTCCACCCCTACCCTTCAAGAGAAAATTATGCAAGACAACGTGGAGTGAAAATACGGGAAATGAGCCAATACTCTTCTCAGGCCAACACAATGAAGGACACTTCTATGGACATAAAATACGGAACTGAGTGTGACAAAATGCACAGCTCTTCTTTGAGCCTTTTCTATCATTACTATTAATTCTATCCGGTAAGGACGCAGACTGATGGGCAACACTCAAGAATTGGCCGAAGGAGTGTTTTCCAAGCCATGTCTTTCATGGATAGATTACTTTACCGCAGGATTCTTATAATGAATCTCAACCTTGAATCTGCTTGTTCCTGTATGACTGGATTTATGTGACTGTTCCGCCTCAAGTCACTCCAGACAGTTACTCCTACGCATTTCACATTTGTCGGTGTTTCTGGTGGTACATCGCACATTGTGTAATCAAACAGCACTGGATGTCTCCACATATGTACGCAGAACATGTTACATTTATTACCTTGAGGATCAGCTACCAATTTGTAGGCTCATCGCCAATGCTCTGCAGGTCTTCCTCCATTTAACTAAAGTCTTCTGGTATTGCAGCCCTTCTACAGACAATATCCGCAGACAATTTCCGAAGTTACCTACTTACTCATTTATATATAATGTGAACAGTAACGAGCAGATGTAAAAATAGGGCCATGGAGATCATGACCCTCCCCCCCCTCCCCCCAAAAAAAACACGCAAAAGCACTGAACTAACAGCTGACATTTACACTTAAAACGTTTTATATAGGGTGTTCAAATATTCATTGTACAAGCTGACAGATATCACGAGATACCCAACAAGTATTTTTCGTTAAATAATCAGTTGTCGAAAACGCATACTGAGTGAGCTCTATGCATGAGTAAGTGCACGGTACAGGAGATGAAAACCATATTCTTCAAACGTCGTAACACCAAAGTTGATCTGAGCTACAAGGTATTCTGGCGTTCGCATTGAGGTAGTGAACAGCATGGGGTGCTGTAATGTCCGGTTCACGGTCGCAGTACTACATAAAATGGAGCGCTACACATAAAGAGAACTGCGAGAATTTACTTCTCTGGGGCTACATAAAAGCTGAATCATACTATATCCCTGCGGACGCACAGAAGCAATTAATTACAAGAATTCTTGCAGCGGCCACACATATACAGAACATCGGACTCGGAGTGCCCTGTTACGTTGATAATGGCTCTGCGCTGAAGATAATGATGCTCATTTTGAACATCTATTGTGACAATACAGAACAATAAACAAATAAATCACATTAACATTGATTTGCACCCAATCACATCCTGGATACTCAGTATGCAAGCACGACACTTCATCGCTTAACGAAATATATTTGTTGCAGTCTCCGTCATCAAATCTGTCAGTTTGGGCATTAAATTTTTTAGCACCTTGTTGATTTTATTGTTATTGTTATTAAATTCTAGGCATCTATGGCAGAATAAATGTGGAGGTGACGGCGCATTATGTTTTTGAGGGGGGGGGGGGGGGTTATCGAGAGAGACAATGAAAATCTGAACCCCCCCCCCCCCCATAACCGAACTGTGGACCCGCGTCTGCCTGTAACTCCCCCTTGGAGCGTCCCTGAAATTAGCTTTAGAACTAAAGATTTCATCCCGTTAAGACCGACATGTTGATTTCTGTCTGCTGGGTAGTCCACAATTCACTTTTGAATCTATACCGGTACTCAATAATTTCTTATGTCGTTCACTAAGCAACAATGTGGAACTGTATTAAATGCCTTCCGGAAGTCAAGTGACACGGCATTGATCTGGACGCCATTGTATACAGCGCTGTGTGTTCATGGACCAACAGGAACAGAGCGAGCTGAATTTCACAGTATCTCTGTGGAAATCATGCTGATTCATATAGAGGAATGTCGTTCTCCAAAAGGATGTAAGGTGGCTGTAATTTCGCACCTTACAATCACTCTTCCACATACTTTGCCGTGATCTACAAACACAACTAGGTATCATGTGATAGGTTGTACATCGGATATATGAATATATAAAGGAGACAGCCATTGTCACGTATGCCTTGTAAATAACTGTTAACGTCTATTGCATGAAAGGTGATGGTGTGTCTTTATTATCGTTGAGGTTGGAACGACAGTGGAAATGAAATGGCAGGCGGAACTCAGGCCCTGGGTGGAAGGCCCGATAGGTGTGTTGGTCCTGCTTAAACACAGGAAGCAGCTCAAAAAATGGCTCTGAGCACTATGAGACGTAACCCATTAAGTACCAGTGTCCTATTTTGAGGACAGAGCACATATTTATTTATAAATACACAATAAATTATTAATTTGCATCTATTACTGTTCTACGTCATTTGTTGATGCTTCTTATAACAAATATATGCTTAGAAAAATTAAAATCAATAAATCCTACCATTTATTGATTATTGAATACTAAGGCACACTTTTCGTTATTACAGGTATTTACTTTATCGACAATTTAGTAATATTTGAAATATGTGGCAAAGATGTTTTTGCGATTATTTATAGTCAAGAATGTGTGTTTTAAACTACTTGCATTGTTAGCTCAATTGGAGTTATATTCATTGTTTTCCATTGTTTTAAAATTTGGTGTACTCGAAATAGGACACTGGGACTTGGTGTTATCATTTCAGTTATTTGTATTGCTGCATGTTCCAATATGAAACTCTGCTACTGCTGATGTATTTTCTGTTTAGAACGTGATAATTTTACCAGATTTTGTTGCTGAGGTAAGTAACGAACCCTCTTTTATATATAAATTACAGGATATGAAGTTACTTTGAAATTTACAGTGTATTATGTAAGTATATTTATGAATATCTTACCCATTGTTAAGTAATACAGTTCAAGATGGACAGTTTATCCGAGGCAAGCCTATTACATTTGGCTATAAGTTGTGGTCTCTTTGTGGAGCAAGTGGCTACTGTTTCAGATTTGATTTATACTGTGGAAAGAATCCAGAAGATAGTGCAAGGGATGACCTACTATTGGGATCAAGAGTAGTCCTAAACATGTTGGACTGCATTGAAAATCCCGAGAATCATTGTGTGTACTTTGACAATTTCTACACTAGTAGAGATCTTCTGATTCATCTGAGAAATTTGGGTTTTCGAGCAACTGGGACTGTCAGAGAGAATCGAGTCGGTGACTGCCCACTACTGAGCAGCAACGAACTGAAAAAGACAGTTCGAGGAAACTATGACTACCAGTTCGACAGGAATGGTGAAGTCTTATTTCTTCGATGGCATGACAACAGATGCGTTACAATTGATACAAATTTTGACCAAGTTGAACCTTTGGGAGCAGCTACGGGATACAGTAAAGAAGCAAGTAAGAAGGCACAAGTGCAACAACCTGCCGTTTTGAAGTCGTATAACGCGTACATGGGAGGTGTTGACCACCATGACTGGTTAGCTGGAAAATATGCGATGGTAATTAGAGGGAAAAAATGGTACTGGGTCCTATTACACGTTTGCTGGAAATGGCCCTCGTAAAGGCCTGATTCTTCTACAGACTAGTACATGAGAGAAATGCACAGGATTTACTGGATTTCAGACGTACTGTTACAGTTACATACGTGAAATTGGGCACTGGAAGACCGAATATTGGACGTCTAATGGAATACCCATCAAGTCAGTTGAGAGTGATAACAGACATCAGGTTTGATGGAATTGGTCATATGATTGACAAAAGAAGCACGCAAAGAAGATGTGTAAGAACTAAATGCAATGGGAAACCAAAAACATATTGTGTAAAATCCAGTGTAACACTGTGTGTGAAGTGGATTGTACGATTTCACAAGAAATAAATAGTTGAGAATAGAATACAGTTTAGTACGCTATACGATGCTGTTAGATCCCAGTGTCCTATTTTGAGGACGGCCATTATATCAGCATGTATAAATATTTTTTGGCTACTTTTGTACTTATTGTGGTTCAAACACTATCTACATTATAACTAAGGAATAAAAAATTCAACTAAAAAAATTAATTTCGGACTTAATGGGTTAACATCTGAGGTCATCAGTCCCCTAGAACTTACAACTACTTAAACCTAACTAACCTAAGGACATCACACACATCCACGACCAAAGCACCATTCGAACCTGCGACCGTAGCAGCCACGTGGTTCCGGAATGAAGCGCCTAAAACCGCTCGGCCACTGCGGCCTGCGAGTGAATGGAAATGTTAAACATTTCCACTCTATGGCACAACAGAGTCGCAATCGGCCGGTTTTGTAGCCGGACGGGAAGGATTATACTTCGGAAACTACGAAAATATTGGACGCCGCTGAGAGGAACGAAGAAGTGGCACCTTGGAAACCATGCACGCTGCGTTATTTCCAAGGATTTTTACTCAGAAGTGTACCATTGTATGAGTATAGGTATTTACTCGCAAACTTTCCGCCCTGGACGACAAAAGAGTAAAATATAGCTGGTCGGCGTTCGGAAGAATCTGTAGAGAGGGAGAATATTCCGTGGTTTTGGGAATATGATTCGTTTTCGGAATTACGATGGTGGGGAGCTGAGCCTTGCTGGGAGGCCGGCGGTGGAGAGACGAGGTCTTCCGTTGGGAGCGCTCATGTGTGATGGTCACTCAATATCAGCTTCGCTGGTATGGACGGACTTGCTGTCTTTGCTTTCAGGAGAGTTTATAGTTAGAACAGTTAGGCAGTGTACTGTTACAAACCTATATGATTCTGGACTTCAACTCCAGGTTGGAAGTCGTCGTTGAGTACATAACGTTCAGTAATTGAGAGCACTTCCTCTTCCTATACTTACGTTGAGTCATTATCTAAACTCCGTCCTTGTGGCTGTTAGTTCGCGTTTCTCGTCTGTAGGACACAGAGAGGAGAAGACAGTATTATAGGATATTAGTCACAGGACCGCCTTCTGCCGTCCTAGTGTTTTAAAGAGTTTATTTGTGGCTGCAGTTCTTCCATCATCTCAGACGAGTATGAGAACCATCACTTCGACGCACCAGACGCAGTACATACGGTGACATCGCAGATTACTTCGGCTTATTAAGGCTATAAAAGCTAAACAGCTGTGATCATGTTAGTTTATTTCCACTGAGGTTCCACACCACCATAGATTATTTTTGAAAGTAGTGTCTTCTAGTGCTTGGTACATAGATGATGTCAGTCATTTCGCGTTATTGATATTAGACGGTGCAGTCATAATAAGGGGCAGAGTTGGGCAATTGATTAGTATTTTTACTTAATAAATGTAAACTTTGTAATATAAAGGTTTTTAAATCTATGATAAATATATAAGCAGGAACAACGTTTATCATTTAGTAGGATTAGTTGCCTTCGTCATTCATTTATGTTTAGATTGTAATTTATAGAATTAAGAGATCCTAAGATCTGATTCAGGGGGCAGTCAGAGAGGGCCAAATTTTCATTTTAGCGTTTATTATTCTCCATTGTGCACATTCATTTTACACCCGCTGGAGTATCATCTTGGAAGAATCATAATACATGGAGCATAAAACGTGTTAGATACTTCTGCAATGGACTGATGTCAAGGCTATGACTCTGTGCAAAGTACTGTAAAACTAGTCCCCTCCTCTGATTGCCTAACTACTGCACCACAGAGCGTGAACACACGGAGCCGTAACTCATTTTCGGGTTATTTTAAGGGGAGCCGGAATGATCCATCTCCTCCATCTTAATTTTGGCAAATAGAAGGAACATTTTTTCTAAACCATTAAACATATTCCTCTGAAATTTGGACCATATGTTCAGTGAATATTTCTCTACAAAGTTATAATGGCATGTTAAGAAATATTTATTGGTTTTTGTTTTACAATTTTTTTAAACAGATGCTTATTTTTTCCTAAAATTTTGCAGTTTTTCTTCTATAACTCTTGAATTATACAATATTTTTTTACAATTTGTTATAAAAATGAAGGAAAAGAAGTAAACATAATTGTGGATACAATTTCATTGATATACTGTTAGCAGTTTTTGAGAAAATGTCCCTCAAAGATGAAAATTTTAAAGCTACAGGAAATGGCTTCCATAGTTTTTTAATACATTCCTGCCCCATCTGATGGATTATCAGCATCCTCTTCTTTTTCCAGTGTTAGTTTCCTTTTCACTGGTCTTTTCTTCCCTTTTGCTGCATGTTGTAGGGTTTTGTCTCTTCTTCCTGCACCTCTTAGTCTTTCTTCATCAATTAGGCGCATTGTGGAAATGGTCTTGTGTTCTGGTTGGAAACCTAAACGTTTCAGCACATCACATTTGATAATGTTTGCTTCATTGTATGTTGGCACTGCATCATACACTCCAAAATGCAATGTTTTATCTGTACAAACGCTCTTTTGGGAATCCTAATCCAAATTAAATTATTTACACTTTCCTTTGGATTTTGTGTTTTCCCATGTAAACACTTTTCCAATTACCTTGGCTGTGATAAATCTCTGAATATGGGCTTAATTACGTCAATTACAGCATTTGGCAAACTATTTTTATGGGCATATTCCTTTCCTGATTGGCACTTACACTATGAGTGCATGTTGTGGGTGCTCATTTGTTGATACAGTATCAAAAAAACAAAAAATGCCCGTACTGCTCTCCTCATATGCTCAATGCTTCTTGTAGATTGCCTAATTGCACACCCATAATACCTCTGCAATCTATGAGTTGCTTCATCTGTCAATCTTCCTCTTCCTGCAAGGATCTTATCATCAATAAGCTTCTGGGATCCTAATGTCGGCTTTAGTTTGCGCAAGTGAGCCCCCATGCACTTCTGCACATGTCCAATGCACTCCTGTTTTTTAATCTGAGTTTCATTGCCATAAGGTTTGACTTCCTCTACAGCTTTATATCCCTTAGAATCACCATCTCGTAGACAGTTAGTGTATCGTACATTATACCACTCCTGAAATCTGGAAAAAATTGCTTTCACTCCACTTGTGCTGTGAAAATTTGCTTCACAACTTTCAGTATGTTCGTCCTTGGTATTGCCCTTACATCTACAATGTTTTGAGAGAATAGCAACATCAATTACTTTGCAACTGTCTCCACTGGTAGCTGTCACAACTCCATTTAGAGATTTATGACCTCTACATTGCCATGATCCATCTAAAGCAACAGTTAAATCTCTACAATTCCCATTATCTGTCACAGCTTCTTGAACTGCTTTCTTCATGGTTGCTTGAGCAATATCTTCAGCAGAAGATCCGACCAATTCATTATAAAATCCATCTTGCTTGGTGGTTTTGGCAAGTTCATAATTTCACATAACATTGTCCCTGCAGCACTGCCCTTGCCAATGCAACGCAAGCCATCACTAGCCTAACATTTATATCATACACTTTCTTTCCACTATTACCACTATGAGAAATACTGATAGAATTAGAAAACGAAACTTCTGCAGCACATTTATTACACTTCAATGCCATTTTACATTCCAAACCATGTGAGAAGTTATTTCCAATTCCAGTCCACTTTCTTTGCAATCTTGGCATAATACGTTATGTTTCACTATATTAAAGAGGAAGGAAATGTTAATTATTTCATTCATAGCATTACTGTCACTTTCATAGTTTTCAAAATTTTCTTTGCTGTCACAAAGTTTCTTGCTGGAAGAAGTTCTATCACATTCATTTGGAGTAGTCGGTGAAGCAGTCTGAGCAGTATCTCCCTTCGAAACAACAAAAGATTTCTTCTTCCACGCATTGTGCCTTTTCTTAAACACTTGAGTGCTGAAACGGGGCATATTGATATCCACAAACCAAATATGTAAAACAGGTACGAGCAAAATTCGTCAAATACTCATAATTGAACAGCTAAACAACACAAAGCAAACTCCACAAGTCAACACACATGGTATAGTGTTTATGTTTACCGATATGAACAGTCACAGAGAAAGCCATACAACGTTGGAAAACAAAACACTATCTAATTCCGCAAAGATACCCTGCTTCCAGCCAGCGAGCGGTACGTCAACTTTGCAGCGATAAAAAACACACTTAGAATTCACTTAGACTGGTGAAACTTGATTTGTTTAATCAGAAAATCACAAATAATTTTATAATAAAAAACCAAAAAAATGCTAATTTTGTCATTTTCATCGTTCTGGCTCCCCTTAAGTCCTCTTCGTATGTGCATCGTAACTTGTCTCCAATCACAGCCATCCGCAACGGGAGGCAAAAGAAGGACACTCACTCTCTCCCAGAATCTGGGGTATAGGCTTTATGCAAGGTAATATTTTGCACCTTCTTCAAATTCTATCGATGAGATGAGATGAAACAAAAAGAAGTCTAATGAACTCATGTCCGGGAATGCATAGTTTCCATGCTATAGTCCATTTATTGAATCATATTTTGTTCGGTCTAATACGCGCTCTACCATGCAGCTACAGTTACAGTATGCTTGGTTTCCTCGTGGAGTGTAGTACTGTTCCTCATTCGTCATGCCCTAGCTCCCTCTCCTGCCATAGTAATCGGTAATGTTGTGTCCGATTCACATCTCTTGGTGACTCATCTTGTAGTGGATGTGATACAGCGTTGTACACAATGGTTCCGTATTAGAATCGAGAGCTTGCCGACATGATGTTTACTTAACGGAAATGTCAATGGTAATGGGCAGCAGGGTTTTATCAGGAGACCTATCCCCACCGATGAAAACCACATCTTTCAATGTTTGCAGGTCGCTTTGAGCATCTGTTGTTCTGAGGAGTACGTATTCTGTTGTGAAGGTCATGCAGTCATTAATATGGACATTATTCCAGAATGAGATTTTCACTCTGCAGCGGAGTGTGCGCTGATATGAAACTTCCTGGCAGATTAAAACTGTGTGCCGGACTGAGACTCGAACTCGGGACCTTTGCCTTCGCGGGCAAGTGCTCTACCAACTGAGCTACCGAAGCACGGCTCACGCCCGGTACTCACAGCTTTACTTCTGCCAGTACCTCGTCTTCTACCTTCCAAACTTTACAGAAGGTCCCGAGTTCGAGTCTCGGTCGGGCACACAGTTTTAATCTGCCAGGAAGTTTCATATGGACATTATTGTTGTCATTGGTTACTACTGTGCAACATCTGAGTGGTCGTTTTACATGTAGTATAAATGACAAGTGATGATGTGTTGTTGTACTGTGCTGTCATCTTTAGCATCTTGAAATTGGTTTCGTCTTTGTAGTTATTCTGTCCTATGACAGGTCATTTGTTTCAACTGTCTAATTCTTAATTGTCTAACTACATATTTGTTATATTCAGCGTTACAAAATGTTGTAAATTTAGGGTACATGTGACCTAAGAAACAGTGTATATTACAGTATGAAATGTCAGAATGAAATTAAAAAATTAAGAAAAAATGCGCTCCAATCCAGGATCGAACACTCTGACCCAAAACTCTATGCACTGTGTCAACTGTACAGCACAACTAATCTGTGCTGCAGAAGTAGTTACCATACATGTGGTTACAGTGTTGCCAGATTGCCTCTCTTTAACGTCCTTTTTCTGCCGGATGTACTCGCTGGGCGAAATTTTTGTGACACACATTTTTTTTATTGCTGGCATGTCAGGAGTCACGCTGCGAAGCCCGGGTGCGCGAATTTCGCTTCACCCAGTATATATAGAAACTCCTGGAAGTTTCGCCTGTACCTATCTATCTACCATCATTCATGTTTCTTGTTTTATCAACAACGAGAAACCCATACTGTGAATGATCCCAGCAATCAGCACATATCTTTACAAAATCATTGAACGACATGTCAGTTACTACATGTGTATGGTAAATGTATTTTAAATTCAGATTGTCTTCTTTGAAGGCTGTAATGAGGTTGGCCTTATCCCTAACCAATTGATGAGGGATTCTCGAATGTTTTTGGCTTAGGTAAAATACATCAGCACCCATATGACGACCGAAACAGAAATATTTTCGAATTAGGGTTTGGTTTTCCACAGCAACATTGTCAAATATGATCACAATGTTTGGCTTTACTTTTTCAGGTGGGGGATATCACTCCTTTCACCGAATCTCGTGTATGTAACGCCTTTTACACTGCACAGCATCTCCTGTAATAGCTGATAGTTGGGCTGAAATAGTGATTTTGAGAATACACAAACATGTTAAGATCGGGCTCCATTTCCGTGTGTTAGCAGCATCATGAGGACATTAGTCTTGCCACAATTGGATGGACCTACAATAATTGCTCATATATTATCAGGAAGGAGTATTCCAGTCTTCTTTTTCTTCTTCTTCAGGTCTTCTTTTGCATCTTCACAGGACGAGTCACCGAAAACAAAGTCCTTGTGATGAGGATGTTTGACCCACCCTGCCGTGATACCAAGTATGTCAGGTACTGACAAATAGTTGGCATGTATGGAAAGACACACTTGTAAAGATGGTAATAGTATGTGTAGCCACTATAGTTACATCACTTAACAAACTAAGATGTGTTGGCTACACAGAGCAATCAGTTATATATTTTACCCATGAAGAGTAATTTCATTATTCATTTTTTCAATGACTGGTGAGGAGATGTTTGAGACAACTGTCTGCTGCTGCACCACTATAGGTGCAGTATTGAAAATAATGATATTAATAAGTGCAATACTTGGACTATACTGAGAGAGGTACCAAATAAAATACAAACACAGGTTCAGATTATATATACATACATTATTTATTTAAATATCATACATCAGATGCAGTATTTAAAAAAAAAAATCATCAGACTCTTTCTTTATCTACTTCTTCACACCTGTACAGTATTTCCCAAACAAAGCTTTTTAATATGCAATAAATTCCACATGTATGTCCTTCAAGCCAATGGGTACCTCATAATACTCGGGTTTTTCACGTGCACATTTAACCTGTCTGTCTTTTGGGTATGCATTCATGTGCAAACGAAGGTACTGCTCAAAATCATCAACATATACACTATGCATATGTAGAAAGTTTACAACATCATTGTATGTAGAGTCTACGCTTGGCAACCAACAACTCAGTCCCTTCAATGCAAGGTACAGCACTGTACCCAGATTGTATAACCGCATAACTGAGGCATGCCGTAGGTAAACACCCTTATCACCCAATTTCACACATAGTGCAGAGTCATTGTGCACTGTTGTAATAGACAGTGTCACACCAGTAAGGTGGATGTTTGGGGGGGGGGGGGAATAAAGTTGGATAATACTCTATAGTCATCTGTTGTTTGATGTAGAGCTCTGCACGGCATATTTCGTCCCAATTGAACGCATAGATAGGCATTTTAACACCCTTTGATGCATTTTCAATTTCCATTCTCACATGCAAGGCCCAATCATGATGTGCTTCTATACCCACATTTACACATTTTGTTCCATTGGGAGTTTAATTGTATGTAGAATTGAAAAGCATGGGTACATTTAATACCTTTTCATCCACAGAATCTGCACTCTGTGCCTGCATTAGCACAGGGATGTTCTGCTGGGATGGGTTGTATGTCAGTGACAAGTACTGTCCTCCATCTTGCTGTTGTTAAAGACCACCAGCAGCATTCGACGTGTTGGGAGCAGACCCCATGTCCTCATCACATAAATCGATGAATGGGACAGACAATAACAGCTCCATGTCCTGCTCTAGCAAGTGCGTTATGTGCACTACAGAATCCCATGTGGTCACTACAGGTTCAGACATGTTGGCAGTTGTTGCTGCCACAGGTCTAGAGGTTGGCATGGGTCTCAACAAGATGGCAGCTGAGATTGATGCAGGTCCAGATGTGGCAGAGGTCAGAGGTCGACATGTTGACTTGGACGTGCCAAGGGCTACTGCTCAACAAAGAGGAGAAAGCGTTACATATGGACCAAGACGCAAAAACAACCAATAATAATAATAATAATAATGCTAACTAGAGACAAGGATGTGATATGGAATACTTACTCTTCTGTTTCTTCTTGTTCTGCAGGCTTTTGCTGGATCGCAACTGCTGTTGATGCTTCATGGTTCTTCTTCTTCTTCTTCTTCTTCTTCTACTGCTGATGCTGCTCCTGCTGGCTGACTGAGCAAAACTGAGGTCACAGAGCTGCTGAGCCTGCCCTATATCCCATCCAACGATGTCACCAGATATTGCCATCCTATTGGTTGAAACCAAATAAGTGGCCAGATTCAGGTTTCCCACACTTTTTCTGGACCACCGTCTTGAACTGCATCATGGGAGGGAGGAGTGGTGGGGGCCAACAACACACTCTGGTGGTGGTGTTGCTAACTAGGCCTGTCGGTCTCCAGCCATCAAGGTGAACACCTATGCTTCATGTGGAATAGGGCAAAGTTGATGTGGGATGTTAGGCAATTTCAAAAAAGATAGACACTTCCAGCACATCTGTCCGCATGCATAAATACCGAAATGCTTGTTCACACCATCCTGCTGCATTCATTATTTGTCGAAAACTATTCACCACACACTCGTCCATTATCTTTTCTTTCTCCATTATTTTTTCTTTCCACTCATTGTGAAGGAGGCTATGGATACAGTCCTCAGCTGTATGCTTGCATGTTGAACATATATCAAATTCACCACTGCCCATCACCAGCATTTCTTCAGTTGTACACAAGGATGCTTGCGCCAGAGTGGGTGAACGTCTTGCCTCTTGAACTTTGGAAGATGACTGACTGGAGTTCTATCAAATGATCTACATTTACAGCACATGCATTTATCAGTAAGAATTGCGAAGTGTGACTTAGCCCACATTCGTCTTCACCACATATGAATGTTACTGGACTTTCATTGAATGATCTGCATTTACAGCACACACAATTATCAGTTTAAGCTGTGAAGTGTAACCTACCCCATTTTCATTATTTCATGAAGCATATTTGTCTTCACCAAATATCAATGCTATTGACACAGTCCTCAGATCCTACTATACCCCTCCTTCTCCAGAACAGACATCTCCATTGAACACAATACACAATTATGTCTGTCCTCCCAGTCCAGTAGCTAGACACAGACTGAGTCCTTTTCCCACCATTTTTCCCCAGACCGACATCTTGGATTACATCACAGGGAGGGACGAGAGCATCTATTGGCAGTGGTGTTGTGAACTAGGTCAGTTGGACTCTAGACCTCATCATGAACACAGTGGATGCAGCTACTGCCTATGACAACTCAAACTGTTTAAATAAATAATGCGCGCAAAGTAAAGGCTTACGTCCATTCTATCCAGCAGCTCAGCACAGATTGAGTCCTTTTCCCACCTAATTTGCTGATGTCACAAGCTGTCCTTACCCCATGATACTTATATTGTGCAGAAATTGTAATTGCTTATTTTTCTGTTATCCATAGGTATGTTTTATTTTCATGTATGTCAATGTGCTAAAAAATTCAAATTAATGATAAGTGACAAGAAATAAACTGAGCCACAAAATGTAAAAAAAAACTATCATTTCGTTTTACAAAAACTCAATTGCAAAATAAACATTATCAGCGAACAAAATAGAATAAAACCCGACGGGACTTAAAAGATTATCAACAAACAAAAGACTTTCAAACAAACAAAATATGAAATCATATAAAACGATAAACTTGTGTCTTTCCTCTAAATATACATAAATAAGCAAATAATCTGTACAGGAATGTAACTGTTATAAATTGTAAATAAAAGTTTATATATGTTACAAAAAATATCAAATGACTAGAACAATTACCAAGAAAATAAAAACAATAAAAAACGCTTAGATCGTTAGCTTGCTAGTCACCGGGGTTACCATGATCGAGATCGAATCTTAGCTGCATATTACAACCGTACACTAACCTCGCTGAATGTTATTATTGGCGGTTTTTGACCGTCATTTGGGCAAATTCTGGGCTGGCCCCCACTCTCCGCCTCTGAAATTCAATACACGAGCTGATCACGTACGATAACACACAGCACAAAGCTTACACGATTCACAGACAGAAGGCCCAGACGACTTCTGCCCCCTAGAGGACGTATGTGTTAAGTGAAACTGAACTCAATCGTCGAACTTTCAGGAGTGTGTTAAAGCTCTCTTTAAGTCGATGTCCTCAAGTTTGCATTCAGTACTGCTCAGTCCTATCTACGGTTTTGTTTTCCCGCAGTACCGTATTACTTGTGCAGTAACAGTGATACGCTATATGTTTACTGATGGGGTGTTGGCGGATAGTCACCTCGTGTATGGACTGACGAATGGAATGAAAGTGCAGCACAGTGAGGCAAAGTTGAGCGGCTTCTGCAGCAATGCCACCCACGGCAGCTGTACACAGGATGGGTGCCTACGGTAAGCAAATCCTGTGTTTTGTGAAACGATCATCATCATAGAATGAGAGAAATCAGAGAGTGCACGGAAATACTGAAGTGTTCCGTTTTTCCTGCGTGCTGTTCAGGAGTGGAACGGCAGAGAAATACCTGGAACGTGGTTCGATGAATCCTCTGCCAGTCACTTAATTCCTATTTGCAGAGTAGTCATACGAATGTAGATGCAGATGTAGCTATTTAGTTTTTTACCCCAGCTACCTTTATTTCTGAGAAAATATCTGCACAACAGTGAAAAAGCATGTACACTATTGGCCATTAAAATTGCTACACCAAGAAGAAATGCAGATGATAAACGGGTATTCATTGGACAAATATATTATACTAGAACGGACATGCGATTACATTTTCACGCAATTTGGGTGCATAGATCCTGAGAAATCAGTACCCAGAACAACCACCTCTGACCGTAATAACGACCTTGATACGCATGGGCATTGAGTCAAACAGCGCTTGGATGGCGTTTGCAGGTACAGCTGCAGCTTCAACACGATACCACGGTTCATCAAGAGTAGTGAGCGGCGTATTGTGACGAGCCAGTTGCTCGGCCACCATTGGCCAGACGTTTTCAATTGGTGAGAGATCTGGAGAATGTGCTGGTCAGGGCAGCAGTCGAACATTTTCTGTATCCAGGAAGGCCCGTACAGGACCTGCAATATGTGGTCGTGCATTATCCTGCTGAAATGTAGGGTTTCGCAGGGATCGAATGAAGGGTAGAGCCACGGGTCGTAACACATCTGAAATGTAACGTCCACTGTTCAAAGTGCCATCAATGCGAACAAGAGGTGACCGAGACGTGTAACCAATGGCACCCCATACCATCACACCGGGTGTTGCGCCAGTATGGCGATGACGAATACCCACTTCCACCGTGCGTTCACCGCGATGTCGCCAAACACGGATGCGACCATCATGATGCTGTAAACAGAACCTGGGTTCATCCGAAAAAATGACATTTTGCCATTCGTGCACCCAGGTTCATCGTTGAGTACACCATCGCAGGTGCTCCTGTCTGTGATGCAGCGTCAAGGGTAAGTGCAGCCATGGTCTCCGAGCTGATAGTCCATGCTGCTGCAAACGTCGTCGACTGCTAGTAATACTAGGCCATTGGGATCCAGCACAACGTTTCGTATTACCCTCCTGAACCCACCGATTCCATATTCTGCTAACAGTCATTGGATCTCGACCAATGCGAGCAGCAATATCGCGATACGATAAACCGCAATCGCGACAGGCTACAATCCGACCTTTATCAGAGTCAGAAACGTGATGGTACGCATTTCTCCTCCTTACAGGAGGTATCACCAAAACGTTTCACCAGGCAATGCCGGTCAACTGCTGTTTGTGTATGAGAAATCGATTGGAATCTTTCCTCATGTCAGCACGTTGTAGGTGTCGCCATCGGCGCCAACCTTGTGTGAATGCTCTGAAAAGCTAATCATTTGCATATCACAGCATCTTCTTCCTGTCGGTTAAATTTCGCGTCTGTAGCACGTCATCTTCGTGGTGCAGCAATTTCAATGGCCAGTAGTGTAGTATGTAATCACCAAAAACTTTGTTGGTGGGCGTCAACAAAATATTTTCACAATCTGTGGATAAAGTTGCTGATTAAAATTTCGTGAGAAGATCCTACCGCAACGAAAAACGCCTTTGTTTTGATGATTTCCACCCCAATTCGCATTGTCACATCCGTGCCACTTTCTCTCCTCTTCGTGATAATACAAAAGGAGCTGCCCTTCTTTCGACGTTTTCGGTGTCCTCTGTCGATCCTAACTGATGCAGATCACATACCGCACAGCAATACTCCAGAGAAGAGCAGACAAGCGTAGTGTTAGCAGTCTTTTAGTAAGCCTGTTACATTTTATAAGCGTTCTGTCAATAAGTCGGTCTTTTGTTTCCTTTCCCCACTTCTGAGCAGAGAACAATCGACACAAACTGTTCCAAATGGTGCTGACTTCGATTAGTACTTAGCGGCCGGTAACCGACTTATGCCGCATTTACTACGGACAGTCAACTGGGGCCTCGTAACATACTAATTTATATACAAGTGGCCAATAAAAATATGCAAACGCCAAAAACGCAGCACACTGCCATAACTAATACGTTGGAGGAACCCCTTTGGCATTTAAAACAGCTTCCAGTCGTCTCGGAATGGATAAATACAGGTCGTGCATGGTTCTCAAGGGAATCTTATACCATTCTTCCCACATAATAATCGCAAATTCAGATAACAATGATAGGGGCAGATAGCGATCACGCACCCTTTTCTCCAAATTATACCACAAACACTCAATAATATTAAGATTTGGTGATTGTAGTGGCCGCGAAAGATGCGATGTTTCATCCTCAAGCTCCAAACCAATCCTGAACGATATGAGCTGTGTAAACAGGGGACCTGTCGTCTGGGAACACAGTATCACTATTGGAGAACAAACATCGTGCTGCGCAACGCACGTGATCGGCCATAATCGTCACATAATGCTTGGCAGTGATGTGACGTTGCAAAGTAACCGTGGGGACCAGGGAATACCACGATATGGCTGCCTAAAGACTCACCAGACCCCTGACATATTTCACTCATCGGGCATAAACTACATCAGAAGTTGCAAACAGTGAGACACAAGATTCGTCTTTCAAAAGGATGTCTTCCATTGCCCGATAACTTAGTTTTTATGATATTGGCACCATAATGAGAATGAGATTTTCACTCTGCAGCTGTGTGTGCACTGATATGAAACTTCCTGGCAGATTAAAACTGTGTGCCGGACCGAGACTCGCACTCGGTAACTTTGCCTTTCGCGGGCAAGTGCTCTACCAACTGAGCTACCCAAGCACGACTCACGCCCCGCCCTCACAGCCTTACTTCTGCCAGTACCTCGTCTCCTACCTTCCAAACTTTACAGAAGCTCTCCCGCATACCTTGCAGAACTAGCATTCCTGGCAGAAGTAAGGCTGTGAGGGCAAGGCGTGAGTCGTGCATGGGTAGCTCAGTTGGTAGAGCACTTGCCCGCGAAAGGCAAAGGTCCCGATTTCGAGTCTCGGTCTGGCACACAGTTTTAATCTGCCAGGAAGTTTCATATCAGCGCACACTCCACTGCAGAGTGAAAATCTCATTCTTGAAACATCCCCCAGGCTGTGGCAAAGCCATGTCTCTGCAATATCCTTTCTTTCAGGAGTGCTAGTTCTGCAAGTTTCACAGGAGAGCTTCTGTAAAGTTTGGAAGGTAGGAGACGAGGCACTGGCAGAAGTAAGGCTGTGAGGGCGGGGCGTGAGTCGTGCTTGGGTAGCTCAGTTGGTAGAGCACTTGCCCGCGAAAGGCAGATGTCCCGAGTTCGAGTCTCGGTCCGGCACACAGTTTTAATCTGCCAGGAAGTTTCATATTGGCACCATGTTTTCCTGTTACAGACATTCACGTAACTGAAGTGTGGTTTTGGAATTCCATCTTTCCCTGCAATTCCCTGCTTACAGAGCTTCCTTCATGTTGTTTGGTGCTGACAGCGTTCGCGAGTGTGACATTCAGTTCTGTAGTGAGTTTAGCAGCCCGTGTCCTTCTTTGTTACAATTATCTTCTATGACAGACAGTCAACGTCATACAGCACACACTTTAGTTAGCATTGTGACATAGCAGATGATGTTTTTCCATTTTCCGTGTGTGCTGTATAAATCTTTGATGCAGTGTTTCTTGAAACACCAGACACTTTGGCTTGGTTATGTAAGCAAGCGCCATACAACCCCAACAATTTGCCCACTGTCAAATTCACTTCAGTCTGACGAAACACTCACAATTACACAGAACACTGTTATGGCCACAAATGACACTTGCAATGCACTAATGACATTGCATAGGTGTCGTTTGGGGTCAAATAAAACAGTGCAACCTGCAGGCTTGGCTAACATCTGTAGTTATGTTCAGACATGCATTTTTTGTCCAGCTCCTTTAAATTACCAATTAAGAAAGAAACCCGGACATATGCAGCCTGAGGTGTACCTCACAATGTCAATATTGGCTCTTAAGTAAAAAAATTGATAACCACTGACTTACACCATCTTGGACTCCTAAACAGTACAAGTGGACGATTTGCACCATCTTCAATTTTTCCCCATAATATGGCAACTTAGCTCAGAGGAGAGTTTTCATGACTTTTAGTGAAAGACTTAAGAGGTTATTACTGGAGACACCAAGCTACATACAAACTGTGAAACTGAATAGGCGATTGCTAACTGCTGATCACCTGAGTAATTACTGAACACGAGAATTGGGCTCAGCCTATAGTGTTGCGAGATTTATTCCCCCCCCCCCCCCCCCTCCTCCCCTCCCCCTACCTCCCAACACCACTGCTCCCCTTTCTTATTTCATTACTTTGTAAGTATTGCACAGCTGAATATTACTTCTATATTTTCCATCATAGACTGTAGGTTAGACCCCTTGTGATGCCATTGTATCACTCAATTCATTTGTTGTAAATCTCGTATGGGTCTGTGCCCTAAACATTGTACACATCTCCTTCCCTCAGGATAAGTACACGTTTTTGGAGTCCAGCCACCACAGACAGCATTTTCACACACATACAATTTTGACACAATATCTGCTTAGGAAGACAACTGACCCAAAGAAGGAACAATGCCATAATTTTCATACTGCATTCTGAATACTGTATGTACTAGACTTATACTGTTTTATTAGCATGTGGCAAGTCTGACATTTTGAAACTTTCAGAACATTATGCATCTTCTTTCAATTGTGGGGGCACTTTCAAGTAACACTGACATTGCTTCAGTAAATAATGAGTGGGCATGTGATAAGTGCCCGTCTGAAGCTAGAAGTGTTGGTCAGATTGTAAGATTTGGGACAGGTTGCAGTAAAAGCTAAATACAGAGTTGAGACAAACAATAGTATTAAGAAGTTGAGCAGTTATTAATTAATAATCATATATACCAGGTGCATCTATAAAGGATGGTGAATGGCCTAAAAAATAGGAAACAAGAATTACAGCCGAAATACCTTTACTGACCTTCAAAATAATCACCATTAGCTACAACACACTTCCGACACTGGTTGTAAGGCTATTGGAAATTGTCAGCAAACACTTTTATGTAATCTCTTGAAGCATAGTGCAATCCACACGTGCAACTTTTTCATTCAGTGCACAGAGATCTTCCTTCATCACCCTCCTATACACCAGATTTGGTGCCAGCAACTTATTTTGGTTTGCACACCTTAAATTATCCCCGAAAGGCTTACGCCGTGCAGATGCTGTGGATCCAACACGTGGCCATGGTGCTTCAAGAAATTCCACATGAAGCATTTGCTGACAGTTTCCAACAGCTTTACAAATGATGTCAGAAGTATGATCAGAAGTGTGGTGTTTCCTCCGATGGCCAGCAAAGGTTTTTTAAACTCATTTTTTTATTTACCGAGATCATTTTCCAAACTTTACAGATGCATCTCGTACGAAAGTTAAGCAAAAGAAGCGAGTATTAGCTTTCTAGTGTATGTATAAAGTAATCACAGTTTAGAATTGACATCAGCTAATGATCAATAGGAACTTTTGATAAAAGTCGAAACTTATATCAAAGAAAGAATCAAAATCTAGTAAATGGTAGTCTCCACAATAACATACCACTATTCTGCAATTTAAAACTTTTTGGCAAATGATTTATTGAAAGCAGGTGTTCCTGAATAAATTTTTTATGCTGATTCTAGAAATAACTATCATTTTTGTCTAACCTGTCAGGTTTTTACACAAAAGAAAAAGTAATATATTGACAATTTTCACTTCTGAGGCCAAAAATATATTCTAACACCATTTCACACAAATTGAGTTCTTAATAAAAAAAAACCCATGTAAAAATCAAACACATTTAAAAAACACTCCTCAGAACTCTCCTAATTTGTTTCGTGACTACCTTGCATAAAAACAAGAAGTCAACAGTGTTCCACAAATTTTTAAAATTTTTCTTCTTTGCCTTCCTTGTAAATGATGACTGTCCCTATTCAACATCCAACAGTGGTCGGTCAACATAGCTGCCGTCCAGTGCCGCTGGTACCTCCTCTGAATATCTTGATGAAAATATTCACTCTGCTCTTCAATATAGTGTCCTAAATCTCTGGGAAGTAGTCGATATGTGAGTGGAGTAAATGGACTTTCACACTCATTTAACAACCCATCACCTTGAAATTTTGCAACCTTTTTCAACAATGGCCTTGTAATTAGCATCATCGTTATTCGGTAGAAAGTTCTCAGTAACTGATTGGAAGGTCGTCAACCATCTTTTTCTCTTTTCTTCATTGGCTTCTCAGAATCTTCATCCTTCATCAATTTCTTTTTTGAGGACTAAAAAAAGAATTCCAGCTTTCAATTTGTCTCATGTGGTGAAGGGAAATTTCTTGGAAAGGCACTTGATGCAGGGTCCACACTGTGGTAGAGCCTTTAGAGATTACTTCATCAAACCAATTGTATTTGCAGAGGTGGAAGCAAGACTCTTTTTTTTTGTTCTACAAGCTGTTTATGCAAGATATTTTTAGTTACAGGCACAAAATTTCTCTGCTCTGGTCAAACTCTTACACTCCAATGTCTTTGCCTTGTCCGACTGTCCCATTCACATAGAAAGCATGGCATTTTTGTGAAACCAGCTTGTTGTCGTAATAATATTCTAATAACTTCGAAGATACCGCAGATAAGCTAAGTGTGTTCCTCATACCAGATACTTGTTCAGAGTATCTTCATATTCTCATACGTCACTTTTCTTTGAACTGAATAGGTCACAAGAATGGACCAACACACATTTCCATTATGCAATAACACACCTTTCGGGCTCCTCATTGATGAAATCCAGGAAAATCTCCACTGTGTAGGATCAGGTTCAATGCCACAGAAGTGCATTTGCAGTAAATCGAGGAAGGACTCGTTCTGTGAGAATAAATGAACTAATTCTTTCTCTCTGTCTGTACCATGAGTAATGTGTTGCTGGTTCCAGAAGATTCTTACTTTGTAACTGGGAACCAAGTAGTTCCACAGATTCCTTAGGCAAATTCAATACAAGAGCACTAAGCTCACTCTGCGAGAACAGTTATGGAGTAAAGTCCCATTCAGGCTGGTAGACATAACTATTGTCTTCGGTAACTGCATCAACTTCTTTTCATCATCATCTTCTGCCATGTTCTCTTCAACAGCTGGAGGAAGAGGAGCAATCAGATCTACTCCATGCGAAAACTGGCCTAATGGCTGAATCAATGGGTGGATACACAATTTGCCTCTTATTTTTCGAACTGCACTCCTGAACATCAACTAGGCAGAGGTAACAGTCATGAAAGTGATTTTTAGGCTCCCTCCACACCATTGGAATCACAAATGGCAAACAAGTTTTCTTTCCTTTTGTCCACAATCTCAACCTTTCCACACAATAGTGGCAAACTGTCTCTGGCGTCAATCCCTTGTGCTGATCACCAAGTTTCATTTTAAAATAAGCACATAAGCTTTTTAAGCAAAGTCTGTTCATCCACAGTATAATCACCAAAATGTAACAGAAAATATTTAGGTTCTTCACACACTTGCATGTTACATAGTAGTAACTATCAACAGTAGGTGAAGTGTTTTATTAACACTGTCTTAAATACATGGAGTAAGCACACTATTTCACTGGCAATTCAAGCCTGTGAAACAAGCAACACTTGTAGGGTCACACAACAACAACTAGCATCAACGGGTGTAACACTCTACAGGGCCAAACTGACAAATTTCCCTCCTTATAACCTACTGCCACATCAGTATGTCCTTGAAGTCAAATTGCGGCGAAACAGTACGTGATAGGAAAAAACTAAAAACAAATTTAGATTCAGCATAGAAAGTTGAGGTACTATCACATATTAGTTTTCAGTCATCTGATACCATGCACACTAGTGTTATCAGTGTTGTTCTGAAAGACCTAGTTAAGAGCAGCCATTGTTTTGAACCATTAAACTAAGTATATATGCATTGCAAAGGTAATTAAACATGATCAGGATATGATATAAATGACAAGTCAATGACCATAGACACATTACAAACAATAGGTAGATAGTTTATTTTTGTATTGGTTGTGATCTGTTGTAAGTCGTCTTCCCTAAAACTCCGTTTGCTGAACAACTAAATGAACACCAACATACTTAAAATGAAAAAGGCTGAGCTTAAAACGTCAGAGGAAAGAAGAAAAAAACAAACTACAATCCTATCAGCCTCCTCCCTGTGGACAAAACACTCACTAGCGTATCAGCAACCCCACAGAGGGAAAAAAATATTATTAGATTTTCTAATCAGGCAGAGGAACATGATGGCTTTAGACATGGATACAACAACACAGGACAATTTTCAAATCATGAAAAAATATAAGAACATTGTAAAAAATGGGAAATCCCACTTCATGTGGAAATGATAGATGTAAAGCTGTAGACTCAGTCTCAACAAGATCTGCACAAACGTTCCTTGAGGAATAATGCACTGAATCAATCTATGTTAGTATAATGAAGAAAACATACATTAGTTAGACTTCATCAGGAAAGTGAGAAACTCAGAATTAAATGTTGAGTCAGGCAAGAAGATCCCATCACACAAAAAGTATAATCAGCAGTCCCACAGGAAATATGAAACAGGAATATATGTTAATGAATCATATTGGAACCACATTTGTTTTGCAGACAATATTGTACTGAAACTTCCTAGCAGATTAAAACTGTGTGCCAGACCAGGACTTGAAACTGGAAGCTTTACCTTTTGTGAGCAAGTGCTCTATGAATTGAGCCACCCAAACATGACTCATGACCCATCCTCACAGCTCTACTCCTGTTAGGTATTTGGTATTGTTAGTGTTAATGGATCATGGACAGAGTACACGTAATTATGGCTGAAATGGAGATCGACAGGACATGTAGATAGGTGAACAGATATTAGATGGACAAATGAAGCTCTTTGCTGGATTCCAAGAGGTCAGAGACAGATTGAGGTGACAATCTAATGCTATGGATGCATGCTGGCAGCAGAAGACTGTAATGCAAGGAAAAGTCTATGGGAGGCCTTTGACCAACAGTGGATGTTACACAGCTGATAATTACAATCCCTGCCATGTTTCACTGTTGTCTTATGACATATCTTTCTAGAATTTTGATTAGCTATCAACATGAATTCAGAATCTACTTCATTTATAAGCTTCATATTAGAAGAAAAATGTTTCTGATTCCAATTTGTGATACACACTGACCTAACAATATTCTGGAGTACAGTTTCATTTTATTTAAATTTTGAAAATCATTCTAACAACACTCAAGAAATCTCATCATTCTTAAAAAAAAATCAATGAACAGCAATTCATACATCATAAATGTTTCATCTATAGAAGTAATACACCCCAATGTTATGATATTTCTTGTAAACTCCTGGGTACTTGATAGAAAACACAGGACAAACTACTAAACATACAACACTACACTGAAATTCAAGAGGCAGTAGGCCAAGTGTCCATATCAGTTGACAGAAGGAAGCTCTGAAGATGAATATGATCACATCAGGAATGAAAGTTCCACCTCTTCATCCTTCCTTTTTTCCTTAGTTTATGGGTTATGATCCAATCCTTATGCTTCGAGAAACTGTGAAAATGATATTTTTTCTCACAACACTTTTGTTTCATATGACATTCATGATCAAGCCCCATTTAACATAAAGCAAGAAATTCGGAATCCATAACCAGTTCAAAAGGAAACTAAAAATGCACTTTATTAATCATTATTTCTGTAAATTATCTGAATATCTAGTTTCACAGACTGAAAAGTCTTGTCAGCTGTATGGCAAGTAGCTGTGTGCATTGCACATCTGGAAGACAAGTAGTAATATACTGTAGAGGAGACTCAGTATTTACAGACGTAGGTAAATATTTTTGAAAATTACCTCTGAAAATAATTAAATATTAAGCTACCAAAAATAGACAAACAGCAGCTATTTAGTATGGCAGCAGCTTCCTTCAAAGTAGCAGCTATCTTTTTAATTTATTTGAATAAATTTAGCTGGCATAAGCATTAATAGCATTAAACAGAATAATCATAGTTCATTGTTACTGCATTATGCAGGTTAAGTTTCTATCATTTCCTCGTCTTTTGTTAGTTAGTTACTTCATGTTTCATCGATCATTTTGCACGACATATCATAATTATGTGGAATGAGTGATTTTACATTCACATTGCAAATTAATTTGTACATTCCTACCCACCATATTTTACAAATTACAGTAACAGAAATTCTTATATGGAATGGAAGGATTTTATAGCACTGCTTCCTGAAAAAAGTAATGTAAATCACTTTATTGATATGTGACTACAATGGATCCACTACACATGCTCAGAGAATTGTAATTACTATAATCTCTGTATCATAGTCTACAAGAAAAGATTTCATTCTCTTCTCTCTCTTCTTCTTCTTCTTCTTCTTCTTCCGTGCCTGGCTGGTTCTGATGTTGCATTCAGATTGCGGTCTGTAAAGAATTATTTCTACTACACGTAGTGTACTTAGAATTTCTGCTAAATATATATGTCAGTATTTAATGCAGTATGTGTTTCTGTTAGTAGCAAGAAAGTACCTTCCCTGTCCCCTTTATTTAATTAATTACATAACAATTAAATGTTGCCCTGGCCATTTGTAATTGCATTGTTGAAGCGACGCCATTGCTCTTAAAACTGATAAAAATTTCTTCATAGCTATTTAATTTTGAAATTAATGAAAGGATTTAATCCCAGTATATATAAAACGGCATCTCATAATAATTTCCATTTCATTTTAGGCCAGAGGTACAGTTTTATTGAAAGGAATTATTTTAATTGTGTATGCTGTCATTGCACGTAGGGAGCTATACTGGAGCATCAAGCCTCACAGAGAAAAATAATTGTTTAAATATTCTATTAAATTTGCTTATCGCGTAACATTAAAGAAAGATAATCTTTTTTTTATCCATAGTGAGTAAGAAGGATGTCTTCACGTTGGAATACGCATGATATTTCTGGTCACAGCGCCCTGAGAAAATTTAGTCGTGGGTTTTAACGAACATAAAAGAGATTTTCTTTAATCAAACATTTTCATTCCAAATTAACAGAACATTTTTTCTCTCTTTTCAAAAACGTAAGTTACACTATAAGTTGTCAAGGAGAAACCTGCTCAGTTTGTTTTCAAATTTTACTTTGCTGACAGACATTTTATATCACTGGGTAAGTGATAAGAAATTTTTGTTACAGTACTGTGCACCCCTTTTTGTGCTAAAGAGAACCTTAATGAGGACTAATGAGTATCTTTTTCCTTCTGATATTGTAATTATGTACATTATTGTTCCTTTTGAACTGCGGTAGATTAACATATACTTTCACCCATTCCACATCCCTGAGGGCCCTCTCTCTTCTGGGATCTATTGCACACAGTGAATGGATGGCAAAATTAATGTTATTGATTTTAAAAAATGTTCAAAACTGAGGCAAAAGCATATGTATGCCAAAATATTTTAATAGTTTTCAAATATTTATGTAGTTTTGATACACATGCTATACATTTCAAAATAGATCATGATATCACAATAATAACATAATAGCCAGTTTATTGTTGAGAAAGCTGCTATAAAACATGTGGCACTGTGGTCTAGTACTAGTAACCTCCTAATCTATTAGTAAACAGAAAAGAGGAGGTGGTCTTAAAACAAACAAACCCTATATATTTTGTACCAAGATTAAAGTGTACTCATACCATTGTCACTGGCCTTATTATAGGACTAGAGATACAGATACAACAGAACACAACCAAATATTCCTTTTATTTTTTCTCGCTATTAGCCCTCTTCAGTTTTAAGTGAGAAGAAACGAAGAGTGTCTATGATATAGACACAACAAAGGAGGAAGCTGTAATATGAAACTGCATAAAAACTGCGTCATCCAGTGTCATTTTCTTCACTATTTTTAAAAAAAGCACTTCTGATAAGTCTTTCTCAACTCTGAATCATTGTTACAACTTCCTTCTGCTAACTGTTTTCATCATGGCTAGAAAGTGAAAATAGAGCAAGTTTACAATTTGTCTCCAAGAAAGCTCGTTAGAACATTATAGAATTTTATAGGTTTCTTGAAACTGACATATCTGAAACTTTTTCATGAAGATATTTTACATATCAATTTACAAAGTGTGTATACAACAATTATACATCAAACTTATGATTTCAAATGTTAATACTGATATATTAGAGAGATATTTACTGCAACTTTCACTAACAACAACTCATATCTCATTTCTAAACTATGCCCCCTATTTGCAACAAACAATATTAAACTCAGTTTGGAAGCACTTCACTGCATTAATACATTATGCACCTCACAATGTAATGCCTTCATTCAACACACACCAAATTATCTTTAACTTCAAATACAACAATATTACCCAACAAGGCAAATACAGTACCCAGCCACAATGGCAGTACTGACAAGAGAGAAACTGAGATAAAAACATGGTTTGCTCTGGTATTATTACAATTGGAGCACTTTAAACTGCTTTTTGACTAAATGTTAACTCAAATGACTGTCAGTTTGCTACAAGAAAAGAAAGGCTCCCTTTTTCTCAGTTGGTCACAAAGTTTCAATAAAGTTTTATATTAAACACAAGTAAATGTCTACTTTATTAAAATTGGTGAATGGAACTATACTTGCAGTTATTTAATGTGTCAATCATTATCGATTTTGATAAGAAATGCCTTAAGCCATGAATGATAATGATGACTTCAAATGGATACTTGCTGCATGATATTACTGTATTTTACTTTTCATTGTCTGTGATCATTCCCTGCTTCTCGTCTTACAGAATGACAGCAAAAGCATAAGGCATTATTATCTAAGCCACAAAAGAGATTCGTAAGCTATATAATGATAATGAAAAATTATTTGCAAGATGCAAATTAATTTCCTCTATATAGCAGTCTAGATGATACAGAGGTAGTCAGACACGTTTCAAATATTTTTATTCAACATGTTACATAACAAATCCGTAGGGGAACGCAAAACACACACTAGTCAGCACTTTTGTTTCACAGTATCACCACACTTTAACAAGCACTGATTCACTGTCACATGTGCTAAAGACCATTCAAACCACAAAACCCAACTGTTGCATGGACACTTAAGCTGTATTTTACTGTAAAACTCAAACTGAGTAAACATGTTCTGTTGTTTACACTTGGCTTTTTATTTATTCTGGCATCTTTTAGAATATACTAGTACTGAACTGATATTTTTTCTTATTGCTACCATTAAAATCTAAATCAGTATAACAGAAGCTAGGGAATTTGCACAGTTGATAACTCTCCTTATTATTCACAGTTTGGAAAAACTATTGTTTCACAGGACGTTCAGTTCACCCACTGAACATTTCAATTATTTTATTTCATCTTCTTGTTCATCTCTGGAGAGATTTTATTTCCACTCCCCCTTCGCTTGATATTATCTTCCTTATATGCCACCTTTATTTTAGGGTATCAGGAGAATGTTCTTTTCCATTCTCACTCTGTCTTCTTTTACTTGTCAATTCTTAATGTTGCAAGTTGTCATTCTTGCCTATATTGTTATCATTCCCTGTTTGAATTAGGAGAGAACAGTGAGTGATGTTCAGTTCTTGCACCAACTGTGTCCAAATTTAACTCTGTTTAGTAATAACATGTCAACAGTTATTATTTATCTTTTACACTAACTATATAAATATGATTTATTGAAACAAACAACAAATGCATTATATTTGCAACTCTCTTCTTTCAAGTTAATATAAAGACAAGATCACTGTTTTGAAAGCAACGCTTTTATGTTCTCGGTCTGTAGCTTTCTCCAATGACTCACTATCCACTACATTTCCCTCCTTCAAATGTATTCAATACAAATATCAGTCTGCAATTATTTCTCCAATGTTTCAGTTCTCCTCTACCTCAGGATTATACAACTCATATTAGCATACTGATTCTTAAAGTCAAAACAATTTGTTTTAAAAGTTATCTGATGACCAATCAGTATTCCTTTCTGTTATAGACTTTAGAGCACTAGTCCTTATATATCAAACACAACACTGAGAAAATACTATTATTAAAATTCATACAAACTTAATTCACATTAGACATCAAACAACACATTCAGAAGCTGTAATCTTAATATACATGTCAGCTGACCACCAAGAAATAGTTTACATAAGCATGACCAAATTTTATGTTATGAGGGCACATTGGTTTTTATTTGAATTTGGTTGACTTATGTACATCAATAAATCAATCTATATATGAATGTAATAGAGGGAAACATTCCACGTGGGGAAAAACATATCTAAAAACAAAGATGATGTGACTTAGCCAACGAAGCGCTGGCAGGTCGATAGACACACAAACAAACACACAAAATTCAAGCTTTCGCAACCAACGGTTGCTTCATCAGGAAAGAGGGAAGGAGAGGGAAAGACGAAAGGATGTGGGTTTTAAGGGAGAGGGTAAGGAGTCATTCCAATCCCGGGAGCGGAAAGACTTACCTTAGGGGGGGAAAAAGGACAGGCATATACTCGCACACACACACATATCCATCCGCACATACACAGACACAAATGTCTGCTTGTGTCTGTGTATGTGCGGATGGATATGTGTGTGTGTGTGTGTGTGTGCGCGCGCGCTCGTATATACCTGTCCTTTTTTCCCCCTAAGGTAAGTCTTTCCGCTCCCAGGATTGGAATGACTCCTTACCCTCTCCCTTAAAACCCACATCCTTTCGTCTTTCCCTCTCCTTCCCTCTTTCCTGATGAAGCAACCGTTGGTTGCGAAAGCTTGAATTTTGTGTGTATGTTTGTGTTGGTTTGTGTGTATCGACCTGCCACCACTTTCGTTGGGTAAGTCACATAATCTTTGTTTTTAGATATAAATCAATCTATATATAATCACATGGCCACATTTTTATTCACTGTAAGATATTTAACACTTTTGCTGTGAATAATGCACCAGGTCATAACATAGGTATAAAGGACACATTAAATAAATAAACTGAGTAAACCAACATAAAAAAACTGTATCATAGATGATGGTCATTTCATTCCATTTGCTGACCTCATAAGTAAAACTGTATTTTAAGTGCTGTGACAGTTATATAACAGAAATATAACTTCAGCAACAGGCTATTTTTAGATGAGATATGGACTGTTAAAAATTTTACTTCTTCAGAATTTAACATCAATGAAACTGACACACAACTGTCTTTCAACAGTAATTTTGACAAACTGGAAACAAAATATTAAATGAGAGATAATAAATAGCAAGTTACCTTTTGACAATAAACATATGCAACACAGGTGTAATCAGTATTTCTGTATTTGAGATTTGTTTGTTCTTGCCTTAGTGGTTCCCATTCTTTTGAGACACTTATAAAAATGATTATTAATCACTTTTCTTTGCATTTTATTACAATGTTTTCTTCTTTGTTTTTCACTGAAGATGCAATCTACAACACACTTCAAAATTCATTCAAAGAAAGTAATCAGGTTTGTTAAAAGCAATATTTATTACCTACCTCACTCTTCATATATAAAGTAATCAATAAATTAATATCTTTACCCTGTCTGTTATTTGTCTCATAATGTGGAGCCCTGGATACTTTTCCTACAGGTAATGCCTACCTTTTCTTCTTCCTTTTACTAGAAGTAATCCCAGGTCTGCTGCTCTCAATTTTGTACCATCCAGTAAATACACCATTTAAATTTATTTATAATACCCTCTTTTTAAATAAATGGTCAAGCCCATGGATTTAAGATTTTAAAGGTTTAATTTACACCTAATGTGTTCTAAATGGTTTTTTAAATGATTTGGTGGTAAAATCATATTCAAATTATAGATTTAATTAATAATATTTATCTTGTGGTTATGCATGAAGAACTTTTATTGGTGGTTGTTTCTGCAAAAGATTTTGCAAGTATTTAAATGCAAAAATAAACTTAGTTTACAAATTAAGTTAAAGTATCTTCAGTACTAGTTTCCCTTCAATAAAAACTGTATCACATCTCTACCATGAGGCCTGTTATGAAGAACTAAGCATTTATTTTACAACTGATTTTTACAAATGAATAACAAGATAATATTTTTGTGGAGTTTATAGGCAAAGGTCTAAGAAAAGTTGATTTCCCTGCCAGGGAATGATATGCCATGACCAGACAAAATATATCTGACTTTCTGTAGTAAACTGAACTTAAAAATGGAGCTAGTTCAGTTTTGAGTTTTTATTTGCTGTGGTATCTTTATGTAGTGGATCATCTTCAGAAGATACAAGAGGACTGCACTCCATTATAACAAAGTTTAATACATACTAGTACTGCAATCAGAACTGAAGCTTCCTTGAAAGGCAGCGTGTTTCTTTTTATGCTAGATGGGTGGTTGAGGGTCAGTAAAAACAATGATGACAGTGATTTCTTTACCTTATAAAATCATTTTAATGGAATGATTACTTCTGGATTCAGTGGCTTAATCAAGTAGGTAGCAAGAAAAAAGAAGATTCATGGTAGAGGACAGGAAGACATTTGACCTAACAAGGGGCATGAGTAGGTAGCTGATGCCCTTTCAAAATGTACTTGCATCCTGCTCTGCTAAATACGCAGTGTCAGTTTGAAGAAAGCAAAATCATGTGGTGGATATTAGTAAGTAACAAGTGTATGCAGATCCTCAAAAGTAATTTCTCATTCCCCATGAACCAAATATCTCTTGTCTCAGTCCTTGGTATCCTCTTAGAAGTTACTAAAATAATGGGTGTGCAAAAAGACATTCTTGTATTTTAAACACTTGAAACTGGCATTTGAAACTGAGAGCTGAATCTACAAACTGATTGTAATTATGAGACTATTGTATATGAGAGTACCACATACAAGACTATTCATGTTTTTTATGTATGCCAGTAAATCATTCTATCACAAACACAGAACACAAAATTATTTACAACTGAGAATGTAAAGTGTTGATCTAAGTAGTCACATAAGTAAAACCTGTTCCATATGTGTCACTATGACTATTTTTTCATATACACAATAAATAAATTCTCCTAAAATAAAATGCAATAAGACAATATAAAAAGCAGTAATTTGAGGTACAAATCTCATTATCTGCAGCTGTACCCCACAACCAATTACTAATAATCACTCAGTATCACAACGGAGTACTTGTACATATATTTAACTGCATTCAATGCAGTGTCTTAGCACCTTTTCTAGGGAAATTATTCTAACTTCCATCATTTTTTGTGTATCACAACTTTGGATACATGTTCACACATTCAACACTTGCAGCTAACATACATATACTTTTAAAAGCAGCCATTAAATAAAATATAATGAACAAATCTTGCTTAGTAGGCATATAGGAATACTGCTAACAACATGACTCTTAAAATGGATTTTACATCACAATTCTTCAGCAAGCAATACACTTATGTGTAGATCTTTGAAGTGTCCACTACAACTATTTAATCTGAACTAATTTTGATTACAAAGACTGCCCCCAAGAACAGCAAATTACATTTAGAATTGACTTTAGACCAGAGACTGACTGCACTGGACTGCACATCTGTGAAATACCATATGATAAGAAATGATAGATTGGAAAATTATGTACATTTTCCAAAAGCTTTTGTGTTCATAGCAACACTGTACTTTAGGTACCAGTTGACTTCTCTGCTTTTCATGTCACCTACGAGGTAGAAACAGCATTCTTCTGAGATGTTAATCGTGCAATTTCTCTTCCAAGTGTGTCTATGTTTTCCTGTAAAGTGAAAATGAAGTATTTTAATAGTTATTGGGGCAGCATACAAAAACACAGCTACTATATTTCCATGCAAAGCCAAATTTATCACAAATTGTATACTGAATTTTACATGGTTTCAAACATAAAATAACATGCACTTGTATGTTCAAAGTCACCAACTGCACTACAAAAATATATTTTAGTTCTTCATTAGAAGTCATCACTGGGTTTGCATCAATCCAAAGGTGCTAAGAGGACAGAATGAGAACCAATGATTTCTATCTAAACTGGATGTCAAACTGCAGCTGTCTGAGTAAGACAGCCAAAAATCCTCATTTTTTATTTTATTCATTTATTTGGTTTTTCCCCCCCTTGCTCTGCTGATGCATCTGTAGTAAGCTAGTGTGTGCAAATTAATTTTGTTTCATGAAAATTTGTGTTATCTTTCTAAACAAAGCAGCGCATTCGCAGTAATGTTACAAAAAAGACAAAAGCTACACTTGCACAGAACAGAAATTTGTATGTTGCATGAGTATCTACATAATTGTGGGATATTAAATTATATTACATCATACATATATTTTATAGTCCTAGAAGGTTTTTTTTCGCTGTGGCTACGAAATTCAACTAAATGACATTTCCAGAAGAAATTTTCTCAGAGGCTTACTAAATGCGGACTTGTTATCAAACTTACATTTAATATTTGGAGGGGGAGCATTATAAACTTGTGTGTTAGTGTACTGCACACCCTTCTGCACCATTGTCAGATTTTTACAATCATTGTAGAAATCATACTGTATTCACGATACGCACTATTCCTTTTACACAACTTAGTATTTTTACTGATGAACCACATAAGGCAAAATATAAATTGAGAAGTAGTAGTAAGAATTTTTAGTGTCCAGAAAACGTTTCTACAACTACACCTACAGCCTACACCACTTGTTACTCGTACAATGTGTTTTTTCCAAGAATATTTTCTTTGCACTTGTTGTCTAGGGTTAGTGTCTTTGATTAGTAATCAAAATGTCTTTGGTCCTGGGTTTGAACATTGTTTAAATTTTGAATAAAAATCGACAGGAATTGCAGCAGAAGACTTCTGGCCTAAGTCAACTTCATTCTGCCAACAGCATTGTCAAATAGGGTGGAGGAGTGGACAGAGGTTCAGAGCACTCTTTTGTCCTTGTGGTAGGAAACTGCTCCTAACAGGCTGAAGAATCAGCAGTGATCAACGGCATGAGGCTGCAGAAGGCAATGGAAACCACTACATTAAAGACATAATGTGTATCTACAGGCCTTGAGACCTGTAAGTGAAAAGGATCATGATGATCTCTCCACTGGCAAAAGATTCCCCGACTTCTGAGAGGCAGCTGCCAGCAGGGAGGTGACCATGAGAAAGAGACTGAATAAACAATGAAAAGATAACTTTCTACTAGCCGAGGCGTGAAATGTATGAAGTCTGAATGTAGTATGGAAGCTAGAAAATCTGAAAACAGAAATGCTAAGAGTCAATCTAGATACAGTGGACGGTCAGTGAAGTGAAATGGAAAGAAGACAAGGATTTACAGTCAGTTGAGTATCTACATCTACATTTATGTGATAACTCTGCTATTCACATTAAAGTGCCTGGCAGAAGGTTCAATGAAATACCTTCAAGCTGTCTCTCTACCTTTCCACTCTCAAACGGCACGAGGGAAAAACAAACACTTAAATTTTTATGCGCAAGCCCTGATTTCTCTTACTTTATCTGATGATCATTTCTCCTTATGTAGTTGGGTGCCAACAGAATGTTTTCGCAACTGTAGGAGAAAACTGGTGATTGAAATTCATGAGAAGATCTCGTTGCAAACGAGAAACGTCTTTGTTTTAACGACTGCCACTCCAATTCATGTATCGTGTCTGTGGCACTATCTCCCCTGTTGCGCGATAAAAAAAATGAGCTGCCCTTCTTTTAACTTTTTTGATGACATACGTCAGTCCGACCTGATGCGGATCCCACACCGCACTGCAGTACTCCAGAATAGGGACAAATGTGGTGTAAGCAGTCTCTTTAGTAGACCTGTTGCACCTTTTACATGTTCTGCCAATGAATTGCAGTCTTTGGTTTGCTCTACCGACAACATTATCTATGTGATCATTCCAAATAAGGTTATTTGTAACTTACTGACAGCAGCAAGAAATGGTATAACAGGAATCGTACTTGTTGGGAAAAGGAAGACAGGGCAGAGTTGGCTACTGCAAACAGTTCAGTGATAGAGCTGTTCTCATCTGACACGACAGCAAACCAACACTGACAACAATAGAGCAAGTATACATGCCACTATCGCAAGAAGAAAATGAAGAGAGAGAGAAAGCATATGAGAATACTGAAACGGTAATTCAGCACGTAAAGAGAGATGACACACTAATAGTAATGTGGGCTAGGAATGCAATTGTAGGGGAACCAGTAGACGAAAGGGTTATGGGAGAACATGGGCAGTATTAGGAATGAGAGGGGATAAAAGGCTACTCGAGTTCTGCAATAAATTTCAGCTAGTAATAGCAAATACCCTGTTCAATAATCACGAGAGGAGATGGCATGTTCAGAAAAGACTGGGAGTTTGAGGAAGATTTCAGTTAAGAGAACATCGTGGTCAGGCAGAGATACCAAAATCAGATATTGGATTGTAAGCAATACCCAGGAGCAGATATAGTCTCAGATCAGAATTTAATAACGATGAAGAGCAGGCTGAAGTTTAAGAGACTACTCAGGAAGAAATACTGTGCAAAGAAATGGGATACGGAAGCGCTAAGGATGAAGAGATACACTTGAAGTTTTCTGAGGCTACAGATACTGTGATGACAAACAGCTCAGTGGGCTGTTCGGTTGAAGAGGAATGGACATCTCTGAAAAGGGCAATTACAAAAGTTGGAAAGAAAGACATAGTTACTAAGAACGTAACTGCAAAGAAACCATGGAGAAGAAATCCTTCAGCTGATCGATGAAAGAAGGAAACAAAAAAATTATCAAGGAAATTCAAGAACACAGAAATACAAGTCACTTAGGAATGAAATAAAGAGGAAGTGCAGGGAAGCTAAGTGAAATGGCTACATGAAAAATGTGAAGACATCGAAGAAGAAATGATTGTCAAGAGAACCAACTCAGCATACAGAAAAATTGAAACAACCTTTGGTGAAATTAAAACCAAGGGTGGTAACATTAAGAGTGCAATGGGAATTCCACTGTCAAAGACAAGGAGAGAGTGAATAGGTGGAAGGAGTACACTAAAGGCTTCTATGAGGGGGAGAACTCTGATGATGTGATAAAAGAAGAAATAGTAATTGATAAGGAAGAGATAGGGGATCCTGTATTACTATCAGAATTTAAGAGAGATATGGAAGGCTTAAGATCAAATAAGGCAGAGGATATTAATAACATTCCATCAGAATTTCAAAAATCATTGAGGGAAGTGGCAAAAAAACGACTATTCATGTGGTGTGTAAAATGTATGAGACTGCCAATATACCATCAGACGTTTGGAAAAGAAGACTGTAAGAGCTGACAAGTGCAAGACTATTGCACAATCAGCTTAACAGCTCATGTATCCAAGTTGTTAACAAGAATAATACAGAAAAGAATGGAAGAGAAAATTGATGATCTGTTCAATGATGATCAGTTTGGATTTAGGAAAGGTAAACACATCAGAGAGGCAGTTATGACATTGTGACTGATATTGGAAACAAGGTTGAAGAAAAATCAACACATGTACATAGGAGTTGTCAACCTGGAAAAAGCGTTCAACAATGTGAAATGGTGCATGGTGCAAGATACTGAGAATAATAGGTGTTAGCTATTGGGAAAGATGGGTAATACGCAAAATGTACAAGAACCAAGAGGAAACAGAGTGCTTGGATTAAAAAGAGTGTAGGACAGGAACGTAGTCTTCCACTCTTGCTGTTCAATCTATACATTGAGGACACAATGATGGAAATAAAAGAAAGGTTCAAGAGTGGGGTTAAAATTCAAGGTGAAATGATATCAATGATAAGATTTCCTCATGGCATTGCTATCCTCAGTAAAAGTGATGAAGTACAAGAGTCTAATGAGTGCAGAATGTGGAATGACAGCAAATCAAAAACGACAAAAGTAATGAGAAGTAGCAAAAATGAAAACAGCGAGAAACTTAAGATCAAAACTGCCAATCACAAAATAGTTGAAGTTAAGGAATTCTGCTATCTAGGCAGCAAAATAATCCATAATGGATGGAACAAGGATGATGTAAAAAGTAGATTACCATGGGCAGAAAGGGCGTTCCTGGCAAAGAAAAGTCTACTAGTATCAAAGATAGGCCTTAACTTGAAGAAGAAATTTCTGATAATGTACATTTGGAGCAGAGCATTGTTTGGCAGTGAGATGTGGACTGTGGGAAAACCAGAACGGAAGAGAATCAAAGCATTTGAGATATAGCGTTACAGAAGAACATTGGTAATTAGGTGGAGCGATATGGTATGGAAAAAGGTGGTCTCTGCAGAATTGGCTAGGAAGAGAATATATCACTTGTTTTACAATTCCACCCATTAATAACCAAAGAAACACATGCAATTGCTTGTGTACTCGATAACGGGTCCTCTTCAAAGCGATTCAGTATGGTCTCTTCCAATACAGGTGTGCAGCTTTTCCTTGGAGCACCACTGTCACGCATGCTGATAGTGAAATGCAACAGCCCGTCACAAAAACCAATAATTGAAGAAAATTATCAGATAGAAAAAGCCATAGTGGAAGGAAAACAATCATTACACAAGACCAACCTATAGAGCTATCACCCTCTCAGCCATTTGAAATAAAGACTAGTGTTAGACAAGGTGATGGTTTATCACCTTTGCTGTTTAATTGTGTTCTAGAAAAAATTGTAAGGATCTGGAATTCGGAGCTAAAGAGTCACAAAATTTAACCAATAACTCTGGGAAGGAAAACAAATGGAATTAAGATAAACTGCTTGGCTTTGGTGGAGGATTTTGCAATACTTTCAGAAAACCTGACAGATGCAGTTATTCATAACTGGTCTCAAGATTTCAGCTGAAAAAACAAAATTCACGACAAATATAAAAATGCACCAAAATTCCTAGAAACACAGATAGGTAAAATAGAGCGAGTAGATAAATTTAAATGTCTTGGAGAGACTATGACAGACAGGACTAGAAAAATCTGCAATGGATGTAAAAAATTAATAAAATGGAAAGAGCATATGGTTTGCCCAAAAATATCCACAACAAGAAACGCAAATCTCAAAAAACAAAACTAAAACACTACACCACAGCTGTATGACCAGAATGGTTATATGGATCTGAATGCCTAACGATGAACTATAAGATGGACAGACGAGAGGTAATGGAAAGAAGGATTATTAGAAAAATAATGGGCGCAATAAAAACTGCAGATGGTTGGAATACAAGAAGTAATGAGGAGATCTACAAAAATATAGAGAAAATATCTAAAGTAATGGCCAAATGAAGATTAATGGTTTTCAGGCATCTATATGAAATGGATGGAAATAGACTAACAAAACAAATACTCTTATATTTCTGGAAGAAGAAATTGACAACAGCATGGATTACAGAAGTAAGGAAAGATCTAGAAAGAAACAACAGCAAAGAATCAGAAGTAAGAGAAAAAAAAGTATTTTATAAATAAAATACGAAATTTGGGTAGAAAATGAGGGAGTACTGGAAAAATAGGAAACAACAACAAAGGAAGAAGAGGAACTGAGCTTGTTAACGTAATCCTAGTTGGTCAATATGATGGTAAAAATAATAATAATGAAAAATCCTCAGACCTTCTCCCCCCCCCCCCCCCCCACACACACAAAATGCACAGACACCTCTGAAACATTCAGAACAACCTCCACAAACACCTTCAACTGTTCAACTGTCCGCCATGTTTGTTTTTACAGCTGGTAAACAGTGAAACAGTGTCAGTGACAGCTCAATATGTAGTGTTTGACAGTGATGAAGATCAAAAAGAAATGTAAGTGAAACATTATGTAAATAGACACACACAGACACACACACACACACACACACACACACACACACACACACACACACACACACACACACACACACACACACAGAGAGAGAGAGAGGCAGAATTAATTAATTTCAGGCATAGCCATAACAATTTTCAAATCGTAACTTTGGCTTAAATAATTTGTCTACTTTAAAGTGTAAGTGGTTGCAGACGACAAACTGTGAAACAAAACAGTCACTGTAAAAACATCAGGAAAACCACACCATGTGGTAAAAAGGTATGTATTCTTAATTCTGTGTGTTTTTTCAAATATCTGTAATTACGATTTAAGAACAAATATTTATAACTATACAGACAGTAAAGGACATTCTTTATGTTGAACAACCATAAAATAAAAGACCACCCCCTTGTCGTCGGTGGGGAGGCTTGTGAGTCTCAGTGGTACAGATAGCCATACCGTAGGTTCAACCAAAACAGAGAAAACAGAGGGGTATCTGTTGAGAGACCAGACAAACGTGTGGTTCCTGTAGAGGGCAGTATCCTTTTCAGTAGTTGCAGGGGCAACAGTCAGGATGATTGACTGATCTAGCCTTGTAACACTAACCGAAACGGTCTTGCTGTGCTGGTGCTTTGAATGGCTGAAAGCAAGGGGAAACTACAGCTGTAATTTTTCCCGAGGGCATGCAGCATTACTGTATGGTTAAATGATGATGGTGTCCTCTTGCGTAAAATATTCCCGAGGTAAAATAGTCCCCCATTCGGATCTCCGGGCGGGGGCTACTCAAGAGGACGTCATTATCAGGAGAAAGAAAACTGGCGTTCTACGGATCAGAGCGTGGAATGTCGAATCCCTTAAACGAGCAGATGGGTTAGAAAATTTAAAAAGGGAAATGGATCCTTAAAGTTAGATATAGTGGAAATTAGTGAAGTTCGGTGGCAGGAGGAATAAGACTTCAGGTCAGGTGAATACACGGTTATAAATACAAAATCAAATAGGGGTAATGCTGGAGTAGGTTTAATAATGAACAAAAAGATAGGAGTGCGGGTAAGCTACTACAATCAGCATAGTGAACGCATTTTTGTGGCCAAGATAGACACAAAGCCCATGCCTACCACAGTAGTACAAGTTTATATGCCAACTAGCTCTGCAGATAACGACGAGATTGATGAAATGTATGATGAGATAAAAGAAATTATTCAGATACTGAAGGGAGACAAAAATTTAATAGTCATTTGTGACTGGAATTCGATAGTAGGAAAAGGAAGAGAAAGAAACGTAGTAGGTGAATATGGAATGGGGGTAAGAAATGAAAGAGGAGCCGCCTGGTAGCATTTTGCACAGAGAATAACTTAATCATAGCTAACACTTGGTTCAAGAATCATGAAAGAGGATTGTATACATGGAAGAGGCCTGGAGATACTAGAAGGTTTCAGATAGATTATATAATGGTAAGACACAGATTTAGGAACCAGGTTTTAAATTGTAAGACATTTCCAGGTGCAGATGTGGACTCTGACCACAATCTATTGGTTATGAACTGTAGATTGAAAATGAAGAAACTACAAAAAGGTGGGAATTTAAAGAGATGGGACCTGGATAAACTGACAGAACCAGAGGTTGTAGAGAGTTTCAGGGAGAGCAGAAGGGAACGATTGACAGGTATGGGGGAAAGAAACACAGTAGAAGAAGAATGGGTAGCTTTGAGGGATGAAATAGTGAAGGCAGCAGAGGATCATGTAGGTAAAAAGACGAGGGCTAGTAGAAATCCTTGGGTAACAGAAGAAATATTAAATTTAATTGATGAAAGGAGAAAATATAAACATGCAGTAAATGAAGCAGCCAAAAATGGGATCGAGAGGAAGTGCAAAATGGCTAAGTAGGGATGGCTACAGGACAAATGAAAGGATGTAGAGACGTATCTCACTGGGGGTAAGATAGATACTGCCTACAGGAAAATTAAGGAGACCTTTGGAGAAAAGATAACCACTTGTATGAATATCAAGAACTCAGATGGAAATCCAGTTCTAAGCAAAGAAGGGAAAGCAGAACGGTGGAAGGAGTATATAGAGGGTCTATACAAGGCGATGTACTTGAGGACAATATTATGGAAATGGAAGAGGATGTAGATGAAGATGAAATGGGACATATGATACTCCGTGAAGAGTTTGACAGAGCACTGAAAGACCTAAGTCGAAACAAGGCCCCGGGAGTAGACAACATTCCATTAGAACTACTGACAGCCTTGGGAGAGCCAGTCCTGACAAAACTCTACCATCTGGTGAGCAAGATGTATGAGACAGGAAAAATACCCTCAGACTTAAAGAAGAATGTAATAATTCCAATCCCAAAGATAGCAGGTGTTGACAGGTGTGAAGATTACTGAACTATCAGTTTAATAAGTCTCGGATGCAAAATACTAATGCGAATCCTTTACAGACGAATGGAAAAACTAGTAGAAGCCGACCTCGGGGAAGATCATATTGGATTCCGTAGAAATTTTGCAACACGTGAGGCAATACTGATCTTAGAAGATAGATTAAGGAAAGGTAAACCTATGTTTCTAGCATTTGTAGACTTAGAGAAAGCTTTTGACAATGTTGACTGAAATACTCTCTTTCAAATTCTGAAGTTGGCAGGGTAAAATACAAGGAACAAAAGGCTATTTACAATTTGTACAGCAACCAGATTGCAATTATAAGAGTCGAGGGGCATGAAAGGGAAGCAGTAGGTATTAAAATCCATGGAGAGGAAATAAAACTTTGAGGTTTGCCGATGACATTGTAATTCTGTCAGAGACAGCAAAGGACTTGAAAGAGCAGCTGAATGGAATGGACAGTGTCTTGAAAGGAGGATATAAGATGAACATCAACAAAAGCAAAACGAGGATAATGGAATGTAGTCGAATTAAGTCTGCTGATGCTGAGGGAATTAGATTAGGAAATGAGACACTTAAAGTAGTAGATGAGTTTTGCTATTTGGGGAGGAAAATAACTGATGATGGCCAAAGTAGAGGGGATATAAAACGTAGACTGGCAATGGCAAGGAAAGGGTTTCTGAAGAAGAGAAATTTGTTAACATCGAGTATAGATTTAAGTGTCGGGAAGTCGTTTCTGAAAGTATTTGTATGGAGTGTAGCCATGTATGGAAGTGAAACATGGACGATAAATAGTTTAGACAAGAAGAGAATAGAAGCTTTCGAAATGTGGTGCTACAGAGGAATGCTGAAGATTAGATGGTTAGATCACATAACTAATGAGGTGGTACTGCATAGAATTGGGGAGAAGAGAAATTTGTGGCTCAGCTTGACCAGAAGAAGGGATTGGTTGGTACGACATGTTCTGAGGCATCAAGGGATCACTAGTTTAGTACTGGAGAACAGCGTGGAGGGTAAAAATCGTAGATGGAGACCAAGAGATGAATACACTAAGCAGATTCAGAAGGATGTAGGTTGCAGTAGGTACTGGGAGATGAAGAAACATGCACAGGATGGAGTAGCACGGAGAGCTGCATCAAACCAGTCTCTGGACTGAAGACCACAACAACAACAAAATAAAAGCCCACTGAAGATGCTGCAACTGCAGTGAAACATGTTTAGGTTAAAAAACAAAATTGTGTTTTGCTAAAGGAGGACCCTATCCAAAAACATATGTATTCTTGTGGATCTTTGGTAATCCATAAAGTCAAGGTGGTAGGGCATCTGCGTTGCACAGGATTCTCTGTTGTCTGTCAGGAGAGAGAAGATACATTGATTAATTGATTTTTATTCTGTTTGATGCACTGCATTAGATCTACACTTAGTTTTTCGTGCACAATTGGATCTAATATGTCCATACTCTTTATGGTCTTCAAGATGACAGTAACATTTTCCTTATCAGGAGACAGTATCAATATACTCTCATTGGCATTTAAGACTCTTGATGACTTGAAATCTTCTGTCTTCAGGTTGCAAGCTGGTGACTTTGCTGAGCCCAGTATCCTGGCTGTTTCAGTGGGTATTTCCTCAGCTCTTTCACATGGAACGGTCCAAATGGCCACTTCAGTATTAGCTATGATATCCTCCATAGGTACAGTTCTCAGGATAACAGCAAAATCATCTTCTTCCTGAACAACAGATTGTTCTTCTTTGGTCAGTTGTGATCTTCATCTACACTGATATTCCACAAGCCACCATACGGTCCGAGGCAGAGGATACCCTATATCGCTACTAGTCATTTCCTTTCCTGTTCCACTCACAAATAGAGTGAGGGAAAAATGACAGTCTAAATGACAGTCTTTATGCCCCTGTACGAGCCCATAATTATTCGCATCTTATCTTTGTGACCCTATGTGCAATTTATGTCGGCAGCAGCAGAATTGTGTGGCAGTCAGCTTCAAATGCCGGTTTCCTAAATTTCTCAACAGTTTTTCTTGAAAGGAAAGGCTCCTTCCATTCAGAGATTCCTATTTTTGTTCCGAAAGCATCTCTGTAACACTTATGTGTTTTGTTTGAACCTACCAGTAACAAATCTGGTTGACCACTGTGACTGATATGTTGGGAATTGCCTTGTCAATCTGCTACCTGCATTTTGCAAACTATTTCTTTTGTAGCTCCAAACAGTGGTCGAGTAACTTCTGTATTCTCCAGTGAGTGATGCTATCAATCTTGTCCCAATCGTCTCAATCCATGCTGCTACTTAACTGATAGAAAATATCCAAGAGATTCTCATCCATTCTTGTCATGTATCTCCATGTTGCATGAATTCACTCATGAAGAAAAGTTCGTTTCATTCTGACACAGATACGATGTACTTTGGTGGTGGTGATTAGGCACTTAAATTTCAAGAACTTTGGTGTGGGCCTTTCATCTTGCACTGCGACAGAAAGCTGAAAGACCATCAATGTTCTTAAAATACAAGCACCTAATCACCATCACCAAGAATTTGTGCAACATGTAGATATTTGGCAAGAACAGATGATGATCTTTTGGGCATTTTCTATCAACTAAGTAGCAGCATACATCGAGATGACATGGAGAAGACTGACAGCATCACCCAAATCAGCATGCAAAACATACTCTACCACTGCATCAAGCTAGAGAAGAAAATGTTTGTAAACCTGAGGTGTGGTAAACACACACTGAGGATACCGTCATTTGTGTGGAGCCATGGTGAGGATCAGCTTGGTGACTTCCTAAGGCACCTGAGCAGTCTCCGTGCCAACATAAAACTTACTACGAAGGTAGAAAAGAACCATCAGGTACCCTTTCTAGATGTGCTGGACATGAGGAATGGTCAAAACATGCAACACAGTGTGTATCAAAAACCGACACACACGTACCGATACCTAAACAAACTGTCAAATCACAACCTGAGCCAGAAAATAGGCATGGTTAACACACTCATAATGTGAGCAAGATAAATATGTGAGCTGCACCACCTAAAACACAAGACATAACACCTAGAAAGGTTGCTGGGGAGCAACGGGCACCCTACCAGTTACATAAGAAGTGTCAAGGAATCAAACACTCAGAGAAGTGACACATTGGAAAAAGAAGTGTCAGGAACAGTGAGGTCATCAGATTAGGGCAGGGAAGGAAGTCAGCCGTGCCCTTCCAAGCCATCCGGGCACTTGCCTGGAGCGATTTAGGGAAATCACAGAAAACCTAAATCAGGATGGCCGGACGCGAGATTGAACCATCATTCTCCTGAATGCGAATCCAGTATGCTAACCACTGTGCAACCTCGCTTGGTCACAGGAAAGACCTTGGACATTGGTGCACCAGTTACATATAATCTGAGGCTGCGAGCTAGGCTCCTGTCCACCACCAGAAATGGAGGGTGAAGCTTTGACAGTACCAGTCATTTGTGCTGTGAAAGGTCAGGGAAAAATTATCAAACAAACATTGGCCAACAGACACCCACAGGAAATTCGCCAACAAGTGGCTATGAAAGCCTTAACAATGATGTTCGATTCATTTTTAACCAGTTAAGCCTGTCATTTTAGCTGCGGAAGCATCTTCTTAAGGGATCAGAACCATGTCGTCCTATAAAATTGATTCTTTGATAGACCTATTGCTTTTGCCTCACAAGCACTTACCTAAGCACAGTATAACTACAGTCAGCTTGAAAAAGAGGTGCTTGCTATTATCTGTGGTGTTATGAAGTTCCAACAATATCTGTCCAATTGCAAGTTTTATTCCCTTACAGATCATCGGCTTTTGATGGCTTCGATTAATCCTGCCAAGGGTATCCCACCCCGGTCAGTGCAAAAATTGCAATGCTGGGTTCTGATATTGTCTAGTTTTCAGTATGAGACATTGTACAGGACCACTGCTCACCATTTGAACATTGAATTGCTGTTTGGTTACTGATCGGTACAGAAACAGCATTTCATTCACCTGATGACTCACGATTTCAAATCATCTATCAGGATTTTGAATGTTTTCAAAACATTCCTCTCAATTTTCGGTGTGCTGATGCAGCAACTGCCTCTCTGATGCAGGACTTCAGGTTGATATGCAATATGTGCACCATGACTGGCCATGCAGTTTTAAAGAAATCTCCCTGCTATTTTTCGCATTGTCAGTTGGTAACCACGTGACCAGGTGTTGCATACAGATCTGCTATTGCATACAGAGGAACGACAATGCATGTCTTGTCATTCCTCACTCCTTACAGCAGGAAGTTCTGTATTTATTGCACCGAGGTCATTGGAGCACAGTTTGCTTGAAGCAACTTGCCAGACATCATTGTACTTGGCAGAACATGGACACACTAATTGAGGAAATGACCTCTCTTTACAATGTTTCTGTGGAACATCAATCAGCTCCACCACAATGCTTTTTTGAGAGGCCACATCTGTCCACACCATGTTGATGCATTCATATTGATTTCATGGGTCCATTCAGTTCTGGACCAAGCGATGGTTGTTGGTGGTAGATGCTTTCCTTTTGTTGACTCCTTGAGGTCCACCACTAAGTTAAGTACAGTATAAGCTTTGTCTCCTGTTTCTGTGTTAGTTTGTTTTCTTTTAGAGCACAAAAACAACTAGGTTCATATACACCCACATCAGAACTAGAACACAAGGACAAAGAGAGGAGTTAAACATGACAGCATGTTGATGGAAGAGAAGGCAGCTACAACAGGGAAGTGGAGAAAGGTCTATAAAGTATGCGATAGAGAAACGGAGGTCATGAATTAAAAATTAAATGGTCTTCGCCATATTGCTATGACGGATAAAAAGTAAAATGCGGTCGACAGCCCGCGTGTTGTTCGCTACAACGGCTGATAATTCAGACGGCAAACTTAAACGAGAGTGTAAGTGGTTAAAAAAAAGGGCATTCCATCAGGAAAAGGCAGACCGTCAAAGGTTGAGCGCAGTGAGTACAAAATGGTGGGGGAGCACTAGTTAACAAACGGAGATGGCTAAAACGACAGTGCCCGATATGCAACCTAGCTAAAATGATCTCCTAACAGTGTGAGGGCTGAGAGGAGGTTGTCCAAGCCACAGGGAGAGGCTTAATAACCTGGAGCTTGTTCCCATGGAGGGAGGACAAGTGGTGATGCCAAAGTGACACCACCTACTGACACACTGCAACACAGATATCATCGGAGGGAATTTAAGAGTTAGCAGGCTGAGGTACGAGGACTGCAGCCTTGGCAGCAGTGGCAGTGGCCTCATTTCCTGTCAGACTGATGTGACCAGGAGCTCACATAAAACATCACAATGGCTCCATCAAGAGTGAGCAAGTGATAGATTTCCTGGACCTGTTGCACTAATGGGACGATGTACAGAACACAGAGGCTTCAAAGGATACTGAGAAAGTTGGAGTAGATGATGCAACTGAAAAGCCTGTGTCACTGGATGTACTGTGTGGCCTAATATAGGGCAAAGAGTTCTGCTGTCAATACTGAGCAGTGTTCCGGAAGCCAATACTGAAAAACATCAGTGGCAATGACAAAGGCACACATGGTTAGTCCGAGAGTCATCAGTGTGCACAATGGTACTATTGTGAAGTTCCGTGCGAAGGTCATGAAACTGAAGGCCACAGAGCGAGGCTGGAGTAGTGTTCTTAGGAAGCGAATGAAGGCCAAGGTGAACATGGGCCGCAGCATGAAGCCGACCCTACAGGGTTTACACCCACCGGAAAGTTGCAGGTTGTGTGAAGTTAAGCTGCTGGAGCAAGAGCAGAAAGCGAACTCCAGGAAGTAACAAAGAAGAGGGATGCGCCCCATACTGACGATCAAAGGAGTATCAAAGAAGAAGGCATAGGATGGGTGGCCATGCATGGCAGACAAACGGCACGCATATCACTGGGGAGAAAGTTACGGCGGTAGGACACTGGTAGTTCAGCAGCTTCTGCACATAGACTCTCAACCGGGCTAGTGTAAAAGGTGCCAGTGTCCAAATGGATGCCACAATGGTGGATAGTATTGAGAGGGGGTAAGGGGGAAGGATGTGCAGATGATAAAGGAAGCACCCGTAGTCTAGTTTCAAACGGACAAGGGACTGGTACAAATGGTGGAGGGCGGTTCAATCTCCACCCCAGAGAGTACCATTGAGGACACTTAGGACATTGGGGGACTGCATACAGCGGACTGCCAGGTAAGACACATGGTAGGACCAAGAAAATTTCCTATCAAGTAGGAGCCCCAGGAAATTCATAGTTTCAACAAATGGTAAAACAACAGGCCCAAGATGTAAAGACAGTTGAAGAAACCAATTGTGCCACCAGAAATTCAAACAAATGGTTTTGTCAGTGGAAAAACGAAAGCCACTATTGATGCTCCATGAGTAAAGACAATCGAGACATCGCTGGAGACGCTGCTCAATGAGACAAGTCCATGGAGAACTGCAACAGATGGCAAGAAGGGAGCCAGAGATGCCCAGCTAAGACAAGTCCTTGTACAGTTAATGGCGATAGCAAAAAGGACAATGCTCAGGACAGAAGCATGAGGTGCACCGTTTTACTGGATAAAGGTGTCCAACAAGGCAGAACCCACACATACAGTGAAGATTCGGTCTTTTAAAAATTCCTGAAGGAAACGAGGCATGCGGCCTGGGAAGCCCCACATGTAAAGAGTACGGAGGATATCAGTCTTCCAGCAGGTGTCGTAGACTTTCTCCAAATTGAAAAACCCCACATCTGGGATTTCCGCAGAAAACCACTCACGATATGGGCGGCTAAAGTGACAAGATGGTCAACTTCAGAATGGCACCATAAAAATCCACACTGTACAGTAGTTAGTAAATTGCAAGACTTGAGCCACCGTGCTAGTCGGGCGTGAATCATACGTTCCATCACCTTGCAAACACAGCTGGTAAAAGAAATGCGGTGGTAGCTGGAAGGGAGGTGTTTGTCCTTACTTCGCTTAGGTGTAGGTATGACAGTGGCTTCACACCAGCGTCTGGGAAATGTGCCCTCCGCCCAGACGCAGCTGTACACATGAAGCAGAAATTGCCTGTCTGCAAGACAAAGGTGCTGCAATGCCCTGTAGCGTAGGATCAGGATGAAGTGAGAGCATGATCTAGTTCCCTCACAGTAAAGGTGACACTGTAGAACTCACAATTCTGAGAAGGTATCACCCGAACCTCCCCCGCTCATTTCCGATGAAGGAAGGTAGGATGACAGTGGGAGGAGCTCAAAATTTCCACAAAATGACAGCACAAGATTTTGGAGATAGCAATAGAGCCCACAATGACATCATCTGCTACTGTCAGGCCGGAAATTGGGGACTGTATATCGGTCCCAGAGAGCCATCGGAGGTTGGTCCACACGATGGAAGAGGGAGTGGAACTGTTAAAAGAACCAGTGAATGAAATCCAGCAAGCTTTTCTGCTATCCTGAAGAATGCGATGACACTGTGCATGGAACTGTTTAGAATGAATGCAGTTTGCCATCGTAGGATGATGGTTGGGAATGTGCAGAGCACGTCTCGGCACTCAAATTGTGTCGTAGCAAGCCTCAGTCCACCAAGGAACTGGGACATGGTGTGGTAAAGAGGAAGTGTGAGGAATGGAATGTTTTACGACAGTAAAGATAATGTTTGTAAGATATTCTACCTGGTCATTGTAACTGGGGAAATGTTTGCCAAACATAGCCAGGAGGAGTAAAGCCTCCAGTCAGCCTCAGTAAGCTGTCTTTTGGGTGTGTACATAGATGGGGTACATGACAGCAACTGGATAGCACACGGGAAATGGTCACTCAAGTATGTGTCAGAGAGAACGAATCACTTGAGATGATGGGCAAGCTGGGCAATGCAGAAGGATAGCTCTGAATGGAAATAGATGTGCATGGATTCTGAAAGGAAAGTGGGTGCTTCTGTGTTAAGGCAGAAGAGGTTAAGTTGACTGAGAAGGTCAGCCAAGAGGGCATCTTTTGGACAGATTCTGGGAGATAGTGCACATTAAAGTCACCGAGCTGCAGAAAGGGATGAGGGAGCTGCCTAATAAGCTCAAGGAAGTCTGTCCTGGTGACATCAAATGATGGAGGGTTGTAAACAGTACAAAGGGAAAAGGTCAAGAGGGGAAGGAAAAGGTAAACTGCAACAGCTTGAAGGTGTTGAAGGTGGGTAGTGAGGGAGATGGATTGACTACAAACATCATCCCATATGAGGACCATGAGATGGAATGCCGTCCTCGGCAGGGTGGGGGGGGGGGGGGGGGTCAAAACAAACTGGGAAGAAATGCAAGAGCTTGAAGTGGTTGTGAGGAAACAATTTTGTTTTCTGACGACAGAAACAAGTGGATGCTGTGATTCTAAGGGCAACCATAAATCCTCTTTGTTGGATTGAAGACCATGAACATTCCACTGGAGGAGTCATGACAAGGAAAACATGAAGGGATGTCACCTCAGTGGCTGCTGAATGCCTGTCTTAGAAGACTCACTGCTACAGGCCACAGAGGCATCCTGCTCCATGCGGTCTACAGAAGCGTCGGCATTCTTCTGTTGGCCTGCAGAGTCTAGGGCAGAAAAATCGTTGGTGGTGCACACTGGCGACATGGAGGTTGGCCGGGCAAGGGTATCACGTGGCAACATCATTGAAGAGGATCTTTGAGTCAGTGAAGGAGAAGACCATTTGCCTTCGTTTGACTTCTTGGAGCCTTTCCGGTTGGCAGAGGAATACTCACATGTTGGTTGGCTGGAGGAAAGTAGGAAGTCTTAATCGGAGTATTCCTTCTATCCTTTCTTGCTGTCAGTTGTGTAGATGGCGACTTCGCCTTGTGAGTCAAAAGTTTGGAGGCATGTTGCACAACTGGAGGAGGAGATGGGGATGCTACCATGATGTTGAGCGATTTCACAAACGCAGTGCTAAATTTGAGGTCGCATGTCTGCATCCCCATCTCTTTCGTGGAACAAGATGCTGCAAGAACAGTAATGTAGGTGCCAGACAGTACAATGCAAGGTTTCTGACTAGCCAACAACTTGCAAGCAACCGAATATGGCACTTTTTCCTTCATCTGGATCTTCTGGATAGCCTGCACATTAAGATATATGGGACTATCATGGGAGGAGGTGGCATGGTTGCCACTGCAGTTGATGCAGTGGGGAGGAGGCGGCGGACAGTTGCCCTCGCGAGCATCCTTACCAAAGGTTACACATTTGGCTGGGTGCCAACAGGACTCTCAAGTGTGGTTCTAATGATGACACTGGTAGCAAGGCATTGGGTTTGGAATATACAACCTGACTGCGATAACTTCATAACCTGCTTTGGTCTCTGACAGAGGAACTACTCTATTAAAAGTGAGAAAGAGACTGAGTTTGGGCACTCAGGAAGCGTCTACTTTTTTCATCACCCAATGGACTGCAATGACACCCTTATCAGAAAGGTACATTTGGATTTTCGCTTCCATCAGACCACTGAGCAGCCTACTGTACATAACACCATGGGAAGAATTCAGCGTTTGATGGGCCTCAATACGAACAGGATACTGTGGAGGAGTGAAGCTGCAAGCAGTTGTTGTGCTTGAGAATCAGAAGTAGTCTCCAAAAGCAAAGTGCCATTGCGTAAACGAGAGCAGGATTTTACATGGCCAGCAACTGCATCAACACCTTTCTGAATAATAAATGGATTTACCATAGTGAAAGACCAATCATCTTCAGTATGTGAAACCATGAGGAACCATGGTGCAGCTGGGAGGGTCTTTGAATCAATAGCTTCATACCACTTACATTTCGCAGCCATTAACTGTGAAGATGATTAGCTCACTGCGAGAAAATCCCCCATATTTCCCAGTGTCTCCGATGGCGTGCTCCTTCCTACTGGGTATCCGTTTCAAAAGGGGGCACACTCACCTTAGGTGATTGTTCAGACCTCAGGTCACAGCTCCCGAACACCTGACAGAGAGACCATCAGCAAATTTGGGAAGGTAGCAGCTCAGGCAATCACCCTCCCTAGGCCTGACCTCTACCAGGGGGCATGTGCCAACCTTACCTCTCAGCCCGGGGCTGGAATTACACGTTGCCCAGTCACCTGTTATGTGTCAGACGCGTGGGCTGGCCTTCAGAAGCACACAGGGAGGATGAAGATAAAGAAGAACCTCAAATGCTGAAGCAGAGAAAGGATAGGAGAAGGCGAACGAAGAAAGAAAGAAGGAGTAAAAACAGTGTAGAGTATTCTGTTATTGACCGCCAAAAATGCAGAATACATTTCCAAAAATAGCCCGAACATGGTCCCCATGGGAAAGGAAAAAGAACAGCAAGAAGACAGACATGTAGCATGAAAGGGAAAATATGTTGCAAAGGCTGGGGCCCCATTGTAGCCAAGCACGAACCCACCAAAGAGCAGCAAGCCCCCTGGGGGATGTTTCTGTGTTGATGCTCTTCCCGAGGTCACTGTCTCAGACATTGGACCACAATACACATCAGCAAAAATCCAACAGTTTTGCACCACCAGTGGCATACAACATGTGACCATAGCACCTTTCCACTCTCGGTCTACCAGTAAAGCTGAACAGTTCATCCGAACATTCAAAAGTTACATGGAGCAAGCTTTAAAGATTTTTCTGTCCTCTTACCTCGCCTTGACATGTGACAGGAAATCACCGGTAGAATCCTCACACAATCACAGACTCTGTACCCTGTTGCACCTTCTGTGGCCGCCATGAAACAATTCTTTCCATCTGGTCAGTGCAAAGTTTCACCCACTATATGAAGTCTTCTGCAAATTTTCTGGAAGGAAACAGTGTTTGGAGCATGGAGTCATCACCTAAGCCATCAGACATTGTTCTTTTGTCATTCAAGGTTCTACTGGGCTGCAGCACCACCACCAAAACCAGCAGCGGTGCACTTCTGTGAATGTCAATGATTCTGCTGCAGATTGATTGTCCACAGACCCAACACATAGCTAGGGTCCACACCAGCTGTATCTTTCATCTCTCTGCCAGTCTCAGCCAGCACCATCCATTGTGGTGCCCATGGAGGTTGACACCAAGCTGCCACCACCATTGATGTCACTGCTGTCGGAACATGTCCTGCAGCCTGAACTGACACCCATGGACGTGACTCCCAAGTCATCATGCTGCCTCCGAAGATAACTTTGATGTTAAACCAACCAAGGTGTCTGTCTCTCTACAAGCAGGTGTTCATCCTCTGATTGGCTTTTCAGTTGGCATTGTGGTCAGTCAAAGGTTAGATACTGGTGTGTAGGCAGGGATCTGCCATCAGCTACAGTTACTCTCTCTGCCTCTCCTCACCTGCATCCACATGTGGTCTTCCCCTCCACTGTCATCACACGCATTCACCCTACACGAAGACAGCTTGGAGGTTTGGGGTACAGAAATGTGGTGCTGAGCAAAGAGCTGGGTGCCAAAGAAAGGTTAGCTCCTCATGCTCAAACCACATGAGAGTATAGTCACTGCATGCTGCACTGATGAATGAGAAATGCCAGCAGAGCCACACCTCTTAGAGCTACTCCATGGCACCGCAATGGCTCATCTACTTACGGCTGAGCAGAGGGACGTTCACCCCAGTTCGCACTCAACGACCAAAATAACAGCATCATCTTAGATAGGCCACCAGTGTACCGAACTTTGAGTGAACATTTCAGTTATTCTTCAAGTGTGGAACCTTGTAAATTTGTTTGTATGACGTGATACTTTAATATTTGGGGATAGCTGTAAATTCTCAAAACATTCCTGTGGAAATGGATTGTACAATGTTAAGTAAATCCTCATAGCTATTTTTACTCACCAAGGGTGGCAGGAGAACACACATATTAAAGGTATTCAAATTTGCAAGCTTTCAGAGCCTGTGGCTCCATTTACTGGCTGAATGGTTGAAGGGGAAGGAAGAGGGGTAAAGGGGAAAGACTGGTGAGGTTAGGAAAAGGGACAGAGTTCGGCAAAGTTGCCCAGAACCCTGCGTCAGGGGAGACTTACCAGACAGGATGACATGGAAAGAATGCATGACTTACATTAAATTTTCAAAAACTGATTGTTTTCATTCATATCTATATTATAATGAAGTGAACTAACATTCTACTTGTTATAATTCTACTTAATCTCCTCCTAGAGCAAACCAAAGAACCCACTGTTGTGCCTGTGAATGTATTCTTGTACAGCACAACGCCTTCTCTGTGACAAAAGGATGCACCTTCATTACATGTGCTGTACAGGGAACCAGCTTGTGTTCTTGTCTGAATCAGAAGTCATTGTTTCAGCTCTATAGGAGTTTGCTTCTCATTTAGTTTTGAATGGTCTGGAGCACATTTTGTTGGTGGACCAACATGTTTCTCACGTCAGCGTGATTTGTTGTGTTAAGTCTAGCTTCCCCATAGCCAAAAATACATATATATAACTGGAGCCATCTACTGTTGTGGCCACAGAAAACAACAAGCTCCAGACGAAACACGTGATTTCCCTACAGTGATGTGACGCTGTTCCTGTCACTGCAGTGCAATAAACAGAACTGCTATGATGACTGCAGCCATCACTGTACTTGTCTGGGTTAATGGAGACTAAGTATAGGAGGGTGGTGGGCGTGAGGATATGTTGGAGAGCAAATTTTCATCTCTAAAGTTGAGGGAAATTAGTACTGGAAAAGGGTGCAAATGGCTAAATGTTGTAGCAGACACTAAACTCTACCTGAGCCATGTTGTAGAATGTGCTCAACAACTGGGACCTGCGAGGTTCACCACTGCTGCATCTAGTTCGATATGAGAACAAAAGCAATGTCTATGAGGTGAAACAACATGCTTGTTTGCGAGCCTGTGCTTGTCATTAAAATGGAGTATACAGAGGTAAACGGACATGAACATTATGTCAAAGGAAGTATTCGAAAGAGAGCCAAAGGAATTTTTTGTTCGCATGTCAGGAGACTACTCAACAGTAATTTGCATCCAATATTGAAGCAGTTATGTAAGCTGAAGTTCTATTCAAATTCTATGATATGATTTTGTTACTATAATTCAATAACACTTTCCAACAAAGGATGTAATAAACTAATTAATAGTTGCATCTCAACCCACTATGCTCAATGAATATCACCCAACCGACTATAAATAATATTAATGATGAAACAACCCATCATCAACAAGTGGAGTAATTATCAGAAAAAATGAATCAGTAAACAGGGTCTTCACAGACCCCAACATGGACAGCTCTTGTGCATCAATTCATGTTCTCACCCACTTAAGCGGTGGGTATTCCAATGTAAAAATCTGTTAACAAGTGTTCACTGCATAGAAGGAAAGTAATGGAAAGGAATGGATGACATGAGACAAATTAGTAATTAATTCGATTTAGAGTCCAGCAGGAGACATTTGGAGCAGAAAAAAAGAAGAAAAAAACCATTAGAAACTAAAAATATAAAACAAGCACAAGTCATGTAAATAATCAAACAAATATAAAATGATGAAAGTAATAATGATGGATTTTTTTTTAATATATTTTGGTGTGTTGGGGGAGGAGAGTCGAAAGACGAGAAATAACAACAGCAGTAAAAACTTTTGGGTTTCCCGCTGATTACAGTCACCGTATGAGCACAATATTCTTTCCATCTTCTGATGAAGTGTTGATGTATCATAGTCTGCCCCTTATATCAGTATTGGCAGCAGGCATTTAAATTTTGCAGTGGCTACTCTGCAACAATTTAACAGTAGCCTCCCCAGTTGATCAGTTGATTACATAGTCAGCAACTCATGTCTGCTATCCACGATTTCAAGGTGAAATAATGCTAGAACTAGCATAATACTCGCATAATATTCTGCCAGCATACCCTGCCATCTTCTTCATATAATCTGATGACATTTACACATAACATGCAGATAATAGCATACACAGGTAAATCTCACTATATGTGATAGTTACATTCTGTGGAAATGCCACGAGTACCAAATTCTCGTAAATCGAGCATCATTTTATATGTAAAATATGGGATAGATTCTGGTTTACTCACACACTGAGTTTAAAATCGCAGAGTTACCTAGTATTTAAACAAAAAACTAACTGTGGTCTTGGGTGCCGTAGAAGTTGAATGCCTGCCAGAGGAGATGGACCTTGATAGCTGGGAGAGGACATCATGGCCACACAGTGCTTGCACTGCAAGCAGTTAATGCAGCAGCAGCAGAAGCACCAGCACTACCTCGAGTAAGATTTGTTACAAAAATTGCTTCAGATTCAGGTGAATGCACTTGGAGCACGTGAGGCCCAGTTGCACCAGGCCTCACTGTCTCCCACTACTGACACCTCCACACATCCTCCATCATACCCACTTTTCAATGACACTAAGGAGGTCTGGCACACATACTTGCATTGTCTGAAACAGCATTTTTAAGTCTTTCAAGTCGTGGATGATTTATTCCAGTGATCACTGTTTTTGTCTTTGGCTTCACCAGAAACGTTCGTTCTGCTCTGACAGTTGTCCCTTCTGACAGATACTGTCGTGCTCTTGTTTCAAGAGATTTGTGTTCTGTTGACTGATTACTATTCCCAGTGATACCATGTGGTTGCCTTCAGGCTCGAGTTCCATCAACACCACAGACAGCTGGGACAGTCATACTGTTCTTAGGTCACTGACTTGCAAAGTCTCGGCCAAAAATACAATTTAATTTGTGCCAATAAAGGCTTCGTATGTGGACTCCTCAATTCGTGATTTGATGGTCCAGCTTACAACAGATATGGAGATCTGCAGTGTGGAGTTGAAACTAGATAACCCCTCATTGGGGGACATTTTGTGCATCGCACACTCATTCAAAATCGCACAGCGGCTAATGAACAACTAATGTTGAGGTCACAAGTTGCAGCAGTCCACGCACCTCCACATGATCCACTCTTTCACCGCAAGCACAGGACAGGACAGCTCCCAAGCAGCACTGCCAGGATTTGTCCTTGTCTGACGTCTCTATGGCATCTGAATCTCAGTTCAGACTCATTGCAGATCGCAAGGGCTGCTCTCATTGTGACTGCAGAGCTTTTCCACTCACTCCTGGGCAGATTGTCCAGATCACTTGGATCCTGCATACTCTGTGGCAAAAGAAGGGCATTTTCAATTGGTGTGTCACAGCCATACAACCTGCTCCCGTCCTGCCTCATGAGAACCCGACGACACTGTACATGCCCTGCAGTCTGCAGTTGCATTAGATGACCCTTTCATGTGGAAGTTGTTTCTCACACCCCACATTTACGATATGGATGTTCATTTTCAGGATGACACTAGGGGCCACCATTTTCTGATCAATCTGGCAATGTATGGATGACTGGGCTCATCTGAGTTGTCTCCTCCCTCATGGTATTTGGTGGAGTATGGGGGCAGTTCAGTTCTATCCCCCCCCCCCCCCCCCCCCCCCCACCTGTGAACATTTCTCAGTCACAGCAGCCTACAAACATGTTACAAAGCTCATTATGCTATTTGTCACCAACCACCCATCAGGTACTAAGATTTTTTGGCCTTGACACTATTGCACTGTTTGGGTTTTCTCTCTCTGATGAAGGCAAAGTTGTATCTACTACAGCCCATTTCCAGAAACTGGACGATCCTTGTTCGGCAGTTGTGATGCTATTTAAGCTGTATTTGGTGTATGCCGTGGGTTTTCAGACACACATCACCCTTTGGCCAGGCATCATGCCTGGTGTTTACCATGCTAAGCCCACTCCAGTGGCCTCCTGTGCTGCAGTGAAGTAGCTGGGCTGTCTCAAGGCTGCTGGAGTCATCAAACCTGTGAAAGCTAAAGCATGGGCCACCATCATGATAATCAAGAAGCCCAATCACTGTTTTTGGTTATATGGGAATTTCAAGACTATCATCAATGCTCAACTGCTGGTTGAAACTTATCCTACACCCCTTACAGACCTCCTTAACAAACGTGCTGGTGGGGACTACTACTCAAAGATCGACCTTGCTGATGCTCACCTCTAGTTGCCTTTAGATGAGGGGTCTTAGAACAATGTTGTCGTCAACACACCCTTTTGATTATGTTAAGTATAAGCGATGTCTATTTGGCATTGTCGCAGCTTCAACAATTTTGCAAAGGTATCTGGAACAACTGACACAGTGCATTCCAGTTTGTGCGAGTTACCTGGATGGTCACATTGTTCTGGAACCCTCCAGGCAGGAGCATTTGCAAAATCTCCACACCCTCTTTACCATCCTGCAGGCTACAGGTCTGCATCGACATTTGGACTAAAAGTTCCTGCCTCAGGCAGCCCATATACTGCAATCACTCAATCACCTGCATAAGAAAGGAGTGCCCTATGACCGAACCCCTGCTTGTGACGGTCTTTTAACTAATTAAAAACCATGCTGAAATCTGTTTCTTGTGTCAGGCCTTTTTCTGCCAGACGGCCCTTGGTAGTAGCAAAAAAATGGTTCAAATGGCTCTGAGCACTGTGCGACTTAACGTCTGAGGGCATCAATCGCCTAGAACTTAGACTAAGTAAACCTAACTAACCTAAGGACATCACACACATCCATGCCCGAGGCAGGATTCGAACCTGCAACCGTAGCAGTCGCTCGGTTCCACACTGTAGCGCCTAGAACCGCACGGCCACTCCAGCCAGCTTGGTAGTAGCAGCTGACACGTCTGCATACTGCATCAGGATGGTTCTGGCACATTGGAATGATGGCAGATCTGAATTACCAATTGCTTATGCGTCCAAGATGTTGACCCCTGCACAATGCAACTATTCAAAAACTGAAATGGAGGTGCTAGCGACAGTGTTTACCATTAAAAACTTTCATTTCTATCTTTTTGGGTCAAAATCCTGTCTCATTATAGATCACAAGCCCTTGGTTACCTTACTTAGGCCTCATTCAAACCTCCTGGAGCGAACGGCTCAAAACTTACCATGTAGGGCACAATTACTGAGTGCTTACAATTACACCATTCAGTTGAAGCCTATGGCCGATGCCTTGTTATGTCTACCTGCTGGAATGGACACTGATTTTGACCAATTGGAGGTCCTCTGCTTCCACATTGATACTGCACAGCTACATACATTTTATGGGTTTCCCAATTATCATTATAGCCACAAATGTTACCACTATCACACACCTGCGCCACCTCACTCAATCCAGTGACCACAAGGCCCCAGGGCCAGTGTCGGTGGCGACTGCCAGCAACTCCCCACAAGCACACCAAGACTACCTTCTGCTTCTGCAGCAACTGGAAGAACCCTCCAGCGCCCTCACCTCCAACGACATCAGAATGGACACCACCAACCACTATCCCTTTCCCCATCCGAGAATCAATGGGTCTGTGTTGTCACCCATATCTTCTTTCCACCCCCACGGCACAGTCTGTGGCAGTTTCACCCATATGCACCTATTTTGGCGGGTGGGGAGGGATCTGGTATCAGGCACTGCAGAGATTGAATGCCTGCAGGAGGGGATGGACCTTGATAGCTGATAGAGGACATCACGACCCTGCTGAACTTGCAGGGCGTCCATGCCTCTGTCTTGTGTCACATGAGTGAGCCGGCCAATACTATTCCACACGTTCAGTATTTAGACAGTTATACAGCACACAGCCAGTCAGTTCAGTGCTTGCACTTGATGCCTACAGACCACTCTTCACTGTACCAAAACTGTTAGATAACTATCTTGTGTGTCACCCCTCTCTAGTAGTGTTGTGGATTTGTCCTCCACTGCTCTTGATCTTGACATCATCATTGTGGTGACTGCTTTGTGTAGTGTCTTCTTGTCATAAAGGTGTTTGTTCTTATCCTGGTCTGTTGTGTTATCCATAGTCTGTATGTCATGTTTCATTCTCCATACTATTGGGTTGGGTTACTCTTGCACAGGCCACTCTCCCACCTGGTGGCTTCCTTTAGAGTTCTAGGAGTACATCATTAGGGGTTTTTATTTGCTATCACCTGCAGCATTTCCTATGAAAAGGGTGCATTGTTTATTGGCAGACTTAAATCCATATGCAGTTTTTTCTTCAACAGAAATGAAAGTGTGGTTAGGCATCCGTTTCCGAGCCTATTTCCTCAAGGTGAAAAACTTGCTTTGCAGTACAGTCTTTCTGTTACCATTTCTTTAAACCTCTCTTTAAATTTCTCGGCTCCAACTTCATGTACCTCCATCTTCAGCTGCCTTTCCTGTCATTTTAATACTGTGAAAACCAAAATGATGCTTGAAGCGATTAAACCAACATGAACTGGTCGACAAGGTGCTGGATTGTCCTCTTCTTTCATTAATCTGCATACAAGCTCTTGGCTTTAACTTGAATAGCACCTCCACAGAGAAGCATGTGCTGTTGGCTTTGGTGCTCAAAATCAATGGCTCAACATTCCTCCCCTCCCCAAATCACCTGCGAGCAAGAATTGGTCACTGTAGTCACACCTAGTCAGTTAAACTGTGATAAGTGTTTGCTTTGATTCCACATTATCATGAATTATTCTCACAGTTGATTCACTGAAAGTCAACAACATGCTCGTCTTTCTCATAGTGATCCAAAACTTCCCTTTCTTTCAGATGAATTTGACCTTCGTACATGCTTCTTTCCCTTGAGAGGCACACTTTCTTTCCCTTTATCTGACATTTTAAATACAGATCATGTCAAGTGCAACTTCACAGTGCTACTGACTCGACGATTCACATCTCAACAAACACGACGGAAGATGAGTGTTGAGATGCATGAATACTGCCCGGTATTGTAAACAGATAATAACATTCAAATCAAAATTAAAATCGCTTACAAATCCTCATATAACGTGGTCTACCTATATATGTAAGTATCCCCACTATGTAGTTACATGCGCTGAAGTATTAAATCTCAATGTCAGCTGTCTCTACCTGTTTGCTCATTCACTTATGATGCTCTATCACCCCTCCCCCTTCCCCCCCCCCCCCCCAAACAAGCGCGCGCGCGCGCGCACACACACACACACACACACACACACACACACACACACACACACACACACACACACACACACACACACACACACACACACACCATTTGACACATTACAATAATGTGAGCTAATTTTCAATTCTAACTCAGCTGAGTCTTGTATACGGAGAACATATATAATCCAAAATATATGCTACATGTCATTACATTACGTGATTAAAGTGGTGAGATGTGCTCGAAAAATATCATGTGGTTCCTATAATTCCAGCAGGCAGATGACCTATGAATCATAGAGGTGCTGAATATGCTCTTCACATTGCCTGTTTTCACAGTACTAGTTGCCTTGAATCAATGCCTTCAAACCACATGATATTATCGTTGTTCTTGAACTACACATTTCAAGACAACAACTGCTGTTTTTTAATGTGTTGACAGAAAACCTTTTAATGTTCTGTGGACAGTTGTCAATGCCATGATGCAGGACATACTTTAGTGGGGAGGACAACTGTTAATGTAGTTTCGTTGCACTGCACCTGAAGGTGCAAGCTTGTTCTCTCGAAACACTTAGTTCAACATGAATAATAATACTGCATGGCTGAATGCAGTATTTCAATATACACTGAATGTTGTAAATCACATCTTTCAGTAAGGTAAATTGTCATCAAGCCAAAAGTTGGTTTGGTACCATAACACTTCACTAGGCACCATGCCTTGGTCTTCCTCCGACCTTTGAGCTGACTTTACCAGTCATAGGTAGACTATAGTTTAGTTTGGATACTGGATGACTATGCAACTTGGAATTTTTTCAGAATAATATATCACTGTCAGAGGCAAATGACTTGATAAGCAGCATTTACCTATGAAGCAATCAATATTTCATTGTGTACATTAATTACCTGCAAATGTTTTTACTTCCAGTTTTATACCATTTGAAAAAAAAAATGGTAATTTATCTATGACCAATACATTTTTGAGAAAAAGTTGTTCAAATGCACTGGAGCCTGAAATAATTTTAAGTGTAAACATATAGTAGTTTCTTAACTCAAGGTTTACAGATTATAATTAACACTGCTAACAAATGCAAATAGGGAATAATGCACAATGAAGATACAACATAGATCACAGTCATAAGTTCAATTATAAGTCAAGATAAGAAAACAGTAGGCTTCCATGACAGGAGATTTGGAAACTTTTGCTCGTCTACAACAGGAACTACTTAAATATCACTTCAGTCACATTTACTGGAGTACTCTTGAAGATGAGACACACAGGTGTACTACAACTAAACATAGAATTATATTTTCACTCAAAAGAAGTTTAAGAGTGGAGTCACTAACTATTTTTTATTATACTCTACATCTACATGATTGCTCTACAATTTATAATTAAGTGCCTGGCAGCTTTAAGCCACTTCTTTACCGTTCCACTCATTCAAAGTGATAATGTTACAAGTTTCTGGTCAAAAATAATAATAAAAAAGAATAATAATAAAAAAACAACATTTAAAAAATGACATAAAAGAACACAGCCACCAGTAAAACAACAGAGTACTGCACAAAAACATAACAATGTTACTATTTTAATAAATTTTCCACATTACTGCGAATAAAAAAGCACAGACTAACCTTCAGAGTGATATTTTTTAGAAGTGTGTCCTCTAACACTGCCTGCAGTTTTCGATTGATTTCCAATGACAGCTCAAGTGTCATGTGACTGTCAGCTGGCTTTGAACTATACAATGAGGCCATGATACCACCATGCTTAGCGATCTCCATCTGCAAAACAGAAAGTGCTGATGTAATTTCTGCAATCATAATAATGAGTGTCACTGAGATGGTACAAAAATTCTCATTTACATTCTGATGTACTTTTTTCTTACTCAGACTAAAAATTTAGAAAGAAAGAGATTATAGTGCAACTTTAAGTGATAGATATTTATGCAGGTAGCAAGAGGTAATAAAATGAACTGCATTGTCATGGAATGATAACCGATTCTAACTTGAGGGAGGCACTAAAATGCCACAGTTAGAATACCTTATCAAGGGATTAGTCCCATATTTTTCTCAATTAAAAGGTGTACATATTTTTATGTGTATCTGCTATTTTCCCGAATGAAACACAGTTATGTTTTTAATTTGACAGGAAAATGACAGTTCTAGCTACATGTATGGATTTTAGGATAACACCTAAAACAATTGATGAATCAAAAAATGAGGAACAATCTGCATTGCAAGTGAACATTTTTAACATTCACTGAAAATTATTTCTAAAACACTGCAGCTGCCACTTGTCGAAGGAAATTAAAATCCTTAGTTGTATAGTCTCACACTTCCACATGCTCCACTGAAAACTCTTTACACTGTGTAATCTAGAAACAGTTAAGATATCTCTACATCTATTCACTGTGTAGTGTAAGCATGCAAATGCCAGCACTGTAGCACTTCACTTCATATAAATGAAAGTACCAACGTGCTTCAGAACTGTTTGTACAGTTTCATAGATAAGTTAAACTATGTTCATGTCATTTAATATTTTTCTGTTAACATTTCACACTCAAGTAATTCAAATCAATTCCAAAAATTGAAACAACTCACAAGAAAATTTTGACAATGAAATTTTCAAGAGCCTTCTACAAATAACTACAAGATTTCATGACACACTGGGAGGCACAAGCAAGCTACAAAAAGTTCAGATACAGATACGGAATAGCAATAAATTAAAAAGACAGTACAGTATTGCAGAAGAACACAAAATACCAAAGGTGGAATGGCCTGAAAGAATACAAGAAGAATAATTGAATAGTTAAACAAAAAGCTTTAAAATCAAACACCAGATGGTTAAAAATGCAACATTAATATAACCATAATTCAATTAAAAAGTAGTAGAAATTCAACAAACATGTACAGAATTTTTGTGACTGCATTTATAAGATGGAAGCTACTCTTTTATATCACACAAAACATGATAAATTATTGTTTGGTAAATCCTGCCCAGCAATTCCATCTCATAATGTATTTTCTTGATTGAATTGTCCTTTGATACAAAACACCCACAGTTGCCATCTTTAATCTACATGAATTCATAGCAATGGTTACTTTCTGTAATAAATTATCACTACTCTTTTAAAATTTTTCTTCATTGTGTACTGTATATTAGATAACAGCTGAAGCTTCAATTGACTAAAATACCAGAAAAAAAGTTAAAAAATGACTTGAAACTAATTTACCTTCCTCCTCCTACTGTCCAGTCCAACTAATGTAGGCTACAAAACAGTAATTAATATTAATAATCTCTTAAAAGAAACAGCATCAGTTTATGCAACTTATTACAGTGGAACATTGCTTAACGAGCACTTCCCATAATGCACAGTTCACATAATGAGGAAAAAAAAATAAAAAAAACGGCTCGCTTAACGAGCGATGTTTCGCATAACAAGTGACGATTTAGTGTGGCATCACCTGCTCTTCGCGCACAGTGGGGGTATGTACAACAAGATGAACTCCTTTCGTTGTCCGCAGTAGCATATGAACAATGCCTTTAGTACGTACTGCAGTCTGGGTTTAATGCTCTTTCTATTACCATCTTAATACAGCTTCAGATCACATATTTTTCTAAACTTGTGTTCACACAGAGTTTTTTGTGAGCAAGTTTTAATAATCTTCATAGAAATGTCCCTGAATATAAGGCCGCAAGAAGACGACCATGAGAGAAAGAAAACAACCGTAGAAATGAAATGTAAAATCTCTGAAAAACACGAAGGTGGTGTGAGAGTTGCTGATTTAGCATGCACGTACAATTGGTCTAAATCAACTATTTGCACTATCCTCAAGAACAAGGACAAGATTAAGGAGACAAGGAGACAGATGCTTCAATGGGAGTGACAAGAGTCTCTGAACAATGGTTTTCTATTCTGGGTGATGTGAAAAGGTTGCTCCTCATATGTATAAATTAAAAGCAATTGCAAGGTGACACTATTAACTAGAACATCATTTGTAAGAAGGTGAGAATGATTTTCACCGACCTTGTTAAGAAGATGCCAGCATCATCAGTGGCCAAAGAAGTGTTTAAAGGAAGCTGTGGGTAGTTCAAGAAGTTTAAGCAAAGACCCGGTATCCAGTGTTGTGAGGCACGGCGAAGCTGCCACCTCCATCAGAGAACTTCACCAGCAGCTTCAAGATGCTCAAAGATTCTGAGGATTATCTGCCGCAACAAGTTATTATTTGTGACAAGATGGGTCTATTCTGGAAAAAGATGCTGAAGTATACCTTTATAACAGCAGAGGACAATGCACTGCCTGGTCACAATCCAATTAAAGACCGTCTCACACCGCTATATTGTGCCAATGCAAGCAGAGGTTTGAAAATTAAACTGCTGCTTGATTACCATCCAGAAACTCCACAAGCCTTCAAGAAGTTTGAAGTCTGGTATAGCAGGTGAAATGTGATGCAGAGATCCAATCAAACAAAAATGTGATGCAGAGATCCAATCAAACAACAACACTGGGGTGACACTGGATCAATAAAGTGTTTGGTCCTTTGGTGAAAAAATATTTGCATGAGATGAATCTGCCACTCCATGTCTTGGACAATGCTGCCGCCCATTCTTCAGGTCTACAAGACTGCCTCATTGAAGAATTTCAATTCACCAAGATCCAATTGTTGCTTCCCAACAACATTTCGTTACTCCAGCCTATGGACCAGCAGATTATTTCTAATATGAAGAAGCTCTATATGAAAGTACTCTCCGAGCATTGCTTTGAGTTGAGCGAAGTTACCAGTCCCACTCTCAAAGAGTTTTGGAAATATCACGTCAACATCACTGCCTGTATCAAGATCATCAAAAAGGGGTGGCAAGGGGTTACCAAGGAAACTCTCATTTCTGCTTGGAAGAATCTTTGGCCGGAGGAGGAGGAGGAGGAGGAGGAGGAGGAGGAGGAGGAGGCAGTAACAGCAATGCAGCAATCTTGCGGCACAATAACAGAAATGCTAAAAGCATCGTATATTGAAAATCATCACCCCAATAAAGCAGTGGCTATGCATGCTACAAATTTATTTGACGATAATGATGTGTAGTATTTTCATCAAGTGTTGAAGTGTTGGCAGAAACAAATGACTATAGTACATAATACTGTATTTATAATTTTCTTTGAATAACTAGCATGAATAACATAAAACTTTTAGTACTGTCTTTGCATGGAAAACATTATTGTATTTTACATTAATTTTCGTGGGACAAATTGTTTTGCTTAATGAGTGTTTCGCGCTACTAGTAAGATTCTGGAACCAATTATGCTCGCTATTTAAGGTTCCACTGCATTATAAGTTTAAACACACACATGTAAAAAGTAACCAATTAGTAGGAATTTAGTAACAATATTAATTGTAGTTATTTTGTTGTTAAGTATAATAACTACTTAGACACACATTATGTCGTCTCACAATTAATCATTTCTCTCCCAAGTAAATATACTACAGAGTTTTGCTATTCCTCAATGCCTGCACTAGACATCATGAGAGTTTCTTGATTTTATAAGATCAAAAAATTTCAGTAGGTACAAATGTTATTAATGAGAAAACATACTATCACTTGGTTGTAAGAACTACAGTGAACTTGAATGGGGAGAGAAAAGTAGGTAAAGTGGAGTTCAGCCTAATCATTCGAGCCCCTGTCAATCTGTAAATCATCGGAGACTGAAAAGGACACAACAGACCCTTCAGAAATATGGACACAAATAGGTCAGTCACATTGAAAATAACCAGGAAAATGGGCACACTTTTATCCTCAGCAAAATATTCCTATACTTGTCAGCATCATTTGTGTGTATCCATTAGAGATAAAATAAATGCTCAAACATGGGGACTAGATACTTTACATTTAAGCTGATAACACTATCACTAAAAAAGAAAGAACATGTGTGGAAAGTTCCTTTTTCAAGTATGCTGTCTAAAAATATTGAAGGTGAGAAAATTTCAATTTTGGGTGTAAACCAAAAAACATGAACAAAAATGGAATAACCCTTATTTAAGCAAAAAGAAAAAAGGCATTCTGTGAAAACAAGGAAAATAGTTTTATCAGTATTTTAAGAGTGAGTGTTAACACGATTTTTTGTGTATGTTTGATTTTTGTAAGAGTGAGCCAATACTTGAACTGATAATTTTTTGTGTGCATTTCAACTGATTTCACTTTTGAAAATTTTGCTTAGAGCCAACATTGAACTGAAATTCCAAGTAGATCTTTGAAATATGTTAATGTCACTTATTTCCAATTACTATTTTCAATTTAGAAGAACTTTTTTTCTCTGGTGTATGTATTAGTATATGTTTAGTATAATTTTATAAATTTTCTTCAATTTACAAGCAATTAAATTTGTGTACAACACCTCTGCGCAGCTCAACAGTGGCAGACATATCTCATATAACACATCTAAATAATAAGATTCCTGTTTCTCCTTTTAAAATAAGAAAATGTACAGAATATCAATATTTTTCCTCTGCTGCGTATCAGCATCAATCTCCAAAAAGTCATAATCCATTAGCATAAAACATGTTGCATTATCCTACAATACACTGACATCAGCAAAATAGGCCTATAGTTATGCGCGTCTGTTCAAAGACCTATATTGAATATGGGAAAGACTTGATCCCATTTTCAATTGCTTAGAACACTTATTTCCTCCTGTGAATTATAAAAAACTGATGCTATGAATGGTATCAAACAAAATTTGTGACCAGATTGAGGATTTATTGGTTGGCAGTATGATATTTGGATGGAGAGTCATCAACAGATGTATAAGTAATTTTACATGTGCTCCTGGGAAGCTGTTCTCGATGTATGTTAATAACATGGCACGCAATATCAACAGTAAACTCGGACTTTTTGCACGTGATGCAGTTTTCTATAATAAAGTACTGTCTGAAAAGAAATTGCACAAATATTCATGCAGATCTTGGCAAGATATCAAAGCGATGCAATGATAGGCTATTGCTTTAAATGTTCGGAAAATTAAAACTGCCCACTTTAAAAAATTAAAAATGCACAATATCCTATGCCTACAGTATTGATGTGTCACAAATTGTATCAGTCACTCAACTCTTACACACAGCTGGGTGTAAAATTTTCTAGGGTAATGAAATGGAACAATCAAGCTTAATTGTGGGTACAGTAGGTGGCAGACTTTGCTTCACTGGTACGAAACTGGGAAAATGCAACAGATCTACAAAGGAGACTGCTTACAAAACAACAGTGTAATCCATTCTCCAATACTGCTCAAGTTTATGGGGCCCATACGAGTAGGACTAATAAACGATATTCAACAATCACAAAGAACGACAGCACAAATGTTCTAAGATTTGTTTGACCCTTAGGAGAGTATAATGGGGATGCTGAAGAACCTGAACAGGTACACACTTTAAGATAGATCCTGCAAATGTATATTTACATAGTTTCAAAAGCAAGCATTAAGTGAGGGATCTTGGGATATACTGCAACCCCATATGCATCACTCGTAAAGGGACTGGACAAACAAAATTCGACTACTGCTGCTGGCCCAAAAGCAAATGGTTCAAATGGCTCTGAGCACTATGGGACTTAACATCTGTGGTCATCAGTCCCCTAGAACTTAGAACTACTTAAACCTAACTAACCTAAGAACATCACACACATCCATGCCCGAGGCAGGATTCGAACCTGCGACCGTAGCAGTTGCGCGGTTGCGGACTGTGCCCAAAAGCATTTAAGTAATTATTTTTCCTGTGCTCTATATGTGAATGGAAGAGGAACAAGCCTTAACGCACGCTACAATGGGACGAGCCTTCTGCCATGCATTTCACATTGGTTTTGGAGTATGTACGTATGTAGATGTAGATTTGGATACATATACGAGGGCTATCCAGAGAGTAGATTACATTTTCATCTGCAGCAACAATGGGTGGGGCTAGGGTGGCCATATTTTTCTTGAAGTGTTTGTCTGCTCAGTCAGCATCCTTCCATGCCTGGGTGAGGTTCGTGTCATTTTCCATTATTTCACAATAAAAGTTTTACATGTGATTCACAATGACTGGGCTGCCGTTTGGTTTTCCATAAATTTTACAATGCCTGTTGCATCAAATTGTTGCACAGAAGCTAGGCTAACACACATTTTGTGCAAGACTGGTACGAAAACTCTTGACAGAAAACCACAATAACTAGCATATCGCTGTATCATCGACATTTCTGGATTCTTACGAAAAAGATGGTGACTCATCACATGATCAAATCATAACTGGAGACAAGACGTAAGTGAAACATTTGAACTGTAAGACCAAATTGCTGTCTATTGAGTAGGGGCACACATATGCACTCAAAAACCAAGAAAATGTTTGCAGATGTTCTCTGCAAGGAAGATTAGGACAACAGTTTTTTGGCAGAGGAAAGGTGTGCTTCTTATCAATTTTCTTGAGTATGGCACAACAATCAACTCTGTGGGTATAGTCAAACTTTCGAAAATTTAGGAAGAGGTATTCAGAATAAGAGTAGATTAAAGTTGAGCTCAAACGTTTTGTTCTCGCACAACAATTCTCAGCCACACAAGGGAAACTGTACTGAGGAGTATTTGATGCTTTCAAGTGGGACGTGTTTCCTCACCCATCTTACAGTCCAGATCTTGCACCCAGTGACTACCATCTGTTTCCTACAATGAAGACTTGGCTCACAAAGCAGCACTTTGAAGACAACATGGAACTGCAAGAGGGCATGACTGATAAGTTGCGGTCTCAGGCAACAGAATTTTATGCCAATGGAATTGCAAAGTTTCTTTGTCACTATGATTAGTGCCTAAATTCATGCTATGTTGAAAAGTAGTATTTAAGTGTCACTTTCAAATTAATAAAACATTTTTTTCCTATCCTTTTACAATATTATGAAAAGGACAGACTGCTACTCACCGTAAAGATGACATACTAAGTTGCAGACAGGCACAACGCACTGGCCATAGGGAACGGTCCTCTATATATGAGATGTGCCTGCTTGTGTGGATGTGTGTGTGTTTTCTTTACTAGAGAAGGCTTTGGCCAAAAGCTCAATGTGTAACAGTCTTTTTTTGTGCCTTTCTGCAGCTCAATGTGTCATCTTTATGGTGAGTAGCAATATAGCATTTATTGTTCGATTTTTCCTACACTTAAATGTAATCTAAATTCTTGTTAGCCCTCACACATTATTCTACAAGTATGCCTTCAGGTACAGACAGATTTCCTCAGTTGAGAGCCATTTTAGCTGATTTACTATCATGGAATCACTTAAATCAATAGTTTTGACATTTCTGCAACAACTAAAAAGAGCAGACGTGAAATGATCTTTTTCTCTGAAACTATTTGGAAGACTGACTTCAGTGCTTAGACCACTGTGTCATCCTTGACTTCACGATGGATTAATTATCTGCTTAGAGACTTTGTGTAATACCCAAACTACTTAGGCCCTTTTGTCAAATGGGGAAAAAAATGACCGACTTATTTAAGGGGAGTTGGAACACCCTATTCCGATGATGTTAAATTTAGTGACTTGGCTTCCCTGTATATCAGAAACCATTGTAGCCATTAACATGAAACTTTTACAGGGCATTAAACGGTATCTTCTGAGGCTATTGAAATACAATAATTGCATTTCAGCCACTGCTTTTGTAAATACAACTTTTTAGTTATACAGTTAAAATTTTGGGTACTTTTTTTGTATGTTATCCTAAATAATTTTAATTATACATAACATTATGTCCTTCTTTTAGTTCAGTAGATTCAGGATATCTATGTTATTACTCCCTGAAAATTTGAATACTCTACTTGAAGTGGTTTCTGAGATTTAGGGGAAAATGCAACAAATAATGTAAATTTTCAAGCTTCTCATGTTTCAAAAGACTGTAACTCATTTAATATATGCTTAATTTTTTTTTTTTTTTCAGTCACTCAGAAGCACCCTGCACCATACTGTGTATCATCCACTTCATATTTTTCCAAGATTTTTCCTTCTTTTCTTCTTTCTGGACCCCTTAGTGGCCAACTGTGCTGCAAAACTCTGCTTTATCCATGCAAACCTTGTCCATCTATTCCAAGTTCTCTGATTCAGTTTGCTCCAGGATTAATTCCCATATGCTGTAGCACTTTCACTCTACCAATGTTGCCATCATTAAAAGCAATAACAGCATCACTGACTACCCACTTTAGTGTCTTCATTCCAACAAAAACACTTTTTGGAAAGAGAGTCCATATAAGATTACTGAACAACTCATTGGGATTTTGAGTCTGACCATGCAGACACTTCTTCAGTAATTCAGGATTTGCCAGGTCTCTGTAAACAGGTTTTATGATATCCATGACTGCTGCTGGGATGGAATACTTATGGCTGTATGGACTGTTTGAGTACTTGGCATTCCAGTAATTGCACCATGAATCAGGTCCAGGAGGGCAAAGGTGGTGTACTGGTTTTTCATCAGTTGACAGTCTTTGGAAGAAGGCAGCCCATACTGCCTGCATCATTTTCAACAAATCCTTAGTATTATTTCTAATAGCCATCCTTTAACACTGCTGCATTTCATCAATCATTTTGTCTGTCAGCCTGCCTCTTATGTTTTTACCATCAGAAAGTTTATTGTCTCTCAAACTTGGTTTCATCTTCGTCAACCTGGTGCCCATCCTCTTCTGGATATGACCAACACATCCAGTTTTGTGATAATCTTCTCACCATAAGGCTGGGTGGCTACTACACTGTTATATGCTTTTGAGTCTCCATTACCTAATAACTTAGTGTAACACACTCCCCTTTCATTCAAAGATCGATTAAAAATTACAATAGCTGCAGAGGCCTCCATATCACCACTTGTTCCTTCATGATTTCTGTCAGAGATATGCCTTCCTTCATTCCCTGATTTACACTCATAACAATATTTGGTTAAAATCTGGAAATCTATTACTTTTCCAGTACCCACACTGGTCACCTTAGCAGGAGAATTCTTAGAACTGTACCCACACTTCTGCCAAGTGCCATCAAAAGCTACTGGTAAGTCAGTCATATGATAATTTATTTCAACAGCTTTGTTTGCAGCACACTTCATTGACTCACATGCAACAGATTCCACAGCAGCTCCAATAAATCCTGTATACTTGACAATTTTACAAGATGGGCGTGGCATATTCATCATGGCACACATTCTTTTTGCTGCAGTGTGTCCTTCGCCAATAGCTCTCAATCCATAAAACCACTTACTTCAAAATAATTATCTTTGCACTTATCAGAATTAAAAAGGAATGAGTATATTTACAACTGACACAATTAATGATCAGTTTCCTGACTAGTCCAGCTGATACCTCACTGTCTTCATGTAAGCTAACTGGCCCTCCACATATTTTACAACACACACATTCACCTAACACCATTGTTAGGATGTGTAAATCTATCAGAATGTAGCCTAACCTACTATTTACGTCACTTTTGTTTTGAGAAAACTGTATCACAAAGTTTTATTTTAATCTTCGAAGCACTAATGGTGTTTCTCTAGATAATGACGAGTTTGCCTGTATTTCATTGTCTCTAACTTCACACGCCGTATGTTGAACACAATGTTTCCCTTTATTTGAAGATCTATTACCATGAAACCCACGTTTCTTAAAAACACTTCATTTTGGTGCCATACTTTACTTTTTGAGAGATTTACTAATATATTCTAAGTTTTCCTCAGAAAAATGTTAGCACTTAGACATACAACGCGTGTTTATACTATGAAAAGATACTCTGCTGTTTTTGACAGTGCTACCAGTACAAACACATAATTTAACATTAACAAACACAGCAATCCACAGCCTTCTATACAAAAAATTACTGATTTTATTAGACCTTGAAGTAATGCATGTAAAAATTTTAACATTTTCAACCGGTGTAGATTATATTAACAAAAATAAAATAAAATACTCCTCATCCATGTGAGTTTATAAGCTATATATAATTTTATTCAGAAAATTGCAAATTTTATAATGAGACAAAAATCTGAAAAAGTGGAAAATTTTTTTTTTCATTCTCAACTCCCCTTAATGCTTCTTATATTGCTCTTCTTATACTCACTTCGCCTTCATTTTCACCTTTGACAACAAGCATTTGGTTTCATTTGAAACTGTGATGAAGCTCTCTTGCTTCGCATACACCTAATCCCAGCTATAGTGCACAATAGTCTTCACAATAGTCTTCAACTGTCTCCACTGATACTTCATACTTTCAGTCCCAGAGATGAATGTTTATTGCTCAGGTAATCTGTAATTCATTTGTTGTCTCTCACAATGAATGCAAATATTTTCCTACCTTTGTTTACATTTCTTTTCATATTTGTTGTCACTGATGCAAGAAGAGACTTAGGAACACTGATTCCCTCCTCTATGTTGGCTCAGTGAAAAGGTTCGGATCTGTTGGTACCCAGGAGATTTAAGACATTACTCTCATGAGTTGGTTCTCTAATTGCTCATGGTAATTTTTGTACAAGACATTTGATATAACAATACAGCAGAGATGGTGAGTTGCAGATAGGCCTTAGTTAAAAATAGATGACACACATGTGCCCCCCCCCCCCCCCCCCACACACACACAACTGCAGTCTCTCGCAACTGAAGCCACATTCAGTTGTCATCTATTTTTGATGAAGGCTTTGTTGGCTGAAAGCTTATCTGTGACAGTGTTTTTTGTTGTGCCTATCTGTGGCTGGGCACCTCTGCTGTGTGGTGACTAGCAACTTTCCTTTTCATAAAATTTGTCACATCACATCCTGGATTTTCCATTGTTTGACGTTTGGTATAACATCAAGGACGTCCTCTCCCTATCAATTGTTCCTGTCACGCGAGTTTCCCTATCTATAGCTTGTAGGTTTAAATCTCCCTTCATTATGACAGTACGATCAGGAAACCTATATGCATCATTTTCTATTTTTCCCCTGAAACATTTTGAGCCATGTCGGATGGTTACTTTCATCCAAACTATTTTGCATTTACAATTTGTAATACCCTCAAGTGGCATCGTCCTAAGAAAAAGGTAGTGAGGTAGGGTTACCATTGATCACAATATCAGCGGTATCAAAAAAGGATGAACTGGTTTTAGAGTGTCACATTTATGAAACTGAGGCCACGCAAAACACGAAATGTTTGTTGATTGAATGGGTGTGGCCAGAGTTTTAGAGAATCATCATTAGATGTGTGTGTTAAGTCAGTCTCAAGCAAGAAGGTGTCTGCTCAACAGAAGGCACTTCATGTCCTACTATTTAGCGAGAATGAGGCAGTGACTACAGTCCAGCATGAGTTTTGTCAGTGTTTTGGGATTGATCCATCTCTGTCAAAAAACAATCACTGTGAGCACTGCGAATTTGGAAAGACTGTTTAAGCAAAGGTATGAGCTGATGACATTCTGATGAAATGGTGGAAACAATTCGGTAAATGTTTGAGCCGAGTCCACGAACGTCTACTTACCTCACAAGCAAAGAAACTTGCAAATTCTCATATGAATGTCCAGCAAGTGTTAAGGCTATGTTTGATGAATAAAACATACAGACTGTAATTAGTGCAAGCTTTGCTTTTTGCCGACTTCAGAAATGCTGTGCTAGAAGACATGATGAAGCTGTATTTCAAGCTAGCAGTCAAGTGAACCGACAGAACGTGCACATTTGGGGATTTCAGAACCTTCAAGCAATTATTGAGTGTGAAAGAGACTCCCCTAAAGAGAATGTCTGTTGTGCCATTACTAATGAAAAAGTTTATGGCCCCTTCTTATTTTTAAGGAAAACATACTGTTATATATTTCTGGCACAGTGCCAGAATGGGGTTGATCAGCAGTGGGAAAGGGGGGGGGGGGGGGACTTCAAAAAGCCAAGAATGCTAGTAAAGCATTTATTTCGATAAGTTGTTTTGGTAAGACTATGTAAACCTCTTTGGATCTGCAATGGATAGAACCAGGTTCAGAGGGTAATACATTTAAAGGCCAGGCATAACAATGTACTAAATTAATTTTCCACACACTTGGAAAGATAACATATCTTATGCTCTACAGATTCACATAATCTCCATCTGTGCTATGTGCTGTGTCACAACACGAATATGCATGTGAATATCATGAAAACAACTTATATTGGTATATCAGATTTAAAACAAACAATATCTCAAAACGTAACAATAGGGCATCGAATACAAGTGCTCATGCTCACACAACAGCTGATTACAGACTGAGATGCAAAGAAAGCACAACTATTCATAAGCTCACTCGGTGCCAATGTGGTACAGTAGTATGCTTTGCATGCTTGCACGTCATGGCCAGGAATAACATATGAACAGGATATATTAAACATAAATGGATATGCATTAAACAGGCTTCTACAATCAGCATGTTTCACAGATACTGCATCTATTTTATGGCATCCTCAGATTTCAGGGGAAATACCTTTGCATCTAAAATACTTAACAGATGATCATACCACAATGAGACATACATTACGACATAAGTAATTAGGTCTTTTATTTTTATTCATCGTGATTGTACCTAGACACGGGGCCTTATTGTTGAACCTACTGAAAACTGTAAATGTTATTTGTTATTTCACACAATTTGTTGTGTAATTATGTATTATATTGCATGATTCAATCGATATAATGATAGGATATGTAAGTACACAGTTTAAGTAGTGTTGTTTGAATTATGAATGTCTTCTTACTATGGCATTCACCTAGACATCGGGAAACAATACCATGATGCACTAACACACTTTTCATACAGCATCATGTTCATTGTATCAGGAATAAGATACATCACCTCTGAGAGCAGTACATGGCCTGAATATTCTTATGGATACTATTGTACTATGTTGCAAACTTTTATGTTTCCTTATAATACGTGATGAGATTAATTTATGTACTGAATACCATAGTACTTTGTTACACTACTCAGGATCCTTCTTTACTGATTCATGTATGAACATGTAATGTTTCTTTTATACATTTTGTAACCTGTATGAAAGTTGTAAATGTCTGCTTCGAAAACAATGACTTATATGCATACTATGACTTAATAGGTGGTTCAATTACTTCTTGTCATGTACTGAAACATTGTTCATTTAATTCATATTGTTTGTACAGAAATATGCATGAACTCAACATCTATTTATTACCACATTTTCTCCAATAGCGGCAGCAGTGCATACATATTAGATTACCATCGACATTTGTTTGTGATCAATATCTACATTCTGCTAAATGGTACATCTAGACACCAAGAAACAGCTTTACATGTAACGAAATTATTGCACACACTCTTTACTGAAATGGTCTTATTCACACACTACGAACTTACACTTTCTCTATGATGTAAATTAAAATGTTTAACACCCCCGTTCAATGTCTAGCTGTAATGTGACTTCACATAAACATTAAGTAAAACATTATGATGTATCCAGACATCATGCTCTACTGATATTCAAGTAACATGTAAAATGCCATAATAAGTATATATACTGCCATCCTTGGTATGGGTTCTGAATACTCAGTAGATTTAATTTCTGAGTTTGTTGTTCCAAACACAAATTTGACAATTTGGAGCCTATTTTCTTAATGTACATTATAGAATACGAAGAATGTTTAGCTTGATTACGTACTGGATTATATCACAAACTGATTACATAAACTTATTTTACATGTTAATAGAATGGAGTCTTTCACGAAATTCCTCATTGCTTTTTTAAAAAATTGTTGTTTTAAGTTCACTATGGTTTCTGATTTGGATATGCTTTGTATACAGGTGTGAATAATGGTTTGTTGAAAGCTCTTTTTTCATTTAGCATCATTTAGCACATCAATAGTTGCTTGGTGTTGTAGAGTCATGCCTTGGTTTACACCAAACAATTCCAAATTCTAACACCAGAGTGCCACCTGGTGCACTTACGGAGCAGTAGTTGTGTTTACTCAGCATCTCAATCAGTAGTCAGCTGTTGTGTGAGCATTAACACTTGTATTCGGCACACTATCCTATGTTTGTACATATTGTTTACTTTAAATCTGACATGCAGATATCCAGTGATATTCGTGATCTGCACATGCATATTCGTGATGTGAGACAATACATAGCACAGATGCAAGAGATTATATGGATTTGTAGAGCATAATGGAAACTCTACGTAGGAGTATCAATAATGTAGGAAAAGGTAGAGTGCTACTTACCATAAAGAAAACACATTAAGTTGCAGACAGGCACAATTAAAAGACACTTAGATAAAGCTTTCAGTCACAGCCTTCATAAGCAAAAGAGAAACAGAGTAACACACACCATTCATATACACAACAAGCACACCTCACACACACAACTGCCAACTCTGGCAGCTTAGGTCTGAATGCAACTATCATATGGGATGGCAGCAGCAATCTGGGGGGGAGGGGGGGGGGGGGCACAGAATGAGAAGGGATGTAGTGTATGGGTGGGGGAACAGAGGAACACTGTGTGGCAGAATGTGAAGAGACTAGAATGCCAACAGGCATAGCATCAGGAGGTTGTGGGGCAAAAAGGTGGGGAAAAAGGAGAGGAGCCGGGAAAGATGGGCAAGTGTATTGACAGGGGATGGCAAACAATGAGGCTTTGAGACAAGAATGGGGATATGACAGGACCGAGGGGATGGAAACTGTTGGGTGGCGGGTGTACGGACAGTACGTTATCATAGGTTGAGGCCAAGATAATTGTGGGAGTGGAGAATTTATTGTAAGGATAGCTCCCATTTGCGCAGTTCAGAAAAGCTGGTGGTGGAGGGGAGCATCCACATGGCTCGGATAGTGAAACAACAACTGAAATCATGCATTTTATTCTCAGCTGCATGCTGTACCACAGGTTGGTCTACTTTGCTCTTGGCCACAGTTTGGCAAAGTCCGTTCATCCTGATGGACAGCTGGCTGGTAGTCATGCCAATATAAAAAGCTGTATAATGGTTGCAGCAGAGCTGCTAAATGACATGGCTGCTTTTGCGGGTGGCCCGGCACCTGACGGGATAGGATAAACCTGTGACACAACTGGAATACGAAGTGCTGGATGGGTAGATTGGGCAGGTCTTGCACCAGTGTCTTCCACTAGGATACAATCCTTGTGGCAAGATGTTGGGATTAGGCATGGCCCAGGGATGGACTACAATGTTGTGGAGGTCGTGTGAGTGACAGAACGCCTCTTTAAGAGAGATGGGAAGTATCTCTGGTAGAATGTCCCTCGTTCCAGAGCATCATGATAGATAATCAGAGGCCTGGCAAAGGGTGTGATTCAGCTGTTCCAGTCCAGGGTGGTACTGGGTGACAAAGGGGGCACTCCTTTGTGGCCAATTCTTGGGGGTGGTGGGAGGTTTGGGGGTGTGAGGGAAATGGCATGAGAGATCTGTTTCCGGACTAGGTTTGGGCGTTATGCCTGTCTGTGAAGGCCTCAGTGAGGCCCTCAGCATATGGAGCAAGGGAGTTTTTGTCACTACAAATATGCCTTCTCTGGGTGGCCAGACTGTACGTGAGATTTTTTGGTGTGAAAGGGATGAAAACCGACAAAATGCTGGCACTGTTGCTGGTTGGTGGGTTTAATGTGGACAGAGGTGCAGGTGGAGCAATCAGAGAGGATGAGGTCAACATCTACTAAGTTGAGGAGGACCACATGAAGCAGGTGTGAGAGAAGGTGTTGAGGCTGCACTGGAATAAAGATGTGTTGTCTTGGCCCTGAGTCCAGATGATGAAGTTATCATCAATGAACCTGAAAAGACTAAGGCATGTCATTTTGGTAGGCTAGGAAGGCCTTCTCTAGATGGCCCACAAACAGGTTGACATAGGAGGGCAGCTTGCAGGTGCCCATAGCCGTGCCGTGGATTCATTTGTACAACTTCCCTCCAAAGGAGAAGTAGTTGTGGGTAAGGATACAGTTAATAAGGTGTGTGAGGAATGAGGTAGTGGGTTTGGAGTCTGAAGGATGTTGGAAAAGTTAGTGTTCAACAGTGGTAAGACCATGGGCATGAGGGATGTTGATGTATAGGGAGATGGCATCAACAGTGACAAATATGGATCCAGGAGGTAAAGGGGTAGGGAAGGTGAAGCGTTGGCGAAGGAAGCGGTTGGTATCTTTGATGTGGAAAGCTAGATTATGGACAGTGGTTGCAGGTGTTGGTCAATGAGGGATGAAATTCTGTCTGTGGGGACACAATAACCAGCCACAATTAAGCATCTAGGATTTTTGGGGAGTGTATAGAAGGTGGTCATGTGGAGTGCCAAGGGGTTAGGAGTGAAATGAATTCAGAGGAGAGGTTTTGGGAAGGACCTAAGGCTTTGCGTCAGACTCCTAAGATAGGATCACTTTAGGAGCATGTTGGAAAATAATCACAATGTTGTTAGCTTCTATGGAGGTGATGGTCGCTGTGCCAAAGATGTAGCATCAGGGTGATTTGTAAAGAGATGGCTGTGAATATCGATAGGTGAAGTCCAGCATATGACCTCCCATAGATGTACAAAGGAGTTGGTTACTATTGAGATGGAGGACACTGATCTTGGGCCTCTAGAGGCAGAGGCTCCAATATTTAAGAAGTAGCTGTACTACTCTCTCCAGTAGTTGACTACCGCCATTCAGCATTTACTGCTCCATACAGAGCCATTTGTCCCTCAAAATGGGGATATCAACATTTTGTAATTTTATAGCCAGTTTTAAGTTATTCTAATGTATCCCTCTAATTTGTATCCTGCATTATATTACAGCTAGGTCTGAAGATGATCATGCAGTGGTTATAATTATTTTCAAAGATTATAACTGGATCACTGATTCCTCCAATAATTTTTTCAATAACAATCCATTCCTGTGACCAATGAGGACATACCGAAGATGACTATTATTACACCATTTGGCCACTTTGAGAGTCAGTTTATGACATTTGGCTTACAAAATGATGTGCAGAAATGGTAGAGATTTATAGATTCAATGGTACAAGGTTTGTCATGTTGCTTTGCATACATTGATGACATCCTCATTTCTTCAGCCATGGCAGAGGAACATCAACAGCACTTAGTCAATATCTTTAAATGCCTGGAGAAATACAGTTGTACTAAACACTGCCAAGTGTGTTTTTGGGAAAATCAGAGATCACTCTTTAAGGCCACCTGATTGCACATCATTACTGCTTCCAGAAAAAGTAGAAGCAATACTGAGAATTTCGTGGGTGGAAACCACAAAAGAACTGTGCTGCTTTCTAGGAATTCTCAGTTTTTACCACCATTATCCACTCCATTCAGCAGAGATTCAAAATTCTCTAACCACAGCACTGTCTGGCCCTAAAGTTAAGTGGAAAATGCCAGTACTGTGGACATACGCTATGAGCACTGATTTCAAGAGAGCAACGCACAGTACAGCAAATGTGGCAATCCTTACACACTCCACATTAGAAGCACCTCTCATGCTGGTGGTGGATGCACATCAGACTGCAATTGGCACAGCATTACAACAATATGTAAATGGTGCATGGCAACCATTAGTGTTTTATGCATTTTATTTGCACAAGCTCTCTCCATGATAACAAAAATGGAGTGCATATGATCATGAACTACTTGCAATTTACAAATCTGTTACGTATTTTTGCATGCAGTTACAGATGAGAGAGTTTGCAATTTACATAGACCACAAACCACTTATCTACACCTTCATGCAGAACAATGAAAATTCTTACCACGGCAACACAATCAATGGAATTTATTGCACAATATCAGCAATTAAGAACATGGTAGCTGACTGCCTATCTTGCGTAAACAGTGTAACAGATGCAGTGGGTTTTACTCAACTCGAAAAGCACAGGAGTTGGACCTTGAACTTCAGGATCTTATGAAAGGCACTTCCTCCAAGCTTCAGATGAAACTGATTGACAGTTCTGCTATAAACATTAAGCTGTATAGCAAAGTCTTGAAAGGGACATCTCACCCATTCCTACCTTCTTCATGCTGTAGAACTGCTTTTGAGAGCTTACACAACTTATATTACCGTGGTGTAAGATCAACAGTTAAACTAATAGCTAGACATTTTGTACGGCATGGTATGCAGAAAAATTGTAAAACCTGGAGTTGCACTTGTGTTCAATGCCAGGGTAGCAAAGTACCTCACCAGGAAAACACAACTGTGGGAGATTTCCCAGACACAACTGCTAGATTTACACATTCATATATCAATGTAGTATGTCCATTACTGCACTCAAATGGGCAACGATATCTATTAACAGCAATCAACTGCTTTGCCAGCTGGCTCGAATTGATACCAATAACAATACTTCAGCAAAAATGATAGGCTCGTCTTTGCTTCACACTGGATATCCTGTTTCAGTTATTCACTACACATCACAAGAGACCATGCCTGACAATTTGAATCTGAACTATCTGCCCATAGGAGTAGATTCTATAATGCCGCACATCGCAAGACGATAAGCTATTACCCATCAAGTAAGGACTTGGTCTGCGAAACACTTTCAAACCTAACCTGGACTCTTCTTGCTAGCCGAGCTACTTTATGGAGAAGTACAACATCCTGGTGAGTTCATTGATCCAGAAACAGTCATGATGGAGGACACCAAACTTCTTTTCTGCCCCAAATGTGGCCATATAAAGCATCGAGGCACGGAACATCACAAACCTTTGTGCACCATGAGCTACAGACATGCACAAATGTTATGTTACAAGAGATGGAGTGAAACCACTACTGACACCTCCACACAAGGGACTTCATCTTGTCATTGGCAGAACTAAAAAAAAAGATAGCAATTTCAATTAACAGCAAACCCAGTGCTGTCTCCATCAACAGGGTTAAGTCAGACTTCATATTCCCAGAGTTGCCACAAATGCATGCACAATGCAACCAACCACAGCCAATGCCGTACAACAACCTCCACTGGAAGCAGGAGCTCAACTAGAGTGCCGAACATGTTCTAGTCGGCACACATACTCCCTGATGTGATTTGTGGATGATGCTCCTGGTGCAATTTGTTCATGACGCTCCACTTTCCCTCCAAGGGGGGCTTTTGTAGCACCACACATCAACACCCAAAAAAGCTTCACTTAGTTACCCAACAAGCATGTGTGATTGTACTTATCTCACTAAATTATGTATTTGGACTGTGTTGCATGTGCAACAGTGAATTGGTTTATTCTAAATAAAATGTTGTTCATTATACGCCAGAATCACTATTTTGTATCTGTACCTGGCTGAGTTTCAAGCACTTCCTATTCAGTTTGGAAGGCTATCAACTAGCTCTATGACACGATCAAGGCCACTTAAAGAGTTACTGATGTCATTTTTTGTTCGTCCCCCCCCCCCCCCCCCCCCAGAAAAATTCTCAACAAAAATAGGCCATAGCACAACAGTGATTGGTAACTTATTTCTACATCTGTCTTTCATTAAATAAATGTGAGCTCCAGATAAATCATTAACACTGACCATGATAGTCACATGGCAGCAATAAACCATCCCATTTATCAAGTTTGGCTAACTAGGGAAAAGTAAAGTTTCACAGAATTATCAATGCTGCCTCAAGTCTCACTATTTGGAAAGAATTAACTAGATGAACAATGGTAAAAATGTTTAGCAGGGTCACACAATAAATGAGAAATTTACTTCTTTCTTAAATTTACTATGAAATCAGTACTAAAAATTTGGTCAACGACAATTACAGCAGAATCTGAGAGGAGGGTGACAAACATCTGGGATTAAAGCATCTTGTGTAAGAAGGAGAGAACTAACTCAAATCAAGATTTGAAAGATCCATTATAAGCAGCATTGTAATTTGTTGTTTCCTGAATGATTGAAATAGATAGAACACCTACAGTAAAACCTCATTTTTACGTTCCTGCATTTTAGGTTTTCCCACTTTTTACTTTCATTTTTGTCAGTTTGTGCATGTCAGCACTCAGCCACCACCTTTGTGATTATCACAAAAGCAGTGGCTGAGTGCTAAAACATTCGCGTTCTAATGTGAGACCTATTAAGGATACTCATTATAAAATTATGGTAAATAAAACTTGTAACACGATATTGGTGAAAACTCTGAAGTTGGCAGTTTTTGTATACAGAGAACAACAGGCACAAAATCTACAGTTTGTTGGTCACAAGGAGGTCACTCAGTTCAGTGGTCCTGGGTGGGAAGAGGATGGAAATTGTCACCATATTATGGAGCATCTTGAGTAGTAAAGTTTATGTCTGACATCTTGTCACACCAAGATAAGACTGCATACCCATAACAGGTTAGTGTATTTCACGTAGAAGTAATGACAATTCTCGAAAGCACATTACAGAGATGGCTATCCTCAAAAGTGATGTAAATTAAATATAAATTAAATTTAGCCTGTTGTAACACAGCACAATGAGCAGAATGAAACCTACTACTAGAGTCACTACCATCAGTTTGCATAAGTTGCCACAACTGAAAACAGAAGACATCTGTCGTGAAATGTTCCAAATTGTGCATACATGTCACAAAAAGAACTAGGCAAGAAGTCTTCCTATCACCAAAAAATAAAAAATGATTCCTGCATATTTAATAAGGAATTCTGAAACAAAATGTGCTACTAGATTGAACTTCACAAACAGTAGCCAGTAAAATTTATATTTTGCCTTTTCTATATAGTGACTGCTTCTCTGAGCACAAGAGAGCTGTGATTCTAAGAATGATCCTGAAAAAATAGTACTGCACCGGTAACAATAAATCAACAAACATTAGTGGAAAACTCACATTCTGTAATAGCTTGAACAAAGGCGTACCCAGGATCTGAACTGGGGGAGGGGGGGGGGGGGGGCAGGTCATACTAGTCTCAGGAAACATGGACTCGAGACAACGTACAGCACTTCTTATTAAATAAAACAGTAAACCAGTGAAAAACTGCTTTTAATAAACATTTTAAATACAAGAATGCACTTGCACAATCAGAGAAAACATGCTGCTTTTATTAAGTAAAACAGTAAACTAGTGAAAAACTGTGAATATGCCCCCTCGCTGGGTACACCCATGAACTTGAATCAGTGCCCATGAATGAAATGATTAGAAAGTTAAGAAATGTATTTTTGTGGAAGAAAAAATTACAATTCTACAACAATCAAACAATGAAAAATCCAGGATGGAATGTAATGACATTATGAAAGGGAAAGTTGCTACTCACCGTATAGCGGAGATGCTGAGTTGCACATAGGCAAGACAAAAAGACTGTCTTCATAATATTGTTACAATTCTACAACATGTAGACTCGCATGTTGGATCACGAGTTCAATTCGTGAAGGGCCTAGGATTTTCCACTTCCACCCTAAGCACAATTGTGAGAAATCGGCCCAACATCAAAGCCAATGCGAGACATTCTGGTTCCATGGCAGGAAAGTGTAAATATATTTAGCCATCAATATACGATCGTTTGGAGAAAACTTGCTGCAGATTGGTTTGTTAGCAGGAGAGCATCGGGAATGTCACTTGATGGCAACACGCTGAGAGAAAAGGCACTTCAGTTTGCTGCGAAATGGGTATTACCAACATCACAGCATCAAATCAGTGGACTGATCAATTTAAAACTTACCATAACATTGTTAACAACAAACTGTGTAGTAAAACTGTAAGTGTTGATGGTGGAACTGTGGACCAATAGAAAAAGAACAGCAAAATATCTTTAAAGATTATGATTCAAAAAATATTTTTAACATTGACAAAACTGATCTTTTTATAGTATATTACCTAGTAAGATCTTATGTTTTAATGGTAGAAATGCCATGGCCAGAAACTGACTAAGCACTGGATAAACATTTTATTTACGGTCAGTGTCGATGGGTCTGAAAAATTACCTCCTCCGGTAATTGGTAAATTTAAAAAGCCAAGGAGTTTAAAAAAAATGTTATAACTCTGCCCACTAATTATGATTCCAGCAGCACTGCATGAATGACCAGTTCCATCTTCATGTCCACCATGCATGTGCTGTATGCTAAAATGGGGGCAAAAATAAGAAAATAATGCTGCTACTTGACAGATATCCATCACACCATGACAATCTGCAGGTCAAAAATATTAAGTTAGTGTTCCGCCTCCTAGTTGTATGACTGAGCTTCAACCATAGATCTGGGAATCATCCACTCATTTAAATGGAACTAGAAAAAAATGCTCGTCCAGAAGGCTGTATTTATGCACGATAATCGCGTGGACCAAAAATCTTTGACCATATCACTTTTGGATGCTATGCATTATGTAGCCAAAGCATGGATGGATATAACTCTAACTACTTCTAACTGTTTCATGTTCTCAGAACACACACAGGAACAACTGGAAGAAGATCTGTCTGAGGCTACAGTTTTTTCTGTGATAGGCATATCGTCTGCATTTCAGGAGTAAGTCGGTGTTGATACTTCAATCATCATTTCAGAGGTGCCAGCAGTAGATAGTATCATTACCAAACATTTTGAAGAAGAGAAACGAGTGGTAATTTGAGAAGAAGAAGAAGAAGAAGAAGAAGAAGAAGATGATGATCGAGAACCAATTGTGTCAATCAGTAAAGAAGCTATGGAAGCTATTAACATTTGGAGGCACCACAATGGTAGTGCATCAGGTGATGCTAACATGTTTGATGCTTTTAATACTGTGGAGAGACAAGCAAAGCTAACTGCTTTAGAAACAAACAAAAACAATTAATGAGTTTCTTGTGGTGGCCATTTTTGCAGCACCTGTATATAAATTACAGTAGTTCAAAAGAAAAATGCATTTGCATTCTGCACATTAAGTTTTTTTTTTATTTATCTGGTGCACCCAGAAGCATTTTACCTTATTTACAAGGTATCTTCAGTGGGTGTTCTGAAATATTACAATTTTTTTTTGTTTGAACATAAAGTTGTCATTTGCACTTATAGGCTATAGATTTAAAATAGTTCGTTGAGGTTTTTATAATAAATGGAAACATACAGATCAGTGTCTAATTCATTATTCTTTACCCACACAGCTTTCTCTCAAGTGACACACTGGTTGAAAGTTTGCATTTTTGCTTATTGTCACTGTTCTCAACATGTAGTAATTTAACTGTCATTTTCTCTGTGTTATTGGGATTACTGTATATTATATGATCAATCAAGTAAACAGTCAGTAGTCAGCCATATTCACTTTGGCATTTAGTAGTGTCTTCTATTCAACCTTTGTTTGGATATGTGGTAATTTTCTTATACGGTTAGGTGGTGTCTTTCATTATTTATTCTATTTATTTTCATGTCTGTCTTTCTTGTAGTAGGTTGGTGATTATTTTCTCTTACATCTTCTAGAAAAGTTGCATGGCTTGTTCTATATTTCCATGCTATGATATGTTCTTTGTACTGCTTGTTGAAAGGCTGCTGGTTTGCCCTACATATCGTCTATCACATGTGTTGCATATTCCTGATTTTGGCAGATGTCTGTGTCTTTTGTTAGTTTTGGAATGTACTTTTGGATTGAACTATCTGTTTTGAATGCTATGTTTATCTTTTGAAAATGTTTTTTATTCTATGTGAGAGTTTGTACTTGTAGGTCATCGTGTAATATCTTGAATCTTCTTTCTTGTTTTCATTTATTCTTTGTGTTATTGTTGTTCTGTTACTGGCTGTGCTTGTTTGTATGGTGTTTTGTTATACTGTTATTTTTGGCTGAATATGCTCATGTTTCTTGACTGTATTTATTGTTTAATTTTTTGTTTAACTTCGTGACTATATTACTAATGTACCCATTGTTTGTTGGGTAAAATTTTTATATATAGGTATTGCAGTTTCAAGCACTGTAGCACAACAAACTGACAAGGAAAGAATATCTCCTGGATAGATCTTTAATGAGCTGTAGTACTGAAACTACATATTTACGGGTAAAGCAAGCACAAATTCGAAATCCACCAAATATGGCACAATAGCTTCAGAAACGGCGAAATCAATATTGCACTGTATGATGTGCTTTTGTTACACAATCTGGTCACAGGACACGTGATCTCCTCGGCCAATCAGATCACAAAATGAGAGCACATAATGTAACCAGCCAATCATATTGTCACGTTTTTCACTGTGCAAACACACAAATGACGAATAAATTTTAAGAATGAAACACAAGTAAAGTAGACAGTCCAACATAATGTACAATATGTATAGTAACAAGCAAAGAGATGCTGCAATATACCAGAACGCTGAGGAAATTGAAGGGGCTAGTTTCCCCGAAAGGCATAGAATAGCGGTCGCTAGTCATGCTTGCAACATTTTCGAAAAAATTGCTGCATCACAATTCTGCAGGGCGGATTAAGTTTAGCCGCTTCAACAAAAAGGTTATGTTATATTTCTTTCTGGTGATGTGCTCGACGGAACACACATTCAGCTAGTTACTCCACAAAATCTTTGGTCTTACTGCCATATCATGGGATGGCACCTCTGATGTCCCACCACAATCTGACCATGTTCTGTGCGGGGACGGACTGATCTTTCATGTCTATGAAGTCCAGACTATGATTCGCTTTACGGTGCACAAAACCTTCAGTACCTTGAATGCTGTATGAAGCAATCAGCAACAATCATCATCCCAGGGAGGATCTTTTCCTTTGTTATTCTGAACAACACTTCCTTGGTCCAAAATTGAACTGGCTCAAGCAAGCATTTTTCAACCTTCACTGAACTGCACCGAATACCCTATTTTGTACGATTTCACAGCTTTTGATGCATTTCCTTTTCCTGAATTTTGCTTCACCAACTGACAACTAAACTGTTGCATCCTAACCTAAACTAGATCTCTGGCTACGCTACAGCCCAGTCTGCCACCAAACCAGACTTTTTTGTTTTCACATTCATTGCCTTTGCCAACTCACAATCAAACTGTTGCAATCCAATATAACCTACATCTCTGGATATGCTACAGATCAGTCTGTCACTAACCCAGATATTTTAGTTTCACATTCATCAGCTTTGCCAACTCACTGCCAAGCTCTTGTATTCCAACCTAACATAGACCTCTGGCTATGCTACAGATCAGTCAGTCGCTACAACCAGATATTTTCTGCCAATTGAGATTGTGTTTTTATGTCCCAACCTAACAGCACCACAGAAAAACATGAGATATTCAGGAAATTCAACCAAAAACAGCTTAACAACACTCTTAGACATCACGACCTCTTTGTAGGATAGCAGCCAAGAATTTGTAACAACAGAGAATATAAAACTCACTGCTTCACTCCAGGCAATTTAATCCAAGATCACTAAACCTAGAATTGAAGGTGCTGGTTTCCTAGAATTAACCATTGCCACAGCATGCAAAAGGAGTTTTTCTTTTGAACTACTTTCATTTTTTTTAAAAAAATGTTTCAGATTTTTTTTTAAGGCAAAATTTAAATGTTTTTAATTTCAATATGAAGAGAATGACTGTAACAGTAATTTATTAAATTTTCCTTGTTGTGTTTCTTATGCTTTCCCGTATTTTATACTTTCTTGCATTTTACACTTTTTTTGAGTCAGTCCACTGAAAAGTGTAAAAAGGGGTTTTTCCTGTATTTATAGAAGTGGAGATAAGCATGTGATCACTATGTCCTGGTTGAACTAAATGAGAAATTTTACCCAGCTGCCATTTCCAGTGTGTGGTCATGCCAGCACCTTCAGCTGTGTAAATCATAGATTAATCTCTTGAAACTAAAATGTCTTGGTATTAAATGCATTCTCTTTGCATAGATGGGAGCCATTTCTTAACAACAGAAAATGTAGGGTCAAATTAACAAATGCTATAACTTGAGTAAAATTAAATTTGGAGTGCTGAAACATTAAATACCAGACCACCCAAGGTTTGATGCTTGTCCAGTTCTGTTCTTGAACTACACAGATGATTTACTATGGATATTAGATGAATCTTCAAAAATAGATATCTGCTGTTGACCAGTATACTGATAAAGTGCCAGAACACATGCATACCAGACAGAGTCAGGAAAATAGTGGAACAATTGGCCACAGCAAACATATTAAACCTTAATCTTACAGATACTCATATAATGCAATTGCAACCAAATAAATATGACTAGCAGGTAACAGAATTAGACAACAATGGACACACACTGGATGAGGCTCCATTTGTGAAGTTTCTGGGTTCCAGATGGACATTAAATGGAGATGACACCAATACGTGGATAAATCAACGAAAGAGCTCAGTTCTTCCTGCTTTGTACTAAGAAATCACTTTCAGTGTTGACTTAAAGACAGGTTTCCTATCATACTTTGTCTTATCGCATAATCTTCTACCACAATGCAGGTGCCCACTAAGAATAATGTTGACCTAAAGACAGGATTCCTAACATATTTTGCCCTATGGCATAATCTTCTGGCGCAATGTGGGTGTGAACAAAGCGTATTATTTGAAGTTAACTGAACATATTGCAGAACGCTCTACATGGAGCTTGAGATTCTTACACTTCCTTATCAATGCATATTCTCCCTAATAATATTTCTGTTAATAATTAGAAGGAATTTACCCCTTGGCGAACGCACAGCAAAAATGCTGTGGGTAAAAATAATTTGCATATAGACTTTGCCTTCTCGTCACGGAATCAGAAAGGAGATCTAAATTGTGGTTCAAGAGTCTGTTACAGATCACTGGTTGGCTTCAAGCATAAAACTGGAAATGCCCAGATATTTCAAATCAAAGCAATAGCATATTTTATCAACCAGTCTACCCATAACTAATATAATATTTGGACTTAGAGATGTAAATTCTAGTTGATCCTAATTTCATATTAAACAGGTATTTTTTAACTTTTTCAATACAAATACAGCTGCTGTGGTCACTGAGATCAATAACACTACATATACTCTTAATATGATGTAGCAGGAACAACAGAATTTGAATAGCGTAGCTGTAGCAGCAGCAGCAGCAGCACCTTGCTTCAAAGTAGCTACTTTTCTCCCAATATCCTTGCTCTTAATGTGATCCTAAATCTAAAGACTAGTTTGATGCAGCTCTCCATGCTAGTCTATCCTGTACAAGCCTCTTCATCTCTGCATAACTACTGCAACCTATATCTATTTAAACCTGCTTACTGAATTCAAGCCTTGCTCTTCCTTTACAATTTATAGCCCTCCCCCAAACACACTGTTCTCTCCATTATCAAAGTGACCAGTCCTTGATGCCTCAAAATGTACTGTATCAACCAATCCTTAACACTCCTATACAAATACAATAAGGTGACAAAAGTCATGGGGTACCTCCTAATATCATGTCCGATTTTCTTTTGTCCGGTGAAGTGCAGCAACGTGACTTGGAACCGAATTAATAAGTCCCCTGCAGAAATATAGAGTCTTGATGCCTCTATAGCCATCCATAATTGCGAAACATTTGCCGGCGCAGCATTTTGTGCACAAACTGACCTCTTGATTATGTCCCATAAATGTTTGATGGGATTCATGTCCAGTGATCTGGGTAGCCAAATCATTCACTCGAATTGTGCAAAGTGTTCTTCAAACCAATAGCGAACAATTGTGACCCAGTGGCATGGTGCAATGTCATCCATAAAAATTCGTTGTTGGGAAACAAGAAGTCCATGAATGGCTGCAAACAGAGTCCATGTAGCCAAACATAAACATTTCCAGCCAATGATCGGCTCAGTTGGACGAGGGGACCCAGACCATTCCAGGTAAACATAACCCACACTATTTGGAGCCGCCAACAGCTTGCACAGTGCCTTGTTGACAATTTGCGTTGATGGTTTTGTGGGGTCGGTGTTGCACTTGGACGCCACCATCAGCTCTTACCAGCTGAAATTCGGACTCATCTAACCAGGCCACTGTTTCCAGTCATCTTGGTTACAAAACGATATGGTCATGGGCAATGTCATGCTGCTAGCAAAGGCACTCACTTTGTTCATCTGTTGCCATAGGCCATTAGTGACAAATTTCGCTGCACTGTCCTAAAGTATGTGTTCATCATATATTCCACATCGATTCCTGAGGTTATTTAATGCAGTGATGCTTGTCTGTTAGAACCAAAACTCTATGCAAACACCACTTCCTTGTTTGTTAAGTCAAGGCTCAAGGCTGATGGCCACTGCATTGTCCTTGGTGAGAAGTGATGCCTAAAATTTGGAGTTCTCAGCACACTCTTGACATTGTGCACCTCGGAATATTGGAATCCCAAATGATTTCCAAAATGGAATGTCTCATGCATCTAGCTCCATCTACCATTCCGTGTTCAAAGTCTGTTAATTCCCGTCATGAAGTCATAATCCACCAGCAAGTTTTTCACATGAATCACCTGAGTACAAATGACAGCTCCACCAATGCATTGCCCTTTCATGCCTTGTGTACATGTAGACATGCAATATGCACATGCTATCTCATGACTTTTGTCATCTCAGCGTATGAAGCAATCAAGAACTAATTTCTATAATTACTAGAGTAGATTAGCACTAGCAACAATTTATTATTAGTATACTTCACTGAAGTAAAGTACATGGGCTACAGCTACCTGATAATGTACACACTGACTCCTTACAAATCCTTGAATATACTCCTACATTATCAGATTCATAGAATTCAAAATGTGAACAAATGAAGGAATGAACAATGTTATCCATGATCATCCACCGGAAACATCTGTTAAGGATAGAGTATCTTGACTTACTGGAAGTGCTATACTCACAGAAGTCTAACCGTGGATAAACCAGATATCAACACTCATATTTATTGGAAGAATCTTAATGACGTGTAATTCATGCAAAAAAAAAAAAAAAAATTGCTCACAAAACTTTTATTCAGCTACTTTTTACTGCACTGCAGTTGCGTCATGTGGACAGTTAAACAGGGGGGTGGGGGAGTAGATGTAATGTGGACCTGGGAAGGAAGAACCAAAGCTAAACCAAGACCAGGTAGACCTCATTTACAGACAGACGGGGACCACCAAGCATTGTGGACATTGGTTGTAAATAATAATAATAATAAATCACAAGAAATCAGTAGAACAAATCACTGATGAATTCTGAACTGCTACCAACAGTCCAGCTAGCAAAGTAATTGCATGTAGCAAGTTAAAAAGAACGGGGTACAATGGTCAAGCAGCTCTTCACAATTATCTTATGTAATATCTATGTGCTTAACATTCATCTGCTTGTGCTAGTCATTGTTGTTATGTAATGCTCTGCATATTGATATTTTTTGTGCTTCTCATACAAAATATATATAATCCACACATTTCTTTAGGCAATTCTAAGTGAGGCTTGAGACGGTCTGAGGAGCAACGGCCTTGGATAGTGGATGACCACAATGGAGTGATTTGGAGTGATGAACCACACTATCCTGTGACAGTCCAAAGGAAGGATTTTGGATTTGGTGAAAGCCTGGAGAATCTTATCTGCCATCATGTGTAATGGCAACAGTGAAGAACGGAGGATGTGGTGTTTCGGTACAGGGGTGGTTTTCATGGTTAGGGTGTCATACCTCCAATGCACTTAGGAACACTGAATTAAGAAGGATATGAACACATTTTACATCACTGTGTACTGTGCACAATAGGGGAACAGTTTGGAGACAATGACAGCACACCCTGTCACAAAGCTGCACCTTTGAGATAATTGTATGTGGGCAACAATATTCCTGCACTGGATCTACATCTACATCTACATCTACATCTATACTCCGCGAGCCACCTTACAGTGTGTGTACCACTATCTGATCCCCCCTTCCCTGTTCCATTCACGAATTGTGCGTGGGAAGAACGACTGCTTGTAAGTCTCCGTATTTGCTCTAATTTCTCGGATCTTTTCGTTGTGATCATTACGCGAGATATATGTGGGCAGTAGTAATATGTTGCCCATCTCTTCCCGGAATGTGCTCTCTCGTAATTTCGATAATAAACCTCTCCGTATTGCGTAACGCCTTTCTTGAAGTGTCCGCCACTGGAGCTTGTTCAGCATCTCCGTAACGCTCTCGCGCTGACTAAATGTCCCCATGACGAATCGCGCTGCTTTTCGCTGGATCATGACTATCTCTTCTATTAATCCAACCTGGTAAGGGTCCCATACTGATGAGCAATACTCAAGAATCGGACGAACAAGCGTTTTGTAAGCTACTTCTTTCGTCGATGAGTCACATTTTCTTAGAATTCTTCCTATGAATCTCAACCTGGCGCCTGCTTTTCCCACTATTTGTTTTATGTGATCATTCCACTTCAGATCGCTCCGGATAGTAACTCCTAAGTATTTTACGGTCGTTACCGCTTCCAATGATTTACCACCTATGGCATAATCGTACTGGAATGGATTTCTGCCCCTATGTATGCGCATTATATTACATTTATCTACGTTTAGGGAAAGCTGCCAGCTGTCGCACCATGCATTAATCCTCTGCAGGTCCTCCTGGAGTACGTACGAGTCTTCTGATGTTGCTACTTTCTTGTAGACGACCGTGTCATCTGCAAATAGCCTCACGGAGCTACCGATGTTGTCAACTAAGTCATTTATGTATATTGTAAACAATAAAGGTCCTATCACGCTTCCCTGCGGTACTCCCGAAATTACCTCTACATCTGCAGATTTTGAACCGTTAAGAATGACATGTTGTGTTCTTTCTTCTAGGAAATCCTGAATCCAATCACAAACCTGGTCCGATATTCCGTAAGCTCGTATTTTTTTCACTAAACGTAAGTGCGGAACCGTATCAAATGCCTTCCTGAAGTCCAGGAATACGGCATCAATCTGCTCGCCAGTGTCTGCGGCACTGTGAATTTCTTGGGCAAATAGGGCGAGCTGAGTTTCACATGATCTCTGTTTGCGGAATCCATGTTGGTTATGATGAAGGAGATTTGTATTATCTAAGAACGTCATAATACGAGAACACAAAACATGTTCCATTATTCTACAACAGATTGACGTAAGCGAAATAGGCCTATAATTATTCGCATCTGATTTATGACCCTTCATGAAAATGGGAACGACCTGCGCTTTCTTCCAGTCGCTAGGTACTTTACGTTCTTCCAGCGATCTACGATAAATTGCTGATAGAAAGGGGGCAAGTTCTTTAGCATAATCACTGTAGAATCTTAAGGGTATCTCGTCTGGTCCGGATGCTTTTCCGCTACTAAGTGATAGCAGTTGTTTTTCAATTCCGATATCGTTTATTTCAATATTTTCCATTTTGGCGTCCGTGCGACGGCTGAAGTCAGGGACCGTGTTACGATTTTCCGCAGTGAAACAGTTTCGGAACACTGAATTCAGTATTTCTGCCTTTCTTCGGTCGTCCTCTGTTTCGGTGCCATCGTGGTCAACGAGTGACTGAATAGGGGATTTAGATCCGCTTACCGATTTTACATATGACCAAAACTTTTTAGGGTTCTTGTTTAGATTGTTTGCCAATGTTTTATGTTCGAATTCGTTGAATGCTTCTCTCATTGCTCTCTTTACGCTCTTTTTCGCTTCGTTCAGCTTTTCCTTATCAGCTATGATTCGACTACTCTTAAACCTATGATGAAGCTTTCTTTGTTTCCGTAGTACCTTTCGTACATGATTGTTATACCACGGTGGATCTTACCCCTCGCTTTGGACCTTAGTCGGTACGAACTTATCTAAGGCGTACTGGACGATGTTTCTGAATTTTTTCCATTTTTGTTCCACATCCTCTTCCTCAGAAATGAACGTTTGATGGTGGTCACTCAGATATTCTGCGATTTGTGCCCTATCACTCTTGTTAAGCAAATATATTTTCCTTCCTTTCTTGGCATTTCTTATTACACTTGTAGTCATTGATGCAACCACTGACTTATGATCACTGATACCCTCTTCTACATTCACGGAGTCGAAAAGTTCCGGTCTATTTGTTGCTATGAGGTCTAAAACGTTAGCTTCACGAGTTGGTTCTCTAACTATCTGCTCGAAGTAATTCTCGGACAAGGCAGTCAGGATAATGTCACAAGAGTCTCTGTCCCTGGCTCCAGTTCTGATTGTGTGACTATCCCATTCTATACCTGGTAGATTGAAGTCTCCCCCTATTACAATAGTATGATCACGAAACTTCTTCACGACGTTCTGCAGGTTCTCTCTGAGGCGCTCAACTACTACGGTTGCTGATGCAGGTGGTCTATAGAAGCATCCGACTATCATATCTGACCCACCTTTGATACTTAACTTAACCCAGATTATTTCACATTCGCATTCGCTAATAACTTCACTGGATATTATTGAATTCTTTACTGCTATAAATACTCCTCCACCATTGGCGTTTATCCTATCCTTGCGGTATATATTCCATTCTGTGTCTAGGATTTCGTTACTGTTCACTTCCGGTTTTAACCAACTTTCCGTTCCTAATACTATATGCGCACTATTTCCTTCAATAAGAGATACTAATTCAGGAACCTTGCCCTGGATACTCCTGCAGTTTACCAATATTATGTTAACTTTTCCTGTTTTTGGTCTCTGAGGACGGACGTTCTTTATCAACGATGATAATGTCCTCTCTGGTAAGCCGTCAGGTATTTTATCGTTTCGCCCAAGGGGGGGTCCCTCTAACCTAAAAAACCCCCGTGTGCACGCCACACGTACTCTGCTACCCTAGTAGCTGCTTCCGGTGTGTAGTGCACGCCTGACCTGTCTAGGGGGGCCCTACAGTTCTCCACCCAATAACGGAGGTCGATGAATTTGCAACCATTATAGTCGCAGAGTCGTCTGAGCCTCTGGTTTAGACCCTCCACACGGCTCCAAACCAGAGGACCGCGATCGACTCTGGGCACTATGCTGCAGATATTAAGCTCAGCTTGCACTCCGCGTGCGATGCTGGTTGTCTTCACCAAATCAGCCAGCCGCCGGAAGGAACCAAGGATGGCCTCAGAACCCAAGCGGCAGGCGTCATTCGTTCCGACATGTGCTACTATCTGCAGCCGGTCGCACCCAGTGCGTTCAATAGCTGCCGGAAGGGCCTCCTCCACATTACGGACGAGACCCCCCGGCAAGCACACCGAGTGCACACTGGAATTCTTCCCCGACCTACCCGCTATTTTCCTGAGGGGCTCCATAACCCGCCTAACGTTGGAGCTCCCTATAACTAATAGGCCCGCCCTCTGTGACTGTCGGGACCTTGCCGGAGAATCGGCCACTGGCCCAACAGGCGAGGCATCCTGTGGTGGCTCGGAAACGATGTCATCACCACTAGGAAGCACCCCGTACCTGTTGGAAAGGGGTAAGGCAGCTGCCACGCGGCCAGATCCCACCTTCGCCTTTCGGCCAGGCACGCGCGAGCCCACCACTGTCCGCCATTCACCCTGGAGTGATGGCTGACCGGTAAGATGCTCACTGCCGGAAGACGCAGCGACATCAGGGGTTCCATGTGATTCCAAGGCCACCGAAGTAGGCATAGGTCTCACCACAGTTGCCCCAACGCCACTACGAGCCGACGCCTGCGCCTCGAGCTCGATGAGCCTAACAGACAAAGCCTCCACCTGCCCCCGAAGAGTGGCCAATTCTCCTTGCGTCCGCTCACAACAACCACAGTCCCTACACATGACTATGTTTACCCTACTCTATATGGTGACAAATTCCCAAGATAATCTTCTGATGAGCTACTCTGATAATCAAGAAACACTCACTGAAATACGAGACGCGAAAACTACGCTAGGTTTTCCCAGAAAAACTATTTAAAAGCTAAGCGCAGCAAATAAGTACAAAAACACTTTATACAAACAGTACTCGCTGCTGCTGGTGCTCTCGCTCTGGCTGTCACAAGACAACTGCTGATTCAAGTGACTAGTGGCTAACGGCCGCGAAACAAACAAAAGACGGTTTTAGGGCGCTTTCTGTTCTAAACGATCAAGAAAACACTAAGAAATCTAACACGAAAACTACGTAAAGTTTTATCAAGAACTGTTAGTTACTATGCAGAGCAGATAAACACAAATAGAATCCCTTCCTTAGTGGAAGGTCGTAAACAAAATGCAAAATAAACGCTTTATACAAACAGTACTCGCTGCTGCTGGTGCTCTCGCTCTGGCTGTCACAAGACAACTGCTGATTCAAGTGACTAGTGTCCAAGAGTCCCAAGCTGAACCCAATGGAACACGTCTGAGATGAGTTAGAATGTTGATCTAACTCCAGACCCCTGTGTCCAACACTATCACTGCTATTTTTGGTTTCAGCTCTTTAGGAAGAATGGGCTGCCAGTCCTCCACAGACACCACATTGAAAGTGTCCCCAGCAGTCTTCAAGATGTCATAAAGGTGAAGGGTAGGCAGACCACATATAATGCTCACTAATAAGTTAATAAGTATCCACATACTTTTGAGCTGATGATGTATATTCTACTCAGATTTTGAATTGTGCTGGTATTCATACCTGGTTTCAGCCACATTTCTATTCTTAGTACTTCATGGGCATAACTACCATTACTACCATTATATAGCACCTCTACAGTTAACTAATACCGCATACTAGACTTACTCTCTCTGCTCTCCTAAGTTTATTGTTTCCCTCTGCTGTCAATCTGGCTGACCTACAACCTATCTGAATGTACCACATAACTGATGATTGGGCACGCAGAAATACTTCTACAAACAAAATCCCGACATTTGCACACACATGCACCACCCAAGTAGCCACATCTCATGTGTAGTGTGCACATGATTAATGAGTGTGTGTGTGTGTGTGTGTGTGTGTGTGTGTGTGTGTGTGTGTGTGTGTGTGTGCACGCGCGCTCCAATTTTCCAAACCATGTAACAGGTATAGCTTCTATAACGAATACCGAAAATTTTGAGTTTTGGTTATGTCCCATGCATGAATCTCTCTTAATCAAATTCAGCCAGTAGCCTGAATGAACCAAGAATGGCTACTGAAGCAGGGGCATAGCGTGAGGGGAGACTTTGAGACTTAGTCTCCCCTGTATTCGTGCTTAAGGAAGATGCAATAGTAATTCATAACAAAAATATAAACAACTTTCTACTAAGAGCACTAAATGTGCGAAGACATCTGTTTTGTAGCCCGCGCCGCCGCACCCTGAGTATTGGTGCATCTGCCTGCTTGAGACGCGACTGCTCTCAGTCTCTGCCTCCCTTCCCTTACCTGGCTGTGTGTGCCTGCGCCCCCTCCACTTCCCTCTTCCACGAAGGCTGGTGCGCTGCACTTGCAAGCAGGTATCGAGACTAATCTCTGCCGCTTCTATGCTGGCTTTTAACACGGAAGTGAACAATTGCGCAGTTTGTGTTCATAGTCATTCTAGTGTGATTTTAGTGCATATTTTCATTGTGTCGCCAACATGAGTGAGGCAGCAACTGAACATCTTATAGAATTTTTATTAAAAAAACATTTTTCTACATTAATGTACGAAAAAAGTGCTAATTGAAGGACAAACGACCAACTCCTATACTCAGTGTAGTTTTAAGTGAAGCCAAACAAAAACACACTTTTCAGACAGCCTGGTACGAAAAGTATGCTTGACTGACTGCGAATGCAGTTAATAACATATTATATTGTTATATGTGTCTTCTGTTTGGCGGTGAAAAGGAATGATGCAATGAGGGCATTTGTACAATAAAGAACTTTGACAGGAAAGCACAAAAACATCAGACATCAAAACGTCACCTGCAGAACAAAGAATCATTTCAGTTATTGGGCAAAAGCAGAACTGAGCACGCCCTTTCTGAATCTGCTTGTCTGACAGCAATAAAATGCAACAAACAAGTTGCATCCAGAAGGACAGTATTGGCTCGTCTTATTCAGGCAATTGTATTTCTGTGTAAACAAGAACTAACCTTTCGCGGCCATCGAGAAGATGAATCCTCCAGCAACAAAAATAACTATCTGGAATTGTTGGATTTACTAGCTCAAGGAGAGCAGTTAATCCGAGACCATCTGTCATCATCTTCAACCTTTAAAGGAACATCTCCAGATATACAGAATGATGTAATAGAAATGATAACTATGACAGTTATTGAGAAAATGAAATCTGAAATTCGGAACTGCAATTTCATTTCGATTCAGGCTGATGAAACATTAGACGTGTCATTCAAGAGTCAAATGAGTATAATATTCAGCTACTGTATTGCAGACAAAATTGAGGAAAGATTCGTTGGATTTTACGATGTTTCTGGAGATAAAACTGCTGAAGGTTTGTCAAACATTATTCATGCTGTATTGAAAGAATGGAATGTGGAAGGAAAAGTGGTTAGTCAAACATATGATGGCGCTTCAGTAATGGCGGGCAGAGAAAGAGGACTACAAGAACTGGTGAAGCAGTTCTGTCCCCATGCGCACTTTATTCATTGTTACGCGCACCAATTGAATTTGGTACTGTTACATGCCTCCAAAATCATACGACTAGTATGCATGTTTGTAAGTGATCTTAGTGCATTCCATTCATTTTTAACCAAATCATCAAAACGAACTGTATTGCTAACTGAGACAGGATTTAAACTGCCACATGCAAGCAACACTCGCTGGAACTTTCGTTTCAGGGCAGTTTCAACATCTAGTCATTTCTTAGGGCTATATTGTGTTTTTAATTACATATTTGATGATACAGACTCTCATGGGGGCCCAGAATCTTTGAGTTGTGCTGTGGGAATGAAACGACGGATGGATGATCCTACGTTTGTCTACTTGCTTTGCTTCTACCAAGGGTGCTTTGTTTATGTTGATCATCTCTTTAATGTTCTTCAGTCAAAATCTGTCAGTATAACTGCTTGCCACGACGAAATAAGAACTTTGAGAAACTTACGACAATTAAGAACGGAAACATTCGTTGATGAATGCGTTAAATGCAGCTTGTGTTTGAATGACAACTTATCATTCTGTGACAGTCAAAAGACATCTCTCAGGGCACTAACTTACGAGATACTGGATTTGCAAATTGTTCAGATGGAAAGAAGGTTTCATGACTTTTCCCAAATTCAGTTTATTGAACTTTTGAAGGAAAAGTGTTTCCCGAACTATGAAAAAGAATTCCCAAAGTTGAAACTGCTTCAATTATTAGAACAGTACCCTTTTTTCAAACAAGAATAACTTGAAAATGAACTGTGTAACATATACGCTGATGAGAAAAAGCACTTATCTCCAAGAATCCTCTTGAAGTACATTGTCAACAATGATTTAGACCCAGGTTATGAAGAAACGATGAAGTTCCTGCATTTGGTTTTGACCCTACCCGCAGCTACAGCAAGCAGTGAACGAAGCATGAGTACTCTTAAACGAGTTCAGAATTATTTAAGGAATTCAATGACCAACATCCGGCAGTCGTGTTTGAGCACGTTAGCAATAGAAAAAACACTACTTGGAGAGCTATCCAGTGATCAGATCTTTGTAGACCGAGTTATAGACATATTCGTGGAAAGAAAAGACAGGCGACTTGCACTTGTGTACAAGAAAATATAAGTGCTTCTTCCCTTCCTGCTGGAGTTCTAAAAATTTGTCATCGTTTCTTGAACAAGTTAGTTATTATTATTATTATTATTATTATTATTATTATTATTAGTGGCGGTGGTAGTGGGAGTGGCAATGGTAATAGCAATAGTAGTAGTAGTAGTAGTAGTAGTAGTAGTAGTAGTTGTTGTTGTTGTTGTTGTTGTTGTCGTCGTTGCTGTTGTTTTATTCGATGCATTTTGTTTCATTTGTTTAAATTATTGTTTATTGTACTATTTTGTCTCCCTATAATAACTGCAGAGTCTACCCAACCATTCCAACCACGCTACGCCACTGTACTGAAGTAAGGTAGCAGGTAACATTCATACCTGCTTAAGGCAAGATTTGCAGTCAGCTGTGTCCACCCTCCTCCACAGCCTCCAGATGATTCTCCTCCTTACCTTGGATGAGACCCCCATGCACAAATAATGAATACACAATCAATCTGCTTGCCATTTTTCTGGGGGATCCACTGTTCACCTAATTTGGGAGCTACAAACAAACAGTATACCCACCCTGTTCGAAAACAGCCACCGCTACAGGCAGAATTCTGAAGCTATTTGTCTCTGGTCTTAGCTAACACATGTTTTAGTGGTTTATGGACAGTGGCAAATTTGTCCCACATCTGAACACAACAAGCACACTCCCTACCCATCTTTCAAAAACTACAGTTATATAATGATTAGCCTGGAGATACTGGCAGATTTCAGATAGATTATATAATGGTAAGACAGAGATTTAGGAACCAGGTTTTAAATTGTAAGACATTTCCAGGGGCAGATGTGGTCTCTGACCACAATCTATTGGTTATGAACTGCAGATTAAAAAGGAAGAAACTGCAAAAAGGTGGGACTTTAAGGAGATGGGACCCGGATAAAATGACTAAAACAGAGGTTGTACAGAATTTCAGGGAGAGCGCAAGGGAACAAATGGCAGGAATGGGGGGAAGAAATACAGTAGAAAAGAATGGGTAGCTTTGAGGGATGAAGTAGTGAAGGCAGCAGACGATCAAGTAGGTAAAAAGACGAGGGTTAGTAGAAATCCTTGGGTAACAGAAGAAATATTGAATTTAATTGATGAAAAAACAAAATATAAAAATGCAGTAAATGAAGCAGGCAAAAAGGAATACCAACGTCTCAAAAATGAGATCGACAGGAAGTGCAAAATGGCTAAGCAGGGATGGCTAGAGAACAAATGTAAGGATGTAGAGGCTTATCTCACTAGGGGGTAAGATAGATACTGCCTACAGGAAAATTAAGGAGACCTTTGGAGAAAGGAGAACCACTTGTATGAATACCAAGAGCTCAGATGGAAACCCAGTTCTAAGCAAAGAAAGAAAAGCAAAAAAGATGGAAGGAGTATATAGAGGGTCTATACAAGGGCGATGTACCTGAGGACAATATTATGGAAATGGAAGAGGATGTAGATGAAGATGAAATGGGAGATACGATACTGCGTGAAGAGTTTGACAGAGCAATGAAAGACCTGAGTCGAAACAAGGCCCTGGGAGTAGACAACATTCCATTAGAACTACTGACGGCCTTGGGAGAGCCAGTCCTGACAAAACTCTACCATCTGGTGAGCAAGCTGTATGAGACAGGCGAAATACCCTCAGACTTCAAGAAGAAAATAATAATTCCAATCCCAAAGAAAGCAGGCGTTGACAGATATGAAAATTACCGAACCATCAGTTTAATAAGTCACGGCTGCAAAATACTAACGTGAATTCTAGTAGAAGCCGACCTTGGGGAAGATCAGTTTGGATTCTGTAGAAATATTGGAACACCTGAGGCAATACTGACCCTACGACTTATCTTAGAAGTAAAGGAAACAAAAGAAAAATTCGGAGTAGGTATTAAAATTCATGGAGAAGAAATAAAAACTTTGAGGTTCACCGATGACACTGTAATTCTGTCAGAGACAGCAAAGGAGTTGGAAGAGCAGTTGAACAGAATGGATAGTGTCTTGAAAGGAGGATATAAGATGAACATCAACAAAAGCAAAACAAGGATAATGGAATGCAGTCGAATTAAGTCGAGTGACGCTGAGGGTATTAGATTAGGAAATGAAACACTTAAAGTAGAAAAGGAGTTTTGCTATTTGGGGAGCAAAATAACT